>NC_058521.1:515398175-516648175 GCF_904849725.1 Hordeum vulgare subsp. vulgare
TCTCGCGCTATATAGGCCTTGGCGTCCGCGCAGAAGCGTTAGGGTTCCTCCCCGTCGCCGCACCGTCTAGATCTCGACCCCCCTCTCCCTCTCTCGTCGCAGCAAGGTAGGAGGAGCTCGGATCCGCCATGGACGACGGGTGAAGATCGTCGCCGCCGTCGTTCTGCTACCCCTGCTTCCTCTTCGAAGACGGCAGCAGCTCGAGGGCATCTCCAGGAGCCCGTTCCCGCCGCTGGATTGCCTTCCCCCGCTCCGCTTCCACTACTTCCCGACGGCAACGCATATCCGACGAGCTCCGCCGCACCGTGCTCTTCTTCCTGCTACTTCCTCTACGGCCGCTCCCTCCTCGACCCGTACGCGAGGTAGTGCACCTCCTCCTTCCTCCCTATCTTAGATCGGGCGCCGAAGCAGTAGAGATCGCCGGCGAGTTGTCCCTGTCGCCGGAGCCGCTTGTCGTCGTGGCCACGTCGCTGTAGAGCCCCTTGGGCATAGATAATTGCGGGAATGAGTTCCTGTGTGGGGGGGATTCCTCCCCTCCACGAGCCGGAGCTGGATTTGGCTCGCATCGCCGGCGAGACCCCTCCCCTGTTCCGGTCAGCCGCCGGTAGCAGATAAGCAGAGAGGACCCCTTCAGTTGTTTCTTTGCGCGTTATAGTTCAGACTTCGATTCGTAGCCTAGTGGTGTGTGGTGTTGCTGCCTGTGGAGAGGGTGCGGGTTCGATCCCCCTCGGCGCTATTTTAGTTTCTGTTTTTCCCCTGCACAGTAGCTACAGAGAGAGGTTAGCCCGATTGCCTCCCCTGCCCTGTCGAGCAAAGCAGAGCAGCGCAGTGGTGAAGTGGTGTTGTTGTGCACCAGGGGCACAGGGGTTCGAATCCCAGGGTGCCCCCCTTTTATTTTTCCTTCATGCTATATTTTCCCTTCTTTGCTTGTTGCCATTCTTGTGCCACAATCCATAGGTGACAATGGCATTTATTTCTTTTCCCTTTGCTGCTATGAGAAGTGCCATATGATGAGTGCATGTGTGTGTGTGTGTGCATACACATGATGTTAGCCATATGTGTGTGTGAATGTTGCTTAAGTGATGTGTGTGTGTATGTGATCTTGCTAGTATATGTTGGTGGTAATTGCAAGTAGGCATGTGTGCATAGGGATTATGAGTGAAGATGATGGTGTAGGTATGGAGATATGTGTGTAGTGAGTGCACACCACATGCGGTACCTACTAGAAGTGTTTGAGAGGTGATGTTTCCATGTTACTTGCGTAGTAGTTTTCCCCCTCATGTTGTTCTTGGGTTTAAGTGCTTGTGATGGGGTTTGTGGTGATGATATATGTGTGTGTGTGGTGCATGCTCAATTTTCATCTCATGCATCATGTGATTGTTGCATCTTGTGGTGCTGCTGTTCATTGGTTGTTATTATCATGTTGGGTAGCACCGGGATCGGAGAACGAATACGTGGAGTCGGGAGAGTACGTGCAGGACGAACCAAAACCATTCCAAGCTGGGGATATCACAGGCAAGATGATATGACCTTGATTCCATCTCTAGACTTGTTATGCTAGTTTCGTTTCCATGTCATATTGCTCGCTTCCTACCACTGAATTAAAATTCCTCTTCAAATTCCATGAGCCCATTACACTGATCCCTTCCCAACATAACTTGTATGGCTAAGTAGGCTTGCTCAGCTTCTAATGTTAGCGTTGCCAGTTGCAGGTGCTCTGACTCATGTGATAACATGAGCTTGATATCATTATCTTAAATTCTGTTATTTAATTAATGCACCTATATACTTGGTAAATGACGGGAGGCCTAGCCTTTTGCCGGGTGCTTTGTTCCGTTATTGCCGCCTTAGTTACCGGTTACCGGCGTTTGATTCCATAATGGTCGCTCCTAACACGTTCGGGGTTGTTATGGGGACCCCCTTGATAAATCGCGTAGTGCTAAGACTTGTCCGGCAGGACCCAACTTTGGTGTTAATTTGCTAATCACTTAATAATAAACTGCATAGGGAATAGCTACCCCGCGGATTTTAATCAATAACCCGGGCCAGTGCTCCTCATGAGTGTTGGTCCAACTGGTCTGCCTGCGGGGCCACCACAAGGAAACTTGAGGTTTGGTACCTGTAGCTAGTTCCATCCTGCGTGTCCTGAGACTGAGATACGCGGCTCTTATCAGGGTCGTCGACACGTCGGGAGGTCATGCTAGTCTTGTCTTACCTTAGCAGTATATCTTGCGTACAGGAATCCCAGTGAAGCTTTGGTTTCCCCCAGTATTGAGGTTTTCCTCTAAGGAATCCGACGAGATCACGAGATTGTGATAGAGGATGCCTTTGGGGCCTGTGTTCGTTTGTGATGGACTAGTTGGAGCACCCATGCAGGGTTTAATCTTTCGAAAAGCCGTGCCCGCGGTTATGTAACAACTTGGAATATTTTGTTAACATCCGGTATTAGAGAACTTAAACGTAAACTAATAAAACTGCCAACTGTGTGCGTAACCGTGGCTGTCCCTTCGAAGATCTCTCTTCGATCGGGAACACGGTGGGGTTATGAATGCCGTAGGTAGGTGTTCAGGATCACTTAGTGATCAAGTAATCCCGACCGTTAGTGTAGACCACCTTCACAATTACTTCGCGTAAGTTAGCCACTTAATCAAGCTTAGGATGTTGCAGCCTGATACACTTCACCCTTACCCTACCTAATAACATGACTAGTTCTGGCACCAAGGTCTTAGATTGCTGAGTCCTCGTGGCTCACGGATTCCTCTGAAACTCCGAGCAGGTACAGGTACCCTAGAGACAGGTCATCCCGACGGCACCCAGCTGGCGTGGCAGTACGATGAGGAGACAGACCGCCTCTACGTGAACTATCCAGAGGACTGAGGCGAGGTCGTGATCGTGGGCCTGCAGGCAGGGTAGCATAGCATTTCCATGTTTTGTAGTCCGTAGCGGAACTACCTTGATTGTATCTGTGATGTACTCTGAGTTATTAATAAGAAGACAGTGAATCCCGAATTGTCTACTTTTATTATTATTTGTGCTATGTTACTTGCTTGCGAAACGCTTAGATGCGCTTCTTTCCTATTCGGGGGCCTCGACCCCCAGATCGGAAAGGACCGCATCTTGGTCGTTACAGGAGGAGAGCCACTGGCGCGTGGGACCTCGGCGCCTCGCTCGAAAGCGGAAGGAGACACGGCTCTCTCGGTGGGCTCGAGGCCATGGCCAAGCCCACTGCTGTCTCTCTCACGCACGCTAAACCAAGCAGGTAAGTTTTTTTTTCTAAATATAGTTTACACCAAAATCCAAACAGAGGCAAGCAAAAGGGTTTTGATAGAAAGTAAAAATAGATACAACATGAGGGAATTATGCCCTATTTAACAAAAATAATTACCAGATTTTTAGGACAAGATAAATCACACCTAAAACAGAAATTTGTTGTTGTTTTGTTTTAAAAACCTCATTAAACCAAAGCCCAAAACAACACTGAGAGCAACTCCTACATTCACAAATAAATCCTCTAAGGCATTAACATTTTTATAACAGGTTCAAGCAAGGTTTAAAATACAAGTTAAAATAAATATGGGTTGAGGGTCTTGCAAGGTTTGAAAACTCCACACTCAACCCAAACACTTATATGCACACTAGCACTTCCATGATGGACCAAATACTAGCAACACAAGTAAGGGGTGCAATGAATGCAAAAGAATGCCATGATGCAAGATGATGGCATAGAATGATGGCCACATGAAATGATAACCTCCTCATAACTTCCTTACATGGATCAACAAGGTCTCCACAAATAAGGAAAGGAAATACAATTAAGGAAAGGGAAACATCTGGGCTGTTACATTGCCCTAGTGGAGAAGATGGATCTTGCTACGGAGTTCATTCCTCTCTTTTATACTAGCCTTGGTCCTCTTCCCCAAAAAAAACTTGGTGGGAAGGGTCGCCATAACGGCCATTTTTAAAAGGGCCACGACTGCAGCCTGCCCTGACAAAAGTGGTCTTCGCCTGCAAAAGTCATTCGCCATGACATATTGGAGGGCTCAAGGTTGACCTCTATCCTGCCGAGCCCCCACCTTTGGTCCTCCTGCACCAAACGGAGAACCGTTGGAGTTTCTTTGGGATTCCGCCAGCTGGCTTGGATCCCTTAACACCAAAGGGGAAAAGCTTCTCTGTCCGTGCCTACTGGCACTGACCCCGGCGCCGTCCTACGCGGCTCTCGTCACCCACGTGAGGAGGTTGGACCATGTGATCCTGGTAGGCCGCCCTTGGTAAGCACGCCCCACGGGGGCGGCGTCAGGAGGTAGCTTCTCGATGCGGGTCTTAGGGGGGAATGGCCTCGCGGGGGACTCTGCCGGTCCCTGGCAACCTTCAATTATCATCACATCACGAGGAGGGACCCTCGCGAGGGTCGGACACCTGGGCCTTGGCGGGGAGCATTCCTGGGCCCACAACGTCCATCGTGCCCTCGATCGTAGGTAGGTGGGCCTAGATACCCCCGGTCCTAGAGCCCGCGACGTGCACAACCCGGCAATCGGAGGGCGAGACGGTGGGGGATCTCACCACGTGCGGGCCAGGCCGAACGCATGGCGCGCGACGAGGCGCGGGGCGCCACGCCTTTCCACGGCGCTTTGGCAGCCGCCCCGACTAACATAAAGTGGGCACGCGGGGTGGAGCCATCATTACTCACCTTCACACCACACCCACCTTTCTGCATCTTCTTCCTTCGTGCAAGAATCCGTCAGATCCAATCTCCGAGCGAGTCACCTTCTCGCCCCTCTTGCGGCTTCGTTCCATGGATGGCGCGTGCCGGTAAGAAAGGAAAGGTCGCGGCTTCCGTCGCTAGCCCTGCTGCCACCGGGCCTGATCTCATGCCCTCCCGCATATCCGAGGCGGAGGACTTGGGACCAGTGCTCCTACTGGTTCCCAACGATATGAACGAGGGGTAGGGACCATCATCTAGTCGGGCTCAACAGCGCCGAGCAGCCTCGTGAAGATGGCCTACCCCTTGTTCCTCCACAACATTTACATAGAGTTGGCCCGCCGTTCTCCAATTTCTTCTATGGCATTCTTTCCCATTATCAGATCCAAGCCCTACACCTTCAGCCCAACTCCGTCATCCGCGTGTCCATCTTTGTCTTTTACTACGAGGCCTTCGTGGGTGGCCCTCGATGGCTGCTACTTCTTGAGCTTGCATTGGTTTTCTCTTGAAGAGGAAATAGTGATGCAGCAAAGTTGATAAGTATTTCCTTCAGTTTGTTGAGAACCAAGGTATCAATCCAGTAGGAGGAACAAGCAAGGCCCCAATCGTAGTACCTACACAAACAATCAAACACTTGCACCCAACGCTAAAAAGGGGTTGTCAATCCCTTCAGAGTTTTTTGCAAGGATGAGATCTGATAGAGATAGATATAAAAGATTGCGGAAAAAAGTAAATAAATTGCAGCAAGATATTTTTGGTATTTTTGTTTTATAGATATAAAAGTATAATATGGAAAATAGACTCGCGGGCTATAGGTTTCACTAGAGGCTTCTCCCATAAAGGAAATAATATGATGGGTGAACAAATTACTATCGAGCAATTGATAGAAAAGAGAATAATTATGAAGATATCCAAGGCAATGATTATGCATATAGGCATCACGCCCGTGTCAAGTAGACCAAAACAATTCTGCATCTACTACTACTACTCCACACATCGACCGACTCCTCCTTGCACCTAGAGTATTAAGTTCATAAAGAACAGAGTAACACATTAACTAAGATGACATGATGTAGAGGGATAAACTCAAGCAATATGATGAAAACCTCATCTTTTTATCCTCGATGGCAACAAAACAATACGTGTCTCGTACCCCTACTATGCCACTTGGTGAGGACATCGCAAGATTGAACCCAAAACTAAGCACTTCTCCAATTGCTAAAATTACCAATCTAGTTGGCCAAATCAAACCAATAACTCGAAGAGACTTGCTAAGATATGAAATCATGCATATAAGAGTTCAGAAGAGATTCAAAAAATATTCATATATAATCTGAATATAAACTCCCAATTCATCGGATCTCGACAAACACACCGCAAAAGAGTATTACATCGAATAGATCTCCATGAAGATCATGAAGAACATGGTATTGAAGATCAAAGAGAGAGAAGAAACCATCTAGCTACTAGCTATGGACCCATAGGTCTATGGTGAACTACTCACGCATCATCGGAGGGGCACTGGAGTTGATGTAGATGCCCTCCGTGATCAATTCCCACTCCAACAGATTAATGGAAAAGGCTCTGTGATTGGATCTCGCAGGAACTGAGGCTCTCGGTGGCAGAAAATTATTTTTGTGGCTCCTTTTAGCGATGGGGGATATTTGGGAATTTATAGGCCGAAGAATAGGGTTTGGAGACCTGTAGGGGACCCACAAGCTAGGGGCGCGCCCTGCAGGCTTGTGACCTCCCGACAGGTGTCCTACCCCCTACTCCAAGTCTTATGGGTTTCTTTTGGATTAAGAAAAATCATTCCGGAGATTTTATTCCGTTTGGACTCTATTTAATATTCCTTATGTGCAATACTCAAAAACATGGAAAAAATAGAAACTGACACTAGGCTCTAGATTAATAGGTTAGTCCCAAAAATAATATAAAACAGCATATTAATGCATATAAAACATCCAAAACAAATAATATAATAGCATGGAACAATCAAAAAATATAGATACATTGGAGACGTCTCAAGCATACCCAAGCTTAATTCCTGCTCGTCCTCGAGTAGGTAAATGATAAAACAGAATTTTTGGTGTGGAATGCTACCTAACATATTTATCCATATAATATTCTCTATTGTGGCATGAATATTCAGATTCATAAGATTCAAAACAAAAGTCTAATATTGACATAAAAACAATAATACTTCAAGCATACTAATAAGGCAATTGCTTCCTTTCGAAATAACATGGTCTTAGAAAGTTATCCCAACAAAATCATATGTTCTCGCTATGCTCCATCTTCACCACACAAAGTATCTAAATCATGCACAATCCTGATGAAAATCAAGCAATTATTTCACACTTTTTATGTTCTCAAACCTTTTCAACTCTCACGGAATACATGAGCGTGAGCCATGGATATAGCACTATAAGTGGAATAGAGTATGGTGGAGGTTGCAAAAAAGGGAGAAGATAGTCTCACATCAACTAGGCATATCAACGGTCTATGGAGATGCCCATCAATAGATATCAATGTGAGTGAGTAGGGATTGCCATGCAACAAATGCACTAGAGCTATAAGTGTATGGAAGCTCAAGAAGGAAACTAAGTGGTTGTGCAAAAGATGTAATTCCACTAGTTATATGAAAGTGACAAAATAGGAGACTCTCTATCAAGAACATGGTACTACTTTGAAGCACAAGTGTGGAAAAAGATAGTAGCATTGTCCCTTCTCTCTTTCTCTCATATTTTTTTTATTTTTTTGGTGGGCTTCTTTGGCCTCTTTTATTTTTTATGGGCTTCGCTCGCCTCTTTTATTTTCTTCCATGATCATTTTCAAACATGGAACAATGCTCTAATAATGCAAATCATCACACTTTTATTTACTTACAACTCGATATCTAAAACAAAATATGACTCTCTAAGCAGTATGGGAGTGATGGTGCATGTCATAAAAACGAGACTGTGGTGTTGCATGGCAATATATCTTGGACTGGCTATGAAAATGCCATAATAGGTAGATATGGTGGCTGTTTTGAGGAAGGTGGGTTTAATGTACCGGCGAAAGTTGCGTGGTACTAGAGAGGCTAGCAAAGGTGAAAGGGTGAGAGTGCGTATAATCCATGAACTCAACATTGGTCATAAAGAACTCACATACTTATTGCAAAAGCCTATTAGTTATCGAAGCAAAGTATTAGACGCATGCTCCTAGGGGAAGGGTTGGTAGCAGTTAACCATCGCACGATCCCGACCTCCACACAAAGGTTGACAATCATTAAACAAATCATGCTCCGACTTCATCACATAACGGCTCACCATACGTGCATGCTACGGGAATAACAAGCTTTAACACAAGTATTTCTTCTAATTCACAATTACTTACTAGCATGACTTTCATATTACCATCTTCATATCTCAAAACTATATGCAAGGAATCAAACTTCTCATCATATACGATGCACTTAATATGAAATTTTTTATTATATCCCTCTTGGATGCCCATTATATTAGGACTAAATTCATAACCTAAACCAATTACCATGGTGTTTAAAGAACTCTAAAAATAATATAAGTGAGGTACGAGAGTTTAATAATTTCTATAAAACACAACACCGCCGTGCTCTACAAGATATAAGTGAAGCACTAGAGCAACATTGCCTAGCTCAAATGATATAAGTGAAGCACAAAGAGTATTCTAATAAATTCATGATTCAGCGTGTCTCTCTCACAAGATGTGTTCAGCAAGGATGATTGTGGTAAACTAAAAAGTAAAGACTCATATCATAGAAGACGCTCCAAGCAAAACACATATCATGTGGTGAATAAAAATATAGCCTCAAGTAAATTTACCGATGGATTGAAGACGAAAGAGGGGATGCCTTTCGGGGCACCCCCAAGCTTAGGCTCTTTGGTATCCTTGAATATGGCTTAGGTGCCTTGGGCATCCCCAAGCTTAGGCTCTCGCCAGTCCTTATTCCATAGTCCATCAAATCTTTACCCAAAACATGAAAACTTCACAACACAAAACTCAACAGAAAGCTCATGAGATTCGTTAGTATAAGAAAAATAAATCACCACTTTAGGTACTCTTGTGGACTCATTATTTATTTATATTGATGTAAAATTTACTATATTCCAACTTCTCCATGGTTCAGACCCCCCCGATACAACCCATAGATTCATCAAAATAAACAAACAACACAAAGGAAACTTAATCCGTCAAAAATAGAACAACTTGTAGAAATCCTTTACTTCGAATACTTCTATAAATCCAAAAATTCTGAAAAATTAGGAAAATCTGGGAAATTTGTAAATCAATCTTGTGTAAAACATTCAGATCAAAAGTACATTCTAGTGAATTTACAAAATTCCTGGACTAAGAGTGAAAGTTTATCTTTTTCAGCAAAATCAACTTGCAAACACCATAGACCATCCCAAAGGTCTTACTTGGCTCAAAAACTAACTAAAACAAGAAAACACAATTATTAAAGAGGTAATAATGTGTACAACACTCAAAAACATAAGCAAAACGAAAGCGTAAAAATAAAATTGGGTTGCCTCCCAACAAGCGTTATTGTTTAACGCCCCTAGCTAGGCATAATGCAATAGATCTAGGTATTGTCGTCGTTGGTATGCAATCCATAAGTAGCTCTTATAATAGATTCATAAGGTAATCTTATTTTCTTTCTAGGAAAGTGCTCCATGCCTTTCCTTAAGGGAAATTGGAATATAATATTTCCTTCTTTCATATCAATAACTGCACCAATCATTCTAAGGAAAGGTCTACCAAGAATAATAGGACGTGTAGGATTGCAATCTATATCAAGAACAATGAAATCTATGGGCACATAATTACTATTTGCAACAATACTAACATCATTAATCCTTCACATAGGTTTCTTAATTGTAGAATCCGCTAGATGTGATATTAAAGAGCAATCATCAAATTCACGGAATCCTAGCACATCACATAAAGTTTTTGGAATCGTGGAAACGCTAGCTCCCAAATCACACAAAGCATGGCACTCATAATCTTTAATTTTAATCTTAATAGTAGGTTCCCACTCATCATAAAGCTTTTTAGGTATAGAAACTTCCTACTCAAGTTTTTCTTCAAAAGATTTCATCATATCATCCACAATATGTTTAGTAAAAGCTTTATTTTGATTATAAGCATGCGGATAATTCAACATGGATTGCAACAAGGAAACACAGTCAATCAAAGAGCAGCTATCATAATTAAAGTCCTTAATCCAAAACAGTGGGCTCATTGATATTTAAAGTTTTGACCTCTTCCATCCCACTTTTATCAATCTTATCATTAAGATCTATAAACTTTGAATCATTGGGACGCCTTTTAACTAAAGTTGACTCATCTCCAGTCCCATATTTTTCAAGATTTATACTAGAAAACAAAGATTCAATAGGTGTCACATCAATCACTTTAAGGTATTCATCATTATTATTACGAGAAAACACCTTTTCAAGCCATTCACGCTTAGCACGTATTCTAGCGGTTCTTTCCTTACACTTATCAATAGAAATTATCATAGATTTTAAAGACTCGTTAATATCATGCTTGGGTGGAATAGATATAATTTTCAAAGAATCAATCTCAAGAGAAATTCTATCAACGTTCCTAGCCAAATCATCAGTCTTGAGCAATTTTTCTTCAATCATAGCATTGAAACCCTTTTGCGAGCTAATGAATTCTTTAATATTATTCTCAATACCAGAGGGCATCCTATTATAATTTCCATAAGAGTTGTTGTAGGAATTACCATAATTGTTAGAGGAATTAGTAGGAAACGGCCTAGCATTGAAACTACCTCTATACGCGTTATTGCCAAAATTGTTCCTACCAAGAAAATTCACATCCATAGATTCATTATTATTTCCAATCAAAGAAGACAAAGGCATGTCATTGGGGTCAATAGGAGCACTCTTACTAGCAAACAATTTCATTAGTGCATCCATATTTCTAGTCAAAGTGTTTATTTCTTCAATAGCATGCACATTTTTACTAGTAGGAGATCTTTCGGTATGCCACTCAGAGTAATTTGCCATAATATTATCTAGGATTTTAGTAGATTCCCATAATGTGATTTCCATAAAGGTACCACCCGCGACAGAATCTAAAATATTTTTGGAAGAAAAATTCAATCCCGCATAAAAAAATGTATAATCATCCATAAACTCAAACCATGCGCGGGGCAATTCCTAATCATTAGTTTCATCCTCTCCCAAGATTGTGCAACATGATCATGATCAAGTTGCTTAAAATTAATTATATTGTTCCTAAGAGAGATAATCTTAGCGGGCGGAAAGTACTTGGAAAGAAAAGCATATTTACACTTATTCCACGAATCAATACTATTTTTAGGTAAAGATGAAAACCAAGTTTTGGCACGATCTCGTAGCGAGAAAGGAAGTAGCTTCAATTTAACAATTTCATTATCCACATGTTTTTTATTTTGCATATCACACAACTCAACGAAAGTATTTAGATGGGATGCGGAATCTTCACTAGGAAGGCCAGAAAATTGTTCTTTCACTAATAATAATAATAATTAATTTCACAAGATTCCGCACTAGTGGCAAGAAAAAATGGAGTACTAATAAAATCATTATTAGTAGTAGTAGAAAAGTCACATAAATTGGTATTCTCTTGATTCATCGTGATAAAGCAAGCAATCTAGCACACAAGCAAGCAAATGAAAATACGAACGGAAAAAGGGCGAATAAAAAGGAAAATATTTTTGGTATTTTCTGAAAATCGTTTTAGAAGTGAGGGAGAGGAAAACGAGAGTTAAATGGCAAATAAAGTAAATGCAAGATATGAGTTTGTGATGGCTACTTGGTAGGCTTGATCTTGCTATGTATCGTCCCCGTCAAAGGCGCGAGAAATCCTTCTTGCTACTTCTTGAGCTTGCGTTGGTTTTTCCTTGAAGAGGAAAGGGTGATGCATCAAAGTAGATAAGTATTTCCCTCAGTTTGTTGAGAATCAAGCTAAAAATCTAGTAGGAGGAACAAGCAAGGCCCCAATCGTAGTACCTACACAAACTATCAAACACTTGCACCCAACGCTAAAAAGGGTTTGTCAACCCCTTCAGAGTTATTTGCAAGGATGAGATCTGATAGAGATAGATATAAAAGACTGCGGAAACAAAAGTAAATAAATTGCAGCAAGATATTTTTGGTATTATTGGTTTATAGATCTGAAAGTATAATATGGAAAATAGACCCAGGGGCCATAGGTTTCACTAGAGGCTTCTCTCATAAAGGAAAATAATACGGTAGGTGAACAAATTACTATCGAGCAATTGATAGAAAAGCGAATAATTATGAAGATATCCAAGGCAATGATTATGCATATAGGCATCATGTCCGTGTCAAGTAGATCGAAACAATTCTGCATCTACTACTATTACTCCACACATCGACCGACTCCTGTGTGCATGTGGAGTATTAAGTTCATAAAGAACAGAGTAACACATTAACTAAGATGACATGATGTAGAGGGATAAACTCAAGCAATATGATGAAAATCCCATCTTTTTATCCTCAATGGAAACAATACAATACGTGCCTCGCTACCCCTACTATGTCACTTGGTGAGGACACCGCAATTTTGAACCCAAAACTAAGCACTTCTCCCATTGCAAGAATTACCAATCTAGTTGGCCAAACCAAACCAAAAACTCGAAGAGACTTGATAAGATACGAAATCATGCATATAAGAATTCAGAAGAGATTCAAATAATATTCATAGATAATCTGAACATAAACTCACAATTCAACAGATCTCGACAAACACACCACAAAAGAGTATTACATCGAATAGATCTCCATGAAGATCATGAAGAACTTGGTATTGAAGATCAAAGAGAGAAAAGAAGCCATCTAGCTACTAGCTATGGACCCGTAGGTCTGTGGTGAACTACTCATGCATCATCGGAGGGGCAATGGAGTTGATGTAGATGCCCTTCGTGATCATTTCCCTCTCCGACAGATTACCGGAAAAGGCTCCGAGAATGGATCTCACGAGAACAGAGGCTCTCGGCGGGGGAAAAGTATTTTCGTTGCTCCTTTTAGCGATGGGGGAATAATTGGGAATTTATAGGCCAAAGAATAGGTTTAGGAGACCTGTAGGGGACCCACAAGCCAAGCCCCCCTAGGGCCCGCCCTGCAGGACTGTGGCCTCCCAGCAGGTGTCCTGCCCCCTAATCCAAGTCTTCTGGGTTTCTTCTGGTCCAAGAAAAATCATTCCGGAGATTTTATTCAATTTGGATTCCGTTTAATATTCCTTATTTGCAATACTTAAAAACATGGAAAACAGAAACTGGCACTAGGTTCTAGATTAATAGGTTAGTTGATGACCCACAAGTATAGGGGATCAATCGTAGTCCTTTCGATAAGTAAGAGTGTCGAACCCAACGAGGAGCAGAAGGATCTGACAAGTGGTTTTCAGCAAGGAAAAAATCTGCAAGCACTGAAATTGTCGGTAACAAGTGATTTTGTGGTGAGATGATTCGCAGCAAGCAACAAGTAACAAAAGTAACAACGGTACAGCAAGGTGGCCCAATCCCTTTTGTAGCAAGGGACAAGCCTGGACAAAGGCTTATAAGAGGAAAAACGCTCCCGAGGACAAACGAGAAATTCTGTCATGCTAGTTTCATCATGTTCATATGATTCGCGTTCGTTACTTTGATAGTTTGATATGTGGGTGGACCGGCGCTTGGGTACTGCCCTTACTTGGACAAGCATCCCACTTATGATTAACCCCTCTCGCAAGCATCCGCAACTACGAAAGAAGAATTAAGACAAAGTCTAACCTTAGCATTAAACTAGTGGATCCAAATCAGCCCCTTACGAAGCAACGCATAAACTAGGGTTTAAGCTTCTGTCACTCTAGCAACCCATCATCTACTTATTACTTAACAATGCCTTCCTCTAGGCCCAAATAATGGTGAAGTGTTATGTAGTCGATGTTCACATAACACCACTAGAGGAAAAACAACATACAATGTATCAAAATACCGAACGAATACCAAATTCACATGACTATTATTAGCATGACTTATCCCATGTCCTCAGGAACAAAAGTAACTACTCACAAAGCATAATCATAATCATGATCAGAGATGTAATGAGTAGCATCAAGGATTTGAACATAAAATCTTCCACCAAGTAATCCAACTAGCATCAACTACAAAGAGTAATCAACACTACTAGCAACCTTACAAGTACCAATCGGAGTCGCGAGACGGAGATTGGTTACAAGAGATGAAATAGGGTTTGGAGATGAGATGGTGCTGATGAAGATGTTGATGGTGACGAGTCTCCTCCGATGAGGGGAGTGTTGGTGATGACGATGGAGACAATTTCCCCCTCCAGGAGGGAAGTTTCCCTCGCAGGATCGTCCTGCCGGAGCTCTAGATTGGTTCTGCTCAAGTTGCGCCTCGTGGCGGCGGCGAAACCACGAAAAAGCTCCCGTCTGATTTTTTTTTCCTGGACGAAACCCTCCATATAGCAAAAGAGGGGGCCAGTGGGCCAGTGGGCTGCCCACAAGCCCCCATGGCGCGGCCTGGGGGGTGGCCGTGCCGTGCAGGCTTGTGGCACCCCATGGTGCCCCTCCGGCACTTCTTCGGCCCAGTATTTTTGATAAATTGGAAAAAAATCCCCGTTGATTTTCACGGCATTTGGAGTTGGGCAGAATAGGTATCTCAACTTTGCTCCACTTTCAGGCCAGAATTCCAGTTGCCGATATTCTCCCTCTTCATGTAAACCTTGCAAAATAAGAGAGAACAGGCATAAGAATAGTACCGTGAAGTGAAATAACAGCCAAAGAAGTGATAATTATCAACATGAAAACATGATGCAAAATGGACGTATCAACTCCCCCAAGCTTAGACCTCGCTTGTCCTCAAGCGAAAGCCTAGCTCCATAAATATGTCCACATGTTTAGGGAGAGAGGTGTCGACAAAACAAGATACAAACATGATGCATCATGATCAAGCTCAGAACAGCAATACCAACATATAATCTCTCATGCTAAAGTGATAATTCCTTCACAAAGTAAAACATGGATCAAGAACCTTATCGAGAAGTAAAAACCGGTAGCCTTTAGTCATTGAAGCAATTGCAATTTATCACAACATCAGAAAGAGTCAAGTAAGAGCTGGTAAAGCAAATCCACATACTCAATCATTCTTTCGTTCTCTACAATTGCTACAACTCACGTGGTACTCATGAGATCAAAGTTTCAGCTGGACACAGAGAAAGATAGGGGCTTATAGTTTTGCCTCCCAACTGCTTACCTCAAGGGTAATGTCAACAATAATAATTCATGAATGCCTACCTCCAAGTTGACATATGAATACAGATCTTTCCCAAGCATGTGACGATAGCCAAGACAAAGGCAAAATAAGGAATTGGTGAAGATCACCATGACTCTTTCAAGGGTAAAAAGTAAAGGTACAAGATAGGCCCTTCGCAGAGGGAAGCAGAGGTTGTCATGCGCTTTTGAGGTTTGGATGCGTGTCCTCTTAGTGCGAAGGAATGTCACTTTATATTGCCCCCTTTGATAAAGAACTTTATTATGTGGTCTGTTGCTTTTATGTCTTCCTCATCACAGGTTCGTATAAAGCTTATTTTCCACACACTAATAGATCATACATATTAGAGAGCAATTTTTATTGCTTGCACCGATGACAACTTACTTGAGGGATCTTATTTTCTACACACTAATAGATCATACATAGGTAGGTACGGTGGACACTCATGGCAAAACTGGGTTGAAGGTTTATGGATGCACAAGTAGTATCTCTACTTGGTGCAGGAGTTTTGCCTAATATGAGGTGGAAGCAATCGTCACATGCTAAGGGATCTCTAATCATATAACATTGTTCAGAGCCAAGCAAACACAATTCATTATGTTGTCTTCCTTGTTCAACATCTATTTCTAGGCATGTAATAGTTTAGTGAGTGTTCACAATCATAGATGGTGTCAGAGATGATATATTTATATGTGAACCTGTCCTTCTTTATCACTTCCTATTAATTGCAACCATGACCAAGGTCTACGTTTGTCTACCCTCAACAAGTTTCAATCCTCATTCTTTATATATGTGAAGCCATCACTTCCCATAAGATCATTACATGATCTTTCATGCTTTTGTTTTATTCTCACTCTTTTGATCATGGCAAGAGGCAAAGCCCTTCAACTAAGACACTCTTTATTATATGGCTCACGAGCAAGAATACATCGGGGGTGACACAAAGCAAAACTCAAGACTAAAACACTAAGACTTTTAAACTACTAGAGAAGAAGAAAACTGAAAAGGAAAACTAAAACAAAGGTAAAGGCAAAAATATGTGATGGTGATACGATGCCGGGGCAACTCCCCCAAGCTTGGAAAAAGCCAAGGGGATTGCCCATAGCAATGCTCAGTTGTATTCCTTTGGTGGTGAGGATGGTGGAGTTGTTGAAGCATGAGTTTGATCCTCCGTCTTCCAAGGCATAGGTGCTCCACCATGAAAAGATGAACGAGTCTCCGGAATCCTCAAATCTGCAACCAACCTTATTGATTTAAATCTATACTCATACTGACAGTTTTGGTTCTGCAGGTCATAGATGTGGCCCTGGAGTTGATCAACCCTGTCATAGAGCCTGGAGAGGTGCTTCCCAATATCATTGGCATCAATCATGTGCTTGTTGGTGAACTCTGTGATCATCATGTGGTTGGCGTTGAGTCCACACTCCACCATCCCTTGGCACTTGAAGACTTGTTGCTCCATTGCTTCGAGCCTCGTCTCCACGCTTCCGGTCTCCTTAGGCCCCTCAACATCACGGATGTGCAACATCCCCTCACGCGTTTCGATAGATTGAGGGTGTTGCAGCAATTCCGTGAGGTAAGGATTGATGACCTTCTCGAAGATCTTGTCCTTAGGAGCTTTTGGGGAAGTCATGGCGATCTAGATCTGCAACAGAAACAGGCTCGAAACGAAAAACAGAGGAAATCTGCGTGATGCAGGGGTCAGACCAAACGGAAGTATATATAATGATTTTTTTTCAGACCAGAAGTAGTACCCTGCACGAAAACGGAGTCGGGGAGGCGCACGAGGTGGCCGCAAGCCCTCACGACGTGGCCAGGGGGTGGGCCCGCACCGTGCAGGCTTGTCGCCTCCTCGCGCACTTTCCGGACTACTTCCAATTTTTGTATATTTTCAAAAATTCCAAAACGGAGAAAATTTCCTACTGCAAAAATTTTGGACTCTGTTTTCTTACCGAATCACATACCTCTTCGTTTTTGGAGTCTGAAACAGGCTGATAAATGTCCCTTAGGTATTCTTCCGGAGTTATGGTATTGATGATATTGCTTTCAACATTTACGGGAGTACCTGAGATATAATGCTTGATTCTGTGCCCATTTACCACTCTCGGACAATTACCTTCCGTTTTGTTGATCTTGATAGCACCGGAACGATATACTTCCTCAACAACATACGGACCTTCCCATTTAGAGAGAAGCTTGCCTGCAAAGAATCTTAAACGAGAGTTATATAGCAAGACATAATCACCTACATTGAACTCACGCTTTTGTATCCTCTTATCATGCCACCTCTTAACCTTCTCTTTGAAGAGCTTGGCATTCTCATATGCTTGAGTTCTCCACTCATCAAGCGAGCTAATGTCAAATAACCTCTTCTCACCGGCAAGTTTGAAATCAAAGTTGAGCTCTTTGATTGCCCAATAAGCTTTATGCTCTAGCTCAAGAAGTAAGTGACATGCTTTCCCATACACCATTTTGTACGGAGACATGCCCATGGGATTCTTATAGGCAGTTCTATAAGCCCACAGTGCATCATCGAGCTTCTTAGACCAATTCTTTCTAGAACTGTTGACAGTCTTTTGCAGAATTAGTTTAATCTCTATGTTGCTTAGCTCAACTTGACCACTGGACTGAGGGTGATAGGGAGATGCAATTCTATGGTTGACATCGTACTTAGCAAGCGTTTTACGGAAAGCACCATGAATGAAGTGTGAACCACCGTCGGTCATTAGATATCTAGGGACTCCAAATCTAGTGAAGATAACTTCTTTCAGCATCTTGATAGAGGTGTTGTGATCAGCACTACGAGTGGGGATAGCTTCTACCCACTTAGTGACATAATCAACAACAACTAAGATATGCGTATACCCGTTGGATTTTGGAAAAGGTCTGATATAATCAAAGCCCCGGACATCAAATGGTTCAATGACAAGTGAATAGTTCATAGGCATTTCCCGGCGTTTGCTAATATTACCTATTCTTTGACATTCATCACAAGACAAGACAAACTTACGGGCATCCTTGAAGAGAGTGGGCCAATAGAAACCTGATCGCAATAACTTGTGTGCAGTTCTATCTCCCGCATGGTGTCCTCCGTAGGCCTCGGAGTGACACTTCTGTAGGATCTGTCCCTGTTCATGTTCAGGTACACAACGTCTAATAACACCATCTACTCCTTCCTTATAAAGTTGAGGATCATCCCAAAAGTAATGTCTCAAGTCAAAGAAGAATTTCTTCTTTTGTTGGTACGTGAAACTAGGTGGTATGTATTTGGCAACGATATAATTTGGATAATCAGCATACCACGGTGCACTACGTGAAGCATTCATGACATTCAATTCCTCATAGGGAAAGCTATCATCAATAGGTTGTGGGTCATCAAGAATGTTCTCCAACCTAGACAAGTTATTTGCTACTAGGTTATCAGCACCCTTTTTGTCGACAACGTGCAAATCAAATTCTTGTAGCAAGAGAACCCATCTGATAAGTCTTGGTTTAGCGTCTTTCTTCTCCACAAGTTACTTAATAGCAGCATGATCAGTGTGAATAGTGACTTTGGAATCAACTATGTAAGACCTGAACTTTTCACATGCAAACACGACTGCTAAAAACTCCTTCTACGTACTAGCATAGTTTCTGTGGGCACTGTCTAGAGTTTTACTAGCGTAGTGAATAACATTCAACTTCTTATGAACTCTTTGCCCTAGAACAGCACCAACAGCATAATCGCTAGCGTCACACATGATCTCAAAAGGTAAGTTCCAATCAGGTGATTGAACAACAGGTGCAGTTATCAAAGCCCTCTTAAGTATTTCGAAGGCTTTCTCACAATCATCGTCAAAAACAAAAGGAATATCCTTTTGCAAGAGATTGGTAAGAGGCCTAGAAATCTTAGAGAAGTCTTTAATGAACCTTCTATAGAAACTAGCATGACCAAGGAAACTTCTTGTACCTCTGATATCTGTGGGGTATGGCATTTTCTCGATTGCATCAACCTTAGCCTTATCGACTTCAATACCTCTTTCAGAAATTTTGTGTCCTAAGATGATGCCTTCATTAACCATAAAGTGGCACTTCTCCCAATTCAAGGCAAGATTGGTGTCTTTACATCTCTGCAAGACTCGATCAAGGATGCTGAGGCAATCATCAAAGGAAGACCCGTCAATGGAGAAGTCATCCATGAAAACCTCAACAATCTTTTCACAGAAGTCAGAGAATATAGCCATCATACATCTTTGAAAGGTGGCAGGTGCATTACATAAGCCAAAAGGCATACGTCTATAGGCAAAGGTGCCGAAAGGGCAGGTGAAAGTGGTTTTCTCCTGATCAGATTGTGCAACTGGTATTTGGGAGAAACCAGAATAATCGTCTAGAAAGCGGAAGTGTGTGTGTGTGTTTGGACAGCCTTTCTAGCATTTGGTCGATAAAAGGCAAAGGGTAATGATCTTTCCTAGTGGCTTTATTCAGTTTCCTAAAATCGATCACCATCCTATAGCCAGTGATAATCCTCTGTGGGATCAATTCATCCTTATCATTAGGGACAACGGTAATGCCTCCCTTCTTAAGGACGCAATGCACCAGACTCACCCAATCGCTATGAGCAACAGGATAGATGATACCTGCTTCCAGAAGCTTTAGTATTTCTTTTCTCCCTACTACTTTCATTTTAGGATTTAATCTCCTTTGATGATCAACAACTGGTTTGAAATCAGGATCAGTTTTAATCTTGTACTCGCATAGAGTAGGACTAATGCCCTTAAGATCATCAAGAGTATATCCTATAGCAGCACGGTGCTTCCTCAGAGTTTTTAGTAACTACTTTTCTTCATGCACAGAGAGGCTAGCACTAATAATAACAGGATATATCTGTTTTTCATCAAGATAGGCATACTTAAGAGTATCAGGCAACTGTTTAAGCTCGAACACAGGATCACCCTTTGGTGGGGGTGGATCCCCAAGCAGTTCAACACGCAGATTATTCTTAAGGATAGGATATTGTTCTAAGACAACTCTATCTATTTCATCCCTTTCATCCATATGCATATCATTTTCATGCTCAAGCAAGTATTGCTCTAAGGGATCGGTAGGAGGCACGACAATAGAGGCTAAGGCAATAGTTTCATCCCTACTAGGAAACTCCTTTTCATGAGGTTGTCTCCCAAACTTAGAGAAACTGGACTCATGTGACACACCTTCAAAGCCAACAGTGACAGTTTGCTTCTCACAATCAATATGAGCATTGACAGTATTGAGAAAAGGTCTACCAAATATGATGGGACAAAAGCTATCTTGTGTGGTAGCAAGAACGAGGAAATCAGCAGGATACTTCGTTTTACCACACAAGACTTCAACATCCCTAACAATTCCCACAGGGCAGATAGTATCTCTATTGGCAAGCTGAATAGTGACATCTATAGGTTCTATATCAACAGGTGCAATCTCATCTTTGACTTCATCGTATAGTTGAAGCTTTAGAATTATCATTTGTCCTAACAGGGAATGGTGGTTTCTCAATGTAAGCACAGGGAACAACAGGATCACTATAGGCAAGGACCTTCTCTTCAACTGGAGTGGGTTTAACTACATTGACTTCTAAAGGAGGATGAAATTTAAACCACTTCTCTTTGGGGAGATCAATATGAGCAGCAAAGGATTCACACAATGAAGCTACTATCTCAGAGTCAAGTCCATACTTAGCGCTAAAATCACTAAAGGTATTTGTCTCAACAAAGGATTTAACGCAACCAAAAGTGAAATTCATACCTAACTCCTTACCTTCTTCAAGCTCCCAATCTTCAGAGTTGCGTTTAATTCTCTCCAATAAATTCCATTTGAAGTCAATATCTCTCTTCATAAAAAATGGTATAGGAAGTGTCAAGCATGGTGCGATCATCATGAGAAAGCCGAGCATAGAAGTTCTGAATGATAATTTCTCTCAAGAGCTCATGATTGGGGCATGAATATAGCATTGATTTAAGCCTCTCCAAGCTTGAGCGATGCTTTCTCTATCACGAGGCCAAAAGTTGTAAATATAATTTCGATCACGATGTACTAAATGCATAGGATAGAACTTTTGATGAAATTCCAATTTCAACCGATTGTAGTCCCATGATCCAGTATCATCACACGGGACAAGCCTGGACAAAGTCTTATAAGAGGAAAAACGCTCTCGAGGACACACGGGAATTTCTGTCATGCTAGTTTCATCATGTTCATATGATTCGCGTTTGTTACTTTGATAGTTTGATATGTGGGTGGACCGGCGCTTGGGTACTGCCCTTACTTGGCAAGCATCCCACTTATGATTAACCCCTCTCGCAAGCATCCGCAACTACGAAAGAAGAATTAAGACAAAGTCTAACCATAGCATTAAACTAGTGGGTCCAAATCAGCCCCTTACGAAGCAACGCATAAACTAGGGTTTAAGCTTCTGTCACTCTAGCAACCCATAATATACTTATTACTTCCCAATGCCTTCCTCTGGGCCCAAATAATGGTGAAGTGTTATGTAGTCGACGTTCACATAACACCACTAGAGGAAAAACAACATACAACATATCAAAATACCGAACGAATACCAAATTCACATGACTATTATTAGCATGACTTATCCCATGTCCTCCGGAACAAAAGTAACTACTCACAAAGCATAATCATAATCATGATCAGAGGTGTAATGAGTAGCATCAAGGATCTGAACATAAACTCTTCCACCAAGTAATCCAACTAGCATCAACTACAAAGAGTAATCAACACTACTAGCAACCTTACAAGTACCAATTGCAGTCGCGAGACGAAGATTGGTTACAAGAGATGAACTAGGGTTTGGAGATGAGATGGTGTTGATGAAGATGTTGATGGTGATGAGTCCCCTCTGATGAGGGGTGTGTTGGTGATGACGATGGTGACGATTTCCCCCTCCGGGGGGAAGTTTCTCCGGTAGGATCGTCCTGCCGGAGCTCTAGATTGGTTCTGCTCAAGTTCCGCCTCGTGGCGGCGGCAAAACCACGAAAAAGCTCTCGTCTGATTATTTTTTCCTGGACGAAACCCTCCATATAGCGAAAGAGGGGGGCTACTGGGTCGGTGGGCTGCTCACAAGCCCCCATGGTGCGGCCTGCGGGGGTGGTTGCGCCGTGCAGGCTTGTGGGCACCCCCTGGTGCCCCTCCGGCACTTCTTCAGCCAGGTATTTTTGATAAATTGGGAAAAAATCCCCGTTAATTTTCACGGCGTTTGGAGTTGCGCAGAATAGGTATCTCAACTTTGCTCCACTTTCAGGTCAGAATTCCAGTTGCCGATATTCTCCCTCTTCATGTAAACCTTGCAAAATAAGAGAGAAAAGGCATAAGAATAGTACCATGAAGTGAAATAACAGCCAAAGAAGCGATAAATATCAACATGAAAACATGATGCAAAATGGACGTATCATTAGTCCCAAAATAATATAAAACAACATATTAATGCATATAAAACATCCAAAAGAGATAATATAATAGCATGGAACAATCAAAAATTATAGATACGTTGGAGACGTATCAGTGGCGCTCTTCCGCCACTTCTTGAGCTTGCGGTTCACCGCCGAGGGCCAGTGCTTTGTGTGCGTCTCCATTGTTGATGTCGCGAGCGCGTGCACTCACGTGAAGGCCAGGAAGAAGGTGGAATGCTATCGGCACCACTGGGTCTTCATGAATGCGTGTCGGGAGAGCCCGCTCCTAGCGACCCCCTTGGGTCCGCCCGAGCAAACCTCCACGTGGAGCCACAAGAGGCTCACCGACCCGGGGGCAGGGCTTGTCTTAGAGCGAATTGCATCCCTCAGGGAGACCTGCCTGACGGGGGCGATGATCATCAAGGAGTTCCTGGGGCATTGCACCGTGCCGCTTCAGGCGCACTCTTGCCCCTTGGGGGAGTTCACCGATGGGAGGGACCCGATGTGCCTGCATGTTAGTGGCTTGACGCACGACGAGCTGGACAAAGCCTTGGGGGCTCTACTAGGCCCCAACCCTGAGGACCTCCCTCAGGCCACGCCGATGTTGTATGCCTACGATAACATGGAGGGATTGATCACGGAGATGCTCGTAAGTATGTCCTTTTTTGTGTTGAATGCCAAAGAGTAGGTAATATTGGTAAACGTCACGAAATTCCTATGAACTATTCACTTGCTATTGAACCATTTGATGTGTGGGGTTTTGACTTTATGTGACCTTTTCCTTCCTCGAATGGATATACTCATATTCTAGTTGCTCTTGATTACGTTACTAAATGGTTAGAAGTTATTCCAACTAGTAGTACTGATCATAACACTTTTATTAAAATGCTTAAATATATTATCTTTCCGAGGTTTGGTGTCCCTAGATATTTAATGAATGATGGTGGTTCACATTTTATTCATGGTGCTTTCCATAAACTTCTAGATAAATATGATATTAACCATATAATTGCATCACCTTATCATCCTGAATCTAGTGGTCAAGTTGAGATGAGCAATCACCAAATAAAATTAATCTTGTAAAAGACTATCAGTTGATCCAGGAAGAATTGGTCTAAGAAACTAGATGGTTCTCTTTGGGCCTATAGGTCTGCTTATAAGAATCATATGGGGATGTCCCCACACAAAATGGTGTATGCAAAAGCTTGTCATTTACCTCTTGATATAGAAAATAAAGCTTATTGGGCAATTAAAGAACTTAACTATGATTTGAAACTTGCTGGTGAAAAGAGGTTATGTTTATATTAGCTCATTAGATGAATGGTGGACGCGAGCTTATGAAAATGCTAAGTTATTTAAAGATAAAGTTAAAAGATGGCATGATAAGAGAATTCAAAAACGAGAATTCAATGTAGGAGACCTAGTGCTTTTGTACAATTCTTGTTTCATATTCTCTGCACATAAACTCCTCTCCAAATGAGAAGGACCCTATGTTGTCGAGGAGGTTTATCGCTCCGGTGTCATAAAAATTAATAACTTCGAAGGTAAAAACCCGAGAATGGTGAATGGGAAAAGAATCAAATGTTATATTTCACGTGCACCCATTAATGAGGAGACTAATATCATCTAACTCATGACACCGGAAGAGCACAGAAAGGAAGCCTTCCGGAACACTCCAGAAACCTAAAAAAGCGTAGGTACATGGTATGGTAAGTACTGACTCCAAAAATTCAAAAAAAAAATCTGTCGGTTTTGGTGATTTAGAAAAATTACAAAAATAAATAGGAGTCCAAGGGGCCCATGAGGGAGGCACAAGCCAACAGGGCGCACCCCCGAGGACATGCCCTGATGGCTTGTGGGGCCCTCGTGTGCCTCCCGGACTCTGACTTCTTCCCGAGCATGTATTGTGGTCCAAAAAAATCATTATATATACTCCTAGTTGTTTTGACTATCGCATCACGAGATTTTCCTCTGTTCTTGTTTCGGGTTGTTTTCCTGACAGATCTAGATCGCCATGACGACATCAAGCTCCTCCAACGACAAGTTGTCCCGGATGTGATGAAACACCCTCAGACCATTGAGATGCATGAGGGGTGCCTCATGTATGTGATGTCCAAGGGCCAAAGAAGGAGGGAAGCGAGAAGGCCAGGCTCGCAGCGGTGGAGCAGGAGATCTTCAAGTGTCAGGGGATGGTTGAACATGGTTTGAGTGCTAACCACTTCATGATCACGAACTTCATCCAGGAAAACAAGTTGGACACCAAGAAAGTGGGGGAGATTATTTTCAAACTTGAAGAGCGGGTCGATCACCTCCAAGATCAAGTCTATGAACTCCAAAGCCAAAACTATGAGTATGAATCTAGGTTTCAGAGGATGAGCTTTGCTGCCGGTTTTAGGGCTCCCGAGATAAATTTTTCTTATTATGATGGGGAGGACACCTCGACCACACCACAACCATCACCTGAGAAGGACACTTGAGTACATGGTTATGGGCATCACCCTTGGCTTACTACAAGCTTGGGGGAGATGCCCCGGTATCATATCACCATCACTTCCATCATCATTACTATTTATTTTAGTTTGGTCCTTAGTTATTTCATGATTTAGAGAAATAATTTTCAGATTTTATTTGCTTAATATTTTTGCTTTGAGTTCCATCTATCCTTGTAATCAAGTATGCGAGTTTTTGTGGTTTACCCGTGGGCACCTGTCATCATAGCATGTCAGTAAGATGAAAGATATAGATCATATGCTCATTTCATGAGAAGTAATGACTTCACATAGAAAAGAGTATAAGTGATGAAGGTTGTTGAAAATAAACAATAATAGTATTAGTCATGGTTACAATCTAAGCCAGACTATGAAAGAGGAAAGGAGATTCCCATATAAATACACTATCTTGGAGATATTTTATCATTGTGATCCCTCATCAATATTATATAATCATCAAGTATTGATGTAGGACATGAAAGACAACATAATGGTGATCGTATTTCACATTCATTTAGAAGTTATAGGGTCCTGGATCCTATAACATGTGATGCTTGCCTTAGACCTTTTCCTAGCCCAAAAACTTTGCACTGAGTAGAGATACTAAGTGTGCATCCATAATCGTGAAACCCGGTTTCTTGCCATGAGAGTCCACCATACCTACCCATGGATTGCGTAAGATCCTTCAAGTAAGTTGTCATCGGTGCACCAAGCGATATAAAGTTGCTCCTAAATATGTATGATCTTTATTGCAAGGGAAAATAAACTTTGTACGATCTTGTGATGGCAAAGAAATAAAAGCGACAGACTACATAATAAAGTTTGCTATCACAAGGGGCAATATTAAGTGATGTTCCTTTGCATTAAGAGTTTGCACATTCAAAAACCTAAAAGCGCATGACAACCTATGCTTCCCTCTGCGAAGGGCCTACCTTTTATCTTTGAAGTTTGTGTGAGTCATTAAATTCATTCTTCTTTCTACATATTAATTCTATAGTGGCAAGCACCATGTGTTGACGAAAGATTCAGATTTATATATCCAAGTGAATGTAGATTATCATGATTCATTATTGTTGACACTATCCTTGAGGTAAATGAGTTGGGCGGCGAATCATTTAAGCCGCTATCTTCCTATATGACCTATGAAAACATGAGCTCCAAAAATATGACTTGAGTATGAGTAATCATAGAAGAATAAATGATAGTTGGGTATGTGAACTTGCTAATAAGAAAGCTCTTACATAGACTTGTTGGAAATATGCCCTAGAGGCAATAATAAGTTGGTTATTATTATATTTCCTTGTTCACGATAATTATCTATTATACATGCTATAAGGAAGACAGACGATAATGGCGAAAATTCACCATTAAGAAAGCTCGACTTGTCGCAAAGATGTTTTCGACAAGTTCAAAGAGTTGACTACGATGAGACTTTATCGCATGTAGTGATGCTGAAAGTCTGTTGGAATTGTGTTAGCAGTTGTTGCATCATTTATGAAATCTTGCACATAGGATGTCAAAATATTGTTTCCTCGATGGTTTACTTGAGGAAAGGTTGTATCTGATGCAACCAGAAGTTTTTGTCAGTCCTAAAAGATGGTAACAAGTATGCAGAGCTCCAATGATCCTTCTATGGACTGGAGCAAGCATCTCGGAGTTGGAATATACACTTTGATGAGATGATCAAAGTTTTTGGTTTTATACAAAGTTTATGAGAAACTTGTATTTCCAAAAAGGTGAGTGGGAGCACTATAGAATTTTTGATGAGTATATGTGTTTGACATACTGTTGATCGGAAATAATGTAGAACTTCTGGAAAACATAGATGGTTGTTTGAAAGGAGTTTTTCAAAGGAAATCCTGGATCAAGCTACTTGACATTGAGCATCAAAGATCTATGGAGATAGATCAACGTGCCTAATAGAACTTTCAACGAAATACATATCGTGACAAGATTTTGAAGGAGTTCAAAATAGATCGGCAAAGGAAGAGTTCTTGGTTGTATTATAAGGTGTAAATATTGAGTAAGACTCAAAACCTGACCACGACAGAAGAAATAGAAAGGACGAAGGTCGTCCCCTATGCATTAGCCCTAGATTCTATAGTATGCTATGCTGTCTACCGCACCTGAAGTGTCCCTTGCCATGAGTCAGTCAAGGGGTACAAGAGTGATCCGGGAATGGATCACTCGATAGCGGTCAAAGTTATCCTTAGTAACTAGTGGACTAAGGAATTCTTTCTCGATTATGGAGGTGGTAAAAGAGTTTGTCATGAAGTATTACGATGATACAAGATTTATCACTAATCCGGGTGACTCTAAGTAGTAAACCGGATTTGTATAGTGGATGAGTCATTTGGAATGGTTCCAAATGGCGCGTAGTAGCTGCATTTACAGGATGACATAGAGATTTGTAAAGCACACACGGATCTGAAAGGTTCAGACCCGTTGGCTAAGACCTCTCTCACAAGCAAGACATGATGAAGCCCAGAACTACATGGGTGTTAGATTCATTACAATCACATAGTTATGTGAACTAGATTATTGACTCTACTACAAGTGGAAGACTGTTGGAAATATGCCCTTGAGGCTTTTATTATATTTTCTTGTTCATGATAATTGTCTATTATTCATGCTATAATTGTATTAACCGGAAACCGTAATACATGTGTGAATACATAGACCACAACATGTCCCTATTGATCATCTAGTTGGCTAGCTCGTTGATCAATAGATGGTCTTGGTTTCCTGATCATGGACGTTGGATTTCATTGATAATGGGATCACATCAGTAGGAGAATGATGTGATGGACAAGACCCAATCCTAAGCATAGCACAAGATCGTGTAGTTCATCTGCTAAAGCTTTTCTAATGTCGAGTATCATTTCCTTAGACCATGAGATTATGCAACTCTCGGATGCCATAGGAGTGCTTTGGGTGTACCAAACGTCACAGCGTAACTCGGTGATTATAAAGGTGCATTACATGTATCTCGAAAGTGTCTGTTGGTTGGCACGAATCGAGACTGGGATTTGTCGCTCCTTGTGACGGAGAGGTATCTCTCGGCCCACTCGATAATGCATCATCATAATGATCTCAATGTGACTAAAGAGTTAGCCATGGGATGATGTGTTACAGAACGAGTAAGGAGACTTGTCGATCACGAGATTGAACAAGGTATAGAGATACCGACGATTGAATCTCGGGCAAGTGTCATACCGGTAGACAAAGGGAATTGCATACGGGATTGAGTGAATCCTTGATGACTCACAAGTATAGGGGATCTATCATAGTCCTTTCGATAAGTAAGAGTGTCGAACCCAACGAGGACCAGAAGGATCTGACAAGTGGTTTTCAGCAAGGTACAATCTGCAAGCACTGAAATTATCGGTAACAAGTGATTGTGTGGTGAGATGATTCATAGCAAGCAACAAGTAACAAAAGTAGCAACGCTGCAGCAAAGTGGCCCAATCCCTTTTGTAGCAAGGGACAAGCCTGGACAAAGTCTTATAGGAGGAAAAACGCTCCCGAGGACACACGGGAATTTCTGTCATGCTAGTTTTCATCATGTTCATATGATTCGCGTTCGTTACTTTGATAGTTTGATATGTGGGTAGACCGGCGCTTGGGTACTCCCCTTACTTGGACAAGCATCCCACTTATGATTAACCCCTCTCGCAAGCATCCGCAACTACGAAAGAAGAATTAAGACAAAGTCTAACCATAGCATTAAACTAGTGGATCCAAATCAGCCCCTTACGAAGCAACGCATAAACTAGGGTTTAATCTTCTGTCACTATAGCAACCCATCATCTACTTACTAATATATCTCCATCGTATCTACATTTCCAAACTCTTTTGCCATTGTTTTAGACTCTAATTTGCATGATTTGATTGGAACTAACCTGGACTGACGTTGTTTCGAGTAGAATTGCCTTGGTGTTGTTTTTGTGCAGAAATGAAAGTTCTGGGAACGTCCTGAAAATTTACGGAGAATATTTCTGGAAAATATGAAAAATACCTGCGCAAAGATCCACTCGAGGGGATGGGCCAGTGGGCCACAAGCCGTGTAGCCCCCCCCCCCCTGGTGGCGGCTACCAAGCTTGTGGGGCCCACGTGGCTCTGCCGCCCCCAAACTCAGCTCTATAAATTCACTTTCGTCCCAGAAAAAATAAAAAGAGAAGATTTCATCGCGTTTGCGATACGGAGGCGTCGCCACATCCTGTTCTTCATCTGGAGGGCAGATCTGGAGTCCGTTTTGGGCTCCGGAGAGGGGAAATCGTCGCCATCATCATCATCAACGTTCTTCCCTCTCCAATTCCATGAAGCTCTTCATCGTTCGTGAGTAATCTATTCGTAGGCTCGCTGGGCGGTGATGAGTAGGATGAGATCTATCATGTAATCGAGTTAGTTTTGACGGGGATTGATCCCTAGTATCCACTATGTTCTGAGATTGATGTTGCTACTACTTTGCCATGCTTAATGCTTGTCACTAGGGCCCGAGTGCCATGATTTCAGATCTAAAATTATTATGTTGTCACCAATATATGTGTGTTTTAGATCCGATCTTGCAAGTTGTAGTTACCTACTATGTGTTATGACCCGGCAACCCCGGAGTGACAATAACCAGAACCACTCCCGGTGATGACCATAGTTTGAGGAGTTCATGTGTTCACCAAGTGCTAATGCGTTGGTCCGGTTCTTTATTAAAAAGAGAACCTTAATATCCCGTAGTTTCCTTTTGGACCCCGTTGCCACGGGAGGGATGGACAATAGATGTCATGCAAGTTCTTTTCCCTAAGCACGTATGACGACACACGGAATGCATGCCTACATCACATTGACGAATGGGAGCTAGCCACATATCTCTCCGTGTTATAACTGTTGCATGATGAATATCATCCAAACAAATCACCGACCCATTGCCTACGAGTTTGTCCCACTGTTGATGTTACTTGCTTTGCTTTGCTGCTACTTGCTACTGTTGTTACTTGCTACTGTTGCTACTTGCTACTGCTGTCACTACTGCTGTTCCTTGCCACTGTTGTTACTCGTTACACTGCTGCTACCTGCTACAATACTTTTCGCTCGCCGTTGCCAGGAAAGAATATTTCCCGTCCACGGGAAACTTCTGGCGCCATTGATACAACCGTTAGGAATAGTCTGCCGTCAACAGATCTTTTCTCGCACCGTTGCTATCATACTACTTTTCTACTGATACTTTGCTTGCAGATACTAATATTTCAGGTGCGGTTGAATCTGACACATTCAGCTGCTAATACTTGAGAGTATCCTTCCACTTCCTGTCGGGCGAACCAACAAATTTGGGTTGAATACTCTACCCTCGAAAACTGTCACGAACCCACGAGCTGGTGGGCCATTGCAAGACAATTGCTAATTGTTGAGCAACTGGGAGCAGTTCTGGCTCCGTTGCCGTGGAGGCTCAAGTCAGGAACACGTCAACAGCATTATTCTAGTGTCGTTGCCAGGGACTGCTAGTAGCATTTTTTCTGGCGTTGTTGCCAGGGAAGGGATTGCTATATTCTCTGAGTCACTTGGGATTTATATCTGCTGATCATTATGAAGAATCTGAAAGATCCAAAAACCAAAGTTTTGCCCTCAACTATGAGGGGAGGTAAGGAACTGCCATCTAGCTCTGCACTTGATTCACCTTCAGTTATGAGTAAGTTTGCGACACCACCTCCTGCTAGAAGTCTTGATATGTCGCCTGTGCTTGATGATACTATGCCTGATACTGCTAGAGATGCTATGCCTGATACTGCTAGAGATACTATGCCTGATACTTCTAGAGATACTATGCGTGATACTGCTAGAGATGCTATGTTTGATACTGCCTTGCCTGATGATGCTAGAGATGCTATTTTGCCTGATACTGCTAGAGATGATATGCTTGATACTGCCTTGCCTGATGATGCTAGAGATACTACTTTGCCTGATATGCCACTAGGGTTATTCATTGATGCTCATATTGCTAGAGTTACTGCCAATGCTCGTGATGCTTCTGAAACTGTCGATACTATTGAGATAGAACCTGCTTTTGCTCCTGCTAGATCTAGCTCTCCTAGATATGAATTGCCTGATATACCTGAGGGTTATGTTATGGAGGGAGAGATAGCTAAGGATTTTCTTGCGTGTAAGGATGTCTATGACACTGAGAAATTACTTCTCAAGTGGAAGGAAAAATCTTTGAAAGCTAGGATGAAATACGACCCGAAGTTTGCCACTTCACCTATCTTTATCACCGATAAGGATTATGAATTCTCTGTCGACCCTGAGATAATATCTCTAGTCGAATCTGATCCTTTCCACGGTTATGAGTCTGAGACGGTCGTAGCCCATCTTACCAAACTACACGATATAGCCACCCTTTTCACTAGTGAGGAGAAGATCTGCTACTACTATATTCTTAAGTTGTTTCCTTTCTCTCTAAAGGATGACGCTAAAGCATGGTTCACTTCTCTTGCTCCTGGATGTGTGAGTAGTCCCCAGGATATGATCTATTACTTTTGTGAGAAATATTTCCCTGCCCATAAGAAGCAAGCTGCCTTGCAGGAAATATACAACTTTGCTCAACTCAAAGAAGAGAGTCTCCCACAAGCTTGGAGGAGGCTCATCCAACTACAGAATGCTTTGCCTAATCACCCTCTTAAGAAGAACGAGATACTTGATATCTTCTATAACAGACTTACAGATGCTTCTAGAGACCACCTAGATAGTTGTGTCGGTTGTGTTTTTAGGGAACGAACTATAGAACAAGATGAGATTCTACTGAATAACATCTTGATCAACGATAATGCTTAGACTATTCCTGAACCACCTCCTAAGCCAACTCCTAAGAAAAGAGGTATTCTATTCCTCAGTCCCGAAGATATGCAAGAAGCCAAGAAATCTATGCAAGAGAAAGGCATTAGATCTGAAGATGTCAAAAATCTACCACCTATCGAAGAGATCCATGGTCTCGATAACCCGATACAAGTAGTAGAAGTGAATTCTATGCGTAGGTTTGATGAGAGTGATATTCCTTTTGACAAACTTGCTAGCCTATGCTTTGATGAATTTGACAACTTTGTTGCCAAACAACAGAGTTTCAAAGTCATTACTAGAGGAGGCAAAATGACTCAGGAACCTTTGTATCCTGAAGGCCATCCTAAGAGAATTGATCAAGATTCTCAAGGAATTAATGTTGATACACCCAGTCATCCTAAGAAGAAGAAGGATGATAGAAACCTACATGTCAGTTCACCAAATACTGTCACACCTGAAGAACCAAATGATATTTTTGTGTCTGATGCAGAAACACAATCTGGTGATGAACATGAACCTGGTGACAATATGGACAGCGATGTTCATGATAATGCTCAACCTAGCAATGATGAGGATGTGGAGATTGAACCTACGATTAGTCCTGATAACCACGACCTAAGAGATACGATAAGAATGACTTCACTGCTAGGAAGCATGGTAAAGAAAGGGAGCCATGGGTTCAGAGACCTATGCCCTTTCCTCCTAAGCCATCCATGAAAAAGGATGATGAGGATTTTGAGCGCTTCGTTGAGATGATAAGACCCGTCTTTCTGCAGATGTGGTTAATTGATATGCTCAAAATGTCTCCATATGCCAAGTACATGAAAGATATCGTGACTAATAAACGGAAGATACCAGATCTTGAGATCTCCACCATGCTTGCGAATTACACTTTCAAAGGTGGAACTCCTAAAAAACTTGGTCCATTAAAGGAAACTACGTAAGAACTGCCTTATGTGACCTTGGAGCCGGTGTTAGTGTTATGCCGCTCTCTCTTTATCGTAGACTTGAACTGGATAAGTTGACACCCACTGAAATTTCTCTGCAAATGGCCGACAAATCAACTGCTTTCCCTATCGGCATTTGTGAGGATGTGTCTGTTGTGGTTGCTAACACCACTATCTTAACAGACTTTGTTATCTTGGATATTCCCGAGGACGATGCCATGGCGGTCATCCTCAGAAGACCCTTTTTAAACACTGCAGGGGCTGTTATAGATTGCAACAAAGGCAATGTCACTTTCCACGTCAACGGTAATGAGCATACAGTGCACTTTCCGAAGAAACGATATCAAGTACATTGCATCAATGCTATCGAAAAAACTTCATCGATTCTTATTGGGAGCTTTGAATGCCCTATTCCTCGTGTCAAGATGAAGTACGATTTTCTTGTTGGGGAAATGCATATCCCCATTGAGGTGACTTAGTGGCTATTCGACAATTCTCCGTTTCCTCTTGCGATTCTAAAAGGTTTTGTCATGAGGATTTGATCAACCCCATTGACGGATTTCTTTCGATGACCATGAAGTGGATGAATCAAAGAGTCACATACCTCTGTTTTAAGATTTCACTTTCTGTTAGTTTAGTTTTTCTTGTTTTCTGTTTTAGCGTCCCGGAGAAAATACCCCAAAAATAAAAGTTCTCCGATGGTCCTGAAAATCTAGTATGATTTTTTCTGGAATATTTGAAAAATACTGGGACTGAGAGCTGGCCTGGGGGCCACACCAGTGGGCCACAAGCCCTGTAGCCGACGCCCCCCTGGTGGCGGCTACCAAGCTTGTGGGGCCCACAGGGACCCCCTCCACTCATTCCAGCTCCCATCCTCTTCTTCTACCTCCAGAAAAAAATCGTTTCGCAGCTCAAACCCGTGTTCTTGCTCATTTGGCTAAGATTTTTGATCTCCTTGCTCAAAGCACCATTCTCCGAACTGTTTTGGGGAAATTACTCCTTGGTAAGTGACTCCTCCATTGGTCCAATTAATTTTTGCTCTAGTGCTTTATCCTTCACGTATTCTTGCTACCTTGGTGACCCTGTCCTTGAGCTTGAAATGTTGATTTTAGCTAGTCCCAAGTAGTTTTAGCGCGTGATACGGTCTCCATGCACTAGTAGGAGTAATTGCTACAAGGTGTGGTTGGTCTTTATTCACTTTTCTCTTGAACTTCAAAAATTTCAGCAAAAGGAAATTATGTTCGGGAGGAAGTTTCATGGTGGTTCCTCAAGTAAGAAGGGTCCCCGTCTTTCTTTTCGGGAGCCCGAACCTTATCAACTAAGGGAGGCACCGGTACAAACATGTGAATGGCCTTCCGATGAGTTCATGATCGAAGCAGGCTTCAAGGATGAGTTTGTTACACTTGTCCGGAATGTCGGGTTAGAAGAATTCCTCTTAGATAAATGTGAACAGTATGCTATGCTTACTGCCTATTTCGTGCGTAGATTTAAATTTTCAGTTGGCCGTGACTCATCCATATTGTTTGATTTGTATGATAAATCCTACACCATGGATTTGGAGGATTTCAATAGGATTTGCAAGATACCCGATGGGCGTAGTCTTAATGATCCTATTAAGTCTTCAGTTAGAGATTTTGTCGTTAGTATAACTGTTGGAGAAACTAGAGATATCACGCAAGCTACCATAGGAAGCATTCATTTCCCTGCCTTGCACTACTTTGCCCTCTTCATAGGTAGATGCATTAACGGCAAGGGTGCACATTGTCACCTATGCGCATCCGACCTTAGTATCCTTAAGAGCGCAGTAACAGGTGACAGGAGCTTCAACATGGGAGCTATAATAGCAAGGAGGCTGAATAATAATGTCATTGATGGGGATTTCTTTGGTGGAACTTATGCTACGCGCTTAGCAAATTTTCTTGGAGTACCCATCCGTTCAGGAGACCCCCCTCTCCGTACAGCCTACCTTGATCGTGTCGCTCTAACACGCTACCGGTTCCTTGAGAGGGATGATGAATCCCTCCTATGTCGTTTGATATTTAACCGGCAGCGTGTTTTCCATATTACCCTTCCTGCTCCTGCTTTCTTTGATTTTCAGGTAAAACGGAGATACTACATAACCATAGGAGAGGCAGAGGAGTATGAGAGGGAGGCGACGGCTGCTCATCTTCGTGAGGCAGCTATTCAGGAAGTGGTTGCAGCACTCCCGTATAACACCCATTATGATTTTGGGTTTCGCGAGGACCATCCATGGGAGTAGACCAAGCCAGGCCAAAAGCCTAAGCTTGGGGGAGTACATGTTCTCACCGACCTTACATTCATGCTTATGCTTTCACTTCGTTAGTCGGTGTTTACACTTTGCCACTGTATTATCCATGCTAGTTTATTTTCATTTTCTTGTTTTCTTGTTTTGTGTCCTTTTGAGAAAACCCAAAAAGATTTTCCTTTCTTCTTTTGCTTGTTGGGAGTTTTCCCGTGTAAATAGTTTCTTTTTCTTTGGGTCAAGGTAGAAGATATTGGTCAAAATGTTTAGTGGCTCTTGCATGCATACCTGTTTAGCTTTCAAAGAGCCATATTACTTTGTCTTCTCCTTTGTGGTTGCCTGTAGATTCAGCTTACTCCAATGCACGAGCACTCTTATTATTGTTCACATCGTTCGATCATGCAAGTGAAAGGCAATAATGATGATATATGATGAAGTGACTGAGACTGGAAAAGCTGGTATGAACTCTATCTATTTTGTTTTTGTAAATATGACTAGCTTGTCGTCCCAGATTCAGCTTAGTTGTGAGAGAACCATGTTTGCAATGACAACTTAGAGATCATAGTTTCTGATGCCATGCTTAATTAGCTGAGACCTTATAATGGTTTGTCTTGGATGCCAACATAGATTTTGAGATGACTATGATGTAGTATGATAGGATGGTATTCTCCTTTGAATGATTCAAGTGGCTTGACTTGGCGCATGTTCATGCATGTAGTTGAAACAAAATCAACATATCCTCTATGATGTTCGTATTCGTGGTGATTTATATCCTCTTCATACTTGCACTCAATGTTAGTCAAACTCATTGCATCTTGATGACTGTTGTCGCTCTCTGGTTGGTCTCTTCCCAGTCTTTTGCTAGCCTTCACTCGTACTAAGCGGAATACTGCTTGTGCATCCACTTCCATAAACCCAAAACTTTTTTCATGAGAGTCCACCATACCTACCTATTTGCGGTATCTACCTGTCGTTCCAAGTAAATTTGCATGTGCCACTCTCTAAACCTTCAAGAAATAATATGTTTTGCATGCCCGAACCGCTCATGTGGTGACAGGGGGCTATTGATATCTTCCATGTTAGGTGTGTTATCCTCGACATGTGTTTATTCACTGTCATTCATGAGAAAGGGGTCGGTAATTGGAATCCCAGTTCCACGCTTAAATCGAAAACATAACTGTAAAACAAGACTCCCCCCGGATTGATGTTAGTATGAACGGTACCCGAGGATTCGGCTCGCCGTGGAGTGTGATTGATTGGTGGTGGGGGAGTTAAAACTTTACTTTTCTGTTTGGGGACCGCATATAGCATGAGTAGCATGGAAGATATTGAGAACTCTTGGTCATTGCGTTGGCAATGAAAGCATGCCACCCAAAATTATTATCTCTGTTTTCAAAGCTTGAGCTCTGGCACCTCTGCAAATCAATGCTTCCCTCTGTGAAGGGCCTGTCTATTTATTTTCCTCTTGAGTCGTCCTCTTCTTGTATAAGCGCCAATTAGTGAGCACCTCTGTCATTTTTATGCTTTGCTTTTGATTGATATTGAGTATGACTATGACTGGATCTTTGTTGCTATGAATTACAATGTTTAGTCAGCCCTTGATCTTTGAAAGTGCTCTGCATTTATGTTTTGCGGTCTCAAAAAGAGCTAGCGAGATACCACTTATTCATATTGCTTCTGCTTATTTTGATTGAATTGTTGGTATCTGAAACTCATTATTATTTGCTCGCTAGCTGATTATGCCATTGATATTAGTTTACTGTGAGACCTTTGTGTCACTTGCTTATGTGGTTAACTTGTGATCTTGCTGAAATTCTGGTTATGAGTTAGACATAGTTGCAACAACAAGACCAAACAGAGTTTGTCAAAGTTTTTCTTTCTCTTTCAGTTTGTCAACTGAGTTGCTTGAGGACAAGCAAGGTTTTAAGCTTGGGGGAGTTGATACGTCTCCATCGTATCTACTTTTCCAAACTCTTTTGCCCTTGTTTTGTACTCTAATTTGCATGATTTGAATGGAACTAACCTGGACTGACGTTGTTTTCAGCAGAATTGCATTGGTCTTGTTTTTGTGCCGAAATGAAAGTTCTCGGAATGTCCTGAAAATTTACGAAGAATATTTCTGGAAAATATGAAAAATACCTGCGCAAAGATCCACCGGAGGGGATGGGCCAGTGGGCCACTAGCCCTGTAGCCGCAAGAGAAGATTTCATCGCGTTTGCGATAAGGAGACCCCACCACATCCTGTTCTTCATCTGGAGGGCAGATCTGGAGTCCGTTTTGGGCTCCGGAGAGGGGAAATCGTCGCCATCGTCATCATCAACCTTCTTCCCTCTCCAATTCCATGAAGCTCTTCATCGTTCGTGAGTAATCTATTTGTAGGCTCGCTGGGCGGTGATGAGTAGGATGAGATCTATCATGTAATCGAGTTAGTTTTGATAGGGATTGATCCCTAGTATCCACTATGTTCTGAGAATGATGTTGCTACTACTTTGCCATGCTTAATGCTTGTCACTAGGGCCCGAGTGCCATGATTTCAGATCTGAAATTATTATGTTGTCACCAATATATGTGTGTTTTAGATCCGATCTTGCAAGTTGTAGTTACCTACTATGTGTTATGACCCGGCAACCCTAGAGTGCCAATAACCGGAACCACTCCCGGTGATGACCATAGTTTGAGTTCATGTGTTCACCAAGTGCTAATGCGTTGGTCCGGTTCTTTATTAAAAGGAGAACCTTAATATCCCGTAGTTTCCTTTTCAACCCCGCTGCCACGGGAGGGATGGACAATAGATGTCATGCAAGTTCTTTTCCCTAAGCATGTATGACGACACACGGAATGCATGCCTACATCACATTGATGAACGGGAGCTAGCCACATATCTCTCCGTGTTATAACTGTTGCATGATGAATATCATCCAAACAAATCACCGACCCATTGCCTACGAGTTTGTCCCACTGTTGCTGTTACTTGCTTTGCTCTGCTGCTACTTGCTACTGTTATTACTTGCTACTGTTGCTACTTGCTACTGCTGTCACTACTGTTGTTCCTTGCCACTGTTGTTACTCGTTACACTGCTGCTACCTGCTACAATACTTTTCGCTCGCCGTTGCCGGGAAAGAATATTTCCCGTCCACGGCCAACTTCTGGCGCCATTGATATAACCGTTAGGAATAGTCTGCCGTCAACAGATCGTTTCTCGCACCGTTGCTATCATACAACTTTGCTACTGATATTTTGCTTGCAGATACTAATCTTTCGTGTGCGGTTGAATCCGACACATTCAACTGCTAATAATTGAGAGTATCCTTCCACTTTCTGTCGGGCGAACCAACAAATTTGGGTTGAATACTCTACCCTCGAAAACTACCGCGAACCCACGTCAAGAGCATTATTCTAGTGTCGTTGTCGGGGACTGCTAGCACTTACTACTTCCCAATGCCTTCCTCTAGACCCAAATAATGGTGGAGTGTTATGTAGTCGACGTTCACATAACATCAGTAGAGGAAAAATAACATACAACACATCAAAATACTGAACGAATACCACATTCACATGACTACTATTAGCATGACTTATCCCATGTCCTCAGGAACAAAAGTAACTACTCACGAAGCATAATCATATTCATGACCAGAGAGGTAATGAGTAGCATCAAGGATCTGAACATAAACTCTTCCACCAAGTAATCCAACTAGCATCAATTACAAAGAGTAATTAACACTACTAGCAACCTTACAAGTACCAAAAGGAGTCGCGAGACGAAGATTGGTTACAAGTGATGAACTAGGGTTTGGAGATGAGATGGTGTTGATGAAGATGTTGATGGTGATGAGTCCCCTCCGATGAGAGGAGTGTTGGTGATGATGATGGCGGCGATTTCCCCCTCCGGGAGGGAAGTTTCCCCGGCAGGATCGTCCTGCCGGAGCTCTAGATTGGTTCTGCTCAAGTTCCGCCTCGTGGCGGCGGCGAATCCTCGAAAAAGCCTCCTCCTGATTTTTCCGGTCAAAACCCTTCATATAGCAGAAGAGGGGGCCAAAGGGCCTGCTGGGTTCCCACAAGCCCCCTAGGTGCGGCTAGGGGGGTGGCCGCGCCTAGCGGGCTTGTGGCCACCTGCTGGCGCCCCTCTGGCGCTTCTTCGGCCCAGTATTTTTTATAATACCCGAAAAAATCCTCGTTGATTTTCACGGCGTTTGGAGTTGCGCGGAATAGGTATCTCAAACTTGCTCCAATTTCAGGCCAGAATTCCAGCTGTCGGCATTCTCCCTCTTCATGTAAACCTTGCAAAATAAGAGAGAAAAGGCATAAGTATTGTACCGTGAAGTGAAATAACAGCCCAAAAAGCGATAAATATCAACATAAAAGCATGATGCAAAATGGGCGTATCAACTCCCCCAAGCTTAGACCTCGCTTTTCCTCAAGTGAAAGCCTAGCTCAATAAATATGTCCACATGTTTAGGGAGAGAGGTGTTGGCAAAACAAGATACGAACATGCATGCATCATGATCATGATCAGAACAGCAATACCATCATAACAACTCTTATGCTAAAGTGACAATACTTTCACAAAATAAAGCATGGATCAAGAACCTTACCGAGAATTAACAACCGATAGCCTTTAGTCATTGGAGCAATTGCAATTTATCACAACATCGGAAAGAGTCAAATAAGAGCTTGTAAAGAAAATCCACATACTCAATCATCTTTTCGTTCTCTACAATGGCTACAACTCACGTGGTACTCATGAGATCAAAGTTTCAGTTGAACAGAGAGAAAGATAGGGGCTTATAGTTTTGCCTCCCAACTGCTTACCTCAAGGGTAATGTCAACAACAATAATTCATGAATGCTTACCTCCAAATTGACATATGAATATAGATCTTTCCCTAGCATATGATGTTAGCCAAGATAAAGGCGAAACAAGGAATTGGTGAAGATCACCATGACTCTTTCAAGGGCAAAAATTAAAGGTACAAGATAGGCCCTTCGCAGAGGGAAGCAGAGGTTGTCATGCGCTTTTGAGGTTTGGATGCGTGTCCTCTTAGTGCGGAGGAACGTCACTTTATATTGCCTCCTATGATAAAGAACTTTATTATGCAGTCTGTCGCTTTTATGTCTTCCTCATCACAGGTTCGTACAAAGCTTATTTTCCACACACTAATAGATCATACATATTAGGGAGCAATTTTTATTGCTTGCACCGATGGCAACTTACTTGAGGGATCTTATTCAATCCATAGGTAGGTATGGTGGACTCTCATGGCAACACTGGGTTGAAGGTTTATGGATGCACAAGTAGTATCTCTACTTGGTGCGGGAGTTTTGGCTAATATGAGGTGGAAGCAATCATCACATGCTAAGGGATCTCTAATCATATAACATTGTTCGGAACGAAGCAAACACAATTCATTATGTTGTCTTCCTTGTCCAACATCTACTTCTAAGCATGTAATAGTTTAGTGAGTGTTCACAATCATAGATGGTGTCAAAGATGATGTATTTATATGTGAAACTCTCCTTCCTTATCACTTCCTATTAATTGCAACAATGACCAAGGTCTACGTTTGTCTATGCTCAACAAGTTTCAATCAACATTCTTTTTATATGTGAAGCCATCACTTCCCATAAGATCATTACATGATCTTTCATGCTTTTGTTCTTTTCTCACTCTTTTGATCATGGCAAGAGGCAAAGCCCTTCAACTAAGACACTCTTTATTATATGGCTCACGAGCTCGAATACATCGGGGGTGACACAAAGCAAAACTCAAGACTAAAACACTAAGACTTTTAATCTACTAGAGAAAAATAAAACTGAAAAGGAAAACTAAAACAAAGGTAAAGGCAAAAGATGTGATGGTGATACGATACCGGGGCAACTCCCCCAAGCTTGGCAAAAACCAAGGGTATTGCCCATACCCATGCTTAGTTGTCTTCCTTTGGCGGTGATGGTGGTGGAGCTGTTGCAACATGGGTTTGATCGTCCGTCTTCCAAGGCATAGGTGCTCCATCATGGAAAGATGAACGAGTCTCCGGAATCCTCAAATCTGCAGCCAACCGTATTGATTTAAATATGTACTCATACTCACAGTTTTGGTTCTGCAGGTCATAGATCTGGGCCTGGAGTTGATCAATCCTGTCATAGAGCCTGGAGAGGTGCTTCCCAATGTCATTGGCATCGATCCTGTGCTTGCTGGTGAACTCCGTGATCATCATGTGGTTGGTGTTGGCACTTGAAGACTTGTTGCTCCATTGCTTCGAGCCTCGCCTCCACGCTTCCAGTATTCTTAGGCCCCTCAACATCACGGATGTGCAACATCCCCTCACACATCTCGATAGATTGAGGGTGTTGCAGCACTCCCGTTAGGTAGGGATTGATGACCTTCTCGAATATCTTGTCCTTCGGAGCTTTTGGGGACGTCATAGCGATCTAGATCTGCAACAGAATCAAGCTCGAAACGAAAACAGAGGAAATCTGTGTGATACGAGGGTCAGACCTTTTGGGAGAATATATAATGGTTTTTTTCAGACCAGAAGGAGTACTCCGCACGAAAACGGAGTCCGGGAGGCATACGAGGTGGCCAGAAGCCCCCGAGGCGCGGCCAGGGGGTGGGCCCACGCCTGGCAGGCTTGTCGCCTCCTCGCGCGCTTTCCGCACTGCTTCCAATTTTTCTATTTTTTCAAATCTTCCAAAACAGAGAGAAAATCCTACTGGAAAAGTATTGAAGTCTGTTTTCTTACTGAATCATATACCTCTACGTTTTCGGAGTCTGAAGCAGGCTGATAAATATCCCTTAGATATTCTTCTGGAGTTATGGTATTGATGATATTGCTTTCAATATTTATGGGAGTACCTGAGATATAATGCTTGATTTTCTGCCCATTTACCACTCTCGGACAATTACCTTCCGTTTTGTTGATCTTGATAGCACCGGAACGATATACTTCCTCAACAACATACGGACCTTCCCATTTAGAGAGAAGCTTGCCTGCAAAGAATCTTAAACGAGAGTTATATAGCAAGACATAATCACCTACATTGAACTCACGCTTTTGTATCCTCTTATCATGCCACCTCTTAACCTTCTCTTTGAAGAGCTTGGCATTCTCATATGCTTGAGTTCTCCACTCATCAAGCGAGCTAATGTCAAATAACCTCTTCTCACCGGCAAGTTTGAAATCAAAGTTGAGCTCTTTGATTGCCCAATAAGCTTTATGCTCTAGCTCAAGAAGTAAGTGACATGCTTTCCCATACACCATTTTGTACGGAGACATGCCCATGGGATTCTTATAGGCAGTTCTATAAGCCCACAGTGCATCATCGAGCTTCTTAGACCAATTCTTTTTAGACCTGTTGACAGCCTTTTGTAGAATTAGTTTAATCTCTCTGTTGCTTAGCTCAACTTGACCACTAGACTGAGGGTGATAGGGAGATGCAATTCTATGGTTGACATCGTACTTAGCAAGCGTTTTACGGAAAGCACCATGAATGAAGTGTGAACCACCGTCGGTCATTAGATATCTAGGGACTCCAAATCTAGGGAAGATAACTTCTTTAAGCATCCTAATAGATGTGTTGTGATCAGCACTACTAGTGGGGATAGCTTCTACCCACTTAGTGACGTAATCAACAGCAACTAGGATATGAGTATACCCGTTGGATTTTGGAAAAGGTCCCATATAATAAAAGCGCCAAACATCAAATGGTTCAATGACAAGTGAATAGTTCATAGGCATTTCCTGACGTTTACCGATATTACCTACTCTTTGACATTCGTCACAAGACAAGACAAACTTACGGGCATCCTTGAAGAGAGTGGGCCAATAGAAACCTGATCGCAATACCTTGTGTGCAGTTCTGTCTCCCGCATGGTGTCCTTCGTAGTCCTCGGAGTGACACTTCTGTAGGATCTTTCCCTGTTCATGTTCAGGTACACAACGTCTAATAACACCATCTACTCCTTCCTTATAAAGGTGAGGATCATCCCAAAAGTAATGTCTCAAATCAAAGAAGAATTTCTTCTTTTGCTGGTATGTGAAACTAGGTGGTATATATTTGGCAACGATATAGTTTGCATAATCAGCATACCACGGTGCACTACATGAAGTATTGATGACATTCAGTTGCTCATCGGGAAAGCTATCATCAATAGGTTGTGGGTCATCAAAAATGTTCTCTAACCTAGACAAGTTATCTGCTACGGGGTTATCAGCACCCTTCCTGTCGACAACGTGCAAATCAAATTCTTGTAGCAAGAGAACCCATCTGATAAGTCTAGGTTTTGCGTCTTTCTTCTCCATGAGGTACTTAATAGCAGCGTGATTAGTGTGAATAGTGACTTTGGAATCAACTATGTAAGACCTGAACTTTTCACATGCAAACACGACTGCTAAAAATTCCCTCTCCGTAATAGCATAGTTTCTTTGGGCACTGTCTAGAGTTTTACTAGCATAGTGAATAACATTCAACTTCTTACCAACGCTTTGCCCTAGGACAGCACCAACAGCATAATCACTAGCATCACACATGATTTCAAAAGCTAAGTTCCAATCAGGTGGTTGAACAATAGGTGCAGTTATCAAAGCCTTCTTAAGTATTTCGAAGGCTTCCTCACAATCATCATCAAAAACAAAAGGAATATCCTTTTGCAAGAGATTGGTAAGAGGCCTGGAAATCTTAGAGAAGTCTTTAATGAACCTTCTATAGAAACCAGCATGACCAAGGAAACTTCTTATACCTTTGATATTTGTGGGGTATGGCATTTTCTCGATTGCATCAACCTTAGCCTTATCGACTTCAATACCTCTTTCAGAAATTTTATGTCCTAAGATGATGCCTTCATTGACCATAAAGTGGCACTTCTCCCAATTCAAGACAAGGTTTGTGTCTTTACATCTCTGCAAGACTCGATCAAGGTTGCGGAGGCAATCATCAATGGAAGACCCGTAAACGGAGAAGTCATCCATGAAAACCTCAACAATCTTTTCACAAAAGTCAGAGAATATAGCCATCATACATCTTTGAAAGGTGGCAGGTGCATTACATAAGCCAAAAGGCATACGTCTATAAGCAAAGGTACCGAAAGGGCAGGTGAAAGTGGTTTTCTCCTGATCAGATTGTGCAACTGGTATTTGGGAGAAACCAGAATAACCGTCTAGAAAGCAGAAGTGTGTGTGTTTAGACAGGCTTTCTAGCATTTGGTCGATAAAAGGCAAAGGGTAATGATCTTTCCTAGTGTCTTTATTCAATTTCCTAAAATCGATCACCATCCTATAGCCAGTAATAATCCTCTGTGGGATCAATTCATCCTTATCACAACGGTAATACCTCCCTTCTTAGGGACGCAATGCACCGGACTCACCCAATCACTATGAGCAACACGATAGATAATACCCGCTTCCAGGAGCTTTAGTATTTCTTTTCTCACTACTTCTTTCATCTTAGGATTTAATCTCTGTTGATGATCAGCAACTGGTTTGGAATCAGGATCAGTTTTAATCTTGTGCTGGCATAGAGTGGGACTAATGCCCTTAAGATCATCAAGAGTATATCCAATAGCAACACGGTGCTTCCTCGGAGTTTTTAGTAACTTCTTTTCTTCATGCTCTGAGAGGCTAGCACTAATAATAACAGGATATATCTCGTTTTCATCAAGATAAGCATACTTAAGAGTATCAGGCAACTGTTTAAGCTCGAACACAGGATCAACTTTTGGTGGGGGTGGATCCCCAAGTAGTTCAACACGCAAATTATTCTTAAGGATAGGATATTGTTCTAAGACAACCCTATCTATCTCATCCCTTTCATCCATATGCATATCATTTTCATGCTCAAGCAAGTATTGCTCTAAGGGATCAGTAGGAGGCACGGCAATCGAAGTTAAGGCAATAGTTTCATCCTTACTAGGGAACTCTTTTTCATGAGGTTGTCTACCAAACTTGGAGAAATTGAACTCATATGACACACCTTCAAAGCCAACAGTGACATTTTGCTTCTCACAGTCAATATGAGCATTGACGGTATTGAGAAAAGGTCTGCCAAATATGATGGGACAAAAGCTATCTTGTGCGGTAGCAAGAACGAGGAAATTAGCAGGATACTTCGTTTTACCACACAAGACTTCAACATCCCTAGCAATTCCCACAGGGCAGATACTATCTCTATTGTCAAGCTGAATAGTGACATCAATAGGTTCTATCTCAATAGGTGCAATCTCGTCTTTGATTTCATCATACAAGAATTGAGGTATTGCACTAACACTAGCACCCATGTCACATAAACCATGATAACAATGATCTCCTATCTTAACAGAAACAACAAGCGTGCCAACAACACGCCTAAGTTTGTCTCTAGCATGAGGTTTAGCAATTTTAGCAGCATCTTCACAGAAGTGAATATTATGTCGCTCAACATCGTCGGACAGAAGATCTTTGATAATGGCAATGCTAGGTTCAACTCTAATTTGCTCAGGGGGTGTAGGTGTTCTAATGTAGCCTCTACGTATAGAATGATCCTTTATCCTAACAGGGAAAGGTGGTTTCTCAATGTAAGCATTGTGAACAATAGGATCATTATAGGAAATGACTTTCTCTTCAACTGGATTGGGTTTAACTATATTGACTTCTAAAGGAGGAGTATATTTAAACCACTTCTCTTTGGGGAGATCAATATGGGCAGCAAAAAATTCACACAATGAAGCTACTATCTCAGAGTCAAGTCCATACTTAGCGCTAAAATCACTAAAGGTATTTGTTTCAACAAAAGATTTAACGCAATCAAACTTGAAATTCATACCTGACTCCTTACCTTCTTCAAGCTCCCAATCTTCAGAGTTGCGTTTAATTCTCTCCAACAAATTCCATCTGAAGTCAATATCTCTCTTCATAAAAGAATCGGCACAAGAAGTGTCAAGCATGGTGCGATCATCATGAGAAAGCCGAGCATAGAAGTTCTGAATGATAATTTCTCTCGAGAGCTCATGGTTGGTGCATGAATATAACATTGATTTAAGCCTCACCCAAGCTTGAGCGATGCTTTCTCTGTCACGAGGCCAAAAATTATAAATATAATTCCGATCACGATGTACTAAGTGCATAGGATAAAACTTTTGATGAAATTCCAATTTCAACCGATTGTAGTTCGATGATCCAGTATCATCACATAGCCTATACCATGTCAACGTCTTATCCATCAAAGATAAAGGAAAGACCTTCTTCTTGACCTCATCCTCGGGCAAACCTGCAAGCTTAAATAAACCACAAACTTCATCTACATAGATTAGATGCAAGTCTGGATGTGATGTTCCATCTCCTGTAAAAGGATTAGCCAGCAGTTTCTCAAGCATACCCGAAGGAAATTCAAAGCAAATATTTTCAGTAGGTACAGCAGGTTGAGTAGCAACTCTTTGTGCTTCCGTTTGAGGTGAAGATACCCCGAACAAGCCCCTCAAAGTATTAGTTTCCATAGTGACAAGTGACAATAAATTTCAGCATGCTATATGAATGTTTCCTTACCAAGTTCGACTTACCAAAGGCGGTGCACTCCCCGGCAACGGTGCCAGAAAAGAGTCTTGATGACCCACAAGTATAGGGGATCTATCGTAGTCCTTTCGATAAGTAAGAGTGTCAAACCCAACGAGGAGCATAAGGATCTGACAAGTGGTTTTCAGCAAGGTAAAATCTGCAAGCACTGAAATTATCGGTAACAAGTGATTGTGTGGTGAGATGATTCGTAGCAAGCAACAAGTAACAAAAGTAGCAATGGTGCAGCAAAGTGGACCAATCCTTTTTGTAGCAAGGGACAAGCCTGGACAAAGTCTTATAGGAGGAAACACGCTCCCGAGGACACACGGGAATTTCTATCATGCTAGTTTTCATCATGTTCTTATGATTCGCATTCGTTACTTTGATAGTTTGATATGTGGGTGGACCGGTGCTTGGGTATTGCCCTTACTTGGACAAGCATCCCACTTATGGTTAACCCCACTCGCAAGCATCCGCAACTACAAAAGAAGAATTAAGACAAAGTCTAACCATAGCATTAAACTAGTGGATCCAAATCAGCCCCTTACGAAGCAATGCATAAACTAGGGTTTAAGCTTCTATCACTCTAGCAACCCATCATCTACTTACTACTTCCCAATGTCTTCCTCTAGGCCCAAATAATGGTGAAGTGTTATGTAGTCAATGTTCACATAACACCACTAGAGGAAAAACAACATACAACACATCAAAATACCGAACGAATACCAAATTCACATGGCTACTATTAGCATGACTTATCCCATGTCCTCAGGAACAAAAGTAACTACTCACAAAGCATAATCATATTCATGACCAGAAAGGTAATGAGTAGCATCAAGGATCTGAACATAAACTCTTCCACCAAGTAATCCAACTAGCATCAACTACAAAGAGTAATTAACACTACTAGCAACCTTACAAGTACCGATCGGAGTCGCGAGACGAAGATTGGTTACAAGTGATGAACTAGGGTTTGGAGATGAGATGGTGCTAATGAAGATGTTGATGGTGATGAGTCCCCTCCGATGAGAGGATTGTTGGTGATGACGATGGCGACGATTTCCCCCTCCGGGAGGGAAGTTTCCTCGGTAGGATCGTCGTGTCGGAGCTCTAGATTGGTTCTGCTCAAGTTCCGCCTCCTGGCGACGGCGAATCCTTGAAAAAGCCTCTTCCTGATTTTTTTCCGGACGAAACCCTTCATATAGTAGAAGAGCGGGCCAGAGGGCCAACTGGGTGCCCACAAGCCCCCTAGGCGCGGCCAGGGGGTGGTCGCGCCTAGTAGGCTTGTGGCCACCTGCTGGCGCCCCTCTGGCACTTCTTCGGCCCAGTATTTTTTATAATTCCCAAAAAAAATCCTCTTTGATTTTTACGATGTTTGGAATTGCGCAGAATAGGTATCTCAAACTTGCTCCAATTTCAGGCCAGAATTCCAGCTGCCGACATTCTCCCTCTTCATGTAAACCTTGCAAAATATGAGAGAAAAGGCATAAGTATTGTACCGTGAAGTGAAATAACAGCCCAAAAAGCGATAAATATCAACATAAAAGCATGATGCAAAATGGACGTATCAATCCTCGACATCGTGGTTCATCCGATGAGATCATCGTGGAAAATGTGGGAGCCAACATGGATATCCATACCCCGCTGTTGGTTATTGGCCGGAGAGGTGTCTCGGTCATGTCTGCATGTTTCCCGAACCCGTAGGGTCTACACTCTTAAGGTTCGGTGACGCTAGAGTTGTTATGGGAATCGTATATGTGGTTACCGAAGGTTGTTCGGAGTCCCGGATTAGATACTGGACATCACGAGGAGTTCCGGAATAGTCCGGAGGTAAAGATTTATATACGGGAAGTCCGGTTTCGGTCGCCGGAAAAGTTTCGGGGTTTATCGGTATTGTGTGATGACCACCGAAAGGGTACAGGGGGTCCATCGGGAGGGTCACCTGTCCCGGAGGGCCAACCTGTTGGGGAACGCCGCATGGGAAACAAAAAATTTCCTACGCGCACGAAGACCTATCATGGTGATGTCCATCTACGAGAGGGGATTTCCGATCTACGTACCCTTGTAGATCACACAGAAGAAGCGTTAAGAAACGTCGTTGATGTAGTGGAACATCCTCACGTCCCTCGATCCGCCCCGCGAACCGTCCCACGAACCGTCCCGCGATCCGTCCCACGATCCGCTCCGATCTAATGCCGAACGGACGGCACCTCCGCGTTCAGCACACGTACAGCTCGACGATGATCTCGGCCTTCTTGATCCAGCAAGAGAGACGGAGAGGTAGATGAGTTCCCCGGCAGCGTGATGGCTCTCCGGAGGTTGGTGGTGATCTAATCTCAGCAGGGCTCCGCTCGAGCTCCACAGAAACGCGATCTAGAGGAAAAACCGTGGAGGTATGTGGTCGGGCTGCCGTGGCAAAAGTTGTCTCAAATCAGCCCCTAATACCTCAGTATATATAGGAGGGAGGGAGGGGAGGAGGCAGCCTCAAAACCTAAAGGTTTGGCCGAAATTGGAGGTGGAGGAGTCCTACTCCAATCCTACTTGGAGTAGGATTCCACCTTCCCACTTGGAAACTCTTTCCACCTTGTGTTTTTTCCTTCTCAAACCTTATGGGCCTCAGTGGGAACTTATTCCAGCCCACTAGGGGCTGGTTTATCTCGTCCCATAGCCCATGAGGCCCCTTGGGGCGTGACACCCCTCTCGATGGTCCCCTTCACCCCTCCCGGCACTCCCGGTACACTACCGATGAGCCCGAAACTTTTCCGGTAATGCCCGGAAACTTTCCGGTAACCAAATGAGGTCATCCTATATATCAATCTTCGTCTCCGGACCATTCCGGAAACCCTCGTGGCGTCCGTGATCCCATTCGGGACTCCGAACAACATTCGGAACCAACCATATAACTCAAATACGCATAAAACATTGTCGAACCTTAAGTGTGCAGACCCTGCGGGTTCGAGAACTATGTAGACATGACCCGAGGGACTCCTCGGTCAATATCCAATAGCGGGACCTGGATGCCCATATTGGATCCTACATATTCCGAAGATCTTTATCGGTTGAACCTCAGTGCCAAGGATTCATATAATCTCGTATGTCATTCCCTATGTCCTTCGCTATGTTACTTGCCCGAGATTGGATCGTCAGTATCAGCATACCTATTTCAATCTCGTTTATCGGCAAGTCTCTTTACTCGTTCCGTAATACAAGATCCCGCAACTTACACTAAGTCACATTGCTTGCAAGGCTTGTGTGTGATGTTGTATTACCGAGTGGGCCCTGAGATACCTCTCCGTCACACGGAGTGACAAATCCCAGTTTCGATCCATACTAACTCAACGAACACCTTCGGAGATACCTGTAGAGCATCTTTATAGTCACCCAGTTACGTTGCGACGTTTGATACACACAAAGCATTCCTCCGGTGTCAGTGAGTTATATGATCTCATGGTCATAGGAACAAATACTTGACATGCAGAAAACAGTAGCAACAAAATGACACGATCAACATGCTACGTCTATTAGTTTGGGTCTAGTCCATCACATGATTCTCCTAATGATGTGATCCCGTTATCAAGTGATAACACTTGCCTATGGTCAGGAAACCTTGACCATCTTTGATCAACGAGCTAGTCAACTAGAGGCTTACTAGGGACAGTGTTTTGTCTATGTATCCACACATGCACTATGTTTCCAATCAATACAATTATAGCATGGATAATAAACGATTATCATGAACAAAGAAATATAATAATAACTAATTATTATTGCCTCTAGGGCATATTTCCAACAGTCTCCCACTTGCACTAGAGTCAATAATCTAGTTCACATCACCATGTGATTCCAATGAATCCAACACCCATATAGTTATGGGGTCTGATCACGTCTTGCTCGTGAGAGAGGTTTTAGTCAACGGTTCTGAAACTTTCAGATCCGTGTGTTCTTTACAAATCTTTATGTCATCTTATAGATGCTTCTACTATGTGCTATTCGGAAATACTCCAAATATCTACTCTACTATACGAATCCGTTTCACTACTCATAGTTATTCGGATTAGTGTCAAAGCTTGCATCGACGTAACCCTTTACGACAAACTCTTTAACCACCTCCATAATCAAGAAAAAATCCTTAGTCTATTTAGTTACTAAGGATAACTTTGACCGCTGATCAGTGATTCAATCCTGGATCACTCTGTGTACCTCTTAACAGACTTGTTGCAAGGCACACATCAGGTGCGGTACTCAGCATGGCATACTTTAGAGTCTACGGCTAAGGCATAGAAGACGACCTTCGTCTATTCTCTTTATTCTGCCGTGGTCGAGTTTTGAGTCTTACTCAAATTCACACCTTACAACACAGTCAAGAACTCCTTCTTTGCTGATCTATTTCGAATTCCTTCAAAAACTTGTCAAGGCATGCATCTTGTTGAAACTTCTATTAAGCGTTTTGATCTATCTCCATAGATCTTGATGCTCAACATTCAAGTAGCTCAATCCAGGTATTCCTTTGAAAACTCCTTTCAAACAACCTTGTATGCTTTACAGAAATTCTACATTACTTCTGATCCACAATATGTCAACCACATATACTTATCAGAAATTCTATAGTGCTCCCACTCACTTCTTTGGAAATACAAGTTTCTCATACACCTTGTACAAACCCAAAATCTTTGATCATCTCATCAAAGTGTATATTCCAACTCCGAGATGCTTGCACCAGTCCATTGAAGGATCGTTGGAGCTTGCATACTTTTTAGTATCTTTAGGATCGACAAAACCTTCTGGTTGTATCACATACAATGTTTGCTCAAGGAAACCGTCGAGGAAACAATGTTTTGAAATCCTATGTGCAATATTTCATAAATAATGCAGCAACTACTAACATAATTCTAACAGACTTTCAGCATCGCTACGAGTGATAAAGTCTCATCATAGTCAACTGTTTGATCTTGTCGGAAACATCTTTGCGACAAGTCAAGCTTTTCTTAATAGTGACTTATCACCATCATCGTCTGTCTTCCTTTTAAAGATCCATCTTTACTCAACAATCCTATGACCATCAAGTAGTTCTTCCAAAGTCTACACTTTGTTTTCATACATGGATCCTCTCTCGGATTTCATGGCTTCCAGCCATTTATCAGAATCCGGGCCCACCATTGCTTTCTCCATAACTCGTAGGTTCACTTTTGCTCAACAACATGACCTCCAAGATAGGGTTACCGTACCACTCTGCAGTAGTACGCGACCTTGTCAACCTACGAGGCTTGTAGTAACTTGATCCGATGCTCGATGATCACCATCATCAGCTTTCACTTCAATTGGTGTAGGCGCCACAAGAATAACTTCCTGCGCCCTGCTACACACTGGTTGAAGTGATGGTTCAATAACCTCATTAAGTTCTACCACCCTCCCACTCAATTCTTTCGATAGAAACCTTTCCTCGAGAAGGGATCCGTTTTTAGAAACAAACACTTTGCTTTCGGATCTGAGATAGGAGATGTACCCAACTGTTTTGGATATCCATGAAGAAGCATTTATCCGCTTTGGGTTTGAGCTTATTCGACTGAAACTTTTTCAAACAAGTGTCAAAGCCCCAAACTTTCAAGAAACGACAGTTTAGATTTCTCTAAACCTCAGTCTATACTGTGTCATCTCAACGGAAATACGTGGTGCCCTATTTAAAGTGAATGCGGTTGTCTCTAATGCATAACCCATAAACGATAGTGGTAATTCGATAAGAGACATCATAGCATGCACCATACCAAATAGTGCATGGCTATGACGTTCAGACACATCATCACACTATGATGTTCCAGGTGGAATGAACTGCGAAACAATTTCCACATTGTCTTAACTGCGTACCAAAACTCGTAACTCAGATATTCATTTGTATGATCACATGTAGACAGTTTATCCTCTTGTTACGACGAACTTCACTCCTGAAACAGAATTGAACTTTTCAATATTTCAGACTTGTGATTTATTAAGTAAATACTCTTGCATCTACTCAAATCGTCATTGAAGTAAGAACATAATGATGTCTACTGCGTGCCTCAGCACCCATTGGACTGCATACATCAAAATGTATCACTTCCAACAAGTTACTATCTTGTTTCATCTCAATGAAAACAAGGCCTTGCTCATGTGGTATGATTTGCATGTCACTAGTGATTCAAAATCAAGTGAGTATAAAGATCCATCAGCATGGAGCCTCTTCATGCAATTTATACCAACATGACTCAAGCGGCAGTGCCACAAGTAAGTGGTACTATCATCATTACCTCGTATCTTTTGGCACCAATATCATAAACATGTGTAACACTACGATCGAGATTCAATAAACCATTGAAGGTGATTATTCAAGCAAATAGAGTAACCATTATTCTCTTTAAATGAATAATCGTATTGCAATAAACACGATCCAATCATGTTCATGCTTAACGCAAGCACCAAATAACAATTATTTAGGTTTAACACCAATCCCGATGGTAGAGGGAGCGTGCGACGTTTGATCATATCAACCTTGGAAACACTTCCAACACGTATCGTCACCTCGCCTTTAGCTAGTCTCCGTTTATGTCGTAGCTTTCATTTCGTGTTACAAATCACTTAGCAACCGAACCGGTATCCAATACCCTCGTGCTACTAGGAGTACTAGTAAAGTACACATCAACATCATGTATATCAAATATACTTCTTTCGACTTTTGCCAGCCTTCTTATTTACCAAGTATCTAGAGTTGCTCCGCCTCAGTGACCGTTCCCCTCATAACAGAAGCACTTAGTCCCGGGCTTGGGTTTAATCTGGGGTCTCTTCATTAGTGCAGCAACTGCTTTGCCGTTTCACGAAGTATCCCTTCTAGCCCTTGCCTTTCTCGAAACTTAGTGGTTTTACTAACCATCAACTATTGATGCTCCTTCTTGATTTCTACTTTCGCGGTGTCAAACATCGCGAATCGCTCAAGGATCATTGTATCTATCCTTGATATGTTATAGTTCATCACGAAGCTCTCACAGCTTGGAGGCAGTGACTTTTGGAGAACCATCACTATCTTATCTGGAAGATCAACTCCCACTTGATTCAAGCGATTGTCGTACTCAAATAATCTGAGCACACGCTCAACGATTGAGCTTTTCTCCTTTACTTTGTGGACAAAGAATCTTGTCGGAGGTCTCATACCTCTTAACAAGGGCACAAGCATGAAATCACAATTTCATCTCTTTAGAACATCTCTTATGTTCCGTGACGTTTCAAAATGTCTTCGGTGCCTTGCTTCTAAGCCATTAAGTATTTTGTACTGAACTATCGTGTAGTCATCAGAAACGTGTATGTCGGATGTTCACAACATCTATAGACGACGCTCGAGGTGTAGCACACCGAGTGGTGCATTAAGGACATAAGCCTTCTGCGCAGAACCGAGGACAGTCCTCGGTTTTACAGACTCAGTCTGCAAAGTTTGCTACTATCAACTTTCAACTAAATTTTCTCTAGGAACATATAAAAAACAGTAGTGCTATAGCGCGAGCTACATCGTAATTCGCAAAGACCATTAGACTATGTTCATGACAATTAGTTCAATTAATCATATTACTTAAGAACTCCCACTCAAAAAGTACATCTCTCTAGTCATCTGAGTGGTACATGATCCAAATCCACTATCTCAAGTCCGATCATCACGTGAGTCGAGAATAGTTTCAGTGGTAAGCATCTCTATGCTAATCATATCAACTATATGATTCATGCTCGACCTTTCGGTCTCATGTGTTCCGAGGCCATGTCTGCACATGCTAGGCTCGTCAAGTTTAACCCGAGTGTTCCGCGTGTGCAACTGTTTTGCACCCGTTGTATGTGAACGTTGAGTCTATCACACCCGATCATCACGTGGTGTCTCGAAACGAAGAACTGTCGCAACGGTGCACAGTCGGGGAGAACACAATTTCGTCTTGAAATTTTAGTGAGAGATCACCTCATAATGCTACCGTCGTTCTAAGCAAGATAAGGTGCATAAAGGATTAACATCACATGCCATTCATAAGTGACATGATATGGCCATCATCACGTGCTTCTTGATCTCCATCACCAAAGCACCGACACGATCTTCTTGTCACCGGCGTCACACCATGATCTCCGTCATCATGATCTCCATCAACGTGTCGCCATCGGGGTTGTCGTGCTACTCATTCTATTACTACTAAAGCTACGTCCTAGCAATATAGTAAACGCATCTGCAAGCACAAACGTTAGTTTAAAGACAACCCTATGGCTCCTGCCGGTTGCCGTACCATCGACGTGCAAGTCGATATTAACTATTACAACATGATCATCTCATACATCCAATATATCACATCACATCGTTGGCCATATCACATCACAAGCATACCCTGCAAAAACAAGTTAGACGTCCTCTAATTGTTGTTGCATGTTTTACGTGGTGACCATGGGTATCTAGTAGGATCGCATCTTACTTACACAAATAACACAATGGAGATATATGAATTGCTATTTAACCTCATCCAAGGACCTCCTCAGTCAAATCCGATTCCACTAAAGTTGGAGAAACCGACACTCGCCGGTCATCTTTGAGCAACAGAGTTACTCATGGCGATGAAACCAGTCTCTCGTAAGCGTACGAGTAATGTCGGTCTGAGCCGCTTCATCCGACAATACCGCGGAATCAAGAAAAGACTAAGGAGGGCAGCAAAACGCACATCACCGCCCACAAAAACTTTTGTGTTCTACTCGAGAAGACATCTACGCATGAACCTAGCTCATGATGCCACTGTTGGGGAATGTCGCATGGGAAACAAAAAATTTCCTACGCGCACGAAGACCTATCATGGTGATGTCCATCTACGAGAGGGGATTTCCGATCTATGTACCCTTGTAGATCGCATAGCAGAAGCATTAAGAAACGTCGTTGATGTAGTGGAACGTCCTCACGTCCCTCGATCCGCCCCGCGAACCGTCCCGCGATCCGTCCCACGATCCGCTCTGATCTAGTGCCGAACGGACGGCACCTCCGCGTTCAGCACACGTACAGCTCCACGATGATCTCGGCCTTCTTGATCCAGCAAGAGAGACGGAGAGGTAGATGAGTTCTCTGGCAGTGTGACGGCGCTCCGGAGGTTGGTGGTGATCTAATCTCAGCAGGGCTCCACCCGAGCTCCACAGAAACGCGATCTAGAGGGAAAAACGTGGAGGTATGTGGTCGGGCTGCCGTGGCAAAAGTTGTCTCAAATCAGCCCTAATACCTCAGTATATATAGGAGGGAGGGAGGGGAGGAGGCAGCCTCAAAACCTAAAGGTTTGGCCGAAATTGGAGGTGGAGGAGTCCTACTCCAATCCTACTTGGAGTAGGATTCCACCTTCCCACTTGGAAACTCTTTCCACCTTGTGTTTTTTCCTTCTCAAACCTTATGGGCCTTAGTGGGAACTTATTCCAGCCCACTAGGGGCTGGTTTATCTCTTCCCATAGCTCATGAGACCCCTTGGGGCGTGACACCCCTCTCGATGGTCCCCGTCACCCCTCCCGGCACTCCCGGTACACTACCGATGAGCCCGAAACTTTTCCGGTAATGCCCGGAAACTTTCCAGTAACCAAATGAGATCATCCTATATATCAATCTTCGCTCCGGACCATTCCAGAAACCCTCGTGACGTCCGTGTCCATCCGGGACTCCGAACAACATTCGGTAACCAACCATATAACTCAAATACGCATAAAACATCGTCGAACCTTAAGTGTGCAGACCCTGCGGGTTCGAGAACTATGTAGACATGACCCGAGGGACTCCTCGGTCAATATCCAATAGCGGGACCTGGATGCCCATATTGGATCCTACATATTCCGAAGATCTTTATCGGTTGAACCTCAGTGCCAAGGATTCATATAATCCCGTATGTCATTCCCTTTGTCCTTCGGTATGTTACTTGCCCGAGATTCGATCGTCAGTATCCGCATACCTATTTCAATCTCGTTTACCGGCAAGTCTCTTTACTCGTTCCGTAATACAAGATCCCGCAACTTACACTAAGTCACATTGCTTGCAAGGCTTGTGTGTGATGTTGTATTACCGAGTGGGCCCTGAGATGCCTCTCCGTCACATGGAGTGATAAATCCCAGTTTCGATCCATACTAACTCAACGAACACCTTCGGAGATACCTGTAGAGCATCTTTATAGTCACCCAGTTACGTTGCGACGTTTGATACACGCAAAGCATTCCTCCGGTGTCAGTGAGTTATATGATCTCATGGTCATAGGAACAAATACTTGACATGCAGAAAACAGTAGCAACAAAATGACACGATCAACATGCTACGTCTATTAGTTTGGGTCTAGTCCATCACATGATTCTCCTAATGATGTGATCCCGTTATCAAGTGATAACACTTGCCTATGGTCAGGAAACCTTGACCATCTTTGATCAACGAGCTAGTCAACTAGAGGCTTACTAGGGACAGTGTTTTGTCTATGTATCCACACATGCACTGTGTTTCGAATCAATACAATTATAGCATGGATAATAAACGATTATCATGAACAAAGAAATATAATAATAACTAATTATTATTGCCTCTAGGGCATATTTCCAACAAAACCATCCCATGGGCTGGTGCACCAAGGGGATGAGGCCCAAGGCGCAAGGGAGGAGGCCCAAGCGCAAGGGAGGCCAAACCTATGCGTGGAGGCTGCCTTGGGTGGCAAGCCAACCACCTAGGGCGCCGCCCCTCCTCCTCCTTGGGCTGCCACACCTCCTAGGGTTTCCCTAGGGGTGGCGCACCCCCTATACCTCCCTCCTATATATAGTGGAGGATTTGGGAGGGCTGGACACACCTGATTTGATCTCCCTCGGCGCAGCCCTACCTCTCCACCTCTTTCTCCTCCTCGGCGGTGCTCGGCGAAGCCCTGCCGGAGAGCCACATACTCCATCGCCACCATACCGTCGTCCTGCCGAAGTTCTCCCTCAACTTCTCCTCCCTCCTTGCTAGATCAAGAAGGAGGAGACGTCCCCGGGCTGTAGGTGTGTTGAACGCGGAGACACCGTATGTTCGGTGTCCGGATCGAAACTTCCGCGATTTGAATCGCCGCAAGTACGACTCCATCGACCGCGTTCATAGTAACGCTTCCGCTTTGTGATCTTAAACGGTATGAAGATGCTCTACCTCACTCGTTGTTGGTCTCTCCTAGATGATCTTGGTGTGACGTAGGAACACTTTTGAATTATTACTACATTTCCCAACATTGGCATTTGAGCCAGGTTCTATGTGTAGATTCTATGCACGAGTAGAACACAAAAGTTGTGGGCGATGATTTTTTCGATTGCTTGCGTTAATAGTCTTATCTTGATTTGGCGACATCGTGGGATGAAGCGGCTCGGACCGACTTTACACGTAATCTTACATGAGACTAGTTCCACTGCCCGACATGCACTTGTTGCATAAGGTGGCTAGCGGGTGCCTGTCTCTCCCACTTTAGTCGGATCGGATTCGATGAAGAGGGTCCTTATGAAGGGTAAATAGCATTGGCATATCAACATTGTGGCTGTCACGTAGGTAAGAAGCGTTCTTGCTAGAAACCCAAATCAGCCACATAAAACTTGCAACAACAATTAGAGAACGTCTAACTTGTTTTTGCAGGGTATGCTATGTGATGTGATATGGCCAAAAGGATGTGATGATATATATGTGATGTAAGAGACTGATCATGTTTTTGTAATAGGATTCACGACTTGCATGTCGATGAGTATGAAAACCGGCAGGAGCCATAGGAGTTGTCTTAATTTATTGTATGAGATGCAACGCCATGTGATTACTTTACTTTAATGCTAACCGTTAGCCATAGTAGTAGAAGTAATAGTTGGCGAGACGCCTTCACGAAGACACGATGATGGAGATCATGATGATGGAGATCATGGTGTCATGTCGGTGACAATGATGATCATGTCGTGCCCCGAAGATGGAGATCAAAGGAGCAAGTTGATATTGGCCATATCATGTCACTATATGATTTAAATGTAATGTTTATCATGTTTTCATATCTTATTTGCTTAGAACGACGGTAGTAAATAAGATGATCCCTCACTAAAATTTCAAGAGATGTGTTCCCCCTAAGTGTGCACCGTTGCGAAGGATCGTTGTTTCGAAGCACCACGTGATGATCGGGTGTGATATATTCTAACGTTCGCATACAACGGGTGTAAGCTAGATTTACACACGCAAAACACTTAGGTTGACTTGACGAGCCTAGCATGTACAGACATGGCCTTCGAACACGGGATACTGAAAGGCCAAACATGAGTTGTATGGTGGATACGATCAACATGGAGATGTTCACCATTGATGACTAGTCAGTATCACGTGATGATCGGACACAGCCTAGTCGATGTGGATCATGTATCACTTGGATGATGAGAGGGATGTCTATCTGAGTGGGAGTTCATTAAATAATTTGATTAGATGAACTTAATTATCATGAACATAGTCAAAAGGTGTTTACAAATTATGTTGTAGCTTGCGATGTAGTTCTACTGTTTTTGATATGTTCCTAGAGAAAATTTAGTTGAAAGATGATAGTAGCAATTATGCGGACTGGGTCCGTTTTCTAAGGATTGTCGTCATTGCTTCGCAGAAGGCTTATGTCCTTAATGCACCGCTCGGTGTGCTGAACACCAAGCATCGTTTGTAGATGTTGCGAACATCTGACATACACGTTTTTTATAACTGCATGATAGTTAGTGCATAATGCTTAAACGGCTTAGAAATGAGGCTCTAAAGGCGTATCGGACATCATGGAACATATGATACGTTCCAAGAGATGAAATTGGGATTTCATGCCCATGCCCTTGTTGAGAGGTATGAGACCTCCGATAAGATTTTTTTTGTCTACAAAGTAAGGGAGAAAAGCTTAATCCTTAAGCATGTGCTCAGATTGTGTGAGTGCTACAATCCCTTGAATCAAGTGGGAGTTAGTCTTCCAGATGAGATAGTGATGGTTCTCCAAAGTCACTGCCACCAAGCTACTAGAGCTTCGCGATGAACTATAACATATCAGGGATAGATATCATGATCCTTGAGCTATTCACGATGTTTGACACTGCGAAAGTAGAAATCAAAAAGGAGCATCAATTGTTGATGGTTAGTAAAACCACTAGTTTCAAGAAGGGCAATGGCAAGAAGGGATACTTCATGAAACGGCAAACCAGTTGTTGCTCTAGTGAAGAGACCCAAGGTTGAATCCAAACCCGAGACTAAGTGCTTTTGTAATGAGGGGAATAGACACTAAAGAGGAACTGCCCTAGATACTTGGTAGATGAGAAGGTTGGCAAAGTCGACAAAAAGTATATTGGATATACATGATATTGATGTGTACTTTACTAGTACTCCTAGTAGCACCAGGGTATTAGATACCGGTTCAGTTGCCAAGTGTTAGTAACTCGAAATTAAAGCTATGGAATAAACGGAGAGTAGCTAAAGGCGAGGTGACAATAAGTGTTGGAAGTGTTTCCAAGGTTGAAGTGATCAAACATCGCACGCTCCCTCTACCATCGGGATTAGTGTTAAACCTAAATAATTGTTATTTTGTGTTTGCGTTGAGCATGAACTTGATTGGATAATGTTTATTGCAATACGGTTATTCATTTAAAAAGAATAATGGTTATTCTATTTACTTGAATAATACCTTCAATGGTCTTGCACCTAAAATGAATGGTTTATTGAATCTCGATCGTAGTGATACACATGTTCATAATATTGATGCCAAAAGATATAAAGTAGTAATGATAGTACCACTTACTTGTGGCATTGCCATTTGAGTCATATTGGTATAAGACGCATGAAGAAGCTCCATGATGATGGATCTTTTGACTCGCTCATTTTTGAAAAGTTTGAGACATGCAAACCATGTCTATTGGTATAAACGCATGAAGAAACTCCATGCAGATGGATCGCTTGGACTCACTTGATTTTGAATTACTTGAGACATGCAAATCATACCACATGGGCAAGATGACTGAAGACCTCGTTTTCGAGTGAGATGGAACAAGAAAGTAACTTGTTGGAAGTGATACATTTTGATGTGTACACTCCAATGAGTACTGAGGCACGCAGTGGATATCATTATGTTCTTACTTCACAAATGATTTGAGTAGATACTAGTATATTTACTTGATGAAACACAAGTCTGGATTATTGAAAGGTTCAAGTAACTTCCAAGTGAAGTTGAAGACCATCATGACAAGAGGGTAATATGTCTACGATGTGATCGTGGAGGTAAACATATCTGAGTTGCGAGTTTGGTAAACATTTAAGACAATGTGAAAATTGTTTCACAACTCATGCCACCTAGAACACCATAGCTGATGGTGTGTCCGTATGTCATAGTCATGCCCTATTAGATATGGTGCATACTATGATATCTCTTATCAAATTACCACTATCATTTATGGGTTAGGCATTATAGACAACCACATTCACTTTAAATAGGGCACCACGTAATTCCGCTGAGATGACACCATATGAACTATGGTTTAGAGAAACCTAAGCTATCGTTTCTTAAAAGTTTGGGGCTACGATGCTTATGTGAACGAGTTTTCAGCCTGATAAGCTCGAACCCAAAGCGGCTAAATGCATCTTCATAGGACACCCAAAATAGTTGGGTATACCTCCTATCTTAGATCCGGAAGCAAAGTGTTTGTTTCTAGAAACGAGTCCTTTCTCGAGGAAAAGTTTCTCTCAAAAGAATTGAGTGGGAGTATGGTAGAGATTTGATGATTTATTGAACCATCACTTCAACCAGCGTGTAGCAAGGCGCATGAAGTTGTTCGTGTGGCGCCTACACCAATTGAAGTGGAAGCTGATGATAGTGATCATGAAGCTTCGGATCAAGTCACTACCAAACCTTGTAGGTCGACAAGGACACGTACTACTCCAGAGTGGTACGGTAATCATGTCTTGGAGGTCATGTTGCTAGACAACAATGAACCTACGAGCTATGGAGAAGCGATGGTGGGCCCGGATTTCGACAAATGGCTGGAGGCCATGAAATCCGAGAGAGGATCCATGCATGAAAACAAAGTGTAGACTTTGGAAGAACTACTTGATGGTCGTAAGGCTGTTAACTACAAATGGATCTTTTAAAAGGAAGACACGCGATAATGGTGAAAAGTCACCATTAAGAAAGCTCGACTTGTCGCAAAGATGTTTCCGACAAGTTCAAAGAGTTGACTACGATGAGACTTTATCGCTTGTAGCAATGCTGAAAGTCTATTGGAATTATGTTAGCATTTGTTGCATCATTTATGAAATCTTGCACATAGGATGTCAAATATTGTCTCCTCGACGGTTTCCTTGAGGAAAGGTTGTATCTGATACAACCAGAAGTTTTTTGTCAATCCTAAAAGATGCTAACAAGTATGCAAAGCTCCAGCAATCCTTCTATGGACTGGAGCAAGAATCTCGGAGTTGGAATATACACTTTGATGAGATGATCAAAGTTTTTGGTTTTATACAAAGTTTATGAGAAACTTGTATTTCCAAAAAGGTGAGTGGGAGCACTATAGAATTTCTGATGAGTATATGTGTTTGAAATATTGTTGACCGGAAATAACGTAGAATTTCTGGAAAGCATAGAGGGTTGTTTGAAAGGAGTTTTTCAAAGGAAAACATGGATTAAGCTACTTGAACATTGAGCATCAAAGATCTATGGAGATAGATCAAAGTGCCTAACAGAACTTTCAACGAAATACATACAGTGACAAGATTTTGAAGGAGTTCAAAATAGATCGGCAAAGAAAGAGTTCTTGGCTGTGTTATAAGGTGTGAATATTGAGTAAGACTCAAAACCTGATAACGGCAGAAGAAAGAGAAAGGACGAAGGTCGTCCCCTATGCATTAGCCATAGGCTCTATAGTATGCTATGATGTGTACCACACCTGACGTGTGCCTTGTCATGAGTAAGTCAAGGGGTACAAGAGTGATCCAGGAATGGATCACTCGACGGCGGTCAAAGTTATCCTTAGTAACTAGTGGACTAAGGAATTTTTCTCGTTTATGTAGGCGGTAAAAGAGTTCGTCGTGAAGGATTACGATGATGCAAGCTTTTTCACTAATCCGGATGACTCTAAGTAGTAAATCGGATTCGTATAGTGGATTGCTACTTCTCAAACAAGAGCGCCAGATTGACACGTTGACGGAGATTGGGCTTGCGTTGGTTTTCCCCTTGAAGAGGAAAGGGTGATGCAGCACAGGAGTAGTAAGTATTTCCCTCAGTTTGACAACCAAGGTATCGATCCAGAAGGAGGGTCTCGTCAAGTCCAGAGTACCTGCGCAAACACAAACAAGCTTGCACGCAACGCTTCAAAGGGGTTGTCAATCCCTTCAAGATTGTTTACAAAGTGAGATCTGAAGGCGGAAAGTGCAACGAAGTAAAAAGTGTAAGGCTGAAAATATGGTGTGGAGTAGACCCTAGGGGCCATAGTGTTCACTAGAGGCTTCTCTCAAAATAGCAAGTATTACGGTGGGTGAACAAATTACTGTCGAGCAATTGATAGAACCGCGCAAAGTCATGACGATATCTAAGGCAATGATCTAGCATATAGGCATCACGTCCTAGACAAGTAGACCGATACTTTCTGCATCTACTACTATTACTCCACACATCGACCGCTATCCAGCATGCATCTAGTGTATTGAGTCCATGATGAACAGAGTAACGCTTTAAGCAAGATGACATGATGTAGAGGGATAATCTCAAACCAATGATGAAAACCCCATCTTTTTAGCCTTGATGGCAACAAGACGATACGTGCCTCGCTACCCCTTATGTCACTGGGTGAGGTCACCGCACGGTATGAACCCAAAACCAAGCACTTCTCCCATTTCAAGAATCATAGATCTAGTTGGCCACACAAAACCCACAACTCGAATAGAATTACAAGGATATGAAATCATGCATAAGAGAGATTAGAATAAACTCAAATAAGATTCATAGATAATCTGATCATAAATCCACAATTCATCGGATCTCGACAAACACACCGCAAAAGAAGATTACATCAAATAGATCTCCATGAAGATCATGGAGAACTTTGTATTGAAGATCCAAGAGAGAGAAGAAGCCATCTAGTTACTAGCTATGGACCCGTAGGTCTATGGTGAACTACTCACGCATCATCGGAGAGGTCATGGTGTTGATGAAGAAGCCTTCCGTGTCCGAATCCCCCCTCCGGCAGGGCACCAGGACGTGCCCTAGATGGGATCTTGCGGAGACAGAAGCTTGCGGCGGCGGAAAAGTGATTACGATGCTCCCCTGATTTTTTTGGGAATATTTGGGAATTTATAGGCGCAAGATCTAGGTCAGGGGACCTCCAGGGGGCCCACAAGCCTGCATGGCACGCCCCCTGGCCGCGGGGTGGGGGCTTGTGGGGCCCCTGGGCTCTTCTGGCTTGGCTCCCAAGTCCCCCGATGTTCTTCTGTTCCAGAAAAATCTTTTAGGGGATTTTCTTCCGTTTGGACTCCATTTCAAAATCTCCTCTGAAAGGGGTCAAAAACATGGAAAAAACAGGAACTAGCACTTGGCACTGAGTTAATAAGTTAGTCCCAGAAAATAAAGAAAAGGCATGCAAAACATCCAAAGTTTGACAAGATAATTGCATGAAACCATCAAAAATTATAGATACGTTGGAGACGTATCATGGATCAGTCATTTGGAATGGTTCCAAATGGCGCGTGGTAGCTGCATCTAGAGGATGACATAGATATTTGTAAAGGACACACTGATCTGAAAGGTTCAGACCTGTTGACTGAGACCTCTCTCACAAGCAAGACATGATGAAGCCCAAAACTATATGGGTGTTAGATTCATTACAATCAAATAGTGATGTGAACTACATTACTGACTCTAGTGCATGTGGGATACTGTTGGAAATATACCCTAGAGGCAATAATAAATTGGTTATTATTATATTTCCTTGTTCATGATAATTGTCTATTATTCATGCTATAATTGTATTAACCGGAAACCGTAATACATGTGTGAATACATAGACCACAACATGTCCCTAGTGATCCTCTAGTTGGCTAGCTCGTTGATCAATAGATGGCCATGGTTTCCTGATCATGGACATTGGATGTCATTGATAACGGGATCACATGAGTAGGAGAATGATGTGATGGACAAGACACAATCCTAAGCATAGCACAAGATCGTGTAGTTCGTCTGCTAAAGATTTTCTAATGTCGAGTATCATTTCCTTAGACCATGAGATTGTGCGACTCCCGGATGTTGTAGGAGTGCTTTGGGTGTACCAAACATCACAACGTAACTGGGTGATTAAAAAGGTGCACTACAGGTATCTCTGAAAGTGTCTGTTGGGTTGGTACGAAACGAGACAAGGATTTGTCGCTCCGTGTGACGGAGAGGTATCTCTGGGCCCACTCGGTAATGCATCATCATAATGAGCTCAATGTGACTAAGGAGTTAGCCATGGGATGATGTGTTACGGAACGAGTAAAGAGACTTGCCGGTAACGAGATTGAACAAGGTATAGGGATACGGACGATCAAATCTCGGGCAAGTGTCATACCGGTAGACAAAGGGAATTGCATACGGGATTGAGTGAATCCTCGACATCGTGGTTCATACGATGAGATCATCATGGAACATGTGGGAGCCAACATGGATATCTAGACCCCGTTGTTGGTTATTGGCCGGAGAGGTGTCTCGATCATGTTTTCATGTTTCCCGAACCCGTAGGGTCTACACACTTAAGGTTCGGTGACGCTAGAGTTGTTATGGGAATCGTATATGTGGTTACCGAAGGTTGTTTGGAGTGCCGGATTAGATATCGGACATCACGAGGAGTTCCGGAATAGTCCGGAGGTAATGATTTATATATGGGAAATCCGGTTTCGGTAGCCGAAGAAGTTTCAGGGTTTTTCGGTATTGTACGAGGACCACCGAAAGGGTACCGGGGGTCCACCTGTCCCGGAGGGCCACATGGGCTGAAAGGGGAGAGAAACCAGCCCCTGGTGGGTTGGTGCACCAAGGGGAGGAGGCTCAAGGCGCAAGGGATGAGGCCCAAGCGCAAGGGAGGCCAAACCTAGGCCTAGAGGCTGCCTTGGATGGCAAGCCACCCACCTAGGGTGCCACCCCTCCTCCTCCTTGGATTGCCGCACCTCCTAGGGTTTCCCTAGGGGTGGCGCACCCCCTCTCCCTCCCTCCTATATATAGTGGAGGATTTGGGAGGGTTGGACACACCTGATTTGATATCCCTCGGCGCAGCCCTACCTCTCCTCCTCGGCGGTGCTTGGCGAAGCCCTGTCGGAGAGTCACATACTCCATCGCCACCATGCCGTCGTGCTGCCGGAGTTCTCTCTCAACTTCTACTCCCTCCTTGCTAGATCAAGAAGGGGGAGACGTCCCCGGGATGTAGGTGTGTTGAATGCGGAGACACCATACGTTCAGTGTTCGGATCGGATATTCCGCGATTTGAATCACCGCGAGTATGACTCCATCGTCCGCGTTTATAGTAACACTTCCGCTTTGCGATCTTCAACGGTGTGAAGATGCTCTACCTCACTCGTTGCTGGTCTCTCCTAGATGATCTTGGTCTGGCGTAGGATTTTTTTTGAATTATTACTACGTTCCCCAACAAGACTCTCCTCTAAATATGCTTAATTATGATTGTCCCAGTGAGTGAGAACATAGTTTGTTGTTTGTCAATAAAGTTTATGCTTCATACTCCAATATTTTAATGGATTGTTAATTGTTTATGAGAAGATACATGATAAAATAGTTGTTGCTATGCTAATATTCATGATGCTCTGATGTCCGTATTTTATTTTTATCGACTTCTCCCTCTCAAATCATGTGGCAATTATTCTCGAGCTTGGCTTTCGCTTGAGGACAATCGAGGTCTAAGCTTTGGAGAGTTGATATGTCCATTTTGCATCATGAATCTTTATTGATATTTGTCTTATTATTGTCCGTTATTCCCTATTATTATGTGATTCTTACACCTCTTCTCTCTAAATATGTAAGGTACATCACGAAGAGGAAAGTATGTGGAAACTGGAATTCTCGACCGAGAAACTGAGAAAAAGGTAAAAAAAATAAAGTTGCTCCAAATGACCCGAAACTTCATGGAGAATTTTTCTAGAATATATAAGAATTATTAGGCATAAAATATACCACAGAGGGGCGGCCAGTTGGGAACAAGCCAACAAGGCACCCCCAGGCCGCACCGTGATGGCTTGTGGGGCCCGTGCTGGCCCTCTGACACCCCTCTTCTCCTATATGGTGTGTTTTACCCTAGAAAAAATCAGTAGATAACTTTCGGGATGAAGCGCCACCGTCTCGAGGTGGAAAGTTGGGCAGAGGCCCTTTTGCTCTCCGGTAGAGCGATTCTGCCGGAGGACTTCCTCTCCGAGAGGGGGGAAACGAAGCCACCATCATCACCAACGCTTCCTCCTTCGTGGGAGGACCAATCTTCATCAACATCTTCTCTAGCACCATCTCATCTCCAACCGTAGTTCATCTCGTGTATTCAGTATTTGTCTCAAAACCTCGGATTGGTACCTGTGGGTTGTTAGTTGTGTTAATTACATCTTGTAGTTGAAGCTAGTTAGATTACTTGGTGGAAGACATTATGTTCAGATCCTTAATCATTATTATTATAACTCTGGTGTTGAACATGTTGATGAGGTGTGAGTAGTGACTATTGTTCCTGACGACATGGGAGAAGTCTGGTTATAAGTAATCATATAAAGTTGGTATTCGTTTGATATTTTGATGATATGTATGTTGTTACTTCCATTAGTGGTGTCATGTGAACATCGACTTCATGACACTTCACCATGTTATGGGCCTAAGGGAAGTCATTGTGAAGTAACAAGTAAATGATGGGTTGCGAGAGTGACAAAACTTAAACCCGAGTTTATGTGTTGCTTCATAAGAGGCTGATTTGGATCCTCATGTTTCATGCTATGGTTAGATTTATCTTAATTCTTCTTTCATAGTTGTGGATGCTTGCAAGAGGGGTTAATCATAAGTAGGTTGTTAGTTCAAGTAAGAACAACACCTTAGCACCGGTCCACCCGCATATCAAATTATCAAAGTATCAAACGCGAATCAACTCAATATGATGAACGTGATTAGACAAATATTCCGATGTGTCCTCAGGAGCACTAGCTTTATATAAGAGTACTTTCAGGCTTGTCCTTTGCTATAAAAAGTACTGGGCTACCTTGTTGCACCTTTTCTACTATTATTACTCTTCACTTGTTACGAATTATCTTGCTACAAAAATATCTATCACTGTTACTTACATCACTTGTAGATAACTCCTTGCTAAAAACTACTTATCATTTCCTTCTGCTCCTCATTGTGTTCGACACTCTTACTTATTGGAAGGAATACGATTGATCCCCTATACTTGGAGGTCATCAAATACCCCAAGATTTATATCGGAGAATGTATTATGAAAACATGCAATCGACCCCTATGCATAGATCCCCAAGGTCACCAAAATCCATAAGTTGATGACATAACATATATCAAGTGAATCAATAGAATATCCTAATGTCACTATGGATTTGTGCATGCAAGATATAAAATGTTCTCACCAATATTCAATCCAACATAACAATATATCAAAAAGAAATATTCAATTCGTCACAACAAGATAGCAAAGGAAGAACACCATATAATCCAAATATATTAACAAAGCCTGTGATACATCAAGATTGTGCCATCTCAATAACACGAGAGAGAGAGATTGAACACATAGTTACTGGCACATACCCTCAGCCTCGAGGGTGAACTACTCCCTCCTCATCATGGCCTCCGCCGGGATGATGAAGGTGGCCACCGGAGATGATTTCCCCTCTCTCGCAGGGTACTAGAAAGGCTCTAGATGGGTTTTTGGTCGATACAGAGAGTTTCCGCGGTGGAGCAGAAGTTCTATGTTTGTTTCTGAGAGATTCCGTATATGTAGGATTTTTTGGCGCTGTAATCACGCTAAAAGGAGCCATGTGGGCCCCATAAGCCATCAAGGCGCGGACAGGGGGTGTCCATGCCTTGTTGGCTTGTGGACCATAGGTGGATCCCCTCTGGTGGTTCTTCGCTCCAATATTGCTCATATGTTCGAGAAAAATTCATCAGAAAATTTCGGGCGATTCCAAGAACTTACATTTTCTGCACAAAAAACAACACTACGGTAATTTTGCTGAAAATTGTGTTAGCCCGGGTTAGTTCTAAATAAATCACAAAATGTGCATCAAAGCCATATAAAAATATTGTAAACATAGGTGAATATGGCATGCATACTTCATAAATTATCAATACGTTGGAGACGTATCGTATCAATGATGCACCACACTAGAAAATGCATGAAAATGGTGTGTATTCTTGGCTTTCTTTGAATGGTGTATTTCCTTGTAACGATTTCAACAATTTTGAATGGGCACATGTAAAATAGCATGCATAAAGATGTCTTGAACTTCCCTTTTGTGGTAAAATTTTATGATTCAAGGTACATTAAAGGACATTTCTCGTGAATAGCAGTTTTTTAGGTGTTGTGGTGATGAATAATGCATCCAAAATGCCTCGTTTTTAAACATACAACAAGGACAAATGGGTGTATAAGGTTGAAATAGGAGTTATATAAATGGATATATATAAAGCATAAAATTAGGTTATTTTGTCCATTATTATGTGTATATCCATATCTTGACGGGATAGTTCATTGCCTATGACTAAGGTTGAGTGAACAATTTTGCGTGATGACTAGCCACAAGTGGTATGTTTAAGTGCAATGGATCTCTTTTTTTGTTAGCCTTACAAAAATAGAAAGCCCAAATGGGTCCTAAGGGCTCTCCCAATGCATTGTATCTTATCACGTTATCATAGAGGTATAAAAACACAAAAGACAACTAGTCCATTGTTGGGAAACGTAGTAGAAAAAATCGCCCTACTATCAACCAGGAACACTATGAAGGTACAATAATGGTTGGGATCACGATCATTACCATCACAGAGTTGCAACGGAAGAAGATCATGATGATGTAGATCGTACTTGGAGTCCCTCAAACCGTAGATGAACGATCCCTCGAACTGAAGACCGAAAGCACGACCTCTCTACTTGGTTGCAAGCATACAGTATTTACGGTCCGACGGCGTTTTGCCGTACAAAGCTAATCATCATCGCAGAATTAGAGGGAGGATATTAGAACCACACTGGACTTATAGTTATGAGGATTAGAGTAACTAGACCTAGCTCTAATTTGTCAACTAGGACCAGCTAGAACTAGAACTAGAAGGACTAGAGGAGGCTCCAAAACTTATGTCTAAAAAGAGCTCAATACCTCAAGTATATACAGGTGGGAGGGGAGAAAGGGCAGCCAAGTGGAGGATAACGACCTCCCTCCCTTTGTGTCGGCCAAGGAGGGAAGGGGAATCCTTCCCTTCCACATTTCGTCCTCCTTCCAAAGGGAAAGGGCGCCTCCCCACTTGGGCCCTTGTGGCCCAAATTGCTTTCCTCCACTTGGCCTTTTCTAGGCCCGTTGATATTTATTTGGATATAAATTTGTTCTAAGTACTTTCAGATAATTTTATATATAATTTAACATATTTGGAGAAAAAATCCACATATATATTTTTTTATCGGTAATACCCGGTATTACCTAATACTCTCCAAAATCCTTCTAGTGACCCCCAAACTCTTCTAGTTCCTCTCAAAATTGTTTTGAATATTAATGAAATAATTCCACAAATAAATCCTCAATATTCTCGTCCTACTAACACTTAGCAGATCGTGATTCCTTAAGCTTGTGACCCCGTGGGTTCGGTAACTCATTGGCATGAATGAAGCTCTTTCGTTCAACGATTGATAGCGGAACCCTGAATGTCCATATCGGTCCCTATCAGTACACGAATGATATTTGAGCGAACCATTGGTTACCATGTGACATTCCCTTTTCTTTGAGATACTTTACAAGACCTGATAATCATCAGTATCCTCTTGAGTCATTCACATGCTCATTATACTGTTATTCTCGTTGCCAGTTTTGTTCTTATTTCTCGTTGATGTGCTCCGACATCCTCATGACATGGTCACCTATGTCTGGACAGACGATGACAGATGTCTTCACACCGAGAGGTCCCTAAGAATATAACTCCATCATCGGAGGAGCAAATCCCACTTTTGAGTTATCTAGTCCCTTGTGAAACTTTCCGATGAAACTATAAGTTGTCGTTATGATCACCTAGGTATAAATGATGTTTGAGCAACCCCAAAGCTCATCATACCTAAGCAGTGACTACTATACTCTCATGGTATAAGGAACATAAAACAAACATCAACACTCCATGATATAACAATTGACTTTAGACGATATTATCTCAAAGTATAACATACAAGTCTAGGTTGATTCAATATGATCGTTCTTCTAATGTCATACTCTCAGTGTTGTTTTAGGACTATCATTAACAATATCCTAAGTTACACAAAACATGATCACTAACAACACTTGAGCCAGTTTTAGAGGCAAGACTAGGAACCTTTATTTTACCGTTTACCATTCCACATGTGCATACAAATTTTCCATTGAATCACATATTCTGGAATCATAGCAGTTATAGCATAGAATATAAACTCTTAATAATGAATATAGAAATATAATAATACAATATTATTTCCTCTAGGACATATTTCCAACAGTCTCCCACTTGCACTAGAGTCATCAATCTAGTTTACATAGTCTCTCTAACACCTATCTCTATCTGGTGTTGCTCATATTTAGCTCGTGGTAAAGACTTTGTCATCGGGTCTGATACATTCAAATTCGTGTGAACCTTGAGGACCTTCACAAAACCTTTCTTGACAAACTGTCAAATAATGTGATACTTGCGCTCGATATGTCTCATCTTCATATGGGATCTTGGTTCCTTTGCTTGAGCAACATAACCATTATTATCACAATAGAATGCCATCGGGTTCATTGCACTTGTGACCACACCAAGTTCTTCAAGAAACTTCTTGATCCATACCACCTCCTTGGTTCCTTCGAAGGTTCTGAAGCTACAATATACTCTACCTATATCATAGAATGTGCAACGGTGTTCTGTTTGAAACTTTTCCAAACTACTACACTGCCATTCAAGGTATAAACATAACACGATTGAGATTTATAGTCATCTATGTTAGTCATGAAGCTAGCCTCGGTGCAACCATTTACAACGAGCTCTTCGTCTCCTCCATAGACAAGGAGCATGCCCTTTGTCCTTTTGAGGTACTTAAGAGTATTTTTAGTTGGTTCCTAGTGAGCTATTCCAGGATCACATTTGTAGCTGCTACTAACACTTAGTGCACAAGAAACATTTGGTCTAGTACATATCATAGCATACATGATGGAACCAATTGCAGAAGCATATGGAACTCCGCTCATTTGCACTCATTCATCAGCTGTCTTAGGACATTGATTTTTACTAAGTGTTGTGCCATGTGGCATCGAGAGAAAACATTTCTTTGCATTTCCTATTTTAAACCTCTTTACAACCTTGTCAATGTATGTGTTGTGTCTTAGCGTAGTTAGGCGTATTGATCTATCTCTATAGATCTTTATAGCCAATATATGTGTTGCTTAACCTAAGTCTTTCATTGAAAATACACTCTTTAAATAGTCTTTTATTATGTTAAGGAATTTTGTAACATTTCCAATCAACAATATGCCATCTACATATAAGATTAGAAATGCTACATAGATCCCACTAAAATTCTTGTATACACAAGCTTCTTCATATTTTTTAATGAAGCCAAACTCTTTTACTACTTCATTAAAACATTGATTCCAGATCCTTAATGCTTGGTTCAAACCATAGATGGAGCTTTGAAGTCTGCAAACATTTCCAACATCTTTAGGATAGACAAAACCTTTTGACTATATCATATATACATCCACTTTTAAATATTCATTTAGGAGTGTAATTTTGACATCCATCTGCCATATCTCATAATCGAAAAATGCATCAATAGCCGTCATAATGCATACATACTTTAGCACAGCTACTGGTGCAAAAGTTTCATCATAATCAACTCCCTCAATTTGCAAAAAACCTTTCGCAACTAGCCTTGCTTTATAGATGGTAGGATTACCATCCGCATCTGTTTTTCTTTTAAAAATACATTTACATTGTATGGGTTTCACACTCTCTAGAGGATCAATCAAGTTCCAAACCTGATTCTCATTCATGGACTCCATTTCAGATTTTTGTTGTTGTTTTCTACTACATTTCATACTGTATATTCCTACTCTAAATTCATAGCCGAGCTATGAAAGCACACAAGAATGTTTAATAGATGAGGTATGAAAACACGATCACACCACTAAAGCCCACACATATTTTTTATCTCTAGCGGAAAGTGTTAACAACACCTCGAGAATCATTATTAAATAGGAACATATAGTATGAAACATTATGTGTGTGCTTTCATAACCGAGCCACTTCCATAGCTGCAATGAGATGGTTATTTCATAGTATAGAACAACAATGGTATGTTTAATGAAAGTCCCTTGCATGTGTGCTTGTTTTTCATAAGGACCAAGCAAGGGCACTGAAAACCAGCCATGTCATCCTACTTGTGTTGCCAAACATTCGAGAGCTAATGGTGTGGAAATCAGCAAAAGCGGCCGGAATCCAACTACATTGTTATGTCTTTAAGGCATCCCCACAAGAACTGTGCCATGATGCATGATAAAAAATATTGTTATCTTCTACCATGCCATAAAGAACACATAGTCCATCCCCTAGGTCTTCTATCTTTTGTACTTCAATACAACTTGGCAACCAGTCACGAACAAGCAGTTTTATACTCCTTTATGGTTAAAGATATACTCTTCTTTGTAAGCTTAGATATATGTTCATTTTCTGGTTTATCCACACAGTACCATGAGCCTGCTTGATCAACATCATGATGCTTTTTCTTCTCATCTGATAATTCGGTCATTTAAAGCAAATTCTAAAAAATCCCTTTCACTATTTTTTTGGAGATTATGGATAACCCTCTAGATGTTGTCTTCTCAAGTATATATACGAACTAACTAATACCATATATATCATGTATATATCACATCTCAAGAACCCAATTTCAAACTATAACACCAGAAATAAAAAAGCAACCTTATACCCTATTGAATTTACTAGCATTCATAACCACATTTTATTTATAGTTTATTGAGTTTGTGGGTCAAATTTAAAATAAAAATTTAGTACATTCTATGTGAGACATATACTCATATCCATGTACTCAAATCGTTTTAGATTTTTTTATAGCTAGCAAAGAATTTTGACCTCGGGTGCTCTGATTACAACACATGGTGGGTGCACAAGATACATCATGCATCAAAATTATTCAAGCATGCCCACTATCTAGAGAGCATTATTGCATGAAACATCCCCTACAACACATGAAAGATGGGGTGTAAATCGAGTAGTCTCAGTCGACTTGTTATGTTGTCCATTAGTTATGAACACTTGAACATGTGGATGCCTTTCTTGAAATGGCGTGTTGTCGGTCCTTGTAGGACTCATGCACCTTGACCTTTGTTTTGTGTGATGAGTATGTGTGTGGGTGTGACTCTTTAGGAAACTTAAAAAATAAAGCGAAAACAAGTTTGTACTGTCTTTTGGAAAATATTTCATTTAGTTTTATTTATTTTTATTTGTTTGACTATTGAAAGGTATCTAAAAGTAATTTCATCGCAAACATGGACTAAATGAAAAAAATTGCCGAGGGCATTCAATTTTTTGAAGTCTCTACTGTCACATGGGTCCACCTTAGCGTATATGTCCATATCTCTCATCCTCTAATGTGTACCCTACTACATATAAATTCACCCCTGCCCTTATTTGAACCAACCCAGATCTCATCTTCTTCCTCGTCTACCAAGTGGCGGCAGCAGGTAAGTCATGGAAGAATCATGATAGTAAAGGGCGCCCAAGGAACAAATCGACTTGACGGGCAAGGTCTTAAGTTGTGACAACCGGGTCAAAGCAACGAAGATCTAGCATCGAGCAAGCGTTGAAAAACCGCTCCCGACGGATCTCAACACGGTAAGCAACTTGGCTGCAATGTCATCAAGCAGATCTGGCCACGAAGATAACTCCAATAGTAGCAGTGATGAGTGGGTACCAAAAAATCATCGATCATGGCAACAAAGCAGGCGAGCAAAGAAGGCTACACCTATAGAGGTTGATTTGCTCGATCCTTGAACTCCCTCCTCCCCTCTCCCTTTCATCATGTCTGATACCTTCCAAATCTCATGTTATTTTTGATTCATATGAACCACATCTAGTTGACGAGTGCACCAATCAATGTTCCTTCTTGCCCCTGATATATCTCCTTTCAACATGGGTATTGGTATAGATCTAGATCTGTCTGGTGTATAAGACAATACTTTTTATATTGATTTAAAGGGTGCAATACCTGGTACGCCATTATGGAATCGTTCCAATAGAGTCTTTGGTACATCGTCATGTCATAGGTAAGTGTATTGTCAACTATTGGAATACACCTGATTTGTCTCCATCGTATGGATGAAAGTGCTCCTGACAATATTGGTCAATGATGTGTCTAGCGTCGCAAATACATGGATCTTAGCGGAGTACTGACTTCCTTGCGAGTGGAGAGCATCTCGGTCTGCTTCCCTCCCATAGTAGACTTGGCCTCTTTCTCAATGACAATATTTTTCCTTTTTAGCATGATAAGACGGTGTCAATTAGTTGGGCTAGTGTTTCTTGGGAGCAGTCAAAATCACTTGTTTTGTTGTCCTCTCACTGCCTTGGCCTTCGTCGCCACTTTCTTCTTGTTGCACGGCACAGTAATTCGACCCCCACACCACCGACACTCTTCATCACCCGCATGTTAAACCATAACCCTAGCCACATATCCCTCGCCCACGGCATCCTCTACCCTGATGCCACATCATCCCTCATCCTCTATTTTGTGTTGTGGGCGGTGGTGGCAGGCGTGATGCCGTGTCCCGAGCAGCCTCCCCGAGGGGTTCCTTGGCTTTGCAACCCCAAATAAAGGTGAATAGGTAGGTTTAAGTTTGTGTGCATTCACTAGAAGGGAATTGGATGAAGCGAAGCATGATCTTCCCCTTAATTATCACCCTAAGGTTTTTGGATGTCACCGTTTGAATGCTAATTAGTAATGTGTTATGGTTTTATGTGCATGTTGAGGTTTATTGCACTCATTTTGTCAATATGATGAAGTATTATTATCGAGGTAGGCCACCTTGTAGATGGTCATGCACTTGTGATTTATAGACTACAAAATCATCACGGAAGAAAATCATAGTATCTTGTTGTTTGAGCACATGTTATTTGATTTTATGCAATGATTTTTTGTGTTATAATTTGTACCATTTTAGGCATTGGCCAAATATGATATTCCCAAGTTGTAAATTATGATATAAAGACTTGTGAGGTTATCTTGTAATGATTTTGTGGGTAATTTAGGTTAATCAAATTCTAGTTGTTACTCCACCTCCAATTGTTGCTCAATCTCCTCAACAGCGTGTCAACATAGAGGAAAGGTAAAGAACGAAACCACAAGTGTATAATCAATCATTCATGATTAAAATTTGTAAATGATTTTAATATTTAATTCATTGCAGAGAAGGTACTAAAGAAGATACTACAACTGTGAAGATCACTGATCGCAAGGTAAGTGCATGTTTATTAACTCCTCATTTTTAAACATACAATCGAGAATTGCAATATCATGTACTATGATTAATGGTCTAGTAAGAGATAACCGTTCTAGTTTCTGACTAGTTTACATGTCTAATTTCCATTAAAAATACAACTGGATCTTTAGATATATGTATGTTTGTCACACACATAGGATGTGTGAGTGACACGAGTTTGCAATACCTGGAGTGACATTGTAGAATCATTCCAAAGGAGTCTTGGGTACATCATAAGATCATAGGTAAAGTGTATTTTTTATTTTGGCATACACCCAATCTGCATTGCACGGTAGGTGATGTGTCTAGCTAGCGTTGAAAATAACGAGCTTCTAGCAGAGAGTCGACTTCCTCGTCAATGCGGGGGACTCTATTTTGCTCCTCTGTTGTAGTAGACTTGGCCACTTTCACAATGGTGACCATTTTTCTTTTTGGCACGACGAGGCATGACTAGTTGGTCGAGTCTTTGTTGGGAGTAGTCAAACTCACTTTATTTTTGTTTTGATTTATACCATTTTAGGCATTATGTTGATTAGGATATAACTTAGCTATTAATCCTGAAGTTAAGACATGTGAGGTTCCCTTGTAACGTTTGTTTGTTGGGGTAATTTAGGTTACTCCACTTCCAACCATTACTCCATATCTATTTGTTACTCCATATCCTCGAGATCATGTCAACACAAAGGAAAGGTAAAAACAAAACTACAAGTGTATAATCCATCTTTCGTGTTGAAAATTTACAAGTGAAAAATTGTAATGTTAAATTCGATGCGGAGAAAATACTAAAGAAGAGACTACAACTATGGTGACCAATGACCTCAATGTAAGTGCATTAAAATCCATCTACACGCATATAGTACTATGGTTAATGGTCTAGTAAGAGGAAAAGAATTCTACTTTTTGACTAGTTTACATGCCCAATTACTGTTGCAATTGTGACGGGAACTCCGCTTACCAGTATATTTGTCATGCACGTAAGATGTGTGGGTGACATGGGTTTGCAATACATGACACACCATTGTGGAATCATTACAGACGAGTCATATGTACATCGTAAGATCATAGGTAAAGTGTATTGCCAATTGTTGGCATACACTTCGCCTAGCATCATATGGATGAAAGTGCTCTCAAAGATATTGGTCACTAACGTGTCATGCGTTGCAAATAAAGAGCTTGTAGCAGAGAGTTGACTTCCTTGCTATTGGGAGCATCCTCGTTTGCTCCTTTGTCGTAGTAGAATTGGAATCTTTCTCAATGAAGACCATTTTTCTTTTTGGCACGACAAGGCGATGGCGACCGAGCGAGTGTTTCTTGGGAGTAGTCAAACTCGCTCGAGCTATGTTCTAATTTATACCATTTTAGGCATTGTGTTGATTATAATATTCCTTAGCCATAAGTGTGTTGTATAAGACTTTTGAGGTTCTCTTCTATGTTTTTTGGTAATTTAGGCTACTCCATTTCCAATTGTTACTCCGTATATAGTCGTTCCTCCATATTATCAAGAATATACCAACATAGCGAAAAGGTAAATAACAAAACTACAAGTGTATAATTTGTATTGTGTGATGAAAATTTGGAAGTGCAATTTTATAATCTTGAATTCATTGCGGAGAAAGTACTAAAGAAGATGCTACAACTCTGGCAATCGTCAACCGCAATGTAAGTGCATTAAAAGCCCTTTAGACATAAAGTTAAGAAAGTGCAATATCTTATGGTTAATCGTCTAGTAAGAGGGGAATAATTATACATTTTGACTAGTTTACATGTCCAATTACTATTTCAAATGCAACTAGATCTGTAGTTACCGACATATTTGTCGCTCATGTGAAATGTGTGGATGACATGTGTTTCCAATACTTGGCACGCCATTGTGGGATCATTCCAAGAGTCTTAGCTACATCATAAGATCATAGGTAAAGTGTATTATCAACATTGTTGTCATACACTCGGTTCACATGACATCATATAAGAACATGGTTAATAGTATAGCCACCTACTCGCTATAAACCATTACCATGTCATCTATAGCCCATCTTATAGTCAACATGTACAATAGTTGATTAGAAAAGTGTACTACTTTTTATTATATAGCCTCGGAGCACGTGCTAAGTCAACATGTACAATAGTTGATTAGAAAAGTGTACTACTTTTTATTATATAGCCTCGGAGCACGTGCTAGAGCTGACTCGTAACTAAGAGCCCGCTTACCTTCTCTCTCCTATTCTATTTCCTCCAACTAAGCAAAAATATACTGCTTTATTTCTTATAGCCAGCTGACTCACCTCTATTGTACTTGCTCTAATGCTCCCTAAGGGCATCTTCAAAGCGGACCCTCAAACCTCTTGTTTATGTCCGGACAATAGTGTATGGAGCACTTTTGTCATCCAATAGGGATCTTTAAATGTCCATGGACTGATCCGCATATACAGATTCTGGTATGCTAGCAACAATTCCGAGAGGGCTATGCGGGAGTCCGGACATTCAGCTAGCAGACAACATAGCACCACTATAAGACCGAACGGAGACGACAAACAACAACATCGCTGCCGGTTATGAACGACCATGAGGACATCCTCCATGGTCATCGACGAGTGCTCCATCCCCGTCGGCGCCTCCTCCTATCTCCCCACTCCTCCTTGCTCCTTTCACCATCCGCCTCTCATCTTCACATGACCGCCATGGTGGGCAACTCGAGCTTGACCTCGTCTTTGACACCCGGGCCGTAGCAGTGGTCGTGCCCATAAGCGCGCACGCGTGCGACCGTGTCCACATAGAGTTTCCTCTGCTTGCACCGCCCTCAACAACGGCTTTGCGCATTGTCGCCTCCTACTTGGAGTGTGGCATGCCACCTGTAGCCTTCCGTGCGCGCAGCGGAAGAGGAGAGCGAGCGAGCGACCGAAGATGCTATACGTGTGTGTGCTGGCGTTTCTGGGCTTGTGTGTGGCCGTTGTGTGCTCACTGACATTGCACGTCAGGTGTTTGATTAAATAATTGGGTGAACAAATAGGATTTATTTTAAGACTAGATATGTCCCGCGTTGTCAAGAAATACAAACTTTTAATGCACTAGATAATTATGGGAAATATTGTTGTACATTAGCCCATGATTTACTTGTCCATATTAGTGTAACTTTGCAAATTAATATTTATCGAATCCTATTGGTGATATACTGACCTAAATATATTTTAAGATTTTTAACCACTTGTTGGCATACCAAAGAAAAAGGTAGGTTTATTTGCTACTTCCTCCGTATAAAAATATCTTATACGGAGGGAGTGATAAATAGAAGAGTGAAAATTATTATTATTTTCAGGAAATGATGCTCAAAACGATGAAAGGTTGGACGAAGCACTTGTTTATGTCCGGACAATAGTGTATGGAGTACTTTTGTCATCCAATAGGGATCTCTAAATGTTCATGGACTAATCCGCATGTACAGATTCTGATATGCTAGCAACAATTCCGAGAGGGCTATGCGGGAGTCCGGACATTCGGCTGACGGACAACATAGCACCACTATAAGACCGAACGGAGACGACAAACAACAACATCAGTGCCGGTTATGAACGACCATGAGGACATCCTCCATGGTCATCGACGAGTGCTCCATCCCCACCAGCGCCTCCTCCTATCTCCCCACTCTTCCTTGCTCCTTTCAGCATCCGCCTTTCATCTTCCCACGACCGTCATGGTGGGCAACTCGAGCTTGACCTCGTCTCTGACACCCGAGCCGTAGGAGTGGTCGTGCCCATGAACGCGCACGTGCGCGACCGTGTCCACATAGAGTTGCCTCCGCTTGCACCGCCCTCAACAACGGCTTCGCGCGCTACCGCCTCCTACTTAGAGTGTGGCATGCCACGTGTAGTCTTCCGTGTGCGCAACGGAAGAGGAGAGCGAGCGAGCGACCGAAGATGCTATACGTGTGTGTGCTGATGTTTCCGGGCTTGTGTGTGGCCGTTGTGTGCACACTGACATTGCACGTCATGTGTTTGATTAAATAATTGGGTGAACAAATAGAATTTATTTTAAGACTAGATATATCCCGTGTTGTCATGAAATACAAATTTTTAATGCACTAGATAATTATTCGTAAATATTATTGTACGTTAGCCCATGATTTACTTGTCCATATTAGTGTGACTTTGCAAATTAATATTTATGGAATCCTATTGGTGATATACTGACCTAAATATATTTTAAGATTTTTAACCACTTATTGGCATACCAAAGAAAAAGGTAGGTTTATTTGCTACTCCCTCCGTATAAAAATATTTATACGGAGGGAGTGATAAATAAAAGAGTGAAAATTATTATTATTTTCAGGAAATGATGCTCAAGAAAACGATGAAAGGTTGGACGAAGCACTTGTATATGTCCGGACAATAGTGTATGCAGCAATTTTATCATCCAATAGGGATCTCTAAATGTCCATGGACTAATCTGCATGTACGTACGGATTCTGGTATGCTAGCAACAATTCCGAGAGGGCTATGCGGGAGTCCGGACATTCAGCTAGCAGACAACATAGCACCACTATAAGACCGAACGGAGACGACAAACAACAACATCGCTGCCGGTTATGAACGACCATGAGGACATCCTCCATGGTCATCGACGAGTGCTCCATCCCCGTCGGCGCCTCCTCCTATCTCCCCACTCCTCCTTGCTCCTTTCACCATCCGCCTCTCATCTTTGCACGACCGCCATGGTGGGCAACTCGAGCTTGACCTCGTCTTTGACACCCGACCGTAGCAGTGGTCGTGTCCATGAGCGCGCACGTGCGCGACCGTGTCCACATAGAGTTGCCTCCACTTACACCGCCCTCAACAACGGCTTCGCGCGCTGTCGCCTCCTACTTGAAGTGTGGCATGCCACATGTAGCCTTCCGTGCGTACAGCGAAAGAGGAGAGCGAGCGAGCGAGCGAAGATGTTATATGGTGTGTGTGATGATGTTTCGAGGCTTGTGTGTGGCCGTTGTGTGCGCACTGACATTGCACGTGAGGTGTTTGATTAAATAATTGGGTGAACAAATAGGATTTATTTTAAGACTAGATATGTCCCGCGTTGTCATGAAATACAAATTTTTAATGCACTAGATAATTTTCCATAAATATTATTATACGTTAGCCCATGATTTACTTGTCCATATTAGTGTAACTTTGTAAATTAATATTTATCGAATCTTATCGGTGATATACTAACCTAAATATATTTTAAGATTTTTAACCACTTATTGGCATACCAAAGAAAAATGTAGGTTTATTTGCTACTCCCTCCGTATAAAAATATCTTATCCGAAGGGAGTGATAAATAAAAGAGTGAAAATTATTATTATTTTCAGGAAATGATGTTGAAGAAAACGATGAAAGGTTGGACGAAGCACTTGTATATGTCCAGACAATAGTGTGGATCACTTTTGTCATCCAATAGGGATCTCTAAATGTTCATGGACTAATCCGTCTGTACGGATTCTGGTATGCTAGCAACAATTCCGAGAGGGCTATGCGGGAGTTCGGATATTCGGCTGACGGACAACATAGCACCACTATAAGATCTAACAGAGACGACAAACAACAACATTAGTGCCGGTTATGAATGACCATGAGGACATCCTCCATGGTGGTCGACAAGTGCTTCATCCCCGTCGGCCTCCTCCTATGTCTCACTCCTCCTTGCTCCTTTCACTATCCGCCTTTCATCTTCCCACGACCGCCATGGTGGGCAACTCGAGCTTGACCTCGTCTCTGACACCCGAGTCGTAGCAGTGGTCGTGCCCATGAGCGCGCACGTGCGCGACCGTGTCCACATAGAGGTCCCTCCGCTGCAAGCCCTCAACAACGACTTCGCGCGCTGCCGCCTCCTACTTGGAGTGTGGCATGTCACCTGTAGCCTTCCGTGCGCATAGCGGAAGAGGAGAGCGAGCGAGCTACCGAAGATGCTATACGTGTGTGTGCTGATGTTTCCGGGCTTGTGTGTGGCCGTTGTGTGCGCACTGACATTGCACGTGAGGTGTTTGATTAAATAATTGGGTGAACAAATAGGATTTATTTTAAGACTAGATATGTCCCGTGTTGTCATGAAATACAAATTTTTAATGCACTAGATAATTATCCGTAAATATTATTGTACGCTAGCCCATGATTTACTTGTCCATATTAGTGTGACTTTGCAAATTAATATTTATCGAATCCTATATTGATGATATACTAACCTAAATATATTTTAAGATTTCAAACCACTTATTGGCATACCAAAGAAAAAAGTAGGTTTATTTGCTACTCCCTCCGTATAAAAATATTTATACGGAGGGAGTGATAAATAAAAGAGTGAAAGTTATTATTATTTTCAGGAAATGATGCTCAAGAAAACGATGAAAGGTTGGACGAAGCACTTGTATATGTGCGGACAATAGTGTATGGAGCACTTTTGTCATCCAAATAGGGATATCTAAATGTTCATGGACTAATCCGCATGTGCGGATTCTGGTATGCTAGCAACAATTCCGAGAGGGCTATGCGGGAGTACGGACATTCGGCTCGCGGACAACATAGCACCACTATAAGATCGAATGGAGACGACAAACAACAACATCACTGCCGGTTATGAACGACCATGAGGACATCCTCCATGGTCGTCGACGAGTGCTCCATACCCGTCGGCGCCTCCTCCTATGTCCCCACTCCTCCTTGCTCCTTTTACCATTCGCCTCTCATCTTCCCACGACCGCCATGGTGGGCAACTCGAGCTTGACCTCGTCTCTCACACCCGAGCCGTAACACTGGTCGTGCCCATGAGCGCGCACGTGCGCGACCGTGTCCACATAGAGTTGCCTCCGCTTGCACTGCCCTCAACAACGGCTTCGCGCGCTCCGCTTCCTACTTGGAGTGTGGCATGTCACATGTAGCCTTCCGTGCGCGCAACGGAAGAGGAGAGCGAGCGAGCGACCGAAGATGCTATACGTGTGTGTGCTGATGTTTCCAGGCTTGTGTGTGACCGTTGTGTGCGCACTGACATTGCACGTGAGGTGTTTGACTAAATAATTGGGTGAACAAATAGGATTTATTTTAAAACTAGATATGTCCCGCGTTGTCATGAAATACAAATTTTAATGCACTAGATAATTATCCGTAAATATTATTGTACGTTTAGCCCATGATTTACTTGTGCATATTAGTGTGACTTAGCAAAATAATATTTATCGAATCCTATTGGTGATATACTGACCTAAATATATTTTAAGATTTTTAACCACTTATTGGCATACCAAAGAAAAATGTAGGTTTATTTGCTACTCCCTCTGTATAAAAATATCTTACATGGAGGGAGTGATAAATAAAAGAGTGAAAATTATTATTATTTTCAAGAAATGATGCTCAAGAAAACGATGAAAGGTTGGACAAAGCACTTCGCATAACAGAAAAAGCATTTTTTTACATAAATAAATAAGAGATAAAGATTACCTTTGGACAACATGCTCTCTTATTGTATCTGCGGACACGGTCCAAACATACATTTGCCTTGCCGCATCAGTGAACGCAATGTAACCATATTGTATAATACTAATAGGCCGCTGCTATAAATTAGTCGGGTTATTTCGTGGAGAAATCAGTCGCTTTGCACATCGTACAATGAAAAGGGCCATAGCCATTGGATTGGTTCTTTCACACAACGCATGCCCCGCACACGTTGTGCACAACTCGAGTTGTAACTGTCCTCACCAGTAGCGCAACCCTGGTTTATTGGACCACCAGCTGTCACTCGCGGCAGCCATTACAACATCAACGCCCAACGAAGCTTCATTACAACAACCGCGAGCCAATGATGGTTTATTGCATCCCGTCGTCAGAGCACCAGTGACTCCTTGCAGCGCTGACAACCCCGAGCATGCTTCATCGCAACCTACCGTCTAAGCACGGGTGACTTCTTACAACATCGACGTCCCGACGAATGCTTCATTACATCCCACCATCGAAGCAACAACGACACCTTGCTGCACTGACAACCCAACGGCGATGCTTCAACGCAGCCTGCCGTCTAAGAGCATGGTTAATAGTATAGCCAACTGCTGGCTATAAGCAGTCTTATAGCCCACCTTATAGTTAGTTTGTACAATAGTTAGCTATAAAAGAGTACTACTTTTATCATATATGGCCCACGTTTCATTCTCACAAAGCACCTAGGAGCACGTGCTAGAGCTGACTCTTCACGAAGAGCCCGCTTCCCTTCTCTCTCCTCTTCTCTCTCATCCAACTCAGCATAAATATAATATTTTAATCCTTACAGCCTGCTGACTGGACCTTATTATACTTGCTCTAAGCACCGGCGTGTCCTTGCTACATTGACGGTTCAGATGACGCTTCATTGCAGCCTGTCGGCGAAGCTTCCGCTGCAGCTCCACCACCGGCCTGATGGTGCTTCATTGCAGCATGACGATGACTAGGTGCTAGGACGAAGCACGGCAGCGACTAGATGCTATGATGTAGCATGCGTAGGGCATCGGTGGTGACTGTTGCCATGGTCGCATGCCGTCCGTTGGCCTGCAAGCAGCAGTGGATGTTGCCACGACATCATACTTTCCTTAGCCTGCAGATGTGTGGTGGTCGGTCATGGAACAAGCCTTCTCCTTCTCATATAAGGATATGAGAAAGGCGACTGCTACAGATCAATTGATTGATTTCATGAAAAAATCAGTCAAGTCGTGGGCCGTCGGATCCTTGCTCTCGCAGTCGTTGGATTCGGTAAACGTTGTTGTGCGGGTTATCCCCTCCCCTCGTCGTAGTCGCAACGGGAGCAATTGGAGCACGTCACCGTGGGTAGCAGCGCCGCTCCGCTCGCAGCAAGAGCTGCACCTCCGTACCGGCAGCGCAAGGATTCTCCATCATCGGCCGCCGGTGATGCTACAGTGTAGCGCTGGCACCCCGTCGCGGCAGTGCTTCATCGTAGCACCCGTCGGCCGCCAGTGATGTTTCACTGCAGCTTAAACGCCGCCGCCGCACCGCGTTGCATCACAGTGCCGGCTGCACCTAGGGGCGTTGCATAGCAACACCGCGACAACAAACATCCTGACTTTCACATCGGCAGTCCGCATCGTAACATGGATGCACCCCGGTCCCAGTGCAATGAAGCTCCGGCACCGGCTTGCAGCAGCTTCGCTATAGCATCTCCTGCTGCAAACACATCTTTGCTGCCGGACATGGAAGCAACTCATAGCCTCTCCCTGCTGCAACGTAGCTCTCCCATCAGCGCGGCAACAACATGGTCGAGCATTGCTTGTTGCACTACAGCTCCGCCGTGGGGCATGGCAGCAGCACCCTCCTAACCTAGACTACATCAACGAGAGGTGAGCAACGACTGGGGCTGTAACCCTGGGAAGCCGGCTTGCGGCGAACGATGAAAAGAAGGTCGTGGCAAGAGCAAGATGTGAAGACACAGAGAGAACTGTGTGTTGATGGGAAGACGAGGACGATGGAAAAACATCTGGATGGTTCGCTAGGGATGAGGTTCGATGGGGATGAACGGTTGGTGGTACATGCCGCCAGACGCCACGCGTCGAGCGTTCGAGGCGACTTACGAGCCAAGAAAACCAGTCGGCTTAAAATCAGCGTTTTTCATATTAATAACTTTACAATACATAGTAGTCTCTCCGTTCCTAAATATAATTCATTTTAAATATTTTAATATTGACTACATACAAAATAAAATAAATAAACCTACAATTTAAAATATGTTCAAACACATATGTAATTCATATTTAAAATATTTAAAATAATTTATATTCAAAAAGGGAGTACTATCGAAATCACTAGTTAGAGCATCTTCAACAGTCTATATGTTTAATCGTTGGTTAAATGTCCACGTCAGCAACCAACAACACATCATACAAGCTCTTCAATTGATTGCATGTTAATCGTATGTAAAATAACTAAACGGGTTCACTAAATGTTGAAGAAATCGACATGCTTGCCTCGGAGCTTGTGCATGAACCGTTGCTTCAAGTTCATACGGTTTCATTCTCTCTCTTCTTTTATTATGTGCCATGTCATTCAAATCGTCTATGTGGCAATTTTATCAACGATGATCATACGAATATTGAAGACGCCCTTAGCGAATACACCTTCCAACCATCACTTCCATCATCACATGTTGTGACAAGTGGCGCACTGCATGCGTGCCATTTGTCGTAACCTGAGAGTTTTCCCTTTTTTCGTACATCCATATTTTCAAAACATTTTATCTCCTAAACCGTGCGTTTAAATCTCGAACCGTTTTCACCGTTGACTTTCTCGCGTCAAGATTTTTAAAACTAGATCCCATGTTGATAGGTTTTGACGAACTTTTTTTTCGTGAAAAAACCGAAATAAAAAACCGGACGAAAAAACCGTGCCTCACGCGATAGAAAAAAAATTAGAAAACACGTTTTTTCCTTTCCGAGAGGCACGGGTCGTGCCTCTCGCGGAAGCAAAACCGTGCCTCTCGTAAAAAAAAGAAAGGAAAAAACGCGTTTTTCCTATTTCGGAAGAGGCAGGGGCGTGCTTCTCGCAAAAGACAACACCATTCCTCTAAAAGAAAACAGAAAACACGTTTTTTCCTTTCGGGAGAGGCACGGGCGTGCCTCTCGCGAAGGCATAACCTTGCCTTTCGCGGAAGCAAAATCGTGCCTCTCGTGAAAACAGAAAACACGTTTTTTTCCTATCCGAAAGACACGGGCGTGCCTTTCGCAAAGGCAAAACCGTGCCTTTCGTGAAAGCAAAACCGTGCCTCTCCTAAAAAACAGAAAACGCGTTTTTTTTCCGAAAGGCATGGGCGTGCCTTTCGCAAAGGCAAAACCGTGCCTTTTGTGAAAGCAAAACCGTGCCTCTCGCAAAAAAAATGAAAACACGTTTTTTTCTTTCTGAGAGGCACGACTGTGCCTCTCGCGAAAGCAAAACCGTGCCTCTCTAAAAAAACAGAAAATCCGCGTAAAAAAACACGTTTTTTCGTAAAAAAAATTCGTTCAAAAGTTACCAAAGACCGATGAAAACCATAACACTATTTTTTTTTCAAAAAAACATTAAAAAAGGCGAAAACGCATGCGAAAAATAAAAAAAAATAAATCTGAAGAAAATAATCAAAACGCGACACGTGACGACGGCTGAAAATGCGTCAAGTGGCGACGCGTGGAAGCGATCGTTGAAAGGCTCGCGAGGTAGCGTTCCTAACTAGTTGCTCCCACAAGTACTATGTGTTTTAGGCTGGTGAGAACATTCGACCGGGCCGCCTATATTGTGGGTGACGGGGCCAGGAGGAGCCCCGAAAAGCGGCCCGCCCTGCCGAAAAATTTCGAAATGAAAACCCCAGCCGAGAGGCGGGTGTCGAAGCCAATTTTTCAAAGCGGAGACCCGAAACCCCACCAAACCCCCTGTCTCTCGATCCTCGCGAGTCAGCGCCATGTCGTCCCCACCACAACCACAGCGGCCACCTACCGCCACTGCCCCGCCCACCGCCACGCCCCCTCCCCCGGCCACCGCTCCCTCGCAGCCCCTGCCGCGCGCCTTCCTCGCCACCTCCACCGCGCCGCAGCGCGCCGCGAACCCGACCCCGACCCCGACGCCGCTCTTTACCGGCCGCCCGCTCAACCCTAACCCTAGCCACGCCTCCCCCGCGCACGGCATCCTCTACCCCGTCGCCACATCATCCTCCATCCCCGCCACCGCCGCGGCCGTGGCGGCGAACCATCGCCGCGCCCCCCACGTCGGCGTCGTGTACCCGCGCCCCCACGCCGTTGCTGTCCCCACCGCCCCGCCGTCCCAGCGTCCCCAGGCGACAACGCAGCAGCGGTCCTACGCCGCCGCGCCGCGGGCCGTGGTGGCGGGCGTGACGCCGCGTCCCGAACACCCTCCCCGAGGGGTTCCAATAGCCCCGCATCCTCAGCTCAAGGTGAATGGCTATTTTTTAGTTCGTGGGCTTCCCTTAATTCTCACCCCCAGGGCATTTCGATCTCGCGAACTGAATGCCTAATCGGTAATGCTGCTAGGGGTTTCATACGCAGGTTGATGTTTATTGCACCCATTTTGGCAATCTGATGAAGTATTATTGTTGAGATATGGCCACCTTGTGAATGTGCAGGCGCTGGTGATTTATAGACTGTGAAATCAACGGAGGAAGGAAATCATAGTATCTTGTTGTTTGAGCACATGTTATTTGATTTTACACAGTGCTGTTTCGTGTTCTGATTTATGGCCTTTCAGGCATTGTGCTGATTAGGACATTCCTTACCTGTAAATTATGCTGTCAAGATTTGTGAGCTTCTCTTGTAACATTTGTTTTTTGGGGTAATGTAGGTTAATGCTGTTCGAGCTGTTACTCCATCTCTGGCTGTTACTCCATCTCTAGTTGTTACTCCATCTCCAGCTGTTACCCCATCTCCAGCTTTTACTCCATTTCCTCAGGAGCATGTCAACACAAAGGAAAGGTAAATAACGAAACTGCAAGCTTATAATTTGTCTCTCGGACTGAAAGTTTGAAGTGAAATTTTGTAACTTGGATTCATTGCAGAGAAAGTACCAAAGAAAACGCTACAACTGTGGTGATCAATGACCGCAAAGTACGTCAATCTTTATTAAAACTTCCTCTTTACACATAGAGTTGAGAGATGTGATATCTTGTACTATGGTTAACACTCTAGTAAGAGGACAACGGTTCTACTTTTTGACTAGTTTACATGTCTAGTTACTGTTGCAAATGCAAATGGATCTTCAGTTACCGGTATATTTGTGATGAACGGAAGATGTATGTGTGGAGTTTGTAATTTGTACTGATTAGAGTTGATATATGCAATACCGGTGCTCATTTGTGCTATGGTTAATGGTCTAGTAAGAGGAGAATGGTTACACTATTTGACTAGTTTTAACATGTCCAGTTACTACTGCAAAGGCAAATGGATCTTTAGTTACCTTTAAATTTTTGACGCTCATAAGATGTGTGCATGACATGATTATTGATATACTATTTTAGTTCCTGTGGTAATATGACCTCATGGGGTGTAGTCTTTTTTCCATAGGGATGAAAAATGATATAAAAATATTCCACTTTAAGCAAGCTTCTAATGCATGTATATCGTACTAGAAATGATATAAAAATATTCCACGTTTTGTCATCTAGATAGGCGAGTTGGATATCGTACTAGAACTGACATTTCTTCTGATTTTTTTTATTGTTCCAAAGGTTAACGTGTTAGACAGCGAGTCAGGATCTTTGTATGCTCTTTGTCGATCTTGGCTACGCAATGGCGTTCCACATGAAATTCAGGTTGGCATACTTCCATTCTTTCACGTTACCTGCTTGTTGAACATTTTCTTTACTCTGGCATTCTCTGCATCAGCTCCTTTTGTGTTTGAACGCGCCTCAGATGTCTTTCTGCTGTTTTTTGCACTTCAAATTTTTGTCTTTGACTCCTTGATTAAGTCTATGGTTGTTCCTTAGATAAATATTCTATATGCTCTCTGAGAAAGAAAAAATGTTATTAGTTAGGTAATTTTGTGTTAGGAAATTTGGTCTATGGGTATTGGTCAAAGCAAATCTAAGAATTTTTATTCTAGGACCCATATCTTTTCTGGAAATTATTATTCATTAATCCTGCTAACGCTAACGCTCACTCTTATTTGCTTTAATTGCATCTATATCTTCTGTGCTCCAAAACATGATTTGAGTTAAACAGGACCTTCACTTTCTGTCCACAAAGATCATCCATAGATATCTGTGTCCTACTGTAGTGTGACTGGATTTATTGTTGTGTGTTTTAGGGTTCCCCTCATATTACTTTCAGAGGTTATATGTTTGTGTTTTCTTATTCAAATTTCTTATCACTTGTGTCATTTTTGTTTTCAGCCAAGCTTTGTTGGAAATGTTGCACCACTTCTTCCAAGACCTTTGCCTGCTTCAGTTGTAGATTCAAGGATGTCAGAGAAGGACAATGATGTTGAAGATCAAGTTTCAGAAGAAGAGCAGGTATGTTGTAAAAATCATCTTTACAACATTGCTACATTGATTTCTTTGCTTGTACAAATTAGCTGTCGACATACCTCTTAGTTATAATATTTTCCTGGCAATTCTGGATTGTAAATGACATCTATATTTTCCAAATCCTATAGCCAGTTTTAGGTTTTTGAACAGTTAAAGTTAATAAGCTTCCATCAGTAGAAATATCTGTTTTCTGAAACATTCCTTTGTAGAGAGGGGAGGGTATTTGCCAATTCGTTGTCAATACCACTAAATATTAGGTCAATCGGCGCAGTTTGTTTCACACTCTGATACAAGTTCTGTGTTTTGTCAAAAAGAGGATTGATGTATAGCTTAATTTATTCATGTTTTGATCCATTTTCCTCTACCCAAGTACAGAGTTCCTTTCCACTTTCTTTTTTGGCACTCGAATAGATTAGAGCGGGAGTTTCAGTTCTGGCTTGTTTCATTCATTCCTTTTTTTAGTGGTAAAGGACAGTAGGAGAGGCTCCTACTGTCTTTTATTTAAATTTCTGTATTACATGTACAACAGGCCACTACCATCATCCACCTACATCTCCCATCCCAAAGAGGGGAGTAAGAGAGACATGGGTTGGATGGTAGGGGAAGGGGGACTAAAAGACGGAAAACAGTGAAGGGGGAGATGCCGCCTACACAAGGGTGCTAATCAAAGAATCAATAAAAGGTCCGGGTCTAGGCTTAGCTCTATGGGCTAAGATGGCAAAGTCTAGCTTGAATCTGTTGGTCCAGGATCTATGAGTCGGGGGATTTGTTGGAAATTTTTGCCGTTCCTCTCTTTCCATATACCCCACGCGTCTGTCGTAAAACCTACATGAACATTGGTGTCAACCATCCATCCCTAGCGGAGTGAATCAAATTTAGTCTGTTGCCATCTTAGAGCTAGGTCATTTGCAGGTCTTCCCAACACTTCTTGCTGAATGGGCACGTGAAAAACAAGTGCTCCACTGTTTCTTCAGACCTCGATTCACATTTTTTTTCCAAACCGGGATTTACCCCTTTCCATTACTAAAGAACAAAAATACACAAGTTCCAGAAGAACAGGGGGAGGGAAAGGAGAAAAGCGAGTTCGATGCATCACACAGGAAACCCACTGTTTCTTCAGACCTCGAATCACATAGGACAAACTCCACGTTGTCGTCAACATTGAAGTGCCTTACGGCTCAACATGTTTTTCGTAATGATTCTTTCCACCAGAACGAGCCACAAGCGTGAGGGACCTTGTCAGCTGTTAGGAAGTATTAGTATTAGTCTAGGAGTCCTTATTAGTCTATTAGTTTCTAGGAGTCCTTATTAGTCTATGTTTACTTTCCTTGCACCTCAAGTCATGTGTAATATATATATGCCCCTTGGGCCTTTAATATAGACAAGTTGCTTTCCTAACATGGTATTAGAGCCTAGGTTCTTTTTGCACGCGCAACTCGTGCTCTTCCTCTCGTAATCTTCCCGTCGCGGCGACCCCATCCCGCTCGTCTCATTCAGCTCCTCTCGTCTCGTCCCGCTCGCCCCAGGGAGTTCCAGTCGAGGCGGCTCGTTGACTGCGCTCTGGATCGCGGATCCGATCCAGCCGACGCGTTTTCCCCATCAGCCGATGCGGCTCCCATCTCGCCCCAATCAACGCGGGAGTCCCAGTCGACGCGGCCCCACGTCATCCAGATCGCGGATCCGCTCCCGATCGAGTCCTGCGGTTGTTTGTTGATTGCGCTCCAGATCGAGCTGGTACTCAGCAGGAAGCCTACAGGCAAATCCATCCACGTTAAGCCTACAGGCAAATCCATCCACGTTTTCTCCTGCTACAGCCAGCGCTCCTCTAGTCCCCAACCGCTGCTCCAATCCCCCGATTTGGATCCGGCTCGGCTTGCTACTGCTGATTCTCGGCTAATTTTTTTTAATTTTTTTTTTAAAAAAAATGTCTACTGCATCGGGCTATGTTGCTGTCCCTCGATGTTCGGTGATCTTCGAAGATGAACCTACACTGAGTTCATTGGCTTTATGCGCATTCACATGCGTGGCATCCGTCTTTGAGGTGTTCTTTCTGTTGTCCGTCACGTCCGGTTCCTCCTGTGGCTCCCACTCCGTCGATCCCTCCGGCTCTTCCTGTGGATGCTCCTCAGACTACGAAGGATGCAGCTAAGGTTGCTGATGAGGCTGCTATCCGTGCTTATGATGCAAAGGTCTTGGCTTATGAGGAGGCTCTTCAGGTATATCACGGTGCTCTGTCCGCTTACACCCAGTGGCTTGATGATGATACTCGTGCTGCAACTGTTCTCACTGCTAGTGTTCTGCCTCAGTTTGCCTCTGAGTTTTTGGGCCTTCCTACTGCCTTTGAGATGTGGACTCGCCTTCGTCAGCGTTATGCGCCCTCTGGTGATGCCTTATACCTCTCTGTGGTTCGTCAGGAGCATGCTCTTCAGCAGGGTGACTCTACTGTTGATGACTTCTATGCACAGAGTTCTGCTATCTGGCGCCAGCTCGATTCTCTCCGCACTGCGGGTTGTCGTACTTGCCCCTGTTGCCAGGTTGTCCAGACCAACTTGGAGTTCCATCGCGTCTACGAGTTCCTGTCTCGGCTCCGTAAGGAGTTTGAGCCCCGGCGTGCTCAGTTGTTTGCTCGTGGCCGTATTTCTCTCATGGAGGCGCTTTCTGAGATTCGTGCTGAGGAGACTCGCTTAAGTGGTGCTGGTTTACTGGAGGTTCCCTCGGTGCTCGCTGCTCGGGCTACTTCTACGCCACCTGCTGCACCGACCCCTTCTCACTCGAGTGCTCCGCCGCTGTTGCCCACTACTTCTGGAGGCTTAGGTCGCCCCCGTCCACATTGTGGCTACTGCAACAATGATGGTCATATTGAGTCCCACTGCTACACGAAGAAGAAACACTTGCGCCAGACTCAATCATCATCTACAGAGACTTCGTCATCTACCTCGACAGCTTCAGCCATCGCTTTGACTGAGCAGGATATTCTGAGACTTAAGCTTCTGCTCGCTGCTTCAGGTTCTTCCTCGACGGGTACTGCTGGTATTGTGACTCAGGCTTCCCGCACTGAGCAACCACCTTGTACACAGTCAGGACCGTCTCACGCACACTTTGGTTGGAATTGGCCTTCGCCTCCATGATATTATTTTTTCTCTTCCGTTGCCATCATCCCTAATCTAGTGTGTGTTTTCTAGTTTTCTTTGTTTTTCGCTGCGTCCACCAAATCTGTTGATATTTTGTGTTTTCTCATGCCATGCGAGTCCACCATACCTTTGTCCGTCAGCCTTTTCTTTGGTCCTGATCCTTTCTATGCAACTTTTGTGGCCTATTTGCCCTTGTTGTTTTCTATAGGATTTTCTGGACTTCTTTTGCATTGTCGATCTACGTCCATCGTGCCTTATCCGCCGAGCTTCTTTCGCCGACGGTTGTTGTGGACTATGATTTTCTGCACAATGCTTTATTCTCTTGATGTGCAATCTTCTTTTGACAACCCATCTTCTCTTGATACTTATCTTGTATCTTCAAGTGATGCGGTGTCTACCTCTGATGTGCCATCTCTTCGTTCTCTCCTTCGGCGACTCGACAAGTTTTGAAGACTCTTCATGCTACGACGACACTCTCAAGACGCGGATTTTGATTATCATTGTTTTTTAGTATTACACTTCTTCAAATGCAATGCTATTGCATACGCTTTGCATTTGAGGGGGGGTGTTAGGAAGTATTAGTATTAGTCTAGGAGTCCTTATTAGTCTATTAGTATTAATCTAGGAGTCCTTATTAGTCTATGTTTACTTTCCTTGCACCTCAAGTCATGTGTAATATATATATGCCCCTTGGGCCTTTAATATAGACAAGTTGCTTTCCTAACATCAGCATAGTACGTTGCCCACACTAGGTTGACCCAAGGCACGTCCTTTTTGTTGTAGAAGTTGTGTAGGTGTTTGGGAAGCAGACCCGTGTTTTGCACCTGAAGATTTATTATGCCAAGGCCCCCTTTCTTCTTCAGGCGACAAACAATGTCCCACACAGCAAGTGAGTTGCACGCTTCTCCATTTCCTGTTTTCTTACGCCAAAGACATCTTCCAATCTTGTCGAGGTGCTCAATCAGCTTTAGAGGGAGTTTAATGGTGCACATCGGGTAGATTATCATAGAGGTCAGGACTGATTTCAGGAGCTGAAGTTTGCTGCCATGAGAGAGCATGCTGAGCGATGAAGACTATCGCCTCTCAACACTGTACACCACTGGCATAAGATCTGTGATATTTGGTCTGGTAGTTCCCATCGGCAATCCCAGATAGGTGAATGGCATCAAACCGATGGAGCACTGAAAGATTTGAGCTAATTCAGCAGCCAGAGCTCCAGTAGTATTGATGGGTACCAGGACAGGTTTCTGAAAATTAATTTTCAGACCAATGGAATCAGCATAGTCCATGAGGAGTTGCTTCATTTTGCTAGCTTGGGTAGGCATGCTGGCATGGCAAGTATCGTGTCATCCGAGTACTGTATCACTTGGTAATCTGGTGATCCTCGTTCGGGGATGGGGAGTTCTATTATGTTGGCGCAATGTGCTTCGTTGATAGTCGACTGGAGAAGATCTGCCGCAAGAACGAAAATGAGGGGGGAAACAGGATCCCCCTGATGGACACCGCATCGACAAGTGAATTGTCTACTGGGCACGCCATTCAACAGCACCGGTGACGTCCTAGAGTTGAAGATACACTCAGTCCACCCAAGCCAAGGAGCGTCGAAGCCCATGTTCTTCATAATTTCAAGAATATCAGAGTGTTCAATTCTGTCGAAGGCTTCGGCAAAATCCAGCTTCAACAGAACAATTTCTTTTTCAGAGTTTTGACATTGAAAGATGTACTCCAAGGCCCACGCAAGGCAATCCTGGATTGTGCGGTCGCATAGGAAGCCATACTAGTTCCTATGAACAATTTTCAGTATCAATTTTTGGAGTCGATTTGCAAGTAGTTCTGTAAGGATTTTCAAACAGCAGTTCAATAGTTTAATTGGCCTGTAGTCATTTGTTGTTTGAGGCGATCCTGTTTTGGGGATAAGAGTAATGAATCCCGAATTGATGCTTTTCAGATCGAAAGTTCCATGGTAAAAGTCATCACACAGCTGATAGAAATCGTTTCTGATGATGTGCCACCAGGTTTTCAGAAAACTGCCATTGAACCCGTCCGGTCCAGGAGCGCAATAAGCAGGCATTTTTTTGACAACCTCGTCAATTTCCTCATGTGTGAAAGGTTCAGACAATGTTTCCAAATCTCTACCTTTTCGATTATGGATGGTAAATCAAATTTCATAGCCGGAGGGAATGATTCACCTAGTTGCTGTTTGAAGGCAAAAGGACAACCTCTTTGGCAGCATGATCATGCATTTCAGTGCCATCAGGGAGCTTGAGAGACGCAATCGAGTTTTTTCTGTACTGTTCAGTTGTCAAGGCTTGAAAAAGCTTTGTGTTTTCTTCTCCGAATTTAATCCATCGAATAGTGCAACATTTCTTCCAGTAGGCGTTTTGGTGCTGCAGGAGGGTGTGGAGATGGGCTTTGACAATTCTTCTGAAGTTCTTCTCCGGGGTAGATAGTGGGCGCAGGTCTTCGAGCCCATCAAGCCCAACCAAGGCCTCATTGCAGTTTTTAATCAGAATCGAGAGTCGGGAAATCCCCTTACTTCAAGTCTTGAGCTCATATCTCAGCTTTTTGAACTTTCTGCATACGAGGGCAGCACTATTTATGGCGGGGCAAGGACTTCCCCAAGAATTTGTGACCACATCAAGAAAACCTGAGTGATTGATCCAATAATTTTCGAAGCGAAAGATTTTGCTCTTGGGGAGGTTGACCTCGATCCATAACATAAAACATGTTATGTTGTGGTGATTTTGGATCAAACTTGATCGGTGAAGTGATGCATTTTGGATGAACTATGCATGTTTTAATTCGATAATCTCAAACCATGAAACTGTATGCTTGTTAACTGTTTATATGTTTATGCATTCTTCAAATATTTGAATGCCTGATGATATATTGTGTAAGAGCATCTCCAGCCGCGTCCCCAACAGGCCCCCAGACCCCCTTTTTATCGCCGGCGCTAAAAAAATGGCCCAATCGCGCCCCCAGGACCTCGTTTTTCGCCGGTTTTTAACAAAATTGGCGCCGGTGGACCCAGGCCGAACCCAACGTGCCGGGGGGGCGTCGGCGGTACTCTTTTGCATGGCTGACTGTGGGGCTATTGGATCTCTCTCTCCTCTCTTTTTCTGTCATGTGCATGCGGCGGGACCACGGATGGAGCAAGACCAGCATACGGCGTGCACCAATCGGAAGCAAGGAAAAAACATGGCGTGGGGGACCGGCTGGGAATAAACAAGCCCCCAGCCCAAAACTTCCGACGGTTCACCCTCGCCGGTGAAAAAAATGTCCCTCGGGTGGCCAAACGGCTGGAGATGCCCAAAGTGTTTGAAGTTCATGTCGCTAGGATAAAAATCTTAGGCAAATTTTAAGATGCTCCCAACTAGTTTGGACCATTCATTACATTTGATCCAAGAGTCAAGACTGAACGTGACGACCCACTGCCTATTCATTTTGGGTTGCCAAATCATATGCTGACGATCCACCCTGAAATTACATTGAGATGTATAAATCTATTTTTTCCTCCATATCAAAGATCCTTGAACATTTCCTTGCTTGTTGTGCTCGTATATCCTTCCTTTCATGGACTGATTGGCATTCACTTTAGAAATGTGTATCTTTGGCTTCCAGAAATATTTGGCAGTATTAATCCCCTCACAATTTGCAGAGATATGCCCAAGAAAGGAACACCCTGTGCATCAGAGAAGTGATGGACAGAGCATTGACCAATGTAATGTGGATGAGCAGTTCATTCCTTACCCTTTACCTTTTCTTTTCTGTTTATAGAAGTGTTTGAAGCCTTATATCCTGCATATGCTAACTGTTGCCTGTGATTGCTTTTAATCCTTATTATGGGTCCATTATTTGTCCGTTCTGGAAAGTGAAAACTTGTGTCTCATTTGCTCATGTTGAAGGTTTAAATTGGGCTGGTGAGCATTGCATTAAATAACATCTAGCTAAACATTCTTCCACACCTAACCTGCTGGCAAGATTGGGCACATCTATTGTACCTTACCAAAATATGTTAAATACCGTAGATTATTTCTCATTATCTGAGACCAATGGATAAAGGGTCAGTTATAAAATGCGATTTTTAGGATCTCATTTACTTGTTTTATGACTTTTTGTTACCCAGTATGTTTGTTACCCTGCTTTGGTTAATTTTATCTCTTATCTTATTTCTATCACCAAAAACACTAGTTGGGGTGTTTAGACTCTGATACCATTATATTTGATGTTTTATTGTGCAGAATGATACTATTACAACTGCGTCTGACTTGTTGAGCGAGCATGTAACTCGTGCAAAAAAGATACGTGCCCAGTATGTACTTCTCCCAGACCTCTTCTGTCTTTTTATTAGAGGTTGAATCAATCATTTTAACCAATGTAATCTTTTTCTTGTTTGTCGGTTTGTCATTAAGTTTGATAATAGGCGTGCCTTTCCATGTTCAGATCTGTCAGCTTGTTGTATTGGCAAGCTTACAAGCATGCATTAAAAATGTGAATATGCGAATATGACCTTGGCTGGATTATGATAGTCTTTCATTTTAACGTAATTTTGTTTGGCAGATTGCGCAAGGAGCGGCAAGTCCGGATCGAGAGATACAAGCAGCGTCTTGCACTTCTTTTGCCCCCACCACCACCCCCACCTAGCGAGCCATGATGGATCTATATACAAATCAACCGATGAGATTGGAAGTACCATGGCTTCCATGTTGCCTTTATGTTGTCACATGTTAAGTTACAGAATCTGTAGAAGCGGAGACAATTCCAGATGTTGCACTGTTACTCTGTTTTAGAATTTGTTCCAGCTGCCAAATAATCAACATTAAACCTTGCATCTTTGCTTGGAAGGTTTTTCTTCCCGATAATCTAACATTTTTTTTGGAACATTTGCTCCATGTAAATATGTGTTGAGAATCTTTCTAGACCAACAATTGAACTATTTCTAGCATGGTATAATTTCTGCTCTTTATGTAGTTATTACAGTTGTCATCTGTCAGCTAATTAACCTGTTTTTTTTTTAACAGTTGAGATGTTATCAGCCATTAGAAACATGAAGATTTAGAGTTGAAGTATGCTTACCTAGGGTACAGCTCAACATAAGAGGAACCCTTAGCTTGAGTTTCTCTTGCTTAGCTAGGATAAATAACATATTGCTGGCAGGTAGGTCGTATGCACATCCTAGGTTACTACACTTTCGAAAATTCGTGGGACAGTTAGGAGCTGTTTGGTTGCTTGCATACACCCCAACCAGACCTGCGTGCTTCACCTCCAGTAACCTCCTTCTCTAATCCCCTTTCTTTCATCATTTCTAATATACATACAGTGCTTCGATTCAAGATAAGTTTTACACGAAAAAGATGCACATAGATATTAAGGTTTTATTTTTGTGATTAGTTTGAAGTTTCGTTGACCGTAAATGTTCAAGTTTGCGGTCATGTCCAGAGCTATTTTGGATGAATTTTATCAAATTCATCGCGTATGGTCCATCGTTTGAATTTTTTTTGACCGACAACTTTATCATGCAGTTCCATATGAGATTCATATTGTAAGTTTTTTGTTTCGACGATCTTACTGCACTTACATCGCAATTACGCGCATATTGTATTTCTTCTCCTCTGTCCTTGATGAGCTCGCGGCCTTATTTGGCGATGCCAACCATAGGTTGGGCGCGTACGGCAAGGCTGGAGGCCATGGGGTGAGAGGGATGGCGCTCCCTGGATCCTCGGGGCTGTTTTTCTTAATCTAATTGTCATGTTTGAGACTAGCCGCCTCAACGTCTCAAGGTGCTCGGGCCCTCGACTCTGGTCTTCCTCCATGCCTGTCTGGCCGGCAACAAAACAGAGCTTGGTGACCGACCTATTTCCTGGATCAGTTTGATCCGATCAATATATCAAGATCAGGTAAAGGAGAATGAGATTTGTGTTTGCAACCTGGCCGTGGTCACCGTGGGCGCCTTTGTGCTGGAGCGTGGTGATGAGGAGGCCACTACGACCGCCATGGCCTTGGGGTCCTTGTAGCTACAACCGAGCATGAACCTGCCGCCGCCGAACCGCTCCAGCGGCACCACCGTCCACCGCAATCGTCGTGGAATTGTGTAACTCTGTGTGTTATGGATAATTGTTAAGTGTTAATCATATCTCGTGGAGGCAACCAAACAATGTGCACTAGTATCAGCACCATCAATGCGAGCAACCAAACATAATACCTAGAGGCGTTGCTAGAATGCAGGGAGAGAGGATACAGGCAACCAATCAACATGCAGACATTGGTTTTTTGTTTGCATATGCTCAGCCAGACCCAAGTGTGGCAAATATACAAATGGACAAAAGACGATGCAGGAAACCGAACGCACCCTTATTATCTTTGTGCAAGTTATTTCTTTCAAAGCTGGGACACTTATTCGCTTGAAACTTAAGTCACTCTCTAGTTAGGCCCACTGGAAACGGTCAAATGAGCAGAACGGTCAAATGAGCAGTTTTCATCGAGCTGCTTAACCTCCATCTCTAATCCCGTTTCTTTCATCCCTTCTAATCTTCGATTCGAGATAAGCTTTACACGAAAAGATGCACATCAAGTTTCATTTTTGCGATTAGTTGAAGTTTCATTGACCGTAAATGTTCAATTTTGCGGTCATGTTCATAGCTATTTTGAACGAATTTTGTCAAATTCATCGCGTATAGTCCATCATTTGAAATTTCCTTTGACCGACAACTTCATCACGCAGTTCCATACGAGATTCATGTTGTAAGTTTTCTGTTTCGATGATCCTACCGCACTAACACCGCAATTACGCAATGTATTTCTTCTCTTCTGTCCTCGGCAAGCTCGTGACCTTATCCGACGATGCCAACCATAGGCTGGGCGCGTACGGCAAGGCTGGAGTTGTTCTGGCGGTCCTTGAGTCCGAGGCGGGGACTGCCGTCGCGGCGGCCGCGACCAGGGAGGCCATGAGGGGAGAGAGATGGCGCTTCCTGGGTCCTCGGGGCTGTTGTTGACGCCATTGTCGTGTTTGAGAGGCTGCCTCAACGTCTTGGAGCCCAAGCCCTCGACTCTGGTCTTCCTCCATGCATGTTCTGGCCGGCAACAGAGCAGAGCTTGGTGACCGACCTATTCCCTCGATCATTTTGATCCGATCAAGATCTCAAGGTTAGGTCAAAGAGAATGGGATTTGTGTTTGCAACATGGTCGTGCTCGTCGTCGACGCTTCTGTGCTGGAGTGTGGCGACGAGGAGGCCACTGCGACCGTCACGGCCTTGGGGTCCTTTCAACCGCAACCGAGCATGGACTTGTCGTCGCCGAACCGCTCCGGCGCCACCAGTGTCCACCACAATCGCCATGGCATTGTATAACTCTGTGTGTTATGGATAATTGTTAAGTGTGTAGGCAACCAAACAATATGCACTAGTACGAGCACAACCAATGCGAGCAACCAAACATAATGTGTATAGACGTTGCTAGGATGGAGAAAGAAAGGATGTAGCCAACCAAACAACATGCAGACGTTGATTTTTTGCTTGCATATCTTCGACCAGGCCCAATTGAGGCAAATATACAAACATACGAAAGACATGCAGAAAACCAAACACATCCTTATTATCTTTGTGCAAGTTATTTCTTCGAGAGCTGGGACGTTTATTCAAAACATTTTGAAATGCCTTACAAATATTTTTTTTGTTTTGTTCAACGACCATTCGTGAAAAAATTGAATTCCTTGAAAAGGAAAAATATATAAAAAAATCAAATGAATGACTCTGTTCACCACCGGCTGATCAGCTTCTGTTCACCACCCTGCAGTTCCTCCTGACCTCCCCCATGTTTCCGGTCAGTGGGGCGATGTTGCCCATCTTGATCATCGCCGTGGCGAAGCTCCGGAAGAAGTCAGCCTGGCTAGCGGCGAACCGCTCGACGATGGGCGCCGTGGAGGTGGCGGCACCTTCCGGCGCCGAGAGCATCACTTGGTCGGACCGGAGCAGGCCGCGGTTGCGCAGGAGGTTGTGGTAGTAGCTGTTGTCGAACGCGTCCGGCGTGGCCGGGTCGAGGTTGTTGAGGCGCATGTCGGCGCCCGCGGCCGGGCAGCTCTGCTGCAGGGCGGACAGGTACGCCCCGTCCAGCGTCGGGTCCGGCTGCCCGGTGCCGGCGAAGTTGTTGAGCCTGTCCTGGAAGAACCTGCACTGCGACCGGCCGATCGTGTGTGCTCCTGGAAGATGAAGCGAGACGTGTCATTTGTACTGCATGCTCCAGTCGCACGTGTACTGACATATAGAGACCGAGATTTGATCTGAGGAGCTGATGGTGGATCAGTAATGGAGCACGCCGTAGTACCTTGGAGGGCGACGAAGTCGGTGTCGTCGAGGCCGAGGCCGGCGAACTTCTGCCTAAGGACGTTGAGGGCGTCCGTGGGGCCAGGGAGGTTGTCGGCGGCGTCGAAGTTGGCCGTCATGCCGTCCCTCCGGCCCAGCAGCACCCTCCAGTAGGGCCCTCCCGCCAGCTCAACGGAGACCTCGGCGGCGAGCGCGACGATGTCGGCGCAGGAGACGGTGCCGGGGCACGCGCTCTCCAGGGCGGCCTTGATGCCGTCCACCACCGGGAACCCCCGCGCCGAGTTGCTGTTCGGGGCAGCCTTCTTCTCGCTGTTCACCGCCGGGCCGTCGTCCAGCAGCAGCGACCCGTCGCAGCCCTGCACGCGCGCACGCGAACACCAGCTCAAATCATATTAGCAGAAGCAGCGGTGGCACATGCACGCAGAGTAGACGGGACGGGAGATAGTACGTACGTTGACGAAGCAGTCGTGGAACTGGAGGCGGACGAGGCTGGCGAGGATGCGCGGGTCGGCGGTGCGCGCCTCCTGGACGACCCGCCGCACCGTGTCGTAGACGTGCGGGCACGACTCGTCGTAGTAGGCCGGGTTCAGCTGCTGCGCCCGCGCGCCGTGGAGCGCCATGGTGGCGAGCAAGGCGCACGCGGCGAGCAGCGCCGCCGGTGGCAGGGGCGCCATCTTGATTTGCTACCGAGAACCAACAAGATCAATCAAATTCGTTCTCGGCCTCTCTTTCGCTTGCTCGGTCGCGCTAGCTAGCTTGTTGGTGTTGGTGTGCTGATCTGACCTGCTTGTGATTCTTGGAGCGGGCAATGCTGATACGGCGGTAAATATAGCAACAAACGCTAGCGCGAGGCTTCCTGGAATGATGAGTGGACTCGCTCCCGCAACGCGACGCGGAGGGTTGATCTGGTAGTTTTGGCACCTGTGATTGAAATGGTCTGTAAAACACTGATCAAAATATAAACTGTGTCCTGATACGGTTTACCACTGGGTACACACGCGATTAACCCCATAATTTATTCGTAAAAGGGTGGGCATATTCAAAAGGCGTGTGGGAGTACGTTTATGTGTTGGTGATGCCGTTGGGCGGTGCTTTTTCTTTGACACGTTAATTGTTGGTGGTGCTGCTTGCTTACTCTTGAATTAGTCTATGCGAGCTAATTTTCCAAATAGAGAATTAGTCAGTATACCACGAGGGAAGTTAAATGCTGCGAACCAACATGTGGTTGGATGGTTAGTAGGACGATTATATTCTTTGTCCATTAGAGTTTTAGTCTTAAATTTGATATTGGTGCTCGCATTTTTCTGGTTTTATTTCACGCCTTCTAGCGATGTGCGTTGGGAGGAGACATTTTCGTCGGCTACGAGGACATCTATGGCGACTTTGTCAATGTCAAGATGATGTGCCGACTCAATCATTCAGAGGTGTTCATAGGGGTACGATGTGCGTACGTTTATTTATAGAGTTGAGTATATGCTCGTGTATGTGAGCGACTTCAACTGTACTGTGTTAAAAATCATAGTATAATCACTTTCATGTCACGATTAGTGGAAACCATCACTTTATGATTCGTAACATTTTGCACCGAAGCGAAAATTTGTCGATGAAAAAAATCACCGAGCCAAAAATTGAGATCGTTTTGACGTGGCAAAGCGGCCGCGTGGCTATGGTGGACGACAAAGCAGTGACGACTTAACGGCTGGACCGGCTCAGCTGGTCGGTCCCAAAAAAGAAACAATGCAGGCTCTCACTCACTCTCGCTCGCTCCCACTCTCACTCTTGCTCTCACTCCCCTCTGAGCCGCGCTGCCCACAACATTGCTGTGGGGGACGCAATACCATCTTGGAAAGAATGGGAGGAGAGCAGCTACGATAAAGACATGGTCACTTTGTCGGGGAGGTAATGCCTAATCGATGTACTTTGTCTGATTGCATAGGGTTAGGGATTCTAGATTGGAGATTTTTGTTTTGGTATGACTTTGGACTGGACCTAGTGCATTTGACCACTCCCAATTCCTTTTGAACTCAATCCAACCGCTTCTAACCATAAATGACTCAGATTTTGAAGGCGATGTCATGACAGGGGAGGGCCCTATTGAGTGCTACCACCGAAAAAAGCCAAGAAATTCGTACATGTGAAGGTAGCATAACTGGAAGGAGGTTTTATGGATGTGGTGAGGAAGTAAGTTGCAATGTTAGCTGCTATATTTCTCTGAATGTTTGCATTTTCTATGAATCTATGTTGTACCATTGTAATGGTTAATTATCAAATTGGTTTTAAAAAATGAGCTTAGACATAGATATATACGTCCTTGATCTACTTATTTGAGCACCTATGTGGTTTGAAAGTTTACTTCCACAAAATTAAGTTTTTTTTTATTTTGGAGGAGCTAGAGACAAACATATTTACAGAATGGATTTCTTTATGAAAAGGATTAGGTTACACTTGTGTATCATTTGTAGCTGCTTATGGTTAAGTAACTTATTTTTCTTGTAGATTGGCAATTGTGGCTTTGTTGAATGGGTTGATATGGAGTATCGTGAAGCTGCTAAAAAAGCTCTTGAGAAGCTTTGGGCAAAATATGAAGGTTGTCGTGCTTCTAGAACTATGGAAGGGGTTGATCATGCAAAGGTTGTGCTTAAGCTTCAAGACTACCTTAAGATTGTGGACCTTCAGTACAAGAACCTTGTTGTCGATGTTAAGAAAATTATGCAACAACAAGTGTAAAATACCTATAAAGAAAATTATAAGAGAATAATGTTAGAGGTCAGTGAAGCCATAGAGAAGCAACTGGACCAGAAATAGTATGTCATAAAGGGTATGAAGGCCATTCATAAAATGCAAGGAGAATTGAACATGAACCTGAAGATTGAGCTGCATGAGCTAAAGAAGAATAGGGATATCAATGGACTCAAGAAAGAGATGCATGTGATGAAGACTGAACTCCAAGACCACAAAAAGGATAAGAAACAACTAATCAAGGAGAATCTTGAGGGGATTAAGGAGAGGGATGACCTCAAGAAGGGGAAGGAGAAGCTGGATATAGCCACTTCTAAGCTAACTACAGTTGCAGAAATCCACAAGGGCAAGCTGAAGAAGATCAAGGAAATTTGTGATGAAGATTTTGTCATTGAGCTTAGTGGTTGAGACTTAGTCTACTCTAGTGTTGTTTTATGTAGTATGCTACTTATATGTCTACTTTTCTTTCTGTTATTGTAAGCACTTCGATACCTATATATTTGGTGTAACACTATTAACCTATCTGTATTGTTTTTTGTTAGTGTACTAAAATATGTGGGCTTTAGCACCGAGACTTGTACAAAGGCAGCCGTGGCCTCCGGACTGGCAAGACCGTGCCAACCAATGTCAACCTTCGAACCGTTAGCCACCTTGTTCGGGGAGGAAGACCTGGCAGCCGTCACGCTCGGTAGGAACCCTCCACATCTCCGCTGCTCCACCTCATCAGGCTGATTGTCAGCATCAATGAGGTGTCGAGCGGGCAAGCGGTTAGGTGGATCTAGTCATGGGCATGCAGCCACTTTAATGACACCCGTCCAGCAGCATGTCAAGTAAATAAAAGGTAGTTGGGCGAACGACACCGAAGGAAGGCAATCCTTGCCAAGGAACGTCGCCAGCGCGTCACCTCACAACGCATTTAATGCGTCTATCTCTATCCGTCAGAGTTAGGTATTTCCCACTGTTGCTTCTGTCAGTAGTTTTGGCAGTTGGCTTGTGGACTATTCTCCCACGAAAAGATTGTTTTAGACACTGTGGTAACCCCTTGGACTATAGAAGGAGGTCCATGGCTACCGTTAGAAGGGTCGACACTCTGTTCATTATACACACGTAGCTGCTGCCCTCGAGCATCCTTGCGGCGCGAGTGCACGTGTACTTTCAACACCCATATAATCCACCAGAATACATGACGGAGGGTTTTACGCTTCCGAGCGGCCCGAGCCAGTCTAAACCTTTGTGCATGCAGCTGTTGGTGATGCTCTTTGTGCGCACGTAGTCCCCGCAGAATCGTAGCAAAAGAAAGCTTCCTGGTCCCAGAGATCGTCGTACCCCGACATCTTTGGCGAGCGAGGTAGGGGGGATTTGGTGCACGAATCTTCTGCAACACTGCGTGTCTTGTCCAACATCTTAATCGAACTCCCATGGCACCGAAGAAGGCCAGGGGAGCACTAGCACCCATTCCATCTTCGTCCAAGCCGGCCACGCTGGCCTCTACAGGCACCAGAGTCAGGGATGGACATCGCGCACTCTGCATAGGAGATCGCAACCACAACACCGTGCGGAGCTCCGCAAACCGCGACCCAGACCCAACCGTCGTGACATCGGAGGACGCACCGGCGAGGTTCGAAGCCGACACTATGGCGGAGGCTACGACAAACACCACATCTAATTCCACGGCGCAGACGGCGGCACCTACGTCGCGTGCTTCACAAGACAACCGCAATCTATGCCTCAGGGGAGGCGACCCCGACCAGCATGCGGACAAGCCCGCTGCACATCAATCTCAGGGTGCGCACGACCAACCTCATCAACAACCCCCTAACGAGAGTGGATAGCAGGTGACGACGCGGGGAGGTGCTCCTTCTTGCATGGCCAGGAGTTAGAGCGCCATCCATGCCTCGCATCGCTCCATGCCCAAAACCAGGGGGAAGCCTTGGCGTAGGGCCAACTGCTGCCGAATTTCTCACCCACGCCATGAGACATGCAAGAATGAAGGGAAACCATCCAGAGTCTATTGAGCTTCGTGAAACGCGACCGGCCAGGTGCGGCAGAAGCTTCGCATGCGCGTTAGGTGGCCCCAACGAGGCCTACCACCGGACGCGGCACACACAGAGCACCTATGGTGCAATCGCCCCCGTAGCAGCAACAACCTACCCACGGGACGGACGTGCAAGACGAGATGTCCCATGCCTCGACGGACACGTGGTAGAAGATGACCTTCTCTTTGATAAGACTAGTTATAGCATTGGAAATGAACTTGATAATAATCATGCTAATCAAGAGAAGTCGAGTGATGATAATAAGAAAGAGATTGAACGAATAACTAAATAATTAAACACTCTTAAGTTAGCTCATGAAACTGCTCTAGAAGATCATAGAGAGCTTGCAATAACTCACGAGAAGCTACTCTTCGAGAAGCTAAATTTAGAGCAAGAGAATGAGTTTCTAAAAGCAATCAATGATGATCTTCAAAAGAAGGGTTCTTCTTATCTAGCCAAACGATTACTCTTGTCTACTTTTGTTCCACAAGTCAAATCTAAGAACACTAGTAACAAAGGCATGAAAGTTTCTTCATCTAGTAACAACAATGCTAAAGTTAAAGCAAATGATGTTCTTGCTAGTAGCTCTCTTGATTCCACTAATGATTCTCTTAGACAGGTTACACTTGAGCAAGAAAACACTTTATTCAAAAGAATTATAGAGAGAGGTGTCTTCAAGAGTCTTGCCGAAAGTATGTAATTCGAGGAAATTGTGCCAAGGAGGACATCAGAAGAAGCAAGGAGTTGGCTACTTCAATGCCAACGGAGTTGAATGGGAAGAAGGTCAATATCCCATCGTGAAGTTTGTTCCCCAAAAGGAGAAGTATGATCCTGCCTCCCCAAGGGAACAAGCTCTCAAGATGACCTTCTACCACAAGACCAGAAGGGCAAGGGCAAGCTTCAAGAGGAGATTGACTCGTTTAGGAAGAACCCCAAGCCAAGGTCAAGTGGATTCCCAAGGACACTACTAGCTCTACTTCATCTAGTGCTACCACAACTCCAAGAATCCCCATCAAGTTGATGTGGGTCCCCAAGAATAAGAACTATCAAAGTTCTTGAGGGGTAACTTCGCCAATGAAGTTCACTCTTATTCATTTTGGCAAGAACTAAATGCAATCAACTCCAACTTTATGCATTATTTCAAGGAGTCGCACATTCCCTCAAAGGTTAGCAAGGGACAGGGTAATTAATGTATCTTTGGACATCATCTCACATGCATTTCATTCCATGTCCATATATATCCTTGCATATGTTCCTTGTGATTTGGGACTAACTCATGTAGGTGAGAAGAGTGATAAACAACAAGGATTGCTCCCCACTCAAGATGATCTTCATCAACAATGAGCATCCACCACTACTACACCTACATGAAGTCTTCCATGACAAATCCCAAGGTTAGTTTATCCCTCTTAGGGGGGATGTCACATCAAGTGGGAGCTTTACTCTAAGACTTGAGTATAAGCATCTCTTAAGATGTGAACGCATTGAAAGCTTTATGTAAAAGTGGAAACCCCACTTGTGCTTAAACAATGAGTATGACCTATGATCAAGTATTATTGCTTGGCTCCTAAGTCAATATACTCATATATAGATGACTTCGTTATTGCCAAAGTTCTTGGTAGATACTAGAGTGTTTGTGCATGTTCACCATGTTTTATTTGACATCTTATTGTGTGAGCATGTTGGTATGCATATTTTTCTCATTTGAGGATATCCAATTGTTGTTATTTGGCTTTCTATTTTATTCGTCCAATTGGATGTACAAGAATGCCTAAGTACCTCTCTCTAGTTATCTACGCTTTCTCGTCTCAAATTCTATTCATGCCACATCACAAAAAAATGAGCAAGCACTTTAGGGACACTTTGTGTGAGGAGCACTCAGAGATCCTTCTCGACAAGGGCTGACTTCCGAAACGTCTCAAAAGCATCTCGGTGTGACCAACTTCAAAAACTCTGTCCCGCCGAAGCCTAGGGTTGATCTGGTTTTTCATTCTCGGTACCACCGATAGGATGTTTTCGGCCTCACCAAGTTTTAGTGTCAACTGGCAGATATGGAACTCGGTGGCACAAAAAATTCCAACTTAGTGTCACTGACAACCAGTGGGTATATATTATGCGGACCCGAATATTGAAATCACTTCTTCAAACCTTGCCTCCCCGCACCTCCTCGCTGGTGTGTCCCAGTCATCGGGACATCGACGTGTTTCTCCCATGCGCCCTTGCCACTAGAGTCCTCGCCGTCGAAGGGAATCAATGCCGCCGTCGTCTTTGTAGTGGAACCTTCACCGCATTACGGTAAGGTTCGACCCCTCTTTGCGCTCCAATTCCAAATCTTGCGCAAAGAGGTCTGCATATCTTCAGTCCACGATTGAAACGTATCTATCCAGAAGAAACTTCAAGTAAATTAGAGAATGAAGGAAGATTTAGGGTTAACTATCCGTAAAACCGAATCTCGGTGTCACCGATTCAGAAAAATCGTTCCTATCGATTTTGGATTGGGGCTACTTAGAACTGTCTCGGTGAAACCGAGTTTCCTTTTCGATGAAACCAAAAAGGTTGCAAAGTTTCTGTTAAAGAGATTGTCAGTCTCGGTGGCTCCGAATTTTTGTCTCGGTGGAACCGATATCCCTTTTTGCTGAAAGTTAGACTTAAAAAAATTAGAGTTCGAACTTGCAAGAACTTCTGATTTTTTGTGATGCTCATCCACTCGAGCTCTTCTAATTCTTTTCACATGGTCAACTTGTTTGCTTTGTGATTGTCAGTATGTCACGTTCATGTCAGAATGATTTCCGAGAGCCCAGTGCTGAGATGGATTCAGGCACTAGTCCTAAGAGGACAACTTGTGACCCAGGTACACCCAACTCTTATGATTTGACAAAGGCAGCTACGAGGTCAAGGAAGAAGCATAATTATGATGAGAAGGATCCTGATTTTATCCCAGATGAAAGCATCCCCTGGAAGCAAAAGGAGGGAGTCACTGTTTAGAAAGACCATGAGAAAAGAGTATGCCAGACCAGATTCACCGGGAGTTCCACATGCTACTCAGAAAGGGATGAAGCTCACCCTTGAAGCCCCTTATTCCAGGCAATCTAAGAAGCTAGGGTAGAAAAGAGCCAGGAAGAGAGTAGTGCATATTGTTGGAAGGCCAACATCTATGTATGAAGATCCAGCAGAAGCTAGTGATGAAGAGGAGGAACAAAATCTAGCTGAGAACCCGCGTGCTAAGAAGAAGAAGCTCATGTCTGATGTTATGCCTAATAAGACTGCACTCAAACCTTCAACACCTAAGGAGCTAGTAGCTCCCAAGAGGACTACTAAGGACGTACCTGTAGCAGAGAAGAACAAAGGCTTTGCATCCAGAGAGGCTACTTCAGAGGAGGAAGAAGATGCATCTGTGCAGAGAAAGTTGAGAGCTCACTTGCCATTGCAAAACGATGCCCATCATGTTGTTGAGGACATGAAGAGGAGAAGGGATAAAGGATTGAGGCAGTGGATGACTGTAGATCCATATGCTACCAGGAGAAGAACTACTGTTGATTCTCGTTTTCACAACTAAGGAGCAACAAGATATTTATGAGACAGTGTTGTTGGACAAGAGCCTTGTAGTTAGTGACATGAGATATGTTGACTGTAATTACATCAAAGAAAACGAGGACTAATTTCCTCATGTGAGAGATAATTTCATGCTAATTGACATTGAAAACTTTTTTGGGAGAGAGATGACAACTTGTAATGATGAGATGATTATGCAATTTTATTCAACTGCTCATTTGTATCCAGATGGAAGGATAGTGTGGATGACGGAAGTTTACCGGTATGAGTCTACCATAGATGAGTGGGCCACTATCATTGGTGCCCTTGTGGCACAAGAGGGAGATTTGGATGTGTACTCAGAACCCAAGATGAATCACAAGACAATGGCAAACATGTACAATCCAGTGCCCCATCAATATCGACACACACACACACAAGCTTGGCTCTGTCTATTTTCTGCAAGCAGGAATACCAACAAAGAACACCATTGTGAGATATACCCTGATGCCCAAGTGAGGAGATGATAAGATGACCACAGGTTATTCCATTAACATGCTGCACCGCTTAGACACCCACACCCGGATTAGAGTGATGGACTTGATAGTTGAGACTGTCAAGGCGACTACTGCAGATTAGAAGAGATCTTGTGGGTATGCACCATACATTCACATGCTCATCAATGCCAAGATTGGCAACCATGCATATCAACTTGATCGTCCACACCTACCACTACAGCCAGAGTTCAAGGACAATGAAGTTGTGATGGACCCCAGCCATCCCAGCTCAACTACAACGCATCATACAACATAGGCACAGGCATCCAGAGATGCTCCAGCTCCACAACTCGGAACTATAGAGGAGAAGATGTATTTTCTTGTCATCACCATCCAAGGGATGGAGAAGAGTATTTTAGAGATTTTGCTAAATCAGAAGAGCCTTGAGAGGATTGTGGAGACTAAATTCCACGACCTGGATGTCAAAGTGACGGAGTTGACTACCATTGTTGAGCAGCTCCAACATGAGGTTGATGCAGTGCATATATCCCATTCTAGCAATGATGATGAAGAGTTGCCTCTTCCTACAACTACCCAGTTTAGGACCCAGTCTAGGTCTGCAGCGGTGCCAGGGACAAAAGCAAGACCACCTTCATCGGCTCAAGCATCAGCGCCTTCAGCTCCAGCTCCAGCTCCTACACCTCGAGTGTCTACACCTCCAACTCTATGGACATCCGCAAAAGCCTTCACCGACGCTCTTCTATCCACTCCATTGACTGCTATCGAAGGAGATCGAGCCTAAAGCGACGCTTAGTTCTAGAACATTGAACTTTTTGGTAACTTCTTGCCAAAGGGGGATAAGTTTATAGATCAATTAGGGCTGAGAGAGAGAGAGAGAGAGAGAGCTTTGCCTTTCATTTGCTCTCGTTTGGTTTTACAAATTTTTTGGTCTTTTGGATGGCTTAAACTTCTGTGTTTGATCATACACTTTGATTGTTGATGCTACTACGTTATACCTATGAGCTATCCACATGATGATCATTCACTTATTTGTTTGGTGTTATGTGCATTACTATTCATTCATATCATTTATGCACACCACCAAGATGTATGTGACATGGAAGAGTGACCCATGATCCTAATCGATCATGCATTTGCATTCAAATGCAAATTAAAATAATGCACAAATTTAGGGGGGTCTTGCTTTTCACATACTTCTCAAAGCAATGATGCTAATCATTGATTATGTCTTTTGTTGAAGCTTTGATCTATATGTTGTCATCATTTACCAAAAAGGGGGCTATTGAAAGCACAATTGCTCCATAAGGTGGTTTTGGTAATTAATAACAACATATGTATCATTGAACTGATGATCTTATCCAAGTATATTTCAGAAAAGTTCAAAGATGCATTGGCTAAAGGTTTGTGAGGAGAAACCCCTTGATGCAAGGAAAGGAATAGGATTGGCTCAAGCTTCAAGCATGAGGACTCTACATCTTACATTTGTGAGAAATCACTTATGAGTCCATAGGAAAGCCAATACTATTAAAAGAGGGTGAGGTATATGATGAATTGGTTGCTCAAGTGCTTAGAGATAGCCACCAAAAAACTAAGCATTTCTCTCATAAAAATATCTATCCCAAGCCAACACAGCAAAATCAGTGCCACCAAGTTTTTTCCATTCGGCCCTACCGATTTTCCCAATGACAGATCCTTTGCCAAACCCTAATATCTCAGTACCACCAAGTTTCAAATCGGTTCCACTAAAAGTCAGTGGTCAACTTTCTTGTATCTCTATTTCAAGAATCGGATTTCGAGATTGAAATCGTTACCACCGAGATTTGGAATCTGCCCTAGGTCTTCGTATCGGTACCACCGAGATTCATATATCGGTCTCATCGAGAATTCAAAATTTGCGACATTTAGTGCAACTCGGTACCATTGAGATTCATTTCAGTGTCATCGAGTTGGGCAATAATGTTGTAACGGTTGGATTTTGGGGGATGCCTATATATACCCCTCCACCTCCTCTCATTTCTAGAGGAAGCACTCAGAACACACACACTTGCCAGATCCATTTTTCTAAGAGAGAGACACCTACTCATGTGTTGAGATCAAGAGATTCTAATCCATCCATTTGAAACTTGATCTCTAGCTTTCCCAAGTTGCTTTCCATAAAACCAATCTCTCCTACCCATGCCAAATCTGTGAGAGAGTGATTGAGCGTTGAGGAGATTTTCATTTGAAGCACAAGAGCAAGGAGTTCATCGTTCTAACGCATCTATTACCTTTTGGAGGGTGGTGCCTCCTAGATTGGTTAGGAGTCGCTTGGGAGCCTCCTACTTCATGTTCTGGAGTCGAACCAAGAAGTTTGTACTTGGCAAGGAGAACGCCCACTTCGTGAAGATCTACCATGAGTGAGGCTAGTACCGTATGGATGTAAGCCATAGTGGAATAGACAATGCCGTTTCTTTATGGCCCCCTTGTCGATGGAGCCCTCCGTGGACTCTCGCAGTCATCACCCTTCGTGGATTTAAGTCTCCACTAACGTGGATTTACGATAGCGCCACCTATCGGAACCACACCAAAAATCATAGTGTCAATCTTTGCGTTTGATCTTCCTTCCCTACACTCTACATTACACTTGCATGTCTTTACTTTCTGTTGCTACACTCTTTGATATGCATGTGTAGGGTGAACTTGACTAGTCATGATTGCTAAAACTAGCCCACAACTAAAATTGGGAAAAGGCTAAGTTTTTATTTTGTCAAGTAGTCTAATCACCCCCTCTAGACATACTTCGGATCCTACACTACTCATAAGTCATAGTGGAGGTCGAGCCAATCCATCCTCGACAGGCCACCGTCGACGAGACATGGGTCCGAGGTAGTGTCGTCGTCACAGTTTGAGAAAATGCTCTCCACTCCTTAACGTCAAACTCCTCCTCCTTGCCGCCCTCCTAGCTGCCTTGCACCTCGTTTTTGGCAAAAACGATGAGCTCACCACCATTTTAGGTGAACATTTCCTGCTCCATCCCCATGAGCTTGGGGTCTTGGCAGCGGTGGTCCTCCATCTATGCCTCGTCGGTGGCCTCCGCTTCGAGGCGCTCCCAAGCCTCTCGGTCCTCTTGAGCCATCGACTTGCTCACCACACCCGACGTCGATGGGTCAAGGTGCACCGACGCCATCCCAAATGGGCAGTTGAGTCGTGCAGCGGAGCCTTGGATACAGACTTGCCACCAATCGTACTCCATCGTTGCGAGCTCCACCATGTGGAACAACCCAATCCACTTTCTCTTGTGGGTCTCCCGGTCGATGACCTCCGCCACCCATATCCCCCATGACCACTGCCGGACATGAGGAATGTCCTCTGCGACGGCGCGACGGAAGGAGCTCTAGAAAGTTAGTGAACCGGGTGGGGGCGGACAGATCGGGCGGGTGCGATGACTCAAAGATTGCCGCACGAGGACGAACCGCTCGTGTGGCTATGCGGATCCGCCCTATGGATCTCGAGAGGGGGGAGGGGACCTCCGGCTACCGTGTCCGGTCATGAGGAGAGGGACAACAGGGAACAACGGGGGACGCGTTGGCGGCGGGGTGAGGGAAGGAGAGGAGGCACACGAGGGGAAGATAGGGAGATATTTTTTCACTCGTCCGCTGAATGTTGAAATAAATATAGAAAGATTTGCCATGGCTGAGTATTTTATTTTACTCCACTAGGCTAGTAGCTGGTTGGAGAAGCAAAAACATGATTTTACTCCTTTAATCAGTGAGGATTGGTTAGAAAATGCCCTACATATAAGAGATAGAGATACCCAAGCTTCAGTGCATCACAACATGGTTAATAGTACAACCAACTACCGGCTATAAGGAGTTGCCATGTCACATATAGTCGACCTAATAGCCAACACGTATAGTAACAAGTTGCTAAGAAGTATTATTTTATGGACAATGATACAATCCTAACGTTCGGATCTGTTGGATAGATCCGAATGACCCCTACCCTCGCGATACCAGCGATACCAACGTTGAATGCAAGTACACGCGTTCATGCATGCATGCAAGTAAGACAAGATTGCTGACATCATCAAAGATTTCATTAGATTTTAGATTTCAAAACGTTTTGTAGCTCAAACCGTCGCTTCGATCGAAAAACCGTTTTCACATAAAAGATTCGTTGCGACGAGACCTTCGAAACTAGATCCCACGTTGGTATGTTTTGACGAATTTTTTTAGGTCAGAAGTTACCATGCCCGTAGTACTAACTTATCATGGTGTTTACACTAAAGTTACCGGAGGTGTTTCAACTATCTTTTTTTGCGTGGGTCAAAAACTTACCAAGATGTTTATAAGTAAATTATCATGTCTATAGTATCGCCTACTGATGTCGCATGTGCTTCCCTGGCAATGGCGTCAGGAATAGTCGTGTCGACGGCACCAGGAATCCTTCTGCTGCGGCTACGCCTTAAGGGACTTCCTAGGAAAATATGCAAAGGATTTCCCCCGTGGCCTTGGAGCCTTGCGTTGGTGTTCCCTCGAAGCGGAAAGGGTGATGTAGCACAACGGTGTTAAGTATTTCCCTCAGTTTGAGAACCAAGGTATCGATCCAGTGGAGGAGTATCACAAGATCCTGCACAAACACAAAAAGCTTGCTCCCAATGCTATGAAGGGGTTGCCAATCCCTTATAGATTGTTCGCCAAGTGAGAACTGAAAGCAACAAAGTAACAAAGCAAAGTAAAAGCGAAAGTGGAAACGATAGATGTGAATAGACCCGGGGGCCGTAGTGTTTACTAGTGGCTTCTCTCATGAAAGCAAGTAGACGGTGGGTGAACAAATTACCGTCGAGAAATTGATAGAACCGCACAAAGTCGTGACGTCATCTATGGCAATGATTATATCTATAGGCATCACGTCCAAAACAAGTAGACCGATACTTTCTGCATCTACTACTATTATTCCACACGTTGACCGCTATCCATCATGCATCTAGTGTATTAAGTCCAAAAGAACAGAGTAACGCCTTAAGCAAGATGACATGATGTAGATGGACAATCTCATATCAACGACAGAGCCCATCTTGTTACCATGGCAACTACTTAATGTGTGCCTTGCTGCCCCTACTGTTACTGGGAAAGGTCACCACATGGTAAGAACCCAAAACCAAGCACTTCTCCCATTGCAAGAATCATAGATCTATTTGGCCAAACAAAACCCAAGACTCGGAGTGACTTACAAGGATATCAAATCATGCATATAAGAAATCAGCAAAGACTCAAATATATATCATAGATAATCTGATCACAAATCTACAATTCATTGGATCTCGACAAACACACCGCCAAAGATGATTACATCGGATAGATCTCCATGAAGATCATGGAGAACTTTGTATTGAAGATACAAGAGAGAGAAGAAGCCATCTAGGTACTAACTACGGACCCGTAGGTCTGAAGTGAACTACTCAAGAGTCATTGGAGGGGTGATGATGATGATGAAGAAGCTCTCCAACTCCAAAGGCCCCTCCGGCGGCAGAAAAGTATTTTCGTGGATCCCCTGATTTTTTGCTGTATTTTAGGGAATATATAGGCCAAAGATCTAGGTCAGGGGGCGCTCAGGGAGGCCACAAGCCCTACCACCGCCGCCTCCCCTGGTGGCGGAGTGGGGGCTTGTGGGCTCCCTGGAGCCCTCCTGGCTTGGGCCACAGGCCCCCTAATCTTCTTCCGTTCGGGAAAAATCATTTCAGGGATTTTATTCCGTTTGGACTCCATTCCAAAATCAGATCTGAAAAGAGCCAAAAACACGAAAAAAACAGGAACTGGCACTTGGCACTAAATTAATAAGTTAGTCCCAAAAAAGATATAAAAGGTACATAAAACATCCAAAGATGACAAGATAACAACACAAAACCATCAAAAATTATAGATACGTTTGAGACGTATCAAGCATCCCCAAGCTTAACTCCCGCTCGTCCTCGAGTAGGGAAGTGATAAAGAATGAATTTTTGATGCTTTCATGCTATCTAGCATAGGTGTCCTTTGTAACTCCTCTTATGTGACGTGAGTGTTCAGATCCATTAGATTCAAAACAATAATTTGCTATTGACGTGGAAACAATAATAATTCAAGCAAACTAGCAAGGTAATCATGAACTTTCAAAATAACAAGGCCAAAAGAAAGTTATCCCTACAAAAGCATATAGTCTGGCTATGCTCTATCATCATTGCACAACGAATTTAAATCATGCACAACCCGGTATTGGCCAAGTAATTGTTTCACACCTTTATTTTCTCAAACCTTTTCAACTCTCATGCAATACATGAGCGTGAGCCATGGTTTTAGCACTATAGATGGTGTGGAATGTGGTGGAGGTTGCAAGACAAAAAAGGAGAAGATAGTCACATTAACTAGGCATATCAATGAGCTGTGGAGATGCTCATCAATAGATATCAATGTGAATGAGTAGGGATTGCCATACAAATGATGCACTAGAGCTACGAGTATGTGAAATCTCTTAAAGAAAACTAGTGGGTGTGCATCCAACTTGCTTGCTCACGAAGACCTAAGGCAATTTTGAGGAAGCCTATCATTGGAATATACAAGCCAAGTTATATAATGAAAATTTCCCACTAGCTATATGGTGGTGACAAAACGAGAGACTCTCAATCATGAAGATCATGGTGGTTAATATGCACAAGTGTGGAAAAAGTGGTAGCATTGTCCCTTCTCTCTTTTTCTCTCTTCTTTTTTTTTGGTGGGCTCTTTGGCCTCTTTTTTTTATTTTTTTATTTTTATTTTGGTGGGCTTCTTTGGCCTCTTTTATTTCCTCACATGGGACAATGCTCCATTAATGATGATCATCACACTTTCAACTCAAAACTTAGAGCAACAATGACTCTATGTGGAATGCCTTCGGTAGTGTACCGTGACAATGATCTAGCATGGCATAGACATTAATGGAAACATCATGCTAGCTATCTTACGATCATGCAATGGCAATGTAGACGTGGTGGCACATGTCGTGGTGGTAGTTGCATGGCAATATATCTCGGAATGACTTTGAAAAAGCCATAGTAGGTAGGTATGGTGGCTGTTTTGAGGGAGGCTAATGGTGGGTTTTGTGCACCGGCGAAAGTTGCACGACACTAAGAAGATAGTGATGGTGGAAGGTAAAAGTGCATCTAAACCATGGACTCAACATTAGTCATGAAGAACTCATATACTTGTTGCAAAAGTTTTATTAGTAATTGAAACAAAGCATTCAACGCATACTCCTAGGGGAAGGGTTGGTAGGTATAAACCATCGCGCGATCCCGACCGCCACTCAAAGGATGACAATCAATATACTAATCATGCTCAGATTTCATCACATAGCGGTTCACCATACGTGCATGTTACGGGAATCACTAACTTCAACACAAGTATTTCTATATCCACAACACCTTACTAGCATGACTTCAGTATTACCATAACCACAACTCAAAACTAATTGAGATGAATCAAACTTCTCTAACTATTCAATGCACATGAAGGTGGAAGTTTTCGTATCCCTTTGGATAACTACCCCTTTTGAGACTACTTTCAAAGCATAGATCAACTACCAAGCCACGCACCGCTGTGCTCTAAAAGATATAAGTGAAGCACATAGAGCTAAAGTATCTAGCTCAAAATATATAAGTGAAGCACACGTGAGCTGAATTGTCTACCAAAAGATATAAGTGAAGCTCGACAAAATCACGGTGAGTGCATGTCTCTCTCTCTAGGTGTGAAGCAAGGATGATTGTGACACAACAAAAATAAAAGACTCCTTCGATACAAGACGCTCCAAGCAAAAACACATAACATGTGGTGAATAAAAATATAGCCCCAAGTAACGTTACCGATGGATTGAAAATGAGAGAGGGGATGCCTTCCCGGGGCATCCCCAAGCTTAGGCTTTTACGGCATCCTTGAATCTCTTGGGTGCCTTGGGCATCCCAAAGCTTGAGCTCTTGCCACTCTTTATCTCTTTGTCCATAAGAACTTCACCCAAAACTTGAAAACTTCACAACACGAAATTTAAACAGAAACTCGTGATAACATTAGTATGAGAAAGCAAACCACCACTTCCTTAGGTACTGTAGCAAACTTAAATTCTACTTATGCTGATGTTGGGTTACTGTATTTTAAATCTTCCATGGCTAATACCCCCCGATACTATCCATAGTTTCATCAAAATAAGCAACCAACACAACAAAAACAGAATCTGTTAACAGCAGACCAGTCTGTAGGAATCTGTATATTTCGTATACCTCTCGTACTTCCCAAATTCTGAAAAATTACGACAGTCTGAAGAATTTGCGTAGCAATAAGCAGCAAAAATAATCAACTCAAAATCTCTTACCAAAAAAAATTAAAATTCTTTTCGTGAGCAGAAAGTTTCTGTCTTTTCCAGCATGACCAAACGATCATCCCCAAGACTAATCATAACGGTTTTGCTTGGCACAAACGCAAAAAGAAACACAAAAAACACAATCATAACAGAATTATGAAAGTGTGGAAAACAAAAAATAGAAAGAAAAAGGATAGATTCGTTGGGTTGCCTCCCAACAAGCGCTTTTGTTTAACGCCCTTAGCTTGGCAAAAAGTGATGGAATCACGTATAGTCATCTTTGGCACTCAAACCATAAGTAGCCCTCATCATAGATTCATAAGGCAATATTATTTTCTTTCTAGGAAAGTGCTCCATGCCCTTCTTCAAAGGAAATTGAAATCTAATATTCCCTTCCTTCATATCGATGATAGCACCAATAGTCCTTAGGAAAGGTCTACCAAGAATAATGGGACATGAAGGATTGCAATCTATGTCAAGTACAATGAAATCCACGGGTACATAGTTCTTATTTGCAACAATAAGAACATCATCGATCCTTCCCATGGGTTTCTTGTCAGTAGAATCTGGAAGATGCAAATTAAGAGAACACTCTTCAATCTCATGAAAACCAAGTATATCACATAAAGACTTTGGAATCGCGGAAACACTAGCACCCAATTCACACAAAGCATTGCACTCATAGTTTTTGATCTTGATTTTGATAGTAGGTTCCCACCCATCATGAAGTTTGCTAGGTATAGAGACTTCTAGTTCGAGCTTCTCTTCAAGAGATTTCATCATAGCATCTACGATATGTGCGGTAAAGGCTTTGCTTTGGCTATAAGCATGCGGAGAGTTTGCAATGGATTGCATCAAAGAAATGCATTCAAACCAGGAGCAATTATCATAATTGAATTCCTTGAAATCCAAAGTGGGAGTTTCATTACTACCCAAAATTTTGATTTCTTCTACTCCACTCTCCACACCTTTATCATCAAGATGGGTGGACTCCGAATCATTGGGGCATTTTTCAACCAAAGTGGATTCATATCCAGCCCCTCCATAAATAGGTTTGACACGCGAAAACAAAGATTCAAGAGGAGACACACCAAGCACTTTAAGATCTTCGTGATTTGCATCACTAGAACGCACCCTTTTAAACCATTCATGCCTAGCGTGAATTTGGGTGGTTCTTTCTTTGCTCCCATTCATGGAGACACGGATAGCTTTCAAAGTTTCATCCAAGTTGACTTTGGGAGGAGCGCATCTAACTTTCAAAGCATCAATATCACAAGACATCCTATCAACGCTCTTAGCCAAATCGTCAATTTTGAGTAGTTTTTCCTCTATGGACGCATTGAAAATCTTTTGAGAGTTGATGAACTCTTTGATATTACTCTCTAAATCAGAGGGTAATTTGTTGTGATTTTCATAAGTGTTGTTGTAGGAATTGCCATAATTGCTAGAGGAGTTACTAGGAAAAGGCCTAGGAACATAGTTTCCTCTAAAAGCATTGTTGTTGCCAAAATTGTTCCTACCAACAAAATTCACGTCCAAACTAGCATTGCTACTCTCAATCAAGGAAGATAGTGACATGTCATTAGGATCTACGTTAGCGTTTCTACTAGCAACCAAATTCATCAACTCGTCCATCTTAGCACTAAGCGAGTTAATTTCTTCTATAGCGTGCACCTTTTTGCTAGCAGGCGACCTTTCAGTGTGCCACTGAGAGTAGTTGGTCATGATATTGTCTAGGAGTTTTGTAGCGTATCCTAACGTGATTTCCATGAACGTTCCACCTGAGGCGGAGTCCAAGATATTGCGAGAAGCGAAATTCAAGCCAGCGTAAAAGATTTGTATAATCATCCACAAACTCAAGCCATGAGCGGGACAATTTCTAATCATAAGCTTCATCCTCTCCCAAGATTGTGCAACGTGTTCATGATCAAGTTTCTTGAAATTCATGATATTGTTACGTAAGGAGATGATCTTAGCCGGCGGAAAATACTTGGATATGTAAGTGTAGCGACCCGACTCAACGAGTCAACCTCTGGTGTTTCTGTACCATCCCAAGATCATGCTGGTACACACACAATACATAATGTATATATTCAAGAGTGCAATCACACAGCTTTATTAATCGAAATATCATAAAGAGTACTTTATTACAATAAAGGAGTACAATAAAGTGGCTGAAGGCCAACTCATGAGATTATCTAACGAAGACTAAGCGGAAGCATCAGGTAGGCGAGTCCATCCGACTCCAAGGGCATGTCGCTGAGCGTAGAACCGTAGCCTCACTCCTGGTCGGAAAAGTACTCTGCAACATGATACATTGCAGCCGTGTAGGTCAGCATATTGAATATGCCGGCAAATCATCAAAGAGAGGGGTAAAATAATAATCAACTATCTCTACATGCATATTTGGCCGGTGGAGCTAAGTTTTGCATAAAGCCAGTTTTATCCTACAACAAAAGGGGTCGAAAGCAAAATATTACTACATGTTTGTTGTTAACGAGATGGTTCCGCCAACCAGTTCTCGTACCCGAATAGTTGTTAACACCCACATCATTATTAAGTTGTGTCGAGAGTTCAGGGGAAATTCAATGCCTTCGGCTCAAGTTGTCCATGACCGTGGACACGGCTAATCGATTAGGTTGAGTACTCTGCAGAGTTTTGCACATGTTCCCCACAAGATTTGATCGCCTCCGAGTATGTCCTCGCACTTGAAGGTGTTTGAAGACCGGATGATCAGAACATGGTCTTTCAACGGGTCCCTCTGAATCCCTGTCGGTGCCCATCCATTCCTACCGTTCGTCTACATCTTCTAGCACCGCCTGTCCAGAGTCGCCGCGTTGTCCAACCAAGCCAGAGCCCATAATGACTTGTGGCTGTGCAGGTAAGCCTTGAGTCTTGAAGTCTCCATCCGTCCCTTTGAGCCTGGGTGAAGCTTTCCGCAGGATGACATGGCCTCTCCAGCATCCCGGGCATCCACTGGGTTCTCCAGGGAGCCGATCAACCGTCCTTCACCCAGTGTTGCATTGCGTCCGAGGTCTTGAAAATCTTGTCTTAGTCCGGTCTTGATTATAATATCAATCTCGCATCACTCGTGGCATACACTCAACCGATAACCCGTCTACTTAAGCATAGCAAATATAACATTGTCGTCCCGGGGCCAAGTGTCGGGGTTGTTGTGTTCCTACCACATGATACTACAACTACGACTAAAGTTTCCAAGTACCTAGGCAGCATGCAAATAGGGCAAAGAAGGTGATCTACTATGCATTGAAAACATAGGTAAAAATAACATGATCAAAGATGACTTGCCTTGATGATAGTTGTCATGCTCGAGCGTCTCTAAGTAACACGCTTCGCACTCCGGATGATCTACCGATACAAACACAAAGCACACCATAAGCAATTCAATCATGCCACAAGTAAAAATAACATCACATGCAATGATTTGCAAAAGACTACGCAAAAGAATTTATCGCGCGACGGTAAGGCAGAAACTTGTTTCTGTTGAAAACACCAGTAAAAATACTTTAAAAATTCTGAAAATTCTACCACAGTAAGATTTTATCACTAGAAAACAGTAGCTAAAAGAATCAACTCAATATTATTTTTCAAACTCCTGGAATAAGCAAAACAGTGTTTAAACTAAATCAGCTCTAGCTTATATTTAAAAATTTCAAACACAGACAAATTATATGTTTTTAAAAACTACAGGAAATTTGTGAGCTACTGGAGAAAGAATCAATGTCATTGGACGTAGGGATAAAAGGTTGTGGCCAAAACAAGATTGAAAGTTTCTGTTTTTTCTATCAAAACAGAAAAACTGATGCTATTAGTACTAACACGTGGCAAGCTGCGGTGGTGTTTGTTTCTACGCTTCGGGAAAACGGACGAGCTCTAACAGAGGTGCTGGTTAATTCCTAAGTGAAAAAATAAAACCCACTGGTTTTTTGAGAATAACCGAAGGGTTACTAGTGTTCTAATCTTGGCCGTTGCATGGAGATCTAAAGGGTGGAATCTAATGCATGCAAATAGAGAGAGAGAAGGGAGGCTAGCTACCTGCTGCTGCTGTTTTCACCGGTGGAAAGAGAGTTGGCTGGCGGGGAGGAGGGAGTAGCTCCGGCGGTGGAGACGTCGGGCGGCGGGGTTCCTCCTCCGCGGGGGGGAGGCGGCAGTGGAGGGGAGAGCTCGGGGAGCTCCTCCTGGCGAGGCGAAGTGGCAGCCTTCGGGCTGCTGCTGCTGCTCGCAGTGGCGCCTAGGGCGGCGGCGGGGTGAGGTGGCGGTGGTGGCTAGGGTTGGGGAGGGGTGGCGGTGGGAAGGGGTTTATATAGCCCTTGGGGAGGGGTGGCTATGGAAGGGGAGGGAGCTCACGGGAGAGAAGGAGAGCTCGGTTCCTGGGTAGAGAAAAGAAAGGGAGGGAGGAGAAGATCGCGTGGGGCTTGGGCAGGAGAAAAGAGGCAAGGCAGGAGAGAATAAGGGAGGAGAGGCTCGGGTGGGAGAAGGAAGGAGGAGGGAGAAGAAAGAAGGAAGGAGGAGAGGGAACTGGGGAAGGAGATCACGGGAGAAGAAGAGCTCGGTTCGGTCCGTGGGAAAGAAAGAGAGGAGAGGAGAGGAGAGAAAACGTGGGGGAGAGAGAGAGGATTGGGGACGTGGGGCTGTGCATGGGATGCATGCTCGTTACATGCGTGCATGCCTTGGTGCATGTGGGGCTCGGTGCAAGGCTGGGCTGAGCCCCTTTGGCTCGGCCTGGCAGGTTTCCTTTTTTTTTTGAAAAAAAAAGAACAAACAGCAGCAAAATAAAAAAAACAATAAAAAAATATTTCCTAGCTAACAAATACTAGAAAAAAAATAGGTACTAATATATATATATACACTAGAATACTTAGGAGAAAAACAAAACAAAAATATATACAACTAATATATATATAATATATATAGGAACCCTAGTTCCACCTAATGCAAAACTTTCAAAAAATGAGTTTTATGCAATAGGTCACACAACTCGATTGAAAAACTCAACAAAAAATACTTCGGAGTTTAGAAAATTTGCAAAACCAAATTGGTGACTTTAACTCACAGGGGAGAAGTCATATTATCTCCAGTCCAATAAATTGCCCGTAGTCACATAACGATTAGAATTTTCAGAAGAACACAAATATGCATAAAATATGAGATGCATATGAATGATCTATTAACATCCAAATTTAAGAAAATTGGGATGTTACAAACCTACCCACCTTAAGATGAATCTCGCCCTCGAGATTCGGGTTGGCTAGAAAATAGGTGCGGGTGGTCTCGACGAAGATCCTCTTCTCATTCCCAGGTGGCTTCTTCCTCGGTGTGGTGGCTCCACAACACCTTGCAGAACTTGATGATCTTGCTGCGGGTAACTCTGTTGGCGGTCTCGAGAATCCGGACGGGTTTCTCCTCATACGTCAGATCACTGTCAAGCTGTATGGCCTCTAGGGGCACGGTATCTCTCAACGGAACATCGGCCATCTCAGCATGGCATTTCTTCAACTGGGAAACATGGAAGACATCATGAACTCCGGACAATCCTTCCGGCAGTTCCAGTTTGTATGCAACTTCGCCTCTACACTCCAGAATTTTGTAGGGGCCAATGAAACGTGGTGCTAGTTTTCCTTTCACACCGAATCTCTTGATTCCTCGAAGTGGAGACACCCGAAGATATGCTCGGTCTCCCACTTCGTACGTTACTTCCTTGCGTTTGCTGTCGGCATAACTCTTCTGCCTGGACTGAGCTATTTTGAGTCGGTCACGAATAAGCTTGACCTTCCCTTCAGAATCTCGGATAAGGTCGGGACCAAAAAGTTGTCGGTCTCCAACTCCATCCCACATCAACGGTGTTCTGCACCTCCTTCCGTATAGAGCTTCGAAAGGGGCCATCTTCAGACTGGTCTGGTAGCTGTTGTTGTATGAGAACTCGGCATACTGTAAATTGTCATCCCAACTAGACCCATAGTCTAGTGCGCAAGCTCTCAACATGTCTTCCCGAATCTGATTAACTCTCACGGTCTGTCCATCTGTCTGTGGGTGAAATGCTGTGCTGAACTCCAATCTTGTTCCCAAGGTTTCGTGCAGTTGGTGCCAAAATTTTGATGTGAACTGAGTCCCTCTATCGGACACAATGCTCTTCGGTACTCCGTGCAGACATACGATCCTCGTCATATATATCTTGGCCAGCTTGGCACTCGTGTAGGTAGTTTTCACCGGAATGAAATGAGCTACCTTGGTCAAACGATCGACCACAACCCAAATAGAATCATAGCCAGAACGGGTCCGAGGTAATCCTGTGATGAAGTCCATACCAAGCTTTTCCCATTTCCATTCGGGTATCGGCAGAGGTTGGAGAAAACCTGCTGGCTTCTGATGCTCGGCTTTTACTCGCTGACAAACATCGCATATAGCTACGAACTTGGCAATGTCTTTCTTCAATCCTATTCACCAGAAACTTTCTTTCAGATCCAGATACATCTTGGTGTTACCGGGGTGTATCGAGTACGGGGAATCATGAGCTTCCTGAAGTATCAACTTCCTGAGTTCGGGATCATTGGGCACATAGATGCGATCCTCAAACCATAAAGTTCCGTGTTCATCCTCACGAAAACCTTTAGCTTTCCCGTCTTCCATTTTCTGCTTAATCTCGGCTATCTCCTTGTCAGCTTTCTGTGCTTCACGGATCTTTTCCGTAAAAGTAGAATGAATTTCCAATGTGGCAACAAATCCTCTTGGAACTATCTCCAGTTTGAGCTCTCGGAGATCATCGACTAACTCCTGGGGTAATCCTCCCGCTGTGAGCGTGTTCACATAACTCTTGCGGCTCAATGCATCGGCTACAACATTTGCCTTGCCTGGGTGATAATGCAATCTCATGTCATAGTCCTTGATCAAATCTAGCCATCGCCTCTGTCTGAGGTTCAACTCCTTCTGCGTGAAGATATATTTCAGGCTCTTGTGATCAGTGTAAACATCACAACTATTTCCGATTAGGAAATGTCTCCAGGTCTTGAGAGCGTGCACTACGGCTGCTAGTTCCAAGTCATGTGTGGCATAATTCAACTCATGAGGTCTGAGCTGTCTGGATGCATAGGCTACAACTTTGCCTTCTTGCACGAGCACTCCTCCAAGTCCTTGACGAGAAGCGTCACAGTAAACCTGGAAATCCTTCTGAATGTTCGGCAATATCAGCACTGGGGCTGTAACAAGACGTTTCTTCAGCTCTTGAAAACTGGTTTCACATTCCTCAGTCCAAATATACTTGGATTCCTTCTTCAACAACTCTGTCATGGGCTTGGCAATCTTTGAGAAATTCTCAATGAACCTCCGGTAATATCCGGCAAGTCTGAGGAAACTGCGGATCTCCTTGACTGAAGTGGGTGCTACCCATTCGGTGACTGCTGCGACCTTGGCAGGGTCCACTGAGATGACGTGTCCGAGAAATCCGACTTCCTTCAACCAAAACTCACATTTGCTAAACTTTGCATATAGCTTATGCTCTCGAAGCTTCTCCAGAACTAGACGCAGATGTTCCTTGTGTTCCTCTTCGTTCTTGGAGAATATCAGTATGTCATCGATGAACACCATGACAAACTTGTCCAAGTATTCCATAAACACCTTGTTCATCAGATTCATAAAATATGCCGGAGCATTAGTCAGTCCAAATGACATGACTGTGTACTCATACAAGCCGTACCGAGTGGTAGAGGCTGTCTTGGGTATATCCTGTTCACGAATCTTCAACTGATGATACCCGGATCGAAGATCGATCTTGGAGAATATTCGGGCTCCAACTAACTGATCAAACAAATCATTGATCATCGGCAAGGGGTACTTGTTTTTGATAGTCACATCGTTCAATGCACGATAATGACAACCATTCTCAAGGACTTGTCCTTCTTTTCAACCAAGAGCACCGGGGCTCCCCAAGGTGAAGAACTTGGGCGAATATACCCTTTGTCCAACAACTCCTTAATTTGCTTCTTGATTTCTATCAAGTCATTTGCGGGCATCCGATAAGGTCTCTTGGATATCGGGGCTGTTCCGGGTAATAGCTCAATCAAGAACTCAACCTCTCTATCGGGTGGCATGCCCGGCAATTCCTCCGGAAATACATCTGGATACTCCTGTACGATTGGTACCTCCTCCTGGACTACTCCCGTGAGAGAGTTTACTCGCTTACCCCGTGTCGGGCGCTGTGACACGTACTTAATCCGCTTCTGCTCGGGGGTGGTGAGCAAAATAGACTTAAGGGCACAATCGATATTCCCTTCATACTTGGCCAACCAATCCATGCCTAGGATTACATCCAACCCCTGGGACTCTAATACGACGAGGTCGGTGGGAAAATTATGGTTCCCGATGTTGAGACTCAAAGCATGGCATCCTATCCCGGCTGTCATCATGCCTCGTGGGGAACTGACCTTAATAGGTTGGCTGAGGGTTCTAGTTGGCAAACTATACTTTTCCACAACTTCCCTTGATATGAATGAATGCGTTGCACCAGAATCAAAAAGTACCAATACTGGATGTGAATTTAGCAAAAACTTACCAACCACAGTATCGGGGTGATCATAGACCTCTTCCACATCAATGTGGTTCACCTGAGCTCGAGGAAAAGGATTGGGCTTCTTTGCTGCAGAGTTGCCGTTGCCGTTGCCGTTGCCGTTGCCGTTGCCGTTTCCATTTCCCTGCTTATTTTGGGGACAATCAGTGGCATAGTGTCCCTTCTTCTGACACTTGAAGCAAGTGATGTGAGTCAGATCCTTCTGAGCTGGAGCTGAATTTTGCTGAGTGCCAGTACCGCCATTCTTGAAGTTGCTGTTGTTGCGGTGGTTCCCATTTCCTCCATGGTTGTGGCCTCCATGGTTGTGCACAGGGTGGTTATGCTGAACGTGTCCACCAAACTTACCGGATCCAGTCCCGGTATTCCCTGAGTAGGGGGTGTAGCGAGGCTTCTGCTGAGTGCCGGAGTTGAACTTTCCAACCCCATACTTTCGCTTGCGGTTCTCCATCTGCTGATGTTTCCCCTCCAAGATGAGGGCCTTATCAACCAGCTCCTGGTAGTTGTTGAAGGTGGCTACCGTCAACTGAATGCTCAGCTCATCATTCAGTCCTTCCAAGAACTTTTCCTACTTGGCCGCATCATCGGCCACATCTCCAGGTGCATAACGGGCGAGCATGCTGAAATCATCAACGTACTGGGCCACAGTGCGATTCCCCTGGCGTAAGTTGCGAAACTCACGCTTCTTCAGACTCATTGCACCAGCTGAGACATGCGCGGTGCGGAAGGCTTGCTTGAATTGCTCCCAAGTGACTCCAGCAATGGGATAAGTGGTGGTGTAGTTCTCCCACCAAGCAGCTGCAGGGCCTTCAAGTTGATGCGCGGCAAAACGCACCTTCTCAGCTTTAGAACAACCAGCGGTGACGAGTTCACGCTCCATCTTGCGGAGCCAATCATTTGTCGCAATGGGCTCAATGCTGCTGGAGAAAGTTGGAGGGTTCAACCTCAAGAAACGGGTGAGGTTATCAGCCTGGGGTGGATGATGGTTGTTGTTGTTCTGGTTCTGGATGATCAGCTGCATCAGGGTGTTTTGTTGCTGGATCAACTGAGTGAGTTCCGGCGGGAAGTTCGACTCAGGGGCGCGTCTTGGAGGCATCTGATGTTTGTAGAGGGGTGAGATTAGCATAGAACAATGGTCTAAGAGGAATTACACTACCCATATGAATGCAACACACAAGTATCACACCACACATTTCATTCAATATTATCACAAAGGTTCACACGGGGATACAAAATCGATAATCCTAAACATCGGCCTAACACGTAAAACGATAAAGTAAATTTGGTGGTCTAGTCTAAGTGTCCTCCTCAGAATAGCATGGTGTCGGGTCCTTCGGTGGAGCTTTCTTCATAGTCCTCGTCGTTGCTGATCACGGGGGCTACGTCTCCTTCGGGATGAAGGTTCTCGCCCATGTCCAGTTCCTCCTCCAGGTATGCAACTCGAGTCTTCAGCTTCTCGATCCGCTCCAGAAAGTCCTTCACTTCTAGTTCATGTTCATAGTGGGCTTCCCGGGCTGCATCTTCAAGGTCAAGCTCGCGGAGTGATAGTTGCTTGATCTTCCTGGCGTCCTTGATCGCGTGATATTCCAGAGTTCCGCTGTGCTTCTCCAAGGTCTGGGCATAAGACAAGAGAGCGTCATTGGTCTTGCTTGAGATGATGTCTCCGTCTTCATTTCTCCGGGATACGGCGAATAGGTCTGGAGAAATAGGGCAGCCTTTGTATTCATCCTTGATACGTCCGAGGGCACAATGGATCGCCATGTCCCTTCCGAGAATCCAGTTGGGTGCGATGAACTTGAAATCCATCGGCTCAGTGCGCGGCTGGAATGTCCTTCCGGGAATATGCACCTCGATCCTGTAGCGTGAATCCTCCGGGTAAGACGAAGTTGGCTTCCCTGTGATAGACGGCAGAGCAATACTCAAATCCTTGGTGATCTGCACCAGCTCCTTTCCGAACGGCATAGTGGTGTCGGGCTGGCAAAACTCCGTGAACTTAACAGGGATGAAGGTGGCCATCTAAACATTGGAAAATCGGAGAGAAGTCAGAAATGATCAGAAGAGGAAATAGAATATATAAGAGAAAATAGTTTTCTTCCTAAGGCTTTTCCAATCCTAGAGGTTACGTCCTAAGGTCAGCGTGTGCTCTGAATACCATTTCTGTAGCGACCCGACTCAACGAGTCAAGCCTCTGGTGTTTCTGTACCATCCCAAGATCATGCTGGTACACACACAATACATAATGTATATATTCAAGAGTGCAATCACACAGCTTTATTAATCGAAATCTCGTAAAGAGTACTTTATTACAATAAAGGAGTACAATAAAGTGGCTGAAGGCCAACTCATGAGATTATCTAACGAAGACTAAGCGGAAGCATCAGGTAGGCGAGTCCATCCGACTCCAAGGGCATGTCGCTGAGCGTAGAACCGTAGCCTCACTCCTGGTCGGAAAAGTACTCTGCAACATGATACATTGCAGCCGTGTAGGTCAGCATATTGAATATGCCGGCAAATCATCAAAGAGAGGGGTAAAATAATAATCAACTATCTCTACATGCATATTTGGCCGGTGGAGCTAAGTTTTGCATAAAGCCAGTTTTATCCTACAACAAAAGGGGTCGAAAGCAAAATATTACTACATGTTTGTTGTTAACGAGATGGTTCCGCCAACCAGTTCTCGTACCCGAATAGTTGTTAACACCCACATCATTATTAAGTTGTGTCGAGAGTTCAGGGGAAATTCAATGCCTTCGGCTCAAGTTGTCCATGACCGTGGACACGGCTAATCGATTAGGTTGAGTACTCTGCAGAGTTTTGCACACGTTCCCCACAAGATTTGATCGCCTCCGAGTATGTCCTCGCACTTCAAGGTGTTTGAAGACCGGATGATCAGAACATGGTCTTTCAACGGGTCCCTCTGAATCCCTGTCGGTGCCCATCCATTCCTACCGTTCGTCTACATCTGCTAGCACCGCCTGTCCAGAGTCGCCGTGTTGTCCAACCAAGCCAGAGCCCATAATGACTTGTGGCTGTGCAGGTAAGCCTTGAGTCTTGAAGTCTCCGTCCGTCCCTTTGAGCCTGGGTGAAGCTTTCCGCAGGATGACATGGCCTCTCCAGCATCCCGGGCATCCACTGGGTTCTCCAGGGAGCCGATCAACCGTCCTTCACCCAGTGTTGCATTGCGTCCGAGGTCTTGAAAATTTTGTCTTAGTCCGGTCTTGATTATAATATCAATCTCGCATCACTCGTGGCATACACTCAACCGATAACCCGTCTACTTAAGCATAGCAAATATAACATTGTCGTCCCGGGGCCAAGTGTCGGGGTTGTTGTGTTCCTACCACATGATACTACAACTATGACTAAAGTTTCCAATTACCTAGGCAGCATGCAAATAGGGCAAAGAAGGTGATCTACTATGCATTGAAAACATAGGTAAAAATAACATGATCAAAGATGACTTGCCTTGATGATAGTTGTCCTGCCCGAGCGTCTCTAAGTAACACGCTTCGCACTCCGGATGATCTACCGATACAAACACAAAGCACACCATAAGCAATTCAACATGCCACAAGTAAAAATAACATCACATGCAATGATTTGCAAAAGACTACGCAAAAGAATTTATCGCGCGACGCTAAGGCAGAAACTTGTTTCTGTTGAAAACACCAGTAAAAATACTTTAAAAATTCTGAAAATTCTACCACAGTAAGATTTTGTCACTAGAAAATAGTAGCAAAAAGAATCAACTCAATATCATTTTTCAAACTACTGGAATAAGCAAAACAGTGTTTAAACTAAATCTGCTCTAGCTTATATTTAAAAAATTCAAACACAGACAAATTATATGTTTTTAAAAACTACAGGAAATTTGTGAGCGACTGGAAAAATAGTCAATGTCATTGGACGTAGGGATAAAAAGTTGTGGCCAAAACAAGATTGAAAGTTTCTGTTTTTGCTATCAAAACAGAAAAACTGATGCTATTAGTACTAACACGTGGCAAGCTGCGGTGGTGTTTGTTTCTACGCTTCGGGCAAACGGCCGAGCTCTAACAAAGGTGCTGGTTAATTCCTAAGTGAAAAAATAAAACCCACTGGTTTTTTGAGAATAACCGAAGGGTTACTAGTGTTCTAATCTTGGCCGTTGCATGGAGATCTAAAGGCTGGAATCTAATGCATGCAAATAAAGAGAGAGAAGGGAGGCTAGCTACCTGCTGCTGCTGTTTTCACCGGTGGAAAGAGAGTTGGCCGGCGGGGAGGAGGGAGTAGCTCCGGCGGTGGAGACGTCGGGCGGCGGGGTTCCTCCTCCGCGGGGGGGGGGGGGGGGGGAGGCGGCAGTGGAGGGGAGAGCTCGGTGAGCTCCTCCTGGCGAGGCGAAGTGGCAGCCTTCGGGCTGCTGCTGCTGCTCGCGGCGGCGGCTAGGGCGGCGACGGGGTGAGGTGGCGGTGGTGGCTAGGGTTGGGGAGGGGTGGCGGTAGGAAGGGGTTTATATAGCCCTTGGGGAGGGGTGGCTATGGAAGGGGAGGGAGCTCGCGGGAAGGAGATCGCGGGAGAGAAGGAGAGCTCGGTTCCTGGGCAGAGAAAAGAAAGGGAGGGAGGAGAAGATCGCGTGGGGCTTGGGCAGGAGAAAAGAGGCAAGGCAGGAGAGAATAAGGGAGGAGAGGCTCAGGTGGGAGAAGGAAGGAGGGAGAAGAAAGAAGGAAGGAGGAGAGGGAACCGGGGAAGGAGATCACGGGAGAAGAAGAGCTCGGTTCGGTCCCTGGGAAAGAAAGAGAGGAGAGGAGAGGAGAGAAAACGTGGGGGAGAGAGAGAGGATTGGGGACGTGGGGTTGTGCATGGGATGCATGCTGGTTACGTGCGTGCATGCCTTGGTGCATGTGGGGCTCGGTGTAAGGCTGGGCTGAGCCCCTTTGGCTCGGCCTGGCAGGTTTCCTTTTTTTTTGAAAAAAAGAACAAACAACAGCAAAAGAAAAAAAACAATAAAAATATATTTCCTAGCTAACAAATACTAGAAAAAAATAGGTACTAATATATATATATACACTAGAATACTTAGGAGAAAAACAAAACAGAAATATATACAACTAATATATATATAATATATATAGGAACCCTAGTTCCACCTAATGCAAAACTTTCGAAAAATGAGTTTTATGCAATAGGTCACACAACTCGATTGAAAAACTCAACAAAAAAATACTTCGGAGTTTAGAAAATTTGAAAACCAAATTGGTGACTTTAACTCACAGGGGAGAAGTCATATTATCTCCACTCCAATAAATTGCCCGTAGTCACATAACGATTAGAATTTTCAGAAGAACACAAATATGCATAAAATATGAGATGCATATGAATGATCTATAAACATCTGAATTTAAGAAAATTGGGATGTTACAGTAAGCATCTTTGCACTTATCCCAAGAATCGATACTATTTTTAGGCAAAGAAGAAAACCAAGTTTTTGCATGATCTCGCAACGAGAAAGGAAAAAGTTTCAACTTAATCACGTCATTATACACATCTCTTTTCTTTTGCATATCACAAAGCTCAATGAAGGTATTGTGATGGGATGCGACATCTTCACTAGGAAGGCTAGATAATTGCTCTTTCATAACAAGATTCAGCAAAGCTGCGTTGATTTCATACGATTCCGCACTAGTGGCGGGAGCAATCGGAGTACTAATAAAATCATTATTATTAGTGCTCGAGAAGTCGCAAAGTTTGGTGTTTTCAGCCATGATGACTTCAACAAACAAACAAGCACACAAGCAAGCAAGAAAACCGGCAAAGGGAAACGACAAAGGCAAAAGAAAACGGCGAAGGAGAAAGGCAAATGAAAACGACGAATGTGAAGTGGGGGAGAGGAAAACAAGAGGCAACTGGCAAAAAAGTAAATGCAGGAGATGAGATTGTGAGACCTAGTTGGATAGATCTTGATCTCTCCTCCCCGGCGACGGCGCCAGAAATACTTCTGATGTCAGCTGTGCTTCCCTGGCAACGGCGCGAGGAATAGTCGTGTCGACGGCACCAGGAATCCTTCTGCCGCGGCTATGCCTTAAGGGACTTCCTAGGCAAATATGCAAAGGATTTCCCCCGTGGCCTTGGAGCCTTGCGTTGGTGTTCCCTCGAAGCGGATAGGGTGATGTGGCATAGCGGTGTTAAGTATTTCCCTCAGTTTGAGAACCAAGGTATCGATCCAATGGAGGAGTATCACAAGATCCTGCACAAACACAAAAAGCTTGCTCCCAACGCTATGAAGGGGTTGTCAATCCCTTATAGATTGTTCGCCAAGTGAGAACTGAAAGCAACAAAGTAACAAAGCAAAGTAAAAGCGAAAGTGGAAACGATAGATGTGAATAGACCCGGGGGCCGTAGTGTTTACTAGTGGTTTCTCTCATGAAAGCAAGTAGACGGTGGGTGAACAAATTACTGTCGAGCAATTGATAGAACCGCGCAAAGTCGTGACGTCATCTATGGCAATATTATATCTATATGCATCACGTCCAAAACAAGTAGACCGATACTTTCTGCATCTACTACTATTACTCCACACGTCGACCACTATCCAGCATGCATCTAGTGTATTAAGTCCAAAAGAACAGAGTAACGCCTTAAGCAAGATGACATGATGTAGATGGACAATATGATATCAACGACAGAGCCCATCTTGTTACCCTTTATGGCAACTACTTAATGTGTGCCTTGCTGCCCCTACTGTCACTGGGAAAGGTCACCACATGGTAAGAACCCAAAACCAAGCACTTCTCCCATTGCAAGAATCATATATCTAGTTGGCCAAACAAAACCCAAGACCCGGAGAGACTTACAAGGATATAAAATCATGCATATAAGAAATCAGCAGAGACTCAAATATATATCATAGATAATCTGATCACAAATCCACAATTCATCGGATCTCGACAAACACACCGCCAAAGAAGATTACATCGGATAGATCTCGATGAAGATCATGGAGAACTTTGTATTGAAGATCCAAGAGAGAGAAGAAGCCATCTAGCTACTAACTACGGACCTGTAGGTCTGAAGTGAACTACTCACGAGTCATTGGTGGGGTGATGATGATGATGAAGAATCCCTCCAATTCCAAAGTCCCCTTCGGCAGGGCGCCGGGAAGGGTCTCCAGATGAGATCTCGTGGAAACGGAAGCTTGCGGCGGCGGAAAAGTATTTTCGTGGATCCCCTGATTTTTTGCTGTATTTTAGGGAATATATAGGCCAAAGCTCTAGGTCAGGGGGCGCTCAGGGAGGCCACAAGCCCTGCCACCACCGCCTCCCCCTGGTGGCAGAGTGGGGGCTTGTGGGCTCCCTGGAGCCCTCCTGGCTTGGCCCACAGGCCCCCTGATCTTCTTCCGTTCGGGAAAAAATCATTTCGGGGATTTTATTCCGTTTGGACTCCGTTTCAAAATCAGATCTGAAAAGAGCCAAAAACACAGAAAAAACAGGAACTGGCACTTGGCACTGAATTAATAAGTTAGTACCAAAAAAGATATAAAAGGTACATAAAACATCCAAAGATGACAAGATAACAACATGAAACCATCAAAAAATTTAGATACGTTTGAGACGTATCACCTACCACCGGTGACGTGCCTCGACCGTAGGGTGAGGTCCACATGCCGACATGGCATGACTCACTTTATAAAACATAATTTTGCGGGTCGTGTCAGTCCAGGGCTGTTTAGGTGTGTGTCGGGTTGTGTCGTACCCGGGTCGGTCTGTTGGCCACCTATAATCAGGTCTGTGGCGCGTAAAATACCATGCTATTTAGCAAAAATTATCGGGTGTATGTGGAGATATTTCATCACCCCCCGTCGCCAAGTTGCCAGGACCGGTGTACATAAGTTATCGGGTCTATGATGTGTGAGTTACCATGCTATTCACACAAAAGTTACTGATAGGATATTTCATCAACTCTCCCTGCCTCGTCACCAAAATTACCATGACCGAGGTACATAAGTTATCAGCTACATGATGTGTGAGTTACCATCTATTCACACAAACGTTACCACTACTAGAAAAAGGCCTGCTAGTGGCGCACCTGTTTTGGCTACTAATGGCGCACTATAGGTGCGCCACTAGCATCACGCCATTAGAATTTTTTACTAATGGCGCACCACAGGTGTGCCATTAGTATCTGGTATACTAATGGCGCACCAGGCAGTGCGCCATTAGTATAGCTCATGGTGCGCCATTAGTATCTGGTATACTAATGGCGCACCAGGCAGTGCGCCATTAGTATAGCTCATGGTGCGCCATTAGTATCTGGTATACTAATGGCGCACCAGGAAGTGCTCCATTAGTATAGCTCATGGTGCGCCATTAGTATGCCTCCGAGGGGCCATATCTACCCATGTGCTCTGGCTTACTAATGGCGCACTAGTTGACGATGCGCCACTAGTGTGCTTTTGCAGTGCGCCACTAAAGTGCTGAGTGGTGTGCCACTAGTATGAATATTAGGTATTATTTTTTTTTCTTCTGATATTTGCACAGATTACAAAACATATTATTGCACAGAATATAGAGAGCACAACATATAAACAACAGATTTATCGAATACAATAGAAGATTAGTCTCCGGATACAATTCATCATATTAGTCTCTGAATTTAAAATACCGAACAAAGTTAGAACACTACAAGTCTCGAGACCGCGAGTAGCGAGTTTGTCTTCACATTACAAGTCGATATCGATCATTTAAACTACCATCACATAGATGAGAGCTGCGGGCATCACTACCATCTGTGCATGCGCTGCCATCATCAGTGGTGGCATCCTCGGCGGCACCATCAGTGGTATCATCCCCGACGTCACTAGGGGTTGCGTAGTCGGGATCGGTGTCTTCCGCGGCGTCCTCATAGCGGTGAGGTTCTTCCTCCATCTCCTGGGACAGCTCCCAAAATGCCTTGCCCGAACCGCCAGCCTCATCGTTGTGGGCCATGTTTCACTCTAAATAGGAAAAAAATTTGGTCAAAAAGTTGGTTATTGTCAAGGAACAAGATCATGGTCTCATCATTTAGGGTTTGTCGACACCGAGGCATCCTAAAAGCTAAGTTTTATCATTTAGGGTTTGTCAACGCCGAGGCATCCTAAAAGCCTAAGCTTTCATCATTTAGGTTTTTATCGACACCGAGGCACCCTAAAAGCCAAGGTTTTATAATTTAGGGTTTGTCGACACCGGACCATAGGGACAACAAGACAAGCCTTGTGGACGGACATGCAATGGGGTGTAGACATGAGAATATGGATTGCACAAATAAATGGTGCATGCACTACAAAAAGGAGCCCAACATAGAATTGCAATCACATCCTCAAGCAAGATGATGATCAGTCACAATAACACAAGGCCGCCACCACACACCCAAACAATAAATCGCCAACGGCTCGATTCCTAGCCGTTATTTATGTCCTGATTGTGAGTGTGTGTGTGTGAGAGAGAGAGAGAGAGAGAGGGTTATGTATGTCCTGATTGTTCTACTTGGTAACAAAAGACTATGCAAAAGTTAAAGAAAACTTAAAAAAAATTAGGCATATAAAGCATAGCAGTATATGTTCATGTTCCTGAGCCAATGAGTAAGCTAGTGTAGATTAGGAGCCCCCTGGATTTTTTATAGTAGAATAAAGCTACAATTTTTCTTCTCCAATTTATGCCTTTTTTCGACTAATCACCAACCAATACGCTCAAATAGAATGACGATGTTCATAGAAATTTATCTAATCGCGACAACATAACAAGTAAGCTATGTACATGGCAGGAAGGGGAAGAGGCATGCCTGGGCCGTCTAGGATCTACAGGCCGTCGGGGGCGGGGGGGGGGGGGGGGGGGTGGTGGGTATGGAGGGGGGGAGGGGATTACCACAGCAGGGAGGTCCCAATCTTCTGTTCCAGGTGTAGCTTCACTTGTCTGCAATTACAAAAGTAATTTTCTTTATGGGTCACTCGAGTCAATCAATCAGCAGGAGAAAGATTGCAATTTAAAAGGATCCTCAGGTCAACCAACAAAAGTTTGCACAGGGAAAGGATCCTCAGGTCAACCAACAAAAGTTTGCACAGGGAAGGAAACATGCAGCGACATTATAGCTACACACGGACTGATTCAGGAGTATGGTGCTACAAGAGACACAACCGCTGAAAAGAAAAGATCCAGTATCCGTCGAAAACATCAGGATTCAGGAAACGCCCAACCAACCTGGCCTCACATAAGCAAAACATATATTTCTGTCCAATTTAAGCAGGGTAGTAGGCGGCCATCATGCACGTATATGAAGAACATAAGTACTAATATGCACAGAGTGAGAGAGAGAAGACTATGCATATCAAATATATGTTCTTGCTCCTGAGCAAACTAGTAAGCTGGAAAGCAGTGAATAGTTCTCCAAACACAAGCACCAATAAAATTGCATATAACTAACACATGTATACCATGAAGGTAGCAGTTCCAACAATAGCTCAATGCTGAAATCTTTTGTAGGAAAAAAGATCTGCTTACATGATTGATGTCATACAACAAATAAGACACCATATTGGGTACCGTGAATAAAAGCGAGGTTTAGTTTTGGTAAATACCAGACCTAGCCAGTAGATAGTAACCAATAGGACACCATTTTTTTTTTCCAATCAAATTCGGTTCAAGTGTGGTTATTCCTATGCTTGAAGTTTGAATAGTATTTGACCTCCAAAATGTCAGCAAATATCACAAGAACAAGCACCAGGAGATAACTGTTACTGGCAGGTCAACATCAAGATTTGGTTATTAAGACAGTGAGGCTGGTTATTAATTCTACCAGAAGAAGCACAAATGTTGGCATCACAGAGAGCACATCACAAGATCTGATAACCCAAGAACTACGCAAAAGGCCAGTTCAAAGACCGACCTGACGTTCTGGGAAAGATAACTGTAGACATCATATATCTGATCATTGTAGCCTCTGCTCAACATCTCAGTGGCTTCATCCTATTATGAAATAAAATTAGCCATGTTAGAATCATTGAACTTAAACAAATTAAAAAAACAAATACAGAATAACAAAAGCAATCTAACCAGGACTCGGAGCTTAATGGCTCTTGTGCCCAAGGTCCTTCCCTTGATCATATCACATACTCTGCCCGGGGTTTCTGAGACAGCATGCACTCCAGAGTCAGGCTTCCTAATATCCTCGCCAATACTTTTAACACCAACACAGGATATCTATCTGTTTGTGTGGCAGGTTCCCTAGTTGGTGACCATATAATAATTGCCTGCATCCTACATTGTACCCAACATTAACTTCAGCTTCACTATTTTGGAGCAAGTGCTATATATACATTATCAAATCTAGTGCATTAGAGATACTCCCTCTATAAATTAGTAATATTAGATCACTACTTTAGTGATCTATAAGTGATCTTATATAACTTCACATAAGGAGTACTAAACAATGGTGAATCGCACAGTAACGGCACATAAAGTGGAACTGACAAGGCATCAAGGTCATCACACTGTAAAATGTGCAAGACATTTGCAGAGGCATGTGCATATGTATCCAGTGTACTAGAAACTAGTAGAACTTTACTATTTTAACAGGTTCCACGAATCTATTTTGAATCAAGTGCGTATGCTTCATATCGCAACTGATGAATTACTAGGTTAAATGATGGTGAAACACACAGTAAAAAGAGTCAGAAAATGAGACCAGTGTATATCGTCAAAAGCAGATGGATGGACTCCAATGTTCTCACGGATTCCAGAAATCTGTGCCGAAATCACGCATGCCACCAGAAAATCCAGAACATGGACGGCCCCGCACATGAACGAATTACGCGGATGAGACGAACAATCACCCAACAAAGCAGTTTGATATTAATCCAAGACGAGTAGGTAAATGAGCCCTAAAATCCAAGTCTTTGGCCAACCAATCACCTGACCAAAAAATGTGACAATCCAGCGACGGTAGCAGGGGGAGGGGGTGTGGATGGGTTGGGCTTACTCCTGGATGGGTTGTACGGAGAGGGAGAGTATGGAGGTCTTGTCGGTTCCCGACTGGGCCTGGGTGTTGTTGACGTCGCGGATGGTCAAAACTCATGACTGCAACTTGCTGCGGGTTCGGGATATGGTTTGTATAGGATTAAGCAAGCGGTTTTGTACAAGGTGTGTCTGTATAAATATATTCGAAATATGTCCAGTGTGATCATATTTTTCTATGGGCAACCATGTCTATTAGGTAAAGCTTCAATAACTCAAGGAACGACAGAAAAATCTGGAAGCTAAGCTGATGACAGTGGCAGCGATACATGGAGTATTCAGACAATAGACATTTTGCTTCAGAGATATTTGGATCTCAAATTGAATAGTATATATATGTGGTTCAAGACAGAACGTTGTCGACCTACTTGTGGTGATAAGTGCTCTGAACTATCACAATAGACATTGAAGCCTCTTCTCCGGAATGAACAAACACTGGAGCCATTAGGAACATCACAATCATCGCAATACAGGTATGTTGCAAAATAAGTGAAGGAATCGGAATTGAGTACATGGCTGGATTTCATAACCCTGGCGGCTACGTACCGAGGAGTTCAAAATAACTTCGCTTGGCAGATAACAATGGTAGCAATACTTGGTCTGGTGGATTTGGAAGCTGCAGGGAACACAATCATCTTTGACTATGAGCAATAGAATATGTAATAGATGCTTCAGATATATTGAATATCAAACAGAATATGTGGCGGTTCAGGAAAGATGAAACATTATCGGCTTATCAGGCTTACACAAACAATACTCGATAGAAACTACCGCGGAACTAGTCGTCCAACCCAAACAAGACACAAGTTTGCTGAAACCGCGCACTTGACAACAGGCAGACATGTCCACAAGATACAGGGACCATGGATTGCGCCAAAAATGGACACTGGTAATAATCTAACAGAGGCAAGCAGTTTCAGTACATCTTGTCTAAGACAGTATCACTACATCGGAGACTGGCCGATCGGCGCTGTCATGGAAGCATCGTTCATGATTAGATGCAGCAGCAGCGGCACGCAGGTAGCGGTGAGGGGTGCACGGCGGGTGGGCAGTATCTTTCGAGGACCTTGGCGAGGGTCTGTATGTAGCAGTCTATCATCTGGTGCTTGGAGGCGCCCTCGCCGCCGGGCTTCTCCATGACGATGAGCCAGTACTGTCATGTGGATGTTGTGGCCGAGACGCCCGTGCCGGGCAGCCAACGCATCATGTTGTCCACACCGTTCATCGTCGCACGTAGCTACCTCGCTTGTCACCCGCGTGCTTGTGCGCTGCCGCCGCCGCCTCGTCACGCACCCGCACTAATCGGCACTTTGTATCTGACAACTACCTATTTATCTAAATAAATGGTAGCTCTTGACAACAAATATTTATCCATCTCCAATTCAGGCGTCAGTCACATTGCGAGCAAATAATAAGAACAACATCGCAATTAGCATTGACAGGAATTTGGTAATTGATTTAGAATAGAGCGCAAGGGAGTAACACATGTCCAGAACTCAAAATGAAATCCGGATGAGCAGAAAAGGATTATGATCGGTACCTCTGTATAGGTCCACGACTGTGGCTGCCCAGGATGAGCAGATCAACATTCAACTTGTGTGCATCTTGACATATGGTTTCCTTGGGATCACCCACCTCGATGACGGTCTCTGCATCAACCTATGCAAAAAATACCCGACGTTAGCTAACAGAGATGGCGAACATATCGTCGAATCAGCATAGGGCATATTCAGCATACCTTTCCTGAAGATAGCAAAGAAGCGACGCCTATGGGGACAAAAATGGCGCCAACAAGAATAAACACAGAAATGACCTGTATAAACATAAGCGCAATCGTTTGTGAGGCGGTCCTCTCGAGCTAAATCTTATTCAGACCAGACAGGATGTGCTGTCGACCTACCCATTTTGGGGTGAGAATCGGTTTGCAAGCCGGGAGCTCCTGCTGCGTGAACTTGGAATCTGCTTACACGAAAGGGAACCGATGAATAAACTTCATGAAAATTTGGCAGTTGCACCTATACTTTATTTGGCCAAGCATAGCATGTGATTCTAAATTAAATTTCAGCCATGACTTGGTTTGATGAGCCGAAGCTCAAGCTCCGGCTCTAATGGCTAAAGTCAACTCCTGGTTTTAACACATGGGGGCAAGCATAGTGATTAGCCCAATCAAACCTCACAGGATTGCATCTTGTGCACAGAGGAAAGGCGATTTTGCCAAAGCCCAAGCAAAAGGAAGAAAGAAAGATATCTCACACTTGGGCTTCCTGGAGGCCCCCCTGGGCGCGCCCCCGTCCCCGGATCCGCCGAAGCTCGACCCGGTGGCGTCGCTGCTGTTCATCCCGCCGAACGACCGGTCTGGCCGCCGAGAAACGTCACCCTCCGGCGAACAAGCCTCCCCGCCGACAGCCGGCTCCCCGGGCAAACCGAAATGCACGCGCCTTGTCTTGCGCGTACGTGCTCCACGCTCGAGGTTTCGCGGGTGAGGAGATGGGGAGGAGGGCGGCAATGGGGGAGGGGGGCAGCTCTACTTGGGGCGGCGGCGGCAGCGCACGAGCACGCGGGAACGACGTCGGCACGACGGGGAGCTCTGCACCTAACCCTAGGTCGCCAGCCCCCCTTGGGCCATGGGGACGAGCGGGAGAGGGAGGGAGGGGGGAGGAGAAGGGAAGGAGACTAACCCAGGGGTCGCGCGGGGAGGTACCCGACGCCATCGAGGAGCGCGTCCGACAAGGCGGCCGCCGCTGGGAGGGAGAGCAGGAGAACGGGAGGGATACAGGGGAGAGCCACCTCGACTTGGTCGATACGGGCACAGGGGCCGCACGGGGATTTTAGCGGAGGTGATAGCAATGACGCATCCCGAGGGGTGCGCCATTAGTGATTTTGCAAAATTTTTTTATAGTAGTGGCGCACCACCTACAAATGCGCCATTAGTAAGGGTTACTAATGGCGCACCATTAGTAGTTTTGCAAAAAAAAAATATAGTAGTGGCGCACTAGGTGAGTGGTGCGCCATTACTAGTTAAACTAGTAATGGCGCACTCTGTCCCGGTGCGCCATTAGTAGTTTTGCAAAAAAAATAGTTGTGGCGCACCGAGTGTGTGGTGCGCCATTAGTGTCCATCACACTAATGGCACACCTGCACATGGTGCGCCACTGCTATATAGTAGTGGCGCACTACTTGTCTGGTGCGCCATTAGTGTCTATATCATCTATAGCCCTTTTCCTAGTAGTGTACCGGGGGATATTTGATCAACCCTCCCCCGATACCAAAGTTATCACGACCGAGGTGCATAGGATATCAGGTCTGCGGTGTGTGAGTTACCATGTTATTCACATAAAAGTTATCCTGGGATATTCCATCAACCTTCCCTGCCCCCTCTCCCTCGGCGCCAAAGTTACCAGGATCGGGGTATATAAGTTATCAGATCTGTGATGTGTGAGTTACCATCTATTCACATAAAATTTATCGGGGGATATTCTCACCCCCGCCACGCTCGCGAAAATTACCCAGGGTATACTATGTGTGAGTTACCATGCTATTAACATTAAAGTTACCATGGGTATATTTCATACCCCCCGCCCCGCGCGCGAAAATTACCCAGGGGTGTACATAAGTTATCATGTCTTGGGGACGTAAAAAGTCATGTTATCTGCATATAAGTTATCGTGGTGTGTTTCAACAACTCCCTGCTACCTCTTGAGCTTGCGTTGGTTTTTCCCTTGAACCTGAAAGGGTGATGCAGCACAGTAGTGATATGTCTCCAACGTATCAATAATTTTTGATGGTTCCATGCTATTATCTTGTCAAATTTGGATGTTTTGTATGCCTTTTATATCTTTTTTGGGACTAACTTATTAACTTAGTGCCAAGTGCCAGTTCCTGTTTTTTCCGTGTTTTTGACCCTTTTCATAGGAGAATATTAAACGGAGTCCAAACGGAATAAAACCTCCGAAAAGATTTTTTCCGGAACAGAAGATACGCAGGGAGCGTGAGAACCAAGGCAGAGGCCACCAAGGGAGGCCACAAGCCCCCTAGGCACGGCCAGGGGGCCCCGCGCCTAGCAGGCTTGTGCCCCCCTGTGGCTCCTTTGCCCTACTTGTTCCGCCTATAAATCCCCGAAAAATCCAAAACCACGGGAGAGATCCAGGAAAATACTTTTCCGCCGCTGCAAGCTCGTGTCTCCGCAAAATCCCATCTGGGGCACGTTCTGGTGCCCTGCCGGAGGGGGGATTCGAATACAGAGGGCTTCTTCATCAACACCATTGCCTCTCCGATGATGCGTGAGTAGTTCACCATAGACCTTCAGGTCCATAGCTAGTAGCTAGATGGCTTCTTCTCTCTCTTGGATCTTCAATACAAAGTTCTCCATGATCTTCATGGAGATCTATCCGATGTAATCTTCTTTTGCGGTGTGTTTGTCGAGATCCGATGAATTGTGGATTTATGATCAGATTATCTATGGATCTTATTTGAGTTTCTTCTGATCTCTTATATGCATGATTTCATATCCTTGTAATTCTCTTCGAGTTGTGTGTTTTGTTTGGCCAACTTGATCTATGATTCTTGCAATGGGAGAAGTGCTTGGTTTTGGGTTCATACCGTGCGGTGACCTCACCCAGTGACGGAAGGGGTAGCGAGGCACGCATCGTGTTGTTGCCATAAAGGGTAAAAAGATGGGGTTTATATCTATTGCATGAATTTATCCCTCTACATCATGTCATCTTGCTTAAGTCGTTACTCTGTTCGTCATGAACTCAATACACTAGATGCATGCTGGATAGCGGTCGATGTGTGGAGTAATAGTAGTAGATGTAGTAAGTACCAGTCTACTTGTATCGGACGTGATGCCTATATGTATGATCATTGCCTTAGATATCGTCATGATTTTGCGCGGTTCTATCAATTGCTCGACAGTAATTCGTTCACCCACCGTAATATTTGCTATGTTGAGAGAAGCCTCTAGTGAACACTATGGCCCCCGGGTCTACTTCACATCATATTTTCCGCCCTACACTTTTACTTTGTTGCACTTTCCGCCTTTAGATCTCACCTTGCAATCAATCGTGAAGGGATTGACAACCCCTTTGTAGCGTTGGGTGCAAGTTTGCTGTTTTTGCGCAGGTACATCGGTGCTTCATCTTGATACTCCTACTGTATTGATACCTTGGTTCTCAAACTGAGGGAAATACTTAATGCTACTGTGTTGCATCACCCTTTCCTCTTCAAGGGAAAAATCCAACGCAAGCTCAAGAGGTAGCAAGAAGAATTTCTGGCGCCGTTGCCGGGGAGCATCAAGTGAAGCTTATCCAAGTAAGTGTCAGAAACTCATCTCTTGCATTTACCTTTTTTGCCTCTCATTTTGCTCTCCCCCACTTCTGAAAAACAAAAATTTACAATTTTTTTTGCCTTTTTGGTTCACCCTTTTCTTTCGCTTGCTTTTTGTTTGCTTGTGTGCTTGTCTGTTGCTGAAGTCACCATGACTGAAAACACCAAACTTTGTGACTTTTGGAATACTAATAATAATGATTTTATTAGTACTCCGATTGCTCCCGCCACTAGTGCGGAATCATATGAAATCAATGCTGCTTTGCTGAATCTTGTTATGAAAGAGCAATTCTCCGGCCTTCCTAGTGAAGATGCCGCATCCCATCTTAATACCTTCATTGAGTTATGTGATATGCAAAAGAAGAAAGATCTGGATAAGGATGTGATTAAATTGAAGCTATTTCCGTTCTCATTGCGAGATCGAGCAAAAACTTGGTTTTCATCTTTGCCCAAAAATAGTATTGATTCTTGGAACAAGTGCAAAGATGCTTATATATCCAAGTATTTTACGCCGGCTAAGATTATCGCTCTCCGTAATGATATCATGAATTTTAAAGCAACTTGATCATGAACATGTTGCACAATCTTGGGAGAGAATGAAATTGATGATTAGAAATTGTCCCGCTCATGGCTTGAGTCTTTGGATGATTATACAAATCTTCTACGCTGGTTTGAATTTTTCTTCTAGAAATATCTTGGACTCCGCCTCCGGTGGAACCTTCATGGAAATCACATTAGGAGAAGCCACAAAACTCCTAGACAATATCATGACAAACTATTCTCAGTGGCACACTGAAAGGTCACCTACTAGTAAAAAGGTTCACGCTATAGAAGAAATTAACTCGTTGAGTGCTAAGATGGATGAGTTAATGTAATTGTTTGCTAGTGTGCTCCTTTAGATCCAAATGATATGCCCTTGTCTTCCTTGATTGAGAGTAGTAATGAAAGCTTGGATGTTAATTTTGTTGGTAGGAATAATTTTGGCAACAACAATGCTTTTAGAGGAAACTATATTCCTAGGCCTTTTCCTAGTAATCCCTCTAATAACTTTGGAAACTCCTACAATAAAGCTCATGGAAATTACAATAAATTACCCTATGATCTAGAGAGTAATATTAAAGAGTTTATCAACTCGCAAAAGATTTTCAATGCGTCCATAGAAGAAAAACTACTCAAAATTGATGATTTTGCTAGGAGCGTTGATAGAATGTCTCTTGATATTGATGCTTTGAAAGTTAGATGTGCTCCTCCAAGATCAATATGGATGAAACTTTCAAAGCTATGTGTGTTTCCATGAATGAGAGTAAAGAAAGAACCGCCCAAATTCGTGCTAGACATGAATGGCTTAGAAAGGCGTGTTCTCGTGATGAGAATCACGAAGATCTTAAAGTGCTTGGTGTGACTCCCATTGAATCCTTGTTTTCTAGTGTCAAACCTAATGATGATGGGGCTGGATATGAATCCACTTGGTTGAAAAACGCCCCAATGATTCGGAGTCTATCTATCTTGATGCTAAAAGCATTGAAAGTGGAGTAGAGGATATCAAAACTTTGAGTAGTAATGAAACTACTACTTTGGATTTCAAGGAATTCAATTATGATAGTTGCTCTTTGATTGAATGTATTTCCTTGATGCAATCCATGCTAAACTCTCCACACGCTTATAGCCAAAACAAGGCCTTTACCGATCATATCGTCGATGGTATGATGAAATCTCTTGAAGAGAAACTTGAATTGGAAGTTTCTATTCCTAGAAAACTTCATGATGAGTGGGAACCTACTATAAAAATCAAGATAAAAAACTATGAATGCAATGCTTTGTGTGATTTGGGTGCTAGTGGTTCCGCGATTCCAAAGTCTTTATGTGATGTTCTAGGCTTCAATGAGATTGATGAGTGCTCTCTTAATTTTCATCTTGCGGATTCTACTGTTAAGAAACCCCTGGGAATGATCAATGATGTTCTTATTATTGCAAATAGGAACTATATACCCGTGGATTTCATTGTGCTTGATATTGATTGCAATCCTACATGTCCTATCATTCTTGGTAGACCTTTCCTAAGGACTATTGGTGCTGTCATCAATATGAAGGAAGGGAATATTAGGTTTCAATTTCCTTTAAAGAAGGGCATGGAACATTTCTCTAGAAAGAAAATAAGATTGCCTTATGAATCCATGATGAGGGCTACTTATGGTTTGAGTTCCAAAGACGACGATACGTGATTCTATCACCTTATGCCTAGCTAAGGGCGTTAAACAATAGCGTTTGTTGGGAGGCAACCCAATGAATTTATCTTTGCTTTTTTGCTTTCTGTTTTGTTCCGTCCATACCATCATAATTCAGTTATGATTGTGTCTTTTGTGTTTATTTTTGTGTTGGAGCCAAGTAAAACCAGTTGGAAATATGCCCTAGAGGCAATAATAAAATGGTTATTATCATATTTTCTTGTTCATGATAATCGTCGATTGTTCATGCTATAATTGTATTAACAGGAAACAGTAATACATGTGTGAATAAATAGATCACAATGTGTCCCTAGCAAGCCTCTAGTTGGCTAGCTCGTTAGTCAATAGATGATCATGGTTTCCTGGTCATGGGCATTAGATGTCATTGATAACGGGATCACATCATTGGGAGAATGATGTGATGGACAAGGCCCAATCCTAAGCGTAGCACTAGATCGAATTGTTCGTATGCTAAAGCTTTTCTAATGTCAAGTGTTTTTTCCTTCGACCGTGAGATTGTGCAACTCCCGGATACAGTAGGAGTGCTTTGGGTGTATCAAACGTCACAACGTAACTGGGTGACTATAAAGGTGCACTACAGGTACCTCCGAAAGTGTCTGTTGGGTTGGTACGAATCGAGATCGGGATTTGTCACTCCGTGTGACGAAGAGGTATCTCTGGGCCCACTCGGTAGAACATCATCATGAGCTCAATGTGACTAAGGAGTTAGTCACACGATGACGTGCTACGGAACGAGTAAAGAGACTTACCGGTAACGAGATTGAACAAGGTATAGGTATACCGACGATCGAATCTCGGGCAAGTTCTATACCGACAGACAAAGGGAATTGTATCCCGGATTGATTGAATCCTTGACATCGTGGTTCATCCGATGAGATCATCGTGGAGCAAGTGGGAGCCACCATGGGTATCCAGACCCCGCTGATGGTTATTGGCCGGAGAGGTGTCTCGGTCATGTCTACCTGTCTCCCGAACCCGTAGGGTCTACACACTTAAGGTTTGATGATGCTAGGGTTATAGGGAATTGTTATACGAGGTTATCGAAAGTTGCTCGGAGTCCCGGATGAGATCCTGGACATCACGAGGAGCTCCGGAATGGTTCTGAGGTAAAGATTGATATATAGGATGGATGGTTTCGGACACCGGAAGTGTTTCAGGCGTCACCGGTAACGTACCGGGACCACCGGGACCACCGGAGGTGGCCCCGGGGGTCCACCGGAAGGGGGCGACGACCCCGAGAGGCTAGATGGGCCAAGTGCAGGAGGGAACCAGCCCCTAGGTGGGCTGGTGCGCCCCCCATTCAGCCCATGGCGCAAGAAGAAGGGAGAGGGGGGGAACCCTAACGCAGGTGGGCCTAAGGCCCACCAGAAGGGTGCGCCACCCCTCCTCCCCCCTTGGCCGCCGCACCTTTCCCCATCTAGGGCTGCCGCCCCTCCCAGGAGAGGGAAACCCTCAAGGGGGCGCAGCCCCTCCCTCCCCTTATATATAGTGGGCACTTTTGGGCTTTTGGAGACACATTTTTCTCTCTCTCCCAGCGCAGCCCTGCTCTTCTTTCTCCTCCTCTGTGCCGGTGCTTGGCGAAGCTCTGCCGGGAGACCTCGTCTCTCCATCGACACCACGCCGTCGTGCTGCCGGAGATCTTCCCCAACCTCTCCCTCCTCCTTGCTGGATCAAGGTGCGGGAGACGTCACCGGGCTGCATGTGTGTTGAACGCGGAGGTGTCGTGGTTCGGCACTAGATCGGAATCACACCGCGATCTGAATCGCCGCGAGTACGACTCCATCAACCGCGTTGTAGCAACGCTTCCGCTTAGCGATATTCAAAGGTATGAAGATGCACTCACCCCTCTCTCGTTGCTGGTCTCTCCATAGGAAGATCTGAATATGCGTAGGATTTTTTTTGAATTTATGCTACGTTACCCAACAAAACCTTTATGACTAGTTTGGTGATGGTTGTTTGATCCTGCTGGAAAAAGACAGAAACTTTTCGCTCACAAAATTATTTTTAATTTTTATCCATAAAGAGCTTTTGAGTTTATTCTTTTTGCTGCTGGTTGATATGCCAATTGCCTAAACTGTCGTAATTGTTCAGAATTTTTGAGATACTAGAAGTATACGAAGTATACAGATTGCTACAGACTGGTCTGTTTTTGACAGATTCTGTTTTTGTTGTGTTGGTTGCTTATTTTGATGAAACTATGGATAGTATCGGGGGTATTAGCCATAGGAAAGTGAGAATACATTAATCTAACACCAATATAAATAGAAATCAAGTTTGCTACACTACCTCAAGAGGTGGTAGTTTGTTTTCTTGTGCTAATGATATCATGAGTTTCTGTTTAAGTTTTGTGTTGTGAAGTTCTCAAGTTTTGGGTGATGTTCTCATGGACAAAGGGATAAAGAGTGGAAAGAGCTCAAGCTTGGGGATTCCCAGGGCATCCCAAGCCAAATTCAAGGATACCAAAAAGCCTAAGCTTGGGGATGCCCCGGGAAGGCATCCCCTCTTTCGTCTCCAATCCATCGGTAACATTACTTGGAGCTATATTTTTGTTCACCACATGATATGTGTTTTGCTTGGAGCGTCTTGTATCGTAGGAGTCTTTTCTTTTTGTTGCGTCACAATCATCCTTGCTGCACACCTTTTGAGAGAGACATGCACTCATCGTGAATTTGCTAGAATACTCGCAAAGCTTTGCTTATATCTTTTGAGTTAGGCAATTTAGCTCACATGTGCTTCACTTATATATTTTGAGCTAGATAAATTTGCTCTATGTGCTTCACTTATATCTTTTAGAGCACGGCGGTGTCATATCTTGGAGAAATAAGAACTCTCGATCTTCACTTATATATTTTTGAGAGTACTCTCTCTGAGTAACTTGGTACTTGCCTTGTGCTATGAAAGTAGTCCTAAAGATGATAGCCGTCCAAAGAGGATACAATAAAACTTCCATCTTCATGTGCATTGATTAGAAAGAGAAGTTTGATTCCTCTCAATTAGTTTTGAGACATGGATTTGGTAGTATTAAGAGTTATGTTAGTAGGGTGTTGTGAATATAGAAATACTTGTGTTGAAGTTAGTGATTCCCGTAACATGCACGTATGGTGAACCGCTATGTTAGGAAGTCGGAGCATAATTGATTTATTGATTGTCATCCTTTGTGTTGCGGTCGGGATCGCGCGATGGTTAACACCACCAACCCTTCCCCTAGGAGTATGCGTTTAGCACTTTGCTTCGATTACTAATAAAAACTTTCGCAGTAAGTATGTGAGTTCTTCATGACTAATGTGAGTCCATGGTAAAGATGCACTTTCACCTTCCACCATTGCTAGCCTCTCTAGTGTCGCGCAACTTTCGCCGGTACACAAAACCACCATATACCTTCCTCACAACAGCCACCATACCTACCTACTATGGCATTTTCATAGCCATTCCGAGATATATTGCCATGCAACTCCCACCGTTCCGTCTCATGACTTGTGCCGTCACTTACATATTGCCATTGCATGATCGTAAGATAGATAGCGAGATGTTTCAACGTCATACGCCAATCTAGATCGTTGCACATCCCGGTACACTGCCAGAGGCATTTCCTATAGAGTCATCATTGCTCTAAGTATTGAGTTATGAGTTAATTAAGGTGTGATGATCATCATTATTAGAGCATTGTCCCATGTGAGGAAATAAAAAAGAGGCCAAATTTGCCCGCACACAAAAAAGAGAGAGATATGGAAAGAGGCCAAAGAGCCCAAACAAAAAAAGAGAAAAAGAGAGAAAAAGAGAGAAGGGACAATGCTACTATCTTTTTCCACACTTGTGCTTCATAATAGCACCATGTTCTTCATGATTGAGAGTCTCTTCTTTTGTCACCACCATATGTTAGTGGGAATCTTCATTATATAACTTGGCTTGTATATTCCAATGATAGGCTTCCTCAAAATTGCCCTAGGTCTTCGTGAGCAAGCAAGTTGGATGCACAACCACTAGTTCTCCTTTTGAGCTTTCACATACTTACAGCTCTAAGTGCATCCATTGCATGGTAATCCCTACTCTTTCACATTGATATCTATTGATGGGCATCTCCATAGCACTTTGATACGCCGAGTCGATGTGACCATCTCCTCCTTTTTTTCTCACAACCTCCACCACACTCTATTCCACCTATAGTGCTATATCCATGGCCCACGCTCATGTATTGCGTGAGAATTGAAAAAGGTTTGAGAAAGTAAGAGTGCGAAAACAATTACTTGGACAATACCGGGTTGTGCATGATTTAAATTTGTTGTGTGGGGATGATGGAGCATAGCCAGACTATATGATTTTGTAGGGATAATTTTCTTTGGCCTTGTTATTTTGAAAGTTCATGATTACCTTGCTAGTTTGCTTGAAGTATTATTGTTTTCATGTCAATAGCAAACTATTGTTTTCAATCTTACAGATCTAAACATTCATGTCATATGAAAGAAGTTACAAAGGACAAATAAGCTAGGTAGCATTCCACATCAAAAATTCAGTCTTTATCACTTCCCTACTCGAGGACGAGAACGAGTTAATCTTGGGGATGCTTGATACGTCTCCAACGTATCTATAATTTTTTATGGTTCCATGCTATTATCTTGTCGAACTTTGGATGTTTTGTATGCCTTTTATATCTTTTTTGGGACTAACTTATTAACTCAGTGCCAAGTGCCAGTTCCTATTTTTTCCGTGTTTTTGACCTTTTTCAGAGGAGAATATTAAACGGAGTCCAAACGGAATAAAACCTACGGAAAGAATTTTTTCGGAACAGAAGATACGCTGGGAGCGTGAGAACCAAGGCAGAGGCCACCAGGGGAGGCCACAAGCCCCCTAGGCGCGGCCAGGGGGCCCGCGCTTAGCAGGCTTCTGGGCCCCCTCTGGCTCCTCTACCCTACTTCTTCCGCCTATAAATCCCTGAAAAATCCAAAACCACGGGAGAGATCCACGAAAATACTTTTCCGCCGCCGCAAGCTTCTGTCTCCGCAAGATCCCATCTAGGGCACGTTTCGGTGCCCTGCCGGAGGGGGGATTCAGATACATAGGGCTTCTTCATCAACACCATTGCCTCTCCGTTGATGCGTGAGTAGTTCACCATAGACCATCGGGTCCATAGATAGTAGCTAGATGGCTTCTTCTCTCTGTTGGATCTTCAATACAAAGTTCTCCATGATCTTCATGGAGATCTATCCGATGTAATCTTCTTTTGCGGTGTGTTTGTCGAGATCCGATGAATTGTGGATTTATGATCAGATTATCTATGAATCTTATTTGAGTTTCTTGTGATCTCTTATATGCATGATTTCATATCCTTGTAATTCTCTTCGAGTTGTGGGTTTTGTTTGGCCAACTTGATCTATGATTCTTGAAATGGGAGAAGTGCTTGGTTTTGGGTTCATACCGTGCGGTGACCTCACCCAGTGACAGAAGGTGTAGCGAGGCACGCATCATGTTGTTGCCATCAAGGGTAAAAAGATGGGGTTTATATCTATTGTATGAATTTATCCCACTACATCATGTCATCTTGCTTAAGGCGTTACTATGTTCTTCATGAACTCAATACACTAGATGCATGCTGGATAGCGGTCGATGTGTGGAGTAATGGTAGTAGATGCAGAAAGTATCGGTCTACTTGTATCAGACGTGATGCCTATATGTATGATCATTGCCTTAGATATCGTCATGACTTTGCGCGGTTCTATCAAGGTATCAGTAGTAAGTATTTCCCTCAGTTTGAGAACCACGGTATCAATCCAGTAGGAGTATCAAGGCAAGTCTCCAAAGTACCTGCGCAAAAACAACAAACTTGACCCAACGCTACAAAGGGGTTGTCAATCCCTTCACGATTGATTGCAAGGTGAGATCTGAAGGTGGAAAGTGCAACAAAGTAAAAGTGTAGAGCTGAAAATATGATGTAAAGTAGACCCGGGGGCCATAGTATTCACTAGAGGCTTCTCTCATGATAGAAAATATTACGATGGGTGAACGAATTACTGTCGCGCAATTGATAGAACCGCGCAAAGTTGTAACGAATATAAGGCAATGATCATACATATAGGCATCACGTCCGAGACAAGTAGACCGATACTTTCTGCATCTACTACTATTACTCCACACATCGACCGCTATCCAGCATGCATCTAGTGTATTGAGTTCATAACAAACATAGTAACGCCTTAAGCAAGATGACATGATGTAGAGGGATATATTCATGCAATAGATATAAACCCCATCTTTTTACCCTTGATGGCAACAACATGATGCGTGCCTCGCTACCCCTTCTGTCACTGGGTGAGGTCACCGCACGGTATGAACCCAAAACCAAGCACTTCTCCCATTGCAAGAATTATAGATCAAGTTGGCCAAACAAAACCCACAACTCGAAGAGAATTACAAGGATATGAAATCATGCATATAAGAGATCAGAGGAAACTCAAATTAGATTCATAGATAATCTGATCATAAATCCACAATTCATCAGATCTCGACAAACACACCACAAAAGAAGATTACATCGGATAGATCTCCATGAAGATCATGGAGAACTTTGTATTGAAGATCCAAGAGAGAGAAGAAGCCATCTAGCTACTAGCTATCGACCCGAAGGTCTGTGGTGAACTAATCACGCATCATCGGAGAGGCAATGGTGTTGATGAAGAAGCCCTCCATGTCCGAATCCCCCCCTCCGGCAGGGCACCAGAACGTGCCCCAGATGGAATCTTGCGGAGACAGAAAGTTGCGGTTTCGGAAAAGTATTTTCGTGGCTCCCTCCCGTGGTTTGAGATTTTTAGGGAATTTATAGGCGGAAGAGGTAGGGCAAAGGAGCCACGGGGGGCCCACAAGCCTGCTAGGAGCCCCCAGGCCGCGGCTAGGGGACTTGTGGCCTCCCCCGGAGCCCTTTGCCTTGGTTTTCAAGTTCCGTGCGTATCTTCTGTTCCGGAAAAAAATCTTTCTGGAGGTTTTATTCCGTTTGGACTCCGTTTAATATTCTCCTATGAAAAAGGTCAAAAACACGAAAAAACAGGAACTGGCACTGAGTTAATAGGTTAGTGTCGGGGGATAACCCCGGGGTAGGCTCATCGAGCCTGCTCCTTCATTTCCTGCCCAAAGGGAATGACCAAGTACTGTTCCCCAAGGCCCAAGTCTTCTCGCCGGCTAGGCCGCGCCTGCCGGCTGGAAGACGAGGCGACCAACTCTCTGGCCGGCTAGGCAGCCCCTACCGGCTAGAAGCGAGTCGGCTACCTCTTCCTAGTCGTCTTGGCCAAGCCAGACGGCCAGGGACGAGGCGGCCGTTCCCAAGCCGGCTTGCCAAGCAGGCTAGCCGGCCGGGGATCTCAAGTCACATCAGATCATAGGTCATGACGAGAACTTACGATTAATTGTGGCTACGCGTCAGCAAAGGTACTGGATCGGAGTGTCCGACAGGTACGAGCATCGACGGCCACGCCGCTGACCTGCCCCGGCTCTGATCCATCACCTAGCATAGTGTCGGACTGCCAAACTCCCACTCCATTACTACACACGGCATGGGGAATAGTGGAGGCAGTCGTACTATCTGCCCATGACGAATCTCGCTGGACGACGCTCGACGTATAGTGCTTGCTCGACATCAACCTTACGCGAGAGCTTCATTGGCCAACCGGCGAGTCCCATTGCCAGACGAGACCATGCAGCCGGCGGGCCCCTCAAGCGATAAGACAAGACCCTCATGGGCCCGTGGTCAGTCGGCGAGGCTGCCAGCCGGGCCCCAATCTTGTACCCTTTATCCATATTGTAGGCCAGTGGGTTCGTCTATAAAACCCCCCGGTCACCCTCCATGCAGAGGGTCGGTCGAACAACACTTCACACCCACCAACCACATAGAGAGAGGCAGAGACGAGCCGCCTGTTCCCCTCTTCCTCCTCCTCAACACAGCTCCAGGAGCAACCTTGTAATCCATCCATATACATCATACACTCCGGCAGGACTAGGGGTCTTATCTCTACGGAGAGCCCTGAACCTGGGTACATCGAGCGTTCCATGCTAGTACCAACCTCGTTCCCATCGCCCTCCTTTGTCCCTTCGGTTCTCACCGACTTTAGCCTACGTATGGCATATGTTGTGAGTATTCACCAACATTTGGCGTCCACCGTGGGGCCGATCGCGACATCGGCTGGCTTTACGCGCTCGGCGGGGCCCCGCACCTACGCCACCGGATGCATCGCATCCGGATCGGTCTGCATGCCCGTGGAGCCTGCTTTCGATGAGGCAGCACCGATGATGATCGATGTTCCCGTTCGCCATGCGGATTCAGATGAAGATTCCGATGACGAGGTGCTTCCCAGCATCGTCGTTGCTTCTATGGAGAACCTCAATGTTCTCTTTAGCGACCTGCGTCTCAACGACGGTGCTCGCTACTTCAACAAGGACTTCGACATGGAGGCGCTATGCGCCAGCTTCAGCATGCTCTCTATCATTGAGATGCCTGCACATGACGTGTACCCCAGCAACGTACTCGTCTTCGACGGCCCTCCGCCGTCGGTGGGGTTCTTCACCCCGTACCATGTCGTCGCCGTCTCCAACGCCATGGAGGTGATGGTTATCGACGCTGGCACCAGCGCGGCTCATGGCAAGGCGTCAGCAGACGCTAGTGAGCCCGCTGCTTTCACCGCTGATACTCTTCAGGACGCCATCGCCGGCCTGAAGACACCCATTGCTGCTTCCGCAAGCCCTAGCGACGCCCGAGCCTCACTCGAGAAGGCTTGCAAGCATATCTTGGAGGAGGGCATTGTCGTCGCCTCGGCAAAGCGTTGGATGGAGGCCACACAGCGCGAGTATAACTCCGCACACGGCCTCACTCCGATTTCCGAGGCTCCTAGCCGGCTTGGATCGGTCCGCAGCCACGGCCGGTTCATCGCTGAGATCCTAGGCGGCAACCAGCCCACCTACGAGACCCCTACGGCCAACTTGCGGGCAGCACAGGAGGCCATGGAAGAAATGACGAGCTTGGAGGACGAGGAGCGCGCCTTCCAAGAGAAGCGGGTCAAGGATCTCCTTGACGCCGCCAACGAGCAGCAAACTCGGCTTGACCCCGGTCAGGCCCAGTCAGAGTCTCCGGGACCCAACCCAGGAGCACGCCACAACCCTAGCGGTCAACACCACGCAGAGGGATCTTCCTCTCATCGCACCTCCGGCCGGAGGGGCGAGGGAAGTGAAGACCGGCGCTCCCAGCGCCAGAGCGAGCACACTTCAAGCAGACGTCGCGGAGGCGACGAGAGCGATTCAGCGTGTGAGGTTCCTCGCCCGGGCAGGACCCATGTCTCCGGTTCGCGAGGTGGCTCTCCTCTCCCTGCTCCGATCGGCGCTCGCACTCCCGAGGGTGACCAGGACACCCGCAGGCGTCTCATCATCCTGGCCCAGTCAGCCCTCCTGGAGGAGGACGGTCCCATCGGTCCGGCCTGCTTCGGCCCCCGGATCCGGGGGGAGCCATTCCCCTGAGGCTTCACTGTGCCACGGGACACGCCCAAGTACAATGGAACTACCAAGCCAGAGGACTGGCTGATGGACTACACCACAACCGTCGGCATTGCCAGGGGCAACAAGCGCGTAGCGATCCGCTACGTGCCACTCATGTTGGCCGGCTCGGCTCGGACTTGGCTTAACAGCCTTCCGGCCGGCAGCGTCAACTCCTGGGTGGACTTCGAGGAGGCGTTCGTCCGCAACTTCACTCGCACCTACAAAGCGCCCTGGCCGACCCCGCGAGCTGGCCATGTGCGTCCAGAGGCCCGACGAACCCCTTCGCGACTACATCACCCGGTGGACGGAGCTCCGCAAATCCTGTGAGGGGTGCATGAGGTACAAGCCATCCAGTACTTCATCGACGGTTGCCGAGACGGCACCCTCCTCAAGCACAAGCTCATGTGCTCCGAGCCCACCTCTCTGGCGGTGCTCATGGCCAAGGCGGACAAGTACGCCACGGGCGACTCGGCGATGCGCGTCAAGGTGACCGCCTCGGACAAGGTTGTCCCCACGCCGGCTACTCCCATGCCGGCTGGAGACGGTCGAGGCGGCCAGAACAACAACAAGCACAAGGTGGATCAGATGGATTCGCACTCCAACAGCAAGTTGGTAGCCAGCGTGGAGGGCGAGACGTCGGCTCCTCAAGCCGGCCCTCCGCGGAAGTGTTCCAACAAGAACAACGCCAACTGGCTGCCCAAGCAGTCCTTTGAGCAACTTCTTGACGCCCCCTGCAAGATACATTATGGGGCGCAGTCGTCCAACCACACCCTTCGACAGTGCAGCTTCGCACGCTGGGTGTCGCAAGGGGATGGCATGCCGGCTCCCCCAGGTGCGCAGGCTACGCCTCATGCACCGGCTCCTGGTCCTGCTCCGGCTCCACCGCTTCCGCCTCACGACGACGGCCGCCTCCACGACGACTACCCTCATCAAGACGGAGCATTCGTCGTCTTCACCAGTGAAGGCGACGACAAGCATAGCCTGCGCCAAAGACGGTGTGAGGTGAATGCTACGGTTCCCCTAGTTCCCTAGTACATGCATTGGTCTGACAAACCAATCACATGGAGCCGGGCAGACCACCCTGCGGTGATGCCCAACCCGGGCTCATACGCGCTCGTCCTTGACCCCACCTTTGCCTCCAAGAGGCTCACCTGCCGGTTCTCCCGGGTGCTGGTCGACGGTAGCAGCAGCATCAACATCCTCTACCTCGACACTCTCCTCAAGCTCGGGCTCAAGGAGACGGACATCATGCCGACCAGCACTGTCTTCCACGGCATCGTGCCTGGGCAGTCCTGCTCGCCTGTCGGCAAAATCCAGCTGGACGTCCTCTTCGGCGACAAGGCTCACTTCCGCCGAGAGTCCATATGGTTCGAGGTAGTGGACCTCAGCAGTCCATATCACGCGCTGCTGGGCACGCCGGCTTTGGCCAAGTTCATGGCTATACCGCACTACGCCTACCTAAAGATGAAGATGTCGGGTCCAAAGGGCATCATCGCCATTGCTGGCGACTACAAGAAGTCGCTCGAGTGCGCCCAAGATAGCAGCCACCTCACCGACGCCCTCGTGATCGCCGAGGAGAAGCGGCAGATCGACCGGCTCGTAGCCCAGGCTACTGAGCAGCCGGCGATTCCTTCTCCTCCGTCCCAGTTGGCCGACGAGGGCTCCTTCAAGCCGGCCAAAGAGACCAAGCAGGTCCCACTCGACCCTGCCAACCCCAAGCAATGCGTCACCATCGGGGCTGGCCTCAGCCCCAAATAGGAAGGCGAGCTCCTCGACTTCCTCCGTGAGAATCGGGACATCTTCGCATGGTCTCCCAAAGACATGCCGGGTGTTCCGAGGAAGTACGCCGAGCACAAACTTCACGTGCAACCGGATGCAAAGTTGGTGAAACAACCTTTGCGCTGCTTCACCGAGGGGAAGCGACGCACAATTGGAGAAGAGATCACCCAGCTCCTTGTAGCCGGCTTCATCATGGAGGTTTTCCACCCGGACTGGTTAGCTAATCCAGTCCTGGTGCTGAAAAAGAATAACACTTGGTGAATGTGTATCGACTACACTAGCCTGAATAAGGCCTGTCTAAAAGACCCTTTTGTGTTGCCTATGATAGATCAAGTGATCGACTCCACTGCAGGCTGCGAGCTGCTGTCGTTTCTGGATGCTTATTCAGGCTACTATCAAATCAAGCTAGATCTAGCTGATCGCCTCAAGACCTCCTTCATCACCCCCTTTGGGGCCTACCGCTACACCACCATGACGTTCGGTCTGAAGAACGCTGGTGCGACGTTCCAACACTGCATGCATCAGTGCCTACTACCACAGATCGGCAGAAACATCCACGTCTATATGGATGACATCATCGTCAAGACGAAGCAGCACTTCAGCCTCCTCGACGATCTGCGGGAGACGTTCGGCAACCTGCGCGAGTACAAGATCCGGCTCAACCCGGAGAACTGCGTCTTTGCGGTTCCAGGAGGCAAACTCTTGGGGTTCTTCGTGTCCGCTCGTGGCATCAAGGCGAACCCCGAGAAGATTGGCTCCATCAAGCGGATGGTGCGGCTCGCTCGAATCCTAGACGTCCAGAAGTTCACCGGCTGCCTGGCGTCCCTTATTCGGTTCGTCAGCCGGCTTAGCGAGAAGGCCCTTCCACTCTACCAACTCATGAAGAAGATGACGAAATTCGAGTGGAACGACCAGGCGGACAAAGCCTTTCGCAACCTCAAGCGGGTCATCTCGAGCCTGCCAATCTTGGCAGCGCCGGCTGAAAGGGAACCCATACTCATATACATTGTCGCGACCACTCGCGTGGTTAGTGTAGTGTTGGTAGTTCAACGCAAGGAGGAGGGCAAGGTACTGTTAGTGCAGCGCCCTGTCTACTACCTCAGCGAGATCTTGTCCGCCTCCAAGCAGAACTATCCCCACTACCAAAAAATGTGTTATGGTGTTTACCTTGCTGCCAAGAAGTTGAAGCAGTAGTTCCAAGAGCATGCTATCACTATGGTGAGCACTGCTCCACTTTCGGAAATCATGGGCAACCGTGACGCAACAGGCAGGATCACCAAGTCGTCCATCGCCATGGCGGATCACGACATCCACTACGAGCCTCGCACCGCCATCAAATCTCAGGTGGTGGCCGACTTCTTAGTCGACTCGGCCGAAACCCAGTTCGAGCCACCGCCTCCAGACTCTACGCATTGGCGGATGCACTTCGACGGCTCAAAGATGCGGACCGGTCTGGGAGCCGGCATTGTCTTGACGGCTCCGAAAGGAGACCAGCTCAAGTATGCTCTCCAAATCCACTTCGCCGCCTCCAACAACGTCGCCGAGTACGAAGCACTGCCTCACGGCCTCCGGCTCGCCAAGGAAATTGGCATCCGGCGGCTCATATGCTTCGGCGACTCAGACTTAGTGGTGCAGCAAGTTTCTGGCGAATGGGACGCCAAGGACGCCAACATGGCAAGCTACCGCTTCCTCATCCAGCAGCTCAGCGGCCCCTTCGAGGGCAGCGAGTTCCACCATATTCCCAGAGCAGACAACAAGGCGGCTGATACGGTGGCCAAAATTGGCTCCATGAGACAGGCTATCCCAGCCGGCGTCTCCCTCGAGCAACTCCACAAGCCGTCTATCAGGCCATCACCGGAGTCGACATCGATCTTCGTGCCAGCCGATTCTACGGTGCAAGCACCGTCGGCTCCACCAGCTATGCCGGCTACAGCTCCTGTGCCGGCTACGCTGGCCATGCCGACTCCAATAGCGGCACCGGCTACAACAACAACTCCGGCTCCGCCGTACCTCGAATCCTGTCGTCACGACACCCAGTGGGTGGACGTCATGGAGGTAGACGGTGAGCCACCTGCTGCATCAGCACCAGAGACACCTCGTCTCGAGCCCACGACCGATGCTTCATCAAGCGTGGGGGCTGCAGAAGCCCCTAACAGTCAGGTCGAGGCGGAGCCAGCCCTTGTGTCGGCTCCGTCATGGGCTCAACCTATCCTGGCCTTCCTCCTTTGCGGCGAGCTCCCTCAAGACGAGGTGGAGGCGAGGCAGATCCAGCGCCGATCTGCAGCCTACGCCGTCATCAACCACGAGCTGGTGCGGCGCAGCGTGACTGGCGTGTTCCAGCGCTGCGTCGAATCAGAAAAGGGACGGGAGATCCTCAGAGACATTCACCAGGGGGAGTGCGGGCATCATGCCGCCTCTAGAACCCTGATGTCCAAGGCGTTCCGCCACGGATTCTACTGGCCCACGGCCCTCGAGGAGGCCGTGGACCTAGTTGATAAATGCGAAGGCTGCCAGTTCTTCAACTCAAAGAGCCACATGCCGCCTTCGGCCCTCAAAATCATCCCCTAGTCATGGCCATTCGCCGTCTGGGGGCTGGACATGGTGGGGCCCTTCAAGACGGCTCATGGTGGCATGACCCACCTCTTGGTAGCCGTCGACAAATTCACCAAGTGGATTGAGGCCAGACCTATCAAGAAGCTTGATGGCCCCACGACTGTCAAGTTCATCACGGACATCTCTGTTCGATATGGCGTCCCCCATAGCATCATCACCGACAACGGCACCAACTTCGCCAAGGGCGCTCTGGCGCTCTACTGCTCCAAGGTAGGCATCCGGCTCCATTTGGCATCAGTGGCACATCCCTAGTCGAATGGACAAGTGGAGAGGGCCAACGGCCTGATCCTGGCCGGCATCAAGCCAAGACTGGTGGCACCACTTGTTAGATCGGTCGGCTGCTGGATCAAAGAACTGCCGGCTGTACTATGGAGCCTCAGCACCACGCCCAACCGGTCGACCGGCTTCACTCCGTTCTTCCTTGTATACGGGTCCGAGGCTATTATCCCTACAGATATCAAGTTCGACTCGCCCCGAGTCACCCTATACATGGAAATGGAGGCGAAGGAGGCAAGAGAAGATGGTGTGGATATCCTCGAAGAAGCAAGGGACTTGGCCTTGAGCCGGACGGCCATCTATCAACAGAAGCTGAGATACTACCACAACAAGAAGATCAAGCCCCTCTCTTTCAGAGAGGGAGACTTGGTCCTCAGAAGAATCCAGCGCACTGCCGGCCAGCACAAGCTCTCATCCCAATGGGAGGGACCCTTCATCATCAGTAGGGCGTTGCACAACAACGCTTACTACTTGATCGATGCCCAAAATCCAAGGAAGCGCGAGAGGGACGACTCCGGCCAGGAGACGGAGCGTCCATGGAACGCGGCGTTGCTTCGCCCGTTCCACTGATAGAAGGCAAGTATCAAACATGGAACGAGCATGCATATATGTATCTTTCTCCCTCTTCAGGGATCCTCAATGAATGCAATAGAAAGAGCATGCCTCATGCTTCTTTTTAGAATTCATATCTCGAGTGCTCACTCTGCGACGCCCCTTGCCGGCTCTAAAAAGCTCAGGGGCTCGCTAGCCGCCCGGACGCCTTCCTTATGTTGTAGAAGAACACATAGTGTATGCCGGACCGATCCCTGGTCACCTCGTATCAGCTTGCAGACCGGCTCCGGTCGTTCGGCTAGCGAGGCGACGCCAGGTAAGGCCGGATGCATGCAAAGTTCGACTACAAAAAGGTTGCCAGCTCGGGTTGGCTTGATCAATTTTACGATCTCATTCAGGCCGGCCTCTGCTGGTTTATGTCTGAATCTTTTAAGTCTTGATGACTTCAAAAAATCTAAGTCTTGTGTTCTAAGGCCAGAAACCTCGACCCAGTCACAGACCGGCTCCCGGCTGTCGGGCTGCTGGGGTGGAAACTTGGGAATACAGGGATTGGAGAAAAAGAAGTCAACCAGGAATCAAAAGATAAAGATATAAAACAACACGCATGGCAATACGAATATAATGCTGAATACATACATTCAAAATGCATTGGCCCACGGCCGAGGTTCATTACACCCCCCCGAGTGGGTGGAACTGTTGGACTGACAAAAAAAACAGGACACCGGCTACGGGGCTGCGGCCTCATCGGTCACCCCGGCTGCTACTACTTCTCAAACAACAGCGCCAGAAATTGACACGTTGACGGAGACTTGCTTGCGTTGGTTTTTCCCTTGAATAGGAAAGGGTGATGAAGCAGAGGAGCAGTAAGTATTTCCCTCAGTTTGAGAACCAAGGTATCAATCAAGTAGGAGAATCTCGTCAAGTCGAGAGTACCTGCGCAAACACAAAAGAGCTTGCACCCAACGCTTTAAAGGGGTTGTCAATCCTTCAAGATTGATTGCAAAGTGAGATGTGAAGGCGGAAAGTGCAACGAAGTAAAAAGAGTAAGGCTGAAAATATGGTGTGGAGTAGACCCGGGGGCCATACTGTTCACAAGAGGCTTCTCCCAAAATAGCAAATACCACGTTGGGTGAACAAATTATTGTCGAGAAATTGATAGAACCGCGCAAAGTCATGACGATATCTAAGGCAATGATCATACATATAGGCATCACGTCCAAGACAAGTAGACCGATACTTTCTGCATCTACTACTATTACTCCACACAACGACCGCTATCCAGCATGCATCTAGTGTATTGAGTTCATGACGAACAGAGTAACGCCTTAAGCAAGATGACATGATGTAGAGGGATAATCTCAAACCAATGATGAAAACTCCATCTTTTTACCCTTGATGGCAACAACACGATGCGTGCCTCGCTAACCCTTCTGTCACTGGGTGAGGTCACCGCACGGTATGAACCCAAAACCAAGCACTTCTCCCATTGCAAGAATCATAGATCTAGTTGGCCAAACAAAACCCACAACTCGAAGAGAATTACAAGGATATGAAATCATGCATAAGAGATATCAGAAGAAACTCAAATAAGATTCATAGATAATCTGATCATAAATCCACAATTCATCGGATCTCGACAAACACACCGCAAAAGAAGATTACATCGGATAGATCTCCAGGAAGATCATGGAGAACTTTGTATTGAAGATCCAAGAGAGAGAAGAAGCCATCTAGTTACTAGCTATGGACCGATAGGTCGATGGTGAACTACTCACGCATCATCGGAGAGGTCATGGTGTTGATGAAGAAGCCCTCCGTATCTGAATCCCCCTCCGGTAGGGCACCAGAACGTGCCCCAGATGGGATCTTGTGGAGACAGAAGCTTGCGGCGGCGGAAAAGTACTTTCGATGATCTCCTGATTTTTTATGGATTTTTAGGGAATATATAGGCGCAAAACCTAGGGCAACGGAGCCTCAGGGAGCCCACAAGCCAGGGGGCAGCGGGCTCCCCCTGGCTGCGCCGTGAGGGCTTGTGGGGTCCGTGGTGGCCCCCTGCCCTAATTCTCCGGCTCTCCGATCTTTTTGTGTTCCGAAAAAAACCTTTTTGGAAGTTTCATTCCGTTTGGACTCCGTTCAAAATCCTCCTCTGAAAGGGGTAAAAAACATGGAAAAAATAGGAACTAGCACTTGGCACTGAGTTAATAAGTTAGTTCCAGGAAATATATAAAAGGCATGCGAAACATCCAAAGTTCGACAAGATAATAGCATGAAACCATAAAAAATTATAGATACGTTGGAGACGTATCAAGCATCCCCAAGCTGAACTCGTGCTCGTCCTCGAGTAGGGAGTGATAAAGAATGAATTTTTGATGTGGAATGCTACATAGCATAGTTGTCCTTTGCAACTTCTTTCACGTGACACGAATGTTCAGTTCCGTAAGATTCGAAACAATAGTTTGCTATTGACATGAAAAGAATAATAGTTCAAGCAAACTAGCAAGGTAATCATGAACTTTCAAAATAACAAGGCCAAGGAAAGTTATCCCTACAAAATCATATAGTCTCGCTATGCTCCATCATCCTCACACAACGAATGTAAATCATGCATGATACGTCTCAAACGTATCTATAATTTTTGATGGTTTCATGTTGTTATCTTTTCAACTTTGGATGTTTTATATACCTTTTATATCTTTTTTGGGACTAACTTATTAATTCAGTGCCAAGTGCCAGTTCCTGTTTTTGTGTGTGTTTTTGACTCTTTTTAGATCTGATTTTGGAACGGAGTCCAAACGGAATAAAATCCCCGATATAAATTTTTCCAAAACAGAAGAAGATCGGGGGACTTGAGTGCCAAGGCAGGAGGCCCACAGGGAGCCCACAAGTCCTGACGCCACGGTCAGGGGGCCCGCGGCAACCAGGCTTGTGGCCTCCCTTGCGCTCCCCTGCCCTAGCTCTTTCGCCTATATATTCCCTAAAATCCCATAAAAAATCAGGGCATCCACGAAAACACTTTTACGCCGCCGCAAGCTTTCGTTTCCGCGAGATCTCATCTGGAGACCCTTCCCGGTGCCCTGCCGGAGGGGACTTTGGAGCTGGAGGGCTTCTACATCAACATCATCACCCCTCCAATGACTCGTGAGTAGTCTACTTCAGACCTACGGATTCGTAGTTAGTAGCTAGATGGCTTCTTCTCTCTCTTGGATCTTCAATACAAAGTTCTCCATGATCTTCATGGAGTTCTATCCGATGTAATCCTCTTTGGCGGTGTGTTTGTCGAGATCCAATGAATTGTGGATTTGTGATCAGATTATCTATGAATTATATTTGAGTCTTTGCTGATTTCTTATATGCATGATTTGATATCCTTGTAATTCTCTCCGAGTCTTGGGTTTGGTTTGGCCAACTAGATCTATGATTCTTGCAATGGGAGAAGAGCTTGGTTTTGGGTTCATACCATGCGGTGACCTCACCCAGTGACAAAAGGGGCAGCAAGGCATGCATCGTGTTGTTGCCATCAAGGGTAACAAGATGGGCTTTCATCATAGATTTGAGATTGTCCATCTACATCATGTCATCTTGCTTAAGGCGTTACTCTGTTCTTATGAACTCAATACACTAGATGCATGCTGGATAGCGGTCGACGTGTGGAGTAATAGTAGTAGATGCAGAAAGTATCGATCTACTTGTTTTGGACGTGATGCCTATAGATATGATCATTGCCATAGATAACGACATGACTTTGCGCGGTTCTATCAATTGCTCGACAGTAATTCGTTCACCCACCGTCTACTTGCTTTCATGAGAGAAGCCACTAGTGAACACTACGACCCCCGGGTCTATTCACAACTATCGTCTCCACTTTTACTTTTACTTTGCTTTGTTTCCTTTTTGCTTTCAGTTCTCACTTTCCAAACAATCTATAAGGGATTGACAACCCCTTCATAGCGTTGGGTGCAAGCACTTTGTGTTTGTGCAGGTACTTGTGACTTGACTCGATCCTCCTACTGGATTGATACCTTGGTTCTCAAACTGAGGGAAATACTTACCACCGCTGTGCTACATCACCCTTTCCTCTTCAAGGGAACACCAACGCAAGGCTCCAAGGCCGCGGGGGAATCCTTTGCATATTTGCCAAGGAAGTCCCTATAGGTGTAGCCCGTAGCAGAAGGATTCCTGGCGCCGTTGCCAGGGAAGGTCTTTTGTTGCTGTAGCAGAAGTATTTCTGGCATCGTTGCCATGGAGAGATAAAGTCAAGATCTATCCAAGTAAGTGTCACAAACTCATCTCTTGCATTTACTTTGTTTGCCAGTTGCCTCTCGTTTTCCTCTCCCCCACTTCACCAATCTTCCTTTTTCGTTTGCCTATTTTCGTTTGCCTTTTTCTCTCGCTTGCTTTCTGTTCGCTTGTGTGCCATGTGCCTTCAATATGCTTGCATCTTCGCTTGCTGATAATCTAGTGGTATGGATCCTCATCCACTTGCTAATCTCTTTAAGAGATCCAACTATGTTGATCCAATTGCTAGTGAGTTGAGTGCACTTGACTTTCTCTATGGAGTTTTGCTTGAGATGCGTGAATCTGAAAATCGCAATGAAGAAATTCATGACGTGATTCAGAGGGCTCCTCGAATGAAAAGCATGATTGCAATGATTTCACTATAAATCCTATTAGTGTCAATCATGCTAAAAATATGCAAAACCCTAAGCTTGGGGATGCTAGTTTTGCTTTGTCCACTACTTGTTGCAATGATTGTGATTGGGGTGATGATCTTTCTTGTGATCTTGAAAATTTGTTTAAGCCTCATGATGAATATGATATTTGCAATAAGATTGAAGGTGGGTTTGGAGAAGTCATGACTTTAGATGATAATCCCACTATTTTTGAAGAGCGTCAACTTTGCATGCCTGTGGATCATGAAAAGAATATCCTATGTGATAGCTACATTGTGGAATTTGAATATGATCCCACATGTAATTATTATGAGAGAGAAAAATATTGTGGTAGAAACTTTCATGTTACCAATTTAGCTCTCGTTATGTGGAGATTGCTCTTGTCTCTTTCTTCTTCCTTGCATATGGCAACTATTGGTTGTCTTGACAATCTGTTTTCCTATAAAATGCCTATGCATAGGAAGTATGTTAGACTTAGATGTGATTTTCACATGCTTTATGATGCTCTCGTTGTGCTCCAATTCTTGTCTTTTGTGTAAGCATCATTGATTTATCAATGCCTAGCTAACGGCGTTAAACAATAGCGCTTGTTGAGAGGCAACCCAACGAATCTATCCTTTTTCTTTCTGTTTTGTGTTTTCCACACTTTCATAATTCTGTTAAGATTGTGTTTTTTGTGTTTCTTTTGCGTTTGTGCCAAGTAAAACCATTATGATTAGCCTTGGGGATGATCGTTTGGTCATGCTGGAAAAGACAGAAACTTTCTGCTCACGAAAAGAATTTTCATTTTCTTTCTGTAAGAGATTTTGATTTGATTCTTTTTGCTTATGATTTCTACGCAAATTCTTCAGACTATCGTAATTTTTCAGAATTTTTGAGGTACGAGAAGTACATGAAGTATACAGATTGCTACACACTGCTCCGCTGTTAACATATTCTATTTTTGTTGACTTGGTTGCTTATTTTCATGAAACTATGGATAGTATCGGGGGTATTAGCCATGGAAGATTGAAAATACAGTGACCCAACATCAACGTAAGTAGAATTTAAGTTTGCTACAGTACCTAAGGAAGTGGTGGTTTGCTTTCTTATACTAATGATATCACGAGTTTCTGTTTAAGTTTCGTGTTGTGAAGTTTTCAAGTTTTGGGTGAAGTTCTTATGGACAAAGAGATAAAGAGTGGCAAGAGCTCAAGATTGGGGATGCCCAAGGCACCCCAAGTTGATTCAAGGATGTCGTAAAAGCCTAAGATTGGGGATGTGCCCGGAAGGCATCCCCTCTTTCGTCTTCAATCCATCGGTAACGTTACTTGGGGCTATATTTTTATTCACCACATGTTATGTGTTTTGCTTGGAGCGTCTTGTATCGTAGGAGTCTTTTATTTTTGTTGTGTCACAATCTTCCTTGCTTCACACCTAGAGAGAGAGACATGCACTCACCGTGATTTTGTCGAGCTTCACTTATATCCTTTGGTTAGGCAATTCAGCTCACATGTGTTTCACTTATATCTTTAGAGCTAGTTGATTTTGCTCTATGTGCTTTACTTATATCTTTTAGAGCACGGAAGAGTGTGGCGTGGTAGTTGATCTATGCTATGAAAGTAGTCTCAAAAGGGGCAGTTATCCAAAGGGATATAAAAACTTCCACCTTCATGTGCATTGAATAGTTAGAGAAGTTTGATTCATCTCAATTAGTTTTGAGTTGTGGTTGTGGTAATATTGAAGTTATACTAGTAAGGTGTTGTGGATCTAGAAATACTTGTGTTGAAGTTAGTGATTCCCGTAGCACGCACGTATGGTGAACCGCTATGTGATGAAGTCTGAGCATGATTAGTCTATTGATTGTCATCCTTTGTGTGGCGGTCGGGATCGCGCGATGGTTTATACCTACCAACCTTTCCCCTAGAAGTATGCGTTGAATGCTTTGTTTCGATTACTACTAAAACTTTTGCAACAAGTATATGAGTTCTTCATGACTAATGTTGAGTCCATGGTTTAGATGCACTTTCACCTTCCACCATCACTATCTTCTTTAGTGCCGTGCAACTTTCGCCGGTGCATAAAACCCACCATTAGCCTCCCTCAAAACAGCCACCATACCTACCTACTATGGCTTTTCAAAGCCATTCCGAGATATATTTGTTGGGGAACGTCGCATGGGAAACAAAAATTTTCCTACGCGCACGAAGACCTATCATGGTGATGTCCATCTACGAGAGGGGATGAGTGATCTACGTACCCTTGTAGACCGTACAGCAGAAGCGTTAGTGAACGCGGTTGATGTAGTGGAACGTCCTCACGTCCCTCGATCCGCCCCGCGAACTATCCCGCGATGAGTCCCACGATCTAGTGCCGAACGGACGACACCTCCGCGTTCAGCACACGTACAGCTCGTCGATGATCTCGGCCTTCTTGATCCAGCAAGAGAGACGGAGAGGTAGAAGAGTTCTCCGGCAGCGTGACGGCGCTCCGGAGGTGGGTGATGATCTCGTCTCAGCAGGGCTCCGCCCGAGCTTCGCAGAAACGCGATCTAGAGGAAAAACCGTGGAGGTATGTGGTCGGGCTGCCGTGGAAAAGTCGTCTCAAATCAGCCCTAAAACCTCCGTATATATTGGTGGGAGAGGGGGGACCTTGCCTTGGGGCTCAAGGAGCCCCAAGGGGGTCGGCCGAGCCAAAGGGGGAAGGACTCCCCCCCAAACCGAGTCCTACTTGGTTTGGTGGGTGGAGTCCTTCTTTCCTTTCCCACCTCCTCCTTCTTCTTTTTTTCTTTTCTCTTTGATTTTTCTTCCAATGCGCATAGGGCCCTTTTGGGCTGTCCCACAAGCCCACTAAGGGCTGGTGCGCCACCCTCAAGGCCTATGGGCTTCCCCGGAGTGGGTTCCCCCCCCCCCCCCCCGGTGAACTCCCGGAACCCATTCGTCATTCCCGGTACATTGCCGGTAACTCCGAAAACCTTCCGGTAATCAAATGAGGTCATCCTATATATCAATCTTCGTTTCCGGACCATTCCGGAAACCCTCGTGACGTCCGTGATCTCATCTGGGACTCCAAATAACATTCAGTAACCAACCATATAACTCAAATACGCATAAAACAACGTCGAACCTTAAGTGTGCAGACCCTGCGGGTTCGAGAACTATGTAGACATGACCCGAGAGACTCCTCGGTCAATATCCAATAGCGGGACCTGGATGCCCATATTGGATCCTACATATTCTACGAAGATCTCGTTTGAACCTCAGTGCCAAGGATTCATATAATCCCGTATGTCATTCCCTTTGTCCTTCGGTATGTTACTTGCCCGAGATTCGATCGTCAGTATCCGCATACCTATTTCAATCTCGTTTACCGGCAAGTCTCTTTACTCGTTGTAATACAAGATCCCACAACTTACACTAAGTTACATTGCTTGCAAGGCTTGTGTGTGATGTTGTATTACCGAGTGGGCCCCGAGATACCTCTCCGTCACACGGAGTGACAAATCCCAGTCTTGATCCATACTAACTCAACGAACACCTTCGGAGATACCTGTAGAGCATCTTTATAGTCACCCAGTTACGTTGCGACGTTTGATACACACAAAGTATTCCTCCGGTGTTAGTGAGTTATATGATCTCATGGTCACAGGAACAAATACTTGACACGCAGAAAACAGTAGCAACAAAATGACACGATCAACATGCTACGTCTATTAGTTTGGGTCTAGTCCATCACGTGATTCTCCTAATGACGTGATCCAGTTATCAAGCAACAACACCTTGTTCATAATCAGAAGACACTGACTATCTTTGATCAACTGGCTAGCCAACTAGAGGCTTGCTAGGGACAGTGTTTTGTCTATGTATCCACACATGTAAATGAGTCTTCATTCAATACAATTATAGCATGGATAATAAACGATTATCTTGATACATGAATTATAATAATAACTATATTTATTATTGCCTCTAGGGCATAATTCCAACAGTCTCCCACTTGCACTAGAGTCAATAATCTAGCTCTCACATCATCATGCGAATTACATTGTAATAAATCTAACACCCATACAGTTCTGGTGTTGATCATGCTTTGGCCGTGGAAGAGGTTTAGTGAGCGGGTCTGCCACATTCAGATCCGTGTGCACTTTGCATATATTTACGTCCTCTCCTTCGACGTAGTCGCGGATGAGGTTGAAGCGTCGTTTGATGTGTCTGGACTTCTTGTGAAACCATGGTTCCTTTGCTAAGGCAATGGCACCCATGTTGTCACAGAACAAGGTTATTGGATTCAGTGCGCTTGGCACCACTCCAAGATCCGTCATGAACTGCTTCATCCAGACACCCTCCTTAGCCGCCTCCGAGGCAGCCATGTACTCCGCTTCACATGTAGAATCTGCTACGACGCTTTGCTTGGAACTGCACCAGCTTACCGCACCCCCATTAAGAATAAATACGTATCCGGTTTGCGACTTAGAGTCGTCCGAATCTGTGTCAAAGCTTGCATCGACGTAACCTTTTACGGCGAGCTCTTCGTCACCTCCATACACGAGAAACATCTCCTTAGTCCTTTTCAGGTACTTCACGATATTCTTGACCGCTGTCCAATGATCCACTCCTGGATTACTCTGGAACCTACCTGCCATACTTATGGCCAGGCTAACGTCCGGTCTAGTGCACAACATTGCATACATGATAGAACCTATGGCTGAAGGATAGGGGACGGAGTGCATATGCTCTCTATCCTCATCAGTTGCTGGGCAGTGAGTCTTACTCAATCTCGTACCTTGTAAAACTGGCAAGAACCCCTTCTTGGACTGTACCATTTTGAACCTCTTCAAAACTTTATCAAGGTATGTGCTTTGTGAAAGTCCTATCAGGCGTTTTGATCTATCCCTATAGATCTTAATGCCTAGAATGTAAGCAGCTTCTCCTAGGTCCTTCATAGAGAAACTTTTATTCAAGTAATCCTTTATGCTCTCCAAAAACTCTACGTTGTTTCCAATCAGCAATATGTCATCCACATATAATATCAGAAACGCCACAGAGCTCCCACTCACTTTCTTGTAAATACAAGATTCTCCAACCACTTGTATAAACCCAAATGCTTTGATCACCTCATCAAAGCGTTTGTTCCAACTCCGCGATGCTTGCACCAGTCCATAAATGGATCGCTGGAGCTTGCACACCTTGTTAGCATTCTTAGGATCGACAAAACCTTCGGGTTGCATCATATACAATTCTTCCTTAAGGAAACCGTTAAGGAACGCCGTTTTGACATCCATCTGCCAGATTTCATAATCGAAAAATGCAGCTATTGCTAACATGATTCTGACGGACTTAAGCATCGCTACGGGTGAGAATGTCTCATCGTAGTCAACTCCTTGAACTTGTGAAAAACCCTTTGCCACAAGTCGAGCTTTATAAACGGTCACATTGCCGTCAGCGTCCGTTTTCCTCTTAAAGATCCATTTGTTCTGAATAGCCTTGCGGCCCTCAGGCAGTACCTCCAAAGTCCACACTTTGTTCTCATACATGGATCCTATCTCGGACTTCATGGCTTCTAGCCATTTGTTGGAATCTGGGCCCACCATTGCTTCTTCATAATTTGCAGGTTCATTGTTGTCCAACAACATGATTGACAAGACGGGATTACCGTACCACTCTGGAGCAGCACGTGGTCTCGTCGACCTACGTGGTTCGACAGAAACTTGAACCGGAGTTTCATGATCATCATCATTAACTTCCTCCTCAACCGGCGTCGCAACGATAGAGGTTTCCCCTTGCCCTGCGCCACCATCCAGAGGGATGAGAGGTTCGACAACCTCGTCAAGTTCTATCTTCCTCCCATTCAATTCTCTCGAGAGAAACTCCTTCTCGAGAAAAGCTCCGTTTTTAGCAACAAACACTTTGCCCTCGGATTTGAGATAGAAGGTGTACCCAACTGTCTCTTTTGGGTAACCTATGAAGATGCACCTTTCCGCTTTGGGTTCCAGCTTTTCAGGCTGAAGCTTTTTGACATAAGCATCACATCCCCAAACTTTAAGAAACGACGACTTTGGCCTTTTGCCATACCACAGTTCGTATGGTGTCGTCTCAACGGATTTTGATGGTGCCCTATTTAAAATGAATGCAGCTGTTTCTAATGCATAACCCCAAAACGATAACAGCAAATCGGTAAGAGACATCATAGATCGCACCATCTCAAATAAAGTACGATTACGATGTTCAGACACACCATTACACTGTGGTGTTCCAGGCGGTGTCAACTGTGAAACAATTCCACATTGTCTTAAGTGAGCACCGAACTCGAAACTCAGATATTCACCCCCACGATCAGACCGTAGGAACTTGATCTTCTTGTTGCGATGATTTTCAACTTCACTCTGAAATTGCTTGAACTATTCAAATGTTTCAGACTTGTGCTTCATTAAGTAGACATAACCATATCTACTCAAATCGTCAGTGAAGGTGAGAAAATAACGATACCCGACGCGTGCGTCTACGCTCATCGGACCACACACATCGGTATGTATGATTTCCAACAAGTCACTTGCACGCTCCATTGTTCCGAAGAACGGAGTTTTAGTCATCTTGCCCATGAGGCATGGTTCGCATGTGTCAAGTGAATCAAAGTCAAGTGACTCCAAAAGTCCATCGGCATGGAGTTTCTTCATGCGCTTTACACCAATATGACCTAAGCGGCAGTGCCACAAAAATATGGCGCTATCATTGTTAACTCTAACTCTTTTGGTCTCAATGTTATGTATGTGTGTATCGCTATCAAGATCCAATATGAACAATCCTCTCACATTGGGTGCATGACCATAAAAGATGTTACTCATAGAAATAGAACAACCATAATTCTCTGACTTAAAAGAGTAACCGTCTCGCAATAAACAAGATCCAGATATAATGTTCATGCTCAACGCAGGCAGTAAATAACAATGATTCAAGTTCATAACTAATCCTGATGGTAACTGAAGTGAAACTGTGCCGACGGCGATTGCATCAACCTTGGGACCATTTCCTACACGCATCGTCACTTCATCTTTCGCCAGCCTTCGTCTATTCCGCAGTTCCTGTTTCGAGTTGCAAATATGAGCAACAGAACCGGTATCGAATACCCAGGCACTACTACGAGAGCCGGTTAAGTACACATCAATAACATGTATATCAAATATACCTGATTTTTCTTTGGCCGCCTTCTTATCTGCCAGATACTTGGGGCAATTGCGCTTCCAGTGACCCATACCCTTGCAATAGTAACACTCTGTTTCAGGCTTAGGTCCAGCTTTGGGTTTCTTCGTTGGATTGGCAACAGGCTTGCCACTCTTCTTTGAATTACCCTTCTTGCCTTTGCCGTTTCTCTTGAAACTAGTGGTCTTATTCACCATCAACACTTGATGCTCTTTACGGAGTTTAGACTCTGCGACTTTCAGCATCGCAAACAACTCGCCGGGTGACTTGTTCATCCCTTGCATGTTGTAGTTCAACACAAAGACTTTATAGCTTGGCGGCAGTGATTGAAGGATTCTGTCAGTGATAGCCTCTTGCGGGAGTTCAATCCCCAGCTCAGCTAGACGGTTTGAGTACCCAGACATTTTGAGCACATGTTCACTGACAGACGAGTTTTCCTCCATCTTGCAAGCATAGAATTTATCGGAGGTCTCATACCTCTCGATCCGGGCGTTCTTCTGAAAGATAAACTTCAACTCCTGGAACATCTCAAATGCTCCATGACGCTCAAAGCGACGTTGAAGTCCCGGTTCTAGGCCATACAAGACTGCACATTGAACTACTGAGTAGTCGTCCTTACGTGCTAACCAAGCGTTCTTAACATCCTGATCAGCCGTAGCGGGTGGTTCATCTCCTAGCGCAGCATTAAGGACATAATCCTTCTTCCCAGCTTGTAAGATTAGCTTAAGATTACGAGCCCAGTCTACAAAGTTGCTTTCATCATCTTTCAACTTAGCTTTCTCTAGGAACGTATTAAAATTCAGGGTGACTGTCGCGTGAGCCATGATCTACAACACAAATATATTCAAAGTGGACTTAGACTATGTTCAAGATAATTAGAGTTTAACTTAATCAAATTATTCGCTAAACTCCCACTCAAAAAGTACATCTCTCTAGTCATTTGAGTGGTTCATGATCCACTTACACTAGCTCAAGTCCGATCATCACGTGAGTTGAGTATAGTTTCAGTGGTAAGCATCCCTATGCTAATCATATCATCTATATGATTCATGATCGACCTTTCGGTCTCATGTGTTCCGAGGCCATGTATGCACATGCTAGGCTCGTCAAGCTTAACCCGAGTGTTCCGCGTGCGCAACTGTTTTGCACCCGTTGTATGTGAACGTTGAGTCTATCACACCCGATCATCACGTGGTGTCTCGAAACGACGAACTGTAGCAACGGTGCACAGTCGGGGAGAACACAATTTCGTCTTGAAATTTTAGTGAGAGATCACCTCATAATGCTACCGCCGTTCTAAGCAAAATAAGGTGCATAAAAGGATTAACATCACATGCAATTCTTAAGTGACATGATATGGCCATCATCACGTGCTTCTTGATCTCCATCACCAAAGCACCGGCACAATCTTCTTGTCACCGGCGCCACACCATGATCTCCATCAACGTGTCGCCATCGGGGTTATCGTGCTACTCATGCTATTACTACTAAAGCTACATCCTAGAAAAATAGTAAACGCATCTGCAAGCACAAACATTAGTATAAAGACAACCCTATGGCTCCTGCCGGTTGCCGTACCATCGACGTGCAAGTCGATATTATCTATTACAACATGATCATCTCATACATCCAATATATCACATCACATCGTTGGCCATATCACATCACAAGCATACCCTGCAAAAACAAGTTAGACGTCCTCTAATTTTGTTGTTGCATGTTTTACGTGGTGACCATGGGTATCTAGTAGGATCGCATCTTACTTACGCAAACACCACAACGGAGATATGTGAGTTGCTATTTAACCTCATCCAAGGACCTCCTCGGTCAAATCCGATTCAACTAAAGTTGGAGAAACCGACACTTGCCAGTCATCTTTGAGCAACGGGGTTACTCGTAGCGATGAAACCAGTCTCTCGTAAGCGTACGAGTAATGTCGGTCCAAGCCGCTTCAATCCAACAATACCGCGGAATCAAGAAAAGACTAAGGAGGGCAGCAAAACGCACATCACCGCCCACAAAAACTTTTGTGTTCTACTCGAGAAGACATCTACGCATGAACCTAGCTCATGATGCCACTGTTGGGGAACATTGCATGGGAAACAAAAAATTTCCTACGCGCACGAAGACCTATCATGGTGATGTCCATCTATGAGAGGGGATGAGTGATCTACGTACCCTTGTAGACCGTACAGCAGAAGCGTTAGTGAACGCGGTTGATGTAGTGGAACGTCCTCACGTCCCTCGATCCGCCCCGCGAACTATCCCGCGATCAGTCCCACGATCTAGTGCCGAACGGACGGCACCTCCGCGTTCAGCACACGTATAGCTCGACGATGATCTCGGCCTTCTTGATCCAGCAAGAGAGACGGAGAGGTAGAAGAGTTCTCCGGCAGCGTGACGGCACTCCGGAGGTTGGTGATGATCTCGTCTCAGCAGGGCTCCGCCCGAGCTTCGCAGAAACGCGATCTAGAGGAAAAACCGTGGAGGTATGTGGTCGGGCTGCCGTGGAAAAGTCGTCTCAAATCAGCCCTAAAACCTCCGTTTATATAGGTGGGAGAGGGGGGACCTTGCCTTGGGGCTCAAGGAGCCCCAAGGGGGTCGGCCGAGCCAAAGGGGGGAAGGACTCCCCCCCCAAACCGAGTCCTACTTGGTTTGGTGGGTGGAGTCCTTCTTTCCTTTCCCACCTCCTCCTTCTTTTTTTTCTCTTTGATTTTTCTTCCAATGCGCATAGGGCCCTTTTGGGCTGTCCCACCAGCCCACTAAGGGCTGGTGCGCCACCCTCAAGGCCTATGGGCTTCCCCGGGGTGGGTTGCCCCCCCCCCCCCCGGTGAACTCCCGGAACCCATTCGTCATTCCCGGTACATTCCCGGTAACTCCGAAAACCTTCCGGTAATCAAATGAGGTCATCCTATATATCAATCTTCGTTTCCGGACCATTCCGGAAACCCTCGTGACGTCCGTGATCTCATCCGGGACTCCGAACAACATTCGGTAACCAACCATATAACTCAAATACGCATAAAACAATGTCGAACCATAAGTGTGCAGACCATGCGGGTTCGGGAACTATGTAGACATGACCCGAGAGACTCCTCGGTCAATATCCAATAGCGGGACCTGGATGCCCATATTGGATCCTACATATTCTACGAAGATCTTATCGTTTGAACCTCAGTGCCAAGGATTCCTATAATCCCGTATGTCATTCCCTTTGTCCTTTGGTATGTTACTTTCCCGAGATTCGATCGTCAGTATCCGCATACCTATTTCAATCTCGTTTACCGGCAAGTCTCTTTACTCGTTCCGTAATACAAGATCCCGCAACTTACACTAAGTTACATTGCTTGCAAGGCTTGTCTGTGATGTTGTATTACCGAGTGGGCCCCGAGATACCTCTCCGTCACACGGAGTGACAAATCCCAGTCTTGATCCATACTAACTCAACGAACACCTTCGGAGATACCTGTAGAGCATCTTTATAGTCACCCAGTTACGTTGCGACGTTTGATACACACAAAGTATTCCTTCAGTGTTAGTGAGTTATATGATCTCATGGTCATAGGAACAAATACTTGACACGCAGAAAACAGTAGCAACAAAATGACACGATCAACATGCTACGTCTATTAGTTTGGGTCTAGTCCATCACGTGATTCTCCTAATGACGTGATCCAGTTATCAAGCAACAACACCTTGTTCATAATCAGAAGACACTGACTATCTTTGATCAACTGGCTAGCCAACTAGAGGCTTGCTAGGGACAGTGTTTTGTCTATGTATCCACACATGTAAATGAGTCTTCATTCAATACAATTATAGCATGGATAATAAACGATTGTCTTGATACAGGAATTATAATAATAACTATATTTATTATTGCCTCTAGGGCATAATTCCAACAATATTGCCATGCAACTACCACCATGACATGTGCCACCACTTCTTCATTGCCATTGCATGATCATAAGATAGCTAGCATGATGTTTCCATTGATGTCTATGCCATGCTAGATCATTGTCACGGTACACTACCGAAGGCATTCCATATAGATTAATCATTGCTCTAAGTTTTGAGTTGTAAGTGTGATGATCATCATTGATGGAACATTGTCCCATGTGACGAAATAAAAGAGGCCAAAGATGCCCACCAAAAAAAAGGAGGCCAAAGAGCCCACCAAAAAAATGAGAGAAAAAGAGAGAAGGGACAGTGCTACTATCTTTCCACACTCGTGCTTATTAAACACCATGATCTTCATGATTGAGAGTCTCTCGTTTTGTCACCACCATATAGCTTGTGGGAAATTTTCATTATATAACTTGGCTTGTATATTCCAATGATAGGCTTCCTCAAAATTGCCTTAGGTCTTCGTGAGCAAGCAAGTTGGATGCACACCCACTAGTTTTCTTTAAGAGCTTTCACATACTCTTAGCTCTAGTGCATCATTTGTATGGCAATCCCTACTCATTCACGTTGATATCTATTGATGAGCATCTCCATAGCTCGTTGATATGCCTAGTCAATGTGACCATCTTCTCCTTGTTTACCTTGCAACCTCCACCACACTCCATTCCACTTATAGTGCTAAAACCATGGCTCACGCTCATGTATTGCGTGAGAGTTGAGAAGGTTTGAGAAAGTAAAGGTGTGAAAACAATTACTTGGCCAATACCGAGGTTGTGCATGATTTAAATTCGTTGTGCAAGGATGATAAAGCATATCCAGACTATATGATTTTGTAGGGATAACTTTCTTTTGGCCTTGTTATTTTGAAAGTTCATGATTACCTTGCTAGTTTGCTTGAAGTATTATTGTCCCCACGTCAATAGCAAACTATTGTTTTGAATCTAATGGATCTGAACATTCACGTCACATGAGAGGAGTTACAAAGGACATCTATGCTAGCTAGCATGAAAGCATAAAAAATTCATTCTTTATCACTTCCCTACTCGAGGACGAGCAGGAGTTAAGCTTGGGGATGCTTGATACGTCTCAAACGTATCTATATTTTTTGATGGTTTCATGCTCTTATCTTCTCAACTTTGGATGTTTATGTACCTTTTATATATTTTTTGGGACTAACTTATTAATTCAGTGCCAAGTGCCAGTTCCTGTTTTTTCTGTGTTTTTGACTCTTTTCATATCTGATTTTGGAACGGAGTCCAAACGGAATAAAATCCCCAAAATAAATTTTTCCAGAACACAAGAAGATCGGGGGACTTGAGGGCCAAGGCAGGAGGCCCACGGGGAGCCCACAAGCCCTGACGCAGCGGCCACGGGGCCCGCGGCGACCAGGCTTGTGGCCTCCCTGGCGCTCCCCTACCCTAGCTCTTTCACCTATATATTCTCTAAAATCCCAGAAAAAATCAGGGCATCCACGAAAACACTTTTCCGCCGCCGCAAGCTTCCGTTTCTGCAAGATCTCATCTGGAGACCCTTCCCGGTGACCTGCCGGAGGGGACTTTGGAGCTAGAGGGCTTCTACATCAACATCATCGCCACTCCAATGCCTCGTGAGTAGTCTACTTCTGACCTACGGGTCCATAGTTAGTAGCTAGATGGCTTCTTCTCTCTCTCTTGGATCTTCAATACAAAGTTCTCCATGATCTTCATGGAGATCTATCCGATGTAATCCTCTTTGGCGGTGTGTTTGTCGAGATCCGGTGAATTGTGGATTTTTGATAAGATTATCTATGAATTATATTTGAGTCTTTGCTGATTTCTTATATGCATGATTTGATATCCTTTTAAGTCTCTCCGAGTCTTGGGTTTTGTTTGGCCAACTAGATCTATGATTCTTGCAATGGGAGAAGTGCTTGGTTTTGGGTTCATACTGTGCGGTGACCTTTCCCAGTGACAGAAGGGGCAGCAAGGCACGCATCGTGTTGTTGCCATCAAGGGTAACAAGATGGGCTTTCATCATAGATTTGAGATTGTCCATCTACATCATGTCATCTTGCTTAAGGCGTTACTCTGTTCTTATGAACTCAATACACTAGATGCATGCTGGATAGCGGTCGACGTGTGGAGTAATAGTAGTAGATGCAGAAAGTATCGGTCTAGTTGTTTTGGACGTGATGCCTATAGATATGATCATTGCCATAGATAACGTCATGACCTTGCGCGGTTCTATCAATTGCTCGACAGTAATTCGTTCACCCACCGTCTACTTGCTTTCATGAGAGAAGCCACTAGTGAACACTACGACCCCGGGGTCCATTCACAACTATCGTCTCCACTTTTACTTTTACTTTGCTTTGTTTCCTTTTTGCTTTCAGTTCTCACTTTGCAAACAATCTATAAGGGATTGACAACCCCTTCACAGCGTTGGGTGCAAGCTCTTTGTGTTTGTGCAGGTACTTGTGACTTGACTCGATCCTCCTACTGGATTGATACCTTGGTTCTCAAACTGAGGGAAATACTTACCACCGCTGTGCTACATCACCCTTTCCTCTTCAAGGGAACACCAACGCAAAGCTCCAAGGCCGCGGGGGAATCCTTTGCATATTTTCCAAGGAAGTCCCTATAGGCGTAGCCCGTAGCAGAAGGATTCCTAGCGCCGTTGCCAGGGAAGCTCTTTTGTTGTCGTAGCAATGCACAACCCCGGTATTGGCCAAGTAATTATAACTATCACGCAATACATGAGCCTGAGCCATGGATATAGCACTATAGGTGGAATAGAGTGTGGTGGTGGTTGTGAGACAAAAAGGAGGAGATGGTCACATTGACTCGGCGTATCAAAGGGCTATGGAGATGCCCATTAATAGATATCAATGTGAATGAGTAGGGATTGCCATACAAGGGATGCACTAGAGCTATAAGTATGTGAAAGCTCAAAAGGAGAACTAGTGGGTGTGCATCCAACTTGCTTGCTCACGAAGACCTAGGGCAATTTTCAGGAAGCCCATCATTGGAATATACAAGCCAAGTTATATAATGAAGATTCCCACTAGTATATGGTAGTGACAAAGCAAGAAGCACTACTGGAATCAGAGATTTTGCCGTCTGCCTATTCTTTGCCGTCAGCTAGCAGACGACAAAGACACTCTTTGCCATCAGCTTCACCAAAACTGACGGCAAAGAACTAGCTGATGGCAAAGAAGGTCTTTGCCAGCAGTCAGCTCTTTGCCGTCCGCGGCAGACGGCAAAGAAGGCACCAGCAGACGGCAAAGAAGCTCATCTGGCCGGGGGAACCTTAGGTCAACCTACTCCCTTCTTTGTCGTTTGCTGGCTGACGGCAAAGATGCCAGAGGCAGACGGCAAAGAGTATAGACCCCTTTGTCGTGTGCCAGCAGACGACAAAGGTCTTGAATTAGTAACGGTTGTCCCGCCCCCACCGCGGCCCTCTCTCTCTCTCTCTCAAACGGCCCCTCCCTCTCTCTCTCCTCCCCCGACGCCCAACGCCGCCACCATTGTCGCCCGGCCACCCCCGGTGCCCCTGGTGCCGCCCCGAAGCCCCACAACCCCCCCCCCCCCCCCGGCGCCCCCTGGTGCCGCCCCTCAAGCCCCACCGCCGGCGCCCCGTGGTGCCCCTGTTGCGCCCCCCGCTGCCCCACCCCCGGCGCCCCTGGTGCCGCCCCCGCAGCCCCACCGCCGGCGCCGCCGGCCCAGCCACTGCCCCGCAGGCCTCGGCCGCCCCCGCAGCCCCACTGCCGGTAAGCCCATCCACCCCCGCCCCCTTGATTTTTTATTTTTTGGTATTTAGTTCTTTGGAATTAGATTGTAACTACCGGCATGATTTTTTATTGTTGTTGTAGTTGTTGTTCTTGTTATTGTAGTTGTTGTTGTTATTGTAGTTGTTGTGGCATATATGGTTTAGTTGGTAGGTTAGTTAATTAGTAGTTTTAGTGGTAGTTTAGTTAGTTGGTAGATTTAGTTAGTTAATTAGTAGATTTAGTAGGTAGTTTAGTGGTAGATTTTGTTTTGTTATTTAGTGGTAGCTAGATTATTTTTTAGTTACTTAGTGGTAGATTCTGTTTTTATTATTTTTTTGTTGTTTAGTGCTATCTAGGTTTAGAGATAGGTTTAGTTAGCTTGGTTAGTTAGGTTAGTTAGTTAGTTAGCTTACTAGAAAGAATAGGAAGAAGAAGAAGAGGAGGAGGAGGAGAAGAGGAGAAGAGGAGGAGGAGGAGGAGAAGAAGAAGAAGAAGAATAGGAGGAGGAGAAGAAGAGGAGAAGGAGGAGGAGAAGAGGAGAAGAAGAATAGGAAGAAGAAGAAGAGGAGGAGGAGGAGAAGAGGAGAAGAGGAGGAGGAGGAGGAGAAGAAGAAGAATAGGAAGAAGAAGAAGAAGAATAGGAGGAGGAGAAGACAAAAAGAAGATCACATGTTTGGTATTTAGTTTTTTGGAATTAATTAGCCCATTTAGCTCCAAAATACCATAATAAGCTCAAAATGGCACAAGAACCTTGGTTAGCTCATTAATATTATATATTTAGCTTGTTTTCCTCTAAAATGACATAATTGGAACATTTAGCTCAAAAAAGACATAATTAGATAATTTAGCTCCAACAAGAGGAGAAGAGGAGAAGAAATAGACAAAATGAAAAGATAGAAGAAGAAGAAGAAGAGAAGAAGAAGAAGAGAAGAAGGAGGAGGAGGAGGAGGAGGAGGAGAAGGCCAAGGACCTTCTAGTCCTTCTCCTCCTCCTCCTTCTCCTCCTCCTCCTCCTTGATTTCTTCTTATTCTCCTCCTCCTCCTCTTTCTTCTCCTCTTTCATATTATCCTTGCAATTGCTTTAATTTCCCCAACAATGACATAATTAGTCCATTTAGCTCCAAAATACCATAATAAGCTCAAAATGGCATAAGAACCTTGGTTAGCTCATGAATATTATATACTTAGCTTGTTTTCCTCTAAAATGGGATAATTAGCCCATTTAGCTCAAAAAAGACATAATTAGGTAATTTAGCTCCAACAAGAGGAGAAGAGGAGAAGAAATAGGCAAAATGAAAAGAAAGAAGAAGAAGAAGAAGAAGAAGAGAAGGAGGAGGAGGAGGAGGAGGAGGAGGAGAAGGCCAAGGACCTTCTATCCTTCTCCTCCTCCTCCTTCTCCTCCTCCTCCTCCTTCTTCTTGATTTATTCTTCTTCTCCTCCTCCTCCTCCTCTTTATTCTCCGCTTTCATATTATCCTTGCTTTAATTAACCCAACAATGACATAATTAGCCCATTTAGCTCCAAAATACCATAATAAGCTCAAAATGGCACAAGAACCTTGGTTAGCTCATGAATATTATATACTTAGCTTGTTTTCCTCTAAAATGACATAATTGGAATATTTGTGTTGATCAAAGGATTTACATGTGATAGTTGTCTCGTCGCTGTGAGGTCTGCTGTGCGAAGACCTGCCCGTGCGTTGTACGAGCTCCGCCCCTGCATTCGTGGGTCAGTACAAATTTCATCTCCTCCCCGCCCCCCTTCATTTACCGTGGCTCGGTTTTCGGATGAAACTTTCTAGATCTAGGTAATTCAATTAATTTATCAGTATGCGTGACCAGTATGCGTCTCCCGTTCGAAAGGGCGACATCTATAAATATGCATGTTTGTGCATATTTATAACCGCCATCCTTTCGAATTGTCCAACATTATCCATGGACAGCCCGAGTATGTGTAGATTGGGTTCGTTTTCCCGTATGCTGTGCTCTGGATCCGATGCGGAATTTCGTCAGTGCCTCCCTGTTGTTCTCCGGATGCACATCCTCTCTGTTTATTGCGGAGACGTGTATCAGGAGAACAGCGGGGAGGTGCTGCCAAAATTTTGCGTTGGATCCAGAGCAGAGCATGGGAAAACGAACCCAATCTACACATACTCGGGTGGGATTAGGACCTATCTTTCCCTATTAGCGTGTAGGTTGCCTGGACGTAATAAAAATGGCGAACCTGATTAACCGATGAATATAAATGCTAAATTATATATAAATATATTTCTTCTGTCTTTAGTAGCTACGCAAGATGAGTGATCGTGCGTGGATGTATACCGGTCACCCTAGTCAGAAAGAGATGACGAAAGAATGGTTTTTAAAAACAAAGGAATTTGTGAAAGCCGCATTCGCAAATGGCCAGGAAAGAAACTATTGCCCCTGTCCTGGATGTGACAACTATAAAAAGACGACAGAGGCTGTAATGATTAAACACCTGCAGAGGAGGGGTTTTAAGCCTAATTATACGGTGTGGACATTTCATGGTGAGTCTATACAACGCACAAGAGCTGAGGTGGTCCGTCGTCGCACGGACGAGCATGGTACTAGGATCGAAGACATGGTGCAAGACTTTGATGATGCTCGGGATTCGAAAGATGAGATGGAGGAATCTGGAAAGGCCTTTTTTGAAATGTTGGAGTATTCAAAACGTCCTCTCCATGAGCACACTGAGCTCTGTCAGCTGGATGCAATTGCACAAGTAATGGCTCTGAAGGCTCAGTTCAACTTGGGAAGAGAATGCTACGACGCGATGATGACACTATTTGGACGTTTCCTACCCAAAGGCCATGTCATGCCTGCAAACCTGTACCAGTCGGACAAAATACTTCGTGTACTTAAGATGCCCTATGAGAAGATAGATGCATGTGAGAAAGGATGTGTCTTATTTAGGAAGGAGTATGCACACTTGGACTATTGTCCCAATTGCGAGTCTTGCAGGTATCTTCTGGTAGACAACGGTATGGGTGAGAAGAGGCAGACCAAAATCGCAGTTAGTGTTCTTCGGTATATGCCAATCGTACCAAGACTTCAACGTCTTTTCATTGTCGAAGAGACAGCCAGACAGATGACATGGCACAAATTGGGCAAAAGAACTGAACTAGATGTGGATGGGAATAAGATGATGGTACACACATCGGATGGGGAAGCGTGGAAACATTTCGATGGATTGCATCAGGATAAAGCGGCAGATCCAAGGAATCCTCGAGTCTGCGCCGCCACGGATGGTTTTAATCCCTTCGGCATGACGGCAACCCAATACAGTTGTTGGCCTGTATTTGTCATTCCACTCAATCTCCCCCCCCCCCCCCGGGGCAGATTATGCAAAGAAAGAACATATTTCTGACGTTGATAATTCCAGGGCCCAATTATCCAGGGAAGAATATGAATGTGTACCTGCAACCGCTTAAGGATGAATTGGAAGAAGCTTGGGAAAATGGGGTCAAGACATACGATACCGCTAGAAAAGAAAACTTCAAAATGCATGTGTGGTACATGTACTCTATGCATGACTTGCCAGCGTATGCGCTATTCTCTGGATGGTGTGTGCATCGAAGGTTCCCGTGCCCCCAATGCAAGGCAGCTCTTCAGTTTCATTGGTTGCAGGAGGGTCGGAAGTATTCTTGCTTTGACTTGCATAGACAGTTCCTGGATCCTGACCATCAGTTCAGAAAAGACAAGAAGAACTTTACCAAAGGTAAAGTTGTCAAAAACTTGGCACCACCTGCGTTCACAGGCCAACAGATCCTGGATCAGTTAAACGCCCTTGAGCCTGATCCAGAGCGTCCAGGGTATTTCAAGGGGTATAATTCAAAACATGCCTGGACTCACAAGCCATGCTTGTGGGATCTGCCTTACTTCAAAGACCTCCTTCTTCCACACAATATCGACATGATGCACACTGAAAAGAATATCGGAGAGGCTATTTTTGGTACATTGTTCGACATAGATGGGAAGACAAAGGATAATATTAAGGCTAGAGTCGATCAATAGACACTATGTCATAGACCGTCACAAAACATGCGAGAAGGCAAAGGAAAGCAGAAGTGGTCGAAGCCAAAGGCCTGGTTCAATCTTGGAAGGCCAGCTATGAGGGAAATTATCTTGTGGGTCAAAATGCACTTGATCTTCCCCGATGGGTATGCAGCGAATCTAAAGAGGGGAGCGAGTCTTGAAAAATTAAAAATCTTTGGTCTCAAGAGTCATGATTGGCACATATGGCTAGAGCGGGTAATGCCGGTGATGTTACGTGGCTTTATTCCTGAGGATGAATGGCTAGTACTGGCGGAGCTGAGCTATTTCTTCCATGTTCTTTGTGCGAAAGAATTGTCGCCTGGAGTGGTAGAAGACATGGAGGAGTTTGCAGCGGAGTTGTTGTGCAAGTTAGAGAAGATCTTTTCACCGGGCTTCTTTAATCCAATGCAGCATTTGATTTTACATCTACCGACCGAGGCAAGATTGGGTGGGCCCGCGCAAGATCGTTGGTGCTATGCAACTGAGAGGATGCAGAAGACCCTTCGAGCTAAATGTAAAAATAAGCGTAGAATTGAAGCATCGATGGCTGAGGCATTCATTACTGAGGAGGTGGCAAACTTTGTGACAGCACACTACGAAGCCAAAAATTATCATTTGCATAATCCGAAGCCTCGGCACAATGATGGAGACCCTAAAAAAGGTGGGTCCAACCTCAGCCTATTCAAAGGGAAGCTCGCACCAGCCGGTGATTCGAAACCAATAACGTTGGATATCGAAGAATGGCGGAACATTTCGTTGTATATCTTCAACAACCTAACAGAAGTGCGGCCGTACATCGAGTGAGTTCTCGGCACATTTTCCCATAACTTCTAATTCATTTGAACTGCTCTTATTCCCAGATATTTCAAACAGCCGTTACGTCGTCAAATTCTCGGATGGAGCGGTGATCGAAAATGATTCCGTCGAAGAGTATGAGCTTCTGTCAAAGACAGGAGGCGGCTATCCTGGTTTCATCTCTTGGTTCAAACAAACGGTAATTATCAATAATGGACCATTTCATTCTTGGTCTAACTTGCGGCTAATGCAACAACCGTTTCGTATTAAACTTGTAGGCTAATTCAGAGTCTATGGACGCCGAATTGAGACAAGTCGCTAATGGTTTTGACTATAAGGTTCGTTCATTTGAGAAATACAACATCAACGGGTATCTCTTTCGTACCTTTGGCAAAGAGCTATCTATGCCCGACCGGAAATCTACAAATTGTGGTGTCTCTGCTATCGGCGAAGGTGTTATCGAGTATTATGGAAGAGTTGAAGCAGTTTATGAACTTCAATTCTATGGTGAAAACCCACCGAACGTCCTAGTCTTCAAATGTTATTGGTTCCAGCCGAAAAAGACTAGAAGGACTCATGAACATATAGGACTAGTCGAAATCAATCCAAACACCCATTTAGATGTTCCCGATGTCTATATTACGGCTCAACAGGCGACCCAAGTTTTCTATCTACCGTGGGCATGCCAAACGGATAAGAATCAGGAAGGTTGGTATGTTGTTTATGAAGTGCCGCCACATGTCAGACCACCTCTCCCAAATGAACAGGATTATGAACCTCACATTAACCCACACACATATGATGGAGAATTCTTCCAAGAAGCACATCTTTCCAAGAAACATTTCAAGAACCGCCATGCTTCATCCAAGAACATGGAAGTAGACAGCGACAATGAATCCGACTCCAGCCCTGAGCCGGAACCAGAAGACCTGGAACTCGTAGACATGTCAATGCTTCAACGATTAAAGGAAGGCCTTTCACAACTTCACGCCGTTGAACCCGATGAGCACGTCATTCATGAAGACATGCGTGATAGTGATGATGATGATGCATTTATTGATGATGATTATTAGTTTGTAAGATTCACAACTTAAATTATATATATATTAATCTTTATTATTCATGTACATATTATTATTCATGTCAGTCATTCAATTTTTTTATGTTGTACTAATTTCTTTTAATCTTTATCATGGCAGGTGTTGAAAGATGGTGGGCGCGGGTCCAGAGCGCTCGACGGGTTCTTCCCAGGCGCCCCGCACGAGGGGTGGTACTTCCCTTCCACCCCTATCTCTCCGTAGAGCCTTGGCAGACAGTCTTTCGACACCAGCCGGGGGTTCTTCTTCGTCGGTGGCATTGCCCACTGGGAGAGGTGTTGGTCGGGTAGGGAGGAAGGGGAAGGGTACAGGGAGAGGTGGTGGCCGCGGAAGATCCAGGAGGACTGTTGAGCCGTCCTCGCCACCACCACCAGCTCATTCACCCGAGCATAGGACTAGTATGGTCGACTCGTTTGCGGAGGAGGCTACGGGGACTCCGGTCCAGGAGCCTGGTGTTCACGGGCATTCGTCCCATGAGACTCCGGTCCAGGAGCAGCCTCGGGTCGAGGTGCATTCGGCCCAGGAGCAGCCGGAGGAGACTACGGTTCCGGAGGCTTCACCCGACGTGGAGAGGGCCGGATGGGAGCCTTGGCCGGATCGTACCGAGTTGCCGGATTGGACCGAGGGTCCGGGTGGCTCAGGGGGCGGGGATGGCGGGGATGAGCTTACGGATAGTGAGGGCGATGTGCAGGTGGATGGGGCCACCGTGTACAAGCGTGGTAGTACATGTCTCCCGGTCGCCCCGGCTACCCGCGAGCAGAGGCCGGTGATTAAACCTGAAGGAGATAGGTAAGTACATTTACCCTTTTTTTAGCTTTTGCCTTCAAGTTTGTTCAAATATCTAATGCGGTGACCTTATCATACTGCAGGGGATGGGTACACCCTCTTGGAGTCCGCAGGCCGAACTCCGTCCTTGGTGTGCTTTGCCGGACAAATTTCCCGGGGTTTGTCACGTTGCCTGGTGAGGGTCAGGTTCCTACACTAGGATTTACCTGGGAGCACTACCAGGCTGCGCAGGCCCCGCCGGAGGAGATTATAGATGGTGTCTTGTGCCACACGAGGGCCGAGATGGTGATCAGGAGCTTTTGGGTAAATTATCCTTTTACAGAATCTAAAATTAACAATATACCTAATTATTGTACTAATCGGTGTTTTCACGTTTGATTGCAGACCTTCTATAGCTATGAGGATGGATATGACGAGGATGCGGCCAGGGTTCTCGAGGTCGAGTGTAGGCGGTTACTACAGAACTTGCGCCACGAGGCTAGGCCGCAGGCTATTCGAGATTACTACGCCACGCGTGGTATTAAGAAGGAGAAGAAGGATTGCCGCGGAAAGTTTCTGAAGAAGGAGCAATACATGAAGGTAATTACCTATTCTTAAGTCCTTCTACGTAGTTTTCTTGATTTCATTCATAGGCGTAGCGCTGAAAATTCTTTCTAATAACTTACAGGTGCCCCCGAGATGGTGTGCAGATAAGATGGATTGTTGGGAGGCGTTGGTTGATGAGTGGTGCACAGGCAGCTGGCAAGCCGTCCACGAGAATGCGAAGGATCGGCGTAGCCAAATGGTTGGTGTGCCACACCATCAAGGCAGCGCCAACTTACTTCAGTTTGGACGAAACTGGGTATGTGATTTGCTTCATGATTCATGCAATTCATTCTTGATGCTAATATTTTGTTCCTCTCTTTTAGGCGCATCACAATAAGACTGAGATGCCACACTTGTACGACCTTTATGGCATGGCCCATACTGCCTCGTACAAGAAGGCGAAGGCATTCTCTGAGTCTGACCTGGATGATCCCAGTAACTTCACCAACATATCATCCCACCAGAAGCTCGTGGCATACAGGGACGCGGGGAAGGCTACGAAAGGGGATGACTTTAACCCTAGCCAGGAACCTTTGGATCCAGAGCTGGTGATGATATCTGGTGGCGGGAGGCCCCATGGCTCGATAGCCATTGGAGATGGGATAATACGTTGTCCACTCACTCTTCCGGAGATCAAGGCGCGCCAGTCGAGCAGATGTCCTGAGATAACGCCTCGTCCACGGCCAGTCGAACTTGCCATCGAGGTTAGTTGTACAGACTAAGAACACTTTCATCCATTTCATTATGTGTGTCACCATAGATCATTACTGTGGTAACGAGGAATGGTTTTCAGGCTGCTCTTCAGAAAGAGAGAGCGGCAAACCAGGCTGCTCTTGAGAAAGAGAGATTGGCAAGCCAGGCTGCTCTTCAGGCTGCTCTTGATGAGAGGGACCAGACCACGGCATGATTGCTTGAGGAGGAGAGGGCCCGGAATGAGGCGGGTCAACGGGCCGTGTACGAGCTTTTTGTGGTATGTTTTTTTCACATTAGCCAAATCATGTGTGTAATGTCTGTTTCAATACTAACTAATACGACCCACTCTTCAAGGTCTGTGCGAGAAGAGCGGTCAAGTCCCTCCGCCGATGCCCGTCTTCTCTTCGATTGGCACGGTGAGAATTATTATAAACTAGTATTAATAATTGAGTGTCATCATGCTAACTGAGACATTGCAAAATATCTTTTCTGCTGAATAACTCCCGAGCGGCATCGCATGACCCTTCTCCAGGGCAACCATCTCCAAACAAAGCCGGCGCGAGCAACCGTGGTGTTTCTCCTCCTTGATGACCACTACGGTAAGTTTCTCCTCCAAACTTAGCTTGTTTTCCTCTAAAATGAGATAATTAGCCCATTTAGCTCGAAGAAGACATAATTAGGTAATTTAGCTCCAACAAGAGGAGAAGAAATAGGAAAAATGAAAAGAAAGAAGAAGAAGAAGAAGAAGAAGAAGAAGAAGAAGAAGAAGGAGGAGGAGGAGGAGAAGGCCAGAAGGTCCTTGGCCTTCTCCTCCTCCTCCTTCTTCTTCTTGATTTCTTCTTCTTCTCCTCCTCCTCCTCTTTCTTCTCCTCTTTCATATTATCCTTGCTTTAATTAACCCAACAATGACATAATTAGCCCATTTAGCTCCAAAATACCATAATAAGCTCAAAATGGCATAAGAACCTTGGTTAGCTCATTAATATTATATACTTAGCTTGTTTTGCTCTAAAATGACATAATTGGAACATTTAGCTCAGAAAAGACATAATTAGATAATTTAGCTCCAACAAGAGGAGAAGAGGAGAAGAAATAGGCAAAATGAAAAGATAGAAGAAGAAGAAGAAGAAGAAGAGAAGAAGAAGAAGAGAAGAAGGAGAAGGAGGAGGAGGAGGAGGAGGAGGAGAAGGCCAAGGACCTTCTAGTCCTTCTCCTCCTCCTCCTCCTTCTCCTCCTCCTCCTCCTTGATTTCTTCTTCTTCTCCTCCTCCTCCTCTTTCTTCTCCTCTTTCATATTATCCTTGCAATTGCTTTAATTTCCCCAACAATGACATAATTAGTCCATTTAGCTCCAAAATACCATAATAAGCTCAAAATGGCATAAGAACCTTGGTTAGCTCATTAATATTATATACTTAGCTTGTTTTCCTCTAAAATGGGATAATTAGCCCATTTAGCTCAAAAAAGACATAATTAGGTAATTTAGCTCCAACAAGAGGAGAAGAGGAGAAGAAATAGGCAAAATGAAAAGAAAGAAGAAGAAGAAGAAGAAGAGAAGAAGGAGAAGGAGGAGGAGGAGGAGGAGAAGGCCAAGGACCTTCTATCCTTCTCCTCCTCCTCCTTCTCCTCCTCCTCCTTCTTCTTCTTGATTTCTTCTTCTTCTCCTCCTCCTCCTCCTCTTTCTTCTCCGCTTTCATATTATCCTTGCTTTAATTAACCCAACAATGACATAATTAGCCCATTTAGCTCCAAAATACCATAATAAGCTCAAAATGGCATAAGAACCTTGGTTAGCTTATGAATATTATATACTTAGCTTGTTTTCCTCTAAAATGGGATAATTAGCCCATTTAGCTCAAAAAAGACATAATTAGGTAATTTAGCTCCAACAAGAGGAGAAGAGGAGAAGAAATAGGCAAAATGAAAAGAAAGAAGAAGAAGAAGAAGAAGAAGAGAAGAAGGAGAAGGAGGAGGAGGAGGAGGAGGAGGAGGAGAAGGCCAAGGACCTTCTATCCTTCTCCTCCTCCTCCTCCTTCTTCTTGATTTCTTCTTCTTATGCCATTTTCTTTCTTATCCTCTTTCATATTATCCTTGCTTTAATTAACCCAACAATGACATAATTAGCCCATTTAGCTCCAAAATACCATAATAAGCTCAAAATGGCATAAGAACCTTGGTTAGCTCATGAATATTATATAGTTAGCTTGTTTTCCTCTAAAATGACATAATTGGAATATTTAGCTCAAAAAGAAGGAGAAGGAAGAAGAATAAGAAGAAGAGAAGAAGAAGAGAAGGAGAAGGAGAAGAAGAAAGAGGAGGAGGAGGAGAAGAAGAGAAGAAGAAGGAGAAGAAGGAGGGCTCCTTCTCCTTCTTCTTCTCCTCCTTCTCCTTCTTCTTCTCTCCTTCTTCTCCTCCTTCTTCTCCTTCTTCTTCTCTTCTTTTTTCTTCTTCTCCTCCTCCTTCTCCTTCTCCTTCCCCTTCGCCTCCTCCTCCTCCTCCTTCTTGTTTTTCTTCTCCCTGTTCTCTTCTTGCTTGTTCTCTTTCTTCTTCAATTTAGCTTATTTGTCATATATATGTTGTTGTTCTTCTTCGTCTGACTTTCTTATTCCCATTTTGCAGATTGGATGTATTACGTGCATGGAAGCTGGCGTTGGAGTGCTTTAGTTTCCGTTTTTATTTGAGTTGATGAACAATGTGTTGGTTCTTTGTATGTGTTGATGAACAATATATGTGCAACTATATGTATGTATATATGGATGAAACTTTGTATGTGTTGGTTCTTTTGATATATGGGATGTACGTTGATGAACAAATGGCATTGATGAGCTTTATATGTATATCATATATGTGTTGTGATCTATTTATGATATATGTGCTGTGAATTATATGTATATGTGTTGTGGAATAGAAAAAATAAATAAAAATGTGACAATATAGGCTCTTTGCCGTCTGCCAGCTGATGGCAAAGGCCTTTGCCGTCAGCCAGCCGTCAGCAAAGGTGCCACGTGGTGCCCAGCTGTGCAACCTGGGCAGTAGCAGCTGGCCATATAGTATCTTTGTCGTCTGCTCCCTGGGGGGAAGACGGCAAAGAAGAGGGCACAGAGGAGGGGGGGAGGAGGAGGCAGACGGCAAAGAGTGGAGAGAGGGGGGGAGGACCCGGCAGACGGCAAAGGTTGACGGGGAGGCAGACGGCAAAGATGGAGGGAAGGGGAGGGGAGGAGAAGGCAGACGGCAAAGATTCACGGGGAGGCAGACGGCAAAGGCTCCGTTAACCCCTAACGGAGGCAACGCCTGTCGGCTGTCGTCTCAAAAGCTTTGCCGACTGCTCCTAATGAAAGCTGACGGCAAAGAACTTTGCCGTCCGCTTTGGGGGGGCAGACGGCAAAGAAGGTCCTATGCCGTCGTAGGCTGACGCAGAAATTTTGTCGGCCGTGACAATCTTTGCCGTCTGTGGTATTGTCTTTGCCGTCAGGGATACTGTCTTTGCCCTTTGTGATGGCAGACGGCAAAGAAGGTGATTCCTGTAGTGAAGCTCACAATCATGAAGAACATGGTGCTATTATGAAGCACAAGTGTGGGAAAATATAGTAGCATTGTCCCTTCTCTCTTTTTCTCTCTCTTATTATTATTATTTTTGGGCTCTTTGGCCTCTTTTTTTTATTTCCGCACATGGGACAATGCTCTAATAATGATGATCATCACACTTTTATTTACTCACAGCTCAAAGCTTAGAAATGACTCTATAAGAAATGCCTCCGGCAGTATACCGGGATGTGCAATGATCTAGCTTGGCGTATGACGTTGAAACATCTCGCTATCTATCTTACGATCATGCAATGGAAATATGAGAGTGATGGCACAAGTCATGAGATGGAACGGTGGGAGTTGCATGGCAATATATCTCGGAATGGCTATGAAAATGTGATGCTGTCATGCCCAAGATGCGACCCTATCCTCATTTTGGCACGAAGGCCTCGTCAGGGATAGAAGCGCGTCTCATCGTATCGCAAGAATGGATATCGTTACAAGTACATGTACTGAAAATATGAGATATATATAGAATTGGCTTACACTCGCCACAAGCTACATCAAAGTCACATCAGTACAATACATAATCATCATGAAGAAGAGCAGGGTCCGACTACGGACAAAAACAAACGAGAAAATAAGAACGACGTCCATCCTTGCTATCCCAGGCTGCCGGCCTGGAACCCATCCTAGATCGATGAAGAAGAAGAAGAAGAAGAAGCAACTCCAAATGAACAATCAATGCGCTCGCGTCAAGTACCCTTTACATGTACCTGCAACTGGTGTTGTAGTAATCTGTGAGCCACAGGGGACTCAGCAATCTCATTTCCAAAGGTATCAAGACTAGCAAAGCTTAATGGGTGAGGTATGGTTAAGTGGTGAGGTTGCAGCAGCGGCTAAGCATATATTTGGTGGCTAAACTTACGAGTACAAGAAAATAAGAGGGGGAAGATCTACGCATAGCGGACGTGAACTATGGATGATCAAATGAATGATCCTGAACACCTACCTACGTCAGACATAACCCCACCGTGTCCTCGATCAGAGAAGGAACTCACAAAAGAGACAGTCACGGTTACGCACACAGTTGGCAAGTTTTATTTAAGTTAACTTCAAGTTATCTAGAACCAGTGTTAAACAAAGTTTTCACGTTGCCACATAACCGCGGGCACGGCTTTCTGAAAGATTTAACCCTGCAGGGGTGCTCCAACTAGTCTATCACAAATTATCACAAGCCGCATAGAAATCCTCGATCACGAAACTCACAATCTCGTCGGATTCCTTAGTGGAAAACCTCAACTCTGAGATTACCCAAAGCATCACCGGAATCCCGATGCACAAGATATCTCGTCAAAGGTAAAACTAATCCAGCAAGGCCGCCCGACGTGTCGACGTACCCGATAGGAGCCGTGTATCTCGTTCTCAGGACACGACGGATGGAACTAGCTACGAGTGCCAAACCTCGAGTTTCCTCGCGGTGGCCCCGCAGGCAGACCATTTGGGACCAACACCATCAGCACTGGCCCCTCCTGTTTATGTAAAATTACTCCTCGGGTAGCGCTAACTCCCTATGCATTTCAGTGTTAACAAAGTTATTATGTTGGGCAAATGTAAAACCAATGTTGGGCCTTGCCAGACCAGCTTTAATCTAAAACGAATTATCAAGGGGGTCCCCATAACAACCCCGATCGTGTTAGGAGTGCTCAAATATGGAACATAACACTGGTAGCCGAAACTAAGGGAGCAAAGGTGGAACAAAACACTAGGCTAGAAAGGCCGAGCCTTCCACCTTTTACCAAGTATATAGGTGCATTAAATTAAATAGCATTTAATATGGTGATATAACAAGGAACCTATGCTATCACATGGAAGCAACTGCACCTGCAACTAGCAACGCTAACACAGGGTTAAGCAAGCAGTAACATAGCCAATCAGTGGTTTGCTAGGTTGAACAGGTTGAAGGTTTTCATGACAATGTTGAGAGGCTGATATTTAACATGTGGTAGGCAACGAGACATAATCGATAGAAACGGTAAACTAGCATGGCAATGATAGTAATGGTATCTGGGGAAATGGTCATCTTGCCTGAGATCCCGCTTGGAAGAAGAATGCCTCCGTGAAGCAGACGAACCGACGTAGTCGAACAGGTCCTCACAATCCAACACGCTTGCAGAACTCTAACGAGACGAAGCAAACCGGAAACAAGTATCAACACACGGAATTCACAACACGATGCAACAACACAAATGATGCATGAGTAGCTGAATACATGCAAGTCACGGCATGACAAATCACACAATCAAACACTACACATTAAGTGAAGTTCAATATGCAACGAGTTGCATATCAACGAAACTCCACGTTTAATTATTAGTTCACTCCCGTTTAATAACATGACAATATTAAAATGTTGTTAACATGGCAAGCGGTGAAGCACAAATTAAACTACCAATCTAGGCATTTTAAATGAGGTCGGAAATGACATATAGCATCTCCGAGACGACCTCACATGTTAATTTACAATTCTGTCCAGATTTGTCCTAATCACATTTTAAGATTGTTAAACGTCGAAACAAAGTGGTTCACGTGAAACTACATGTCGTTCTAGCCCATTTACATATATGGCTCATCTCCAACGGAGCTACGGATAAATAGCTATGGCCTAAATCGTTTATATTACGTCGACACACAGACCGATGCAAACAGCAAGCTAACAGTTTTAAACGTGCATGAGAGTTGGAAATTATTGTTCTACGCAAAAATCCACACATTCTACATATCTACAGGTTTTGCATATGAGGCGCCGTTAAAAACTTACAAACATATTAATATTAACCATCTATAATCCCTAGTGCAACCAACAACACAAAAAAAGACAGGGATAAATAATATGGGCTTTGCTAGGATTTGAACCCCAGATCCCTAGGATGGACACTAGTAGCCCAACCACCAGACTGAATAAGAAGCTGTGGCAAAAATAGACTAAACAGCACAAAAATAACATACAGAAGCTATTGCGCTCGAGAGGCACAAATCCTAAAAAAAGAAAACTATGCATCGCTGGGGATTTGATCCCTGGATCCCATGGCAAAACTAACCAGCACCAACCATTACGTTATTGCATACTATAGTGACAGAACATAACGGGTAAGATAAAGCCTAGATATGCCACACGGATTAGGATAAAAAAACAGAGTTGAGATCGGATCTCACAGCAGGGAAACGAGACGTCGGCGACCAAAACGAGGCTGGCCCTTGTCTGGCTCGTCCCGGCCGTTAAAAGGGAGCGAGCCGAGGTGAGTGCTCGTCCTCCTCCCTGGCTGCACGCACAGGAGGCAATGACACGAGGCAGGGGCTGGGACTCCGGCGGAACAGCGGGGAGAACTCCGTCAACGGTGGCTCAGATTCGCGCAAGGGGGACTCGTTCCTGGGGCTGGAGACCACGTGCGGAGCTCCTGGTGGTGGGGTTCATGGCATCGGCGGCCAAGGGGGCTTCTGCTGCTGCTAACATTCAGAGAAAGAGAGCGAGATGAAGGTTGAGAGAGTAGAGAAGGAAGGGAGAGAAAGAAACAGAGATGGGAGAGGGAGAGGAACAACACAGGGGCGACCTGCTGCTCCGGCGAGGCGGGCTGGAGAGCTCTGGCTGGCATGGGGCTCCAGTGCGGTGGTCAAGGCGGGGAGAGGTCAGGCGCTGGGACGGGCTCCGCGGCGCTGCGGGTACGCGTACGCCCCGCTGCAAGCGCTGGACGCGTCCGGCGGCTCTGCTCGCGAGGAGCTCCTGGGAAGAGCAGAATCGGGGGATCTGGTGGTAAGGATTGGCTAGCTGAGAGGGGATTGGGTAGGCACGCAAACGTTTGCAGGTGGAGAAAACGAGGTGGGTGGCGGCGGCGTGGCTTGGGATTGGGGATAGGACAGACCTCCTAGATTTTAGGGTTGCTACCTATATATATATATATATATATATATACATGAGATATGATAGGATGGGGCTATCTCATCCCTTTGATTTAAATCGAACGGTCGAGATTATAGGTTAGGGAGTCGAGTGGACAAACCGATGACGGTTTGCGGTATAACGGGGTTGATCCGGACCCAACGGTCACGACCGCCGGGTTCGGGTTCCGGGAGGTTTTCAGACTGGGCTGCGCGTAGGGTCGATGCACTGTGCAGAGGGGCTGGGCAGAGATGAGAGGGAAAATGGGCACCCGGCAACATATTTTAAAAACACTGACAACCTTCCGACGGTAGTCCGAATACGGTGCCGCTACGGTCGACCGTACGGGTACCAGACGGACTCCGATGCGACGAAATTCGACAGGCGGCCTAGCTATAACTAATTTCGACTGCATGCCAAGTTTCACCCCGATCAGAGAAAGTTTTATGCACACTTTTAAAATAGGGTTCGACGATGCCGCGGGCGCGTGCGTGTGTGAACGGGCTCAGAGCGAACAACGACGAGAACCGGCAACTAACAACGGTTGCAAGTTTTGGAAACTGGCGGCAATGGAGATGCCGATGCAATGCTGATGATGCGCATGATGCAATGATGATGCAACAAATAAAATAAGACACACGACGAAAATGGAATAGAAGGGGAATCTTCTGGAACGTCGGCATCGGGCTGTCACAGCTGCGGCAACAAAAGTCCTTCCCTGGCGCGTAGTAATTCTTATTGTTACTTCTCTGGTTTGCATCGGTTTTTCCCTTGAAGAGGAAAGGGTGATGCAGCACAGGAGCAATAAGTATTTCCCTCAGTTTGAGAACCAAGGTATCGATCCAGAAGGAGGGCCTCGTCAAGTCCAAAGTACCTGCGCAAACACAAACAATCTTGCACCCAACGCTTCAAAGGGGTTGTCAATCCCTTCAAGATTGTTTGCAAAGTGAGATCTGAAGGCGGAAAGTGCAACAAAGTAAAAAGTGTAAGGCTGAAAATATGGTGTGGAGTAGACACCCTACCAACATAGCTCTTAATGTTACCGAATCCACGTCTCAAAACTAATTGAGAGGAATCAAAACTTCTCTTTCTACTCAATGCACATGAAGATGGAGGTTTTTGTATCCTCTTTGGGTACCTATCACCTTTGGGACTACTTTCATAGCATCAGCTAACTACCAAGTCACGCACCGTCGTGCTCTAAAAGATATAAGTGAAGCACATAGAGCAAAAGTATCTAGCTCAAAAGATATAAGTGAAGCACTATGAGCATTCTAGCAAAATCACGATGAGTGCATGTCTCTCTCTCTCTCAAAAAGGTATGCAGCAAGGATGATTGTGACACAACAAAAAGAAAAGACTCCTACGATACAAGATGCTCCAAGCAAAACACATATCATGTGGTGAATAAAAATATAGCTCCAAGTAATGTTACCTATGGATTGAAGACGAAAGAGGGGATGCCTTCCCGGGGCATCCCCAAGCTTAGGCTTTTTGGTGTCCTTGAATTGGGCTTGGGATGCCTTGGGCATCCCCAAGCTTGAGCTCTTTACACTCCTTATCTCTTTGTCCATGAGAACATTACCCAAAACTTGAAAACTTCACAACACAAAACTTAAACAGAAACTCGTGATATCATTAGCACAAGAAAACAAACTACCACCTCTTTTGGTACTGCAGCAAACTTGAATTCTATCTATATTGGTGTTGGGATACTGTATTATCACTTTTCCATGGCTAGTACCCCCCCCCCCGATACTAACCATAGTTTCATCAAAACAAGCAACCAACTCAACAAAAACAGAATCTGTCAAAAACAGACCAGTCTGTAGCAATCTGTATACTTCGTATACTTGTGGTACCTCAAAAATTATGAAAAATTACGACTGCCTGGGCAAAAGCCATATCAACCAGCAGCTAAAAGAATCAACTCAAAAGTCCTTTCAGAATAAAAATGAAAAATCATCTCGTGGGCGAAAAGTTTCTGTCTTTTTCCAGCAGGATCAAACAACCATCACCAAGACTAGTCATAAAGGTTTTGCTTGACTCAAACACAAAAAGAAACACAAAAAAACAAAATCACAACAGAATTATGATGGTGTGGACGCAACAAAACAGAAAGAAAAAAGATAAATTCATTGGGTTGCTCCCAACAAGCGCTATTGTTTAATGCCCTTAGCTAGGCATTGAAAATTCAATGATGCTCACACAAAAGACAAGAATTGAAGCACAACGAGAGCACCATAAAGCATGTGAAAATCACATCTAAGTCTAACATACTTCCTATGCATAGGCATTTTATAGGAAAACAAATCGGCAAGACAACCAATAGTTACCAAATGAAAGGAAGAAGAAAGAGACAATAGCAATCTCAACATAACCAGAGGTAATTTGGTAACATGAAAGTTTCTACCACAATCTTTTCCTCTCTCATAGCAATTACATGTGGGATCATAATCAAATTCAACAATATAGCTATCACAAAGGATATTCTTTTCATGATCCACATGGATGCAAAGTTGACGCTCTTCAAAATAGTGGGATTATCATCAACTAAAGTCATGACTTCTCCAATCCCACTTTCAATATTATTGCAAATATCATAATCATCATGAGGCTTAAACAAATTTTCAAGATCATAAGAAAAATTGACACCCCAATCACGATCATTGCAACAAGTAGTGGACATAGCAAAACTAGCATCCCAAATCTTAGGGTTTTGCAGATTTTTAGCATGATTGTCACTAATAGAATTTATAGTGAAACCATTGCAATCATGCTTTTCATCCAAGGAGCCCTCGTGAATCACTTCATAAATTTCTTCCTCACAATTTTCAGATTCACGCATCTCAAGCAAAACTCCATAAAGATAGTCAAGTGCACTCAACTCACTAGCAATTGGATCAACATAATTGGATCTCTTAAAGAGATTAGCAAGTGGATGAGAACCCATATCACTAGATTTTCAGCAAGCGAAGATGCAAGCATATTGAAGGCGCACACAAGCGAACAGAAAGCAAGCGAGAGAAAAGGGCGAACGAAAAGGCGAACAAAAAAGGCAAACGAAAAAGGTAAATTGGTGAAGTAGGGGAGAGGAAAACGAGAGGCAACTGGCAAACAAAGTAAATGCAAGAGATGAGTTTGCGACATTTACTTGGATGAGTTCTTGACTTGATCCTCCCCGGCAATAGCGCCAGAAATCCTTCTGCTACTTCTGAAACAACAGCGCCAGAAATTGACACGTTGACGGAGGGACTTGCTTGCGTTGGTTTTTCCCTTGAAGAGGAAAGGGTGATGCAGCACAGGAGCAGTAAGTATTTCCCTCAGTTTGAGAACCAAGGTATCAATCCAGTAGGAGAATCTCGTCAAGTCCAGAGTACCTGCGCAAACACAAAAGAGCTTGCACCCAACGCTTTAAAGGGGTTGTCAATCCCTTCAAGATTGATTGCAAAGTGAGATCTGAAGATGGAAAGTGCAACGAAGTAAAAAAGGTAAGGCCGAAAATATGGTGTGGAGTAGACCCGAGGGCCATAGTGTTCACTAGAGGCTTCTCTCAAAATAGCAAATATCACGGTGGGTGAACAAATTACCGTCGAGCAATTGATAGAACCACGCAAAGTCATGACGATATCTAAGGCAATGATCATACATATAGGCATCACGTCTGAGACAAGTAGACCGATACTTTCTGCATCTACTACTATTACTCCACACATCGACCGCTATCCAGCATGCATCTAGTGTATTGAGTTCATGACGAACAGAGTAACGCCTTAAGCAAGATGACATGATGTAGAGGGATAATCTCAAACCAATGATGAAAACCCCATCTTTTTACCCTTGATGGCAACAACACGATGCGTGCCTCGCTACCCCTTCTGTCACTGGGTGAGGTCACCGCACGGTATGAACCCAAAACCAAGCACTTCTCCCATTGCAAGAATCATAGATCTAGTTGGCTAAACAAAACCCACAACTCGAAGGGAATTACAAGGATATGAAATCATGCATAAGAGAGATCAGAAGAAACTCAAATAAAATTCATAGATAATCTGATCATAAATCCACAATTCATCGGATCTCTACAAACACTCCACAAAAGAAGATTACATCGGATAGATCTCCATGAAGATCATGGAGAACTTTGTATTGAAGATCCAAGAGAGAGAAGAAGCCATCTAGTTACTAGCTATGGACCCGTAGGTCTATGGTGAACTACTGACGCATCATCGGAGAGGTCATGGTGTTGATGAAGAAGCCCTCCGTATCTGAATCCCCCCTCCGGCAGGGCACCAGAACATGCACCAGATGGGATCTTGCGGAGACAGAAGCTTGCGGCGGCGGAAAAGTACTTTCGATGATCTCCTGATTTTTTATGGATTTTTAGGGAATATATAGGCGCAAAACCTAGGGCAACGGAGCCTTAGGGAGCCCACAAGCCAGGGGGCCGCAGGCTCCCCCCTGGCCGCGCCGTGAGGGCTTGTGGGGTCCCTAGTGGCACCCTGCCCTGATTCTCCAGCTCTCCGATCTTTTTATGTTTCGGAAAAAATCTTTTTGGCAGTTTCATTCCGTTTCGAATCCGTTCAACATCCTCCTCTGAAAGGGGTTAAAAACATGGAAAAAACAGGAACTGACACTTGGCATTGAGTTAATAAGTTAGTCCCAGAAAATATATAAAAGGCATGCAAAACATCCAAAGTTTGACAAGATAATAGCATGAAACCATCAAAAATTATAGATACGTTGGAGACGTATCAGCTGCTGCTCCTGAAGTGGTGGCTTCACCATCCCCGGCTGCTCCCGAGGCGGTTGCGTCGTCTCCTTCGCGAGGGCTCCCGGCTCCATCCGCACCGGAGTCGACGTACGCCGCACCGCTGGAGGCGGCAGCAGTATCCACACCGTGGGCCGTCTCGTCAGAGCTGCCATCGGGGTCATAGGGTTGATGGCCGTGTAGATCTTCAAGGATCACATCACCGCCTTCACCCCGCTCCAAAACGAGCTCGTCCCAAGCGGCGTACTCAGCGATGCCGCTGCCCTCATGCGCAGCGCCTCCTCACAGCATGCAGCTCCGCCTCCGAGTCGTCGCGCTGAGCGACGAGCTTACCCAAGTCCAGGTTTCGATACGAGGACTTGGCCAAGCGCAGGGCCATGTAGGCTCCGGCGCGCGCAGCCCAGGCGCGCCAGGCGTCAAGACGATCTTCGCCTGCTGCAAGCCAGCGGGAGAGCCGGCTCATCGATGCCGGCTCCACGTCTTCCGGCCATAGAGCCGCCACTATCGACGAGCCTGCGACCTGGAGCCGAGCCACAGACTCGCCCAGGGCGCGCTGGCGGGCCCCGAGGCCCACTCCGATCTCCTCCATGCTCAGCATCTACCTCCTGCCCAGACGTGCGGCATTCCTCACGGCTCACCTCGACGGCCGTGTCGGCTGCCCCCTGTGTCTCAGGGAAGAGGCCTAAGACGGAGAAAGAGGTGCAAAAACGAGTAAGAGGAGGAGTCGGCGAAGAAAGTTCAAGACAAAATAAAAACAAAAAAGAAGACTCACGATGGAAGGCGCTATCGATCTCGTGAACGCTCTCCAGGACCTCGAGCTCCCGCACCTTGCTCGCGTGAGTAAGGCGGGCAACTTCCTCATGGAGGGTCGCCGCAGATTCCAAGGCCTCGGCCAGCTGTGTCTGCTTCTGGACAAGGGCCTCCTGCTTCTACCTCAAGGCGGCGTCCTTGAGCTTCATCTCCCCGAGATGAATCGACGCGAGGCGTTCCACGTCGGCAGAATGGGAGGCTTCCTTCTTGTGCAGCGTGCCATGCAGCTGCTCCAGCTCAACCCGGCTGGTGAAAGTGTATGCTATGCCCCTAATCGACTTTTGGTGTTAATGACAACACATACATAGGAAACTAATCCTATTTGTTGAGTGTATCTCAGGATGGCAAGTACTTTAGTAGATTGCGAATTATGTGCCAAAGGTGGTCTGAGAAGATCGGGATTTATATGTCAAGAAGGCTCGGGATTGAGAAAAGATGACGCAGACTATCCTTTTGAGTTTACTATTCTTGATTATAGGGATCCCGCACTATTAAGAGGGCATCACGGGTTTTGCGATGAACTTGCTCATACCACATCTTCACTATTCTGTTCAATACCACATATTCTCTACTCTGCTCCTATCTCAAAACAGGTCTAATGCCTCGGACTTCCGGCTCCCTTCGGACGTCCGAGGGCCGGTCAAGGGTCGGACGACCGACGGGCTTCGGAAATCCGGAGCTCTGCACCAGAAGAACTTGAGCCCTATAACTCGGAATTCCGGCTCCCTCCGGACATCCGAGGGCCGGTCGACCGACCAGCTTCGGAAATCCGGACCCCTGCACCAAAAGAACGTGAGCTCTATAACTCGGATTTCCGGCTCCCTCCGGACGTCCGAGGGTCAGACATCCGACCCCTTCGGAAATCCGGAACCTTGCACCAGAAGAAGTTGAGTTGAATAACTCGGATTTTCGGCCTTCTCCGGACGTCCGGTCCCTGTTCAACTCACAGTGTTCCCGGACATATCTCCAGCTCTCGGACGACCGACCCTTGTCGGACATCCGACCCCTTGTGGACGCCCGGACTTCCGTAAACTGTCGGACGTCTGAACCATGTGTGACTTAAAGTGTCCCCAACGGCTGTTTTACACTCCCCACTATATATACCCCCCCTCCCACTTCGTGAGAGGGTGTCCAACACAGCTAGAACACATCCAAGAACACCTTTCTTCTCACTCACTCTTGTCTACACCAAATCTTAGATCCCAAGAGCATTTGTGAGTCCCTTTGAGTGTTGTTCCAATCAAAAGATAGATCATCTCCTTCTCCTCCTTCCCACCAAAGTGATTTGTGATTTGAGCAAGTTTTGAGCAATCCCCATGATCTTGTTACTCTTGGAGGTTGGAGACTCCTAGGCGGTAGGAGTCTTCGGAGAGGAATCAAACCATTGTGATTTCCCCCGGAAAGTTTGTGAAGGTTTGGAAGCCACCTCAAGGCTTACCACTAGTGGTTGAGAAACACCTTCGTGGAGTTATCTCAAAGGGAGAATAGGTTGAGCCTTCGTGGCGTTGGTGTGCCTTCGTGGTAACATCCGCCCCTCTAACGGTGACGTAGCTTCCCTCCAAGAAAGTGAACATCGGGATACATCCTCGTCTCTCTTGAAGTTTCGGTTATTCCTAACCCTAACTCTCTACTTGTGTTAATCCTTATTACGTACTTGTATTTGATTATTTTTTACCGCTTGCCTTACTTCACTCTAAATAGCTTACTCCTTGTCATAGCAATTATTAGGCCTACACTCATATTCCGCACTTTTGCCTAAATTTGCTAAGTAATTATTAAAATTTGGAACTGCACCTATTCACCCCCCTCTAGGTCCATCTCGATCCTTTTCAATTGGTATCAGAGCCTCGTGCTCTATTCTTGTGGCTTAACCGTCGTAGAGCGAGATGGACGGGATTCCAACTATGGTAGCTCCAGTGGAGAGGGACGGGACTTCCACAGAAGTCAAGTCTTTCACCTTTGAGGACCTGGAACGGGCCCTTGCCAAGCAAAAAGAGGAGCATGATGCTTCTCTCGAGGCCTTGGTCCAAATAAGACTGGCATCATTAACCACGGGGACAGCCACGTCCCCGAGGGCCTCAGGGCCACATGTGCACGGTTCTTCATTTGGCCAACAACCTCCGGAAAGGAACCAAACCAGTGTTCCATGGCTATATGCTAGATCTCAAATTGAGAAACCTAAGTACAATCCTGGAGGAAAACCTCCCTTGCTTGATGACAATTCCGATTTTGCTTTGTGGAGAGTTGGTATGCAGGATCATCTTAGGTACGCCAATGATGAGATGTTGGACATCCTCGAGCATGGGTACAATCCTGTAGATCCAAGGTGCCTCACTCCCAGAGAAACTTATGACAAGCATCTCAATGACACTGCGAACATGTGCATAAGAAAAGGAATGAATGACAAGCAACGGAGACCTTACATTCACATCACAAGTGCCAAGGAACTGTGGGATAGCATTATAAGGACCAAGACCGGTACCTCCACTCTTCGGCTTGCTCAATATGAAATTGCCAAGGGCCAATTACAGAATTTCTGTATGGAAAAGGGTGAATCTCCCAAGCAACTGCTAGAACGGCTCATGACTCTCGCCGCAGACATTGAGTCATGTGACTGTGACAAGACGCAAGATGATTTCAATCTGACCAAGAGATTTCTCGTGGACAAGTTACTTCATGCTCTTGCTCCGTATCACCATCAAATGGTATGGGACATGAGGCAGCACCATGGTTTCAAAGAAATGACTCCAGATGACATCATATCCACTTTCCAATTATTTGAAGAGTCAAAGGCAAATGCAACAAAGCACCTTGCCATGCATGGCACTTCAACATCAAAGATCAATCTTGCTTTGAAAGCCAAGCATGAATGTGACGAAGAAGAAAGTGAAGAAGAAGAGGGTGATGTTGACTGCGAAGATGGTGATGATGTTGACTCTGATGAAAGCCCATCTTATGAGGACATTGCTCTCTTTGTAAAGAAGTTCAGTGCAGGCAAATTCAAGGGAAGATTCCCAAAGAAGAAGGTAAGGAAATGCTACAACTGTGAGGAAACCAACCACTTCTCCAATGACTGCCCTTATGAGAAGAGAGAAGACAAACCAAGGTTTCCAAAGACCTTTGTAAAGAAGAAATTGCCAAACCCTATGAACTCCAAGCTCAAGAGGACAAATGGAAGAGCAATGGTTGCACAAGAAGAATCAGATCCAGAAGACGTTGGTGGGGTTGCCGGAGTAGCTCAGGATACACAAAACACCTTGAGGCTAGTCAACAAAAGTGGTGATGTTGTTCACTACAACTATATGAAAGACTACAAGGGCAACGCCCACAAGTGTTTGATGGCAAAGACTGCCATGGGAGATGAGGAAGACCAGATCTCCCATGATAAGGTTAAGTTAACTCCACGGTTAAACTCTTTCAGTCTAGCTTCTACCCCATCTGATGAGTATCTTGATGCGGAAGATCACTATGAGGATAATGACTTAGATCATCCCATGTTTGCTAAAATAAACAAATTTATGTGCTCTCTTAAAGGAAAGAAGCTCACTATGTTTTGCATACTTATGGAAATGGTGAGTAAACACAACAATATCATCAAGGAACTTGAATCCCTCGTCACTGAGGAGAAGGAAAGAAATGAAATCCTTGAGCAGAAAGTCTTGTATGAGGAAGCACAAAATGATGCATTATGCTCAAAAGTAGGCGAAAACCTTGATAAACATGCTAATGATCTTGCCTCCTTGAAAAAGGCTGAATCTGTGTGCAAAGAGTTACTAAATGATAAAAACCGACTAGTGAACTCTCATGCTTCCCTTTCTAAGGACTGTGAGCGTCTATCCTTGTCTCTCAAAGACAAGGAAGAGAAACTCACTGTTCTTACAAAGAGCTTTGAGGCACTCAAGGTTACTTATCTTGACACTTTAGCTAAGGCTTACTCCTTGTCGTGGGTATAAGTCTGACAGTAGATGTGTAGGGTACGAAAGGATGGGCAGAGCCTTAGCTACAACGAGGTTGTATGAGTTCAGGCCCCTCTACGGTGGAGGTAAAAGCCCTACATCTCAGTGCTCTTGGGAGCTTTATGTCGAGTGGAATATGGATTACAGCGAATTGCTAACCCCTGCACCAGTGGGGAAGGGCGACTTATATAGAGTGCGCTGCCCTTCACAACGGTTCGGTGCACAGGGGTAGAGTAGTGGTGATTAAATGTCTACATTACAGGTAACGTATGCCTTAAATGCTAATAAAGGTACATGAAAGCGTATGACCATTGCCCTCCAGGGGGGTTACGATGTACAGAGTGGAATCCAGTCGGTACGTTTGATACGCTCCGAATGCTCATTTCCGACTGGATGATGGAGGAATCGTCACCGACTGGATGATGGAGGAATCATCACCGACTGGATGAAGGGAAGTCCTTAATTTAGTCGGAACTGACTAAGGGCCTTGTCCCTTATGAAGGGTAGTCTTTGGGTAGGACCTATAGGGCAGGCCTGTGACCCTACCCTAGGACTATAACCCCATCATTAGTCCCCGAATGGATCGGGGTTGGAACGACGAAGCGACGCTTGGAGTACGGATCCGACTGGTATGGATGCGACTTTGGCGTTGCTTGCCTCGATCCATTTTATCCTCTTGACCAGTGATCCGAGTGGATATATCTGTGAAACGAACCATCAGAAACCGAGTGTTTTCGTGGAATCTTTTGACGTGACCGGTCAACTGACAGCGGTGGATTTTCTGGGATCCTCAAATTTCGGTTGCCGCGCGCTCAGCGGGGATGACGACATCGTCATCAAGTAGTATCCGCCGCCTTGATTTCTGCGCCTTCATCTCCTCCACTAATACCGCAGCAACCGGTCGGGGGATAAGATTTCGGGGCCACCTGCTAGTGACCCAGTCGGAACCTTATTTAAACCTCCCCAGCGAGGGTTTCTCGTTGCACTCGCCTGATAACTCGCACTCGCCCCGCTTCTCCTGTGACTTCCTGCGCATCCCAAGCTCCTTCCTTCTCCTCCTCCCCTGCGGATCTGCAGCCTCGACCATGACGAAGGGGCAGACGAGCAAGCTTGAGGCGCGGAAGAAGAAGAAGGCGGCAGCTCCTGCTCAGCGGCGGCAGCGAGCACTGCCGGCGGGTTGGATCCAGGGGGATTTCCTCCCCTCCACGGTGACGGCGGCGGACATGCTGGAGCTGGTGGAGCAAGGCCTGATCGAGAACAAGTCGTTGAGACTGCCGGGGAGGGCGAGACGGAGCCGGTGCCTCGGGAGGATGAGTGCGTCCTGCTGCTCAGTCACGTGTACCGAGGCTTCTCTCTGCCTCCTCATCCCTTCTTTAGAGGTATAATGAACCACTTCGGGGCGTAGCTCCACCATTTTCCTCCCAACGCAATAGCTCATCTCTCTGCCTTCGCCGTGCTTTGCGAGTGTTTTATCGGTTGCCCTCCTCATTGGGGGCTCTTTAAGCACATCTTCTTCGCTAGATCCCAAACCATCAAAGACTTAGCCAGTCGGACGACAAAACTCATCTCCTCCAGCTCTGCGGAGGCTTAGGCTTCCAAAAGAAAAGCAAAAGTAGCTATCCCGCTCTTCAGTTGTCTGAATCCGTTAGGAACTGGCAGTCGACTTGGTTCTACTGCCAGGACGTCGCTTGTCCGAATGCTGCAACGGGACTGCCCCCTTTTAGCTTAGACCGACCGGCTCCGCCTAGGCAGCTTGCGCTCACAAAGATGGAAAAGATCCAGATTCAGCCTCTGGTCAACGCGCTGGTAGATGTCGTCTGCAAGGGAGTCACCGGCATAGATTTGCTGGAGGTTTTTCTGGGTCGGCGTATCCAGCCTTTGCAAGCTCGACACCACACCATGTGGCACTACACGGGTCCTGAGGACTCCACTCGGACTCACCCTGAGTGCGTGACCGGGGAGGTTGTGACGGCGTGGGTCCACGCCATCACAGGCGCCTGCGATAACCCCAGAGGAGCCCGGCGAGTGAAGCCCTTCCGCGCGGACAACCCTCCTCAAAATGAGGTGAGAATACCTTGCTGAGTGCTTACAATTCCCTTAGATTTGCCACTTTTTCTTGCATCACTGTCTGACATCTGATGTTGTCGACTGTATCTTGTGCAAGCGTGGACCAACTGGTATTCCCCCGTCTCGAACGAGAATCCGGCTGAGGAAGAGGAAGGCAGCCAGGAAGGCAGCGTGGAGAGCGTCGAGTATGTCTCAGACAGCGGGGAGACGGAGGAGGAGTCTGAAGAAGAGGAGGGGGAAGGGGAGGAGCAGAGCTCGCCACCCCCACCACCAGAGCCTCGAACTAAGCGTCGTCACGAACCCGTGACTTCGTCGGCTCCTCCAGCGGCCCCGAGTGCCCCGTCAGCTCCCGTGACTCCGTCGGCTACTCCAGCGGCCCTGAGTGCCCCGTCAGCTCCTCCCGTGGTTCCGAGCGCCTTGCCAGCTACTCCCGTGGCTCCGAGTGCTCGGAGCACAAAGAGGACCAGGGACGCTGCTGCTGAACCTGCGGGCCAACCTTCCAAGGTGGCCAAACCGAGTGGATCCAAACCTCGGAAGGCTTTGCCGCGGATGAGGATCGCCGTTCCCGTTGCTTCAACGTGAGTGTTATGTTCTCTTATCTTCTCTCAGTATTTGATTGAACTCATGTTTATTGGTCGAGTGGATTTTACTCGACAGAGCTGCTACTTCCGCCACTTCTCCGCCACGCCAGGAAGGCGATCCCATGGATACGGACAACGTTGCCACATCCCAGCAAGGTACGTCGTGAAGACTCCGAGAGCCCAAACTATTGTTTCGCGAATTCTGTCTTTGATCTTGCCTTTTTTCTGTGGTCTCACGTCGTTCAGTCGGGCTTCCTTCAGAGGTGATTCACGTGGAGGAGGACGACCGGAAGAGGTCCGAGCAAGTTGCGGTGCCTGTCCTTGAGGCTGTTCCATCTGCTACTACTCCCGCCATGGACGCGCCGCCAGCCGAGACGATGTCGTCGACTGAAACGGCGCTCATCGCTGCTGAGCCGACTGGAGCAGGACTTGGGATGCCCAAGGAGTCTCTTGTGGTGCCAGGTCCGTCGACCATCCAGTACGACACCCAACGCCTCCCGGAAGATCAGGTGGGAGCTGCCAAGGGGGCCATGGTGCAGGCGGAGTTGATGGCGGGTGATGCCAAGAGAGCGTACGACTCCATCGCGTCTGTGTACAAGCGAAGCTTGGAACTCCGGGAAGATATTCGAGTAAGTGGGCTAGTAAGTATTTACTTTCCTCTTGTAACCCAGTGGGTGTTTAAGCAATATACTCGGATGCAGTATGATTATTTTGCAGTGGGTTCACTCTTAGTGAACCCAGTGGGTGTAGTCCCCGAGACTTCTGTCGAGTGCTTGCACCGGCAGTTGTCTTTATATACATTTTCTTTAACTTGATCAGATCAAAACTAATCTGTTAGAACGTTACCGGTGGGGGCACTCCGAGTGCACCTACTGGAAGTAGTCCCCGAGAGTAATTTTACTCATGTCGGGTAGTAGTAGCCTCATAGGCTTGTTTTTGTTATTTAACTCAATAGGGCGGACCTGTTTGAACTTCATGGCAGTGGGGTCACTCTTAGTGAACCCACTGGGTGTAGTCCCCGAGCCCGCTGTCGACTGCTTGCGTCGGCAGGGGTCTGAAGAACTTCGAGCTTTTATTGTTTTCCTTGTTGAATTTGTCTGATCTTCTCTTGGCTCTGATTTGTAGAAGACTTGCGAGATGGGATCAGCGTACAACACTCTGAAGGCTGAAAAGGTTCAGCTTGCTGCTGATCTGGAGGCAGCTCTTCATGACTTGGCTGGTGTGAAGGGTGCTCTCGCTGAACGAGAGAAGTCCTTGGAGGAGTCCCGTGAGGCAAACAAGGCATTGGTGGCCGAAATGGCGAAAATGGGGAAACAAAGGACCGAGCTGATGGGACAGATGAAGGTGGTGAACAGGCGGTGCATATCACAGGAGAAGTACATCAGTGACTGGGCAAGGAAGATGATTGCGCTTCTCGGTGGTAAGTTTCGTTTTTCCGAGTGCTTCTTGACTGTGTATTTAATTATGCGCTTACTTTCTGCTCGTCTTGTCTTTGCAGATTTTTGTATGGACATTGAAACTGAAGCAGCTGACGTTGAGCAATCGGTTATTCCGAACGTTCCACTCGGCGAGGACGCCAATCGAGACATGCTCCGAGCGCACATTCGCCTGGGCAAAGTGGGACCTTTCATAGGTCGACTGAGAGAGGTCGTCGGCCGAATCGACAAGGAGCTGTGGCCCGAAGACGAGTCCCGGCAAGAGATGGAAGGGTTGATGACTCGGCTGGAGGACGTCCCGAACCGAGTGCAGGCGTGGAAGGAGTCTGCTGCTCGCTGTGGTGCGGACGTGGCGTTGTCGCTGGTCCGAGTGCACTGCAAGGAGGCTCGCGAAGAGAAGCTGAAGGCGCTGCAGGTCGCCAACACTAAGAAGCTTCTATTCGAAGACTTCATGGAGACCTTCCTTGAGAGCGCCCCTCGCATCGCAGACGGGATCGACCTCGACACTTTCGTGGAGCCTGCCAGTCCCAGTGCCAGCCCTGACGACGCTTGAGAAAACTTTTACCTCGGTATGCCGAGTGTTACTTGTATCAAACTTTGGCCACTGTTGTTGGCCGTCACATTCGTGGTTCGGTGTGGATAAGCTTGATCTACACCGAACCGACTATCTTTAAACCAACTTTTAATTGGAACCGAATATTTTGCTCTTCCTTTGCCAAAGGATTGTTGACACGTGGCTCGTGGTTTTTGTTTGGCGTTTCTTGGTGAAGCCAATGGCAAACATGCGGAGCATGTAATTGTCAGTTGTCTTGACATCTGCATGAGCCTCAATGAGGGTCTGCTAAGCCTCCGAGTGGATATCTAGGATACACTCAAAGGGAGTTCTTTACTTAGGCGATTCGTTATCGCAGCTAAGTCTTAAAGCACGACCGTAAGGTCGCACTCGGAGCGAGTTGCTACTCATGTAATTGTCAGTTGTCTTGACATCTACATGAGCTTTAATGAGGGTCTACTACTCATGTAATTGTTAGTTGTCTTGACATCTACATGAGCCTCAATGAGGGTCTGCTAAGCCTCCGAGTGGATCTCTAAGATACACTCAAAGGAAGCTTTTTACTCCGGCGATTCTTGATCGCAGACAAGTCTCCGAGTGCGACGTTTAGAGCACACCCGGAGAAAGTTGTTGCTTAGGCGATTCTGGATCGCAGCTAAGTCCCCGAGTGCGACGTTTAATGCACAATCGGAAAAAGTTTGTACTTAGGCGATTCTTGATCGCAGCTAAGTCCCCGAGTGCGACGTTTAGTGCACACTCGTAGAAAGTTTGTACTTAGTTGATTCTTCATCGCAGCTAAGTCTCCGAGTGCGACGTTTAGTGCACACTCGTAGAAAGTTGATACTCATGTAGTTGTTAGTTGTCTTGACATCCACGTGAGTCTCCGGAGGGTGTGCTAAGCCTTCGAGTGGATCTGTAGGATACACTCGAAGGAAGCTTTTACTTAGGCGATTCTGGATCGCAGCTAAGTCCCCGAGTGTGTTGTCTCGTGCGCACTCGAAGGGAGTTGGTACTCATGTAATTGTCAGTTGTCTTGACATCCACATGAGTCTCAATGAGGTTCTGCTAAGCCGTTACTTAGGCGATTCTGGATCGCAACTAAGTCTCCGAGTACGACGTTGAGTGCGACGTTTAGTGCACACTCGGAGAAAATTAGAACTTAGGCGATTCTTGATCGCAGCTAAGTCCCCGAGTGCGACGTTTAGTGCACACTCGGAGAAAATTAGTACTTAGGCGATTCTTGATCGCAGCTAAATCCCCGAGTACGACATTGAGTGCGTACTCGGAGAAAATTAGTACTTAGGCGATTCTTGATCGCAGCTAAGTCTCCGAGTGCGACGTTTAGTGCACACTCGGAGAAAATTAGTACTTAGGCGATTCTTGATCGCAGCTAAGTCCCCGAGTGCGACGTTTAGTGCACACTCGGAGAAAATTAGTACTTAGGCGATTCTTGATCGCAGCTAAGTCCCGAGTGCGACGTTTAGTGCACACTCGGAGAAAATTAGTACTTAGGCGATTCTTGATCGCAGCTAAGTCCCCGAGTGCGACATTTAGTGCACACTCGGAGAAAATTAGTACTTAGGCGATTCTTGACCGCAGTTAAGTCCCCGAGTGCGATGTTTAGTGCACACTCGGAGAAAATTAGTACTTAGGCGATTCTTGATTGCAGCTAAGTCCCCGAGTGCGACGTTTAGTGCACACTCGGAGAAAGTTTGTGCTTAGGCGATTCTGGATCGCAGCTAAGCTCCCGAGTGCGATGTTTAGTGCACACTCGGAGAAAGTTAGTACTTAGGCGATTCTGGATCGCAGCTAAGTTTTTTTTTTTGAGACCAGAGTCTGCGACCACGGAAGAATTTTGAATCTGCAAAAACTCAATCTGCTTTGTATTACTTCAATGATACTTGTTCTTTACATTGCTTCAGTCGACGGTCACGTGTAGAAGCGCTTCAGGAGATCTCCTTTCCATGCTCGCGGCTCGTCCGTTTCCCTGTCGAGGTTGTAGAGTCGATATGCTTCGTCGTTCAGTACCTTGGAGATGATGAAGGGTCCTTCCCAGGCGGGAGCCAACTTGTGAGGTCTCTGCTGATCCACTCGAAGCACCAGGTCGCCTGCTTGGAATGTACGACTCCTGACGTGTCGCGCGTGAAAACGCCGCATATCTTGTTGATAAATGGTTGAGCGAGTCAGTGCCATCTCGCGCTCCTCCTCTAGAAGATCCACTCCGTCTTGCCTTCCTTGCTCTGCTTCGACTTCGGAGAAGAGTTCAACTTGTGGAGCGTTGTGAAGCAAATCACTCGAAAGGACCGCCTCTGCTCCATAAACGAGGAAGAACGGGGATCGCCCTGTAGATCTATTTGGGGTTGTGCGGAGACCCCACAGCATCGAAGGCAGTTCGGTGACCCATGCGCTGGCAGCATGTCCCACTTCTCGCAGGAGTCGAGGCTTCAAACCTTGCAGAATAAGTCCATCCGCCCGTTTTGCTTGCCCGTTTGTTTGGGGATGCGCCACAGATGCAAAATCCACTCGGATACCTTGGCCTGTACAGAAACCTTTGAATCTGTCCGAGTCAAAGTCTGTGCCATTGTTAGTGGTTATGTTGTGCGGCACCCCGAATCTGGAGATGATGTCCCTAACAAACTTGATGGATGTAAGGGCGTCGAGCTTATTGATGGGCTTGGCTTCAATCCACTTTGTGAACTTGTCGACTGCCACCAACAGATGTGTGAATCCCCCTTGGCCTGTCCTGAATGGACCGACCGTATCTAATCCCCACACTGCAAATGACCAAACAAGAGGGATTGTCTTCAACGCGGACGTTGGCTTGTGGGATTTGTTCGAGTAGAACTGATAGCCTTCGCATCTGTCGACCATATCCTTCGCCATTTCATTCGCCTGCAACCAGAAGAAGCCAGCTCTGAATGCTTTGGCGATGATTGCCCTTGAGGAGGCGTGATGACCGCAGGTTCCCGAGTGAATTTCTTACAGGATTAACTGTCCCTCCTCAGGGGAGATTCATCGTTGAAGGACGCCTGAAACACTTTCCTTGTATAACTGGCCATCAATGACAGTGAACGACTTTGACTTGCGGACGATCTGTCTGGCTTGGACTTCATCTTCTGGTAATTCTTGCCTCAGGATGTATGCAATGAACGACACAGTCCAATCGAGGGTGATGGCAAGAATCTCCATGATCAAATCAACCACAGCGGGGACTTCGACTTCAGTCGGATTTGTCGAACTCTTTGGTTGTACTGGCTCTTCTTTGAAAGGATATTCTTTAACTGAGGGAAGGTGAAGGTGCTCGAGTGAATCCAAGTTTTGCCAATTCATCAGCTGCTTGGTTTTTCAGTCGTGGAACATGGTGGAGTTCCAGACCTTCAAACTTTTTCTCGAGCTTCCTCACCGCATTGCAGTATGTGGTCATGGTGGGGTTCCTTACATCCCACTCCTTCATCACTTGATTAACTACCAAATCTGAATCGCCGTAGACCATCAGGCGACGGACGCCGAGTGCGATGGCCATGCGCAATCCATAAAGGAGAGCCTCATACTCTGCCTCATTGTTGGAGGAATCAAAGTGTATGTGCAACACATACTTGAGTTTGTCACCCTTCAGCGATATTATCACAACGCCAGCGCCGGAGCCATTCAACATCTTGGACCCATCGAAGAACATTGTCCAATGAGCCGAGTAGATGTGGGTCGGTTGCTGTTGTTCTACCCATTCTGCTATGAAATCAGCCAGAGCTTGAGACTTTATAGCTTTCTTGGCCTCAAACTTGATATCGCAGTATAACATCTCCATCGCCCACTTCGCCACTCGGCCCGATACATCTCGATTGTGGAGGATTTCGACAACGGAGCATCAGAAATGACAGACACCAAGTGGTCTTGGAAATAATGAGCCACCTTCTTTGCAGTCATGTAAATCCCGTAGATAAGTTTTTGATAGTGGGGATACCTCTGCTTGGAAGGAGTCAGGACTTCGGAGAAATAATACACTGGCCGTTGAACCTTGTATGCTTTGCCTTCTTCTTCGCGTTCGACTGTGAGAACAGTGCTGACGACTTGATTTGTAGCCGCGATGTATAGAAGAAGGGGTTCTTTACTGAGCGGAGCAGTAAGAACCGGCTGGGTGGAAAGTAGAACTTTGAGGTCGTCAAATGTGATTTGGGCTTCGTCTGTCCACTCGAAAGTATCTGATTTCTTCATGAGTCAGTACAGAGGAAGTGCCTTCTCGCCGAGTCGACTGATAAACCTGCTCAAAGCATCTAGGCAACCTGTGAGCCTCTGAACATCGTGTATTCTGACTGGCCGCTCCATTCGGACGATGGTCCCGATCTTTTCGGGGTTGACGTCGATCCCTCGTTCGGAAACGAAGAAGCCGAGTAACTTTCCGCTGGGAACACCGAATGAACACTTGGCTGGGTTGAGCTTGATATCGTACCTACGAAGGTTGGTGAATGTTTCTGCCAAGTCAGTCAGCAGGTCGGAACCTTTGCGTGACTTGACTATGATATCATCCATATACGCCTCCACATTTCGACCGATCTGGTCAAGGAGACATGTTTGGATCATGTGCATAAAGGTTGCTCGTGCATTCTTCAAACCAAATGGCATAGTGATGTAGCAGAAGCACCCGAATGGGGTGATGAAGGCTGTTTTTAATTCATCGGGGCCATACAGACGGATCTGATGATAGCCCGAGTAGGCATCAAGGAATGACAAACGCTCGCAACCCGCAGTCGAATCGACAATTTGATCGATGCGGGGGAGCGGGAAATGGTCTTTCGGGCAGACCTTATTGAGATGCTTGAAGTCGATGCACATTCGGAGGGACTTGTCCTTCTTGGGCACCATGACAACATTGGCGAGCCACTCGGAGTGGTGTACCTCGCGAATGAAGTTGGCTGCCAAAAGCTTAGCCACCTCTTCTCCGATTGCCTTCCTCTTGTGCGCGGCGGACCGACGCAGGCGTTCTCGGACAAGCCGAGCAGCAGGATCCACATGCAGTCGGTGCTCAGCAAATTCCCTAGGTACACCTGGCATGTCAGCAGGCTTCCATTTAAAAATGTCCCAGTTCTCACGGAGGAACTGGATGAGCTCGGCTTCCTATTTAGGATCGAGGGTGGTGGAGATGTTCGTCGGAGCAGCGGTGTCGTCCGTTGGGTGGACGCTGACCTTCTTCGTCTCTCCCGCCGACTGGAATGTGGACTCCGAAGCTGGCTTCTTTGAACGCATCAAGTCAGCGGGGTCGACTGTCTTCTTGTACTCGTCGAGCTCGAGGACAGCCATCTGTTGATTGGCGATCCTCGATCCCTGCTGCAAACACTCCTCGGCCCGCTGCCGATTGCCTGTGATAGTGATCACACCTTTTGGGCCTGGCATCTTCAGCTTCAGGTACACGTAACATGGACGGGCCATGAAACGCGCATACGCCGGGCGACCCAAAATCGCGTGGTACGCACTCTAGAAGTCCACCACCTCGAACGTCAGTTTCTCCTTGCGGAAGTTCTTGTCGGAGCCGAAGACGACGTCCAACGCGATCTGGCCGAGTGACTTGGCCTTTCATCCAGGGACGACTCCATGGAACTGCATGCTGCTCTCACTAAGTTTAGACATCGGAATGCCCATCCCCTTGAGAGTGTCAGCGTACATGATGTTCAAGCCGCTGCCACCATCCATGAGGACTTTGCGCAGTCGGACTCCTTCCACCACCAGGTCGATGACCAGGGCCTGCCTCCCTGGGGTGGGTACGTGTGCTGGATGATCCGATTGGTCAAAGGTGATCGCAGTCTGAGACCATTTGAGGAACGTGGGGTTGGTCGGGGTGGCCATGTTCACCTCCCTGTTCACCAACTTCAGTCGACTCTTGCTTTCAACGTCAGCAAAAATCATCAGCGTGGCATGGACTTGGGGGAACGGATCCTCCTTGTCCTCCTCATCCTGTTCGTTGTCCTTTTCACTCGGCTGCGCTTCGCCGAACCCCTGGATCAGGAGGCGACATTGCCGAGTGATATGCTTCGGGATTATGGCATTGCCCTCTTCATCCATCTTCGTGTGGATTGGACATGGCTGGTCCAGGATGTGGTTTCTGAACTGCTTCTTCTTGGGGGTGAATTGAGTCTTCCCCTTTCCCTTGAACTTGGCATTGGTAACGGCCGCGGCCTCTGCCTGCGGAGTGGACGGAGCTTTCTGCTTCTGCTTCCGAGTGCTGTTCCCATCTCCATCGGCGGCTGCTTTGTGCTTGCCACTACGAATGCGGTCCTCTTCTTCGCCATTTGCATAGCGTGCCGCTATCTCCATCATCTTGCTCATGGAGATGTCGCCTGTTCGACCGAACTTCAGGTACAGATCTCTGTACCGCACGCCTGCCTTGAAGGCGCAGACTGCTTGGTGTTTTGTGACGTTCTCCGCCGTGTGGTAGAGGGTTGTCCAACGCTGGATGAAATCGCGCAGGGGCTCACTCTGCTTCTGGACACAGTGCTGGAGCTCCACGAGACCAGCAGGGCGTTTGCACGTCCCCTCGAAGGTCTTGACGAAGACTCGGGCCAGATCTGCCTAGCTGTAGATGCTTGAAGGAGCCAACTGGTTCAGCCACGCTCGTGCCTAGCCGTCGAGCATCAAGGGGACATGTTTCATGGCGACCTGGTCGTCTCCACAGCCGATCTGGACTGCCACTCGGTAGTCGTCCAGCCATGTTTCTGGCTTGGATTCTCCTGTAAACTTGCTGATCCCCGTCGCCAATCAGAAGTTGGAGGGATGTCAGCCGAACGGATGGCTCGACTGAAACATTCGGGGCCAGAGATGATGGTCCTGCTTCCACTCGGACGGTCTATATCGTGACCATCGCGGTGGGCCCAGCCCGTGTCGACCCTCCTTTGGGCGATATATCCTCTCGCGTCAGGCCTTGGATCATAAGTGTCACCGACCGAACGCCGATCATCATGATATCGGGGCCCGTAGGGCCCACCCCGCGGAGGAGTTCGTGAACGGCGACGATCTTCGGGATTCATGGAATGGCTGCCTCCCCTGTGTCGCTGATGAGAATCGGGGCTGTGAACTGACCGATGCGTGTTCGCGCGAACAGAACTATTGTGGATCCTGTTGTGTGACTGGGAGACCGCCGAATTTTGCTACTACGCCGTGTGCAGCACGGCACGGATCTGCTCGATCCCTCTGCCAGCCTCTGAATCGGTCGGCTGGAGGGAATCGGCTATCTTGGCGACGGCAGCCAGGTTGAGGACGGGTGTGCGGAACACCTCCACGTTGCTCTGACGACTGCGCCGACTGGCAGAACGGCGGGGCTGACGGCGAGCGCCGAATGTTTCGCCGACCTCGTGCTCGTTCCGGCCGGTTTGGCGGGGGCTTTCACGGGAGTTGGCCATGTGCACTTCGGTTGCAGGCCCGCGACCCACGTACTCGGAAGGAAACTCAGTCGGAACTGAGTCCGAGCACTGGGACGGCGGTGCAACTACAACCGACTCGAGGACCGCCACTTGTGAAGACGCGCTCTAGCACGCCTGGGCGTGTTGCACCCAACGCTGGAGCCGCGGACGGCGAGACCGCTTGTTGCGGCGCGTGACGGGGGCGAAGGTTGACACAGGAGCCGACTGCTGGAGAAGAAGGATGCCGCGGGCGCCGGCACGGAAGTGCGTAGCTCCGCGACTGGGGAGCGCCTCGACGTCGAGAGGAGCATCCCCAAGCCATGCCAAATCATCGACGATGAAGGAGAGAGCGCCGAAGAGGATCTCATGACCCATGCACAAATCTCCACCGGACGACATGATGAAAAGATGTAGTCACAAACTCACCGAAAGTCGCTTAGACGCCTGCCCCACGGTGGGCGCCAACTGTCGTGGGTATAAGTCTGACAGTAGATGTGTAGGGTATGAAAGGATGGGTAGAGCCTTAGCTACGACGAGGTTGTATGAGTTCAGGCCCCTCTACGGTGGAGGTAAAAGCCCTACGTCTCAGTGCTCTTGGGAGCTTTATGTTGAGTGGAATATGGATTACAGTGAATTGCTAACCCCTGCACCAGTGGGGAAGGGCGACTTATATAGAGTGCGCTGCCCTTCACAACGGTTCGGTGCACAGGGGTAGAGTAGTGGTGATTAAATGTCTACGTTACAGGTAATGTATGCCTTAAATGCTAATAAAGGTACATGAAAGCGTATGACCGTTGCCCTCCAGGGGGTTACGATGTACAGAGTGGAATCCAGACGGTACGTTTGATACGCTCTGAATGCTCATTTCCGACTGGATGATGGAGGAATCGTCACCGACTGGATGATGGAGGAATCGTCACCGACTGGATGAAGGGTAGTCTTTGGGTAGGACCTATAGGGCAGGCGTGTGACCCAACCCTAGGACTATAACCCCATCACTCCTCACCTATTATTAATGTTGATACCTGCACTACTAACTCTAGTAGTGAACTGACATCTATCCTTGAGGAAAACTGTTCGCTAAAGGCACAGCTAGACAGAGGTCTCATGACATGTGCACAAGGACAAAAGACTCTCAATGAGATCTTAAGTCGACACAATGGAGGCCTTGCCAAGGAAGGGCTTGGGTTCAACCCAAGCACCGCCAAGAAAAGTGCATCTCCTCTCAAGTGTACCACTCCGCTTAAAGAAATATTTGTACGAGAGGGACACAAGGAGAAAGGTAAGGTTGTGAGTGGGTCGGCCACTAGGGGTTCGCCTACTCTCAACAAGACAACTGAATTCATGCCTCCATCCTATGTACTTCGCAAATCAAAGGAAGGAGAGGTTTATGCTAAATTCGTTGGTCCCCGTAATGCATTCCGATTTTATGCTATTTGGGTCCCTAAGACTCTTGTAACTAATGTGAAAGGCCGCATGACGAAATGGGTACCTCAAACCAAGTCTTAATTCGTTACAGGTTGTTTTCTCCAGAGGAGCCAAATGGGTGATCGACAGTGGATGCACCAATCATATGACCGGAGATAGTAACTTGCTCTATGACTTCATGCAAGCCATTCGACCATACATGAGCATTGTATTTGGTGGAGGGTCGAAAGGGTAGGTAATTGGGTTGGGCAAGGTGGCAATCACTAATGACATGTCTATTGCAAATGTCATGCTTGTCCAATCTCTTCAATATCATTTACTTTCAGTTCGCCAATTGGCTTTCGTTGGTTATGACACATTATTCGGACTAACGGATGGGAAAGTCTTTAAGAGAGACTCTCTCGAAGTGGCCTTTGTTGGAGAGTTGGATGGCAACCTTTACACGGTTGATTTCTCGAAAGGGAGCACCTTCCATACAACTTGTCTAATGGCCAAGGCCGACATGGGATGGTTGTGGCATCGCCGGCTCGCCCATGTCGGCATGAGAAATCTTCAAAATCTCTTAAACGATAATCACATCCTTGGACTAACAAATGTATCTTTTAAGAAAGATCGTGTGTGCAGTGCATGCATAGCTGGGAAACAACATCAATCAAAACATCCACCCAAGAACATTGTATCCACTTCGAGGCCATTAGAGCTCCTTCATGTGGATCTGTTTGGGCCTCCGTCATGGGCAAGTCTTGGAGGGAAAAAGTATGGCTTAGTCATTGTTGATGATTACTCAAGATATACATGGGTGTTCTTTCTCAAGTCCAAGGACGAGACGAAGATCACCTTCATTGATTTTGCCAAACAAGCCCAGCGGAAGTTTGACAAGGACATCAAGGCAATAAGAAGTGATAATGGCTCTGAGTTCAAGAACTACACCCTAGAAGAATTTCTTAGTGATGAGGGAATTGAACATCACTACTCCGCACCTTACACCCCTCAGCAAAATGGTGTGGCAGAGAGGAAGAACCGGACACTTGTGGAAATGGCAAGGTCCATGTTAGACGAATACAAGTCACCACATAGTTTTTGGGCTGAGGCCGTCAACACAGCATGTCATGCATCAAACCGGCTCTTCCTTCGATCAATATTGGAGAAGACTCCATATGAGCTCCTAACTGGGAACAAGCCCAATGTTAAGTACTTTCGTGTGTTTGGATGCAAGTGTTTCATCCTCAACAAACGGGAACGGTTAGGAAAATTTCAATCCAAAACAACTGAAGGGATTTTTGTTGGCTATGGATCAAACTCTCACGCCTACAGAGTCTACAACAAATCCACTGGATGTGTACAGAAACCTGTGACGTGACATTTGATGAATTTAACCGCTCCCATGGGGAGCAAGTTGATCTAAGTGATGCAGGTGAAGAAGACTCCTCACAAGATATCTTGAACATGGGTGTAGGTGCACTTCTTCCCATGGAACAAAGACCCCATGATGATGATGAAGATGATGAGAGTATTTCTCATCCTCAAGACAGTTCACTGCCCGTACCTCCACAAGATACTGGCACACATATCATGCCAGTTGTTGAGGATCAAGTGGGAGAACATGTCTCTCACTCTGAGAACACTCAAGAACAAGTTGATCTTCAAGAGCTAGACCAAAGTATGGATATGCTTGATGATGAACCTCAACAGGTGCAACGCGAGGAGGAATATCTTCCTCCGCACATAAATGATCCATATGTTGAGGACGTTGATGATGGAAACGAAGTCGAACCTCGTGAAACCCTGACCTCCATCATGCCACGTGTGGCCGGTCGTGTTGATATTGATCAAATCCTCACCGGCGTGTCGGAAGGTAGAGTGACTCGTAAACAATTAACAAACTTTTGTGCTCACTTTTCGTTTATCTCTAGTACCGTGCCACACAGGGTTCAGGATGCATTGTGTGACAATGACTGGCTCCTTGCTATGCAAGAAGAGTTAAACAGTTTTACACGCAACGAAGTATGGTCATTGGTAGAACGACCAACTGAGGAACATAATGTCATTGGAACTAAATGGATTTTCAAGAACAAGGAAGAAGAGAATGGGACTGTCCTACGCAACAAGGCAAGGTTAGTAGCACAGGGGTACTCCCAAGTTGAAGGTTTGGACTTTGGTGAGACTTTCGCCCCTGTTGCTCGTCTTGAATCCATTCGCATTTTATTGGCCTGTGCTGCTTTCAATGGTTTTACTTTGCATCAAATGGATGTGAAAAGTGTTTTTCTTAACGGTCCTCTACAAGAAGAGGTATATGTATCACAACCACCTCGGTTTGTTGACCCTCACCACAAAGACCATGTATACAAACTTCACAAGGCTCTGTATGGCCTGAAACAAGCACCCCGTGCTTGGTACGATCATCTTAAGAAGTTCCTACTCGATGATGGCTTTGTGGTGGGGGTGATCGATCCCACTCTCTTTACTAAGAGGGAAAATGGTGATTTGATCTTATGCCAAATCTATGTAGATGACATCATTTTTGGTTCTCCTAACATCCATTTATGCAAGAAGTGTGCGGCCTCCATGACCAAGACCTTTGAGATGTCACTCAACACGGGCTTGAAGTTCTTTCTTGGGTTTCAAATACAACAATTTCAAGAGGGGATTTTCTTGTCTCAAACTAAGTACCTCAAGGACATTCTTGAAAAATTTGATATGACAAATGCTAAACCAATGAAGACACCCATGGCCACGGATGTAGTTTTAAATGAAGACACCAACGGTATTCCTTTTGACCCATCTACTTACCGCTCCATGATTGGTTCGTTACTTTATCTTTGCGCATCTAGACCGGACATCATGTTAAGTGTAGGCATATGTGCTAGATTTCAAGCTTCTCCTAGGGAAAGCCATCATACGGCGGTTAAGCACATTCTTAGATACCTTGTTCACACCCCAAAGTTAGGCTTATGGTACCCTAAGGATGCAAAGTTTGATCTTATTGGGTACTCCGATGCGGATTGGGCCGGTGACAAAGTGGGACGGAAATCCACTTCCGGTGCCTGTCAGTTTCTTGGACGCTCCTTGGTAAGTTGGTCCTTGAAAAAGCATAATTGTGTTTCTCTCTCCACGGCCGAGGCCGAATATATTGCAGCTGCAAGCTGTGCAACCCAACTGCTATGGATGAGGCAAACCCTAAAGGATTATGGTATCACGTATCGACACGTTCCTCTTCTATGTGATAATGAAAGTGCCATAAAGATCTCCGAGAACCCCATTGATCACCCTCGCACAAAACATATTGATATTAGGTATCATTTCTTGAGAGACCATGTGCAAAAGGGTGACATTGATATTACCCATGTGGGTACCGACATGCAGCTCGCCGACATTTTCACCAAGCCACTTAGCGTAGCTAGGTTCTGTCAACTTAGGCGTGAACTTGGTATCTTGGAGCTTGATAACATAACTTGAAACCTTGCACACATACACACACTCACATTATGTTTGTGTCTTAATGTGGGCATGCATTTAGGGGGAGTGGGTCATAATTTTGTGTTTTGAGCTTACAAAGTATGCATAAATCAACTTATGTCCACAAGTAGTATATGTAATGCTTGTAGGCAACTATGTTCGTCCTCTTTGTGAGAAACCATGAAAAATCATCATCTCATCATCAAAAATTCCAGAATCAGCCTCTGCCTCCTCCTCTCTCTCGGTCGTCCGACGTGTCTCGGACTTCCGGCGACTTACCTCACTCCGAACGTCCGACCAGTGTCGGTCGTCCGACGACAAAATCCTCTCCGGACGTCCGACGCTTGTCGAACGTCCGACACATCGGGGCCTATAAATAGATGGGAGCGGGGCTGGGCTTTGCCCTAGCCCTCACGCGCCCCCTTTTTCCCCTGCAGCCGCCACCGCCAGCACCAGGTGCGCTCGCCTGCGCCGCCCCTCCCGAGATCTGCCTGATCTCCTCCACGGATCCTTCTCTTCTTCCTCTTATTCCTCCGCGGGATCCATCTGCAGGTATCTCCTCCGTTCCCTTCGCGTTTGGTTCCCTCTCTCCCAAGTCCACGTGTTCGTTCATATGGTTTGACCATGTTCGTTCCTCATTTGGGTTTCCATCCGTGTAGGTTGTTGTGCACCATGCCCAAGGTTAAGCACGCCGCCCGGAAGGACGTTGCTGGCTCATCCACTCGTGCCCCTACTGGCACGGGGTCGGACTCGGAAGGGCAACGTCGTCCTTTCAAACGGACTGCCCGGCATCCTCCGTCTCCACAGCCCCCCTCGTCGTCTGATGGTGATGGCTCTGACTTCGAGGATGAGCTTGCCGCCGAGGACCGTGCTGACGAGCCCACCGATCGGAGGTCCATGCCAAAGCCCGGGACTCGCAGGGCGTCCTATATGCCACCACCTCCTCCTGCTCGGCCCGCAGGTGAAGCTCATCGCATCTCACTTGAACCCTCTGCTACCTTAGGTCGTGAAGTCACTAACTTCACCACGCTTGCCAAGTCTTCATACCTCACTTTCCGCCGCGACATTGATCAATTCTCTGTCGTACGTGACTCTACGGACTCACGTTTCCGCACACACGTCCAGGCGGACATTTTTACTACAGTCATAGTTCCTAAGGGTCTCTCTGTTCATCACTTCATAGATCTTGAGCATATTCACATGCACCCGACGAAATACTCGGGTGCCATTGAGCTTATTGAGGCATCGGGGCTTGCTGCCCCGTTTGCTTTTCATCGTGATTTTAACGCTGCTGCCATTCACCAGTTCTATGCCACATGCTTCTTTGCTCCAAACCACACTGTTAGTTGGATAACCTCTGACGTTCGCTTCACAAATTCTTATGATACGTTTGTTGCCGCACTTGGTTTCCCCAACTCCGGCTTCAAAATACATAGGAATGATCCTAACCATGCACCTAAGTCCATTGAGGCGTGTGGGTATCTCCTCAAACCACTCCATGAGCTTGATGCGGATGAACGCATGAAGGATCTTAACCAGGTATGCATCTGGCGTTCACCTTACTTTATCATCTTTCAGTGTCTTATTTGCACCATCTATCCCAAGATGGGTGATAAGGGCTCTTGCAGTGACTATTGTATTGACATCATGTCACACTTGTACGAGCACCCCAAGAGAAAAATTAATGTGCCTCACTTTCTCTGTTATGAGATTCGGCTTGCTAGTTTTCAATACAAGCGAGCCTTCCCTCATGCCCCCTTCATCCGGGCTCTTATTAATCAGGTTGCTTATTTCTCTGTTGTTGTCACTCACACACATAGCAAGTGGGTCATTCCCGCTCACATGGCGGATAACTATGCTCCCAAGAAAACCCCATCCTCCACATCCACTCGCCGCACTGCTGCCCGGTCAGCAACCCCTTCATCTAGCTCCGCTCCTCTCGGTCGCTTTGCCAACTTCATTGGCAAGGCACATTCTGCTATGATGAAGGCCATCTCTTTCCAGTGTGGTCAAACCCATGATGTGGTTTCTCGCCTAGTCTCCTCCAAGAATGCCCTCAAGGCTCGTCTAAGAGACTCGGGCGCTCTTGATGTGAGTGATGATGAGGCCCTTCCTGCTGCTCCTCCTTCTGACTTTGGCTTCCCATCTGGTCCTGAGTGGGCTGATTTCCTTGACGAGGCTGGTGGCAGTGGCTTGCCTAACGATGAGGATGATGCTGATGATGATGCTGATGAGCTCTAGCCTGGTTGATGCTGTTGGTGCCTCCCTTTTTGGTACTTGGTGCCAAAGGGGGAGTAATGTATCGTAGTTTTTAGTCTTTGGAGATTTAGTCTAAATTTGCATGGTTGAGAAATGTAATGGATAAACTCATGTATGGCTACTTATGAATGTTGTGATTGCTATGGATTGCTATGATATCATCATAGGCTATTATGTTTTTGCTCCACTACTTCTATGATGATCTATTGTCTTTCTATGATGATCTATTATCTTTACATGATGATCCATTATATGTTCGATACACACATTAAAAGGGAGCTCCGATGTTTTATCATGCACATACTAAGGGGGAGCTCCATACTAAACCTCTCCAAGGCTATAATGTATGTTAAATCTTTTTGAGACCTATGTATATGTTGTCATCAACTACCAAAAAAGGGGAGATTGAAAGTGCATGCTATGCCCCTAGTCGACTTTTGGTGTTAATGACAACACATACATAGGAAACTAATCCTATTTGTTGAGTGTATCTCAGGATGGCAAGTACTTTAGTAGATTGAGAATTATGTGCCAAAGGTGGTCTGAGAAGATCGGGATTTATATGTCAAGAAGGCTCGGGATTGAGAAAACATGATGTAGACTATCCTTTTGAGTTTAGTATTCTTGAGTATAGGGATCCCGCACTATTAAGAGGGGATCACAGGTTTTGCGATGAACTTGCTCATACCACATCTTCACTATTCTGCTCAATACCACATATTCTCTACTCTACTCCTATCTCCAAACAGGTCTAATGCCTCGGACTTCCGGCTCCCTCCGGACGTCCGAGGGTCGGTCAAGGGTCAGACGACCAACAGGCTTCGGAAATCCGGAGCTCTACACCAGAAGAACTTGAGCCCTATAACTCGGATTTCCGGCTCCCTCCGGACATCATAGGGGCGGTCGACCAACCAGCTTCGGAAATCCGGACCCCTGCATCAGAAGAACGTGAGCTCTATAACTCGGATTTTCGGCTCCCTCCGGACGTCCGAGGGTCGGACGTCCGACCCCTTCGGAAATCCGAAACCTTGCACCAGAAGAAGTTGAGTCGAATAACTCGGATTTCCGGCCTTCTCCGGACGTCCGGTCCCTGTTCAACTCACAGTGTTCCCAGACATATCTACAGCTCTCGAACGACCGACCCCTATCGGACGTCCGACCCCTTGTGGACGCCCGGACTTGCGTAAACTACCGGACGTCCGAACTCTGTGTGACTTAAAGTGTCCCCAATGGCTGTTTTACACTCCCCACTATATATATACCCCTCCCACTTCGTGAGAGGGTGTCCAACACAGCTAGAACACATACAAGAACACCTTTCTTCTCACTCACTCTTGTCTACACCAAATCTTAGATCCCAAGAGCATTTGTGAGTCCCTTTGAGTGTTGTTCCAATCAAAAGATAGATCGTCTCCTTCTCCTCCTTCCCACCAAAGTGATTTGTGATTTGAGCAAGTTTTGAGCAATCCCCGTGATCTTGTTACTCTTGGAGGTTGGAGACTCCTAGGCGGTAGGAGTCTTCGGAGAGGAATCAAACCATTGTGATTTCCCCCAGAAAGTTTGTGAAGGTTTGGAAGCCACCTCAAGGCTTACCACTAGTGGTTGAGAAACGCCTTCGTGGAGTTATCTCAAAGGGAGAATAGGTTGAGCCTTCGTGGCGTTGGTGTGCCTTCGTGGTAACATCCGCCCCTCTAACGGTGACGTAGCTTCCCTCCAAGGAAGTGAACATCGGGATACATCCTCGTCTCTCTTGAAGTTTCGGTTATTCCTAACCCTAACTCTCTACTTGTGTTAATCCTTATTACGTACTTGTATTTGATTATTGTTTACCGCTTGCCTTACTTCACTCTAAATAGCTTACTCCTTGTCATAGCAATTATTAGGCCTACACTCATATTCCGCACTTTTGCCTAAATTTGCTAAGTAATTAAAATTTGGAACTGTACCTATTCACCCCCCCCCCTCTAGGTCCATCTCGATCATTTTCAGTTGGCCGCCTCGAGCTCCTTCTTCTCCGTCTGGAGAAGAGCTAGTTGTTCCTGGAGCCGGTCGCCTGCGTCATGCAGGGCGTCCCGCTCCACGGCGACTTCGCCCAGCCGGGCTTGGAGCCCGACAATCTGGTCATCGGCCGCGTGGTGCTGAGCCCGCAACTCGTTGTAAGCCTGCACCTGGGCAACATAAATATCCTGCAAAGGCAAAGAAGAAGCAAAAGTAAGAGTCGGCCTGGTTAAGTCATAACCAACCCGATTCTCGGGGGCTACACCCAGTGGGTGCGCTAGCACGCTCCCCCTGAAGAAGCGGAACAAGAAGAGAGGCTCAAAAGAGATTCGGCCCGGCCGATGCTCGGCCGGCCCGATTCTCGGGGCTACACCCAGTGGGTGCGCTGTCGCGCCCCCACTGACGCAAGAAGAAGAAAGAGAAAAAAATCAAGACCAAGATGAAGCACTTACCCTCGTGCGGGCCTCCAGGCGCTCCAAGTCGCTGACCACTATGGGGGCTGACTGCTCCACCTTAGACCGGCTGCTGGAAAACAGCAACACCAGCTCCGGGACACCGGTTAGCGCAGTGCCAGCGGGCAGTCGTGCGTGCGCCGAATTGGCCGCTTGCCACGACTTCATGCGCCAGCTCACGACCCGGCCACCAGCTCCCGGCGCAGCTGGACCATGGTGGGGGACGACGATGGTGCCGGCCCCAGGTGCGGGCGCGGCGGCCGGCTCCGCCGATGTCCCGGTCGGCGCTGCCTCCTCAGCGGGAGGTGGATGGGCCGCGTCCGGCGCATCCATGGTCACCCCTGGCGCGTCAGGGGCCGCGTCTGGCGCGTCCAGGATCAGTTCATGCGCGTCAGGCGCCGCCTCGGCCCTGGGGGAGTCAGGGATCGTCTCTAGGTCTACCGGTGCAGAAGCGTCCGACTTGGAGGGCTGGGCCCCCTCAGCCCTCAGGGTGTGCCTCGGAGCCGCCTCGCTAGCTGGCTCCTCCACGCGAGCATGCTGATACGTCTCCAATGTATCTATAATTTTTTATCGTTTCATGCTATTATCTTGTCAACTTTGGATGTTTTATATGCATGAATATGCTATTTTATATCTTTTTTGGGACTAACCTATTAACTTAGTGCCAAGTGCCAATTTCTGTTTTTCCCGTGTTTTTGACCCTTTTTCAGACGGAATCCAAATGGAATGAAACTTTACGATGATTTTTTTTGGACCAAAAGAGACCCCCGAAGATTTGGAAGAAGGCGAGAAGTGCCACGAGGGAGTCACAAGCCCATGGGGCGCGGCCTACTCCCGAGGTCGCACCGTGCAGGCTTGTGACCTCCTCGTGGGCTCAACTGACGCAATTCCACCGCCATAAATTCCTATAAATTCAGAAACCCCCAGAAAGAAACCTAGATCGGGAGTTCCGCCGCCGCAAGCCTCTGTAGCCACCAAAAATCAATCTGGAGCCCATTCCGGCACCCTGCCGGAGGGGGAATCCATCTCCGGTGGACATCTTCATCATCCCGGCGATCTCCATGACGAGGAGGGAGTAATTCTCCCTCGAGACTGAGGGTATGTACCAGTAGCTATGTGTTTGATCTCGCTCTCTCGTGTTCTTGAGATGTCTTGATCTTGATGTACCATGGGCTTTGCTACTATAGTTGGATCTTATGATGTTCTTCCCCCTCTCCCTTCTTGTAATGAATTGAGTTTCCCCTTTGAAGTTATCTTATCGGATTGAGTCTTTGAGAACACTTGATGTATGTCTTGCACATGTCTATCTGCTGTGATCAACTTGCGGGTTTGTGACAATTGGGAACCTATGCATATGGGTTGGCACACGTGGATTCATGTGAGTACTCGATGTATGTTTTGGTGATCAACTTGCGGGTTCGTGACATTGGGAACCTATGCATAGGGGTTGGCACACGTTTTGACTATCCGGTAGAAACTTTGGGGCACTCTTTGAAGTTTTATGTGTTGGATTGAATAGATGATTCTGAGATTGTGTGATGCATATCGTATAATCGTGCCCACGGATACTTGAGGTGACAATGGAGTATCTAGGTGACATTAGGGTCTTGGTTGATATGTATCTTAAGGTGTTATTCTAGTACGAACTCTTGAATAGATCGATTAGAAAGAATAACTATATGGTGGTTTTGTACCCGACAATAATCTCTTCGTTTGTTCTCCGCTATTAGTGACTTTGGAGTGATTCTTTGTTGCATGTTGAGGGTTAGTTATATGATCCAATTATGTTATCATTGTTGAGAGAACTTCACTAGTGAAAGTATGAACCCTAGGTCTTGTTTCCACGCATTGCAATACCGTTCGTGCTCACTTTTGTTACTAGTTACCTTGCTGTTTTTGTAATTTCAGATTATGAAAACCTATATCTACCATCCGTATTGCACTTGTTTCACCACCTCTTCGCCGAACTAGTGCACCTATACAACTTACGATTGTATTGGGTGTGTTGGGGACACAAGAGACTCTTTGTTATTTGGTTGCAGGGTTGCTGGAGAGAGACCATCTTCATCCTACGCCTCCCACGGATTGATAAACCTTAGGTCACCCACTTGAGGGAAAATTGCTACTGTCCTACAAACCTCTGCACTTGGAGGCCCAACAACGTCTACAAGGAGAAGGTTGCGTAGTAGACATCAAGCATTTTTCTGGCGCCGTTGCTGGGGAGGTTAGCGCTTGAAGGTATATCTTTAGATCTTGCAATCAAATCTTTTTGTTTCTTGTTCTTTTGCTAGAAAACAAAAAAAGGAATTGAGGATGCCTCATATGCTCCATCTTTTCAATGTCTGTCGTGAGCATGATGGGAAGGAAAATTGTGCTCAAGTGCTGAAAGAAGAATTACATAGAATGTTTGGCATAGAATATGTGAATGATTAGCATGATTGCAATGTTGTTAGCATGAATTCTTTGAATACCCATGATGCTAATGATATGCAAAGCCACAAGCTTGGGGATGCTATATTTGATGAAGATGATCTTTTTAGTTCTTCCACTTTGAATGATCAAAATCATTTTGATGAAAGCATGCCCCCTATATATGATGATTATTGTGAGGATACTTATGCTTTGAAGAAGAGGGATGATAAAACTTGTCATACTTTCGAAAACCCCTTTGCTAAACCTTGTTTTTTCATTGTGGACACAATTTGTAGTGCTCAAGTCTTTTACGATACTCCCACTACTATTCTTGAGAATAGATTTCCTTATGTGGAGAGTAGTAAAATTTCTATGCTTGTAGATCATGAAAAGAATGCTTTAGGTGCTGGTTATATTGTTGAATTCATTCATGATGCTATTGAAAATTACTATGAGAGAGGATCATATGCTTCTACTTATTGCAATAGTATCAAGCTTCCTCTCCATGTGTTGAGATTTTTGAAGCTATGCTTGTTTTGCCTTCTTATGCTAGTTGATTCTTGCTCCAATAAATTGTTTGATCACAAAATCCCTATGCATAGGAAGTGGGTTAGACTTAAATGTTCTAGCCATATGCTCCATGATGCTCTTGTTGTGTTTCAATCCTTACCTTTTATGTGAGCATCATTGAAATCAATGCCTAGCTAAGGGCGTTAAACTATAGCGCTTGTTGGGAGGCAACCCAATGAATTTATTTTTGCTTTTTTTTCTTTCTGTTTTGATTTTTCCACACCATAATAATTATTTTATGATTGTGTTTTTTGTGTTTCTTTTAGCGTTTGTGCTAAGTAAAACCTTTATGATAGCTTGGGTGACAGTTGTTTGATCCTGCTGGAAAAAGATAGAACCTTTTCGCTCACGAGATGATTTTTCATTTTTATTCAGAAATAGATTTTGAATTGATTCTTTTTGCTGCTGGTAGATATGCTTTTTTCCCAGACCTTCGTAATTTTTCAGATCTTTTGAGGTACCAAAAGTATACGAAGTATACAGATTGCTACAAACTGGTCTGTTTTTGACAGATTCTGTTTTTGATGAGTTGGTTGCTTGTTTTGATGAAACTATGGTTAGTATCGGGTGGTACTAGCCATGGAGAAGTGAGAATACAGTAGCCCAACATCAATATAGGTAGAATTCAAGTTTGCTACAATACCAAAAGAAGTGGTAGTTTGTTTTCTTGTGCTAATGTTATCACGAGTTCCTGTTTAAGTTTTGTGTTGTGAAGTTTTCAAGTTTTGGGTGATGTTCTCATGGACGATGAGATAAGGAGTGGAAAGAGCTCAATCTTGGGGATGCCCAAGGCATCCCAAGCCAAATTTAAGGACACCAAAAAGCCTAAGCTTGGGGATGCCCCGGGAAGGCATCCCCTCTTTCGTCTTCAATCCATCGGTAACATTACTTGGAGCTATATTTTATTCACCACATGATATGTGTTTTGCTTGGAGCGTCTTGTATCGTAGGAGTCTTTTCTTTTTGTTGTGTCACAATAATCCTTGCTGCACACCCTTTTTGAGAGAGAGAGACATGCACTCATCGTGATTTTTGCTAGAATGAGCATAGTGCTTCACTTATATCTTTTGAGCTAGATACTTTTGCTCTTGTGCTTCACTTATATCTTTTGATCTAGATACTTTTGCTCTTGTGATTCACTTATATATTTTGAGCTAGATACTTTTGCTCTTGTGCTTCACTTATATCTTTAGAGCACGGCGGTGCGTGATTTGGTAGTTGGCTTATGCTATGACAATAGTCCCAAATGTGATAGGTACCCAAAGAGGATACAAAAACCTCCATCTTCATGTGCATTGAATAGAAATAGAAGTTTTGATTCCTCTCAATTAGTTTTGAGACGTGGATTCGGTAATATTAAGAGTTATGTTAGTAGGGTGTTGTGAATATATAAATACTTGTGTTGAAGTTGGTGATTCCTGTAGCATGCACGTATGGTGAACCACTATGTTAGGAAGTCAGAGCATAATTGATCTATTGATTGTCATCCTTTGTGTTGAGGTCGGGATCGCGCGATGGTTAACACCTACCAACCCTTCCCCTCGGAGTATGTGTTTGGCACTTTGTTTCGATTACTAATAAAAACTTTCGCAACAAGTATGTGAGTTCTTCATGACTAATGTGAGTCCATGGTATAGATGTAATTTCACCTTCCACCATTGCTAGCCTCTCTAGTGCCGCGCAATTCTCGTCGGTGCACAAACCCACCAAATTCCTTCCTCAAAACAGCCACCATACCTACCTACTATGGAATTTTAATAGCCATTCCGAGATATATTGCCATGCAACTCCCACCGTTCCGTCTCATGACTTGTGTCGTCACTCTCGTATTGCCATTGCATGATCGTAATATAGCTAGCGAGATTTTCAACGTCATACGCCATGCTAGATCATTGCACATCCCGGTACACTGCCGGAGGCATTTCCTATGGAGTCATCATCATTGTGATCTTTGAGTTGTGAGTAAATAAAAGTGTGATGATCATCATTATTAGAGCATTGTCCCATGTGAGGAAATAAAAAAAAGTGGCCAAAGAGCCCAAAAAAAGAAGAAAAAAAGAGGCCTAAGAGCCCAAATGAAAAAAGAGAAAGAGAGAAGGGACAATGCTACTATCTTTTTCCACACTTGTGCTTCATGATAGCACCATGTTCTTCATGATTGAGAGCTTCTTGCATTGTCACTATCATATGCTAGTGGGAATCTTCATTATATAACTTGGCTAGTATATTCCAATGATGGGCTTCCTCAAAATTGCCCTAGGTCTTCGTGAGCAAGCAATTTGGATGCACATCCACTAGTTTTTCTTTTGAGCTTTCACATACTTATAGCTCTAGTGCATCTCTTGTATGGCAATCCCTACTCATTCACATTGATATCTATTAATGGGCATCTCCATAGTCTATTGATACGCCGAGTCAATGTGACCATCTCCTCCTTTTTGTCTCACAACCACCACCACACTCTATTCCACCTATAGTGCTATATCCATGGCTCGCGCTCATGTATTGTGTGATAGTTATAAAAAGTTTGAGAAAGCACGAGTGCGAAAACAATTACTTGGCCAATACCGGGGTTGTGCATGATTTACATTAGTTGTGTGAGGATGATGGAGCATAGCCAGACTATATGATTTTGTAGGGATAACTTTCATTGGCCTTGTTATTTTGAAAGTTCATGATTACTTTGCTAGTTTGCTTGAAGTATTACTGTTTTCATGTCAATAGAAAACTATTGTTTCGAATCTTACGGATCTGAACATTCATGCCACGTGAAAGAAGTTGCAAAGGACAACTATTCTAGGTAGCATTCCTCATAAAAAATTCATTCTTTATCACTTCCCTACTCGAGGACGAGCAGGAGTTAAGCTTGGGGATGCTTCATACGTCTCCAACATATCTATAATTTTTGATGGTTTCATGATATTATCTTGTCAACTTTGGATGTTTTATATGCATGAATATGTTATTTTATATCTTTTTTGGGACTAACCTATTAACTCAGTACCAAGTGCCAGTTTCTGTTTTTCCCGTGTTTTTTACCCTTTTTCACACGTAGTCCAAATGGAATGAAACTTTACGATGATTTTTTTGGACCAAAAGACACCCCCCAAGCTTTGGAAGAAGGCCAGAAGAGCCACGAGGGAGTCACAAGCCCATGGGGCGCGGCCTACCCCCCAGGTCGCACCGTGCAGGCTTGTGACCTCCTCGTGGGCCCAACTGACGCAATTCCGCCGCCATAAATTCCTATAAATTCAGAAACCCCCAGAAAGAAACCTAGATCGGGAGTTCCGCCGCCGCAAGCCTCTGTAGCCACCAAAAACCAATCTGGATCCCATTCCGGCACCGTGCCGGAGGGGGAATCCATCTCCGGTGGCCATCTTCATCATCCCGGTGATCTCCATGACGAGGAGGGAGTAGTTCTCCCTCGAGGCTGAGGGTATGTACCAGTAGCTATGTGTTTGATCTCTCTCTCTCATGTTCTTGAGATGTCTTGATCTTGATGTACCATGGGCTTTGCTACTATAGTTGGATCTTATGATGTTCTTCCCCCTCTCCCTTCTTGTAATGAATTGAGTTTCCCCTTTGAAGTTATCTTATCGGATTGAGTCTTTGAGAACACTTGATGTATGTCTTGCACGTGTCTATCTGTTGTGATCAACTTGCGGGTTTGTGACAATTGGGAACCTATGCATATGGGTTGGCGCACGTGGATTCATGTGAGTACTCGATGTATGTTTTGGTGATCAACTTGCGGGTTCGTGACATTGGGAACCTATGCATAGGGGTTGGCACACATTTTGACTCTCCGGTAGAAACTTTGGGGCACTCTTTGAAGTTCTATGTGTTGGATTGAATAGATGATTCTGAGATTGTGTGATGCATATCGTATAATCATGCCCACGGATACTTGAGGTGACAATGGAGTATCTAGGTGACATTAGGGTCTTGGTTGATATGTATCTTAAGGTGTTATTCTAGTACGAACTCTTGAATAGATCGATTAGAAAGAATAACTTTATGGTGGTTTCGTACCCGACAATAATCTCTTCGTTTGTTCTCCCCTATTAGTGACTTTGGAGTGACTCTTTGTTGCATGTTGAGGGCTAGTTATATGATCCAATTATGTTATCATTGTTGAGAGAACTTCACTAGTGAAAGTATGAACCCTAGGCCTTGTTTCCACGCATTGGAATACCGTTTGTGCTCACTTTTGTTACTAGTTACCTTGCTGTTTTTGTAATTTCAGATTACGAAAACCTATATCTACCATCCGTATTGCACTTGTTTCACCATCTCTTCGCCGAACTAGTGGACCTATACAACTTACCATTGTATTGGGTGTGTTGGGGACACAAGAGACTCTTCGTTATTTGGTTGCAGGGTTGCTTGAGAGAGACCATCTTCATCCTACGCCTCCCGTGGATTGATAAACCTTAGGTCACCCACTTGAGGGAAAATTGCTACTGTCCTACAAACCTCTGCACTTGGAGGCCCAACAACGTCTACAAGGAGAAGGTTGCGTAGTATACATCACATGCACGGAGGGGTCATGTCTAGCCTTCGTGCGCTTCTCCGTCGGCTTCTCGGCCCGGCTGGGGCAAGAGTGGCCCTCGGCCGTCTTCCCCGCGATCGCGTCCCACCGACGCTTGGATTGCTCCTCAAGCTCCCACTGGGCAGCATCGGCTGCTATCCAGGCGGCCCGCTCGGCTGCGGAGGCGGTGTCTTCCTCCACATCCTCCGCCTCCCTGTCGAGCGACATTCTTAAGGAACAAAGCTTCCTACAAGACAAACGAGCAAAAGGGGGAGGAACCCTTACCCCACGACCATAGGCACCTCCCTCCTGCCGGCACCGCGGCGCTTCTTGGCAACGCCTGCGTGTGCCCCGGCTGGAGGACCCGGCGCCGGGCGCTTAGGAGCCGGCCTGGATGCTGTGGCACCCTTGCACTTATTCACGGTCGCCTCGTCAGCGACGGTCGCCCCGGTCCTTTGACGCCGACCGCGCGTCAGCGGCGGGCTGGTGACCTCCTCCACTCCGTCGGAGTCTTCCTCGAATGCTGCATCAGAGGGGAATGAGGAAATCTCATCGTCATCCGTCCAATCTGGGACAGAGAGCCGCAGATACTCACCCGACGGCTCCGTCCCTTCCGACTCCAGCGCATTCTCCGAGCCTACAGAGGAGTCCGAGCGGGATTCGACCATGCCCTCATCCTAGATCTCCGAGGCGTCGGATGCTGCCACGTCGAGAGCAGGCGGGCGGAGGGCCGCCTGCAGCTTCTCGAACATCTGCGCAAAAGATTCAACAGTCGGCTCAATGAGACGGCATGTCGCGAGACAAACATCAAAGAACCAAAAAGAATACTCACCACTAGAGGCGGCCGGGACCTATTGTAGGGGATCATCCCCCATGCCCAGCTCCCGCTGTCGTCCATGCGGGCGGTGGAGATCAGGTTCACCCCTAGCACCACCGCGCTGGGGGTGAATCTCTTGGTGGATGTCCTGCAGGGGTCATACCGGCCGCTCATCTGGCAGACCAGATGTGGCCGCCTCTGCAGCGGCAGGATCCTGCGGGTCGCCATGGTGGTGAGCAGGTTGCGGCCGAGGAGGCCGCCTTTCTCCAAGACGTTGAGGTAGGCGCCGATCTGCGCCACCTCGGGAATCGGCTTGGGGGACTTCGCCGTCCAATTCAATTTCGTCGGAGGATTGATGTTGAACGAGGGCATGTTGAGGGCGTCCTCGGCAGGGTCGGCGCTCTTCACGTAGAAGAAACCCCTCTGCCACTGCTTGATGGACTATTGCAGCGGCAGCTGGGGGAAACCAGACTTCGAGCGATGTTGCACCAATGCGGCTCCGCACGGTGTCATCGGGCGTGGTCCGGCGAGCTTCTCCACCTCGGCCTTCTCCATGGCGATGGACTGCTGTTTGAAGAAGAACAAGCTTCGCCAGAGGTCGAGGCGGGGCTCGATCCCCAGGAAACCCTCGCACAAGACCACGAAGGTCGACAGCTGCAATATGGCGTTCGGCGCCAGGTGATGCGGCTGCAGGCCGAAGAAGTGGAGCCACTTGGAGAAGAAGGAGCTCGCCGGGAGCCTGAAGCCCCGGTAGAAGTGCTCATTAAAGACGACGACCTCCCCCGCGGCAGGTGTAGGGGCGGTCTCGGCGCCAGGGATTCGCACCAGCACCTGGGAGGCCGGGGGCAGCAGCCGATGATGGCGGAGCGCATCGATATGCCCCTGGTAGATCTCACTGCCCAGCCAGGCTCCCTGCAACGAAGACTTCTTCGAGGAAGAACTGCCGGCCATGGCTACGGGCGGCTGGAGCTCGAAGGGGGTTGGTGGCTCAGTGGTGACGAAGGCGACGAAGACGAAGAGGACGGGGTTTTTCTCTCCAGGCTCAGGGAGGAAGAGAGCATCGATGCGGGGAGAGAAGCGGGGTGAATGGCCTCCTCGGAACCCCCGCATCCTATTTAAACCCACGAAGCGTCATGGGGAGGGGATCCGGTGCGCGCGGAGCCCCACTAATCCAGTGTATTACGGATGGTAGCGCTTCCCTAAGCCCAACCGTCGCGGAGTAAATCCTCAGAGGATCTCTCGCGCGGAGGCAGAGGGGGCGTTGTGGCGGGTGCTACAGCAACAGACAACAGCGCTAGAAATTGACACGTTGAGGGAGACTAGGCTTGCATTGGTTTTCCCTTGAAGAGGAAAGGGTGATGCAGCACACGAGCAGTAAGTATTTCCCTCAGTTTGAGAACCAAGGTATCGATCCAGAAGGACGGTCTTGTCAAGTCCATAGTACCTGCGCAAAGACAAACAAGCTTGCACCCAACGCTTCAAAGGGGTTGTCAATCCCTTCAAGATTTTTTAGAAAGTGAGATCTGAAGGCGGAAAGTGCAACGAAGTAAAAAAGTATAAGGCTGAAAATATGGTGTGGAGTAGACCCTGGGGCCATAGTGTTCACTAGAGGCTTCTCTCAAAATAGCAAATATCACGGTGGGTGAACAAATTACTGTCGAGCAATTGATAGAACCGCACAAAGTCATGACGATATCTAAGGCAATGATCATACATATAGGCATCACGTCCGAGACAAGTAGACCGATACTTTCTGCATCTACTACTATTACTCCACACATCGACCGCTATCCAGCATGCATCTAGTGTATTGAGTTCATGACGAACAAAGTAACGCCTTAAGCAAGATGACATGATGTAGAGGGATAATCTCAAACCAATGATGAAAACCCCATCTTTTTACCCTTGATGGCAACAACACGATGCGTGCCTCGCTACCCCTTCTGTCACTGGATGAGGTCACCGCACGGTATGAACCCAAAACCAAGCACTTCTCCCATTGCAAGAATCATAGATCTACTTGGCCAAACAAAACCCACAACTCGAAGAGAATTACAAGGATATGAAATCATGCATAAGAGACATCAGAAGAAACTCAAATAAGATTCATAGATAATCTGATCATAAATCCACAATTCATTGGATCTCGACAAACACACCGCAAAAGAAGAATACATCGGATAGATCTCCATGAAGATCATGGAGAACTTTGTATTGAAGATCCAAGAGAGAGAAGAAGCCATCTAGTTACTAGCTATGGACCCGTAGGTCTATGGTGAACTACTCACGCATCATCAAAGAGGTCATGGTGTTGATGAAGAAGCCCTCCGTGTCCGAATCCCCCCTGCGGCAGGGCACCAAAACGTGCCCCAGATGGGATCTTGCGGAGACAGAAGCTTGCGGCGGCGGAAAAGGTACTTTCGATGATCTCCTGATTTTTTTTTGGGATTTTGAGGGAATATATAGGCGCAAAACCTAGGGCAAAGGGCGTCCAGGGGGCCCACAAGCCTGTGGTCCGCGGGGTGAGGGCTTGTGGGGCCCCTGGGGCCCCCTGCCTTGTCTCTCAAGTCTCCTGATCTTCTTCCGTTACGGAAAAATTCTTTTCGGGGATTTTATTCCGTTTGGACTCTGTTTCAAAATCTCCTCTGAAAGGGGTCAAAAACATGGAAAAAACAGGAACTAGCACTTGGCACTGAGTTAATAAGTTAGTCCCAAAAAATATATAAAAGGCATGCAAAACATCCAAAGTTTGACAAGATAATAGCATGAAACCATCAAATATTATAGATACGTTGGAGACGTATCAAGCATCCCCAAGCTTAACTCCTGCTCGTCCTCGAGTAGGGAAGTGATAAAGAATGAATTTTGGATGTGGAATGCTACCTAGCATAGTTGTCCTTTGCAACTTCTTTCACGTAAGATTCAAAACAATAGTTTTCTATTGACATGAAAACAGTAATACTTCAAGCAAACTAGCAAAGTAATCATGAACTTTCAAAATAACAAGGCCAAGGAAAGTTATCCCTACAAAATCGTATAGTCTGGCAATGCTCCATCATCCTCACACAACTAATGTAAATCATGCACAACCCTGGTATTGGCCAAGTAATTGTTTTCTCACTCTTACTTTCTCAAACTTTTTATAACTATCATGCAATACATGAGCGTGAGCCATGGATATAGCACTATAAGTGGAATAGAGTGTGGTGGTGGTTGTGAGACAAAAAGGAGGAGATGGTCACATTGACTCGGCGTATCAAAAGGCTATGGAGATGCCCATTAATAGATATCAATGTGAATGAGTAGGGATTGCCATACAAGAGATGCACTAGAGCTATAAGTATGTGAAAGCTCAAAAGGAGAACTAGTGGATGTGCATCCAACTTGCTTGCTCACGAAGACCTAGGGCAATTATGAGGAAGCCCATCATTGGAATATACAAGCCAAGTTATATAATGAAGATTCCCACTAGCATATGGTAGTGACAAAGCAAGAAGCTCTCAATCATGAAGAACATGGTGCTATTATGGAGCACAAGTGTGGAAAAAGATAGTAGCATTGTCCCTTCTCTCTTTTTCTCTCTTTTTTCAATTGGGCTCTTAGGCCTCTTTTTTCTCTTTTTTTGGGCTCTTTGGCCTCTTTTTTCTCTCCCTGGCATGGGACAATGCTCTAATAATGATGATCATCACACTTTTATTTACTCACAACTCAAAATGATGATGGCTCTATAGAAAATGCCTCCGGTAGTGTACCGGGATGTGCAACGATCTAGCATGGCGTATGACGTTGAAACATCTCGCTAGCTATATTACGATCATGCAATGGCAATATGAGAGTGACGGCACAAGTCATGAGATGGAACGGTGGGAGTTGCATGGCAATATATCTCGGAATGGCTATGAAAATGCCATAGTAGGTAGGTATGGTGGCTGTTTTGAGGAAGGCATATGGTGGGTTTGTGCACCGGCGAGAATTGCGCGACACTAGAGAGGCTAGCAATGGTGGAAGGTGAAAGTGCATCTATACCATGGACTCACATTAGTCATGAATAACTCACATACTTGTTGCGAAAGTTTTTATTAGTAATCGAAACAAAGTGCTAAACGCATACTCCTAGGGGAAGGGTTGATAGGTGTTAACCATCGCGCGATCCCGACCTCAACACAAAGGATGACAATCAATAGATCAATTATGCTCCGACTTCCTAACATAGCGGTTCACCATACGTGCATGCTACGGGAATCACTAACTTCAACACAAGTATTTCTAGATTCACAACACCCTACTAACATAGCTCTTAATATTACCAAATCCACGTCTCAGAACTAATTGAGAGGAATCAAAACTTCTCTTTCTACTCAATGCACATGAAGAGGGAGGTTTTTGCATCCTCTTTGGGTACCTATCACATTTGGGACTACTTTCATAGCATAAGCCAACTACCAAATCACGGACCACCGAGCTCTAAAAGATATAAGTGAAGCACAAAGAGCAAAAGTATCTAGCTCAAAAGATATAAGTGAAGCACTATGAGCATTCTAGCAAAAATCACGATGAGTGCATGTCTCTCTCTCTAAAAAAGGTGTGCAGCAAGTATGATTGTGACACAACAAAAATAAAAGACTCCTAAGATACAAGGTGCTCCAAGCAAAACACATATCATGTGGTGAATAAAAATATAGCTCCAAGTAATGTTACCGATGGATTGAAGATGAAAGAGGGGATGCCTTCCCGGGGCATCCCCAAGCTTAGGCTTTTTGGTGTCCTTCAATTTGGCTTGGGATGCCTTGGGCATCCCCAAGCTTGAGCTCTTTCCACGCCTTATCTCTTTGTCCATGAGAACATCACCCAAAACTTGAAAACTTCACAACACAAAACTTAAACAGAAAGTCGTGATAACATTAGCACAAGAAAACAAACTACCACTTCTTTTGGTACTGTAGCAACCTTGAATTCCATCTATATTGGTGTTGGGCTACTGTATTCTCACTTTTCCATGGCTAGTACCCCCGATACAAACCATAGTTTCATCGAAACAAGCAACCAACTCAACAAATACAGAATCTGTCAAAAACAGACCAGTCTGTAGCAATCCGTATACTTCATATACTTCTGTTACCTCAAAAAATATGAAAATTTACAACTGCCTAGGTAAAAGGCATATCAACCAGCATAAAAAAGAATCAACTCAAAAGCTCTTTCTGAATAAAAATTACAAATCATCTCGTGAGCGAAAAGTTTTTGTCTTTTTCCAACAGGCTCAAACAACCATTACCAAGACTAGTCATAAAGGTTTTGCTTGGCTCAAACACACAAAAAACACAATCAAAACAGAATTGTGATGGTGTGGACGCAACAAAACAAAAAGAAAAAAATAAATTCATTGGGTTGCCTCCCAACAAGCGCTATTGTTTAACGCCCTTAGCTAGGCATTGATAATTCAATGATGCTCACACAAAAGACAAGAATTGAAGCACAACGAGAGCATCATAAAGCATGTGAAAATCACATCTAAGTCTAACATACATCCTATGCATAGGCATTTTATAGGAAAACAGATTGTCAAAGCAACCAATAGTTACCATATGCAAGGAAGAAGAAAGAGACAATATCAATCTCAACATAACGAGAGGTAATTTGGTAACATGAAAGTTTCTACCACAATATTTTCCTCTCTCAAAACAATTACATGTGGGATCATAATCAAATTCAACAAAATAGCTATCACATAGGATATTCTTTTCATGATCCACATGCATGCAAAGTTGACGCTCTTCAAAAATAGTGGGATTATCATCAACTAAAGTCATGACTTCTCCAAACCCACTTTCAATATTATTGCAAATATCATTGCAACAAGTAGTGGACATAGCAAAACTAGCATCCCCAAGATTAGGGTTTTCCATATTTTTAGCATGATTGTCATTTATAGAATTTATAATGAAATCATTGCAATCATGCTTTTCATTCAAGGAGCCCTCGTGAATCATTTCATAAATTTCTTCATCACGATTTTCAGATTCACACATCTCAAGCAAAACTCCATAGAGAAAGTCAAGTGCACTCAACTCACTAGCAATTGGTTCCACATAAGTGGATCTCTTAAAGAGATTAGCAAGTGGGTGAGGATCCATATCACTAGATTTTCAGCAAGCGAAGATGCAAGCATATTGAAGGCACATAGCACACAAGCAAAGGAAAGGCAAACGAAAAAGGCAAATTGCAAAGTGGGGGAGAGGAAAACGAGAGGCAACTGGCAAACAAAGTAAATGCAAGAGATGAGTTTGCGACACTTACTTGGATGAGTTCTTGACTTGATCCTCCCCAGCAACGGCACCAGAAATTCTTCTGCTACGGCAACAGACAACAACGCCATAAATTGACACGTTGACGGAGACTGGGCTTGCGTTGGTTTTTCCCTTGAAGAGGAAAGGGTGATGCAGTTCAGGAGCAGTAAGTATCCCTCAGTTTGTGAACCAAGGTATCGATCCAGAAGGAGGGTCTCGTCAAGTCCAGAGTGCCTGCGCAAACACAAACAAGCTTGCACCCAACGCTTCAAAGGGCTTGTCAATCCCTTCAAGATTGTTTGCAAAGTGAGATGTGAAGGCGGAAAGTGCAACGAAGCAAAAAGTATAAGGCTAAAAATATGGTGTGGAGTAGACCCTGGGGGGCATAGTGTTCACTAGAGGCTTCTCTCAAAATAGAAAATATCACGGTGGGTGAACAAATTACTGTCGAGCAATTGATAGAACCGCGCAAAGTCATGACGATATCTAAGGCAATGATCATACAGATAGGCATCACACCCGAGACAAGTAGACCGATACTTTCTGCATCTACTACTATTACTCCACACATCGACCGCTATCTAGCATGCATCTAGTGTATTGAGTTCATGACGAACAGAGTAACGCCTTAAACAAGATGACATGATGTAGAGGCATAATCTCAAACCAATGATGAAACCCCCATCTTTTTACCCTTGATGGCAACAACACGATGCGTGCCTCGCTACCCCTTCTGTCACTGGGTGAGGTCGCCGCACGGTATGAACCCAAAACCAAGCACTTCTCCCATTGCAAGAATTATTGATCAAGTTGGCCAAACGAAACCCACAACTCGAAGAGAATTACAAGGATATGAAATCATGCATATAAGAGATCAGAGGAAACTCAAATAAGATTCATAGATAATCTGATCATAAATCCACAATTCATCGGATCTCGACAAACACACCGCAAAAGAAGATTACATCGGATAGATCTCCATGAAGATCATGGAGAACTTTGTATTGATGATCCAAGAGAGAGAAGAAGCCATCTAATTACTAGCTATGGACCCATAGGTCTATGGTGAACTAGTCACGCATCATCGGAGAGGTCATGGTGTTGATGAAGAAGCCTTCCATGTCCGAATCCCCCCTCCGGCAGGGCACCATAAACGTGCCCCAGATGGGATCTTGCGGAGACAGAAGCTTGCGGCGGCGGAAAAGTACTTTCGATGATCTCCTGATTTTTTGGGATTTTTAAGGAATATATAGGCGCAACCCCTAGGGAAAAGGGCGTCCAGGGGGCCCACAAGCCTGTGGGCCGTGGCCTCCCCCTGGCCGTGGGGTGAGGGCTTGTGGGGCCCCTGGGCCCCCCTGCCTTGGCTCTCAAGTCTCCTGATCTTCTTCCGTTACGAAAAAATTATTTTCGGGGATTTTATTCCGTTTGGATTACATTTCGAAATCTCCTCTCAAAAGGGGTCAAAAACATGGAAAAATAGGAACTAACACTTGGCACTGAGTTAATAAGTTAGTCCCAAAAAATATATAACAGGCATGCAAAACATCCAAAGTCTGACAAGATAATAGCATGAAACCATCAAAAATTATAGATACGTTGGAGACATATCAGCGGGACCCAGGGCCCAGGCCCGGTCCCGTCACCAATAATCACCATCATTACGTCAGGAGGGGCCTGGCACGTGGCGTGTTCTGAGCGACCCGCGACGAAGCCGAGGAGTCGCTTCAAAGCCAACCGGCTTCGGAGCCGGCGTCCGGTGTCGCGGATGGCGGCAGGAATACCAAGACCAAATATTAAACCGGTGAGGCCGCCTGTCCGCAGACGGCGGGCCTCTCCAGCTTCGGGGACTACTGTCGGGGGGATAACCCCGGGGTAGGCTCATCGAGCCTGCTCCTTCATTTCCTGCCCAAAGGGAATGACCAAGTACAGTTCCCCAAGGCCCAAGTCTTCTGGCCGGCTAGGCCACGCTTGCCGGCTGGAAGACGAGGCGACCAACTCTCTGTCTGGCTAGGCAGCCCGTACCGGATAGAAGCGAGTCGGCTACCTCTTCCTAGCCGTCTTGGCCAAGCCAGCCGGCTAGGGACGAGGCGGCCGTGCCCAAGCTGGCCAGCCAAGCAGGCTAGCCGGCCGAGGATCTCAAGTCACATGAGATCGTAGGTCATGATGAGACCTTACGATTAAAGGTGGCTACGCGTCAGCAAAGGTACTAGATCGGAGTGTCCGGCAGGTACGAGCGTCGGTGGCCACGCCGCTGACCTACCCCGGCTCTGATCCATCACCTAGCATAGTGTCGGACCGCCAAACTCCCACTCCATTACTACACTCGGCATGGGGAACAGTGGAGGCGGTCGTACTATCAGCCCATGACGAATATCGCTGGACGACGCTCGACGTACAACGCATGCTCGGCGTCAACCTTACGCGAGAGCTTCATTGGCCAGCTGGCGGGTCCCGTTGCTAGATGAGACCATGCAGCCGGCGGGCCCCTCAAGCGACAAGACAAGACCCTCGTGGGCCCGTGGTCAGCCGGTGAAGCAGCCAGCCAGGCCCCAATCTTGTACCCTTTATCCATATTGTAGGCCGGCGGGTTCGTCTATAAAATCCCCCGGTCACCCTCCATGCAGAGGGTCAGTCGAACAACACTTCACACCCACCAACCACATAGAAAGAGGCAGAGACGAGCCGGCTGCTCCCCTCTTCCTCCTCCTCAACACAGCTCCAGGAGCAACCTTGTAATCCATCCATATACATCATACACTCCGGCAGGACTAGGGGTCTTATCTGTATGGAGAGCCCTGAACCTGGGTACATCATGCGTTCCATGCTAGTACCAACCTCGTTCCCAGCGCCCTCCTTTGTCCCTTCGGTTCTCACAGACTTTAGCCTACCTATGGCAAATGTTCTTAGTATTCACCGACAGTTAGTCCCAAAAAAAGATATAAATGCGTACAAAACATCCAAAGTTGACAAGATAATAGCATGGAACCATAAAAAATTATAGATACATTGGAGACGTATCAAGCATCCCCAAGCTTAACTCTTGCTCATCCTCGAGTAGGGAAGTGATAAAGACTGAATTTTTGATGTGGAATGCTACCTAACATATTTGTCCGTAAACTTCTTTCATGTGACATGAATGTTCAGATCCGTAAGATTCAAAACAATAGTTTGCTATTGACATGAAAACAATAATACTTCAAGCAAACTAGCAAGGTGATCATGAACTTTTGAAATAACAAGGCCAAAGAAAGGTATCCCTACAAAATAATATAGTCTGGCTATGCTCCATCATCCCCACACAATGAATTTAAATCATGCACAACCCCGTTATTGGCCAAGTAATTGTTTTCGCACTCTTGCTTTCTCAAACCTCTTTCAACTCTCACGCAATGTATGAGCGTGAGCCATGGATATAGCACTATAGGTGGAATAAAGTGTGGTGGACGTTGTGAGGCAAAAAGGAGGAGATGGTCACATTGACTCGGCGTATCAACGGGCTATGGAGATGCCCATCAATAGATATCAATGTGAATGAGTAGGGATTACCATGCAACGGATGCACTTAGAGCTATAGGTGTGTGAAAGCTCAAAAGGAGAACTAGTGGGTGTGCATCCAACTTGCTTGCTCACGAAGACCTAGGGCAATTTTGAGGAAGCCCATCATTGGAATATACAAGCCGAGTTATATAATGAAGATTCCCACTAATATATGGTGGTGACAAAACAAGAGACTCTCAATCATGAAGAACATGGTGCTATTGTGAAGCACAAGTGTGGAAAAAGATAGTAGCATTGTCTTCTCTCTTTTTCTCTCTTTTTTTGTTTGGGCTCTTTGGCCTCTTTTCATTTTTTTGGTGGGCATCTTTGGCCTCTTTTTTTATTTCCTCACATGGGACAATGCTCTAATAATGATGATCATCACACTTTTATTTACTCACAACTCAATACTTAGAGCAATGATGACTCTATAGGAAATGCCTCCGGCAGTGTACCGGGATGTGCAACGATCTAGCTTAGCGTATGACGTTGAAACATCTCGCTAGCTATCTTACGATCATGCAATGACAATATGAAAGTGACGGCACAAGTCATAAGACGGGACGGTGGGAGTTGCATGGCAATATATCTCGGAATGGCTATGAAAAGGCCATGATATATAGGTATGGTGGCTGTTTTGAGGAAGGTATATGGTGATTTTGTGCACCGGCGAAAGTTGCGCGGCACTAGATAGGCTAGCAACGGTCGAAGGTGAAAGTGCATCTATACCATGGACTCACATTAGTCATGAAGAACTCATATACTTATTGCGAAAGTTTTATTAGTAATCGAAACAAAGTGCTAAACGCATACTCCTAGGGGAAGGGTTGGTAGGTGTTAACCATCGTGCGATCCCGACCAACACACAAAGGATGACAATCAATAAATCAATTATGCTTTGACTTCCTAACATAGCGGTTCACCATACGTGCATGTTACGGGAATCACTAACTTCAAGACAAGTATTTCTAGATTCACAACACCCTACTAACATAACTCTAATATTACTATATCCATGTCTCAAAACTAGTTGAGAGGAATCAAACTTCTCTTTACTAATCAATGCACATGAATATGGAAGTTTTATTATATCCTCTTTGGATGCCTATCATCTTTAGGACTCTTTCATGGCACACGCCAACTACCAAGTTACTGAGAGAGAGCACTCTCAAAAAGATATAAATGAAGATCGAGAGTTTTTATTTCTCCAAAATATGACACCGTTGTGCTCTAATAAGATCTAAGTGAAGCACTAGAGCAAAGTTATCTAGCTCAAAAGATATAAGTGAAGCACACGCGAGCTAAATTGCCTAACTCAAAATATATAAGTGAAGCTCAATGAGTATTCTAGAAAATTCACGATGAGTGCATGTCTCTCTCAAAAAGGTGTGCAGCAAGGATGATTGTGACACAACAAAAAGAAAAGACACCTATAATACAGGACGCTGCAAGCAAAACACATATCATGCGGTGAATAAAAATATAGCTCCAAGTAACGTTACCGATGGATTGAAGACGAAAGAGGGGATACCTTCCTGGGGCATCCCCAAGCTTAGGCTTTTTGGTGTCCTTAAATTTTCCTTGGGATGCCTTGGGCATCCCCAAGCTTGAGCTCTTTCCACTCTTTATCCCATTGTCCATGAGAACATCATCCAAAACTTGAAAACTTCACAACACAAAACTTAAATAGAAACTCATGATATCATTAGCACAAGAAAACAAACTACCAACTCTTTAGGTAGTGTAGAAAACTTGATTTCTATTTATATTGGTGATAGATTACTGTATTCTCACTTTTCCGTGGCTATTACCCCCCGATACTATCCATAGTTTCATCAAAATAAGCAATCAACACAACAAAAACAGAATATGTCAAAAACAGACCTGTTTGTAGCAATCTGTATACTTCGTATACTTCTGGTATCTCAAAAATTCTGAACAATTATGAAAATTTGGGAAATTGGCATATCAACCAACATGAAAAAGAATCAACTCAAAACCTCTTTCTGGATAGGAATGAAAAATAACTTTGTGAGCGCAAAGTTTCTGTCTTTTTCAGCAAGATCAAACAACCATCACCAAAACTATTCATAAAGGGTTTTACTTGGCTCAAACACAAAAAGAAACACAAAAAAACACAATCATAAAAGAATTATGATGGTGTGTACACAACAGAATAGAAAGAAAAAAGCAAAGATAAATTCATTGGGTTGCCTCCCAACAAACGCTATTGTTTAACGCCCTTAGCTAGGCATAAGGCGATAGAATCACGTATCGTCGTCTTTGGTGCTCAAACCATAAGTAGCCCTCATCATGGATTCATAAGGCAATCTTATTTTCTTTCTAGGGAAATGTTCCATGCCCTTCTTGAAAGGAAATTGAAACCTAATATTCCCTTCCTTCATATCGATGACAACACCAATAGTCCTTAGGAAAGGTCTACCAAGAATGATAGAACATGTAGGATTGCAATCAATATCAAGCACAATGAAATCCACGGGTACAAAGTTCCTATTTGCAATAGTAAGAACATCATTGATCCTTCCCATGGGTTTCTTAAGAGTAGAATCCGCAAGATGCAAATTAAGAGAGCACTCAACAATCTCATTAAAGCCTAGAACATCACATAAAGACTTTGGAATCACGAAAACACTAGCACCCAAATCACACAAAGCATTGCATTCATAGTTTTTGATCTTGATTTTGATAGTAGGTTTCCACTCATCATGAAGTTTTCTAGGGATAGAAACTTCCAACTCAAGTTTCTCTTCAAGAGATTTCATCATAGCATCGACGATATGATCGGTAAAGGCCCTATTTTGGCTATAAGCGTGTGGAGAGTTTAGCATGGATTACATCAAGGAAATACATTCAATCAAAGATCAACTATCATAATTGAATTCCTTGAAATCCAAAGTAGTAATTTCATTACTACTCAAAGTTTTGATATCCTCTACTCCACTTTCAATGCTTTTAGCATCAAGATAGATAGACTCTGAATCATTGGGGCATTTCTCAACCAAAGTGGATTCATAGCCAGCCCCATCATCATTAGGTTTGACATTAGAAAACAAGGATTCAATGGGAGTCACACCAAGCACCTTAAGATCTTCGTGATTCTCATCACGAGAACACGCCTTTTTAAGCCATTCATGTCTAGCACGAATTTGGGCGGTTCTTTCTTTACTCTCATTCATGGAAATACGCATAGCTTTCAAAGTTTCATCCATATTGATCTTGGGAGGAGCACATCTCAATTTCAAAGCATCAATATCAAGAGACATTCTATCAACGGTCCTAGCCAAGTCATCAATTTTGAGCAGTTTTTATTCTATGGACGCATTGAAAATCTTTTTGCGAGTTGATAAACTCTTTTATATTACTCTCTAGATCAGAGGGTAATTTATTGTAATTTCCATGAGCATTGTTGTAGGAGTTGCCAAAGTTATTAGAGGGATTACTAGGAAAAGGCCTAGGAATATAGTTACCTCTAAAAGCATTGTTGTTGCCAACATTATTCCTACCAACAAAATTAACATCCAAGCTCTCATTGCTACTCTCAATCAAGGAAGACAAGGGCATATCATTTGGATCTAAAGGAGCACCTTTACTAGCAAACAATTTCATTAACTCATCCATCTTAGCACTCAAATAGTTATTTTCTTCTATAACGTGCACTTTTTTACTAGTAGGTGACCTTTCAGTGTGCCATTGAGAATAGTTTGTCATGAAATTGTCTAGGAGTTTTGTGGCTTCTCCTAATGTGATTTCCATGAAAGTTCCACCGAAGGCGGAATCAAGGATATTTCTATAAGCAAAATTCAAACCAGCATAGAAGATTTGTATAATCATCCAAAGACTCGAGCCATGAGTGGGACAATTTCTAATCATCAATTTCATTCTCTCCCAAGATTGTGCAACATGTTCATGATCTAGTTGCTTAAAATTCATGATATCATTACAGAGAGAGATAATCTTAGCCGGTGGAAAATACGTGGATATATAAGCATCTTTGCACTTGTTCCAAGAATCAATACTATTTTTGGGCAAAGATGAAAACCAAGTTTTTGCTCGATCTCGCAATGAGAATGGAAATAGCTTCAATTTAGTCACATCATTATACACATCTTTCTTCTTTTGCATATCGCATAACTCAATGAAGGTATTAAGATGGGATGCGACATCTTCGCTGGGAAGGCCGGAGAATTGCTCTTTCATAACATCATTCAGCAAAGCAGCATTGATTTCATATGATTTCGCACTAGTGGCCGGAGCAATTGGAGTACTAATAAAATCATTATTATTAGTATTCGAGAAGTCACAAAGTTTGGTGTTTTCAGTCATGGTGACTTCAGCAAGCAAGACAAGCACACAAGCGAACAGAAAGCAAGCGAAAGAAATGAGCGAACGAAAAAGGCAAATATTTTTGTAAATTTTTGTTTTTCAGAAGTGGGGGAGAGGAAAATGAGATGCAAAAAAGTAAATGCAAGAGATGAGTTTGCTGTTGGGGAATGTCGCATGGGAAACAAAAAATTTCCTACGCGCACGAAGACCTATCATGGTGATGTCCATCTACGAGAGGGGATGAGTGATCTACGTACCCTTGTAGACCGTACAGCAGAAGCGTTAGAGAACGCGGTTGATGTAGTGGAACGTCCTCATGTCCCTCGATCCGCCCCGCGAACAATCCCGCGATCAGTCCCACGATCTAGTACCGAACGGACGGCACCTCCGCGTTCAGCACACGTACAGCTCGACGATGATCTCAGCCTTCTTGATCCAGCAAGAGAGACGGAGAGGTAGAAGAGTTCTCCGGCAGCGTGACGGCGCTCCGGAGGTTGGTGATGACCTTGTCTCAGCAGGGCTCCGCCCGAGCTCCGCAGAAACGCGATCTAGAGGAAAAACCGTGGAGGTATGTGGTCGGGCAGCCGTGGGAAAGTCGTCTCAAATCTGCCCTAAAACCTCCGTATATATAGGTGGGAAGGAGGGGGGCCTTTCCTTGGGGTCCAAGGACCCCCAAGGAGTCGTCCGAGCCAAAGGGGGGGAGGACTCCCCCCCCAAACCGAGTTGGACTTGGTTTGGTGGGAGGAGTCCCCCTTCCTTCCCACCTCCTCCTCTTTTTTTTTCTTTCCTCTTGATTTTTCTTCTCTTGGCGCATTGGGCACTTGTGGGCTGTCCCACCAGCCCACTAAGGGCTGGTGTGGCTCCTCCAATGCCTATGGGCTTCCCCGGGGTGGGTTGCCCCCCCCCGGTGAACTCCCGGAACCCATTCGTCATTCCCGGTACATTCCCGGTAACTCCGAAAACCTTCCGGTAATCAAATGAGGTCATCCTATATATCAATCTTCGTTTCCGGACCATTCTGGAAACCCTCGTGACGTCTGTGATCTCATCCGGGACTCCGAACAACATTCAGTAACCAACCATATAACTCAAATACGCATAAAACAACGTCGAACCTTAAGTGTGCAGACCCTGCGGGTTCGAGAACTATGTAGACATGACCCGAGAGACTTCTCGGTCAATATCCAATAGCGGGACCTGGATGCCCATATTGGATCCTACATATTCTACGAAGATCTTATCGTTTGAACCTCAGTGCCAAGGATTCGTATAATCCCGTATGTCATTCCCTTTGTCCTTCGGTATGTTACTTGCCCGAGATTCGATCGTCAGTATCCGCATACCTATTTCAATCTCGTTTACCGGCAAGTCTCTTTACTCGTTCCGTAATACAAGATCCCGCAACTTACACTAAGTTACATTGCTTGCAAGGCTTGTGTGTGATGTTGTATTACCGAGTGGGCCCCGAGATACCTCTCAGTCACACGGAGTGACAAATCCCAGTCTTGATCCATACTAACTCAACTAACACCTTCGGAGATACCTGTAGAGCATCTTTATAGTCACCCAGTTACGTTGCGACGTTTGATACACACAAAGCATTCCTCCGGTGTCAGTGAGTTATATGATCTCATGGTCATAGGAATAAATACTTGACACGCAGAAAACAGTAGCAACAAAATGACACGATCAACATGCTACGTCTATTAGTTTGGGTCTAGTCCATCACGTGATTCTCCCAATGACGTGATCCAGTTATCAAGCAACAACACCTTGTTCATAATCAGAAGACACTGACTATCATCGATCAACTGGCTAGCCAACTAGAGGCATGCTAGGGACGGTGTTTTGTCTATGTATCCACACATGTAAATGAGTCTTCATTCAATACAATTATAGCATGGATAATAAACTATTATCTTGATACAGGAATTATAATAATAACTATACATTTATTATTGCCTCTAGGGCATAATTCCAACAGTCTCCCACTTGCACTAGAGTCAATAATCTAGCCCTCACATCACCATGTGAATTACATTGTAATAAATCTAACACCCATACAGTTCTGGTGTCGATCATGTTTTGGCCGTGGAAGAGGTTTAGTCAGCGGGTCTGCTACATTCAGATCCGTGTGCACTTTGCATATATTTACGTCCTCTTCCTCGACGTAGTCGCGGATGAGGTTGAAGCGTCGTTTGGTGTGTCTGGTCTTCTTGTGAAACCGTGGTTCCTTTGCTAAGGCAATGGCACCAGTGTTGTCATAGAACAAGGTTATTGGATCCAGTGCACTTGGCACCACTCCAAGATCCGTCATGAACTGCTTCATCCAGACACCCTCCTTAGCCGCCTCCGAGGCAGCCATGTACTCCACTTCACATGTAGAATCTGCTACGACGCTTTGCTTGGAACTGCACCAGCTTAATGCACCCCCATTAAGAATAAATACGTATCCGGTTTGCGACTTAGAGTCGTCCGGATCTGTGTCAAAGCTTGCATTGACGTAACCTTTTACGGCGAGCTCTTCGTCACCTCCATACACGAGAAACATCTCCTTAGTCCATTTCAGGTACTTCAGGATATTCTTGACCGCTGTCCAGTGATCCACTCCTGGATTACTCTGGAACCTACCTGCCATACTTATGGCCAGGCTAACATCCGGTCTAGTGCACAGCATCGCATACATGATAGAACCTATGGCTGAAGCATAGGGGACGGAGCGCATATGCTCTCTATCTTCATCAGTTGCTGGGCACTGAGTCTTACTCAATCTCGTACCTTGTAAAACTGGCAAGAACCCTTTCTTGGACTGTTCCATTTTGAACCTTTTCAAAACTTTATCAAGGTATGTGCTTTGTGAAAGTCCTATCAGGCGTTTTGATCTATCCCTATAGATCTTAATGCCTAGAATGTAAGCAACTTCTCCTAGGTCCTTCATAGAGAAACTTTTATTAAAGTAACCTTTTATGCTCTCCAAAAGCTCTACGTTGTTTCCAATCAGTAATATGTCATCCACATATAATATTAGAAACGCCACAGAGCTCCCACTCACTTTCTTGTAAATACAAGATTCTCCAACCACTTGTATAAACCCAAATGCTTTGATCACCTCATCAAAGCGTTTGTTCCAACTCCGAGATGCTTGCACTAGTCCATAAATGGATCGCTGGAGCTTGCACACCTTGTTAGCATTCTTAGGATCGACAAAACCTTCGGGCTGCATCATATACAACTCTTCCTTAAGGAAACCGTTAAGGAACGCCGTCTTGACATCCATCTGCCAGATTTCATAATCGAAAAATGCAGCTATTGCTAACATGATTCTGACGGACTTAAGCATCGCTACGGGTGAGAAAGTCTCATCGTAGTCAACTCCTGGAACTTGTGAAAAACCTTTTGCCACAAGTCGAGCTTTATAAACGGTCACATTACCGTCAGCGTCCGTCTTCTTCTTAAAGATCCATTTGTTCTGAATAGCCTTGCGGCCCTCAGGTAGTATCTCCAAAGTCCACACTTTGTTCTCATACATGGATCCTATCTCGGATTTCATGGCTTCTAGCCATTTGTTGGAATCTGGTCCCACCATTGCTTCTTCATAATTTGCAGGTTCATTGTTGTCTAACAACATGATTGATAAGACGGGATTACCGTACCACTCTGGAGCAGTGCGTGATCTCGTCGACCTGCGTGGTTCAACAGAAACTTGAACTGGAGTTTCATGATCATCATCATTTAACTTCCTCCTCAACCGGCGTCGCAACGACAGAGGTTTCCCCTTGCCCTGCGCCACCATCCAGAGGGATGAGAGGTTCGACAACCTCGTCAAGTTCTATCTTCCTCCCACTCAATTCTCTCGAGAGAAACTCCTTCTCGAGAAAAGCTCCGTTTTTAGCAACAAACACTTTGCCCTCGGATTTGAGATAGAAGGTGTACCCAACTGTCTCTTTTGGGTAACCTATGAAGACGCACTTTTCCGCTTTGGGTTCCAGCTTTTCAGGCTGAAGCTTTTTGACATAAGCATTACATCCCCAAACTTTAAGAAACGACAACTTTGGCCTTTTGCCATACCACAGTTCGTATGGTGTCGTCTCAACGTATTTTGATGGTGCCCTATTTAAAGTGAATGCAGCTGTTTCTAATGCATAAACCCAAAACGATAACGGCAAATCAGTAAGAGACATCATAGATCGCACCATCTCTAACAAAGTACGATTACGACGTTCGGACACACCATTACGCTGTGGTGTTCCAGGCGGTGTTAACTGTGAAACAATTCCACATTGTCTTAAGTGAGCACCAAACTCGAAACTCGGATATTCACCCCCACGATCAGACCGTAGGAACTTGATCTTCTTGTTACGATGATTTTCCACTTCACTCTGAAATTGCTTGAACTTTTCAAATGTTTCAGACTTGTGCTTCATCAAGTAGACATAGCAATATCTACTCAAATCGTCAGTGAAGGTGAGAAAATAACGATATCCGCCGCGTGCCTCTACGCTCATTGGACCACACACATCGGTATGTATGATTTCCAACAAGTCACTCGCACGCTCCATTGTTCCGGAGAACGGAGTCTTAGTCATCTTGCCCATGAGGCATGGTTCGCACGTGTCAAGTGAATCAAAGTCAAGTGACTCCAAAAGTCCATCAGCATGGAGTTTCTTCATGCGCTTTACACCAATATGACCCAAACGGCAGTGCCACAAAAATATGGCGCTATCATTGCTTACTCTAACTCTTTTGGTCTCAATGTTATGTATATGCGTATCGCTATCAAGATTCAATATGAACAATCCTCTCACATTCGGTGCATGACCATAAAAGATGTTACTCATAGAAATAGAACAACCATTATTCTCAGACTTAAAAGAGTAACCGTCTCGCAATAAACAAGATCCAGATATAATGTTCATGCTCAACGCAGGACTAAATAACAATGATTTAAGTTCATCACTAATCCCGATGGTAGCTGAAGTGACACTGTGCCGACGGCGATTGCATCAACCTTGGAACCGTTTCCTACGCGCATCGTCACTTCGTCTTTCGCCAACCTTCGTCTATTCCGCAGTTCCTGCTTCGAGTTGCAAATATGAGCAACAGAACCGGTATCGAATACCCAGGCACTACTACGAGAGCCGGTTAAGTACACATCAATAACATGTATATCAAATATACCTGATTTTTCTTTGCCCGCCTTCTTATCAGCCAGAACTTGGGGCAATTGCGCTTCCAGTGACCCATACCCTTGCAATAGAAGCACTCTGTTTCAGGCTTAGGTCCAGCCTTGGGTTTCTTCGGCGGATTGGCAACAGGCTTGCCGCTCTTCTTCGAATTGCCCTTCTTGCCTTTGCCGTTTCTCTTGAAACTAGTGGTCTTGCTCACCATCAACACTTGATGCTCTTTACGGAGTTCAGACTCTGCGACTTTCAGCATCGCAAACAACTCGCCGGGAGACTTGTTCATCCCTTGCATGTTGTAGTTCAACACAAAGCCTTTATAGCTTGGGGGCAGTGATTGAAGGATTCTGTCAGTGATAGCTTCTTGCGGGAGTTCAATCCCCAGTTCAGCTAGACGGTTTGAGTACCCAGACATTTTGAGCACATGTTCACTGACAGACGAGTTTTCCTCCATCTTGCAAGCATAGAATTTCTCGGAGGTCTCATACCTCTCGATCCGGGCGTTCTTCTGAAAGATAAACTCCAACTCCTGGAACATCTCAAATGCTCCATGACGCTCAAAGCGACGTTGAAGTCCCGGTTCTAAGCCATACAAGACTGCACATTGAACTATTGAGTAGTCCTCCTTACGTGCTAACCAAGCGTTCTTAACATCCTGATCAGCCGTAGCGGGTGGTTCATCTCCTAGCGCGGCATTAAGGACATAATCCTTCTTCCCAGCTTGTAAGATTAGCTTAAGATTACGAGCCCAGTCTACAAAGTTGCTTCCATCATCTTTCAACTTAGCTTTCTCTAGGAACGTATTAAAATTCAGGATGACTGTCGCGTGAGCCATGATCTACAACACAAATATATTCAAAGTGGACTTAGACTATGTTCAAGATAATTAGAGTTCAACTTAATCAAATTATATGCTAAACTCCCACTCAAAAAGTACATCTCTCTAGTCATTTGAGTGGTTCATGATCCACTTACACTATCCCAAGTCCGATCATCACGTGAGTTGAGAGTAGTTTCAGGGGTAAGCATCCCTATGCTAATCATATCAACTATATGATTCATGATCGACCTTTCGGTCTCATGTGTTCCGAGGCCATGTCTGCACATGCTAGGCTCGTCAAGCTTAACCCGAGTGTTCCGCGTGCGCAACTGTTTTGCACCCGTTGTATGTGAACGTTGAGTCTATCACACCCGATCATCACGTGGTGTCTCGAAATGACGAACTGTAGCAACGGTGCACAGTCGGGGAGAACACAATTTCGTCTTGAAATTTTAGTGAGAGATCACCTTATAATGCTACCGTCGTTCTAAGCAAAATAAGGTGCATAAAAGGATTAACATCACATGCAATTCATAAGTGACATGATATGGCCATCATCACGTGCTTCTTGATCTCCATCACCAAAGCACCGGCACGATCTTCTTGTCACCGGCGCCACACCATGATCATCCATCAACGTGTTGCCATCGGGGTTGTCGTGCTACTTATGCTATTACTACTAAAGCTACATCCTAGCAAAATAGTAAACGCATCTGCAAGCACAGACGTTAGTATAAAGACAACCCTATGGCTCCTGCCGGTTGCCGTACCATCGACGTGCAAGTCGATATTTCTATTACAACATGATCATCTCATACATCCAATATATCACATCACATCATTGGCCATATCACATCACAATCATACCCTGCAAAAACAAGTTAGACGTCCTCTAATTTTGTTGTTGCATGTTTTACGTGGTGACCAAGGGTATCTAGTAGGATCGCATCTTACTTACGCAAACACCACAACGGAGATATATGAGTTGCTATTTAACCTCATCCAAGGACCTCCTCGGTCAAATCCGATTCAACTAAAGTTGGAGAAACCATCACTTGCCAGTCATCTTTGAGCAAAGGGGGTTACTCGTAACGATGAAACTAGTCTCTCGTAAGCGTACGAGTAATGTCGGTCCAAGCCGCTTCAATCCAACAATACCGCGGAATCAAGAAAAGACTAAGGAGGGCAGCAAAACGCACATCACCGCCCACAAAAACTTTTGTGTTCTACTCGAGAAGACATCTACGCATGAACCTAGCTCATGATGCCACTGTTGGGGAACGTCGCATGGGAAACAAAATTTTTCCTACGCGCACGAAGACCTATCATGGTGATGTCCATCTACGAGAGGGGATGAGTGATCTCCGTACCCTTGTAGACCGTACAGCAGAAGCGTTAGAGAATGCGGTTGATGTAGTGGAACGTCCTCACGTCCCTCGATCCGCCCCGCGAACAATCCCGCGATCAGTCCCACGATCTAGTACCGAACGGACGGCACCTCCGCGTTCAACACACGTACAGCTCGACGATGATCTCGGCCTTCTTGATCCAGCAAGAGATACGGAGAGGTAGAAAAGTTCTCCGGCAGCGTGACGGCGCTCCGGAGGTTGGTGATGACCTTGTCTCAGCAGGGCTCCGCCCGAGCTCCGCAGAAACGCGATCTAGAGGAAAAACCGTGGAGGTATGTGGTCGGGCAGCCGTGGGAAAGTCGTCTCAAATCTGCCCTAAAACCTCCGTATATATAGGTGGGAAGGAGGGGGGCCTTTCCTTGGGGTCCAAGGACCCCCAAGGAGTCGTCCGAGCCAAAGGCGGGGAGGACTCCCCCCCCCCAAACCGAGTTGGACTTGGTTTGGTGGGAGGAGTCCCCCTTCCTTCCCACCTCCTCCTCTTTTTTTTTCTTTCCTCTTGATTTTTCTTCTCTTGGCGCATTGGGCACTTGTGGGCTGTCCCACCAGCCCACTAAGGGCTGGTGTGGCTCCCCCAATGCCTATGGGCTTCCCCGGGGTGGGTTGCCCCCCCCCCCCGGTGAACTCCCGGAACCCATTCGTCATTCCCGGTACATTCCCGGTAACTCCGAAAACCTTCCGGTAATCAAATGAGGTCATCCTATATATCAATCTTCGTTTCCGGACCATTCCGGAAACCCTCGTGACGTCCGTGATCTCATCCGGGACTCCGAACAACATTCGGTAACCAACCATATAACTCAAATACGCATAAAACAACGTCGAACCTTAAGTGTGCAGACCCTGCGGGTTCGAGAACTATGTAGACATGACCCGAGAGACTCCTCGGTCAATATCCAATAGCGGGACCTGGATGCCCATATTGTATCCTACATATTCTACGAAGATCTTATCGTTTGAACCTCAGTGCCAAGGATTCGTATAATCCCGTATGTCATTCCCTTTGTCCTTCGGTATGTTACTTGCCCGAGATTCGATCGTCAGTATCCGCATACCTATTTCAATCTCGTTTACCGGTAAGTCTCTTTACTCGTTCCGTAATACAAGATCCCGCAACTTACACTAAGTTACATTGCTTGCAAGGCTTGTGTGTGATGTTGTATTACCGAGTGGGCCCCGAGATACCTCTCCGTCACACGGAGTGACAAATCCCAGTCTTGATCCATACTAACTCAACTAACACCTTCGGAGATACCTGTAGAGCATCTTTATAGTCACCCAGTTACGTTGCGACGTTTGATACACACAAAGCATTCCTCCGGTGTCAGTGAGTTATATGATCTCATGGTCATAGGAATAAATACTTGACACGCAGAAAACAGTAGCAACAAAATGACACGATCAACATGCTACGTCTATTAGTTTGGGTCTAGTCCATCACGTGATTCTCCCAATGACGTGATCCAGTTATCAAGCAACAACACCTTGTTCATAATCAGAAGACACTGACTATCATCGATCAACTGGCTAGCCAACTAGAGGCATGCTAGGGACGGTGTTTTGTCTATGTATCCACACATGTAAATGAGTCTTCATTCAATACAATTATAGCATGGATAATAAACTATTATATTGATACAGGAATTATAATAATAACTATACATTTATTATTGCCTCTAGGGCATAATTCCAACATTTGCGACAGTTACTTGGATAAGCTTCACTTAGAATAATCCCCGATGCCAAAAATTGACACGTTGAAGGGAGACTATTCTTGACTTGATATTCCTCGGCAACGGCGCCAGAAATTCTTCTTGCTACCTCTTGAGCTTGCGTTGGTTTTTCCCTTGAAGAGGAAAGGGTGATGCAGCACAGTAGCAGTAAGTATTTCCCTCAGTTTGAGAACCAAGGTATCAATCCAGTAGGAGTATTAAGGCAAGTCTCCAAAGTACGTGCGCAAAAACAGCAAACTTGCACCCAACGCTACAAAGGGGTTGTCAATCCCTTCACGATTGATTGCAAGGTGAGATGTGAAGGTGGAAAGTGCAACAAAGTAAAAGTGTAGAGCTGAAAATATGATGTGAAGTAGACCCGGGGGCCATAGTGTTCACTAGAGGCTTCTCTCATGATAGCAAATATTACGGTGGATGAACGAATTACTGTCGAGCAATTGATAGAACCGCGCAAAGTCATGACGATATCTAAGGCAATGATCATACATATAGGCGTCACGTCCGAGACAGGTAGACCGATACTTTCTGCATCTACTACTATTACTCCACACATCGACCGCTATCCAGCATGCATCTAGTGTATTGAGTTCATAACAAACATAGTAACGCCTTAAGCAAGATGATGTAGAGGGATAAATTCATGCAATATATATAAACCCCATCTTTTTACCCCTGATGGCAACAACACGATGCGTGCCTCGCTACCCCTTCTGTCACTGGGTGAGGTCGCCGCACGGTATGAACCCAAAACCAAGCACTTCTCCCATTGCAAGAATTATTGATCAAGTTGGCCAAACGAAACCCACAACTCGAAGAGAATTACAAGGATATGAAATCATGCATATAAGAGATCAGAGGAAACTCAAATAAGATTCATAAATAATCTGATCATAAATCCACAATTCATCGGATCTCGACAAACACACCGCAAAAGAAGATTACATCGGATAGATCTCCATGAAGATCATGGAGAACTTTGTATTGAAGATCCAAGAGAGAGAAGAAGCCATCTAGCTACTAGCTAGCTATGAACCCGAAGGTCTGTGGTGAACTACTCACGCATCATCGGAGAGGCAATGGTGTTGATGAAGAAGCCCTCCGTGTCCGAATCCCCCCCGGCAGGGCAGCAGAACGTGCCCTAGATGGGATCTTGCGAAGAAAGAAGCTTGCGACGACGAAAAAGTATTTTTGTGGCTCCCTCCCATGGTTTCAGATTTTGAGGGAATTTATAGGCGAAAGATGTAGGGCAAAGGAGCCACGGGGGGCCCACAAGCCTGCTAGGCGCGCCCCCAGGCCGCGGCTAGGGGGCTTGTGGCCTCCCCCGGAGCCCTTTGCCTTGGTTCTCAAGTTCCGTGCGTATCTTCTGTTCCAGAAAAAATCTTTTCGAAGGTTTTATTCCGTTTGGACTCCGTTTAATATTCTCCTCTGAAAAATGTCAAAAACACGAAAAAACAGGAACTGACACTTGGCACTTAGTTAATAGGTTAGTCCCCAAAAAGATATAAAATGCATACAAAACATCCAAAGTTGACAAGATAATAGCATGGAACCATAAAAAATTATAGATACGTTGGAGACGTATCACCCCCCCATCTCCACCCCGTCGCCAAAGTTATCAGGACTAGGGTACATAGGTTATCTAGTTTGTAGTGTGTGAGTTACCATACTATTCATGCAAAAGTTATCGGATGGCATATTTCATCACCACCCCCACCCCCCGCACGTCGTCAAAAGTTACCATGACCGGGGTACATAAGTTATCAGGCTATGAATTGTAAGTTACCTTGCTACTAACATTAAAGTTACTGTGTATATATTTCACCGCCACCTCACCAAAAGTTATCAGGACCGAAGCACATAAGTTATCAGGTCTGCGATGTGTGAGTTACCACCCCTGCCACCTCCCCACTCCCACGCCAAAGATACCAAGACGAGGGTATATACGTTCCATGATCAGAAAAAATGCACAGAGAAAAAAAGTACAGAGAAAAAAGTGCTATCATTGTCACTCGGTGAGTGAATCAAAAAGATTACATTGAATAAAAAATCATTGACATTAAATGGGATGGCTGCACGAAATATCAAGTGGAAAAAGACAATGCCTTGAAATTAATTTCGTGAATCAATCTCACGTAAACTGACAAAAAAATGGTGTTTTAAATATGCTGACATGGCTCTATCGGGTCAAATGTGTCGACTATCGCTTAACTCACAAAAACACTTCAAGTGGTGTGGTGGTAGCGTGCTATGGGTCTTCTCCATGAGACCGGAGTTCGAATCCTAGTCATGGCAATAATTGGAACTTACAATTCTCGTTATTTTATTAATACATGTCCCACCTTACGTCCTTACAAGTGTCCGTGCTACAAAAATACAATTTTTTAATTCTTACAGTCTGCTAACTGTACCTTATTATAATTGATCTCAATGGCCCTACAAGAATGAGTCCGACCTAAAGTAGCCTATGACCCACACTCTTTTAATGGTCTTTTTGGCTTGTTTTGTTTTATCACGGATGAAACTAGAAAGTAATTATTTGGTGATCGTTTTTTTAGGAGCCTCCTAACGATCACTCTCACGCGCCGTCATTTGATGTATTCTCAGCCCTTGTCGTGTGCCGTGTTCTTAGCTATTTTAGGTTTTATTTTTTTATTTTTTCGCACACTTTTTTAATTTTTAGGCATTTTTCTGGGGTTTTTCGGTGTTTCTGTTTTCCACCGATATTTCTTACCTTTTGGACAAAATTCTTTTACAAACTTTTTTGCATGAAAAAACATGTGTTTTTTTTTAAGAAGTATAAGTTTTTTTTAATGAGAGGCCCGGCCTCGGTGAGACGCACGGTCATGCTCCACGTTCCCGGTTCAGCAGCCCAGTCCAGCTGCACGCTCTCGGTTCCAACGGCGTTGAGCAGCCCAGTCCACTCCCCAGCCCATTCGCCAGCCAATTCCTCTTCCTCAGAGCAAACCCTAGTTCCATACCCCTATAAAATGCCTCACCCGCCGCCGCCGCCGCCTCAACACCCTTCGCCAAAATGCAGATCTTCGTGAAGACCCTCACGGGGAAGACCATCACCCTCGAGGTTGAGAGCAGCGATACCATCGACAATGTCAAGGCTAAGATCCAGGACAAGGAGGGTGAGTATCTTCTTTTCCGATCTTCTTTCCTTTCTGTTTTGTTTCCGTTTCTGCCGGCCGCCGTTGTTAATCCCAGCTTCGTTCCGCCAGGGATCCCGCCGGACCAGCAGCGGCTGATCTTCGCCGGCAAGCAGCTGGAGGACGGCCGCACCCTTGCCGACTACAACATCCAGAAGGAGTCGACACTCCATCTCGTCCTCAGGCTCCGCGGAGGCATCATCGAGCCGTCCCTGCAGGCGCTTGCCCGCAAGTACAACCAGGAGAAGATGATCTGCCGCAAGTAAGTGCAGTCGTCGACATGCCAGCTCGTGTAACTGCATATCGTTTCAGACATAGTTTATCTCTCTGTTAGATGTAAGATTTCTCTTATGAATGATTTACATATACTAAAATTTGATATCAGTAATGGAAGATAAGAAATTAGTCTACGATTATAATCACTGGAATATGTATTTTTAGATGGCTTGCAACGCAGTTGTTTTCAAGATTAAGAACATAGATAAGATCCGATGTTTCGGTTGAGCTCATTTTTCCATCGTGTATACTCATCCTAAATATTGTGTTTTCTTACTTTTAGAAACGAGTTAGTCATACCAGCATGATGCGTTAGGGTACATAGTTTTAATTTGGCTTTATCAGCTTGTGCTGGCTTTTAAAACCCCACAATGTACTCTTGAGCTACCTTATGTAGCATCCATCTCAATCTTACCATCAAGAAAATCTATAACCTATTACTTGCTATATTCCTTTTGCTGTTTTATTTGTTAACTTGTACCTTATATCATGATGCTCTTTTGTTAGATTTATGGTTTTGGGTTTTGTAATGAGATAACATAGAGCTTTATTTAGTGAAGAGTTGAAGTGGGCGTTTGTTGGCTCTTGCATTTTGGTTCTCAGAGCATTGTATTCATGACAGTTATTGTTTGGCTCAATGATGACTACTCTTGCTTTAACCACACCGAATTGAAGACTGGATGAAGTGATTTCTCCTTCCCTCTTTTACTGTATGGTCTTTCTGTCTCAGCACTTCCTTGTGAAGTCTATTCCTTTTGCTGAAGAACTAAGCGGGATTTAGTTTCTGTTAGTTCTTCATCAAAAGGTTTAGATAGAAGGATGTGACGAGATTGGGGAGCATCAACTGGGAGGGAAGATGGGTCTCTTCTGAAGGATCTTCCCATGTGGAAAAAACTGGCCTTTACTGAGAGCCTCCATGGTTTCCTTGTTTCATGCTGAATTCTGATTGATTATGTTTGTGTTTTAGGTCGTTTTGCTTGCCCTTTCCAATCTTCTCAATTCTGCCAGTTCTATTACAATAGTTACCACTAGCCTATCTTTATTGCATTTTACAGACAAATTAAGCCATTTGTAAATTAACCTTTGTGTACAGTCTCGTCGGATAACACTTTGTTTTTGCACATGCTAATCTTTTCCACTTATCTGCAGATGCTATGCGCGCCTGCACCCAAGGGCTGTCAACTGCCGCAAGAAGAAGTGTGGCCACAGCAACCAGCTGAGGCCCAAGAAGAAGATCAAGAACTAGAGTGCTACTACTAGTCAGTTTCATGGACCGGTTAAATCCATCGCCGTGTCAGAGTTTATTCTGTTATCGTCTCGTTGTCGTTGAACCTTATTTTACTTTTGCTTTCAGCCTCCTATCGTTGTGGTGATGATTGACAGTATTCGTATATGGTAGCAAACTACTATAATTTTGCCGTATCTCCTCTGTTTGATCTGCTTTTTGGTTAATTCTTGAAGTAATCTCTCCCCGAATGCTTGTGTTTCCTTCCCTCTGCATCTGGGCTACAGGACTGGGGTTGGTTGAGTTTTGATTGCTGATGCTCAAATGCTAATGGTAGTATGTTTTGTTTTGCACTGAGCAACTATCGTCTGCCAGTAAGTTTAGCTTGTTGAGTTTTAATCAGACCTGAGTTTAGCTTTCTATGGCTTCACTCTGTTTATAACAATGAGAAGTATTAATTAACCCGAGAGTTACAATCATGTTGCATATAATCTTAGAATCGCTGGAACAGATTGATCCAGGGACCCCTCCTAACTTCACTAGCCTGCTAACCTAGTTTATGTTGGTAGAGACTTCATGAACAAATCATGTATCAGTCACATGATTTGATTTGCTAGATATGCAATATAGTGATGTTGCTTATTGGTAACCTGTTTGCATCCGGGTAACACAAAAAACATTATTGTTTAGATAATGATTGATGTATGTAGCCATAAGGTCTATTTCAAAGACTAAGGGCTACCACACTTAGTAGGAACACTAAGCTTATCTATGATCCCACATAGTGGGGATCTCATTGATGTATCTAATGATATCGGTGTTTACATTTCAGTGAAATTGGAGAACGAGGAAGATGATATGTGAAAAGATATTCTTGAATACCAATCAATTGTGTTTGGTGGATCCAATGACATTATGGAACGTTGAGTCCCAATATCTTAATTCCATCATATCTTGGTCTAAATAGATCTTTCTTTTAAGTCTAGAGAATGAACTATCATGAGAGCTATGGATGGATTTTGTCCACAATGAATTTCTTCAATATATTTGGGATATAGACAACATAGTATATCATAAAGCATGAATGAAGGAGTTTTAGTAACAAGCGATATTTTGGTTTACCCAAATCCTTCATTTAAAACTCCGTCATTTAGATGACTACATGTATCGTCCTTGGACACACACAAACATGGATAATCATGATTGTAGGAGTAATTCTTATGCATAAGGAATTCGCTACGTCGGTTGTATCATATGTACCGACAACAATAAGTCGTATGGTGACTTACTGGCTTTTACACAATGTATGTTGCGTTTTGCAAATCGATGCAGAAGCTAGATTCCAACGGGGACCATCTATGTATGAATCTAGTGATCCACATGGATATGTAATCACTACATCTATCCATTGCATAGATAGGTAATTTTATACTGTCATGTGCGTCAACCCTTATGCTACAATACTTGCTTTATGTTTCATCACCTTGTTGTTCTCAATTCTGTTTGCAGAAGAAAACCGATATAGGTATTGCATATGAATACCTTCCCATTATTGAGCAAGCATATTTTTACCTAGATTATACCCTTTGCTTGAGTTTAGTCCGAGTGTTGTTCACATTTTGCCATGGCCATGATCTTTGGATCTAAATCATTTGAAAGGTTTTGCAATCTAGTTGAGAAATGTATGTCGACAATCGTAGGGTTTCGCTTATATGATTTTCCAGAATCTATATATCAATATATAATTGATGGAAATTTCTTCATCCATGGTGATCGCTCGCGATTTTCCAATGCGATTGAGTTTCCTAATGCGACTGAGTCAGGTATTCCGATGTCGCGGTCATTATGTGCACTATGACCTGGGTTGGTGGAGGTGTCCCATTCACTCGATGTATACTACCCATTAGATGTCTGTCAACGTGAAGTTGACTTGCATTTACTGATTCAGAGGCCTTGATATCCTTGCTTGCGAGAAGCTGAATCGTGATATACCATCGTCGTACTTCTTCCCTGTTGCTATGAATGGGGTGTTGACTGATTTTAGTTGGTATCTCCACTCTTTCCGACGCATTTTTTGCAGGATTGTAGAATTGCGTGGCATCTTTATAGTTAGTAAATGAATCTCGTAGGTTATTTGCAATGTGTTGCAAACCTTCTGAATGCATGGTTTAGATCTTTGAGTACGTGGATCTGAAGCAGAAATGTGTTTAACATTCCAGTAATTTGATGGCATTCTTTATAGTACTTGAAATCTCCCCCTAATGCCTGAAAATATTCCTCATGAATCAGCATACTCGCCTTGAATAACTCCCCATGCGAGGGGCTGGAGGTATTGATGGAAATACAGTTATTCCTTACATAGATCCCAACTATATGTTGAGGGGCCAATGATGTATATCGGGTGGTGATATTGTTGGGGAACGTCGCATGGGAAACAAAAATTTCCTACGCGCACGAAGACCTATCATGGTGATGTCCATCTACGAGAGGGGATGAGTGATCTACGTACCCTTGTAGATCGTACAGCAGAAGCGTTAGTGAACGCGGTTGATGTAGTGGAACGTCCTCACGTCCCTCGATCCGCCCCGCGAACAATCCCGCGATCAGTCCCGCGATCCGTCCCACGATCTAGTGCCGAACGAACGGCACCTCCGCGTTCAGCACACGTACAGCTCGACGATGATCTCGACCTTCTTGATCCAGCAAGAGAGACGGAGAGGTAGATGAGTTCTCCGGCAGCGTGGCGGCGCTCCGGAGGTTGGTGGTGATCTAATCTCAGCAGGGCTCCGCCCGAGCTCCGCAGAAACGCGATCTAGAGGAAAAACCGTGGAGGTATGTGGTCGGACTGCCGTGGCAAAAGTTGTCTCAAATCAGCCCTAATACCTCAGTATATATAGGAGGGAGGGGGAGGGAAGAGGCAGCCTCAAACCCTCAAGGGTTGGCCGAAATTGGAGGTGGAGGAGTCCTACTCCAATCCTACTTGGAGTAGGATTCCACCTTCCCACTTGGAAACTCTTTCCACCTTGTGTTTTTTCCTTCTCAAACCTTATGGGCCTTAGTGGGAACTTATTCCAGCCCACTAGGGGCTGGTTTATCTCTTCCCATAGCCCATGAGACCCCTTGGGGCGTGACACCCCTCCCGATGGTCCCCGACACCCCTCCCGGCACACCCGGTACACTACCGATGAGCCCGAAACTTTTCCGGTGACCAAAACAGGACTTCCTATATATCAATCTTTACCTCCGGACCATTTCGGAGCTCCTCGTGACATCCTGGATCTCATTCGGGACTCCGAACAACATTCGGTAACCAACCATATAACTCAAATACGCATAAAACAACGTCGAACCTTAAGTGTGCAGACCCTGCGGGTTCGAGAACTATGTAGACATGACCCGAGAGACTCCTCGGTCAATATCCAATAGCGGGACCTGGATGCCCATATTGGATCCTACACATTCTACGAAGATCTTATCGTTTGAACCTTAGTGCCAAGGATTCATATAATCCCGTATGTCATTCCCTTTGTCCTTCGGTATGTTACTTGCCCGAGATTCGATCGTCAGTATCCGCATACCTATTTCAATCTCGTTTACCGGCAAGTCTCTTTACTCGTTCCGTAATACAAGATCCCGCAACTTACGCTAAGTCACATTGCTTGCAAGGATTGTGTGTGATGTTGTATTACCGAGTGGGCCCCGAGATACCTCTCCGTCACACGGAGTGACAAATCCCAGTCTTGATCTATACTAACTCAACGAACACCTTCGGAGATACCTGTAGAGCATCTTTATAGTCACCCAGTTACGTTGCGACGTTTGATACACACAAAGCATTCCTCCGGTGTCCGTGAGTTATATGATCTCATGGTCATAGGAACAAATACTTGACACGCAGAAAACAGTAGCAACAAAATGACACGATCAACATGCTACGTCTATTAGTTTGGGTCTAGTCCATCACATGATTCTCCTAATGATGTGATCCCGTTATCAAGTGACAACACTTGCCTATGGCCAGGAAACCTTGACCATCTTTGATCAACGAGCTAGTCAACTAGAGGCTTACTAGGGACAGTGTTTTGTCTATGTATCCACACAAGTATTGTGTTTCCAATCAATACAATTATAGCATGGATAATAAACGATTATCATGAACTAAGAAATATAATAATAACTAATTTATTATTGCCTCTAGGGCATATTTCCAACAGTCTCCCACTTGCACTAGAGTCAATAATCTAGTTCACATCACCATGTGATTCCGACGAATCCAACACCCATATAGTTATGGGGTCTGATCACGTCTTGCTCGTGAGAGAGGTTTTAGTCAACGGTTCTGAAACTTTCAGATTCGTGTGTTCTTTATGTCATCTTATAGATGCTGCTACTACGTGCTATTCGGAAATGCTCCAAATATCTACTCTACTATACGAATCCGTTTCACTACTCATAGTTATCTGGATTAGTGTCAAAGCTTGCATTGACGTAACCCTTTACGACAAACTCTTTAACCACCTCCATAATCGAGAAAAATTCCTTAGTCCATTAGTTACTAAGGATAAATTTCGACCGCTGCTAGTGATTCAATCATGGATCACTCTCTGTACCTCTCAACATACTTTGAGTCAAGGCACACTTCAGGTGCGGTACACAACATGGCATACTTTAGAGTCTACGGCTAAGGCATAGAAGACGACCTTCGTCTATTCTCTTTATTCTGCCGGGGTCGGGTTTTGAGTCTTACTCAAATTCACACCTCACAACGCAACCAAGAACTCCTTCTTTGCTGATCTATTTTGAACTCCTTCAAAAACTTGTCAAGGCATGCATCTTGTTGAAACTTCCATTAAGCGCTTTCGATCTATCTCCATAGATCTTTGATGCTCAACGTTCAAGTAGCGCAATCCAGGTATTCCTTTGAAAACTCCTTTCAAACAACCTTGTATGCTTTACAGAAATTCTACATTACTTTTGATCCACAATATGTCACCCACATATACTTATCAGAAATTCTATAGTGCTCCCACTCACTTCTTTGGAAATACAAGTTTCTCATAAACTTTGTACAAACCCAAAATCTTTGATCATCTCATCAAAGTGTATATTCCAACTCCGAGATGCTTGCACCAGTCCACTGAAGGATCACTGGAGCTTGCATACTTGCTAGTATCTTTAGGATCGACAAAACCTCATGGTTGTATCTCATACAATGTTTGCTCAAGGAAACCGTCGAGGAAACAATGTTTTGACATCCTACATGCAATATTTCATAAATAATGCAGCAACTACTAACATAATTCTAGCAGACTTTCAGCATCGCTACGAGTGAGAAAGTCTCATCATAGTCAACTGTTTGATCTTGTCGGAAACATCTTTGCGATAAGTCGAGCTTTTCTTAATAGTGACTTATCACTATCATCGTCTGTCTTCCTTTTAAAGATCCATCCTTACTCAATAGTCCTATGACCATCAAGTAGTTCTTCCAAAGTCTACACTTTGTTTTCATACATGGATCCTCTCTCGGATTTCATGGCTTCCAGCCATTTGTCGGAATCTGGGCCCACCATTGCTTTCTCCATAACTCGTAGGTTCACTGTTGCTCAACAACATGACCTCCAAGACAGGGTTACCATACCACTCTGTAGTAGTACGCGACCTTTGTCAACCTACGAGGCTTGTAGTAACTTGATCCGATGCTCGATGATCACCATCATCAGCTTTCACTTCAATTGGTATAGGCGCCACAGGAACAACTTCCTGCGCCCTGCTCCACACTGGTCGAAGTGATGGTTCAATAACCTCATCAAGTTCTACCACCCTCCCACTCAATTCTTTCGAGAGAAACCTTTTCTCGAGAAAGGATCCGTTTCTAGAAACAAACACTTTGCTTTCGGATCTGAGATAGGAGATGTACCCAACTGTTTTGGATATCCTATGAAGATGCATTTATCCGCTTTGGGTTCGAGCTTATCAGACTGAAACTTTTTCACATAAGTGTCGAAACCCCAAACTTTCAAGAAACGACAGTTTGGATTTCTCTAAACCTCAGTCTATACTGTGTCATCTCAACGGAAATACGTAGTGCCCTATTTAAAATGAATGCGGTTGTCTCTAATGCTTAACCCATAAACGATATTGGTAATTCGATAAGAGACATCATAGCATGCACCATACCAAATAGTGTGTGGCTATGACGTTCAGACACATCATCACACTATGATGTTCTAGGTGGCATGAACTGCGAAACAATTTCCACATTGTCTTAACTGCGTACCAAAACTCGTAACTCAGATATTCATTTCTATGATCATATCGTAGACAATTTAACCTCTTGTTACGACGAACTTCACTCCGAAACAGAATTGAACTTTTCAATATTTCAGACTTGTGACTCATTAAGCAAATACTCTAGTATCTACTCAAATCGTCATTGAAGTGAGAACATAATGATATCCACTGCGTGCCTCAGCACCGATTGGACTGCATACATCAAAATGCATCACTTCCAACAAGTTACTATCTTATTTCATCTCAATGAAAACAAGGCCTTGCTCATGTGGTATGATTTGCATGTCACTAGTGATTCAAAATCAAGTGAGTATAAAGATCCATCAGCATGGAGCCTCTTCATGCATTTTATACCAACATGACTCAAGCGGCAGTGCCACAAGTAAGTGGTACTATCATCATTACCTCGTATCTTTTGGCACCAATATCATGAACATGTGTAACACTACGGTCGAGATTCGATAAACCATTGAAGGTGATTATTCTAGAAAATAGAGTAACCATTATTCTCTTTAAATGAATAATCGTATTGCAATAAACACGATCCAATCATGTTCATGCTTAACGCAAGCACCAAATAACAATTATTTAGGTTTAACACCAATCCCGATGGTAGAGGGAGCGTGCGACGTTTGATCATATCAACCTTGGAAACACTTCCAACACGTATCGTCACCTCGTCTTTAGCCAGTCTCCGTTTATGCCGTAGCTTTCGTTTCATGTTACTAATCACTTAGCAACCGAACCGGTATCCAATACCCTCATGCTACTAGGAGTACTAGTAAAGTACACATCAACATCATGTATATCAAATATACTTCTTTCGACTTTTGCCAGCCTTCTTATCTACCAAGTATCTAGAGTTGCTCCGCCTTAGTGACTGTTCCCCTCATTACAGAAGCACTTAGTCTCGGGTTTGGGTTTAATCTTGGGTCTCTTCATTAGTGCAGCAACTGTTTTGCCGTTTCACGAAGTATCCCTTCTAGCCCTTGCCTTTCTTGAAACTTAGTGGTTTTACAAACCATCAACTATTGATGCTCCTTCTTGATTTCTACTTTCGCAGTGTCAAACATCGCGAATCGCTCAAGGATCATTGTATCTATCCTTGATATGTTATAGTTCATCACGAAGCTCTCACAGCTTGGTGGCAGTGACTTTGGAGAACCATCACTATCTCATCTGGAAGATTAACTCCCACTTGATTCAAGTGATTGTCGTACTCAGACAATCTGAGCACACGCTCAATGATTGAGCTTTTCTCCTTTACTTTGTGGACAAAGAATCTTGTCGGAGGTCTCGTACCTCTCAACAAGGGCACGAGCATGAAATCACAATTTCATCTCTTTAGAACATCACTTATGTTCCGTGACGTTTCAAAACGTATTCGGTGCCTTGCTTCTAAGCCATTAAGTATTTTGCACTGAACTATCGTGTAGTCATCAGAAACGTGTATGTCGGATGTTCACAGCATCCGCAGACGACGCTCGAGGTGCAGCACACCGAGTGGTAAGCATCTCTATGCTAATCATATCAACTATACGATTCATGCTCGACCTTTCGGTCTCATGTGTTCCGAGGCCATGTCTGCACATGCTAGGCTCGTCAAGCTTAACCCGAGTGTTCCGCGTGCGCAACTATTTTGCACCCGTTGTATGTGAACGTTGAGTCTATCACACCCGATCATCACGTGGTGTCTCGAAACGACGAACTGTAGCAACGGTGCACAGTCGGGGAGAACACAATTTCGTCTTGAAATTTTAGTGAGAGATCACCTCATAATGCTACCGTCGTTCTAAGCAAAATAAGGTGCATAAAAGGATTAACATCACATGCAATTCATAAGTGACATGATATGGCCATCATCTTGTGCTTCTTGATCTCCATCACCAAAGCACCGGCACGATCTTCTTGTCACCGGCGTCACACCATGATCTCCATCATCATGATCTCCATCAACGTGTCGCCATCGGGGTTGTCATGCTACTCATGCTATTACTACTAAAGCTACATCGTAACAAAATAGTAAACGCATCTGCAAGCACAAACGTTAGTTATAAAGACAACCCTATGGCTCCTGCCGGTTGCCGTACCATCGACGTGCAAGTCGATATTTTCTATTACAACATGATCATCTCATACATCCAATATATCACATCACATCGTTGGACCATATCACATCACAAGCATACCCTGCAAAAACAAGTTAGACGTCCTCTAATTTTGTTGTTGCATGTTTTACGTGGTGACCATGGGTATCTAGTAGGATCGCATCTTACTTACGCAAACACCACAACGGAGATATATGAGTTGCTATTTAACCTCATCCAAGGACCTCCTCGGTCAAATCCAATTCAACTAAAGTTGGAGAAACTGACACCCGCCAGTCATCTTTGAGCAACGGAGTTACTCGTCGCGATGAAACCAGTCTCTCGTAAGCGTACGAGTAATGTCGGTCCGAGCCGCTTCGATCCAACAATACCGCGGAATCAAGAAAAGACTAAGGAGGGCAGAAAAACGCACATCACCGCCCACAAAAACTTTTGTGTTCTACTCGAGAAGACATCTACGCATGAACCTAGCTCATGATGCCACTGTTGGGGAACGTCGCATGGGAAACAAAAATTTCCTACGCGCACGAAGACCTATCATGGTGATGTCCATCTACGAGAGGGGATGAGTGATCTACGTACCCTTGTAGATCGTACAGCAGAAGCGTTAGTGAACGCGGTTGATGTAGTGGAACGTCCTCACGTCCCTCGATCCGCCCCGCGAACAATCCCGCGATCAGTCCCGCGATCCGTCCCACGATCTAGTGCCGAACGGACGGCACCTCCGCGTTCAGCACACGTACAGCTCGACGATGATCTCGGCCTTCTTGATCCAGCAAGAGAGACGGAGAGGTAGATGAGTTCTCCGGCAGCGTGACGGCGCTCCGGAGGTTGGTGGTGATCTAATCTCAGCAGGGCTCCGCCCGAGCTCCGCAGAAACGCGATCTAGAGGAAAAACCGTGGAGGTATGTGGTCGGACTGCCGTGGCAAAAGTTGTCTCAAATCAGCCCTAATACCTCAGTATATATAGGAGGGAGGGGGAGGGAAGAGGCAGCCTCAAATCCTCAAGGGTTGGCCGAAATTGGAGGTGGAGGAGTCCTACTCCAATCCTACTTGGAGTAGGATTCCACCTTCCTACTTGGAAACTCTTTCCACCTTGTGTTTTTTCCTTCTCAAACCTTATGGGCCTTAGTGGGAACTTATTCCAGCCCACTAGGGGCTGGTTTATCTCTTCCCATAGCCCATGAGACCCCTTGGGGCGTGACACCCCTCCCGATGGTCCCCGGCACCCCTCCCGGCACTCCCGGTACACTACCGATGAGCCCGAAACTTTTCCGGTGACCAAAACAGGACTTCCTATATATCAATCTTTACCTCCGGACCATTCCGAAGCTCCTCGTGACATCCTGGATCTCATCCGGGACTCCGAACAACATCCTGTAACCAACCATATAACTCAAATACGCATAAAACAACGTCGAACCTTAAGTGTGCAGACCCTGCGGGTTCGAGAACTATGTAGACATGACCCGAGAGACTCCTCGGTCAATATCCAATAGCGGGACCTGGATGCCCATATTGGATCCTACACATTCTACGAAGATCTTATCGTTTGAACCTCAGTGCCAAGGATTCATATAATCCCGTATGTCATTCCCTTTGTCCTTCGGTATGTTACTTGCCCGAGATTCGATCGTCAGTATCCGCATACCTATTTCAATCTCGTTTACCGGCAAGTCTCTTTACTCGTTCCGTAATACAAGATCCCGAACTTACGCTAAGTCACATTGCTTGCAAGGCTTGTGTGTGATGTTGTATTACCGAGTGGGCCCCGAGATACCTCTCCGTCACACGGAGTGACAAATCCCAGTCTTGATCTATACTAACTCAACGAACACCTTCGTAGATACCTGTAGAGCATCTTTATAGTCACCCAGTTACGTTGCGACGTTTGATACACACAAAGCATTCCTCCGGTGTCCGTGAGTTATATGATCTCATGGTCATAGGAACAAATACTTGACACGCAGAAAACAGTAGCAACAAAATGACACGATCAACATGCTACGTCTATTAGTTTGGGTCTAGTCCATCACATGATTCTCCTAATGATGTGATCCCGTTATCAAGTGACAACACTTGCCTATGGCCAGGAAACCTTGACCATCTTTGATCAACGAGCTAGTCAACTAGAGGCTTAGTAGGGACAGTGTTTTGTCTATGTATCCACACAAGTATTGTGTTTCCAATCAATACAATTATAGCATGGATAATAAACGATTATCATGAACTAAGAAATATAATAATAACTAATTTATTATTGCCTCTAGGGCATATTTCCAACAGATATGGTATGCAACCTAATTACCATAGATAGGAAATACTTGGTACATTTCCATGTATCAAAGATAGAGGTGAATAATATTATGCAGTTCTGTCATGAGCGTGTAAAACTGCATGACTCCAACGTAAAGTTGGTAAGTTGCAATTTCAAAGTAAGGACAATGCAATAGCTTAATTCTTTGGAGAAAGGATTCTACCGAACCATTTTGAGCCTAGACATTAGGATAAATTTCAAACGTCAATCCGAGGGCCATAAAGAAGGCACTCAAGGAGAATTCTGCAATGTTATCCATTCGATTTGCTTGAAATCGATGTCAGGATAGTGAGCCAATGGTTTCATGTGGATAAATCACACTTAGGAAAATCGTATAGATATGTCTTTTAGAACCATGGAATACCTGAATGGTCTAGTCAATGGATGGTAAGAGCCACTAACCTCGACTTGATGCATTCAAGGAGTCTGAGTGGTTCAGCGTAGACTTTAAGGTGCGCGGGCCTTAAAATTAGCTTCCCTGTGTCACATGTAGTGCACACAAAAACCAAATATTGTTATAGTTTAGCATCATAATAACCATAAAACTATTGGAATTGTTGATAGATTCGCTTTCAACCCAATGTCTCAATGACCGAGGCGAGAATGTCAAATTTGTCATGTAAAAGACACTCTAGAAAACTATCTCATACGCAACATGTGCTACGGGTTGTGTCGTATGTGTAGTACAATCCAGATGATACATAGATAATGTGCTTGTCATATCCATTGCATATGGTAAAGAGAAGTTAGTCCTCTTTGTTGTCATCATAAGTTTCGCTATGGAAACTATTTTGACGGATACCTCTATAGTTTAGTAGGGTATGAGTTAAACCCGGGAAGAATAAAGCATCCCGACGTTACTCAAGTACCCACAGGGATAGTAAATATGACTCGAGTTGAGCCAACAAATACCTCATCACGTCTATCGATTTTAGAATATCTCCTTTCTCTCAACGAGAGTGGAAACGTTGGACTTCCCTATGTATAGAGTGTGTGGTGCATATGTCCACAAGTCATATATCATCATTCATCGAATTACCTCCCATAGAGATCTATATATAGACATGAAGATTCTTAATATGAAAATCACTCACATATATAGAATACATACAAATGTATTTGTACCAAAGTGTTGATACAATATATTGTGATATACAATATATGATGACAACAATACTTATGTTGTTAATACAACATCATAGATGGACATAAATAAATATTGACCACTTAAGAGATTGAGAGACTATTCATAGTCTCTAAACACTGCATCGTGAGGCACTAGCTTGGCTTGCCGGCCTGGACTGGATGCCATTGCGTCGGGAATCCGACGACACGCATGGATGGGCACCGGCCGGGCGACCACGGGCATGGCGCCGCTGGGCGGTGGCTGGGCGAGGCCGGGCGGCCACAGGTGTGGCGCCGCCGGTCCGTTGCGCCCCGTGATGGAGGCGACGCGGCCAGGCGCCTCGGGGCACCGCTGGCGCATGCGGAGGAGTAGCGGGCGTCAGGGACGGCATGCGCGATGGCCTAGCAGTGTCCGTGTCGACAACCACATCGCTGGCTTTGCCACAACAACGACAAGGGGTTGGAGATGGCAGCACCGCAGCCTCGCTGTAGTCGTCGATTATGACAACCTCGTCTAGATGGCCGGTGCTCAAGTCCCGACGCGACAGTCGATGGCGGCCATGGTGCGGCCGAGGGGCCTCTCCGCGAGGTTGCTCGAGCCCGCGTTGGCGTCACTGCGGGCACGAAGTCGACGCCGTATCCTAGGGCACGACGGGTAGCGCGGAGGCGACCATGAGCGCTACGACCACAACCACAGGTGAGTGCGCGGGGAGGGCGCTATGGCCACGACCACAGGCGAGGGCGCGATACGGGCGCTACAACCACGGCAAGGGACCGTCGTGCAACCTTTCTTCACCCTGTTTCTCTTGGCCTAATGCTCTCGGTCGAGACTAGGTGCTGATAACGTATTAGAACTCAGCGAGAGGGAAGACCACCATGATGTAAAAGTAAACTCTCTTCATCTCTTTCATTAATGATTAGACTTATATACAATCTGAGAGGACGCAGCACAGGGACGCATCCATTCCCAAACAACGCATCGAGGGATGCGGTTGTTGCGGAGGGGCGGTTAGGATAAGGGGAGATTTCCCTTTAATTAAGTATCTTAGGCCTTGTTTGGAACCATCTAGATTATATAATCCAGTTTTTATAATGTATTCTGGCCCATGTTTGGAACCATCCAGATTATATAATCTGGTTTTTATAATCTATTGTGTTTCCAAACATGATAGTTTATATTGTAGATTTTATAAACTAGATGACGAGATTATTATAATCTCATAATCTGCTCTACCCCAGCTAAAATGAGATTATGGATTACAAATGACCTGTTACCCTTGTAAACTTCAAGAGAATTACGCAGTGCCACCGCCACTTTCCTATTTTTCACGGCCCGACTCTTCTTCCCCATCGCGCGGGTTCAATCCCCATCGTGCATGAACCAACCTTCTCCTCCACCGAGCGGTTCTAGTCCCCATCGCGCCGACCCCTGCTCCAACCCTAGGGCGCCGCCACCGCCGCCACTTCTCCTTAGTCCCGCGGATTCAATCCCCATCGCGTGATTCACTCCCATCACGAGATGGCGTTGCAAGAAGAGGAGGAGGCAGAGGAACTGAACCCGCTCGATTCAGTCCCTGCCCGTGGATCTGCTGTTCTTGGAGATTTCGACCTCAATTTACAGGGCTCGTTCATGGACCCGCTGTATGGAGAAGAACAGCCGGAATTCCTGGATGACATAGTTAACTTTGCAAGACAAACTTTGAAGCGGCATGTAGCTGTAGCCTGCATGATTGGTATGTACTATGAAGTGACTTTCTTGCAAGATAAAAAAAGGTCAGTACATGCAGAAGAAGTTGAGTCTGGTTATGATTGGACTATTCGAACCTTGAAAGACCCAATCGAGTGTTACAACATGTTTAGAATGAGTAGAGAACTGTTATACGAGCTCCATGATTTGTTGAGGTCGAAATATGGATTGAAGTCATCAGAAAAGATGTGCACTCTCGAATCTTTGGCAATGTTCTTAGGGATGGTTGGTGCCCCACAATCTTTTAGACAAGCTAAAAATAATTCAGAAGGTCACTTGAGACAATTAGTAGGTGGTTTGATCATGTTTTGGAAAGTGTGTATAGGCTATCTGTTGATATTATTAAAGTAAAAGATCCAACATATAGTACAATTCATTCGAAACTGCAAGAAGCACGCTTCTCACCACACTTTGATAATTGTATTGCAGCAATAGATGGGACACATATACCTGTCCAAGTGCCAGCTGCAAAAGTGCTTCAATATGTCGGGCATCGTGGTTATTCTAGTCAGAATGTGTTGGCAATATGTGACTTTGATATGAGGTTTACATTTGTTGTTGCTAGTTGGCCAGGTTCCGTACATGACATGAGAGTATTCAATGATGCTTTAAACAAATATGTTAACAAGTTTCCTCATCCTCCACTAGGTAACTAGAGAAATTTCAATCATGTTGATATTATTTTTACTTATTTTTGATACATGCTCATATCAGCTCATAACATTTTAGGTAAATTTTATCTTGTCGACTCGGGGTATCCAAACAAAAAAGGCTACCTTGCACCTTACAAGGGGATGAAGTACCATTTACCTGAATTTCGTCAAGGTACAAGACCACAAGGTAGCAAAGAACTATTCAATTACTACCATTCATCTCTTCGCAATGTCATTGAGAGGTCTTTTGGAGTTTTGAGGATGAAATGGAGGATTTTATTAGCCATACCGACGTACCCGTTAGAGAAGCAAAGTAAAATCATTCTAGCATGTATGGCTCTACATAATTTCATTCGAGAGAGTGCGTTGTGTGACCAAGAGTTTGATAAGTGTGACGAAGATGAGAACTATATGCCAATGCCGCCACAAAATCATCCTGGACAAAGCTGTGATAGCACTCAAGATACCGACATGAATGCCTTCCGTGACACTATATGTAATGCTTTGATGGGAGAAGTAGAGTAGATTTGGTATTATAAGATAATTTTGTAATGTAGTTTTTAATTTCCCATGGACCATGTAACTTTGTTCTTCGTTCGGATGAGATTTTCCTTCAAAGTTCACGATGTGCGTCCATCGTATTTTTTCGTACAATGATTAGTCTGCAGTACAAATTTGCCGGGAAATAACACGTTCGTACATGGCTAGTACAAATGTCTATCTATTCAAACTTTGCGCCAAGCAAACCAAATGGCAAGATGAATTAAAAAAATGACCGTTGAAAAAAAACCCAGAGGGCAAACATGTCATTGTACAATTTAAAAGTTGGTTTACAGTTTATATAATCTGGCCTCCAAACATGCCCACCTGGATTATTTTTATAAACAGATTATATAATCTATGTTCATAATCCAGATTATTATAATTTATTATGGTTCCAAAGAGGGCCTATGTCTCAAAACAGGACATATTATGATGTAGATTATAAAAATTAGACGGATGGATTATTAAAAACTCACAATCTACTCTACCCCAGCTAAAATCATATTACGGATTGCTAATGACCCATTACCCTTGTAAAGTTGGAGATAATTACAATTCTGCCACCGCCATCCTCCTATATTAAAAAAAAAGAAAGAGAACAGACAGTTCATTGTGCAATGTAAAACCTGGAGTATAGTTCATATAACCTGGCCTCCAAACATGCCCACCTAGATTATTTTTATACAACGGATTACATAATCTATCTTCATAATCGAGATTATCATAATGTATTGTGGTTCCAAACAGAGCCTTAATTAAATCCTAACAGTTCGTGTGGCATGACAGCTGATGGCCAACCCACATGTTAGTGAGTGTAAGCATGATTGAAATGCTTGAAGTTTTTTTTGTTGCAGAAATCCGCGTGAGATTTAATTAAATGTTATAAATAAGCCTTTGCATTGTGGACGCGACGTTTTGGCTCCCGGGCTCAAATGAGCCCGGGCGTGAACAGTACAGCGGTTTGGGGTACAAAAATGTTTTAAAAAATTAATTTTTTCGTGGTGCAAGATGGTCCTATGTGTGAACTCTTTGCAAAAATTTGTAAAGTTTGGACATTCGAGGGTACCACGGCAATAAAGACAAATTTCGGATGTGAGAAACTTTTGAAAATCACACTATTCAGGCCTGATTTTGTCTTTTTTGCCGCGAGCTCCTCGAATGTTCAAACTTCATAAAAATTTACGGGAGTTCACGCATAGGAACATCTTGCATCACAAAAAAATTGTAGGCCAAAAAGCCATACTGTTCACCGGACTCATATGAGCCCGGGCTGAGAGATGGATTACCGTTTGTTTTGTATGCTAATAACAATGGAAAAATAAGTGTATCGTTGTTTAGGTGAAAAGAATACATCATTGAATGAATATCCAATATGATAGCTACAAACATATGTAGTCAACCTATCGCTTTACAATTTTCATTATTTTTTTCTAATTTACTGTTTTTTATTACATGTAAATCTTCTTTTATATAAATATAATAATTATCAATATTCAATTACTGTTCATTTAAATCTTTTTTCTATATTTATTATTTGTAGTTCGAAGAGTTATATGGATTTTAATAGTTCAATGTATTTTATAAAATATTGTTTAAATATTTTTTTTGTATCTTCAATCAGGACCACAAGCACACACAATTATTGTGTATCTTAATTTTATTTTTAGAATAAATGATTATTAAAAGACAACAACAATGTATTTAAAAAAATGTTCTATGTGTATTAAAAATTATTGTGTACAAATAATATATTATATAAATGCGTTAAAACATATTTGTAGAAATATAATCATAATTTTACAAAATAATTTTTAATACATGCTGCACATTGTATGAAATAGATGTTGTAATTTTTTGGAATGCATTACAAACACTTTTTGGAAACAGATTTACAATTTGTTAATACACGTGGTTGATTTAAAAAAAATGCACTAACAGTTTTAAAGTTTATGCCACGTAATATGTTGAATAGCTCTCTCATTTTCAAACGTGAGAATTTCTTAATATTTTTTAATATCTATTTTGAACAACCATTCTTTTCGTAGTGGTTATAACATGTGTGCAAATTGTGCGCCCATTTACTAGGTTTCAATCCTGCTACCCTTTTTTTTTCTTATTAATATCTCATCCCACATGCCGACATGCGGGACCTAGACAAGGCATGTCGGATCAATGCAATTTGGCAAATTTAGATAAAATGTCAGGGCCTTTTTCAAAATTTATTTATAATATAGAGAGTTTTTTATGAAATTTATTTAAAGTATATGGACAGTTCGTATGCCTGGATACGGACGGAGGCACCGTATTTAAACTTTCAGACAAGTTACGGTACTAGTTTTATGTATTTTACAAATTTAGAAACCAAAGTGATTGTATCGAACAAGTTAAGGCATCCGAGATGTATTTATCTCATTTGGTTGCCATGACCCTCTACTGGAACATAGAACGAGTGACCGTTTGTGGTAGTGTCGTCGTCATAATGTAATACTCCTGGATAGTTCTTCGGCCGATCTGATCGGACCAGACATTCAAGCTGCAGTGATTTGGATCAAACAATTGCATATCTGATTCAGCACTCCAGAAAATGGTAACAATATTGCACCATAGTAGACAATATAGCACCATGTGTTTTTTTGCGATACAGTTCGGCAAGAACGAACAGAAGAGGTTCTTGAGTGCGCAAGTACTCCCTCTGTCCCAAAATTCTTGTCTTAGCTTTGTATAAAAATAAATGTATCTAAATGCTAAAACATGACTAGATACATTCATATCTAGACAAATTTAAGACAAAATTTTTGGGACGGAGGGAGTACAAGTTAAGTGGTCGCCACCGTTTTGCCCTACGGCGAGGGGCCTCGAGTTCCTGCATGAGAAGGTGCAGCGGGCCATCATGCACCACGACGTGCGGTTCAACGACGTGCTCCTCTTTGACGGCTACCCAAGCGCTGGAGTAAGCTGGCCATGCCTTTGTTTGGGAAACCCCCATCATCTTCAGTAGCCTTTGTTTGACTACTGTTTTTGTAACGGGATCCATGAACGGGCTGTGAAGGTACGCGATGACGGAGCAGCTGACCTACCATGCCCATGGGGCAGCCGTCTCTTGTAACCTGGGTAGGGCCATACATCTTCTTAGGTTTTCATCTTCTCCTGGCACACGAACAACGAAGGCGACCCCGAGGCTGAGCGAGGACAAGGTGAAGCAGTGCATGGATCCCAAGCTGGGAAGGACTATCCACCGAAAGGAGTGAATTAATTTGTAGCATCAAGGTCAATCTTTTGGTGGCACAACAACACAACGAGTCACCAAACGTCTCTGCAATTTTAGCAACCAAAAAGGTGGTGATGAGCAGATGCAGAGATGTGGCAAAATGGACACAATTGATCCGTGGATGAAAGTATTTCATAAATTGAACCGTGGCTGAAAAAATTCACTCAACTGATCCTTTTGTGTGATGCCCGATGGCCAGGCGTCACACTACCCTATGTGGCGTCTAAGACAAATGTGTCACACATACCGTCACGCTGGCGTCACGTGTCAAGGCCCGACCCTACTCCCGCAGTGTGGCGCCTAAGCCGGAGGCATTGCACTTGCGACGTGTGGCGCCCAGGGCTCACGCGCCACACATTGACATATCCACCCGCGGGGCGACCCTTTCCTCCCCTGCTTCCACTCGTTCTCCTTCTTCGACAAGCCGACGACGACTGCCTCTCCTCCTCCTTACAATCTCCTCTTCAAAATTCGTCAGATATGTGAATTTCTTTCGTGGATTTATACCCTAGATCGTTCTAGAAGGTAATCTCCTTCGTTTCCCATCTTTCTATCCAAAAAGCGTTCTTGCTGCATTGATGTGGATTCCTCTCTTTCATCATCCTCTCCGTGAAGCGTTGATGCTCCCACCTTTTCCTTGCTGCATCCTCTGTCCAAACCTTCTTCTAGTTTGTTTCAAAATCCTTTTGACGTTTCTCCATCATCTTCTTGTGCTCCTCCTTCATCCGCAAAAAGGTAGTTGCTATGCTGAATCGCTATTTTCATATCATCCTTCCTCTTCGCTTCCCTCACCTCTTCCTTCTTCCTCTCCGCTTTGGCTACATCCTCTTCTCTCAACTTCTTTGTAACCCTCTCCCACAACCCCTGCTCCTCACCGACCGCATCCTTGTCCTCCACCCACTCCGTTGTTGTCTTGTTGGGTTGAGACACCGTCATACCTACGAAAAAAAAGAAACATAATAGTTAGTAAAACAACGACAGTACATGGTTAACATAGAAGGGAGCATTAAAAACAACATAAAAAGATAAGTGAATAGTAGTGACATACAGAAATAGTCCTCGTAGGTATCCACACATAACAATCCTAGTCTCACCAACACCGCTTCTACCGCCACCACGAGCTCTCCCACCCCTACCTCTAGCACCACCATGCACTATCCCATGAGCACGTCCTCTAGTAAGTCCAAGTCGGCTCCTTGTCCTTGTTTGTCTAGGACCTTGTTCGCTACTATTTGCACGGTTATCAAATTGTTGGCTAGGAACATGTTGGCTACTAATTGTTTGGCTAGGAACTTGTTGACTACTACTTGCTTGGCTTGACCTTGAATCATTTTTTGACTTCTTGTTCTGGCTGGTAAACTTTCTTGTGTTGTGCCCTTATCCACCACGCTCTCCACAATGTGATCTCTCACTAGGTTCTTGGAATTATTTGTTCCCCATTTCTCGGCCACCACCATGGCCCCATCCATCCATGTCTCCTCTAAAACGCTTTGTGTTTTGTCTTCCCCGTTTGACCACCTTCCATTTTGGGCCAGGCCATAGTTGAAGTCCATGATACTCTGGCCACTGTGATTGGTCAAAGTATGGTTCAAATCTAGGAGCCCATGTATGCTTGGTGGTCAGGATAGAGATCTCGGACTCCCTCACGGTTAGCTGATGGTTGACGTCCACATTCCTAGTGCAAGCTGCCGTGTACAAGTGCGAGCATGCGAGATGAACCAACCTTGGCCTCACGCAAGAACAATCACACAACGATAAAGATACCTTGAACGCTCTGTTTCAGTGTTGCTGGCCATTGTTTGTCATTCCTCCAGGCTCATTCACTTGGTACGTCCAATCCTCGTTATTGTATGATGTAGCTGTTTTGGAGTCAGCCTTACGTGATTGAAAATCCGTCCATTTGTTAACCTTTGATGGGAACTTGTACTTGTACGCTGGTTCTCTCCCGTAGTCTGATTATCCGTTTCAATTGAGTACTTTAGAAAGTATGATCTCAACTTGTCAAATGTGTATTGAACTATTGCCATCACTGGCAATGCACGGACACCCTTCAGCACCCGGTTGAAGCATTCTGCCATGTTGCTTGCCATTTGACCTTATCTTCGCCCATCTTCATCATAAGCTCGTGCCCACTTTGGCCTAAGTTGAATGTGCGTGTTGAGAAACTCAAGACACCGTGCATTAAGTTTTTTTGCTTGCAACCAAAGCATTGTACAATCTTGCAAATCGGTTGTCGGAAAAAGCTTGACAACAATCTTGAAAATCATTCGTCAACTCCTTGCTACCACATGCTCGATAGAAGTTTGAACAGAAATGCCTCATGCACCGTCGATGGTGCAAAGGAGCATGCCCGGGAATGAAAATGTCAACCACGTTAAGTATTCCTAGATGGCGATCCGATATGACAGCATTTTCCCTTTTAGACGGTAATACCTTGGTTCTCAAAAGAAGCAAGAACCATTCCCAGTTAACACCGCTCTCCGCCTAAACCAAAGCAAAAGCCAAAGGCAACAACCGGTTATTGGCATCATTTCCTATTGCAACCAATAGAGTGCCCTTGAATTTTCGGGTCAAGAATGTGCCGTCGATGGAGATGACCGGCTGACAGTGATGAAAAGCCCTCACGCATTGCTCAAATGCCCAAAGTGCACGACCAAATATGCATACCTTCCTTCCGTTGTGAGTCATTGTTTTCTCCCCATACGACTCGACTACATGGACCATGCCCGGGTTAGTGGAGGCAATAGCTCCCAATAACCTAGGTAGTCATTTGTATGCTTGCTCCCAATCACCATACAACATCTTAAATGCGGATTGCTTTGCCTTCCATGCCTTCCCGTATTTCACCTTGTAGTGAAGGAGGGCTTTCACAAGGTTTTTTACGCTTTTTATGCTCATTGTTGGAAGAGAGGAGATGGAGTTAGAAATCCTGTAAGCGATGAACTCGGAGGTGAGTTGTCTATGGTTTTGGAACAAAAGCTTGCCATCAAGCCTCTTGCCTTGACATAGGTGAGGCAGACAACTCACAATGTTCCACCCGGGCCCTTCTTTCCATGGTCTTGCACGCAAAATCCATGGACATCCTGGATCCACACATGCAACCGTGTAATGCACCTTCCTGTTCGAATGAAAAACTTTGTGTGGACGATAATGCGTAACCGAATAGTCATCCAACCACATCTTCAATTCAGGAATGTTTTGAACTTTTACCTGGGCAAAATAATTTTCTTCCCGAGTTTGTCTCGGTGATAAGTTGGCCTAACTCCAAGCAATATGCCTTTGCCACCATCAACCATGGCTTCATCCGCAAGACTAAGATCCTCGAACAATGGTGTCTGGTGATCCCGCCCTAATACCTTCGTGAAAGCTTGAGCCCCCTTTGCCATGAACCCTTCCTCATCAACTTCTTCATCGGGACCGTCATCTTCCGACTCCGATGCATAGCCACGTGAGTACAAAATGGAATGGTCCATGGTCTCTTGCAAATAATATTTGTCCAAATCAAAAGGTTGTTGTCATGGAGAAAAACATCATCATTCTTATCATCATCATGATCATTATTCTCCTCTTGCAATGGTTCATGTTGGATATTCGAATTCTGGGTGAATGGTGGCCTCACTTGTTGGGTCAAAAGAGGTTCAATGTTGTCCTGTTCGTTGATGCGTGGAGGACTACCATCAACAATCGGAGAGGCAACACGGTTCAAATCCAAGTGCAAGTTAGCATAAAGTTTTTTTTATGGAAAATAACTCTAGATCCTTGTCTAGTGATACATCCATCGTCTCCTTGTATGCAAGCCAACATTGCTTGGAGTTCACATGCATGGTCTTCCAACAAATGTGCATTCAAATCCCACATTATTCCTACCATTAAACTCAACAATATCACTTGGGTCCATCCAATTCAAATCTTATCGGACTTGTTCCAACAACTCGACATAGCTAGGACAACACTCAAACACCATGTAAAGCTCATCCGGGCCAGGATGAATATTGCCTTTCAAAAATGCATCCTTGTCCACGTGATGAACATAAACACATGTTCTTCCCATCCCTAAAAAATTTAAACAACACAACATACAATATATTGTATAAGCAATCATCCAAATACGACAAAATCTTCATAATCATAAGGACCCTAATCCCAACATCCAAAGAACCCTAATACTAACCCCATCATAACCCTAACCCTAACACAACCCTCAATCTTACATACAAAGAACCCTAATCCTAACATACAAACAAGTGCAACAAAAACATCAACATCTGAAATTTCATGAAGAACTAGGGTTTGCTAAAATTTGCAAAAAGTGAGCAAATGAGATTTTTTTGGATGAAAGGGAGGGGATTGGGGGAGATTAACTTAAGGCAGGGATTGGGTTCCAAATCCTTGGACAAAACCTTCTGATCCGCAAGATTTGGGGAGGGATTTGAGGAAGGGGGAGAGGGGAACTCGAGGGGGGCCCCTCTCTCTGTTCTGGTTGGTGGAGGTGAATGGGGAGGGGGCGGGGGAGGCCGGCCCGCGAGTTTGATAAGTTCCAATGTGCCGCCTAAGGGCTCGGCGCCACAGATTACATGTGTGACGCCTTTCCCTTAGGCGCCACACTGATGGGGGTGGGGTCGGCCCGCCACGCGGCGCGAGCATGGCCGGGGTTGTGACGCCTATGCCTAAGGTGTCACATAGCATAGTGTGGCGCCTAGCTGTCGGACGCCACATAAAAGGGCCAACTGAGTGATTTTTTTTGAATGCAGTCTAGGTTGTGAATTTGTTTCGTCGAGAGGACAATTTGGTCAATTTTGCCCATGTGCGTACTCCTGGTGATTGTTCTTGTGTAAAATGCCGGTTCACGTGTGTACAATTGCCAAGATACCAACGGTTGTAATGTGAGATCGGCCTATCTACAAAGGTCCAAATGTTCCTTAAGTTCCAAGATCTCGACGAGTTTAGGGCATCTCCAATGGTTTTGGTGAGATGACCACCTCTACTTATCCATGGGTACGTCTAGATGTATGTTATACGCCCGTCACCTCGATGGCCGTTGGATCTATGTGTGGGCAGCGTCCGATCGATGTCCTATCACGTTCCGTTTGTCCCTTCCTCACTCATTACATCCCGCAACAACTGCTCTGTTGCAGAAACATTTATAACAGAGATTGTGTTGCATATTCCCGCAACAATGGCTTTGTTGCAGAAATATTTATAACACAGATTGTGTTGTAGATTCCCGCAACAACGACTTTGTTGTAGAAACAGTTATAAGAGCGATTGTGTTGTAGATTTTTTTTAAATATGGTGATTATTGTAGCAAGAGCTTTATTTTAGACACATGTAGGTAATTATTGCAACAAGAGATTTGTTTCAGAAACAATGGTGAAGTTGCAAAACATCTCTGCGTATAATCCCTCTTTGCAACATGAGCGGGGTGTGTCAGATCTCGCCGGCGTGCGCCACGGAGCGCCCATGAAAAGAACCTAGGTCAATCTCTTCTTTGTATTCAAGCCCTCTTGAGCTCCATGGTCTGCAGTGTGTGATGAGTATGAGCACTCGTGGAGGGTGGTTGTGATGGGCATGAACAAAGGAAGGACGTCAACGACTGGGGCAAGGACTGGGAGGGAGAAAGCCGATGGGAGAAGGAAAGCACGTGTGGGGATAAGAAAAAGAATAGAGCGGTGCAGAGGGACCATAGAAGACACGCGTCCCATGCTAGAGGCGAGAGATGCTCATAATTGAATCGACCAATAGAAGGAGATCTTTTTCCAAAAACAATTCAACACGTTAATACTTCAATCAAAGATTTATAATTTGGATTGAACAAAACGAATGAATCAATATTTGTCATCATTTCCATGACGCACATCATGATGCTACGCATTAAGTGAACCCATCCAAGTGCATCCTCGTCAACCATGCATGGTAGTATTGGCGACCATGCCCCCGCCTCCTTGGTGAACTTTGCTTGTCTAACTTGCTCTATTTCAAGTGCAAGCCCCCATCTTCTTAGTGTTTTTGTTTATATCTTCATGAATCCTTTGGACTTCTCGTCCGTTTCACATTCCTTCTTTTTATCCCTTTTGGCACTTGTCACCTTCTTGTGAGACATGATGTCCACTCACTTATCCAACAATTGGCTCGCCTCCCCGGTGTTTTCCTCACTCTCCAACTCCCAGTTCCTTCCCCCGCCCTTGGAACACGGGTTGCCCGTGCAAGCCTCCCCCACCTCCACTTGTTACACTATGTTTTGAGCTATCAATTCTTTTGAGCTAGCACTTTTCTCTTTGGTTTCTTGCTTGTTTTCAGTTCAAGGACCAGCGAGTATTGATCTTGAACTCCGGGCACTTGATAGGTTTGGCCTTCATTGGCAATATGCACCAACACTTCTTCCTATATTTGCACGACATAAAAGCATCAGGCTCACATCCCGTATGAATAACTGATATATTACCATTCTAGAATATTTTTGGGAAATTTATTTATCAATTTATATTATTTTTGAGCACTAACCTATTGACCCAGTGCCTAGTGCCAGTTGCTTTTTTCTGCATGTTTTTCACTTTTCAGGTTTTTCATACCAAATGAAGTCCAATTCCCCTGAAACTTTTTGGTGATTTTCTCTCGACCAAAAGAAGACAGAGGAGTATCGAAAGAAGGCTGGAGGCCACACAAGGGGCCCACAAGCTAACAGGGCTTGACCTGGGGGGGGGGGGGGGGCGCCCTGGCGGCTTGTGCCTTCCTCGTGGCCCTCCCGACTCCGTTCTCTCTCTTATAAATTCTTATCTACCCTAAAAACACTAGAGGGAGAGCCTTGACACACTTTTTACGCCGCCGCAAGTCTCTGTTCCAACGGGAGGCCATCTGGAGTTCCGTTCCGGCACCCTGCAATAGGGGGGGGGGTCGATCACGGAGGGTCTCTTCATCAACCTTGCTGCCCTCACGATGATGTGTCAGTAGTTCACCACAGACCTACGGGTCCATAGCTATTACGTATATGGCAATCTCTCTCTTTTTGATCTAATGCAATGAACATCGTATCTTCACTTTGATCCATATGATGTAATTCCTTTTGTGTTGTGCGTTTGTTGGGATTCGATGAATTGTGGGTTTATGTTCAGATTATTCATGATAAATATTTGAGTCACCTCTGAATACTTATATGATTCTTATGTGCATGATCATGATAGCTTCGTAATTCTCTGTGATCTATTGAAATAGTTTGGCTAACTAGATCGATATTTCTTCGATGAGAGAGGTGCGTTGTGGTAGGTTCAACCTGACAAATTTCTATATCCCAGTGATAGAAGGGGACAAGATGCGTCTTTGTGTTGCTTCTACTAAGGATAAAACGATGGGGTTTATTCATATTGTTTGAGTTTACTTTGTGTACATCATGGCATTATTCTTCATGCATTACTCTGTTTTACTTAATTCTGTAGATGCATGCTGGATAGTGGTCGATGAGTGGAGAAATAGTAATAGGTGCAGGCGCGAGTCGGCCTATTTGTTTATGGACGTGATGCATACATACATATGATCATTGACGTGAATATCACATAACTATCCACTTTTTGTGAATTGCCCAACAATAATTTGTTTACCCATCGTATGTTATTTTTCATGAGAGATGCCATTAGGGAAAACTATGGCCCCAGGTCTATTCACAACATATTGATAAAACCTTCAACACCTTGCTGCAATTTACTTGCGTTTATTTTGTCTTACTATCTACAATTATCTACACACCTCACTTGCTTGCAAATAACAAGACAAGAGGATTGACAACCCTCTTGCCTGCGTTGGGTGCAAGTTGTTTGTTCTTCCGTATGCAGCCGATGAAGACGGTTGTGGTTGATATTCCTATTGGTTCGATAAACCTTGGTTTCATAACTGAGGGAAATACTTACCCACATTGTGCTGCGATAACCATTCCTCTTCACGAAAAACCCAACGCAGATCACAAGTATCAGGAAGGATCTGTGGTGCCGTTGTCGGGGAATATCATCACCAACTACCAAGTACCTCCACATAAAATTTCATTCACTTGTTCGTCTTTTTATTTGCTGGTATATTTAGTTTGTCTCATAAAAAAATAAAATAAAATATTTATCTTCGCTTGCTACTTGTCTTTTTTGTTTGAAGTCGTGGCTAGTTCTTCCTTTGTTCGTGTTACTCTGAATAATGATGTTGTCAATTTTAAACAAAGAGGAGGAGAAAGTTTGAAATATGCATGGTATAGGATTTGCTATGCTCAAAACAAAAGCAACTAATAAGCTATCCACTACTACCTTGCTCCATAATTTTAATGTTGGTGTGACAACTTGGTATAGGTTTGCCCTTGCACCATCACCGGTGGGAATTTCTTAACGTGTCACACTTTGGATGCCTATAATGCCATTGAAAATCTTGTTGGAACAACACCCATTATCATTAATGAAACCAATTTAACCTTGGAACATGTTATTTAAATACTTGATTCTATTGAAAGGAAAATGGTTACTCATGAACCAATTGAGGAGTTAGATAAAAAAATTGCATAATCATATCTCTCAACTTGGTGACGTGTAGGAATGACTTTGAAAACCTTAAAGGAAAAGGACACTATTATTGATGAGAGGGTAGAACAAGGTTTGAGTAGAATTGATAAAATGGAGGAGGTGATTGAAAAAGTAGGCTTCGCCTTTACACCATCTAAAACTAATGCTAGTACTTCTTGAGACAAAAGTCCCAAGTTCATATATGTTCCTAAAAGCATTAGCACACCTCTTACCAAAAGAAACGAATACCTCAAAATGATTAGTTTTCACCCCAACTTCGTAAACCTGATAAAGTATTATATTCTTAGGACTCCTCTTACTCATGGTTGTGTTATTAAGGAGCTCAATGTCAAATATGACAACACTTGAAACTATGCAATATGCCTAGCTAGGGGCGTAAAATAATAGCGCTTGTTGGGAGGCAATCCAATAGTTATATCTATTTTTGCTTTTTTTACTTTAAGTTAGTTTGTGATAACATAATTATTACCTCTGTAATTATTTTGTTTTTTATGTATTAAATAGTGTTTGTGCCAAGTAAAACCTTTGGGATGATTTGCATGATGAGTATAATTGATATGGTACAAAAACAGAAATTTTGACGTCCAGTGCAGAATTTCTCTGATTTTACTGTAATGAATTTTTAAGCTGAATTTTATTACACAATATTTATATACAAATTTCTCAAGTATTCCTAATTTTTCAGAATTTTTGGAGTTACAGAAGTATAGGTTCATTACAGATTACTACAAACTGTTGAGTGTCAGTCAGATTCTGTTTTTTGCTTGAGTAGTTTGCTTGTTTTGATGATGCTATGGATTGTATCGGGGGGTATAAGCCATGGAGGAGTTAGGATACAATACCCTATGCTAAAATAAAATAAGAATAAACTTGTAACAACACCTAAAATTATTGGGATTTTTATTTCTATGCCCCTGGTTCCTTAGCTCTACTCATTCATCCCCACTCTGTTAACTTTTGCTCACTTTTCCCCACTCCCTTGCCCGAAACTCTCAAAACAGGTTGTAAAAGACGTTGCTGTCGGGTCAATGCCTTTGACTGTTAGCTGACGAGTGGGTCCGCATATACGTGGGCGCATGCGAGACCGCGGTCGTGGGGTAGCACGTGTCCATGGACATGCCCGAAACGTCCCATCATATAAAGAGGGCAACCACCTCCATCGCCCCTACCATTTCCCCCAAATCCCCTCCCTGCCGCATCGTCTTCCTCTACCCCGCCGACGTCGCCTCGCTCTCCTCCACTGCCTCCACCGCACCGTCTCGCTGTCCCCCACCGCATCCTCTTCCTCACCTTCATCGCCTCCATCTGTAAGATGACGGAAGCTCATGGCGACGCCGACGCAGCGGCCGGAGATGTAGTGGAGTTGCATGGCGCGGTGGTCGCGAATGAAGTGAATGATGTTGGTGGTGTCCATGGCGGTGCGGGCAAACTCGCAACCGCCGCGGATGTGGAGAAGGAGGTGGCGGTCTCCGCCTCAGTGCTGCCGGAGCAGAAGGTGACGATGTCGAGCGGCGCAATCCATCCCGATACTCCCGATGCGTAACCTGGCAAGGAGCAGGAGGTATTTGCACTTGCTTGTTAGTTGCAATATTTAGGATAGTAGCTTGTAGAGTTAGTTGCATTGGTTAGATTGTGATTCATACGGTAGTACATATGGTTAGAGTAGTTGGTTTGACGGATGGGCCGAGGTTTTCTATATGGGGGGATGGAGGGTTTTTTCGTTGCAAAAATGCTAGATAGATCTGTATGAGATATAGGGATCTCTGTGCTTCAATGCTACACATATGTATGTTTATTAGATTTGTTTTTAATGCTACACAAATTGGGTTTTTTTAATGCTACAAACATGTATGCTTATTAGATTGGGTCCCTATTATATTTGTTTTTGAATGCTACGCGGATTGGGGTTTTGCATGTCATATGCCCAAATGGATTCCATTGATTAAGAAGTTATTTGATTCATCAGTATATAAATTTGTCCATAATATGTAGTTATATTAGCTCTGTTGTTCAATGTGTGTGCATGATAATGGAAAATGCAAATATGATCATAGTATATTAGCCCTATGATCAATGTGTCATGTGTGCATCACTAAATTTTCAATTGGCCTCTCTATTTACTAGTGATGGATGTAATTGTATATTCAGGAGGATGATGGATGGGGAAAAAAGAGGAAGTTGGCCTTTACTGGGTTCGACCTGTATGATCCAGAGTATAGTGACGACGAAGAATATGAGGTAAGCCTACTTGAAATTTAGATTGTTCATTTAGTTCCTTCGACATGGTGTATATGAATCTATAATGTATTAATACAATTCATTCATGTGTGAAGTATGATTCTCGATAAGATGTGTACAAGGGCAACTTCGCGTCCTTCACAACGAGGGAGGTGGAGAAGATCAAGGCCAAGGGAGTTGCTTCCTTCTACAACCGCAAGATCAAGAAGTGGCGCTGCCCCTACTGCACCACCAAGCCAAAGCCAAAGGATGGCCGCTTTGATCACCTTGTGTCTCATGCAGAGGATGTAGCGATTCGTGGGGAGGACTACATGATCAGGGGGCATCATGTTGCCCTCACGAAGGCACTGACTCCGGTGTGATGTGATGATGTGATGAACTGAATGTGGCAGCATGTTTTATCTTTATCTTTTGGGTTACTTTTGGTAAACTGAATGTGGCTGTTTATGATGTGATGAACTGAATCTATGGTAGTAATGTATTATGGTACCCAATATATTATGCTATCTATATTTGTCTGTTCTTAAATTTGCCCGCGGTGTATGGTTACTTCTATTTAGATGTTGTGAGCTATGAGTTTAGGTGTTGCAACGATCACACATGTTTTTTCAGTGTTGCTTCACTGATTAGACATGCTGCAAAAAAAACCTTGGCAAACTATTTATGTTTGTATAGGAGATCATGTGTGCAAAATTTTAGGTGATTTAGAGGATGTCAAAGAAATTTCAATTTGAGAAATGTGCTCCAAATGAGCTCTGAGGCTAGGGTAAACAACCCCATTTGTAATCAAGTTTTTCTGGACCTACTCTAAATGAGCCAAATGTTTTTTATTAACACATATTCAATCTATATAGTGTAGATTCGAAGTCTCACTATTTTTTGAATTAATCTTCATATTTTTAAATTTTCTTTTAAAAAATATGCTTTAATAAAAACTATTAAAAACACGTTTAAAATATGAAAATGTAAAACTAAGTTCAGATCATTCTTATTCACTTTGAAATAAAGCTACTCAGATTGGGTTTTGAATGTCATATGCCCAAATGGAATCCATTGATTAAGAAGTTATAAATTTGATTCAATGTATGTAAATTTCTCATATTGGGTTTTTTGATTCATTAGTATATAAATTTGATTCATTAGTATATAAATGTGTCCACAATATGTAGTTATATTAGCTCTGTTCTTCAATGTGTGTGCATGTCGAATGATTAATGTGTACAAATCTAATACATTGATATACTAGTGATGGATGTGGTTTTTGAATGCATAGAGCTAAGGGGCACAGAAATAAAAAACCCCACTTCTAAAACATTTCTGATATTGGGAGTATATTAGCCCTATGATCAATGTGTCATGTGTGCATATCTAAATTTTCAATTGGCTAGTAGTGATGGATTCAATCTATATAGTGTAGATTCAAAATATGCTCCAAATGAGCTCCCAGGCTAGGGTAAACAACCCATTTGTAATCAAGTTTTTTTAGACCTACTCTAAATGAGCCAAATGTTTTGTATTAACACCTATTCAATCTATATAGTGTAGATTTGAAGTCTCACTATTTTTTGAATTAATCTTCATATTTTTACATTTTCTTTTGAAAAATATGCTTTAATATAAAAACTATTAAAAACACGTTTAAAATATGAAAATGTAAAACTAAGTTCAGATCCTTCTTATTCACTTTGAAATAAAGCTTTGGTGATTTTTTTGATTTTTTTAAATTTTTCAAAAACAGAAGGTAACCCTACCTCATCTCCTTGAACTATATGAAATCTTGTAGGTGATAGCTCATATGTGTGAAGGTTTTCTCATGAAAATGACCATAGACCAAGTTTATGATTTTTGGTTGGTAACATGTCACATAAGACAACATTGTGCGCATGTTTCATTTTTTTTAAATTAATGGTGCTCATTTGACCTCGATCGTGTCAGCTAGGGTTTTTCCATGAAAATGACCATAAACCAAGTTTAGTATTTTTCATCGTTAGTGTGTCTTATAAAACAACGGACGTTGAAGGTTTCATATTTTTTCGATTTTTTTAAATTAGTTATGCTCAGTCAAAGCTTTCGTAACCCCGTTGACCAGCTCAAAACCCCTCTAAACCCCGCGGGGTTTCGCCTAACCCTAGCTCCCAACGTCAGCCGTCCGATCACACCCTGGCGCCAAGCGACAACCCTCGGATGTGGTCTTCTAGAAGGAATTCGGTGGGCAGGCTGCGTGCAGGCTCCGAGCCGTTGGATCACAAGGACGTCTCCGCATCGTTGGATCGTGGGGCGATCCGCGAGAGGCGATCCCGTTGGTTGTGCTCGGCTGCTCGCCCATCACTGACTCCGCGAAAAAAACGGTGGTGTTGGGCCCAAAAGGAAACCAAGCTCTAGTTGGGCCGTCGAATCGCGTTGTTTTTTTGCATCGTCTTTTCGCATCGTTTTTTTGCATTGTTTTATTTGCATCGTTTTTTTGCATCGTTTTTTGCATCATTTTTTGCATCGTGTGTGAACGTGCTGGATCTTCCACATTTGACCCCGATCACAGTCCACTCATCAAACCAACCACAGTTTCCCATGCGTGTACACTCGTGATGCCATGATGGGTGTGAAAACGAGGCGGTTTAGGGTTTAGGTTACGATGGCTATTTAAGCCGGACGGACACTCCCCTCCCCCAGCCGTAGCTCATTCACCTGCTCCGTTTTCCTGTCGGGACCCGAGCACTCCCCTCTCCCAGCCCATCAGCCATGCCACCACGCCGCCAGTACTACACGATCGAAGAACGTCTCTACCTCCTTCGGCGGGCCCAAATCCGGAGGCAAGCGAGGCTACCTCTAGAGGATTTCGAGGAGCCGGAGGAGGAGGCGCCGCCACAGGAGCCGGAGGTGGAGGCATCGCCGGAGGAGGAGGCGGCGCCGCAGGAGCCGGAGGTGGAGGCGCCACCGCAGGAGCCAGATGTGGAGGCGCTGCCGCATGAGCCGGAAGTGGAGTCACCGCCGGTCTACTATATGTGGCCCGACCAAGTGGCGATCCTCAACTCCATCCGCTCGGAAGCAACTGCGCATGCGCGACGTCTTCGTCAACAGCAGATGCAGGCAGCACGGGCGGCGCAGGAGGAGGCACAGGTGGTGGCCCAGGAGGACCAGGCTCCGGCGTAGGCGGATCAAGCCATCTCCGACTACGAAGACGCATAGTGCACTAGGCTGTACGTAGGATATATATTGTAGGCTTCCCTATATTGTATGCTTTCATTATTATGCTCTCTGAGCTATGTTTGTTGATGCTTCGGCACGTATGCTTTCGTTATTATGCTCTCTGAGCTATGTTTGTTGATGCTTCAAAATGCTGATGCTTCAAAAAATATATTACATGCTTTTTGTTGATGCTTCAAATCCTAAAACCCTAAAATACCTAAACCCTAACCCTAAACGTAGCACTGCATCCTAGACTTGGTATCTGGAACTTGGAAGGTGGAGACGCGTGCGAGAAGAGAGGAACTAGTGGCAACGACTGTCGCTGCGTCCATGACGGCATGCTTGCAGGCAGCCTAGCTCGGTATCATGGCGGCGCAGGTCGATCAGTATGCCCTAGAGTTTAATTGCCATGCTGAATTGATGCTGCGGTGGTTAAAGGCTGAGACGGTGTGAACTATGAATCGATCGAGGAGGCGACATACGCTGTGTCCCGTGGCGGCTCACAGGAAGGCTGCATCCGTGGCGGGGCACATCGACGCATGCTGGCAGGCAGGCAGGCGGTTCATGTCGCGCATGCATAGCAGGCTTATCATGGCGACTAACGTGCAGAAATCATGGCGGCTCGCCACTTTAATTGCCACGTTGAATAGATGCGAGTGGATCGGGGAGACAAGCGTGTGACATGAGACGAACTAGCAGCAGCGACTGTCCCTGCGTCTATGGCAACTAGCATGCAGAAAGAGGCTGGTCAGCGTACGTGGCGGCTCGTCTGCAAAAAGAGGGGAGGTCAGCGCATCGTGGCGGCGGGCATCAGCGCATGGAGGCACACTAGCTACGTGCATGCATACCAGGCTCATGTCGCTACGGTGCGCGCAGGGCCCAGCAACGACCGTCCCTGCGTCCGTGGCGGCTAGCATGCAGAAAGAGGCCGGTCAGCGTACGTGGCGGCTCATGTGCAGAAAGAGGGGAGGTCAGCACATCGTGGAGGCGGGCATCAACGCATGAAGGCACGCTAGCTACGTGCATGCATAGCAGGCTCATGTTGTTACGGCACGCGCATGGCCCAACAATCTAACCACGGCCCAACGAGCGAATAGCGACATCGTTCGACGTGGCCCCAATTGTCAGGTCCAACGGGCGACACAGTCCAGCGTGGCCCTGATACGTCTCCAACGTATCTATAATTTTGATGGTTCCATGCTATTATCTTGTCAAACTTTGGATGTTTTGTATGCCTTTTATATCTTTTTGGGACTAACTTATTAACTCAGTGCCAAGTGCCAGTTCCTGTTTTTTTTCGTGTTTTTGACCCTTTTCACAGGAGGATTTTAAACGGTGTCCAAACGGAATAAAACTTCCGAAAAGATTTTTTCCGAAACAGAAGATACGCACCAGACTTGAGAACCAAGGCACGGGCCAGCAGGGGACCCCACAAGGCCCCTAGGCGTGGCCAGGGGGCCCCGTGCCTAGCAGGCTTGTGGGCCCCCTATGGCACGTCTGCCCTACCTCTTCCGCCTATAAATTCAGAAAAATTCCAAAACTGATGAGGAGATCCACGAAAATACTTTTCTGTCGCCGCAAGCTTCTATCTCCGCAAGATCCCATCTGGGGCACGTTCTGGAGCCCTGCCGGAGGGGGGGTTCGGATACGGAGGGCTTCTTCATCAACACCATGACCTCTCCGATGATGCGTGAGTAGTCCACCATAGACCTTCAGGTCCATAGCTAGTAGCTAGATGGTTTCTTCTCTCTCTTGGATCTTCAATACAAAGTTCTTCATGATCTTCATGGAGATCTATCTGATGTAATCTTCCTTTGCGGTGTGTTTGTCGAGATCCGATGAATTGTGGATTTATGATCAGATTATCTATGAATCTTATTTGAGTTTCTTCTGATCTCTCTTATGCATGATTTATATCCTTGTAATTCTCTTCGAGTTGTGGGTTTTGTTTGGCCAACTTGATCTATGAGTCTTGCAATGGGAGAAGTGCTTGGTTTTGGGTTCATACCGTGCGGTGACCTCACCCAGTGACAGAAGGGGTAGCGAGGCACGCATCGCGTTGTTGCCATCAAGGGTAAAAAGATGGGGTTTTCATCATTGGTTTGAGTTTATCCCTCTACATCATGTCATCTTGCTTAAAGCGTTACTCCGTTCATCATGAACTCAATACACTAGATGCATGCTAGATAGCGGTCGATGTGTGGAGTAATAGTAGTAGATGCAGAAAGTATCGGTCTACTTGTCTCGGACGTGATGCCTATATGTATGATCATTGCCTTAGATATCGTCATGACTTTGCGCGGTTCTATCAATTGCTCGACAGTAATTTTTTTGACCGGCTACTGTAGTGAAACACCCCATAGTTCTTAGTTTTATTGATCAAAATGTACAATAATTACAGTTAGAGGAAAATAATGCACAGGGGTGGGGTTGCTCGATTGTAATCTGTTCACCCACCGTATTATTTGCTATTTTGAGAGAAGCCTCTAGTGAACACTATGGCCCCCGGGTCTACTTCACACCTTATTTTCAGCCTTACAATTTTACTTCGTTGCACTTTCCGCCTTCAGATCTCACTTTGTAATCAATCTTGAAGGGATTGACAACCCCTTTATAGCGTTGGGTGCAAGTTCTTTTGTGTTTGCGCAGGTACTCTGGACTTGGCGTGATTCTCCTACTGGATTGATACCTTGGTTCTCAAACTCAGGGAAATACTTACTGCTCCTGTGCTGCACCACCCTTTCCTCTTCAAGGGAAAAACCGACGCAAGCTCAAGAGGAAACAGAAGGATTTCTGTCGCCGTAGCAGGCCCCACTCGTCAGAGTTAACGGTCAAAGCATTGACCCGACGACAACGTCCGCTGTGACCAGTTTTGAGGGTTTCGGGAAAAGGAGTGGGGAAAAGTGAGCAAAAGTTAAGAGCGTGGGGATGAATGAGTAGAGCTAACGAACCAGGGGCACAAAAATAAAAATCCCAAAATTATTTGATATGTTCCTCATACTAACGGATCTCATGAAGTTTTGTTGAGTTTTATGTAATTGAAGTTTTCAAGTTTTGGGTATTATCCCGATGGACAAAGGATTGAGGAGCAGCAAAAGCCTAAGCTTGGGGATGCCCAAGGCACCCCAAGGTAATACTCTAGGAAGACTCAAGCATCTAAGCTTGGGGATGCCCAAAAGGCATCCCATTTTTTCGTCTCAATCCATCGGTATGTTACTTGGAGCTATATTTTTATTCATCACACGACATGAGTTTTTCTTGGAGCGTCATTTTCTTTTGTTTGATTTTAGTTTCAGTTTTCCACAATCATTGTTTTCTGAACAAACCTATTTGAGAGAGATACCACATCATCACAATTTGTTAGAATACTCTATGTGCTTCACATATATCTTTTGAGCTTAGCAGTTGCTCTAGTACTTCATTTATATCTTTTTTTAGCACGGTGGCGTGTTGATTTTATAGAGATTTTATGATCTCACTATTCACTTATATGTTTTGAGAGGTGGACAAATTGTGACGGTAATTTGCATGGGTCATAAGACTAGATAAAAATAATGGGTATTCAATAAGTGATAATTAAAACCATCATGTAGCACATATAGAGAAATTGTGGGTTAATGATATTGATGTGGTGATATTTAAAAGGTGTTAGTGCATTATTATTAATTCATATAGGTGTCCATATTAAGAGTTTTTAAGCTTCTCGTTCATCTAAAAAAAGGCATGGTGATGATGTGTGAGCATTTCTATTCCTAGTTGAAATCCTAGTGTTGTTTTGAGTTGGAGTCGCGCGATGGTTAATTCCTACCAACCCTCTCCCTCGCGGCATGCAAGTAGTACTTTTATTTGTGATAAAACTAATAAAGTTTGAAATAGGTACATGAGTTCTTCATGACTAATGTGACACCATGGACGTACGCAATCTCACCTCCTCATATTTGCTAGCCTCTTCGGTATCGTGCATGGGTATCCAAACCTATTGACCCAGTGCCCACTACGAGTTGCTCTTGCATGTTTTTCACTTTTCAGGTTTTCGATACCAATCGAATTCCAGTTGCCCAGAAACTATTTGGTGATTTTTTGTGGACCAAAAAAAGACCGAGGAGTATCAGAAGAAGGTTGGAGGCCGCATGAGGGGCCCACAAGCCAACAAAGCGCGGCCCCGGGGGCCCTGATGGCTTGTGCCTCCCTCACTGGCCCTCCCAACCCCGCTTATAAATTCTCATCTACACTAAAAACATCAGAGGGAGTTCCGAAACACTTTTTACGCCGCTTCAAGTCTCTATTCTGATGGGAGACCATCTAGAGCACTGTTCCGGCACCCTGCCGGAGGAGGATCAACCACGGAGGGCGTCTTCGTCAAGCTTGCTACCCTCACGATGATGTGTGAGTAGTTCACCATAGACCTATGGGTCCATAGCGAGTACCTAGATGACAGTCTCTATCTCTGATCTTCAATGCAATGATTATTGCATCTTCACTTTGATCGAGATTATGTGTTTCTTTTGTGCGTGTGTTTGTTGGGATCTGATGAATTGTGGGTTTATGTTCATATTATTCAGGGTAAATATTTGAGTCTCCTCTAAATACTTATATGATTCTTGTGTGCACGGTTATGATAGCTTCGTAATTCTCTCCAATCTATTGAATAGTTTGGCTAACTAGATCGATATTTCTTCGATGAGAGAGGTGCATTGTGGTACGTTCAGCCTGGCGAATTTCTATATCCGAGTGAAAGGAGGGGACAAGATGCGTCTTTGTGTTGCTTCTACTAAGGATAAAACGATGGGGTTTATTCATATTGCTTGAGTTTGCTTTGTCTACATCATGTCATTGTTCTCCATGCATTACTCTGTTTTACTTAATACTCTAGATGCATGGTGGATAGCGGTCGATCAGTGGAGTAATAGTAATAGGTGCAGGCAGGAGTCGGCCTATTTGTTTATGGATGTGATGGGTATATACACATGATCATTGCCGTGAATATCGCATAACTATCTGCTTTTCTCTCAATTGGGTAACAGTAATTTGTTTACCCACCGTATGCTATTTTCAGTGAGAGATGCCATTAGGGAAAACTATGACCCCTCGGTCTATTCTCAACATACTCATAAAACCTTCAATACCTTGCTTCCATTTACTTATTTTTATTTTATCTTGCTATCGACAATTATCTATACACCTCACTTTCTTGCAAACAACAAGACAATAGGATTGACAACCCTCTTACCCGCGTTGGGTGAAAGTTGTTTGTTCTTTTGTGTGCAGCCGCTGAAGACGGTTGTGGTTGATATTCCTATTGGTTCGATATAAACCTTGGTTTCATAACTGAGGGAAATACTTACCCACATTGTGCTGTGAGCCTGTGATAACTCATTCCTCTTGACGGAAAACCCAACGTAGATCACAAATATCACGAAGGATCTAACACTCAAATGCAAGAAAAGAAAAATACAGAGTTTGGGATGTTTGTGTCGGGAATTTGACAGGTAGTTTGCAGTCGTAGGGGGGGGGGGGTGGACAAATAAGTTGCACACATCTGCACGCGGGAGGGCGTGCGGCCCGGGGTGGGGGGCACCGGAGTTAAGCAACAATACAGTGGTGCCGAGCGTTGAGGAGACGGGATAATGCCAACTCAAACAATCCCCTCTAACCAGTTAGAGGAGTAAAAATCCGGTTTTCACTCTTATAACATGGACCTAGCCGAACCCCAAAAACCGTTAGAGGAGGATATTTTTTCCTCCACCGCCTATCACACATCTATATTTACTTCACCGCTCCACGGCGGAGTAAAAATTCCCCACTCTTCTCTCCACCGCTCTACCTCTCCTCCTCCCCATCTTGTCGCAGGCGACGCCCCGTCGCCACCCCCTCGGCGTCCCCCATTTCCCCTCCCCTAAATGGATGGATCCAGGGACCGTCAGTCCCCTTACCGATCCACAACACGGATCCACGTCGTCATGAGAGCCGCCCATCCTCAAGTGGCTCCTCCTCAAGCCGCAACCGTCGCGGTGTTGCGGCCACATCGGGCCACCTTAGCGGCTTCCCCTCACTTCCCACGCCGTGACAACCGCAGTGGAAGTACCTTGGTGTCCGTTAGCATGGGTGAGGGGATGTGGGTGGCGTGGATCACGGACCGCGACACTCACAAGGGCCATTGGCTCAGATCCTTCCAGACGACCGAACTTGCCGCCCTCGAGTACGACCGGTGGTAGGTGCGACTACATGGCATGTCTCAACTTCCTGTGGGGGACGACACTCGTCGAGCTTGCGCCGCTACCATCGGGGGTGGTGAGTGAGGAGGTTGCGAGGGAGGACTGGTGGCAAGGGAACACATCGGGACGGAGGCCGTCGATGAGGAGTACATGGCGGACCTTCGCCGTGAGTATCACGAGCTCGTGAAGGCGGAGCGGAAGATCTTCGCGGAGCATGCGGTCGATAGGGAGGTCATCATCATCTCCAATAACGGGGCACACGGCGGCGACAACGATGAGGATGACTTCGACGTAGAAGAATGCCGGAGCATCTTCCCCGACCGTGGCGGCGACAGCACATGGCCAGACTCCATGGGCGGTGGGATGTCAATGCGGATTGGCTTGCCCTCTACAAGGGTGATGATTAAGATGTTTAGTTTTAAGTTCAAGTTTATGTTTATGTTTAAAAACTCATGTCCAGTGGAATGTAATGACACGACAGGCGATTATGTCTCAAATTCGGTTGTTTAAATTGAATCTAGGTTGAACTTATGCAATTTTGGTTTTACTCCGTTCAATTTAGGAGTTCGGTTAGGTCCGACCAAAAGTTAGTAGAGTATAAATCCTTCACTAAGCTTTGCTCGGCCGGTTCCTCGTCTTTTTTTGTAAGGGATCGATTAGAGTTGGTCTAAGTTTCTGAGGGTCAAAAACTCAAATTCACCAAGGGTTTTTCTTTAGGGGATTTGCTAGAGATGCCATTAGGTTTCAACTTCTTCTTTTTCGAATTAGCTTAACATTAATCAGGAGCAGATATTTTCCTTGTCTCCGTTGATGGGGACGAAAGGGACCGGGCTACATGCGCCCTTCTTATCTTGACACAAGTTACAGCGGTGGGCGACAACCGCTAGTACTGCTCTGCACAAGGATTTAGTAAGAAACCATATCATCAAAGATTCGATTCAGAGACTAAACGTCAAGGTATCTGTTTCAGAAGAAAACGTTAACATATGCGAAAGGAGACGATGCTTTCAGTCTGGTTGCCGATTTGCAGCTTATCATGCAGTCTTGACTCATGGCTGCATTACGGCCCGTATCTGGAAATTGGGTGTCAAAGAAAGCAGACGGCAACGTTACACGTCCCTTTCAAGAATTTCCCTCCAGCGTCGGAACAAGAGGAAGGATGATGAAGCAAAACCATCCATCAGACGGGTGGGCAACTGCATGCCTTGGATTCATGCGTGCGTGGTGCACTGACGAGGCGTCCGTACCTCTTACTCGTATGATTGGGATCTACGTGGTGACGCACATTTCGTGGGTATGGACGCCGCCGTGTCTACGGATACTACTCACTAGCTAGGTTTGGTTTGCACCGAAGATCTTCCTCTCCTTTCTTTCTTGTGGATCCCATCGTTTCAGGCTTGCAGTTGCAGGCAGCGAAGGAAAGAGCAAGAGAACAGGCAGAAATGGACAAGGGGGGAAATGGCCACTTAGCCCAAGTGCGGATGCTGTGCAGGAAGGAGGGCATTCTGGCGCTCCGTTTGGTTCCATCTCGGCATGCCAATCCACCCTACTGTTCGCAGCAGAAAAGCGCCAAAACTTTTCTTTCACCGTTTGATCGAGGAGGTGATGCTTATCTTATCTATGTACCATTCTCAGCCTGAGAAATTTCATCCTTTTGATGGCCTGAAAAACAGCACGCCTAGCTACAGAGAAAACGAACAGCTTGGAGACCACACTAGTTCTCTCTTGAGCATTGTTTTTCTGTCGCGATTCAGGCGCGCAGCGGCATGTGTTAGGTGACGAGACCGGCTGAATCATGCTGTGCGCGTGTCGATCACAGCAGGTTCGCGGTGGGGGGCATGCGGGGTACCGAGTTAGTAGATCCCGATCTGCATATACCCCTTCCGTTTCTAAATATTTTTTTAATATTTTTTTACGGACTACATACGAAATAAAATAAATGAATTTACATTTTAAAATACTATCTCTATATATATTTGTATATAGTCTGTAGTAATTTTTTTAAAAAGACTTATATTTATAAACGGAAGAGTAGATAATAATAATAATCCTACATAAATAAGTACTTATCCTTGTCAAGTACATCTTCGAGTCTCATAAAATATTTCCAGTTCACCAAACCATGTATGTTTGTTGTAGTTTGCCTCCAAATTAATGCAACTCTCACTGACGAAACCAAACTTGTCTTCGTGACTTCTGTTTATAGATTACTTATATATACTGGCCAACTCCTAGATGAACTTCGCCGGGGTTTTCCCTTTTGAAACCGGAGGGAGAGCTTCCCCGGTTTTATACAATAGTAGCACGAGAAAGCAGGGAAATGATCCCTCTAACCTGCAAATTGTAGCTTATTTTAATGTTCTTTTTAGAGCGACTCCCCGTTCTTGTTCTAGCTCTAGCTCTAGTTTAAGCTAGGTCACTGTCTATCCGTCCCGGTCTCTTAGGGTTTCAGGGTTCCTGTCAAGGATAGCTGTCAGCGATGAATTTCTTTCATAACCAAGTCAACTGCCATCTGATGAGATGTTGCGGTTTCAAACCCCACCAGATGGATCGACGTGAAATGTAACCCACCCCGGTTTTACTTAATCTGGAGGAGTTTTTGCTGAAACTAACTACACGTGATGTTGAGATTTTGGTGACGCTGCCGTACAATGAAAGGGTTGAAGACTGTCCTAGATGACCATATGGCTAGATCGACCTGGACAAATCATTTTTCTATTTTCAGACTAGTTCCCACCTGTTCTATTTATTTATTTATTTATTTCTACTGACTCTCAAGACAAGACCATGACCATTGGCCGCTAGGTAGACATATGTCATCCACACAATCATGCAAGAAGCAAACTCCTCCACAAAAAGATATATAAGAGCATCTCCAGCCGTTGGAGTCCCAAGAACACCACTGAATAAAAAAAAATAGTGTCTTGGAGGTCATCCGGGGAGGGCATCTTTCCAGCCACACTCCATCCCAATAAAAAGCTTGTGAAGAAAATGATGAAGTTGGCCAACAAAAAGGACACGTGGAGAGATATGAATAGCCGAAACTTCTGTCGGTGCCCCAAAAGCCCCCCAGCAGCGCGTCGGGTTTCGCCTGCATATACCGAACCTAAAAATATGTCATGGGGTGCTTCCTGGGGGACGGCTTGAAGATGCTCTAATCCAACTTTGTAAAGAAGTGCATAGTTGGGTACTTCTGCATTAATGACGTTGTGACTCCCGGCCTCGGAACCACCACACACCACTCGCATCCTAAATGGTGCACTCACCGTACACCGCCACATCCCATACGGCCAGAACATACGCTCATAGACAATAGTTGGTACCAATAGAGTGTCTCATGTCATTAAGACACCACGACATAGGATTCTTCATGGTCCGCTACCCATGCCATCTACGGGAGCCGCACTGGCCTGTGCATCTAAGATTTAACCGCTAGAGGCAAGACGTGCGCTGTCTGTTCCAACCTAGTGTGAGATCATCAAAAACAACACCTCCAATGAGGTGCCATTGTTGGTGCCTTCTTCGTCCAATTGGCATACCGTATCTTAGTTAAGAAGGGACTAGTTCGTGAGGAATGGAGGCGAATCAAGGAATCTCGACAACGCAACCACAAAGGAAACGAGAATCGTTGTTGGCGGTACCAACAAGTGAGACAGAGCCGTCACTCGAAGCACAACAACCATAACCACAAGTGGTTATGGCTCTGTCTCACTTCTAGTATGTAATATATATATGTAATATACCAACAAGTGAGACAGAGCCGTCATTCCAATTTTAACTGCATCATGTTCAACTGAATCGTCCACTCCTCATCGATGGCAGGATGGCCACACACATGAAATCCTTCCTTCACCAATAAGGGATACGCTGAGCATGATTAAAACAAAACAGAAATTTGACAATTGTGCGCGCAACATTACCAAACCACAAGATATAACACTAATTAAATGGAACATACCACCCAATCCATAAAGTCGTCATGAAGATAACATTGAGTGTGTGAAATCTCGTGAAATGGAAATTAATCAATGTTGCACGATATTTTCTACACACTTTTGAATCCATGTATTGTTAGAGCACTCCAATTATATATGGATGCGAATATGACACGGCTAACATATGGACACAATAAAAAGCTACCAAGTATGTAAATATATTTAACATCAACCAATATTAAAGGCTAAGGATGGACAGAAAAATTGGGCATGACTTATGCTAAAAATAAAACATTGGGTGTCTGAAATCTCACGAAACGAAAATTTATCAACATTGCATGATATTTTCTACACATTTTTGAAGCTTGTATTGTTGGAGCACCCCAATTAAATATCTATGTGTATATTAATATAAATAACATATGGACACAGTAAAAGGCTACCAAGTATGTAAATATATTAAACATTAAGCAATATTAAAGGCTATTGATGGATAGAAAATTTGGGCATGACTTATGCTCAAAAATGAAACATTGAGTGTTCGAAATCTCGCAAAACAACGTTGCACGATATTTTCTACACACTTTTGAAGCCTTGTATTGTTGGGGCACTCCAATTAAATATGTATGTGAATATTGATACCGCAAACTGATGAACACAATAAAAGTCTACCAAGTATGTAAATATATGAACATTAATCAATATTAAAGGCTAAGGATAGACACAAAAATTGGGCATTACTTATGCTAAAAAATGAAACATTGACTGTGTGAAATCTCACGAAACAGAAATTAATCGATGTTGCACGATATTTTCTACACACTTTTGAAGCGCTATATTGTTGGAGCACTCTTTTGTTTGATGGTACTTATTTTAGGTTTGTCGGACTAACTTATCACTTTCTTTTCAATGTTTGAGCAAAATGAGAAGCTACACGTGCAACTATGAAGTTATTTTGGCACTACTTAATTTATGGTAATTAATCAAACAAAACGGTATATAAATTCTTAGAAACAGCAAGGTAGCACCAATTTGTTTGGTGACACTTATTTTAGGTTTGTTGAACTAACTTAGGGCCAATTTGGACTGTGTTGTTGATATGGGTAAACTAATGGTACTTATAAATAAACATGTTGCTTTCCCTTGGGTCTATTAATTTTTAAATATCGCATTGATATTGTTGGGTGCCACTATATCAAAATTGCTAAGATGATGGAAATGTAAGATGTTTGTAGGCTAGTTGGCCTATGTGAAGCATGCTTACCCGTGCACTGCTTGAGCGCGAGGCGGACGACGGATGAGTAATAGCGTCGGAGGTGGAGGAGTCGGCTACAGGCGGCAGTGTCATGCCCCCACTGCTGGCGGAGGAATTCATGGTATGTGGGTGGTGGCAAAGAAGAGGCCTGACGACTAGAGGGCACAACGATGAGATGACTGCAGCACAGGAGGGCCACAACAACAAGGGGGCCGTGGTAGAGGAGGTTCCCAACTAGTAAGGGTATAAGGCAGGGCCTCGGCAGCGAGAGAGGGACATGTTGGAGGAGGTGGGTGGCTACGAGGGAGGATGTGGCATGGGAGGATGACCGCGGTGACGCGATGTCGAAAGAGTGGCGTGGCGGCGCGATGGCTGATACGTCCATTTTGCATCATGTTTTCATGTTGATATTTATCGCTTCTTTGGCTGTTATTTCACTTCACGGTACTATTCTTGTGCCTTTTCTCTCTTATTTTGCAAGGTTTACATGAAGAGGGAGAATACCGGCAACTGGATTTCTGGCCTGAAAGTGGAGCAAAGTTGAGATACCTATTCTGCGCAACTCCAAACGCCGTGAAAATCAACGGAGATTTTTTTCCCAATATATAAAAAATACTGGGCCGAAGAAGCGCCAGAGGGGCGCCAGGGGGTGGCCACAAGCCTGCATGGCGCGGCCAATGGCGGAAGAGGGGCGCGACACCGGTGGGGGACGGGGTTGGGGGCCGAGGTTGGCGAAGAATGATGGATTTTCAAGCTGTCTTTTTGTGAAGGGGGAGCCGTAGGTGATTTGGAAGGAAACTGAAAAGATGAGTGTACGTATGGCGGGCACATTTAGGGTCCCGTCACAACTATATTCTGTCTACAATGGACACCGGGCAAGGACAACTAGTGGTGGTTGTTACTAGGTACCCACCACTGCTAAGACACGTACCTAGTGGCGGGCGTCTATTCTTGCTCGCTACATGCGTGTTATGCAAAAAAAACTTATGGAAGACATTACGTGTGGTGGGCAAGTTGCGGCACCCACCATAACTTTTGAAATAGTAGTGGTGGTCAACCCTTATTACTCACCACTGCTAACTTTTCAGAATAGTTGTGGCGGGTGGAAAGTCCCGCCCGCCACTAGTTGGGGTTCACCTATAAGCTCAAGCAAGAACCAACACTCGTCTCTTGTTCGACGCTGCGACATCCACATGTAGTTAGCCAAGCGAGACACCACAGCAGAACATCGTATTTAACAATAAAATGTTTCCCCTAACTTTATATTATATAGCAATGACCAAAGACAGAGTTCATATAGAGAGGAATTCAAGTAGAGAGAGAGAGAGAGAGAGAGAGAGAGAAAGAGAGAGAAATAGAGAGAGAGAGCATAAAATAAATAGTCTTGGTGGGGGTTCAACACGACATCCCCTTAAATAAAACTAGGTAGCTAATTCGGCTCGAGAGGAGGTGGAAGTGGAGTGAAAGCGGTGTAGGGGCGATGGCACAAGATGTGAAGCGATGGATGCTACTTCTTGAGCTTGTGCTAGTTTTTCCTTGAAGAGAAAAGGGTGATGCAACAAAGTAGACAAGTATTTCCCTCAGTTTGTTGAGAACCAAGGTATCAATCCGGTAGGAGGAACTAGCAAGGCCCCAATATTAACACCTACACAAACAATCAAACACTTGCACCCAACGTTAAAAAGGGGTTGTAAATCCCTTCACGGTTATTTGCAAGGATGAGATCTCATAGAGATAGATAAAAGATTGCTAGAACGAAAAGTAAAACAAAACTCAATAAATGGCAGCAATATATTTTTGGTATTTTTGGTTTATAGATCTGAAAATATAATATGGAAAATAGACCCCGGGGCCATATGTTTCACTAGAGGCTTCTCCCATGAAGGAAAATAATACGGTGGGTGAAGAAATTACCGTCGAGCAATTAATATAAAAGCGAATAATTATGAAGATAGCTAAGGCAATGATTATGCATATAGGCATCACGTCCGTGACAAGTAGACCGAAACGATTATGCATCTACTACTATTACTCCATACATCAACCAACTCCTGCGTGCATCTAGAGTAATAAGCTCATGAAGAACAGAGTAACGCATTAGGTAAGATGACATGATGTAGAGGGATAAACTCAAGCAATATGATAAGAACCCCATCTTTTTATCCTTGATGGCAACAATGCAATACGTGCCTCGCTACCCCTACTTTGTCACTGGGTGAGTACACCGCAAGATTGAACCCAAAACTAAGCACTTCTCCCATTGCAAGAATTACCAATCTAGTTGGCCAAACCAAACCAATAACTTGAAGAGACTTGCTAAGATATGAAATCATGCATATAAAAATTCAGAGAAGATTCAAATAATATTCATAGATAATCTGAACATAAACCCATAATTCATTGGATCTCGACAAACACAGCACAAAAGAGTATTACATCGGATAGATCTCCATGGAGATCATGAAAAACATGGTATTGAAGAACAAAGAGAGAGAAGAAGCCATCTAGCTACTAGCTATGGACCCGTAGGTCTGTGGTGAACTACTCACGCATCATCAGAGGGGCAATGGAGTTGACGTAGATGCCCTCCATGATCGATTCCCCCTTCGACAGATTACCGAAAAAGGCTCCCAGATTGGATCTCACAGGAATAGAGGCTCCCAGCGGCGGAAAAGTATTTTTTGGTCTCTCCTAGGTGTTGGGGGAATATTTGGGAATTTATAGGACGAAGATTAGGGTTAGGAGACATGCAAGGGCCCCACAAGCTAGAGGGCGCGACCCCCCTAGGGCAGGTCTCTTGGCCCCTTCTCCAAGTCTGGCATGTTTCTTCTGGTCCAAGAAAAATCATTTGGGAGATTTTATTCTGTTTGGACTCCGCTTAATATTCCTTATCTGCAATACTCAAAAACATGGAAAAAAACAGAAACTCGCACTAGACTCTAGATTAATAGGTTAGTCCCCAAAATAATAGAAAATAGCATATTAATGCGTATAAAACATCCAAAACAGATAATATAATAGCATGGAACAATAAAAAAGTTATAGATACGTTGGAGACGTATCAAACATCCCCAAGCTTAATTCGTGTTCGTCCTCGAGTAGGTAAATGATAAAAACAGAATTTTTGATGTGGAATGCTACCTAACATATTTATCCATGTAATATTATTTATTGTGGCATGAATATTAAGATCTATAATATTCAAAACAAAAGTCTAATATTGACATAAAAACAATAATACTTCAAGCATGCTAACAAGACAATTGCTTCCTTTCGAAATTACATGGGTCTTAGAAAGTTATGCCTACAAAATCATATGGTCTGGCCATGCTCCATCTTCCCCACACAAAGTATCTAAGTCATGCACAACCCCGATGAAAGTCAAGCAATTGTTTCACACTTTTTATGTTCTCAAATATTTTCAACTCTCACGCAATACATGAGCGTGATCCATGGATATAGCACTATAGGTTAAAATAGAATATGGTGGAGGTTGCAAGAAAAAAGGAGAAGATAGTCTCACATCAACTAGGCGTATCAACGGGCTATGGAGGTGCCCATCAATAGATATCAATGTGAGTGAGTAGGGATTGCCATGCAACAAATGCACTAGAGCTATAAGTGTATGAAAGCTCAAAAATAAAACTAAGTGGTTGTGCAAAAGATGAAATTCCACTAGTTATATGAAAGTGACAAAATAGGAGACTCTCTATGAAGAACATGGTGCTAGTTTGAAGCACAAGTGTGGAAAAAGATAGTAGCATGGTCCCTTCTCTCGTTCTCTCATTTTTTGGTGGGCAACTTTGGCCTCTTTTTTTATTTATGGGCTTCGCTGGCCTCTTTTATTTTTTGTAAAGTCCAGAGACTCATCCCAACTTGTGAGGGAATCATAGCTTCCATCATCCTTTTCTCACACGGGATAATGCTCTAATAATGCAAATCATCACACTTTTATTTACTTACAACTCAAAGATTACAACTCGATATCTAGAACAAAGTATGACTCTATAAGAAATATGGAAGTGATGGTGCGTGTCATAAAAAAATGGGACGGTGGTGTTGCATGGCAATATATCTCTGAATGGCTATGAAAATTCCATAATAGGTAGGTATGGTGGCTGTTTTGAGGAAGGTGGGTTTAATGTACCGGCGAAATTTGCGTGGTACTAAAGAGGCTAGCAAAGGTGGAACGGTGAGAGTGTGTATAATCCATGAACTCAACATTAGTCATAAAGAACTCACATACTTATTGCAAAGCCTATTAGTTATCGAAGCAAAAAATTAGACGCATGCTCCTAGAGGAAGGGTTGGTAGGAGTTAACCATCGCGCGATCCCGACCTCCGCACAAAGGTTGGCAATCATTAAACAATTACTTACTAGCATGACTCTCATATTACCATCTTCATATCTCAAAACTATATGCAAGGAATCAAACTTGTCATCATATTCAATGTACTTAATATGAAAGTTTTTATTGTATCCCTCTTGGATGCCCATTATATTAGGACTAAATTCATAACCTAAACCAATTACCATGCTATTTAAATACTCTCAAATTAATATAAGTGAGGTACGAGAGTTTAATAATTTCTATAAAATAAAACACCGCCGTGCTCTAAAAGATATAAGTGAAGCACCAGAGCAACATTGCCTAGCTCAAAAGATATAAGTGAAGCACATAGAGTATTCTAATAAATTCACGATTCAACGTGTCTCTCTTAAAAGATGTGTGAAGCAAGGATGATTGTGGCAAACTAAAAAAGTAAAGACTCATATCATACAAGACGCTCCAAGCAAAACACATATCATGTGGTGAATAAAAATATAGCCTCAAGTAAATTTACCGATGAATTGAAGACGAAAGAGGGGATGCCTTCTGGGGCATCCCCAAGCTTAGGATATTTGGTATCCTTGAATATGTCTTGGGTTGCCTTGGGCATCTCCAAGATTAGGCTCTTGCCACTCCTTATTCCATAATCCATCAAATCTTTACCCAAAACTTGAAAACTTCACAACACAAAACTCAACAGAAAAACTCATGAGATCCGTTAGTATAACAAAAATAAATCAAGACTTTAGGTACTGTTGTGAACTCATTCTTTATTTATATTGGTGTAATATTTACTGTATTCCAACTTCTCCATGGTCCATACCCCTAATACAACCCATAGATTCATCAAAATAAGCAAACAACACAAAGAAAACAAAATCTGTCAAAAACAGAATAGTCTGTAGAAATCTATAAACTTTGAATACTTCTGTAACTTCACAAATTCTTGGACTGAGAGTGAGAGTTTCTATTTTTCAGCAATATCAACTTGAAAACACCATAGACCATCCCAAAGGTCTTACTTGGCTCAAACACTAATTAAAACAAGAAACACAATTATTACAGAGGTAATAATGTGTGCAACACTAAAAAACAGAAGCAAAAACAAAAACATAAAAATAAAATTGGGTTGCCTCCCAACAGGCGTTATTGTTTAACGCCCCTAGCTAGGCATAATGCAATAGATCTAGGTGTTGTCATCTTTGGTATGCAATCCATAAGTAGCTCTCATAATAGATTCATACGGTAATTTTATTTTCTCTCTAGGAAAGTGCCCCATGCCTTTCCTTAATGGAAATTGAAATCTAATATTTCCTTCTTTCATATCAATAATTGCACCGATTGTTCTAAGGAAAGGTCTACAAGAATAATAGGACATGTAGGATTGCAATCTATATCAAGAACAATGAAATCTACGAAAACATAATTCCTGTTTGCAACAATAAGAACATCATTAATTCTTCCCGTAGGTTTCTTAATTGTAGAATCCGCAAGATGCAAATTTAAAGAGTAATCATCAAATTCACGGTATCCTAGCACATCACATAACGTTTTTGGAATCGAGGAAATGCTAGCACCCAAATCACACAAAGCATGGCACTCATAATTTTTAATTTTAATCTTAATAGTAGGTTCCCACTCATCATAAAGCTTTTTAGGTATAGAAACTTCCAACTCAAGTTTTTCTTCAAAAGATTTCATCATAGCATCCACAATATGTTTAGTAAAAGCTTTATTTTGTTTATAAGCATGCGGAGAATTCAACATGGATTGCACCAAGGAAACACAATCAATCAAATAAAAACTATCATAATTAAAGTCCTTGAAATCCAAAAGAGTGAGTTCATTGCTATTTAAAGTTTTGACCTCTTCAATCCCACTTTTATCAATCTTAGCATTAAGATGTATAAACTTTGAATCATTGGGACGCATTTTAACTAAAGTTGACTCATCTCTAGTCCATCTTTTTTAAGATTTATACTAGAAAACAAAGATTCAACAGGAGTCACATCAATCACTTTAAGATCTTCATCATTGCTTAAAGATTCTAGCTTTGCGGCCATTTTATTAACTATGGTGGCTTGTTTATCAGAAATTTGGCCTACTAAATTTTTAAGGTGAGAAAACTGAGATTTCAAACCACAAAATTCCTTGGTCATATCATCAAGTTCTTTATTCATGTATTCCAACATAAACCTTTGTTCTGTAAGCTCATTCCTAAAGAAACTATTATGGTCAAATTGGAGCGACATGAATCCCTTAGCATTATTCTCAATATCTTCCAACTTCTTAAGATACAGATCAAAACTTTTGGGTTGAGCCATGGAAACAAACAAACGAAAAACAAACAAAAAAGACGAGCGGAAGAAGGGCGAATAAGAAGGCAAATCTTTTTGCTATTTTCTGAAAATCGTTTTAGAAGTGGGGGAGAGGAAAACGAGAGGCAAATGGCAAATAAAGTAAATGCAAGAGATGTGTTTGTGATGGGTAGTTGGTAAGCTTGATCTTGCTATGTATCCTTCCCGGCAACGGCGAAAGAAATCCTTCTTGCTACTTCTTGAGCTTGCATTAGTTTTCCCTTGAAGACGAAAGGGTGATGCAGCAAAGTAGATAAGTATTTCCCTCAGTTTGTTGAGAACCAAGGTATCAATCTAGTACGAGGAACTGGCAAGGCCCCAATATTAGCACCTACAAAAACAATCAAACACTTGCACCCAACGCTAAAAATGGGTTGCCAATCCCTTCACAGTTATTTGCAAGGATCAGATCTAATAGAGATAGATAAAAGATTGCTAGAACGGAAAGTAAAACAAATGTAAATAAGTGGCAGCAATATATTTTTGGTATTTTTGGTCTATAGATCAGAAAATATAATATGGAAAATAGACCCAGGGGCCATAGGTTTCACTAGAGGTTTCTCTCATGAAGGAAACTAATACGATGGGTGAACAAATTACTGTCGAGCAATTGATAGAAAAGCGAATAATTATGAATATATCTAAGGCAATGATTATGCATATAGGCATCACGTCTGTGTCAAGTAGACCGAAACGATTCTACATCTAGTACTATTACTCCACACATCGACCGACTCCTGCCTGCATCTAGAGTATTAAGTTCATGAAGAACAAAGTAACACATTAGGTAAGATGACATGATGTAGAGGGATAAACTCAAGCAATATGATGAAAACCCCATATTTTTATCCTTGATGGCAACAATGCAATATGTGCCTCGCTATCCCTACTTTGTCACTGGGTGAGGACACCGCAAGATTGAACCCAAAACTAAGCACTTCTCCCATTGCAAGAATTACAAATCTAGTTGGCCAAACCAAACCAATAACTCAAAGAGACTTGCTAAGATATGAAATCATGCATATAAGAATTGAGAGAAGATTCAAATAATTTTCATAGATAATATGAACATAAACCCACAATTCATCGGATCTCGACAAACACACCGCAAAAGAGTATTACATCGGATAGATCTCCGTGAAGATCATGAAGAACGTGGTATTGAAGAACAAAGAGAGAGAAGAAGCCATCTAGTTACTGGCTATGGACCTGTAGGTTTGTGGTGAACTACTCACGCATCATCGAAGTTGCAATGGAGTTGATGCAGATGCCCTCCGTGATCGATTCCCCTCCGGTAGATTACAGAAAAGGCTCCCAAATTGGATCTCATGGGAACAAAGGCTCCCGTCGTCAGAAAAGTACTTTTTGGTCTTTCCTCGGTATTGAGGGAATATTTGAGAATTTATAGGCCAAGAATTATGGTTAGGAGACCTGCAAGGGGCCCACAAGCCAGGGTCACCCCCCTAGGGCGCGCCCTGCAGGCTTGTGGCGTCCCGGCAAGTGCCTTGCCCCCTACTCCAAGTCTGTTCGTGTCTTCTGGTCCAAGAAAAATCTTTTCGGAGATTTTATTCCGTTTAGACTCCGTTTAATATTCCTTATCTACAATATTCAAAAACGTGGAAAAAAGAAACTGGCACTAGGCTATAGATTAATAGGTTAGTCCCAGAAATAATATAAAACATCATATAAATGCATATAAAATATCCAAAACACATAATATAATAGCATGGAACAATCAAAAATTATAGATACGTTAGAGACGTATCAAACAACTAGAAATATAGATACGTTTGAGACATATCAGCATCTCCAAGCTTAATTCCTCCTCATCCTCGAGTAGGTATATGATAAAAACCATAATTTTTTATGTGACATGCTACCCAACATGTAATCTATTGGAGGTGCGATCATTGAGAAACGATGAATTAACAAACATAATCATGATGAGAGAGGTATTAAATAGCATATTAGATCTGAACTTATGATCTTCCACCAAATAAACCATAAAGCATCAACTACAAGATGTAATCAACACTACTAATCACACCTTAGGTACCAATACGAGGTTCTGGTACAAGATTGAGCACAAGAGATGAACCAGGGTTTTGAGAGGAGATGGTGCTATTGAAGATGTTGATGAAAATTGGCCTCTCCAAGGTGAGAGGGTTGTTGGTGATGACGATGGCCTCGATTTCTTGCTCCGAGAGGGAAGTTCCATGCTATTATATTATCATTCTAGGATGCTTTTTAGCCATTTACTTGCTGATTTATATTATTTTTAAGCACTAACCTATTAACTCACAGCCAACTGCCATTTGTTGTTTTCTGCATGTTTTTGGCTTTTCAGGAATATTGTACCGAACGTAGTACAAATACCCCAAAACTTTTTGACAATTTCTTCTATAAAAAATAAGGACCTAAACGTTTCAGAAGGAGACTGAAGGCCCCATGGGGTGGCGCCAAGCCAACAGGGCGCGCCTAGGGGGTGGCCGCACCCTGATGGCTTCGTCCCACCTCCCTTGGCCTCTAACATTTCTCTATATCCTATAAATTCACATTAATACCAAAATCCATAAGGAGCATCCGAAACAATTTTTTCGTCGTCGGAAGTCTCTGTTCCACCGTGTGCACATCCGGAGCCCTATTCCGGTACCCTGTCGGAGGGGGGATCGATCACCGAGGGCCTCTACATCAGACTTAATGCTCCCATGGTGATGTGTGAGTAGTTTACCATAGACCTACATCTCGTAGTTAATATGTAGATGCTAAATCTCTCTCTATGTTCTTTGTTGCCATGGTCACCGTGATTCTTGTGGTAATCTATCTTATGTAATCATTTTTGTACGGTGCTTTTGTTGGTATCCGATGAATTGTGGGTTTATATTCAGATTATCCATGAAATATATTTGAGTCTTCTTTGAATAATTATATGCATGATTGTGATAGCTTCATAATTCTCTCCAATCTATTGATTTGGTTTGGCCAACTAGGTTGATCTATCTTTAATGAAAGAGGTGCGTTGTAGTGGGTTCAATCTTGCGGTGCTCTATATCCCAGTGACAAAGTAGGGGACAAGACGTGTATTCGTATTGCTTCCACTAAGAATAAAATGATGGGGTTGATTCATATTTGTTGGATTTTCTTTGGCTAAATCATGTAATTGTGTTAGGGCATATTTATGCCTAAGTAATTTTGGTGATTGATGACTGTACCGCAAAGGACTAATCATGTGTGTTAAGATTTCAGATAACACATGTCAACGGCACAAGATGACTTGCCCCCCTTTCATGGAACAGAAGCACGGTGTACTCTACAATTCTCTTTCTTTGAGTCATAGGAACGCCGTACTATTAAGAGGGGCCCATAGTGGAAAGGTTTGGGTGGAATCAATTTTGCACGCACACACTTTATCTCCTTTCCCTTTCCCTGCAACTTTGGAGTGGCTCCCGCCTCTGGTTTATCTCCTCTAAGAAAAAAGGTCTCTCAGCGGTAGTACCGCTGTCCCTAGAAGTAGTACCGCTGGGCCTAGCGGTAGTACCGCTGGGCCTAGCGGTAGTACCGCTGGGCCTAGCGGTAGTACCGCCCCTGGTCAGCGGTAGTACCGTTCCAGGAACTTAGTACTGCCTTCCTAGCGGCTGTACTTCGTCGGACTTTTTGCGAAGACTTTCTTGGCGGTGGTTGGCCCGGTAGTGCATCTGCACTACAATGGGCCCAACGGTAGTACCGCTGATGCCAGCGGTAGTACCGTTGGAGTGCCAGTGGTAGTACCACTAGAGTGCTAGCGGTAGTACCCCTGCAGCCAACGGTAGTACCGCTAGGCTCGGGTTGTGAGTGGGAAAACGGTTGGATTCCTCCCCACTATATAAGGGGTTCTTCTTGCTCTAGAACCCTACCTTTGACCCTCCCAAGCTCCATTGTTGCTCCCTAAGCTCAAAAGTGCCCGTTCTCTCTCCCTAGCCAATCAAACTTGTTGATTCTCCAGGGATTGGTTGAGTAGGCCTAGATCTACACTTCCACCAAGAGAAAAGTTGATCCCCCCACCAATCCCTTGCGGATCTTGTTACTCTTGGGTGTTTGAGCATAGATGGTTGAGGTCACCTCAGAGCCACATTCCATTGTGGTGAAGCTTCTTGGTCTTGTTGGGAGCCTCCAAGTATTGTGTGGAGTTTGCCCCAACCTTGTTTGTAAAGGTTTGGTCGCCGCCTTCAAGGGCACTGATAGTGGAATCACGGTACCTCGCATCGTGTGAGGGCGTGTGGAGAATACGGTGGCCCTAGTGGCTTATTGGGGAGCATTGTGCCTCCACACCGCTCCAACAGAGACGTACTTCCTGTCAAAGGGAAGGAACTTTGGTAACACATCCTCGTCTTCATTGGTTCCACTTGTGGTTATCTCTAACCTTTACATTGTGTATGCTTATGTTCTTGTGTATCTCTTACTTGTCTTAGTTATCTTTGTTTTTAGCATCATATAGGTTCACCTCTTTGTTGTCATTGTAGTGAACCCTCATGTTGCTTACCCTAACTTGCTAAGATTAATTAAAAAGTGGTCGTTGCCTATTCACCCCCCTCTAGTCAACCATATCGATCCTTTCAATTGGTATCAGAGCCATGTCTCTTTATTATGGGTTTTACCACCCGAAGAGTATGGAAGATGATGAGGGAGTTCCCCGTGTGCAAATCGAGGCCATGGACTTGACTTCGGTCACAAGGGACGACTTGAATACGGCCATGTACGCACTCAAGAAGTCCTTGACGAATGAGGTCAAGACCATGCTTAAAGAGTTAATTGAGGGAATTAAAAGTTCTCCCGAACTGGCGTTGGTGGTTAAACCCACCAACATAGATTCTGAGGCCAATTCCTCTAAGGAAACGGCTAAAGGTATGCAACCTTCCCCTCCTCTCGAAATGATGGGAATGGGACTTATGCATCTGTTCCACCACCCATGGTCTTTGGAGGACCAGTTCCCACACCGCGTCTTAATCCTGTTGGTCCTCCTCCTAAGCTTGTAAAAGGTGATTTTGCTAAATGGGTATTTTCTATTAAGTCTAATTTGAATCACATCTCAACAAATTTGTAGAGAATCATTGAGCAAGGCTACTATCCCCATGACCCAAGCAACCTCACTCCAAGAGAAGAAGCGGACAATCAATATAATCACTCCGCATTGTTTATTCTCAAGTCTGTAGTACCACCTGAAGATCTTCCTCACTTGTGTCCATTCACACTGGCCAAGGACTGTTGGGAGCACATTATGGTGTTGTACAAGGGAAGCTCAAGCATTCAACGGTCCAACTATGAAGTGGTACTTGATAAGGCCGATGAGTTTGTGATGAAGGAAGATGAGGACCCTCGTGATCTCTATCGAAGGGTGACTGCTATTGCTGTGGCTCTCAAGGACCATGGGAGCAAGGATGTGGATGATACATGGGTCAAGCGCAAGTTTCTCAAGGACATAATGCCTTTCAATAAAGCCATGCCATCTCTCATTCGCCAACGACCAGATTTCCACTCATTGTCTTCCAGTGAGGTGTTGGATGAATTCATTGCAATGTCAATCATGAACGAGACAGCTGACAGTGCACTTGCTCGAGTTCGCTCAAAGACAGCTTCACCCAACCTTGCATTGAAGGCAAAAGCGGCTTTTGAAGAAGAAGAAGAGGATGAGGAAGAGGAGAGCTGCCCTGAAGACACGAAGTATGCTTATCATGAGCACATGGCTCTTGCATCAAGGCAATTCTGGGGCAACAAGAGAAACTCAAGACCCACCTTCGCCAAGAACAACTCAAGTGGGTTCAAACCCAAACAACGAGTGAGGACATGCTATAACTGTGGGTGAGTCACTTCGTGGCCGAATGTCCCTATGAGAAAGGGGAAGACAACGGGGGCAAGCTCATTCGCAAAGACAAAACCAAGTCATTCCCAAACAAGAACAACTTTGTGAAGAAACCCCACCCAAAGGGTATGGTGGCCCTTGAAGTGTACCCCTCCGATGATGATGACGATGACGATATGGTGGCAACTGCAACTGTTGCCATTGCCGCCCCTTCTCCCAAGAAGGTGTCTCTCTTCAACGCCCCCAATGAGAACCACATCGCCAAGTGCCTCATGGCCAAAGGTATCGATCAGGTAACCCCCATCATTAAGACCAACATCGCTATTGCTCCTTCCTTGTTGAATTGTGTTGATGATAGTGATGTTGGGGAACTTAATGAGCATGATCTTGACAAATTTCTATGCACTATCAAGGGAGAACCCAAGAAGCACTTTGTTGCTCTCTTGGAACAACTGGGTGAGGCTAATGACCTCATTGAGTCTCATGAGGAGACCATCTCCGAGCATCAGGGACATAGTCGTGACTATGCCGATGAGATTGCTGAACTATCTATTGCACTAGAAAAGGAGCGCACTCTTCGTTTGGCTCTTGAGGAGTCATACAATGATGACTGCACTAAAATGCAAAAGAAACTAGATCATGCTACTGTTCTTACTCGTATGCTTAAGTCTGAAAAGGATGCTCTTGGGGTTGGCCATGACAGACTCAAAGTGGAGTTTGACACACTTGACAAGGCTCACAAGGTCTTCAAAGGTGTTCATTTCTCTCTGAAAGAGTCTCATGATCAACTCCAAGTAAAGCTTACCAAGGAAATCTCTACTTGTCCTCCCTTTGTGTTAATCGATAATGCTTGTACAACTAACCCTTGTTGTGAGCATGTACATCTTGTGGAGGAAAATGCCAAGTTAAAGGAGAGACTTGAGAAGGGCCTTATGTCATGCATACAAGGCGAGAAGAGCCTGAACGACCTTTTGAGCAATCAAAAGGGTGTGGTAGGAAAGGAGGGACTTGGAATTACATCCAAGTCAAAAATAAAAAGGAGGAACAGGAACAAACGATCCCCTACCCTCATGGACATCTTTGTCAAAGAGGGCGAAGGGACTCAGGAGGTGAACAGGAACAAGGTGGACCATGGTAACGTCAAGAAGGGCAAAACCATTCCTACCAACACAACCGGCAAACTCAATCCTTCCTATGTTTTATGTCGTGCTGGTGATGGGCATGTTTATGCCAGATTTGTTGGTTCTTACTATGAGTCCATTGAATGGGCTATTTGGGTTCCTAAGACCCTTGTCTCTAACATTAAAGGACCCATGCAAAAATGGGTACCTAAAACCAAGCCTTGATCTATTGCAGGAGTTTGCTTCCGGTGGGGTGTCATGGTTGCTCGATAGTGGAGCAACAAATCATATGACCGGAAGCAAGGACTTAGTGGTGGATGTGGATCCTTCTCCATCTATGCCCACCCATGTCCAATTCGCCGATGCATCCTCGTCAAAGGTATTGGGATTTGGTAAGGTGGTCATCTCTCAAGAGTTATCTATTGAGAAGGTCATGCTTGTTGAGTCTCTTGCCTACAATTTACTTTTGGTTCGTCAAGTTGCAATTATGGGTTTTTCCACATTCTTTAATCTTGATACCGTGGTCATCTTGTGGAGCAAGACTCTTAAAGTAGCCTATGTTGGATATGTCGAAAATGGTCTCTATGTGGTGAACTTTTCAAAGCGACCCACTAAGACTGTGACTTGTCTAATGGCTAAAGTTGATGTGGGTTGTCTTTGGCATTGCCGACTAGCTCATGTCAATATGAGATCTTTGCAAAGTCTTCTCAAAGGGGACCATATTCATGGACTAACAAATGTGAGTTTTGCTAGAGATCGTGCTTGAAGTTCCTGCATTGAAGGAAAGATTCATGAAACTGCTCATCGTACAACGACTCTCATTTACACTAAGAGGCCATTGGAGCTCCTCCATATGGATCTTTTCGGTCCTCCATCATTTGATAGTCTTGGAGGCAGAAAGTACTGCTTGGTGATTGTTGATGACTACTCAAGATACACCTGGGTATATTTCTTCACGAGGAAGAGTGAGACTCAACAAACTGTCATCAACTTAGCTAATGAAGCTCAACGTCAACATGAAGCAAAGATTTTGATGATTAGAAGTGACAACGGCATCGAGTTCAAGAACTACACCTTCGATGACTTTCTAGGTGATGAGGGAATAAAACATCTATATTCAGCACCATATACCCCTCAACAAAATGGTCTGGCGGAAAGGAAGAACCGGACTTTGATGGATGCTGCAAGAACAATGATGGCGGAATTCAAATCTCCATATAACTTTTGGGCTGAGGCCATCAACACAGCATGCCACGCGTCCAATCGGCTCTATATCCGCAAAGGCTTGAACAAGACTCTATATGGGATTCTCACCGGAAACAAACCCAATCTCAAGTACTTCCGGGTATTCGGTTGTAAGTGTTTCATTCTCAAGAAAGGTGCACGGTTGGCTAAATTTTATTCTAGAGCACAAGAGGGCATCTTTGTTGGTTATGCTACAAACTCTCATGCTTACTGTGTCCTCAACAAGTCCACTGGACTCATTGAGGAGACGTGTAACGTGGAGTTTGATGAAAATAGTGGCTCCCAAGTAGAGCAAAGTGGTCTTTGTGATGTAGGTGATGAAATTCCTCCCAAAGCCATAAGAAGAATGGGGATTGGTCAAATACTCCCCATTGAGGAACCCCTTGTGGCTGAAGGAGAAGGACAATGCTCTACTCAAGTGGAGCCATCACCCTCACAAGCCCCACACGCTTCCGATGAACAAAGAGAAGACCCTCAACAAGTTGAACAAGCTCAAGGTCAAGATCAATTTCCCAAAGGTGGTGATGTGTCCCATGATGTACAAGCACTTACCCAAGGTTCCGAACCTGCTCAAGATCAAGAACAAGTGCAACTACAAGATCAAGACCAAATAGAAGCACAAGTCAAGATCAAGAGCAACCACAAGAACAAGGACAAACAAGTGAACCTGCTCAAGTCAAAAATCAAGTTGATCAAGATACTGTCTCACAATTCCCTTTTGCAGTGCCAAAAAATGGTGCCAAGGGAGGTTCAAGACGCAAGGGCAAGCAAAGTAATCAAGTCGATGCTCCACAGTTATCCAATGAAGAACTCTTGGAGCGTCGAGCAGCTAAGATCGCGGACAAGCTGAGAGTCAAGTCACATCTTATGAAGAATGTACTTGGCAGTTTAAAAAGGGGAGTATCCACCCGTCAACAGATTTGGAATTATTGTGAGCATCACGCATTTGTTTCGTATTATGAACCTCAACAGGTACATGAAGCGCTCGATGATGAGGATTGGCTTATGGCCATGCATGAAGAACTCAACAACTTCGAGCGTAATCAAGTGTGGATTTAGTGCCAAGACCAAAGGAGGAACATAATGTCATCGAGACCAAATGGATTTTCAAAAACAAGCAAGATGTCAATGGGATTGTGATTCGAAACAAGGCAAGATTGGTGGCTCAAGGCTACTCCCAAGTCGAGGGTATCGACTATGGTGAAACCTTTGCCCCTGTTGCTCGTCTAGAATCTATTCGCATGCTGCTTGCTTTTGCTTCTCATCATAATTTCAAATTATAGCAAATGGATGTGAAAAGTGCTTTTCTTAATGGTCCTTTAAATGAGTTTGTCTATGTCAAACAACCCCCGGGATTCGAACATCCCAAGCTCCCCAATCATGTTACAAACTTAATAAGGCACTCTATGGCCTTAAACAAGCCCCACGTGCGTGGTATGAGTATCTTACTGAGTTGTTACAAGATCGTGGGTTTGAAATTGGGAAGATAGATCCCACTCTTTTTACTAAGAGGGTTAAAGGGGATTTGTTCATATGCCAACTATATGTTGATGATATTATCTTTGGCTCTCCTAAAATTTCCTTCAATGAAGAATTTGCTGCACTAATGACTGAGAAATTTGAGATGTCCATGATGGGAGAGTTGAAGTTCTTCCTCGGGTTCGAGATTAAACAAGGCTTAGAAGGGACCTTCATCAAACAAGCCAAGTACACTCAAGACATGCTCAAAAGGTTCGAGCTCGAAGATGTCAAGCCGGTCAAGTTCCCCATGCCAACAAGATGCAAGCTTGATAGTGATCCGAATGGTAAAGCAGTGGATCAAAAGGTATATCGCTCCATGATTGGATCCCTCCTTTACCTTTGTGCATCTAGACCAGATATTATGTTGAGTGTAGGGATCTATGCACAGTTTCAATCCGCACCAAAAGAAAGTCATTATATGGTTGTTATGCGAATCTTTCGATATTTGGCTCATACCCCAAACTTTGGTCTATGGTATCCCAAAGGAGCGAACTTCAACCTAGTGGGCTACTCTGACTCAGATTGCGCAGGAGATTGTGTGGAGAGGAAGTCAACTTCTAGAGGATGCCAATTCCTTGGTCGCTCACTGGTAAGTTGGTCTTCAAAGAAGCAGAATTGTGTCTCACTATCATCCACCGAAGCTGAGTATGTGGCAGCTGCAAGTTGTTGTGCACAGTTGCTATGGATGAGGCAAACTTTAAAGGATTATGGTGTCACTTGTGACAAAGTGCCTCTTCTATGTGACAATCAAAGTGCTATCAAGATTTCCCTCAACCCGGTGCAACATAGCAAGACCAAGCATATTGATATTCGCCATCACTTCATTCGTGAACATATCAATCTAGGTGATATTGAGGTTCACTTCATCCACACTGAAGAGCAACTTGCAGATATTTTCACTAAGCCCCTAGATGAAGCAAGGTTCCGGGAGTTAAGGCATGAGCTAAATATCATTGATTCAAGTAATGTGGATTGAAACTAGGCACTTTGCACCTCACTATGCATTAAATCTTGTTCTAGGTGTAGGCATGGACATAGGGGGAGTGTTGTTCTCTCAATGAACTTTCCCTCCCCCCATTATGCATAAATCAATCAAGTCTTTCACTTTGGCCATTACTAAATGGCACTTGTGCTTCAAAGATGAGCGTTGGTCATGAACCCAAGGATAATTCTTCGCGGTGTCATACCTTTGCCTCAAACACAGGTGGCCTCGGCCACCGCCCCCACCTTTCTCTCATATGGAAGAAAGGATACAAAATGACTAGTCAGTATACTTTGCTGGTGCTATCATTTATTTACACTGACTAGTCGCTACCCACGTCTTTTCCACGAAATCCTTTGTCTCGTTGTGTCATTTTGAGCGGTACTACCGCCAGGGGTAGCGGTACTACCGCCAGGACCCTAGCGGTACTACCGCCAGGGGTAGCGGTACTACCGCTAGAACCTCGGCCTATCACAACTTGACTAGGGCTCTTTGCGGCTGTCACAAGGGGGGTGGTACTATCGCCAGGGGAGCGGTACTACCGCCAGGACCCCAGCGGTACTACCGCTAGGACCTCGGCGGTACTACCGCTGGCCCATACCCCATGGGCTATATAAAGGAGGGGAGCCCGTTTTTTCAGCCCTCTTTCTTCTTCTTCGTGGCTCTTCCTCCCCCTACATAGGAAAACAGATTGTGAAGACAACCAATAGTTGCCATATGCAAGGAAGAAGAAAGAGACAATAGCAATCTCCACATAACGAGACGTAATTTGGTGACATGAAAGTTTCTACCAAAATATTTTCCTCTCTCATAGCAATTACATGTGGGATCACATTCGAATTCAACAACGTAACTATCACAAAGGATATTCATTTCATGATCCACATGCATGCAAAGTTGACGCTCTTCAAAAATAGTGGGATTGTCATCAACTAAAGTCACGACTTCTCCAAACCCACTTTCAATATTATTGCAAATATCATATTCATCATGAGGTTTAAACAAATTTTCAAGATTATAAGAAAGATCATCACCCCAATCATGATTATTGCAACAAGTAGTGGACATAACAAAACTAGCATCCCCAAGCTTAGGGTTTTGCATATTTTTAGCATGATCGTCACTAATAGGATTTATAGTGAAATCATTGCAATCATGCTTTTCATCCAAGGAGCCCTCGTGAATCATTTCATAAATTTCTTCCTCACAATTTTCATATTCACGCATCTCAAGCAAAACTCCATAAAGATAGTCAAGTGCCCTCAACTTATTAGCAATTCGTTCCACATAAGTGGGTCTCTTAAAGAGATTAGCTAATGGATGAGGATCCATATCACTAGATTTTCAGCAAGCGAAGATGCAAGCATATTGAAGGCACATGGCACACAAGCGAAAAGGTTGAACGAAAAAGGCAAAAGGCAAATGAAAATGGCAAATGTGAAGTGGGGGAGCAGAAAACGAGAGGCAGCTGGCAAAAAAGTAAATGCAGGAGATGAGTTTGTGAGACCTACTTGGATAGATCTCTCCTCCCCGGCAACGGCGCTAGAAATACTTCTGATGTTAGCTGTGCTTCCCTTGCAATGGCGCCAGGAATAGTCGTGTCGGCGGCACCAGGAATCCTTCTGCTGCGACTACGCCTTAAGGGACTTCCTAGGCAGATATGCAAAGGATTTCCCCCGTGGCCTTGGAGCCTTGCGTTGGTGTTCCCTCGAAGCGGAAAGGGTGATGTAGCACAGTGGTGGTAAGTATTTCCCTCAGTTTGAGAACCAAGGTATCAATCCAGTGGAGGAGTATCACAAGATCTTGCACAAACACAAAGAACCTGCTCCCAACGCTATAAAGGGGTTGTCAACCCCTTATAGATTGTTCGCCAAGTGAGAACTGAAAGCAACAAAGTAACAAAGCAAAGTAAAATCGGAGGTGTAAACGATAGATGTGAATAGACCCGGGGGGCGTAGTGTTTACTAGTGGCTTCTCTCATGAAAGCAAGTAGACGGTGGGTGAACAAATTACTGTCGAGCAATTGATAGAACCGCGCAAAGTCGTGACGATATCTATGGCAATGATTATATCTATATGCATCACGTCCAAAACAAGTAGACCGATACTGTCTGCATCTACTACTATTACTCCACACGCCGACCGTTATCCAGCATGCATCTAGTGTATTAAGTCCAAAAGAACAGAGTAACGCCTTAAGCAAGATGACATGATGTAGACGGACAATCTTATATCAACGACAGAGCCCATCTTGTTACCCTTGATGGCAACTACTTAATGTGTGCCTTGATGCCCCTACTGTCACTGTGAAAGGTCACCACATGGTAGAACCCAAAACCAAGCACTTCTCCCATTGCAAGAATCATAGATCTAGTTGGCCAAACAAAACCCAAGACTCGGAGAGACTTACAAGGATATCAAATCATGCATATAAGAAATCAACAAAGACTCAAATATATATCATAGATAATCTGATCACAAATCCACAATTCATCGGATCTCGACAAACACACCGCCAAAGAAGATTACATCGGATAGATCTCCATGAAGATCATGGAGAACTTTGTATTGAAGATCCAAGAGAGAGAAGAAGCCATCTAGCTACTAACTACGGACCCGTAGGTCTGAAGTGAACTACTCACGAGTAATTGGAGGGGTGATGATGATGAAGAAGAAGCCCTCCAACTCCAAAGTCCCCTCCGGCAGGGCGCCGGGAAGGGTCTCCAGATGAGATCTCGCGGAAACGGAAGCTTGCGGCGGCGGAAAAGTATTTTCGAGGCTCCCCTGATTTTTTGCTGCATTTTCAGGAATATATAGGCGCAAGACCTAGGTCTAGGGGCGCTCAGGGAGGCCACAAGCCCTGCCACCGCCGCCTCCCCCTGGTGGAGGAGTGGGGGCTTGTGGGCTCCCTGGAGCCCACCTGGCTTGGCCCAGAGGCCCCATGATCTTCTTCCGTTCGGGAAAAAAGTCATTTCGGGGATTTTATTCCGTTTGGACTCGGTTCCAAAATCAGATCTGAAAAGAGCCAAAGACACAGAAAAACAGGAATTGGCACTTGGCACTGAATTAATAAGTTAGTCCCAAAAAAGATATAAAAGGTACATAAAACATCCAAAGATGACAAGATAACAACATGAAACCATCAGAAATTGTAGATACGTTTGAGACGTATCAAGCATCCCCAAGCTTAACTCCTGCTCGTCCTCGAGTAGGGAAGTGACAAAGAATGAATTTTTGATCCTTTCATGCTACCTAGCATAGATATCCTTTGTAACTCCTCTTATGTGACGTGAATGTTCAGATCCATTATATTCAAAACAATAGTTTGCTATTGACGTGGAAACAATAATAATTCAAGCAAACTAGCAAGGTAATCATGAACTTTCAAAATAGCAAGGCCAAAAGAAAGTTATCCCTACAAAATCATATAGTCTCGCTATGCTCTATCATCATTGCAGAACGAATTTAAATCATGCACAACCCCGGTATTGGCCAAGTAATTTTTTCACACCTTTACTTTCTCAAACCTTTTCTACTCTCACTCAATACATGAGCGTGAGCCATGGTTTTAGCACTATAAGTGGTGTGGAGTGTGGTGGAGGTTGCAAGACAAAAAAGGAGAAGATAGTCACATTAACTAGGCATATCAATGAGCTGTGGAGATGCTCATCAATAGACATCAATGTGAATGAGTAGGGATTCCATACAAATGATGCACTAGAGCTACGAGTATGTGAAAGCTCTTAAAGAAAACTAGTGGGTGTGCATCCAACTTGCTTGCTCACGAAGACCTAAGGCAATTTTGAAGAAGCCTATGTTTGGAATATACAAGCCAAGTTATATAATGAAAATTTCCCACTAGCTATATGGTGGTGAAAAAACGAGAGACTCTCAATCGTGAAGATCATGGTGCTTAATATGCACAAGTGTGGAAAAAGTGGTGGCGTTGTCCCTTCTCTCTTTTTCTCTCATTTTTTGGTGGGCTCTTTGGCCTCTTTTTTTATTTTGGTGGGATTCTTTGGCGTCTTTTATTTCCTCACATGGGACAATGCTCCATTAATGATGATCATCACACTTTCAACTCAAAACTTAGAGCAACAATGACTCTATATGGAATGCCTTCGGTAGTGTACCGTGACAATGATCTAGCATGGCATAGACATTAGTGGAAACATCATGCTAGCTATCTTACGATCATGCAATGGCAATGTAGACGTAGTGGCACATGTCATGGTGGTAGTTGCATGGCAATATATCTCGGAATGACTTTGAAAAAGCCATAGTAGGTAGGTATGGTGGCTGTTTTGAGGGAGGCTAATGGTGGGTTTTGTGCACCGGCGAAAGTTGCACGGCACTAAGAAGATAGTGATGGTGGAAGGTGAAAGTGCATCTAAACCATGGACTCAACATTAGTCATGAAGAACTCATATACTTGTTGCAAAAGTTTTATTAGTAATCGAAACAAAGCATTCAAGGCATACTCCTAGGGGAACAGTTGGTAGGTATAAACCATCGCGCGATCCCGACCGCCACGCAAAGGATGACAATCAATAGACTAATCATGCTCAGATTTCATCACATAGCAGTTCACCATACGTGCATGCTACGGGAATCACTAACTTCAACACAAGTATTTCTAGATCCACAACGCCTTACTAGCATGACTTCAATATTACCATAACCACAACTCAAAACTAATTGAGAGGAATCAAACTTCTCTAACTATTCAATGCACATGAAGGTGGAAGTTTTCATATCCCTTTGGATAACTACCCCTTTTGAGACTACTTTCAAAGCATAGATCAACTACCAAGCCACGCACCGCTGCGCTCTAAAAGATATAAGTGAAGCACATAGAGCTAAAGTATCTAGCTCAAAAGATATAAGTGAAGCACATCTGAGCTGAATTGTCTACCAAAAGATATAAGTGAAGCTCGACAAAATCACGGTGAGTGCATGTCTCTCTCTCTAGGTGTGCAGCTAGGATGATTGTGACACAACAAAAATAAAAGACTCCTACGATAGAAGACGCTCCAAGCAAAAACACATAACATGTGGTGAATAAAAATATAGCCCCAAGTAACGTTACCGATGGATTGAAGACAAGAGAGGGGATGCCTTCCCGGGGCATCCCCAAGCTTAGGCTTTTACGACATCCTTGAATCTCTTGGGGTGCCTTGGGCATCCCCAAGCTTGAGCTCTTGCCACTCTTTATCTCTTTGTCCATAAGAACTTCACCCAAATATTAAAAACTTCACAACACGAAACTTAAACAGAAACTCGTGATAACATTAGTATGAGAAAGCAAACCACCACTTCCTTAGGTACTGTAGAAAACTTAAATTCTACTTGTGCTGATGTTGGGTTACTGTATTTTCAATCTTCCATGGCTAATACTTCCCGATACTATCCATAGTTTCATCAAAATAAGCAACCAACACAACAAATACATAATTTGTTAACAGCAGACCAGTTTGTAGCAATCTGTATATTTCGTATACCTCTGGTACTTCAAAAATTCTGAAAAATTACGACAGTCTGAAGAATTTGCGTAGCAATCAGCCTAAAAAAGAATCAACTCAAAAGCTCTTATAGAAAGAAAAATGAAAAGTCTTTTCATGAGCAGAAAGTTTCTGTCTTTTCCAGCATGACCAAACGATCATCCCCAAGACTAATCATAACGGTTTGTCTTGGCACAAACGCAAAAAGAAACACAAAAAACACAATCATAACAGAATTATGAAAGTGTGGAAAACACAATACAAAAATAAAAAGGATAGATTTGTTGGGTTGCCTCCCAACAAGCGCTTTTGTTTAACGCCCTTAGCTAGGCATTCAATGATGCTCTCACAAAAGACAAGAATTGAAGCACAACGAGAGCATCATAAAGCATGTGAAAATCACATCTAAGTCAAACATACTTCCTATGCATAGGCATTTTATAGGAAAACAGATTGTCAAGACAACCAATAGTTGCCATATGCAAGGAAGAAGAAAGAGACTATAGCAATCTCCACATAACGAGAGGTAATTTGGTAAGATGAAAGTTTCTAATAAAATATTTTCCTCTCTCATAGCAATTACATGTGGGATCATATACGAATTCAACAATGTAACTATCACAAAGGATATTCTTTTCATGATCCACATGCATGCAAAGTTGACGCTCTTAAAAAATAGTGGGATTATCATCAACTAAAGTCATGACTCCTCCAAACCCACTTTCAATATTATTGCAAATATCATATTCATCATGAGGTTTGAAAAAAATTTCAAGATCATAAGAAATATCATCACCCCAATCATGATAATTGCAATAAGTAGTGGACATAGCAAAACTAGCATCCCCCAAGCTTAGGGTTTTGCATATTTTTAGCATGATTGTCACTAACAGGATTTATAGTGAAACCATTGCAATCATGCTTTTCATTCAAGGAGCCCTCATGAATCACTTCATGAATTTCTTCCTCACAATTTTCAGATCCACGCATCTTAAGCAAAACTCCATAGAAATAGTCAAGTGCCCTCAACTCACTAGCAATTCGTTCCACATAAGTGGGTCTCTTAAAGAGATTAGCTAGTGGATGAGGATCCATATCAATAGATTTTCAGCAAGCAAATATGCAAGCATATTGAAGGCACATAACACACAAGCGAACAGAAAGCAAGTGAGAGAAAAGGGCGAACGAAAAAGGCAAATGAAAAAAGGCAAATGAAAACGGCGAATGTGAAGTGGGGGAGAGGAAAACGAGAGGCAACTGGCAAAAAAGTAAATGCAGGAGATGAGTTTGTGAGACCTACTTGGATAGATCTTGATCTCTCCTCCCCGGCAACGGCGCCAGAAATACTTCTGATGTCAGTTGTGCTTCCCTTGCAACGGCGCCAGGAATAGTCGTGTTGACGGCACCAGGAATCCTTCTGCTGCGGCTACGCCTTAAGGGACTTCCTAGGCAAATATGCAAAGGATTTCCCCCGTGGCCTTGGAGCCTTGCGTTGGTGTTCCCTCAAAGCGGAAAGGGTGATGTAGCACATCGGTGGTAAGTATTTCCCTCAGTTTGAGAACCAAGGTATCAATCGAGTGGAGGAGTATCACAAGATCCTTCACAAACACAAAGAACCTGCTCCCAACGCTATAAAGGGGTTGTCAATCCCTTATAGATTGTTCGCCAAGTGAGAACTGAAAGCAACAAAGTAACAAAGCAAAGTAAAAGCGGAGGTGTAAAGGATAGATGTGAATAGACCCGGGGGCCGTAGTGTTTACTAGTGGCTTCTCTCATGAAAGCAAGTAGACGGTGGGTGAACAAATTACTGTCGAGCGATTGATAGAACCATGCAAAATCGTGACGATATCTATGGCAATGATTATATCTATATGCATCACATCCAAGACAAGTAGACCGATATTGTCTGCATCTACGACTATTACTCCACACGTCGACCGCTATCCAACATGCATCTAGTGTATTAAGTCCAAAAGAATAGAGTAACGCCTTAAGCAAGATGACATGATGTAGACGGACAATCTCATATCAACGACAGAGCCCATCTTGTTACCCTTGATGGAAACTACTTAATGTGTGCCTTGATGCCCCTACTGTCAGTGGGAAAGGTCACCACATGGTAGAACCCAAAACCAAGCACTTCTCCCATTGCAAGAATCATAGATCTAGTTGGCCAAACAAAACCCAAGACTCGGAGAGACTTACAAGAATATCAAATCATGCATATAAGAAATCATCAAAGACTCAAATATATATCATAGATAATCTGATCACAAATCCACAATTCATCGGATCTCGACAAACACACCGTCAAGATTACATCGGATAGATCTCCATGAAGATCATGGAGAACTTTGTATTGAAGATCCAAGAGAGAGAAGAAGCCATCTAGCTACTAACTACGGACCCGTAGGTCTGAAGTGAACTACTCACGAGTCATTGGAGGGGTGATGATGATGAAGAAGAAGCCCTCCAACTCCAAAGTCCCCTCCGGCAGGGCACCGGGAAGGGTCTCCAGATGAGATCTCGCGGAAACGGAAGCTTGCGGCGGCGGAAAAGTATTTTCGAGGCTCCCCTGATTTTTTGTTGTATTTTAGGGAATATATAGGCCCAAGACCTAGGTCAGGGGGCGCTTAGGGAGGCCACAAGCCCTGCCACCGCCACCTCCCCCCTGGTGGCGGAATGGGGGCTTGTGGGCTCCCTGGAGCCCACCTAGCTTGGCCCACAGGCCCCCTGATCTTCTTCCGTTCGGGAAAAAGTAATTTCGGGGATTTTATTCCGTTTGGACTCCGTTCCAAAATCATATATGGAAAGAGCCAAAAACATAGAAAAAACAGGAACTGGCACTTGGCACTGGATTAATAAGTTAGTCCCAAAAAAGATATAAAAGGTACGTAAAACATCCAAAGATGACAAGATAACAGCATGAAACCATCAAAAATTATAGATACATAGCCGGTCAAAAAAAATTATAGATACGTTTGAGACGTATCATGGCTCTTCCTCCCCCTACCCCGAACTCCCCCCATTTGGATCTCTATCTGCGGAGCCCCTTCTCTCCCTTGAGTTGGAGGGTTTGCTCCACTCCTCCTTCCTCCATCAAGTGCCATGGACACCGGTAAATCTCCTCCCTTTATTCTCTTGATTGGTGTTTTCTTGTTCTAGGGTTAGGAGCTTGGTGATTTGGATCCATGGCTATGGTTTGTGCTTTGTTCTTGGATGGAACGAAGGAGATATTCTAGGGGAGTTTAGGTCCTATGATTCATTGCTTTTATCTTGACATGCCCTAGGTTCTTCATGTTTTAGATCAAGTACTTTTTCTCTTATTTTGGATTAGATCTAAAACTTGAATCCTCTTGACTAGGCATGTCTCTATCTAGATGTTCTTGAGGTCCACATGTGTTTAGCGCTATGGTGGTTCTTGTAGTGATTCTATGCAGTAGCCATGGCCCTCGTAAATCCAATCTAGCTGTTCTTATGGGTCTTTCTATTTTCAAATCTGAAAGTCAACCCCCTAGCGATACTACCGCCAGCCTGGCGATACTACCGCTAGGACCCCAGTGGTACTACTGCCAGGGGTAGCGGTACTACCACCAGGAGTATATTTTTCGTTTTGTTTGGCAATGTGAGTTTATTCTTATGCTTCTTTTTTGACCATTGCCTTGACTCCTCCTGTCGCTCTTTTTCGGTGTGTGTCTTGTGTGTCACAGGTGGTGCTCGCCGCTCGAATCCCCCATGAGACACCCAACCAAAGCAGTATCGCACTCCAGATGCTCCAGAGGGCTCCGCCACTTCCGGTCTGAATCCCAAAAAGAAGTCTTTCAAGAAGGCAGCTCACAAGACCAAGGGGATTAACGTTCGCAATATGCCCCCTAAGGATTTTCTGTGGTTCTGCACTCGCAATCACTATCTAGAAGAGAAGGCACAGATCAAGAATATCGAGCATGTTTGGTCACGGGATCACTGCATGATCTATCGCGACATCATCAAGCACTTCAAGAAGATGTTTGTTCCAGTGAAGTGGATTGACTTTGCTCACCTTCAGCGGAACCCGGATTACTTTGGTGAGTCTCTCTCTCTCTCTGATTGACAAGCTTGGCATTAAAGAGATCATCACCTTCAGGCGAGACTTTGATCTAGATGTTGTGGCCCAATTCTATGTCACTGTTCACTTTGCACCCGATGACGTGCGCACCATGACTTGGATGACCGGTACTCACAAGATGACAGGTTCCTGGTCAGAATTCATGAAGCTTCTCAAGGTCGACTTTCAGGGAGATGAAACTCCTCTTGGGTTGCGTCTTCATGCTCCCTCTTAATCTACTGCCACACCCAAAGACAGGCTGCAACAACTCTATGTGAAGAAAGGTGTGCTCCCCAAGCATCTGGATATCATGCATCGGATCTTCCGCAACACTCTCTTTCCTCGCATTGGCAACTTTGATGAGGTGCATGGTCATCTAGCTGAGATGCTTCTGCTCTGCGAGGAGGCTAAGACTAAGGAATCTGCCCCTCTCGATATTGCCCACGTGATGTTCAATGTGTTGGGGAACTTCGCATGGGAAACAAAAAATTTCTTACGCGCACGAAGACCTATCATGGTGATGTCCATCTACGAGAGGGGATATTCGATCTACGTACCCTTGTAGATCGCAAAGCAGAAGCGTTAAGAAACGCGGTTGATGTAGTGGAACGTCCTCATGTCCCTCGATCCGCCCCGCGAACCGTCCCGCGATCCGTCCCATGATCTAGTGCCGAACGGACGGCACCTCCGCGTTCAGCACACGTACAGCTCGACGATGATCTCGGCCTTCTTGATCCAGCAAGAGAGACGGAGAGGTAGATGAGTTCTCCGGCAGCGTGACGGCGCTCCGGAGGTTGGTGGTGATCTAATCTCAGCAGGGCTCCGCCCGAGCTCCGCAGAAACGCGATCTAGAGGTAAAACCGTGGAGGTATGTGGTCGGGCTGCCGTGGCAAAGTTGTCTCAAATCAGCCCTAAAACCTCCGTATATATAGGTGGGAGAGGGGGGGCCTTGCCTTGGGGCTCAAGGAGCCCCAAGGGGGTCGGCCGAGCCAAGGGGGGGAGTCCTCCCCTTCCAAACCGAATCCAACTAGGTTTGGAAGGTGGAGTCCTTCCCCTTTTTCCCACCTCCTCTTTTTTTTCCTTTTTCTCTTTGATTTTCTTCCTATGGCGCATAGGGCCTTCTTGGGCTGTCCCACCAGCCCACTAAGGGCTGGTGCGCTACCCCCAAGGCCTATGGGCTTCCCCGGGGTGGGTTGCCCCCCCCGGTGAACACCCGGAACCCATTGGTCATTCCCGGTACATTCCCGGTAACTCCGAAAACCTTCCGGTAATCAAATGAGGTCATCCTATATATCAATCTTCATTTCCGGACCATTCCAGAAACCCTCGTGACGTCCGTGATCTCATCCGGGACTCCGAACAACATTCGGTAACCAACCATATAACTCAAATACGCATAAAACAACGTCGAACCTTAAGTGTGCAGACCCTGCCGGTTCGAGAACTATGTAGACATGACCCGAGTGACTCCTCGGTCAATATCCAATAGCGGGACCTGGATGCCCATATTGGATCCTACATATTCTACGAAGATCTTATCGTTTGAACCTCAGTGCCAAGGATTCATATAATCCCGTATGTCATTCCCTTTGTCCTTCGGTATGTTACTTGCCCGAGATTCGATTGTCAGTATCCGCATACCTATTTCAATCTCGTTTACCGGCAATTCTCTTTACTCGTTCCGTAATACAAGATCCCGCAACTTACACTAAGTCACATTGCTTGCAAGGGTTGTGTGTGATGTTGTATTACCGAGTGGGCCCCGAGATACCTCTCCGTCACACGGAGTGACAAATCCCAGTTTTGATCCATACCAACTCAACGAACACCTTCGGAGATACCTGTAGAGCATATTTATAGTCACCCAGTTACGTTGCGACGTTTGATACACACAAAGCATTCCTCCGGTGTCAGTGAGTTATATGATCTCATGGTCATAGGAACAAATACTTGACACGCAGAAAACAGTAGCAACAAAATGACACGAACAACATGCTACGTCTATTAGTTTTGGGTCTAGTCCATCACATGATTCTCCTAATGATGTGATCCCGTTATCAAGTAACAACACTTGCCTATAGCCAAGAAACCTTGACCATCTTTGATCAACGAGCTAGTCAACTAGAGGCTTACTAGGGACAGTGTTTTGTCTATGTATCCACACAAGTATTGTGTTTCCAATCAATACAATTATAGCATGGATAATAAACGATTATCATGAACTAAGAAATATAATAATAACTAATTTATTATTGCCTCTAGGGCATATTTCCAACAGTCTTCCACTTGCACTAGAGTCAATAATCTAGTTCACATCACCATGTGATTCCAACGAATCCAACACCCATATAGTTATGGGGTCTGATCACGTTTTGCTCCTGAGAGAGGTTTTAGTCAACGGTTCTGAAACTTTCAGATCCGTGTGTTCTTTACAAATCTTTATGTCATCTTATAGATGCTGCTACTATGTGCTATTCGGAAATACTCCAAATATCTACTCTACTATACGAATCCGTTTCACTACTCATAGTTATTCGGATTACTGTCTAAGCTTGCATCGACGTAACCCTTTACGACGAACTCTTTAACCACCTCCATAATCGAGAAAAATTCCTTAGTCCATGAGTTACTAAGGATAAATTTTGACCGCTGCTAGTGATTCAATCATGGATCACTCTCTGTACCTCTCAACAGACTTTGAGTCAAGGCACACATCAGGTGCGGTACTCAGCATGGCATACTTCAGATTCTACGGCCAAGGCATAGAAGACGACCTTCGTCTATTCTCTTTATTCTACTGGGGTCGGGTTTTGAATCTTACTCAAATTCACACCTCACAACGCAACCAAGAACTCCTTCTTTGCTGATCTATTTTGAACTCCTTCAAAAATTTGTCAAGGCATGCATCTTGTTGAAACTTCTATTAAGCGCTTTCGATCTATTTCCATAGATCTTTGATGCTCAATGTTCAAGTAGCACAATCCAGGTATTCCTTTGAAAACTCCATTCAAACAACCTTGTATGCTTTACAGAAATTCTACATTACTTCTGATCCACAATATGTCAACCACATATACTTATCAGAAATTCTATAGTGCTCCCACTCACTTCTTTGGAAATACAAGTTTCTCATAAACCTTGTACAAACCCAAAATCTTTGATCATCTCATCAAAGTGTATATTCCAACTCCGAGATGCTTGCACCAGTCCATTGAAGGATCGCTGGAGCTTGCATACTTGCTAGTATCTTTAGGATCGACAAAACCTCCTGGTTGTATCACATACAATGTTTGCTCAAGGAAACCGTCGGGGAAACAATGTTTTGACATCCTATGTGCAATATTTCATAAATAATGCAGCAACTACTAACATAATTCTAACAGACTTTTAGCATCGCTACGAGTGAGAAAGTCTCATCATAGTCAACTATTTGATCTTGTCGGAAACATCTTTGCGACAAGTCGAGCTTTTCGTAATAGTGACTTATCACCATCATCGTCTGTCTTCCTTTTAAAGATCCATCTTTACTCAACAGTCCTATGACCATCAAGTAGTTCTTCCAAAGTCTACACTTTGTTTTCATACATGGATCCTCTCTCGGATTTCATGGCTTTCAGCCATTTGTCGGAATCCGGGCCCACCATTGCTTTCTCCATAACTCGTAGGTTCACAGTTGCTCAACAACATGACCTCCAAGACAGGGTTACCATACCACTCTGCAGTAGTGCGCGACCTTGTCAACCTACGAGGCTTGTAGTAACTTGATCCGATGCCCGATGATCACCATCATCAGCTTTCACTTCAATTGGTGTAGGCGCCACAGGAACAACTTCATGCGCCCTGCTACACACTGGTTGAAGTGATGGTTCAATAACCTCATCAAGTTCTACCACCCTCCCACTCAATTCTTTCGATAGAAACCTTTCCTCGAGAAAGGATCCGTTTCTAGAAACAAACACTTTGCTTTTGGATCTGAGATAGGAGATGTACCCAACTGTTTTGGATATCCTATGAAGATGCATTTATCCGCTTTGGGTTCGAGCTTATTAGACTGAAACTTTTTCACATAAGTGTCGAAGCCCCAAACTTTCGAGAAATGACAGTTTAGATTTCTCTAAATCTCATTCTATACTGTGTCATCTCAACGGAAATACGCGGTGCCTTATTTAAAGTGAATGCAGTTGTCTCTAATGCATAACCCATAAACGATAGTGGTAATTCGATAAGAGACATCATAGCATGCACCATACCAAATAGTGCGTGGCTATGACGTTCAGACACGTCATCACACTATGATGTTCCAGGTGGCATGAACTGCGAAACAATTTCCACATTGTCTTAACTGCGTACCAAAACTCGTAACTTAGATATTCATTTCTATGATCATATCGTAGATAGTTCATCCTCTTGTTACGACGAACTTCACTCCGAAACAGAATTGAACTTTTCAACGTTTCAGACTTGTGATTCATTAAGTAAATACTCTTGTATCTACTCAAATCGTCATTGAAGTAAGAACATAATGATATCCACTGCGTGCCTCAGCACCTATTGGACTGCATACATCAAAATGTATCACTTCCAACAAGTTACTATCTTGTTTCATCTCAATGAAAACAAGGCCTTGCTCAGGTGGTATGATTTGCATGCCACTAGTGATTCAAAATCAAGTGAGCATAAAGATCCATCAGCATGGAGCCTCTTCATGCAATTTATACCAACATGACTCAAGCGGCAGTGCCACAAGTAAGTGGTACTATCATCATTACCTCGTATCTTTTGGCACTAACATCATGAACATGTGTAACACTATGATCGAGATTCAATAAACCATTGAAGGTGATTATTCAAGCAAATAGAGTAACCATTATTCTCTTTAAATGAATAATCGTATTGCAATAAACACGATCCAATCATGTTCATGCTTAACGCAAGCACCAAATAACAATTATTTAGGTTTAACACCAATCCCGATGGTAGAGGGAGTGTACGACGTTTTGATCATAACAACCTTGGAAACACTTCCAACACGTATCGTCGCCTCGCCTTTAGCTAGTCTCCGTTTATGCCGTAGCTTTCATTTCGTGTTACTAATCACTTAGAAACCAAACCGGTATCCAATACCCTCGTGCTACTAGGAGTACTAGTAAAGTACACATCAACATCATGTATATCAAATATACTTCTTTCGACTTTTGCCAGCCTTCTTATCTACCAGGTATCTAGAGTTGCTCTGCCTTAGTGACCGTTCCCCTCACAACAGAAGCACTTAGTCCCGTGCCTGGGTTTAATCTGGGGTCTCTTCATTAGTGCAGCAACTGCTTTGCGGTTTCACGAAGTATCCCTTCTAGCCCTTGCCTTTATCGAAACTTAGTGGTTTTACTAACCATCAACTATGATGCTCCTTCTTGATTTCTACTTTCGCAGTGTCAAACATCGCGAATCGCTCAAGGATCATTGTATCTATCCTTGATATGTTATAGTTCATCACGAAGCTCTCACAGCTTGGTGGCAGTGACTTTGGAGAACCATCACTATCTTATCTGGAAGATCAACTCCCACTTGATTCAAGTGATTGCCGTACTCAGATAATCTGAGCACACGCTCAACGATTGAGCTTTTCTCCTTTACTTCGTGGACAAAGAATCTTGTCGGAGGTCTCATACCTCTTAACAAGGGCACAAGCATGAAATCACAATTTCATATGTTCCGTGATGTTTCAAAACGTCTTCGGCGCCTTGCTTCTAAGCCATTAATTATTTTGTACTAAACTATCGTGTAGTCATCAGAAACGTGTATGTCGGATGTTCACAACATCTACAGACGACGCTCGAGGTGCAGCACACCGAGTGGTGCATTAAGGACATAAGCCTTCTCCGCAGCAATGAGGACAATCCTCGGTTTTACAGACTCAGTCTGCAAAGTTTGCTACTATCAACTTTCAACTAAATTTTCTCTAGGAACATATAAAAACAGTAGAGCTATAGCGCAAGCTACATCGTAATTCGCAAAGACCATTAGACTATGTTCATGACAATTAGTTCAATTAATCATATTACTTAAGAACTCCCACTCAAAAAGTACATCTCTCTAGTCATTTGAGTGGTACATGATCCAAAATCCACTATCTCAAGTCCGATCATCACGTGAGTCGAGAATAGTTTCAGTGGTAAGCATATCTATGCTAATCATATCAACTATACGATTCATGCTCGACCTTTCGGTCTCATGTGTTCCGAGGCCATGTCTGCACATGCTAGGCTCATCAAGCTTAACCCGAGTGTTCCGCGTGTGCAACTGTTTTGCACCCGTTGTATGTGAATGTTGAGTCTATCACACCCGATCATCACGTGGTGTCTTGAAACGAAGAACTGTCGCAACGGTGCACAATCGGGGAGAACACAATTTCGTCTTGAAATTTTTTTAGTGAGAGATCACCTCATAATGCTACCATCGTTCTAAGCAAGATAAGGTGCATAAAGGATTAACATCACATGCAATTCATAAGTGACATGATATGGCCATCATCATGTGCTTCTTGATCTCCATCACCAAAGCACCGGCACGATCTTCTTGTCACCGGCGTCACACCATGATCTCCATCATCATGATCTCCATCAACGTGTCGCCATCGGGGTTGTCGTGCTACTCATGCTATTACTACTAAAGCTACGTCCTAGCAATACAGTAAACGCATCTGCAAGCACAAACGTTAGTTTAAAGACAACCCTATGGCTCCTGCCGGTTGCCGTACCATCGACGTGCAAGTCGATATTAACTATTACAACATGATCATCTCATACATCCAATATATCACATCACATTGTTGGCCATATCACATCACAAGCATACCCTGCAAAAACAAGTTAGACGTCCTCTAATTGTTGTTGCATGTTTTACGTGGTGACCATGGGTATCTAGTAGGATCGCATCTTACTTACGCAAACACCACAACGGAGATATATGAATTGCTATTTAACCTCATCCAAGGACCTCCTCGGTCAAATCCGATTCAACTAAAGTTGGAGAAACCGACACTCGCCGGTCATCTTTGTGCAACAGAGTTACTCGTAGCGATGAAACCAGTCTCTCGTAAGCGTACGACTAATGTCGGTCCGAGCCGCTTCGATCCAACAATACCGCGGAATCAAGAAAAGACTAAGGAGGGCAGCAAAACGCACATCACCGCCCACAAAAACTTTTGTGTTCTACTCGAGATTACATCTACGCATGAACCTAGATCATGATGCCACTGTTGGGGAACGTCGCATGGGAAACAAAAAATTTCCTACGTGCACGAAGACCTATCATGGTGATGTCCATCTACGAGAGTGGATATTCGATCTACATACCCTTGTAGATCGCACAACAGAAGCGTTAAGAAACGCGGTTGATGTAGTGGAACGTCCTCACGTCCCTCGATCCGCCACGCGAACCGTCCCGCGATCCGTCCCACGATCTAGTGCCGAACGGACGGCACCTCCGCGTTCAGCACACGTACAGCTCGACAATGATCTCGGCCTTCTTGATCCAGCAAGAGAGACAGAGAGGTAGATGAGTTCTCCGGCAGCGTGACGGCACTCCGGAGGTTGGTGGTGATCTAATCTCAGCAGGGCTCCGCCCGAGCTCCGTAGAAACGCGATCTAGAGGTAAAACCGTGGAGGTATGTGGTCGGGCTGACGTGTCAAAGTTGTCTCAAATCAGCCCTAAAACCTCTGTATATATAGGTGGGAGAGGGGGGGCCTTGCCTTGGGGCTCAAGGAGCCCCAAGGGGGTCGGCTGAGCCAAGGGGGGAGTCCTCCCCTTCCAAACCGAATCCAACTAGGTTTGGAAGGTGGAGTCCTTCCCCTTTTTCCCACCTCCTCTTTTTTTTCCTTTTTCTCTTTGATTTTCTTCCTATGGCGCATAGGGCCTTCTTGGGCTGTCCCACCAGCCCACTAATGGTTGGTGCGCCACCCCTAAGGCCTATGGGCTTCCCTGGGGTGGGTTGCCCCCCCCCCCCCCCCCCCCCGCCGGTGAACACCCGGAACCCATTCGTCATTCCCGGTACATTCCCGGTAACTCCGAAAACCTTCCGGTAATCAAATGAGGTCATCCTATATATCAATCTTCGTTTCGGGACCATTCCGGAAACCCTCGTGACGTCTGTGATCTCATCCGGGACTCCGAACAACATTCGGTAACCAACCATATAACTCAAATACGCATAAAACAACGTCGAACCTTAAGTGTGCAGACCCTGCGGGTTCGAGAACTATGTAGACATGACCCGAGTGACTCCTCGGTCAATATCCAATAGCGGGACCTGGATGCCCATATTGGATCCTACATATTCTACGAAGATCTTATCGTTTGAACCTCAGTGCCAAGGATTCATATAATCCCGTATGTCATTCCCTTTGTCCTTCGATATGTTACTTGCCCGAGATTCGATCGTCAGTATCCGCATACCTATTTCAATCTCGTTTACCGGCGATTCTCTTTACTCGTTCCGTAATACAAGATCCCGCAACTTACACTAAGTCACATTGCTTGCAAGGGTTGTGTGTGATGTTGTATTACCGAGTGGGCCCCGAGATACCTCTCCGTCACACGGAGTGACAAATCCCAGTCTTGATCCATGCCAACTCAACGAACACCTTCGGAGATACCTGTAGAGCATCTTTATAGTCACCCAGTTACGTTGCGACGTTTGATACACACAAAGCATTCCTCCGGTGTCAGTGAGTTATATGATCTCATGGTCATAGGAACAAATACTTGACACGCAGAAAACAGTAGCAACAAAATGACACGATCAACATGCTACGTCTATTAGTTTTGGGTCTAGTCCATCACATGATTCTCCTAATGATGTGATCCCGTTATCAAGTAACAACACTTGCCTATGGCCAGGAAACCTTGACCATCTTTGATCAACGAGCTAGTCAACTAGAGGCTTACTAGGGACAGTGTTTTGTCTATGTATCCACACAAGTATTGTGTTTCCAATCAATACAATTATAGCATGGATAATAAACGATTATCATGAACTAAGAAATATAATAATAACTAATTTATTATTGCCTCTAGGGCATATTTCCAACACAATGAGCTCGGGAACTGCATCATGAACCGCAAGGTTGCCATCTACGTGCCCTACTTGTTTGCCTATATTCGCCAGAGGTGGCACGAAGTCTATCTGATCGATGAGTTCCCTATTCAGGCTGATTACTTTGTGCATGATCCTATCAAGCTCCGTATCAAAGTCAAATGGGCCAACACATCTACTTCGTCTTAGCACATGGACACTGACACACAGACTGCTGCTAAAGGAGGCCCCGCTTCTTAGTCCCGCTCTTCTGCTATGCCATCTTGGGCAGTGAAACTGAAGGATAAAATGAAGACTCTCTTCTGTATGCAGGCCAAGGGACAGTATCAGTCTCATGTGGCCCAGGAGGAGAACCGTCAGAGGCACAAGCGTATCTTGAGAACCCTTGATGTTGATATCTCCAGCGGCTCAGAGGACGACATCACTCCAGAGTCTGATTGGATGCGGGCACAAGGCTATCAGTGGACTGGGTCTGATGCAGAGGAGGAGGCGTCTGAGGAGGACAATGAGGAGGAGCAGGATGATCCGGATGCCACGGACGAGTCTGGGGCTGATGAGGATGCGGAGTGACCACCTGTGTCGTTAGGTGTGCCCCTTTTTGGTGTCTTGTGCCAAAGGGGGAGAGAGTCTAGGATCTGGATTTGCGCTTAGCTTTAGCTTTTCTTATCTTTATCGTGTGTTTGCTTTGAACTTGGTTTGATCTTATCTGCTATCTTTGCTTTGTGTGATGTGAGACTTGGACTAGTGTGAGACTTATTTCTATCATATGTTGTGAGTCATATGCTCTTTAATTATCTCTATCTCTATCTTTATGTTCACATACTATTTACTGTGCAAATCCGGTATTGTCATCAATCCACCAAAAAGGGGGAGATTGTTAGGGCATATTTATGCCTAAGTAATTTTGGTGATTGATGACAGTACCGCAAAGGACTAATCGTGTGTGTTAAGATTTTAGATAACACATGTCAATGGCACAAGACGACTTGCCCCCCCTTTCATGGAACAGAAGCATGGTGTACTCTACGATTCTCTTTCTTTGAGTCACAAGAGCGCCGTACTATTAAGAGGGGACCCATAGTGGAAAGGTTTGGGTGGAATCAATTTTGCACGCACACACTTTATCTCCTTTCCCTTTCCCTGCAACTTTGGAGTGGCTCCCGCCTCTGGTTTATCTCCTCTAAGCAAAAAGGTCTTTCAGCGGTAGTACCGTTGTCCCTAGCGGTAGTACTGTTGGGCCTAGCGGTAGTACCGCTGTGCTGGCGGTAGTACCGCCCCTGGTCAACGGTAGTACCGTTCCAGGAACTTAGTACCGCCTTCCTAGCGGCTGTACTTCGTCGGACTTTTTGCGAAGACTTTCTTGGCGGTGGTTGGCCCGGTAGTGCATCTGCACTACCATGGGCCCAGCGGTAGTACCGCTGCAGCCAGCGGTAGTACCGCTGGAGTGCCAGCGGTAGTACCGCTGCAGCCAGCGTTAGTACCGCTAGGCTCGGGCTGTGAGTGGGAAAACGGTTGGATTTTCCCCCACTATATAAGGGGTTCTTCTTGCTCTAGAACCCTACCTTTGACCCTCCCAAGCTCCATTGGGATTGGTTGAGAAGGCCTAGATCTACACTTCCACCAAGAGAAAAGTTGATTCCCCCACCAATCCCTTGCGGATCTTGTTACTCTTGGGTGTTTGAGCACCCTAGACGGTTGAGGTCACCTCGGAGCCACATTCCATTGTGGTGAAGCTTCGTGGTCTTGTTGGGAGCCTCCAAGCTTTGTGTGGAGTTTGCCCCAACCTTGTTTGTAAAGGTTCGGTCGTCGCCTTCAAGGGCACCTATAGTGGAATCACGGTACCTCGCATCGTGTGAGGGCGTGAGGAGAATACGGTGGCCCTAGTGGCTTATTGGGGAGCATTGTGCCTCCACACCGCTCCAACGGAGACGTACTTCCTGTCAAAGGGAAGGAACTTCGGTAACACATCCTCGTCTTCATTGGTTCCACATGTGGTTATCTCTAACCTTTACATTGTGTATGCTTTTGTTGTTGTGTATCTCTTACTTGTCTTAGTTATCTTTGTTGTTAGCCTCATATAGGTTCACCTCTTTGTTGTCATTGTAGTGAACCCTCATGTTGCTTACCCTAACTTGCTAAGATTAATTAAAAAGTGGTCGTTGCCTATTCACCCCCCCCCCTCTAGTCAACCATATCGATCCTTTCACATTGTTCTCGAAGCATTACACTGTTTCACTTAATACTCCAGATTCATGCTGAATAGTGGTCGATGGGTGGAGTAGTAGTAGTAGATGCAGGTAGGAGTCGGTCTACTTGCTTCCAGACGTGGTACCTATATGTATTGATCATTTCCATGAATAAATATTGCATAACTCTGCGCTTTTCTATCAATTGGCCAACAATAATTTGTTTACCCACCGTATTCTACGAGGGAGAAGCCTCTAGCGAAAACTATGGCCCCCGGGTCTATTCACAAATATATTTAAAAAAACTAATAATACCTTGCGTACTTTTATCATTTGTATTTACCTTTTATATTTAATATATTTCAGTTATCTATCTATCACTACTTATCGCTTGCAAGTAACGAGTTCAAGGTGATTGACAACCCTCTTGCCTTCATTGGGTGCAAGTGTTTGCTATTTGGTGTGTAGGCGTTGAAGGAGGGAAATTGTGTGGTCCTCCTATTGGTTTGATAACCTGGGTTCTCACTAAGGGAAAAACTTATCTATACTGTGATTCATCATCCCTCCTCTTCAGGGAAAGCCCAACCCAGATCACAAGTAACAGGAGGATTTGTGACGTCGTTCCTGAGAGTATCATAAATTTCCTATCAAGTACCTTCTCACAAATTATCATTCACTTGTTCTACTTTTTGTTTGTTCTTATATTTTTCTTGCTATAAAAAACAAAAAATGAAAAATATTTAGCTTTGCTAGTTTACTTGTTTGCTTGTTTTCCTTGCTAGTTTACTCGTTTTTCTTGTTACTTTGCTTGCTTGATCACCATGTGTGAAGACAACACTAAGTTGTGTGAATTATAGAATACTAATAACAATGATTTTATTAGTAATCCTATACCTCCCGCCACTAGTGTGGATTTTTATGATATAGTTGTTGCATTGCTGAATCTTGTGATGAAAGAACAGTTTTTGAGAAGTCCTAATGAGGATCTCGTTGCTCATCTTAGCACTTTTGTTGAATTATGTGATATGCAAAAGAAAAAGGATATGGATAATAATGTTGTCAAATTAAAATTATTTCCTTTTTCACTACGAGATAAAGCTAAATCTTGGTTTTCATTTTTACCACATAATAGTATCGGAACGTGGGATAAATGTAATGATGCTTTCATTACCAACTATTTCCCTCCTGCTAAGATCATCTTCCTTAGAAATAAAATTATGAATTTTAAGAATCATGACCAAGAACATGTTGCACAAGCTTGGAAGAGGATGAAATTGAGAAAAAATTGCCCTACTCATGGTCTGAACTTAGGGATGATTATACAAAATTTCTATGCTGGACTAAACTTTGTATCTACAAATCTTCTAGATTTTGCCGCAGGTGGTACGTTCATGGAGGTGACATTAGGAGAGGCAGCCAAACTTGAGGACAACATCATGACGAACTATTCTGAATGGCATACCGAAAGAGCTCCAACTGGTAAGAAGGTAAATTCTGTTTAGGAAATAACTACATTGAGTGATAAAGTGGATGCTCTTATGAATATGGTTGCTAGTAAACATGCTCATGTTGATCCCAATGATATGCCTTTGTCTACTTTGACTAATCAAAATTATAATGCTATTTATGTGAACTTTATCTCGCAAAACAATTTCCACAAAAATGCTTATAGAGGAAATTTCAACACTAGACCGTACCCCGGTAATTCCTATAACAATTATGGTAATTCTTATGGCAATTATTCTACAAATAATAATAGGTTATCCTCTGATCTTGAGAACACCATTAAAGAATTCATTAGTTCTCAAAAGATTTTTAATACTATGGTAGAAGAAAAGTTGCATAAAGTTGAAGATTTGGCTAGGAACAAGGATATAATTGTTCTTGATGTGTAAACTCTTAAAAATAAAAAATTGCAACCAAACCATGATATCAACGAGTCCATTAAATCCATCCAAATATCTACTAATGAAACTAAGTAGAGGACCATGAGGTTGAGAGCCAAACAAGAATTCTTAGAAAAGGCTCTTCCATCCGGTTTTTACGATAATCAAGATGAAAATCTTAAAATTATTGGTACTTCTCCCATTGAATCTTTGTTTACATATCTGAAAGTAGATGATAAAGGGACCGTAGATGAGTCAACTTTATCTAGAAGGCGTCCCATTTGCTTAGAGAGTGATGATCCTAATGATAAAAATGAAAAAGCGGGTTGTGCCCACTATATTGGGTTACAAGGACTTTAATTATGAGACTTCCTTTTTTGTAGAATGTATTTCCTTGTTACAACCCATTATTAGCTAACCCAATGCTTATGAACAAAATAATGCTTTTACTAAACATATAGTAGAAGCAATGATAAAAGCCTATGATGAGAAACGTGAGCTGGAAGTCTCTATTCCTAGAAAGTTGCATGATGAATGGGAACCTGCTATTAAAATTGACCTCAAATATTATGAATGCAATGCATTATGAGACCTTGGTGCTAGCATTTCAACTATACATAAATATCTTTGTGATGTGCTTGGTCTCACCGATATACATGAGTGTTCCCTTAACTTGCATATTGCAGATTCTACCATTAGGAAACCTTTGGATAGAATAAATTATATTCTTATACTTTCTAATAGAAACTATGTGCCTCTAGATTTCATAGTTCTTGATAGTGAGTGCAATCCATCTTGTCCAATAGTACTTGGGTGACCTTTCTTACAAACAATAGGTGCAATTATTGATATGAAAGATGGAAACATAAGGTTCCCGCTGAAGAAAGGGACGGAAAAATTACCTAGGAATAGACTTAAACCACCTTATGAATCTATCATGAGGTCTACTTATGGGTGGAGTGTTAAAGATGACAACACTTGAAACTATGCATTATGCCTAGCTAAGGACCTAAAAGGATAACACTTGTTCGAAGGCAACCCAATAGTTATCTTATTTTTCTTGTTCTACTTTCTATTTGTGTGATATAACATGTTTATTTTTAGTATAATGATTGTTTTTTTATGTTTAAATTAGTTTTTTTGCCAAGTAAAGCCTTTGGTATGATTTGAATGATGAGTAAGATTGATATGGTGCAAAAACAGAAACTATTGCGACAAGTGCAGAATTTCTGTGATTTTACTGGAAAGTCTTTTTGATCTAAACTTTTTACAAATAAAAATCGTCAGGTTTTCCTAAATTTTCAGAATTTTTGGAGTTACATAAGTAGGGTTTCTTTGCTGATCATTACAAACTGTTTTGTTTTAGACATATTCTGTTTTTGCTTGTATAGTTTGCTAGTTTTGATAATGCTATGGATTATATCGGGGGTATAAGTCATGAAGAAGATATAATACATTATCTTATGTAATAATAAAATATGAATCAATTTATAACAGTACCTAATGTTTATGGTTCGTCTATCCTACTAACGGGTCTCATAATTGTTTTGTTGAGTTTTGTGTGCTGAAGTTTTTATATTTTGGGTGTTATCACGATGGATGAAGGAATAAGAAGCGGCAAAAATTCTAAGCTTGGGGTTTCCCAGGACACCCCAAGTCCAATTCTATGAAGACTCAAGCGTCTAAGTTTGGGCATGCCCCGAAAGACACCCCCTTGTTCGTATTAATCCATCAGTATGTCACTTGAAGGTATATTTTTATTCATCACATGATATGAGTTCTACTTGCAGAGGCGGAGCCAGAATTTGAACATTGGAGGGGGGGGGGGCAAGACAAGCTAGTAAAAAATCCACTGCAAGCAAATATCGTTATATTTCGCTTCACTTTGTGAAAACACCCTTAAATTTGTATTACCTTTTTCTCAAATTCAAATGTATTAGCTTAAATTCGCTTCTACAGTCGCTAATAAGGTCTAAAAATGAAAATTTTATCAAGAGAATGTTAGCTTCTAATTTTCTTTCGATGTAGATTCTCATGCGGTGTTGTCATCTCTTATTTTACTTCGAGAACTCAAAGCAACACACTTAAGAAATGAATATGGTGTTTGGTGACGCTCTTCTGTTCATAGCTGCTAGACTACAAATCTTGTAATTAGCATCACATGTTAGACAACCAAAATAGATGAAATCCAGATAATATTTATGATATGTAGTACAAAGATAAAAACCGAGAGAGATTAGTAATAGTAGACACGACAGTACTAGCTACAATGAGCGCGGCCATATGGATCAGCAGATTACCGTCTCAGATTTTGTTAGTGACCATGGCAGCTGGACTAACTAGATAGTGATAACCTTGGCTAGTGGCCTTGTTTGTTGGATGGAGAACGACCGCAGCGCCGCGACCATATGGATCGGCAGATCAGCTTCACCGCACCTACTTAAGATCTAAATTTTGTTGCAAGTAATTAGGGCAGTACGCAGCAGGGGCAAAGGTGGGCGGTTGCGACACAAGGCTAAGCACATATCAATCACACAGAACAGACGCGCGTGCTTGATGCTAGGGTATACACAACGCTATCACAAATTAATTAGGAGGAAGCTGGGGCAACATCTAGTCATGCGTGGGCTTCTTTTGGTTACCGCACCTACATAAGGTTTCCTTTTTTTGTTGGAGGGAACCTATATTAGCACTAACTACGTACTATCAAGTCAATATTTGATCGATCGGCAGGGGTCCAGGCCCTGCTCGCCTCTTTGTCTCTGCCATTGTTTGCTTGACATGTATTATAGTTTTTTTTTAGTTTTTCACAATCATTGTTTACTGAAAACACTCACTTGAGAGAGATACATGTTCATCATGATTTATTAGAATACTCTATGTGCTTCACTTATATTTTTTGAGCTGAGCAGTTGCTCCCGTACCTTACTTATATCTTTTAGATCACGGTTGTAAATAGATTTTATATAAATAATTGCACTCTCTTTCTTCAACTAAATTTGTTTTCGAGTTAATAAATAGTGACAATAATTTGCATGGGTTATAAGACTAGTCCAAAAATAATAGGTATTCAAAGAATGCATAATCAAAACCATATGTAGCACATAAAAAAGAAATTATGAGTTAATGATATTAATGTGGTCATATGAAAGTGCGTGAGTGCATGGTTGTTGGTTATTAAAAATATCAATAGTTAAAGGGTGTTAATTTGTTATTGATATAAATATTGGTTATGGCATGTTGATGAAGTGTGAGCACCCTTATTCCTCGTTGAAATCCTAATAATGTTTAGGTCGGGGGCGTGCTATGGTTAACTCCTACCAACCTTCTCCCTAGGAGCACGTGAGTAGTACTTTGTTTTAAAAGAGCTAATAAAACCTTGCAATAAGTATGTGAGTTTTTTATGACTAATGTGAATTCATGGATGTACACACTCTCACCACCTCATATTTGTTAGCCTCTTGATACCGTGCATTGCCCATTCTCACCTCGAGGATCTGGGCAAACTTCGCCGGTGCATCCAAACCCCGTGACATGATACGCTCTGTTGCACATAAGCCACCTTATATCAAAACATCTATCATACCTACCTACCATGACATTTTCATAGCCATTCAGAGATATATTACCATGCAACTTCCATATTTACATCATATGACTAGTATAGTCAGTGTCATATTGCTTTGCATGATCGTAAGATAGCTAGCATGATATTTTCATGGTTTTTCCATTTTTTTATATCCCCGCTACACTAGATTATTGCACATCCTGGTACACTATCAGAGGCATTCATATAGAGTCCTATTTTTTAGTAGTTTTTTATATCAAGTTGTAAGTAAATAGAAGTGTGATGATTTTAATTATCAGGGCACTGTCTTAGTGAGGAAAGGATGATGGAGACAATGGTTCGCCCACAAGTCGGGATGAGACTCCACACGAAAAAAAAGAAAAAAAAGAAAAAGAGGAAAAAGAGAAAAAGAGAAAAGAAAAAAAAGAAAAAAAGAAATGAGAGAAAAGAGAGAAGGGACAGTGCTACTACCTCTTTTTCACACTTGTGCTTCAAAGAAGCATCCTGTTTTTCATATAGAGAGTCTCATGTTTTGTCACTTTCATCTGCTAGTGAAAAAATTTCATTATGGAACTTGACATGTATATTCTAATGACGCCCTTCCACAAATGCTTGATTTCTTCATGAGAAAGCAAGTTGGATGCAGACCCACTTAGCGTTAGTCGAGCTTTCATACACATAGCTCTAGTGCATCCATTGCATGTCAATCCCTACTCCTCGCATTGATATCGGTTGATGGGCATCTCCATGGCCCGTTGATCCGCCTAGCTGATGCGAGATTTTCTTCTTCTCCACTTTTACCCCTTTGAAACCTACCACCATATTCTGTCCCACCTATATGTTATATCCATGGTTCACGCTCATGTATTGTGTGAGTAATAAAAAGTTGAAGCACGTTAAAAAGTATGACCCAATTGCCTGGCTTAACACTTTGGTTCTTGACATTTGTATTTATGCGGTGAAGACGAAGTTGTGCCATGCTAATATGAGAAAATGAATGGGGGGTAAACATTCTTTAAGGATCGTATATTTTGAACATTGATGATTATGTTACTTATGTTTATGGATATTACTATGTTGATGTTTGGTAATTCGTCATTTCTCAATGATCATACCTGTAAAAGATTACATGTTTGGTAGCATGTCACATAAAAATTCTGTTTTCATCATTTAACTATTCGAGGACGAGCATGAATTAAGTTTGGGGATGTTGATACGTCTCCAACGTATCTTTAATTTTTTATTGTTCCATGCTATTATATTATCATTCTAGGGTGCTTTTTAGGCATTTACTTGCTGATTCATATTATTTTTTAGCACTAACCTATTAATCTAGTGCCAAGTGATAGTTGTTGTTTTCTGCATATTTTTGGCTTTTCAGGAACATTGTGCGAAACAAAGTCGAAATACCCCAAAACTTTTTGACGATTTTTTCAGCACAAAATAAGGACCTCGAAGGTTCGGAAGGAGATCGGAGGCCCCATGGGGTGGCATCAAGCCAACAGGGCACGTCCAGGGGGTGGTCGCGCCCTCATGGCTTGGGGCCACCTCCCTTGGCCTCTGGCATTCCTCTCCTTCCTATAAATTCACATTAATCCTAAAAACCCTAAGGAGCCTCCCGAAACACTTTTTCCGTCGTCGCAAGTCTCTGTTCTGCCGTGTTCCCATCTGGAGCCCTATTCCGGTACCCTGTTGGAGGGGGGATCGATCATGGAGGGCCTCTACATCAACCTTGTTGCTACCATGGTGATGTGTGAGTAGTTTACCACAGACTTACGGGTTCGCAATTAGTATCTAGATGGCTCCCTCCCTCCCTCCCTCCCTCCTCTCTCTCTCTCTCTCTCTATGTTCTTCGGTGCCATGATAACCGTGATTCTTGCGGTGACCTATCTTATGTAATCACTTTTATGCGGTGTGCTTGTTGGGATCCGATGAATTTTGGGTTTATGTTCAGATTATTCATGAAATATTTGAGTCTTTTCTGAATTCTTATATGCATGATTGTGATAGCTTCATAATTCTCTCTGATCTATTGATTTGGTTTGGACAACTAGATTGATCTATCTTTAGTGAGAGAGGTGTGTTGTAGTGGGTTCAATCTTGTTGTGGTCTTCATGTGATTAACACGACAACTTGGGGGCCTTGCACTCACTCTAACATTGGTAGAGAAACATGTCCGGAAGCAACATCCCCAATAGGAAGGCCATGGCATACGCCATGCTAGTTGGTTGGACCATTTGGAATGAGAGAAATGCTCGTGTATTCTGACACAAATCAACTGTGATACCGGTCATCTTTGCTACCATCAAAAGATATGCTAGACTTTGGGTTGTCGCGGGTGCAAAAAAATTGGAAAACATAATGCTGGGATAGTGCTACGGCAACAAAAGACCTTCCCTGGCAACGGCGCCAGGAATCCTTCTGCTACGGGCTACGCCTATAGGGACTTCCTTGGCAAATATAGAAAGATTCCCCCGCAGCCTTGGAGCCTTGCGTTGGTGTTCCCTTGAAGCGGAAAGGATGATGTAGCACAGCGGCGGTAAGTATTTCCCTCAGTTTGAGAACCAAGGTATCAATCCAGTAGGAGGATCGCGTCACGTCACAAGTACCTGCACAAACACAAAGAGCTTCCACCCAATGCTATGAAGGGGTTGTCAATCCCTTATAGATTGTTTTCAACGTGAGAACTGAAAGCAAAAGGTAAATAAAGCAAAGTAAAAGTGAAAGCTGATATGATAGTTGTGAATAGACCCGGGGGCCGTAGTGTTCACTAGTGGCTTCTCTCATGAAAGCAAGTAGACGGTGGGTGAACAAATTACTGTCGAGCAATTGATAGAACCGCGCAAAGTCATGACATGTCTATGGAAATGATCATATCTATAGGCATCACGTCCAAAACAAGTAGACCGATACTTTCTGCATCTACTACTATTACTCCACACGTCGACCGCTATCCAGCATGCATCTAGTGTATTGAGTTCATAAGAACAGAGTAACGCCTTAAGCAAGATGACATGATGTAGATGGACAATCTCAAATCTATGATGAAAGCCAATCTTGTTACCCTTGATGGCAACAACACGATGCGTGCCTTGCTGCCCCTTCTGTCACTGGGAAAGGTCACCGCACGGTATGAACCCAAAACCAATCACTTCTCCAATTGCAAGAATCATAGATCTAGTTGGCCAAACAAAACCCAAGACTCTGAGAGACTTACAAGGATATCAAATCATGCATATAAGAAATCAGCAAAGACTCAAATATAATTCATAGATAATCTGATCACAAATCCACAATTCATCGGATCTCGACAAACACACCGCCAAAGAGGATTACATTGGATAGATCTCCACGAAGATCATGGAGAACTTTGTATTGAAGATCCAAGAGAGAGAAGAAGCCATCTAGCTACTAACTACAGACTCTTAGGTCTGAAGTAGACTACTCACGAGTCATTGGAGAGGCAATGATGTTGATGTAGAAGCCCTCCAACTCCAAAGTCCCCTCCGGCAGGGCACCCGGAAGGGTCTCCAGATGAGATCTCGCGGAAACGGAAGCTTGCGGCGGCGGGAAAGTGGTTTCGTGGACGCCTTGATTTTTTCAGGGATTTTAGGGAATATATAGGCGAAAGAGCTAGGGCAGGGGAGCGCCAGGGAGGCCACAAGCCTGGTCGCCGCGGGGCCCCCCTGGCCGCGGCGTCATGGCTTGTGGGCTCCCTGTCAGCCTCCTTCCTTGGACCTTAAGTCCCCCGATCTTCTTCTGTTCTGGAAAATTTTATTTCGAGGATTTTATTCCATTTCTACTCCGTTCCAAAATCAGATCTGAAAAGAGTCAAAAACACAGAAAAAACAGGAACTGGCACTTGGCACTGAATTAATAAGTTAGTCCCAAAAAGGTATAAAAGGTATATAAAACATCCAAAGTTGACAAGATAACAACATGAAACCATCAAAAATTATAGATACGTTTGAGACGTATCAAGCATCCCCAAGCTTAAATCCTGCTCGTCCTCGAGTAGAGAAGTGACAAAGAATTAACTTTTGATGCTTTCATGCTACCTAGCATAGATGTCCTTTGTAACTCCTCTTATGTGACGTGAATGTTCAGATCCATTAGATTCAAAACAATAGTTTGCTATTGACGTGGAGACAATAATACTTCAAGCAAACTAGCAAGGTAATCATGAACTTTCAAAATAACAAGGCCAAAAGAAAGTTATCCCTATATCATCCTTGCAAAACTAATTTAAATGATGCACAACCTCAGTATTGGCCAAGTAATTGTTTTCACACCTTTACTTTCTCAAACTTTTTCAACTCTCACGCAATACATGAGCGTGAGCCATGGTTTTAGCACTATAAGTGGAATGGAGTGTGGTGGAAGTTGCAAGGCAAACAAGGAGAAGATGGTCACATTGACTAGGCATATCAACGAGCTATGGAGATGCTCATCAATAGATATCAACGTGAATGAGTAGTGATTGCCATACAAATGATGCACTAGAGCTAAGAGTATGTGAAAGCTCTTAAAGAAAACTAGTGGGTGTGCATCCAACTTGCTTGCTCACAAAGACCTAAGGCAATTTTGAGGAAGCCTATCATTGGAATATACAAGCCAAGTTATATAATGAAAAATTCCCACTATCTATATGGTGGTGACAAAACGAGAGACTCTCAATCATGAAGATCATGGTGCTTAATAAGCACAAGTGTGGAAAGATAGTAGCACTGTCCCTTCTCTCTTTTTCTCTCATTTTTTTGGTGGGCTCTTTGGCCTCTTTTGTTTCCTCACATGGGACAATGCTCCAACAATGATGAACATCACACTGACAACTCAAAACTTAGAGCAATGATGACTCTATATGGAATGCCTTCGGTAGTGTACCTTGACAATGATCTAGCATGTCATAGACATCAATGGAAACATCATGCTAGCTATCTTATGATAATGCAATGGCAATGTAGAAGCGGTGGCACTTCTCATGGTGGTAGTTGCATGGCAATATATCTCGGAATGGCTTTGAAAAATCCATAGTAGGTAGGTACGGTGGCTGTTTTGAGGGAGGCTAATGGTGGGTTTTATTCACCGGCGAAAGTTGCACGGCACTAAAGAAGATAGTGATGGTGGAAGGTGAAAGTGCATCTAAACCATGGACTCAACATTAGTCATGAAGAACTCATATACTTGTTGCAAAAGTTTTAGTAGTAATCGAAACAAAGCATTCAACGCATACTCCTAGGGGAAGGGTTGGTAGGTATAAACCAGCGCGCAATCCCGACCGCCACACAAAGGATGACAATCAATAAACTAATCATGCTCAGACTTCATCACATAGCGGTTCACCATACGTGCATGCTACGGGAATCACTAACTTCAACACAAGTATTTCTAGATCCACAACACCTTACTAATATAACTTCAATATTACCACAACCACAACTCAAAACTAATTGAGATTAATCAAACTTCTCTAACTACTCAATGCACATGAAGGTGGAAGTTTTCATATCCCTTTGGATAACTACCCCTTTTGAGACTACTTTCATAGCATAGATCAACTACCAAGCCACGCACCGCTGTGCTCTAAAAGATATAAGTGAAGCACATAGAGCAAAAATCAACTAACTCAAAAGATATAAGTGAAACACATGTGAGCTGAATTGTCTAACCAAAGGATATAAGTGAAGCTCGATAAAATCATGGTGAGTGCATGTCTCTCTCTCTAGTTTTGCAGCAAGGAAGATTGTGACACAACAAAAATAAAAGACTCCTACGATACAAGACGCTCCAAGCAAAACACATAATATGTGGTGAATAAAAATATAGCCCCAAGTAACGTTACCGATGGATTGAAGACGAAAGAGGGGATGCCTTCCCGGGGCATCCCCAAGCTTAGGCTTTTTCGACATCCTTGAATCAACGTGGGGTGCCTTGGGCATACCTAAGCTTGAGCTCTTGCCACTCTTTATCTCTTTGTCCATCAGAACTTCACCCAAAACTTGAAAACTTCACAACACGAAACTTAAACAGAAACTCGTGATATCATTAGTATAAGAAAGCAAACCACCACTTCCTTAGGTACTGTAGCAAACTTAAATTCTACTTATGTTGATGTTGGGTTACTTTATTTTAAATCTTCCATGGCTAATACCCCCCGATAACATCCATAGTTTCATCAAAATAAGCAACCAACTCAACAAAAACATAATCTGTTAACAGCAGACCATTCTGTAGCAATCTGTATACTTCGTATACGTCTGGTACTTCAAAAATTCTGAAAACTTACGACATTCTGAAGAATTTGCGTAGCCATCAGCAGCAAAAAGAATCAACTCAAAATCTTTTACAGAAAAAATGAAAATTCTTTTCGTGAGCAGAAAGTTTCTGTCTTTTCGAGCATGACCAAACGATCATCCCCAAGACTAATCATAACGGTTTTACTTGGCACAAACACAAAAAAGAAACACAAAAACACAATCATAACAGAATTATGAAAGTGTGGAAAACACAAAACAAAAATAAAAATGATAGATTCGTTGGGTTGCCTCCCAACAAGCGCTATTGTTTAACGCCCTTAGCTAGGAAAAAGGTGATGGAATCACGTATAGTCATCTTTGGTGCTCAAACCATAAGTAGCCATCATCATAGATTCATAAGGCAATCTTATTTTCTTTCTAGGAAAATGCTGCATACCCTTCTTTAGAGGAAATTGAAATCTAATATTCCCTTCCTTCATATCGATGATAGCACCAATAGTCCTTAGGAAAGGTCTACCAAGAACAATGGGACATGAAGGATTGCAATCTATGTCAAGTACAATGAAATCCACGGGTACATAGTTCTTATTTGCAACAATAAGAACATCATTGATCCTTCCCATGGGTTTCTTGACAGTAGAATCCGCATGATGCAAATTAAGAGAACACTCTTCAATCTCATGAAAACCAAGAATATCACATAAACACTTTGGAATCGCGGAAACACTAGCACCCAAATCACAAAAGCATTGCATTCATAGTTTTTTATTTTGATTTTGATAGTAGGTTCCCACTCATCATGAAGTTTTATAGGTATAGAGACTTCTAATTCGAGTTTCTCTTCAAGAGATTTCATCATAGCATCTACGATATGAGCGGTAAAGGCTTTGCTTTGGCTATAAGCATGTGGAGAGTTTGCAATGGATTGCATCAAGAAAATGCATTCAAACAAGAATCAATTATCATAATTGAATTCCTTGAAATCCAAAGTGGGAGTTTCATTACTACCCAAAATTTTGATTTCTTCTACTCCACTCTCCACATCTTTATCATCAAGATAGGTGGACTCCGAATCATTGGGGCGTTTTTCAACCAAAGTGGATTCATATCCAGCCCCTTCATCAATCGGTTTGACACGCAAAAACAAAGATTCAAGAGGAGTCACACCAAGCACTTTAAGATCTTCGTGATTTGCATCACTAGAACACACCTTTTTAAACCATTCATGCCTAGCGCAAATTTGGGCGGTTCTTTATTTGCTCTCATTCATGGAGACACGCGTAGATTTTAAAGTTTCATCCAAGTTAACCTTGGGAGGAGCACATCTAACTTTCAAAGCATCAATATCACAAGACATCCTATCAACGCTTTTAGCCAAATCGTCTATTTTGAGTAGTTTTTCCTCTATGGAAGCATTGAAAATCTTTTGAGAGTTGATGAACTCTTTGATATTACTCTCTAAATCAGTGGGTAATTTGTTGTGATTTCCATAAGTGTTGTTGTAGGAATTGCCATAATTGTTAGAGGAGTTACTAGGAAAAGGCCTAGGAACATAGTTTCCTCTAAAAGCATTGTTGTTGCCAAAATTGTTCCTACCAACAAAATTAACGTCCAAATTAGCATTGCTACTCTCAATCAAGGAAGACAGTGGCATGTCATTAGGATCTAAAGGAGCATTGCTACTAGCAACCAAATTCATCAACTCGTCCATCTTAGCAATAAGCGAGTTAATTTCTTTTATAGCGTGTACCTTTTTTCTAGCAGGTGACCTTTCAGTGTGCCACTGAGAGTAGTTGGTCATGATATTGTCTAGGAGTTTTGTAGCTTCTCCTAACGTGATTTCCATGAACGTTCCACTTGAGGTGGAGTCCAAGATATTGCGAGAAGCAAAATTCAAAGCAGCGTAAAAGATTTGTATAATCATCCACAAACTCAAGCCATGAGCGGGACAATTTCTAATCATTAACTTCATCCTCTCCCATGATTTTGCAACGTGTTCATGATCAAGTTGCTTGAAATTCATTATATCGTTACGGAGAGAGATAATCTTAGCCGGCGGAAAATACTTGGATATGTAAGCATCTTTGCACTTATTCCAAGAATCGATACTATTTTTAGGCAAAGAAGAAAACCAAGTTTTCGCACGATCTCGCAAAGAGGACGGAAAAAGCTTCAATTTAACAACATCATTATCCACATCTTTCTTCTTTTGCATATCGCAAAGTTCAATGAAAGTATTGAGATGGGATGCGGCATCTTCACTAGGAAGGCCAGAAAATTGCTCTTTCATAACAAGATTCAGCAAGGAAGCGTTGATTTCATATGATTCCGCACTAGTGGCGGGAGCAATCGGAGTATTAATAAAATCATTATTATTAGTATTCGAGAAGTCGCAAAGTTTGGTGTTTTCAGCCATGATGACTTCAACAAACAAACAAGAACACAAGCAAGCAAGAAAACTGGCAAAGGAAAACGGCAAAAGGCAAATGAAAACGGCAAAGGAGAAAGAAAATGAAAACGACAAAAGGCAAATGAAAACGGCAAAGGAGAAAGGCAAATGAAAACGGCAAATGTGAAGTGGGGGAAAGGAAAACGAGAGGCAACTGGCAAAAAAGGTAAATGCAAGAGATGAGTTTGTCACACTTACTTGGATAGATCTTGACTTAATCTCTCCCCCGCAACGGTGCCAAAAATAGGCGTGTTGACGGGAGATTATTCTTGTCTTGATACTCCTCGGCAAGCGATCCTCCCCGGCAACGGCACCAGAAATACTTCTGCTACGGCAACAAAATACCTTCCCTGGCAACGGCGCCAGGTATCCTTCTGCTACGGGCTACACCTATAGGGACTTCCTTGGCAAATATGCAAATGATTCCCCCGCGGCCTTGGAGCCTTGCGTTGGTGTTCCCTTGAAGAGGAAAGGGTGATGTAGCACAGCGGGGGTAAGTATTTCCCTCAGTTTGAGAACCAAGGTATCAATCCAGTAGGAGGATCGCGTCAAGTCACAAGTACCTGCACAAACACAAAGAGCTTGCACCCAACTCTATGAAGGGGTTGCCAATTCCTTATAGATTGTTTGCAAAGTGAGAACTGAAAGCAAAAAGTAAACAAAGCAAAGTAAAAGTGAAAGCTGAGATGATAGTTGTGAATAGACCCGAGGGTCGTAGTGTTCACTAGTGGCTTCTCTCATGAAAGCAAGTAGACGGTGGGTGAACGAATTACTGTCGAGCAATTTATAGAACCGCGCAAAGTCATGACGTTATCTATGGCAATGATCATATCCATAGGCATCACGTCCAAATCAAGTAGACAGATACTTTCTTCATCTACTACTATTACTCCACACGTCGACCGCTATCCAGCATGCATCTAGTGTATTGAGTTCATAAGAACAGAGTAACGCCTTAAGCAAGATGACATGATGTAGATGGACAATCTCAAATCTATGATGAAAGTCCATCTTGTTACCCTTGATGGCAACAACATGATGCGTGCCTTGCCGCCCCTTCTGTCACTGGGAAAGGTCACCGTACGGTATGATCCCAAAACCAATCACTTCTCCCATTGCAAGAATCATAGATCTAGTTGGCCAAACAAAACCCAAGACTCGGAGAGACTTACAAGGATATCAAATCATTCATATAAGAAATCAGCAAAGACTCAAATATAATTCATAGATAATCTGATAACAAATCCACAATTCATCGGATCTCGACAAACACACCGCCAAAGAGGATTACATCGGATAGATCTCCATGAAGATCATGGAGAACTTTGTATTGAAGATCCAAGAGAGAGAAGAAGCCATCAGCTACTAACTACGGACCCGTAGGTCTGAAGTAGACTACTCACGAGTCATTGGAAAGGCGATGATGTTGATGTAGAAGCCCTCCAACTCCAAAGTCCCCTCCGGCAGGGCACCTGGAAGGGTCTCCAGATGAGATCTTAAGAAAACCGAAGCTTGCGGCGGCGGAAAAGTGGTTTCGTGGATGCCTTGATTTTTTCTAGGATTTTAGGGAATATATAGGCGAAAGAGCTAGGGCAGGGGAGTGCCAGGGAGGCCACAAGCTTGGTCGCCGCGGGACCCTCTGGCCGCGGCGTCAGGGCTTGTGGGCTCCCTGTGGGCCTCCTGCCTTGGCCCTCAAGTCCCTCGATCTTCTTCTGTTCTGGAAAAAATTATTTCTGGGATTTTATTCCATTTGGACTCCATTCCAAAATCAGATCTGAAAAGAGTCAAAAACACAGAAAAAACAGGAACTGGCACTTGGCACTGAATTAATAAGTTAGTCCCAAAAAAGATATAAAAGGTATATAAAACATCCAAAGTTGACAAGATAACAACATGAAACCATCAAAAATTATAGATACGTTTGAGACGTATCAGATAGTAATGACCATTTTGTAATTGCGGTCGTGTGTAAAAAACTCTCTCCTTCTTAATTAACAGACGAGGCAAAGCTTATGCCTCCGTTTGAAGAAAAAAAATCTCGTGGTGCTCTATATCCCAATGACAAAGTAGGGGACAAGACACGTATTTGTATTGCTGTGACTAAGAATAAAACGATGGAGTTGATTCATATTAATTGGATTTTCTTTGTCTACATCATTGTCACTGTTCTCCAAGCATTACTTTGTTTCACATAAAACTCTAGATGCATGTAGTATAGCGCTCGATGGGTGGAGTAATAGTAATAGATACAGGCAGGAGTCGGTCTACATGGTTACGGATGTGATGCCTATATGTGATGATCATTGCCATGAATAAATATTGCATAACTATGCACTTTTCTATCAATTGCCCAACAATAATTTATTTACCCACCATATGCTTTCTACGAGAGAGAACCTCTAGCGAAAACTATACCCCCGGGTCTATTCACAAATATATTTAAAAAACACAAAAAACCTTGCTGCATTTTATTATTTGTATTTACTATTTATATTTAATATATTCCAGCTATCTAATCACTACTTATCGCTTGCAAGTGATGAGTTCAAGGGGATTGACAACCATCTTGCCCGCGTTGGGTGGAAGTGTTTGCTCTGTTGTGTATAGGCGCTAGAGGCGGAAAATTGTGTGGTCCTCCTATTGATTCGATAACCTTGGTTGTCACTGAGGCATATATTTATCTATACTGTGGTGCATCATCCCCTCCTCTTTGGGGAAAACTCAATGCAGATCACAAGTATCATCCGGCATGCCGGTGATTGATACGTCTCAAACGTATCTATAATTTTTGATGGTTTCATGCTGATATCTTGTCATCCTTGGATGTTTTATGTACCTTTTATATCTTTTTTGGGACTAACTTATTAATTCAGTGCCAAGTGCCAGTTCCTGTTTTTTCTATGTTTTTGGCTCTTTTCACATCTGATTTTGGAACGGAGTCCAAACGGAATAAAATCCCCGAATTAAATTTTTCCCGAATGGAAGAAGATCACGGGGCTTGTGGCCAAGCCAGGAGGGCTACACGGAGCCCACAAGCCCCCCGTCCTCCACCAGGGGGGGCGGCGGTGGGCAGGCTTGTGGCCTCCCTGGCGCCCCCCTAACCTAGATCCTTCGCCTATATATTCCCTAAAATACAGCAAAAAATCAAGGGATCCACGAAAATACTTTTCCGCCGCCGCAAGCTTCCATTTCCGCGAGATCTCCACTGGAGACCCTTCCCGGTGCCCTGTCGGAGGGGACTTTGGAGTTGGAGGGCTTCTACATCAACATCATCACCCCTCCAATGACTCGTGAGTAGTTCACTTCAGACCTACGGGTCCGTAGTTAGTAGATAGATGGCTTCTTCTCTCTCTTGGATCTTCAATACAAAGTTCTCCATGATCTTCATGGAGATCTATCCGATGTAATCCTCTTTGGCAGTGTGTTTGTCGAGATCCGATGAATTGTGGATTTGTGATCAGATTATCTATGATATATATTTGAGTCTTTGCTGATTTCTTATATGCATGATTTGATATCCTTGTAAGTCTCTCCGAGTCTTGGGTTTTGTTTGGCCAACTAGATCTATGATTCTTTCAATGGGAGAAGTGCTTGGTTTTGGGTTCTTACCGTGTGGTGACCTTTCCCAATGACAGTAGGGGCAGCAAGGCACACATCGTGTAGTTGACATCAAGGGTAACAAGGTGGGCTTTGTCGTAGATATGAGATTGTCCATCTACATCATGTCATCTTGCTTTAGGCGTTACTCTATTCTTTTGGACTTAATACACTAGATGCATGCTGGATAGCGGTCGACGTGTGGAGTAATAGTAGTAGATGCAGAAAGTATCGGTCTACTTGTTTTGGACGTGATGCCTATAGATATAATCATTGCCATAGATGACGTCACGACTTTGCGCGATTCTATCAATTGCTCGACAATAATTTGTTCACTCACCGTCTACTTGTTTTCATGAGAGAAGCCACTAGTAAACACTACGCCCCCCGGGTCTATTCACAGCTATCGTTTCCACTTTTGCTTTTACTTTGCTTTGTTACTTTGTTGCTTTCAGTTCTCACTTGGCGAACAATCTATAAGGGATTCTCAACCCCTTTATAGTGTTGGGAGCAAGCTTTTTGTGTTTTTGCAGGCACTTGAGATACTCCTTCACTAGATCGATACCTTGGTTCTCAAACTGAGGGAAATACTTACCACCTTTGCGCTACATCACCCTTTCCGCTTCGAGGGAACACCAACGCAAGGCTCCAAGGCCACGAGGGAAAGCCTTTGCATATTTGCCTAGGAAGTCCCTTAAGGTGTAGCCGTAGCAGAAGGATTCTTGGTGCCGTTGCCGAGGAGAATCAAGACAAGAATAGTCTCCCGTCAGCACGTGTTTCTCGCGCCATTGGAAGGTCTTTTGTTGCAGTAGCAAAATTATTTCTGGCGCCATTGTCGGGGAAGGAGAGATCTATCCAAGTAGGTCTCACAAACTCATCTCTTGCATTTACTTTTTTGCCAGTTGCCTCTCGTTTTCCTCTCCCCCACTTCACATTTGCCTTTTTCTTTTGCCTTTCTCCTTTGCCATTTTCTTTTTCCTTTCCCTTTCACCCGCCTGCTCTTAGGTTTTTCGTGAGAGACCTTTCCTCATGGCCAAACCAAACTATTTCAGAAAATTAGAGGAGCTTGAAACTAATGTCAAAGGTTTCATGTCTTCTCAGTTTGACCAAAATAGTTACTTCCGTAGGGAATTAAAAGAGCAAAATTCCTTTTTGGTCTGTTTGAATAAAGAGGTTGATGATATGGCCAATGATTTCCTTGCACTTAATTCTCAGCTTGCTCACCTTGAAAAATTGGTGGGCCAAATTTCTGACAAGCAGGCTACCTTAGTCAATAAGATGGCAGCTAAACCTGAAATTTGTGATGCAAATCACGAAGACCTTAAAGTGCTTGGTGTGTCTCCTCTTGAATCTTTGTTTTCGCGTGTCAAACCTATTGATGGAGGGGTTGGATATGAATCCACTTTGGTTGAAAAACGCCCCAATGATTCGGAGTCCACCTATCTTGATGATAAATGTGTGGAGAGTGGAGTAGAAGAAATCAAAATTTTGGGTAGTAATGAAATTCCCACTTTGGATTTCAAGGAATTCAATTATGATAATTGCTCCTTGTTTGAATGCATTTCTTTGATGCAATCCATTGCAAACTCTCCACACGCTTATAGCCAAAGCAAAGCCTTTACCGCGCATATCGTAGATCCTATGATGAAATCTCTTGAAGAGAAGCTTGAATTAGAAGTCTCTATACCTAGAAAACTTCATGATGAGTGGAAACGAACTATAAAAATCAAGATCAAAAACTATGAGTGCAATGCTTTGTGTGATTTGGGTGCTAGTGTTTTCGCGATTCCAAAGTGTTTATGTGATATTCTTGGTTTTCATGAGATTGAAGAGTGTTCTCTTAATTTGCATCTTGCGGATTCTACTGTCAAGAAACCCATGGGAAGGATCGATGATGTTCTTATTGTTGCAAATAAGAACTATGTACCCGTGGATTTCATTGTACTTGACATAGATTGCAATCCTTCATGTCCCATTATTCTTGGTAGACCTTTTCTAAGGACTATTGGTGCTATCATCGATATGAAGGAAGGGAATATTAGATTTCAATTTCCTTTAAAGAAGGGCATGGAGCACTTTCCTAGAAAGCAAATAAGATTGCCTTATGAGTCTATGATGAGGGCTACTTATGGTTTGAGCACCAAAGATGACTATACGTGATTCCATCACATTTTTCCTAGCTAAGGGCGTTAAACAAAAGCGCTTGTTGGGAGGCAACCCAACGAATCTATCCTTTTTCTTTCTGTTTTGTGTTTTCCACACTTTCATAATTCTGTTATGATTGTGTTTTTTGTGTTTCTTTTTGTGTTTGTGCCAAGCAAAACCGTTATGATTAGTGTTGGGGTGATCGTTTGGTCATGCTGGAAAAGACAGAAACTTTCTGCTCACGAAAAGAATTTTCTTTTTTTCTGTAAGAGATTTTGAGTTGATTATTTTTGCTGCTGATTTCTACGCAAATTCTCGAGACTTTCGTAATTTTTCAGAATTTTTGAAGTAACAGAAGTATACGAAATATACAGATTGCTACAGACTGGTCTCCTGTTAACAGATTCTGTTTTCGTTGTGTTGGTTGCTTATTTTGATGAATCTATGGATAGTATCGGGGGTATTAGCCATGGCAGATTGAAAATACAGTAACCGAACATCAGCATAAGTAGAATTTAAGTTTTCTACAGTACCTAAGGAAGTGGTGGTTTTCTTTCTCATACTAATGTTATCACGTGTTTCTGTTTAAGTTTCGCGTTGTGAAGTTTTTAAGTTTTGGGTGAAGTTCTTATGGACAAATAGATAAAGAGTGGCAAGAGCTCAAGCTTGGGGATGCCCAAGGCACACCAAGAGATTCAAGGATGTTGTAACAGCCTAAGCTTGGGGATGCCCCGGGAAGGCATCCCCTCTTTCGTCTTCAAATCCATCGGTAACGTTACTTGGGGCTATATTTTTATTCACCACATGTTATGTGTTTTTGCTTGGAGCGTCTTGTATCATAGGAGCCTTTTATTTTTGTTGTGTCACAATCATCCTTCCTGCACACCTAGATGTTGGGGCATAGTTTATGCCTAAGTAATTTTGGTGATTGATGACAGTACCGCAAAGGACTAACCATGTGTGTTAAGATTTCAGATAACACACGTCAACGGCACAAGACGGCTCGCCCCCTCGTTCGTGCAACAGAAGCACGGCGTTCTTTACGATTCTCTTTAATTGAGTCATAGGAAAGTCGTACTATTAAGAGGGGAACCGTAGTGGAAAGGTTTGGATGGAATCAATCTTTGCACGCGCACACTTCATATATTTTCCCCTTGCCGGCAACTTTGGAGTGGCTCCCTCCTTTGTGTTTCCTTCGTCTTTGCAAATGGTCCCCCAGCGGTAGTACCGCTGGCCCCAGCGGTAGTACCGCTAGCCCTAGCGGTAGTACCGCTGGAGTGCTAGCGGTAGTACCGCTAGCTGGCGGTAGTACCGCCCCTGGTCAGCGGTAGTACCGCTCCAGGAGCTTAGTATTGCCTGCCTAGCGGTTGTACGTGGACGGACCTTTTTGCGAAGACTTTCTTGGCGGTAGTAGTGCTTATGCACTACCAGGGGCCCAGCAGTAGTACCGCTGCAGCCAGCGGTAGTACCGCTGCAGCCAGCGGTAGTACCGCTGGAGTGCGAGCGGTAGTACCGCTGCATCCAGCGGTAGTACCGCTAGACTCGGGCTGTGAGTGGGAAAACAGTTGGATTTTCCCCCCCACTATATAAAGGGTTCTTCTAGCTGTGGAACTCTATCTCTTACCCTCCCAAGCTCCACTGTTGCTCCCTAAGCTCAAAAGGGTCCGATCTCTCTCCCTAGCCAATCAAACTTGTTGATTCTTTGGGGATTGGTTGAGAAGGCCTAGATCCACACTTCCACCAAGAGAAAAGTTGATTCCCCCACCAATCCCTTGCGGACCTTGTTACTCTTGGGTGTTTGAGCATCCTAGACGGTTGAGGTCACCTCGAAGCCATGTTCCATTGTGGTGAAGCTTTGTGGTCTTGTTGGGAGCCTCCAAGCTTTGTGTGGAGTTTGGCCCAACCTTGTTTGTAAAGGTTCGGTCGCCCCCTTCAAGGGCACCTATAGTGGAATCACGGTACCTTGCATCGTGCGAGGGCGTGAGGAGAATATGGTGGCCTTAGTGGCTTATTGGGGAGCATTGTGCCTCCACACCGCTCCAATGGAGACGTACTTCCTGTCAAAGGGAAGGAACTTCGGTAACACATCCTCGTCTCCATCGGTTCCACTTGTGGTTATCTCTAACCTTTACTTTGTGGATGCTTATGTTGTCGTCTATCTCTTACTTGTCTTAGTAGCTCTCGTTATTAGCTTCATTAGGGTTCACCCCATTGTTGTAATATTTGTGAACCCATATGTTGTTTACCTTAACTTGCTAAGATTAATTAAAAAGTGGTCGTTTCCTATTCACCCCCCCCCCTCTAGTCAACCATATCGATCCTTTCAATTGGTATCAGAGCCACGTCTCTTTATTAAGGGTTTAACCACCCGAAGAGTATGGAAGGCGAAGAGGGAATTAACCATGGGCAACCCGAGGCCATGGACTTGATTTCGGTCACAAGGGACGACTTGAATACGGCTATGGCCGCCCTCAAGACGTCCTTGACGAACGAAGTCAATACCATGCTTAAAGAGTTAATTGAGGGATTTAAAAGTCCACCGGAACCGGCTATAGTGGTTAAATCCACCGTCACCGATTCGGAGGCCAACTCCTCTAAGGAAGCGGCTAAAGGTATGCGACCTTCCTCATCTCACGAAAAGGATGGGACTGGAACATATGCCTCAGTTCCACCCCCCATGGTCTATGGAGGATTCGTTCCCGCACCGCGTCTTAATCCTGTTGGTCCTCCTCCTAAGCTTGTAAAAGGTGACTTTGCTAAGTGGGTATTTTCTATTAATTCTCATTTGAATCACAGCTCAACAAACTTGTGGAGAATCATCGAGCAAGGATATTATCCCCATGATCCAAGCAACCTCACTCCAAGAGAAGATGCAGACAATCAATACAATCACTCCGCTTTGTTTATTCTCCAGTCCGCAGTGCCACCTGAAGATCTTCCTCACTTGCGTCCCTTCACATTGGCCAAGGATTGTTGGGAGCATATTATGGTGTTGTACAAGGGAAGCTCAAGCATTCAACGATCCAACTATGAAGTGATACTTGATAAGGCCGATGAGTTTGTGATGAAGGAAGGCGAGGACCCTCATGATCTCTATCGGAGGGTGACTGCTATTGCTGTGGCACTCAAGGATCATGGGATCAAGGATGTGGATTATACATTGGTCAAGCGCAAGTTTCTCAAAGCCAGCATGCCTTTCAACAAAGCCATGTCATCTGTCATTCGTCAGCGGCCAGACTTCCACTCCTTGTCTTCCAGTGAGGTGTTGGATGAATTCATTGCAATGTCAATCATGAACGAAACAGCCGACAATGCACTTGCTCGTGTTCGCTCAAAGACAACTTCACCCAACCTTGCGTTTAAAGCAAAAGCAATGCTTGAAGAAGAATAAGAGGATGAGGAAGAGGAGAGCTGCCCTGAAGACACAAAGTATGCCTATCATGAGCACATGGCTCTTGCATCAAGGCAATTCTGGGGCAACAAGAGGAACTCAAGACCCGCCTTCACAAAGAACAACTCGAGTGGATTCAAACCCAAACAACGAGTAAGGACATGTTATAACTGTGGTAACGTGAGTCACTTCGTGGTCGAATGTCCCTATGAGAAAAGCGAAGACAACAAGGGCAAGCTCATTCGCAAAGACAAAACCAAATCATTTCCAATCAAGAACAACTTTGTGAAGAAACCACACCCAAAAGGGATGGTGGCCCTTGAAGAGTACCCTTTCGATGATGATGATGATGATGATACAGTGGCAACGGCAACTGTTGCTATTACCACTACCTCTCCCCAGAAGGTGTCTCTCTTCAACGCCCCCAACGAGAACCATATCACCAAGTGCCTCATGGCAAAAGGTATCAATCAGGTAACTCCCATCATTAAGACCAACATCGCTACTGCTCCTTCATTGTTAAATTGTGTTGATGATAGTGATGTTGGGGAACTTAATGAGCATGATCTTGACAAGTTTCTGTGCACTATTAAGGGAGAACCCAAGAAGCACTTTGTTGCTCTCTTGGAACAACTAGTGAGGCCACTGACCTCATTGAGTCTCATGAGGAGACCATCTCCGAGCTTCAGTGACACAGTCGTGACTATGCCGATGAAATTTCTGAATTATCTACTGCTCTAGAAAAGGAGCGCACTCTTCGTTTGGCTCTTGAGGAGTCATATAACGATGACTGCGCTAAAATGCAAAAGAAACTAGATCATGATGTTGTTCTTACTCGTATGCTTAAGTCTGAAAAGTATGCTCTTGGGGTTGGCCATGACAGACTCAAAGAGGAGTTTGACACACTTGACAAGGCCCACAAGGTCTTGAAAGGTGTTCATTTCTCTCTGAAAGAGTCTCATGATCAACTCCAAGCAAAGCTTACCAAGGAGATCTCTACTTGTCCTCCCTTTGTGTTAATTGATAATGCTTGTGCAACTAATCCCTGTTGTGAGCATGTACATCTTGTGGAGGAAAATGCCAAGTTAAAGGAGAAACTTGAGAAGGGCCTTGTGGCATGCATACAAGGTGAGAAGAGCCTGAACGACCTCTTGAGCACTCAAAAAGGTGTTGTAGGAAAGGAGGGACTTGGACTTACCTCCAAGTCAAAAGGTAAAAGGAGGAACGGGAACAAACGATCTCCTACCCTCATGGACATCTTTGTCAAAGAGGGTGAGGGGACTCAGAAGGTGAACAGGAACAAGGTGGACTATGGAAACCTCAAGAAGGGCAAAACCATTCCTACTAACAGAGCCGACAAACTCAATTCTTCTTATGTCTTATGTTGTGCTAGTGATGGGCATGTTTATGCCAGATTTGTTGGTTCCTACGATGAGTATATTGAATGGGCTATCTGGGTTCCTAAGACCCTTGTCTCTAACATGAAAGGACCCATTAAAAATGGGTACCTAAAACCAAGCCTTGATCTATTGCAGGAGTTTGCTTCCGGTGGGGTGTCATGGTTGCTCGATAGTGGAGCAAAAAATCATATGACTGGAAGCAAGGACTTAGTGGTGGATGTGCATCCTTCTCCATCTATGCCCACCCATGTCCAATTCGTCGATGCATCCTCGTTAAAGGTATTGGGATTTGGTAAGGTGGTCGTCTCTCAAGAGTTATCTATTGAGAAGGTCATGCTTGTCGAGTCACTTGCCTACAATTTACTTTCGGTTCGTCAACTTGCAATTATGGGTTTTTCCACATTCTTTAATCTTGATACTGTGGTCCTCCTGAGGAGCAAGACTCTTAAAGTAGCCTATGTTCGATATTTCGAAAATGGTCTCTATGTGGTGAACTTCTCAAAGCGACCCACTAAGACCGCGACATGTTTAATGGCTAAAGTTGATGTGGGCTGGCTTTGGCATCGCCGTTTAGCTCATGTCAATATGAGATATTTGCAAAGTCTTCTGACAGGGGACCATATTCGTGGACTAACAAATGTGAGTTTTGCTAAAGATCGTGTTTGCAGTGCCTGCATTGAAGGAAAGATTCATGAAACTGCTCATCGTCCAACGACTCTTATCTACACTAAGAGGCCATTGGAGCTTCTCCATATGGATCTGTTTGGCCCTCCATCATTTGATAGTCTTGGAGGCAGAAAGTATTGCTTGGTCATTGTTGACGACTACTCAACATATACCTGGGTATATTTCTTCAAAAAGAAGAGTGAAACTCAACAAACTGTCATCAACTTTGCTCATGAAGCCCAACGTCAACATGAAGCAAAGATCTTGATGATTAGAAGTGACAACGGCACCGAGTTCAAGAACTACACCTTGGATGAGTTTCTAGGTGATGAGGGAATAAAACACCAATATTCTGCACCATATACCCCTCAACAAAACGGCGTGGCAGAAAGGAAGAACCGGACCTTGATAGACGCTGCAAGGACAATGATGGCAGAATTCAAATCTCCATATAACTTCTGGGCAGAGGCCATCAACACAGCATGTCATGCATCCAATCGGCTCTATATCCGCAAAGGCTTGAGCAAGACTCCGTATGAGATTCTAACTGGAAACAAACCCAATCTCAAGTACTTCCGGGTATTCGGTTGTAAGTGTTTCATTCTCAAGAAAGGTGCACGTTTAGCTAAATTTGATTCTAGAGCACATGAGGGCATCTTTGTTGGTTATGCTACAAACTCTCATGCTTACTGTGTCCTCAACAAGTCCACCGGACTCATTGAGGAGACATGTAATGTGGAGTTTGATGAAAATAATGGCTCCCAAGTGGAGCAAAGTGGTCTTTGTGATGTAGGTGATGAAATTCCTCCCCAAGCCATAAGAAAAATGGGGATTGGTCAAATACTCCCCATTGAGGAAACCCTTGTGGCCGAAGGAGAAAGACAATGCTCTACTCAAGTGGAGCCATCACCTCCACAAGCCCCACACGCTTCCTATGAACAAAGAGAAGACTCTCAACAAAATGAACAAGCTCAAGGTCAAGATAAATTGCCCAACAATGATGATGTGTCTCATGATATTCAAGCACTCTCCCAAGACTCCGAACCTGCTCATGATCAAGATCAAGTGCAACCACGAGATCCAGACCAAGTAGAAGCACAAGATCAAGATGAAGAGCAACCACAAATACAAGAACAAACTAGTGAACCTGCTCAAGTCGAAGGACAAGATGATCAGGATACTGTCTCACAATTCCCTTCTGCAGCACCAACAGCCGGTGCCAAGGGAGGCTCAAGACGCAAGGGCAAGCAAAGTAAACAAGTCGATGCTCCCCCGTTATCCAATGAAGAACTCTTGGAGCGTCGAGCAGCCAAGATTGCGAACAAGCTGAGAGTCAAGTCACATCTTATGAAGAATGTACTTGGCAGTTTGAAAAGGGGAGTATCCACCCGTCAACAGATTTGGAATTATTGTGAGCATCACGCGTTTGTTTCGTATTGTGAACCTCAACAGGTACAGGAAGCGCTCGATGATGAGGATTGGCTTATGGCCATGCATGAAGAACTTAACAACTTCGAGCGCAACCAAGTCCGGGATTTAGTGCCTAGGCCAACGGAGGAACATAATGTCATCGGGGCCAAATGGATATTCAAGAACAACCAAGATGCCAATGGGATTGTGATTCGAAACAAGGCAAGATTGGTGGCTCAAGGCTACTCCCAAGTCGAGGGTATCGGCTACGGTGAAACCTTTGCCCCTGTTGCTCATCTAGAATCTATTCGCATGTTGCTTGCATTTGCTTCTCATCATAACTTTAAATTACAACAAATGGATGTGAAAAGTGCCTTTCTTAATGGTCCTTTAAATGAGTTGGTCTATGTCAAACAACCCCCGGGATTCGAACATCCCAAGCTCCCCAATCATGTGTACAAACTTAATAAGGCACTCTATGGCCTTAAACAAGCCCCACGTGCGTGGTATGAGTATCTTACTGAGTTGTTACAAGATCGTGGGTTTGAAATTGGGAAGATAGATCCCACTCTTTTTACTAAGAGGGTTAAAGGGGATTTGTTCATATGCCAACTATATGTTGATGATATTATCTTTGGCTCTCCTAAAATTTCCTTCAATGAAGAATTTGCTGCACTAATGACTGAGAAATTTGAGATGTCCATGATGGGAGAGTTGAAGTTCTTCCTCGGGTTCGAGATTAAACAAGGCCTAGAAGGGACCTTCATCAAACAAGCCAAGTACACTCAAGACATGCTCAAACGGTTCGAGCTCGAAGATGTCAAAACGGTCAAGATCCCCATGCCAACAAGATGCAAGCTTGACAGTGATCCCAATGGTAAAGCAGTGGATCAAAAGGTATATCGCTCCATGATTGGATCACTCCTTTACCTTTGTGCATCTAGACCGGATATTATGTTGAGTGTAGGGATATGTGCACGGTTTCAATCCGCACCAAAAGAAAGTCATTATATGGCTGTTAAGCGAATCTTTCGATATTTGGCTCATACCCCAAACTTTGGTCTTTGGTATACCAAAGGAGCAAACTTCAATCTAGTTGGCTATTCTGACTCAGATTGGGCAGGAGATTGTGTGGAGAGGAAGTCAACTTCTGGAGGATGCCAATTCCTTGGTCGCTCATTGGTAAGTTGGTCTTCAAAGAAGCAGAATTGCGTCTCTCTATCATCCACCGAAGCTGAGTATGTGGCAGCTGCAAGTTGTTGTGCACAATTGTTATGGATGAGGCAAACTTTAAAGGATTACGGTGTCACTTGTGACAAAGTGCCTCTTCTATGTGACAATCAAAGTGCTATCAATATTTCCCTCAACCCAGTGCAACATAGCAAAACCAAGCATATTGATATTCGTCATCACTTCATTCGTGAACATATCAAGCTAGGTGATATTGAGGTTCACTTCATCCACACTGAAGAGCAACTTGCAGATATTTTCACTAAGCCTCTAGATGAAGCAAGGTTCCGGGAGTTAAGGCATGAGCTAAATATCATTGATTCAAGTAATGTGGATTGAAGCTAGGCATGTTGCACCTCACTATGCATTCTATCTTGGTCTAGATGTAGGCATGGACATAGGGGGAGTGTTGTTCTCTCAATGAACTTTTCCTCCCCCCATTATGCATAAATCGATCTAGTCTTTCACTTTAGCCATTGTCAAATGGCACTTGTGCTTCAAAGACGAGCATTGGTCATGAACCCAAGGATAATTCTTCGCGGTGTCATACCTTTTTCTCAAACATAGGTGGCCTCGGCCACCCCCCCCCCCACCTTTCTCTCATATCGGAGAAAGGATATAAAATGACAAGTCAGTATATATTTCTGGTGCTATCTTCTTTTTCCACTTACTTGTCATTTGCCCACGTTCTTCTCTTCTCCTAGGTCCCGTTGTGACATTTGTAGCGGTACTACCGCCAGGACCCCAGCGATACTACCGCTGGGGATAGCGGTACTACCGCCAGGATCCCAATCTACCACGACCTAACTAGGAAATTTTTAGGGCTGTCTCAGGGGGAGCGGTACTACCGCCAGGGGGAGCGGTACTACCGCCAGGACCCCAGCGTTACTACCGCTGCAGCCAACGGTACTACCGCCAGGTAGCGGTACTACCGCCAGGACCACAGCGGTACTACCGCTGGCCCGTACCCCTTGGGCTATATAAAGGAGGGGGAGCCCGTTTTTTTGCTGCCTCTTTCTTCTTCCTCGCGGCTCCTCCCTCCCCAACCCCGAACTCCTCCTATTTCGATCTCTATACGTGGAGCTCCTTCTCTCCGTTGAGTTGGAGGGTTTGCTTCACTTCTCCTTCCTCCTCCAAGTGCCATGGACCCCGGTAAAGCTCCTCTCCTTCTTCTCTTGGTTGATGTTCTTGTTCTAGGGTTAGGAGCATTGGTGGTTTGGATCATGTCTTTGGTATTGTGCCTTGTTCTTGGATGGCATGAAGGAGATATTTGAGGGGAGTGTAGGTCCTATGAATCTTTGCTGTTTATTTTGCCATGCCCTAGGATTTACTTGTTTTAGATCAAGCACTTAAACTATGTTTGGATTAGATCTAAAACTTGCTCTCTCTTGACTAGGCATGTGCTTATTTAGATGGTACTTGTGATCCTCTTGTGATTAGGGCTGTGGTGGAGTTCTTAATGTTCATACACAGCCCATGCCCCTCGTAAAATTCGTGTAGCCATATCTATGGGGTCTATTTTTATTACAGATCTGAAAATCAAACCCGAGCGGTACTACCGCCAAGGGTAGAGGTACTACCGCTAGGACACCAGCGGTACTACCGCCAGGGGTAGCGGTACTACCGCTAGGACCCCAGCGGTACTACCGCCAGGAGGACTCTCTGTGTACTTTCTCGTGTGCTTGGCAATGAGTGTTTACTTTTCTGTTTTTTTCTTGTTCATTGCCTTGACTCCTCTTTGTCGCTCGTTTTCGGTGTGTGTTTTGTGTCACAGGTGGTGCTCGCCGCTCGAACCCCCCACGGGACACACAGTCAAAGCATTATCGCAACCCAGAGGCTCCAGAGGGCTCCGCCACTTCAGGTCTGCAACCCAAAAAGAAGGCCTTCAAGAAGACCGCTCACAAGGACAAGGGGCTCAACGTTCGCACCATGCCCCCTAAGGATTTTCTGCGGTTCCGCACCCAAAACCACTATCTCCAAGAGCGGGCTGTGATCAAGAATGTCGAGCATGTGTGGACAAGGGATCACTGCAGGATCTACCGTGATATCATCAACCATTTCAAGAAGAACTTTGTCCCCGTTTAGTGGATTGACCTGGCTCACCTTCAGCGAAACATGGACTACTTTGGTGACGCTCTCTCTCTGATTGACAAACTGGGCATCAAGGAAATCATCTCTTTCAAGACAGACTTTGACCCCAATGTTGTTGCCCAGTTCTATGTCACGGTTCACTTCTCTCCTGATGACGAGCGCTCCATGGTGTGGATGACTGGGACTCAGAAGATGACCGGTTCCTGGCGTGAATTCATGGCATTCCTCAAGGTTGATTTCCAGGGAGCTGACACTCCACTTGGGTCGCGTCCTCATGCTGCAGCTTCCACTGATAGGGCCTCCGCCAAGGAAAGATTGCAGCTACTCTATGTGAAGAAGGGTGTGCTCCCCAGGCATCTGGACATCATGCATCGGATCTTCCGCAACACCCACTTTCCTCGCATTGGCAACTTCGGCGAGGTACATGGCTCTCTAGCTGAGATGCTACTGCTCTGTGAGGAGGCCATGACTAAGGAGTCTGCCCCTCTTGATATTTCTGATGTGATGTTCACTGAGCTCTGGAACTGCATCATGATGCGCAAGGTTCCCATCTACGGGCCCTACTTGTTTGCTTATATCCGTCAGAAGTGGCAAGACACCTATCCGCAGGAGGAGTTATACATTCAGGCTGACTACATTGTGCACGATCCTGTCAAGCTTCGCGTCAAGGACAAATGGGCCAACCCATCAACTTCATCTCAGCACATGGACACTAACACAAAGACTGCTGCTGACAGAGGGACCGCCTCTCAGTCCCGCTCTTCTGCCATGCCATCTTGGGCCATCAAACTGCAGGATAAGATGAAGACTCTCTTCTGTATGCAGGCTAAGGGCCAGTACCAGACGCACATGGCTCAGAAGGAGAACCGTCAGAGGCACAAGTGTGTCCTAAGGACTCTTGATGTTGACATCTCTAGCGGATCAGAGGACGACATAACTCCAGAGGCTACTTGGATGTGGGCTCAAGGTTACCAGTGGTCTGGCGCTGAGGAGGAAGAGGAGGAGCAGGACGATCCGGAGGGTACGGACAAGTCTGGCGATGCTGAGGATGAGGAGTAATCACCTGTGGCGTTAGGTGTGCCCCTTTTTGGTGTCTTGTGCCAAAGGGGAGAGAGTCTAGGAGCTGGATTTGCTTTGAGAGTCGAACTTTGCTTTGCTTATCTTTCGTGTTTTTCTTCGAACTTGGTTTGATTCTATTTTGCTATCTTGTGTGAGACATGAACTTGTGTGAGATTTATTTCCATCATATGTTGTGAGTCATATGCTCCTTATTGTCATATATCTCTATCTTTTGTTCTCATATTATTCTCTGTGCAAATCCGGTATTGTCATCAATCCACCAAAAAGGGGGAGATTGTTGGGGCATAGTTTATGCCTAAGTAATTTTGGTGATTGATGACAGTACCGCAAAGGACTAACCGTGTGTGTTAAGATTTCAGATAACACACGCCAACGGCACAAGACGACTCGCCCCCTCGTTCGTGGAACAGAAGCACGGCGTTCTCTACGATTCTCTTTAATTGAGTCAAAGGAAAGCCGTACTATTAAGAGGGGAACCGTAGTGGAAAGGTTTGGGTGGAATCAATCATTGCACGCGCACACTTCACATATTTTCCCCTTGCCGGCAACTTTGGAGTGGCTCCCGCCTTTGTGTTTCCTTCGTCTTTGCAAATGGTCCCCCAGCGGTAGTACCGCTGGAGTGCTAGCGGTAGTACCGCTACAGCCAGCGGTAGTACCGCTAGCTAGCGGTAGTACCGCCCCTGGTCAGCGGTAGTACCGCTCCAGGAGCTTAGTACCGCCTGCCTAGCGGTTGTACGTGGACGGACCTTTTTGCGAAGACTTTCTTGGCGGTAGTAGTGCTTATGCACTACGAGGGGCCCAGCGGTAGTACCGCTGCAGCCAGCGGTAGTACCGCTCGACTCGGGCTGTGAGTGGGAAAACGGTTGGATTTCCCCCCCCCCCCACTATATAAAGGGTTCTTCTAGCTGTGGAACCCTATCTCTTACCCTCCCAAGATCTATTCTTGCTCCCTAAGCTCAAAAGTGCCCGATCTCTCTCCCTAGCCAATCAAACTTGTTGATTCTTTGGGGATTGGTTGAGAAGGCCTAGATCCACACTTCCACCAAGAGAAAAGTTGATTCCCCCACCAATCCCTTGCGGATCTTGTTACTCTTGGGTGTTTGAGCATCCTAGACGGTTGAGGTCACCTCGAAGCCACATTCCATTGTGGTGAAGCTTCGTGGTCTTGTTGGGAGCCTCCAAGCTTTGTGTGGAGTTTGCCCCAACCTTGTTTGTAGAGGTTCGGTCGCCGCCTTCAAGGGCACCTATAGTGGAATCACGGTACCTTGCATCGTGCGAGGGCGTGAGGAGAATACGGTGGCCTTAGTGGCTTATTGGGGAGCATTGTGCCTCCACACCACTCCAACGAAGACGTACTTCCTCTCAAAGGGAAGGAACTTCGGTAACACATCCTCGTCTCCATCGGTTCCACTTGTGGTTATCTCTAACCTTTACTTTGTGTATGCTTATGTTGTCGTCTATCTCTTACTTGTCTTAGTAGCTCTCGTTATTAGCTTCATTAGGGTTCACCCCATTGTTGTAATATTTGTGAACCCATATGTTGTTTACCTTAACTTGCTAAGATTAATTAAAAAGTGGTCGCTGCCTATTCACCCCCCCCTCTAGTCAACCATATCGATCCTTTCACTAGAGAGAGACATGCACTCACCATGATTTTGTCGAGCTTCACTTATATCCTTTGGTAGACAATTCAGCTCACATGTGCTTCCCTTATATCTTTTGAGCTAGATACTTTTGCTCTGTGTGCTTCACTTATATCTTTTAGAGCACAGCGGTGCGTGGCTTGGTAGTTGATCTATGCTATGAAAGTAGTCTCAAAAGGGGTAGTTATCCAAAGGGATACAAAAACTTCCACCTTCATGTGCATTGAATAGTTAGAGAAGTTTGATTCATCTCAAATAGTTTTGACTTGTGGTTGTGGTAATATTGAAGTTATGCTAGTAAGGTGTTGTGGATCTAGAAATACTTGTGTTGATGTTAGTGATTCCCGTAGCATGCACGTGTGGTGAACCGCTATGTGATGAAATATGAGCATGATTAGTCTATTGATTGTCATCCTTTGCGTGGCGGTCAGGATCGCGCGATGGTTTATACCTACCAACCCTTCCCCTAGGAGTATGCGTTGAATGCTTTGTTTTGGTTACTAATAAAACTTTTGCAACAAGTATATGAGTTCTTCATGACTAATGTTGAGTCAATGGTTTAGATGCACTTTCACCTTCCACCATCACTATCTTCTTAGTGTCGTGCAACTTTCGCCGATGCACAAAACCCACCATTAGCCTCCCTCAAAACAGCCACCATACCTACCTACTATGGTTTTTTCAAAGTCATTCCGAGATATATTGCCATGCAACTACCACCATGACATGTGCCACCACGTCTACATTGTCATTGCATGGTCGTAAGATAGCTAGCATGATGTTTCCATTAAATGTCTATGCCATGCTAGATCATTGTCACGGTACACTACCGAAGGCATTCCATATAGAGTCATCGTTGCTCTAAGTTTTGAGTTGAAAGTGTGATGGTCATCATTGATGGAGCATTGTCCCATGTGAGGAAATAAAAGAGGCCAAAGATGCCCACCAAAAAAAAGAGGCCAAAGAGCCCACCAAAAAAATAAAAATAATAAGAGAAAAAGAGAGAAGGGACAATGCTACCACTTTTCCACACTTGTGCATATTAAGCACCATGATCTTCATGATTGAGAGTCTCTCGTTTTGTCACCACCATATAGCTAGGGGGGAATTTTCATTATATAACTTGGCTTGTATATTCCAATGATAAGCTTCCTCAAAATTGCCTTAGGTCTTCGTGATCAAGCAAGTTGGATGCACACCCACTAGTTTTCTTTAAGAGCTTTCACATACTCTTAGATCTAGTGCATCATTTGTATGGCAATCCCTACTCATTCACATTGATATCTATTAATGAGCATCTCCACAGCTCATTGATATGCGCAGTTAATGTGATCATCTTCTCCTTTTTTGGTCTTGCAACCTCCACCACACTCCACACCACTTATAGTGCTAAAACCATGGCTCACGCTCATGTATTGCGTGAGAGTTGAAAAGGTTTGAGAAAGTAAAGGTGTGAAACAATTACTTGGCCAATACCGGGGTTCTGCATGATTTAAATTCGTTGTGCAATGATGATAGAGCATAGCCAGAATATATGCTTTTGTAGGGATAACTTTCTTTTGGCCTTGTTATTTTGAAAGTTCATGATTACCTTGCTAGTTTGCTTGAATTATTGTTGTTTCCACGTCAATAGCAAACTATTGTTTTGAATCTAATGGATCTGAACATTCACGTCACATAAGAGGAGTTACAAAGGACATCTATGCTAGGTAGCATGAAAGCATCAAAAATTCATTCTTTATCACTTCCCTACTCGAGGACGAGCACGAGTTAAGCTTGGGGATGCTTGATACGTCTCAAACGTATCTATAATTTTTGATGATTTCATGCTGATATCTTGTCATCCTTGGATGTTTTATGTACCTTTTATATCTTTTTTGGGACTAACTTATTAATTCAGTATCAAGTGTCAGTTCCTGTTTTTTCTGTGTTTTTGGCTCTCTTCAGATCTGATTTTGGAACGGAGTCCAAACGGAATAAAATCCCCGAATTAAATTTTTCCCGAACGGAAGAAGATCAGGGGGCTTCTGGGCCTAGCCAGGAGGGCTACAGGGAGCCCAAAAGCCCCCATCCGCCACCAGGGGGCGGTGGTGGGCAGGCTTGTGGCCTCCCTGGCGCCCCCCTGACCTAGATCCTTCGCCTATATATTCCCTAAAATACAACAAAAATAAAGGGATCCACGAAAATACTTTTCCGCCGCCGCAAGCTTACGTTTCCGCAAGATCTCATCTGGAGACCCTTCCCGGTGCCCTGCCGGAGGGGACTTTGGAGTTGGAGGGCTTCTAAATCAACATCATCGCCCCTCCAATGACTCGTGAGTAGTTCACTTCAGACCTACGGGTCCGTAGTTAGTAGCTAGATGGCTTCTTCTCTCTCTCGGATCTTCAATACAAAGTTCTCCATGATCTTCATGGAGATCTATCCGATGTAATCCTCTTTGGCAGTATGTTTGTCGAGATCCAATGAATTGTGGATTTGTGATCAGATTATCTATGATATGTATTTGAGTCTTTGTTGATTTCTTATATGCATGATTTGATATCCTTGTAAGTCTCTCTGAGTCTTGGGTTTTGTTTGGCCAACTAGATCTATGATTCTTGCAATGGGAGAAGTGCTTGGTTTTGGGTTCTTATCGTGTGGTGACCTTTCCCAGTGACAATAGGGGCAGCAAGGCACACATCGTGTAGTTGCCATCAAGGGTAACAAGGTGGTCTTTGTCGTAGATATGAGATTGTCCATCTACATCATGTCATCTTGCTTAAGGTGTCACTCTGTTCTTTTGGACTTAATACACTAGATGCATGCTGGATAGCGGTCGACGTGTGGAGTAATAGTAGTAGATGCAGAAAGTATCGGTCTACTTGTTTTGGACGTGATGCCTATAGATATAATCATTGCCATAGATGACGTCACGACTTTGCGCGGTTCTATCAATTTCTCGACAGTAATTTGTTCACTCACCGTCTACTTGCTTTCATGAGAGAAGCCACTAGTAAAAACTACGGCCCCCGGGTCTATTCACAGCTATCGTTTCCACTTTCGCTTTTACTTTGCTTTGTTACTTTGTTGCTTTCAGTTTCTCACTTGGCGAACAATCTATAAGGGATTGACAACCCCTTTATAGCGTTGGGAGCAAGCTTTTTGTGTTTGTGCAGGCACTTGAGATACTCCTTCAGTGGATCGATACCTTGGTTCTCAAACTGAGGAAAATACTTACCACCGCTGCGCTACATCACCCTTTCCGCTTCGAGGGAAAACCAACGCAAGGCTCCAAGGCCACGGGGGAAATCCTTTGCATATTTGCCTAGGAAGTCCCTTAAGGCGTAGCCGTAGCAGAAGGATTCCTGGTGCCGTTGCTGAGGAGAATCAAGACAAGAATAGTCTCCCGTCAGCACGTGTTTCTGGCGCCATTGGAAGGTCTTTTGTTGCAGTAGCAGTGATCGCTGGATGGGAGCTTGGATATCCGAGTGAAGTGCAGGTGAGTGGAGTGGAGTGGCCAGGGTTTGGTCCGGGGAGGGCATTGAAATGAATATATGTGGGGTTGGGTGAGACAACATGGGTCGGGTCCGATGTGACAGACGCGCTCGGTCACGTCCGGAACTCCCCATATCCGCCTCATATTTGGCCTCACTATGGAGGGTGTCGATCAACCCCGCGCGTTTAGCCAATTTGAGGCATCCATATGGGTTACGTTTTTATGACCGGTCACTGATCAGGCCGTCTGCCCGAGTGTTTGGGACTGGTTCTGGTGATCGGATGCACATGCTCAAAGCGGCATTGCTCACCCCGACAATGCTAGTGGCACACGACACAACGACGCGCTCGATGTGCAGCCGGCGACAACACAACCGAAGAAACTATGCTTGCACCCCACCATGAGAATGGGTTGCCGCGATGCCACCCAGATCGCGAGGGGCCGACCGAAGACGACAACGAAGCGACCAGACACGCCGGCCCCACCCAAGGTAAGCCGCTACGGGACAGGCCCTGTTACAGCATCTACAACCATGTACCTTTAATTCGACCGCTCAGACGTTTGCGGATGCGTCCGATCTATGAGAGGGTGTGTCCGTTTTGAGCCTCTATTTATCCGTCCGCGCATCCATAATTCTTAATTTCTTCTTCATACATCCATTCACTTGCACATGATTGATGGACATGAAGAGAGAGAGAAAATGAATAAAAAAAGGAAAAGGTTGGTTCGGACGGGGTCGCGTCCTACGTGGCGGACTAATGGGACACATTCGCGTGCCTTTATGTTCTTCCTACATTTGAGATGGATATGAGGGTATGTGGACAGCTTAAAAGTATAAAGATGATATGCGGGATTCAATTGGATCGGTTTTTTCTTTTCTTTCCTGATGGATCAATGCTCGATTGGGTCCACGAATGTTTGAGGAGTGTGGTTATAGATGCTTTTAGTTTTTGCACGCACGTGATGTTGGGATATTGATAACGCCGCCTTACAACGAAGAGTTGAAGACTATACTAAATGAACATGCCTAGATTGACCTGAATAAACCATTTTTTTTTCTATTTTCATGCTACTTTCCAAGTATTTTTTAACTGATTTCTACCGATTATAAGGTTGCGCGTGAAAGCTTACCGGCGCATGGATTATTTACGCCTCTTGTGTTCATTTGGTTCTCGGCCACTTCTCTCTCTTCTTCCCTATTTTCCACGTCTAACTACATCTCTACAACCGGATATCTTAAATCCGGCTCCTTAAACATCCGCGGACGTCCTCAGATACATCTGTGAATACTGATCGGTCACGTTTTAAATAATGCAGTCTACATTCGGACATCTTAAATTTTATATCTTAAATCTATACAAACCATGCAACTGCTACGTCGACGCACATACGTCGTTCGACTACTCCATCACTGCTAAACATGTCATCAGACTATCAAAATTTAACATGTTTGGCTATGTTGGAGATCATCTACGGCTGCGTTTGTCCTTCTCGGCGTCCTTGTCGCGGAAATACCGACCGAAAATGTGGTATGGATAGAGCCGGATCTGCTCGTCGCCGGAGCCGTCCTCGCCGCCGCTCACCTCCTTATCCTCCTTCGGTGCCAGTCCGGTCATTTCATGGACCGCCCGATTCTGCTCGCGGGCGAGGGCGTGCGTGTTCCGCTGTTGTCGTTTCTTCAAAATGCGATCGCGGGTGGCTTCCTCCTCTCCGTCCACCGCGCCGCCGCATCAGCCGCCTCCGCCTCCGTCATTTCCTCCACAAGATAGGCATCGGTGATGCTTATCCTCTCCTTCCCATGGTGGACAACCCTTTCTCGATGGGACACGAAGTCCGCGGGTCCGGTCGATGGATCAACCCGCTGGGACATGGATGATCCCGCCCCAGAGGAACTGAGCGCCCTTTGAGCGGACGTTATGAAGTTGTGGCGGTCAGATCATCCCGTCGGCCGGGCGTTGTCCTCGCTCGAGCGGCGGAGTGCAATGTGAACCACTATTGCCTCCTCCGCAACGCACGGGACGACCCCCCGAGTCGACGGATACGGACTGGTTGGAGTCGGATCCGCTGAAGGCCACACCAGAGAAGGCCAGAGATCACCAGAGGTGAGCTTGAATGGCAGATGGAGTACAGAAAAATTGAGTGAAGTGGCTAGGGTTTGGTCCGATCAACGGATGAGGGCGAATATATGTGGCGTCGATGTGGGCTAGTGTAGGCTAAGCGGACGTGCCCGGCCGCACCCCGGCTTTCCATTTTCGCCCCATATTGGAGCTGGAAATGGAGGATGCCGGTCAGCCCGACGTTTGAGACCGATTTAAAAGACTCGTCTGGATTAAATTTTTACTATCCGCGAGTGATTGGGGGCCTGCTCGGACTTTTAAGGAGCAATCGAGGGTTTCGGATGTAGATGCTCGAAGGTCTAGATACAGGTATATCCGGTAGCAAATTCAGAGAAAGAAATGCAATGCCTGAATCTATTAAGATAATGCGCCTGCAAATCGACGGTGACAAGGAAATATAGAAGCAACTCTCATTTCGGACAAGGCGTGGAGCAGACGGCGAGAACGTGCATTGCCATCGCCGAATCTTTTCTTCCGTACCTGTGGGCGTATGCAAACAAAAAATTGCCGGACCAGCTTGGGATAAACTCGAGTACAATCATGAATAATGGACATCATCCACTTGAGACATGTTTTCTTATACTCCGTACGACATAAAGTCGGTCAATCAATTGAACAAGAAAAAAACGATCTACACTATTCATTCTGCAGGGTGTCATTATGAAGTTTGGGGTCCCTAGCTAGAGCAACTCTAGCAGACCCCGCATCCCGCCCCGACTTGAAAAATAACCGTCAAAATGCGGGTAGAGATGAAAAAATCTGCCCGATCAGACCCCGCATTCCGTCCTGGCCCGCAAATATTTTTGCGGGACGCGGCAAAATCTCGACCCCAACCCGTGTATTCGCGGGTTTTCCCCTCGCCGTTGCGGTGCCCTAAACGAAATCGATTGGTGGGAGGGACATTTCAGACCGCGCGGGGTTTGAAAAAGCATATTCCATGAATATGTTTTTTTACGGATCCGTTATGGAGGGTCTGCATCCGCGGCCGTGCGCGTCGGCCCGCAAAGACGTTTTTCCACGAACTGCAAACACGTTTTGCGTGTCAAACGGATGCGGCGAGTTGCTTTTATTGGGCGACTGTTGAACATATGCTACTATGCAAATGTCGTGAGAAGGGCAGGGTCGGTCAAATTGTTTGCAGGTACATAAGCAACTTGAATCGATCCCTTCTTGGTAGAAACATTTTATTTCTTGTAAAGGGCACATATTAAGGAGTTAATTGCATAAAATCCTCACATATCGGGCTTCTTCTGCAAAAAATAACCTGGTCCCTAATCATCTGTAAAAATCACCAAACATTTTGCAAATAGCACTGATAAAGTGATTTAACCTGATTGATCACTTTCTAACAAGTGGGGCCGCATTAAGGAGATGATTTGGTAAATAATTAACATACACATCCCTGAATTTCACAAAGACACCCTTATTTAAAAAATAAAAAAGCAATCAACCCCCTCCCCCCCCCCCCCCCCCCATCACTTGCCTTCTCCAAGGTGGTGGCTGACCTTGACGACCGACGGCCCCTGGCCCTGCCTTGGTCGTGCCTCGACCGTCTGCAGAGGACGATAATGCCACTCGTCATCGAGGAGCGCGGTGTCGGTCGTGGCCCTAATGTATGTCGGAAGTTGCGCTAGCAGCACGAGCTCGGTTGCTGCTCGCGACCCTGAAGGCTGGCGGCACCTTGCCCTGCCGTGGTCGCGCATTCAGTCCCGACCAACGCCAGGGATGTGCTGCACCGGGGGCCGACATGGAGGAGCTCAAAGCTCGAACTCCATTCCTGCATCGCACGGCCAGACGCGGACGTTGCACGTTCACCCGACCTTGCCACTTGTGTCGCTGGAGCTCCGCCGGCCCGCAAGTTCTCTGCCTCGCACGCTGTTGCGTGCTTCTGCTCGGCACCGCAGCTCCCCGACGGTGTGGTTACCCGCAATTGTTTCTGCTCGCGCTGCTCCATGCGGCTGCTGCTGCTGTTTCCCGATGCTCGTCGCTTCTTCCTACGACCGCTGCTGCTCCGCGCTGCTCGCCGCTGTTGCTGCTCGCCACCTCCTCCTCTTCTTTGGGTCCGCCCTGCCGAGGCTCACACTCCTTGCCATGGCAGCCCGACGGTCGGCAAGGTCAGGGCGACGCTGTGTTGACCGAGCTCGCACTGCTTTGCTACTGCCCCAGAGGAGGGGTTGATTGCTTTTCTTTTTTCAGATATAGGGGTGTATGTGTTAATTGTTTGCTAAGTCAGCTTTTTACAACCGGGTCCCACTTGTCAGAAAGTGATCAAACATGCCAAATCACCTTATCAGTGTTATTTACAATTTTCTTTACTAAATGTGCGGTGATTTTTGCAAATTATTAGGGACCAGGTGGTTTTCTGCAGAAGAAGCCCGAAATGTGATGGTTTTATGCAATTAACTCCATATTAGGAGTAGGTTGATAACCAACTTTGTAGGGCATTCTCCCTAATAAAAGAGGATAGCTATGATCCGACTTGAACAAAATGAAATATATTATCGACAAATAATAGCCGCATTTCTTATTAACATCTCGGAGATATTCTGTAATAGTTAGGGCGGTTAAATGAACTCTAATGCGAGCTTCAAGTGGTTCATTCATTTGAACGTAGACTAGAGCTATACCTTTGACTCCTCAATATTTTTTCATCAATTACACCTAGCTCACCCTTAATGGTAGATGCACCTTTTTCACTTGAAGAGTGGTCTAACGTTGGCTATGGTAGATGCACATTTACATGGAGAGTGGTTTAATGTTGGCCACTATGACAAAAAAAATCACACGAGAAGGTCAAGCTCTTTATAGCTTTAGTTATTATGTCTATTCTCATCCGTTACATTTTCGTCCATTCTACATCTAGTGGTCAAATATACCCCCTTCAAAAAAACCTACAAAAGCACCTCGTAGGATGCAACATCAAAGGTCAATCGTCCTCTCTCAATCTTTTTTAAAAGGAGACAAACTTCGAATGCATCATCGTTAATATAGCTCAATAAATAGCACTACATGACAACTTTGGCTTCATGACCACATATTATATGATAAATACAACTCTAGTTTATTCATTAGAATGACACTACTCCCTCCGTTACGGTTTAGAAGACACAATTAGACTTGCGTGCGTTTCCAAAATAGACAAAGATTAAGGCACGTTGCATTTACTCCTAACAGCTAATTAGTACTCCGTTGTACTACTTCTATATGCATGCGTAGTGTGAATGCTATTTTTTAACTCATTTCACAGCCAATCAATAACCACCTAGGTCCTAGAAAATTTGCATGCACGCCTTCTAAACCGTGACGGAGGGAGTACAAAGTTTTATCGTGTAGAAAATATAGAGTCCATTCAAACATGGTGTAGGGCACGTTTTTTCGCGGTTTCTCTATAAGTCATACTCTCCCCAACTTCTTCCATAGGCCCAATATTCACGCAACCAAAAAATTCAAGGAGAGGCAGAGAATAAAAGGGCATAATTTGTTTTGGTTATGTGTGAGATGGTCATTAAATGCCTCCATCAAAATATTTTGTAGGAAGCGCTTCCAACCCTATTCCGCTACCATTCACACGTGTCAAAACAACATCTCAATTGTAAATTAAACCAAGTATTCAAGCAAAGACACATGTGAAATGTTAGTTTTTTGACTATCTGCTGCCCTAGTTTATAGCATAATACATGTGTTTGAAGTATACACCGGAAATCTTCGACATGAAATTTCACACTTTAATGTAACGACATGTGCATATTCAATGCCACATGTTGACTAGGGTGTTAGGGCTCATTTGGGGCTTTCATTTTTTTTTTGCAAGTCTAGTAGAGCCCTCAAACCCTTAAAAATAACCGTTTTTTTACAGTTTTCGTCGAAAAAACGGCGTAGACTAGAACCCTTAAACCCGTAAAAAAAATAGAGGTCCAACCCTCAAACGCCATCGCAGCCTGTAGAAGTGAGGGTTGGGGGGAGAAACTCCCCCCAACCTGCACTCCTCTTCCTCTCCAGCGCGGGAGGGAAGTTTCAGCTCCCTCCCCTTGATCCGCCGCCGCGGCTCCGCTCCGGCCGCCCCGGCCGCCTTCTGCCGCCCCGCCCCGGCTGCCCCGTCCGCAGCGCCGCCCCGCCCCCGCCGCCCCTCCGCAGCGCCGCCCTGCCGCAGCCCCGGCCGCCCTGCCGCAGCCTCGTCCCCGCCGGCCCTCCGCAGCACCGCCGCCCCGGCCGGCCCTCCGCAGTCCCGGCCTCCCCTCCGCCGCCGCCGGCCGGCCCTCCGCAGCCCCGGCCAGCCCTCCGCAGCGCCGCCCCGTCCCGGCCGGCCCTCCGCAGCACCGAAGATTGAGGTTTACATTTTTGCTTTTTTGCTTCATTTTTATATTTTTGCTTCATTGGCACTCACAATTGTTGCCACTCACATTGTGGATGGAGGTGAACAACGACGACATGGACTCGTTGTCCGATGCGTCGGATTGGTCGTCATCCGACGATTCGGACATTGACGAGTTGTTGCAAGACCACGACGTTGAGATGATGAGCCTCCTCGTCGACGTGCAAGCGTTTGAAGACCGCGTGAAGCTTATGGATCAGAGGAGAGGGTCGACGATGGGGCGACTCACCATCTACCGGAAACCGTGCTCTCGGACACGAGCATTTGATGCAAGACTACTTCGCGGAGGTACCTACATACCCTCCTCGTCTCTTTCGCAGAAGGTACTGAATGCGTCGTAGTTTGTTTGTGAAGATTGTCAACGATTGTGAGGCTGCCTCCTATTACTTTAAACGTCGTAGATCCGCCGCCGGTATCATGGGGTTTAGTGCATATCAAAAGATTCGGCGGCAATGCGGGTACTCGCTTATGGCATACCCGCGGATTATACCGACGAGTATCTTCGCATTGGGGAAGATACAACCACGGAGTCCGTCCGTAGGTTTGCCAAGTTGGTCATCCGGTTGTATGGTGAGAAGTATCTTCGGGCACCAAACGAGGAAGATACAAAGAGACTAATGGAAATGAATGAAAAAAGGGGATGGCCGGGGATGCTTGGTAGTCTTGATTGCATGCATTGGAGGTGGAAAAATTGCCCAAAGGCATGGCACGGGACGTATTGCGGTAAAAGCCGTGATGCTACCATTGTGCTTGAGGCCGTAGCATCGGAGGACACATGGATTTGGCATGCATTCTTTGGGTTGCCGGGAACACTCAATGATATCAATGTCCTCAATAGATCTCCATTGTTCAAAAGATTAATTTCTGGGGATGCTTCAGCTTGCAACTACAAAATCATGAACAATGAGTATTCAATGGGATACTATCTCACCGATGGCATCTATCCCGAATGGGCAACTCTTGTGAAGTCCATCAAGGAGAAAAATGGGGTGCCCTTAACAAGAAAAGAGGCTCATTTCACCAAGGCACAAGAGGCAGCCCGCAAAGATATTGAGAGAGCTTTTGGTGTTTTACAAGCAAGGTTTGCCATAGTTCGGGGTCCAGCTCGGTTTTGGGAAAAAAACCTTGGTGAACATCATGAAATGTTGTGTGATTCTACACAACATGATCCTAGAGGATGAGAGAGGGTTAAACCTCCCTTGTTTCTATGACAATGTTGGTACCCGTGTGCAACCGGAAAGAAACCCTTCTCGCATACACGCCTTTCTTCAAGCACATCGTGAGATTGAGGATGCAACCACTCATGGTCGTCTCCGGGATGATCTAGTAGAGCACCACTGGCAGTTGGATGGGCGGCGTATTGGCCCATGACGTATCTTTGTTTTACTTTTCTATGTCCTATTTGATTCAAACAATTGTTGTAATTTGCTCAAACATTGTTTTATGTTGTAATTTGCTCAAACATTGTTGTAATAATTTGAATGATTATTGTTTTATTCGGTGCTGTAATAATAACTAGAATGATTATTGTTTTATGTCAAATGTGATTGAATTTGTGATATGTCATATGATGAAATGTGTGATATATGAAATGACATTTTAAGGTTTGGGGTTGGGGCAAAGACTAGAACCCTCAAACCCAACCCTTATAACGGAATCCGTTATAAGGGTTGGGTTTGAGGGTTCTAGTCTTTGCCCCTGTTTTTCAACCCTTAAAAGTGTCAAAAATGGGCAATTCTCAACCCTTAAAACTGATTTTACATTTAAGGATTTGAGGGTTCTACTAGAGATGCTCTAACAAAAAGAGAAACAAGGCACTTAAACATACAACTATAGCTAGCCATAATGCGAAAATGTTCACTTAACCTTAGTCATAGGCAATGAACTATTTAGTCTGCATATAGATATATACCTACGTGATGGACAAAATAACCTAATTTTATGATTTGGATGTATCCATATCTATATCTTCTGTTTCAACCTTATACATTCATTTATCCTTGTTGTGTGTTTAAAAAAAAGACAATTCAAGTGCATCATTCATCACTGCAGCACCCGAATAAAGCTGCTACTCAGCAAAAAAGCCCTTGTAATGTAACTTCAATCATTAAGTTTTACCAGAAAAGCGAAGTTCAAGACATTTGTATGCATGCATTCTACATGTGGCCAACCAAAATCTGCAAGAAAATACACCATTTCGAAGAGAGACAAAACACACACCATTTGCATGCATTTTCTAGGCTGGTGCGTGACCTGAGGCTGACATAAGCCTCTTGCTTTAAGCATTGTTTAGCATGAGTTAGTTTACCAAAATGAATGACCCAAGGGAGGTACACCCTTCAGCATTTGCATGTTAAGTAGCACCGATTCAAGTGCATGAGTCAACAACAAAACCACCAGCTGTCCATATGGTACCATTAAAAACACTACACGCACATACAAAGTGTATGGATGAAGCAAAGATAATTTTTTTTATTATTAGTAAAAAAACATGCATACATTGTACCCATTTTTAGCATTTGGAATGAATGCATCATTCCTCTCGAGAGACAGGGTAGTAAAGTCTGCATTGGAAACTTACAACATCTTGCCAAACAAAGGGTAAGAGAAAATGAATAGAGATATAGCCTGCATTATATCCATCATTTAGCCAAGAATAGCATTAGCTTCGGGCAATTTGGCAAATAAAAAAAGACTCACACAAGTTATATTCGATTAAATTAAGTATATTAGACCTAATAAGTATTTAAAGAATCAGAATGCAAAAAACCATATTAAGACATCAACCTTTCCCAAACATATAATACATCTTTGTATATTCACACTCTTAAATGAGAGTGGAGTAAATCCAACTTTCGTACAATATCTCGATAGAAACACAAGGTAGAATGTCATTTTAGTAGTTAGGTCAAGAGGTTTTTAAGATGTTTCTTCTTAGCCGAATAGGACCGATGGTCTGCAAGTTGTTCTGTAGAGGCCAAAGCTGGTGCTAGCTGAAGCATTTTCTTTGTACTCCCTCTGTTATAAAATGTAGGACGTCTTTTAGCCAACTACACAAAAAGATCGGAAATTGCTTTTGAAGGCCGAGCTCCATGAAGGCCTCCAAATGCAAAATTTAAATTTTGTGAAAATTCGTATTTTTACATTTTAAAAATTTCAGAAGAAAAATTCATAGATAGACGAAGGTATAATGCACAAGTGTGTAAAATTTCAGTACTAAATACATTAAAATAAAGGTTGTGCAAAAAAAAAAATCTAAGACTTTTTAACACATGATACTATTCATTTTTTTCAGATCGTAATTTTTTTTTTACAGGCCGTGTTTCAAACTATTTCAATCTAAAATTTTACACACATACGGCTCACATCCATGTTTACTTATACATTTTTTCAGATTTTTCTAAAACCAAAACTTCCGAATTTTGATTTTTTTTTTAAATATCAGCCTCTATGGAGGTCAAGAGCCAAAACGTCATTCTCACAAAAAGCCGTCTTATATTTCGTTGTAGAAGCAGTATTTACACGTGATCTGAACCGTCGATTTCGTAGCCGCATACGACCGTTGCGTCGATCACGGCCGTAGACGGTGCGTTTTCCGCTTATAATTGCAGCCGCACCGCAGCGCGCAGAGGCACAGAGCAGCGCGCAGGCAGGCGAGTCCTGGCTTCGGTCCTGGGGACAAACGAGACGCCAAAAATAAGAAGCGGCGAAGGGGACGATCAAACCGCGAGAGGGAGGGGGAGGAGCGGAGGAGGCGGCTTCGACTCGCGCCGCGGTCCGGCCGGGGGTATGGAGGCGAACGGGCGCGGGGACAATGACGCCGCGCGGGCGCCGCTGCTCGCGGGGCGGCGGCGGAACTCGGTGGGGTCGATGCGCGGGGAGTTCGTGTCGCGGCTGCCCAAGAAGGTGCTCGACGCCGTCGACCCGGAGAGGCCGTCCCACGTCGACTTCTCCCGCTCCAAGGGCCTCCTGGAAGGTTCGGCAGGCCATCCTCCTCGCATTACTTCCTTTTTTTCTTTTCTTGATCTGTATTTGGCGAGCATTCCGCTGGCGTCTTGCCTTGGTCGTCGTGATGTTGGCAGCATGTTACGGGGGAGGTGGCACTTTTTGGGGTTTTCTTGTTGGAGTCTCATGGGGTGAACTGGTGCTGATTGACTGAATGGTTGGTGGTGATTCTGGATTCCGGAATTCCATGGATAATTCGTTGCTTTGGTGATCACCTTTATACTGTTATCATGGGCAGTTTTTATCATGTGTTTTCTGAAAAAGTAGCAGCTATCTTACTTTGTGATGGAACACGAGTTCACTATGTTTTGGTACTTTCTAGTAGTGGTTTCCAACGCTTGCAACTTGTAAACCCAAGTTATGTTTGTCTATTGGGTGACATTTTCACCTTCCTTTATTGTTGTCTTGGTCCTAGCCCCCATGCCATGCTGTTTAAGATTAGTCCAATATCCCTTTTTGTGCCTGTTCTGGTCAAAACTCATTCCAATTATTTTAATTCTCTTTGGAAAAACATTTCAGGCATATAAAAATGGGTAGATGCAGTAGTAATAGTATATGGCGTGGTGTGCCTCTGTTTACAGTTAACCTGAAACTGTGCTGTGATTTTAGCTGTGCTAGCTAGCACATTGCTCATTTCATTTTTGTTGCCTGTAGTCTCTACTGACTTGCCCAATTTCGGTCCTCTCTCTAGATCTTACGGAGTAGTTCAGATACCAAAACATCAAGACAAAACAATCAATTTTCAAAGGGAGGGAACATCTAGAATCTACAATAGCGGCCGGCGTTGGTTTTTAATACCAACATCTCTATCAGGATGTTCTGCATCTGCTGATGTGTTCTTTTCTATGAATATTTTAATTGGAAACTGCAAAATTTGGGCTTTTCTTCATTGAGATTAATTTTTTGGGGTTGGAGTGAGACTTCTCCACAGTTTCGAAAGTAAGTTAGAAGTGAGATTGAACTGGGCAACCTCGTGTGGGCAACCCTACAACCCTGTTCTTGGATTAGATACTGAACGCACACCTCTCTGAGGCAAAACGGTGTTGCAAATTTTCAACCACTTTTTTATTTTTTTGAGATTTCATCGGCTGTACACTTTGATTCTTTAGTAGTTGTTGTGTTCTTTCTTTGTTTCTTTTAAAACAAATGGGAGAGTTATTTTACTTCTATGAGTTGTTGGATCCAATCCAACCTAGCTGTCTCAGGACTGTCCTTGTCTGTCCTTGTTGTTCTTGGACAAAAATAGATGTCGAACAGTGGGTCAGACTATCTCATTCATAGTCTGCTAACATTGCATCGTTGAAATTCATTATTTTCTGTTCCTATTCCTTTTTTTAACCTTTTATCTGGTTTTGTTCACATTTTTATTTGTTTTCCAGATGTTCCAATTTTCACTTGCCAGGTTTTTTTTACCAAGAAACAGTTATTATATACTTACTGTTAATATAAGTATGCCATAATTTACTATGGTGTAATCTACAAGTATATCATGTAGGAACTATTCCTAATATTTCATAGGTATTTGATGGTTCCCCACAAATGTGGTATACGACCCAATCATTTTCCTCTTTCTATATGCACAATATGAACACTTCTATTAACCTACTGATTTAGTGTGATTACCTTTTGGGCTTACATAGGAGAGAAAGAATACTACGAGAAACAATTTGCCACATTGAGATCCTTCGAGGAAGTTGACTCTATAGAAGAATCCAATGTAATAAGTGAAGAAGAAGAGCTCATGGAGCAAAGACAGAGTGAATTTGCTATGAAGATATCAAATTATGCAAATGTTGTTCTCTTGGCATTGAAGGTTGGTATTTCCCCTCTGTATTTAGTAAACTTGCTTAGACTCCTTTAGGTTGACTATAGAATTCATGCTCTCTCGTTTTTGTCAGATATATGCCACAGTGAAAAGTGGGTCAATTGCTATTGCTGCATCAACACTTGATTCATTGCTCGACCTCATGGCTGGTGGTATCCTTTGGTTCACACATCTCTCAATGAAGAGCATCAACGTCTACAAGTATCCCATTGGTAAATTGAGGGTGCAACCAGTAGGCATTATCATCTTCGCAGCCGTTATGGCTACTTTAGGTATGTTTTCTCAAGTCATGTCCTTGTTTACTTTCCATTAGACTATTACCGTTGTCTTCAAATTTTGAAGAATAATCATTTCGCATTTCCAGGATTCCAAGTATTTCTTCAAGCAGTTGAAAAGCTGGTAGTGAACGTGACTCCAGATAAATTGACCCCACCACAACTCATGTGGCTATATTCAATCATGATCTTTGCAACAGTAGTTAAGCTAGCCCTGTGGTTCTACTGCCGGACATCTGGTAACAACATAGTCCGCGCCTATGCTAAGGTTTATATCTGTTTCTCAATTAGCCTGATTCAAATGAACAAATGAGCATAGTTTACCAGAAGTAATTGGCTATTTTCACAGGATCATTATTTTGATGTGGTCACAAATGTTGTTGGTTTGGCTGCTGCTGTTCTTGGTGACATGTTCTACTGGTGGATCGACCCAGTTGGTGCAATCATCCTTGCAGTCTATACAATTACAAACTGGTCTGGAACAGTGTGGGAAAATGCAGGTTTGCAGTACTTGTTATAACATTAAAACTTGACATATGAAACACCACTTGTAGTATATAGTTCTCCAATCATATAAATAATCTGATGCCACAGGAAAATATTTGGCACAAGAACATCTGTTAGGACAAACTGTTTGTAGGCCTACTGGACGTGGATGCCTCAAAGCCCTCCAGTCAATCTCCATTAAAGAAACCGCCAACAGTTCTAACAGTCTTTTTTATATAATTCATAGAAATACATTACTTAAATCCATTGATTACTGTGACAGATTTGGGACTGATATATAAGTAAAACTGCTGCATGTTACAGTTTACAATTCACGCTAGCCTGGCATATGGTTATATAATTAACACATGATGCTATCCTTGATGCAGTATCACTAGTAGGTGAATCAGCTCCCCCGGAAATGCTGCAGAAGTTGACATACCTAGCCATCAGACATGACCCTCAAATTAAGCGTGTTGATACAGTTCGGGCATACACCTTTGGAGTGCTTTACTTTGTTGAGGTTAGTATATCCTACTTCTATTTTCTGTTATTTTACATGCTCTTCTTTTAAGTGAATGTACATTCCCTTCCCTGCAATATTAACCAAGAGATGTATACTATATATGTTATGACCGGCATCGCTTATAGCCGGAGAAGGCCCAATGGACCCGTTTAGTTAGGGGTTTAGCCCAAGTTATCTTATTTTTATTAGCATCGAGATTATATAAACAGTTGTAAGACACCCTTTTGGAATTAAGCAATAAGACATATTCTATTGCCCGGCTCCTAGAGGAGCCGGAATCCCTAACCCTAGCCGCCGCCACCTTCCCATCGTGCGAGACGGCGCCCTCGCGCCGGCCGCCGCGTTCACGCCCACGCCAGCTCCCCTCCTACCCCTACAATCTCAGGCAGTGGCCCAGTAGGACCCTAGCTCCTACCAATATATCATGCATCTGTTTGAAACCCTGGGTGCTGCACTGATTCTAAACGAAGACTTATTACTGCTTTATCTATTACTATGCGTTTTCCATAGCATTTGTTGGAAGCAGTTGTTGACACTATATACTGCATAAACGAATGAGATGTGCACAGTAGGTTAGGAACTGGATTCAGTAGTTTCATACATACAAATAGTACATAACATTTAAGTACTTTTATGAACTTCACAACTCATGCGATCAGTGGACTGGCAGGTCGATATTGAGCTCCCGGAGGACTTGCCACTCAAGGAGGCACATGCAATTGGAGAATCACTCCAGATAAAGATCGAGGAACTTCCAGAAGTCGAGCGGGCATTCGTTCACCTTGATTTTGAGTGTGACCACAAGCCAGAGCATTCAATCCTCAGCAAGCTTCCTAGCAGCCAGCCTTGATTACTATCCGAATTCACCGTGGACAACATGCAGGATTTGCTGCAGTACTTGATGTCCTGCGCTATATGAAAGGGCTGAAGTCGAGCTAGGCACTGTTGGCCATCTAAGTGAGATAAGCACCAGCGTTGGAGACTGTATAGACTTATTTTGCAGAGCCCTCTAAGGTCTAAGCGCCCTGTTTCGAGTAAAAGTAGGTTCTTTTTGCATGTTGAAGCTGTCATTGTTTGTCTGCCACGAGGGCTGCAATGTGGAAACGTTTGGCACAAAAAGAAAGCAAGCGATTTTTGTGTGCTCAAAATCAGTTTAATTGTGAACTTAGTATGTTGCTTTTTTACTGGTGTGTTTTGTTCTAAGAAAAAAACATTTGGAAAATGATACACTAACTTCGGTTTGCGAAAATTTCCTCGACTTCTACTTTATGAGAGTAACATAACACTATTTTCACCTGGAAATGCAATTCGGCTCTCATATATTAGGGCTCAATGTTTCCAAAGTTTGGTTGTACACTTGCTATTGTCACCTCACTAATCTATTCGTTGGTACTCCCTCCGTAAAGAAGTAATGATCAAAATGCTCTTATATTTCTTTACGGAACGAGTATCTTTTATTGATAATAATCCATTCAGTTTTTTAAAAGACAGTAATCTATCCGTTGCTACTTAGCGAAGGTGTGTTACCTCCATGGGCGCCGGCGGCTATGTGCCACTTGCTGCGAGGCACATCGTTGCCTCGCGCACAGGCGCCGGTGATGGGCCGGCCCAGTAGGACCTCGATCATGATGTCATTAGATTTTTTCCTGTTTTTATTTATTTATTTATTTATATTTCAATGCATATATTTCAAAAATAATTATGAAAATAACAACCATGAATTTTAAAATGATATTAACATAGTATTTTTTATTAGCGCGGTATTAATAATGTTGATAACTTAGAAACAAATTCCACGAAAAAATGTTCCCGTGTTTACAAAATGGATGCAATTTTTTAAAAATATGTGTGTACAGTTGTAAAACAATATTTGTGTAATGTACTTTTCTTAGCACGATTAAAAATGGTGTTCATGATGCCACTAGATTCACTACTCAGTTTTGCATTTAGAAGTTACAACTGATTAAAAATGTCATCGTTCTCTGAGATGCTTGCTAAAAAATGCCACTAGACACCTAAAAAATGTCATTGTTTTGTTAGATGTTTATTCAAAAAAGCGATTAGACATCATTACTGTCAGGTCAAACCCGTTGATGATGTTATATGTTCCAAATACCCCTCAAACCACATGTCAGCTCCCTCTTTCTCACACACACAATGATAAGTGCGCCCCCAATTTGTGAGGAGTAAAATAAGAACACTATTGGGGATCAAGTGGGATAGACACTTTATCGTAGAGAGATACAGGGAGGATTCACTTGCTTATTTAAATGCATATATTTCAAAAAGAATTATGAAACTAAAAACCATGAATTTTAAAATGAAGTTAACATAGTATTTTTTATTAGCGCGGTACTAATAATGTTGATAACTTAGAAACAAATTCCTGACGATGAAAAAATGTCCCCATGCTTACAAAATGGATGCAATTTTTTTTAAATATGTGTGAACAGTTGTAAAGAAATGTTTGTGTAATGTACTTTTCTTTGCACGATTAAAAAATGGTTTTTGTGATGCCACTAGATTCACTACTCAGTTTTGCATTTAGAAGTTACAACTGTTTAAAAATGTCATCGTTCTCTGAGATGCTTGCTAAAAAATGCCACTAGACACCTAAAAAATGTCATCGTTTTGTTAGATGTTCATTCAAAAAAGCGATTAGACATCATTACTATCATGTCAAACCCGTTGATGATGTTATATGTCCAAAATACCCCTAGAACCAGCTTCCTCTTTCTCACACACACAATGATAAGTGTGCCCCCCATTTGTGAGGAGTAAGCAAGTAAATAATTTTATAGGAAAATAAGAACGCTATTGGGGATCAAGTGGGATAGACACTTTATCGTAGTGAGATAGAGGGAGGATTCACTTGCTTATTTAAATGCATATATTTCAAAAATAATTATGAAAATAAAAACCATGAATTTTAAAATGATGTTAACATAGTATTTTTTATTAGCGTGGTACTAATAATGTTGATAACTTAGAAACAAATTCCTGATGATGAAAGAATGTTCCCATGCTTAGTAAATGGATGCATTTTTTTAAATATGTGTGTACAATTGTAAAAAAATGTTTGTGTGATGTACTTTTCTTTGCACGTTTAAAAAATGGTTTTTATGATGCCACTAGGTTCACTACTCAGTTTTGCATTTAGAAGTTACAACTGTTTAAAAATGTCATCGTTCTCTGAAATGCTTGCTAAAGAATTGTTGGGTAACGTAGCATAAATTCAAAAAAAATCCTACGCATATTCAGATCTTCCTATGGAGAGACCAGCAACGAGAGAGGGGTGAGTGTATCTTCATACCTTTGAAGATCGCTAAGCGGAAGCGTTGCTAGAATGCGGTTGATGGAGTCTTACTCGCGGCGATTCAGACCGCGGTGTGATTCCGATCTAGTGCCGAACTACGGCACCTCCGTGTTCAACACACGTGCAGCCCGATGACGTCTCCCGCACCTTGATCCAGCAAGGAGGAGGGAGAGGTTGGGGAAGAACTCCAGCAGCACGACGGCGTGGTGTCGATGGAGATACGAGGTCTCCCGGCAGGGCTTCGCCAAGCACCGACAGAGAGGAGGAGAAAGAAGGGCAGGGCTGCGCCGAGGGAGAGGGAAAAGTCTATCTCAAAACAGCCCCAAACCTCAATTATATATAGGGGGAGAGGGAGGGGGCGCAACCCTTAGGGTTCCCACCCCCAAGGGGTGCGGCAGCCCCCATCTACGCCAGGAGGTGGCGGCCAGGAGGGGAGGAGGGGTGTGGCGCACCCCTGGTGGGCCTTAGGCCCACCTGGCTTAGGGTTTGCCCCCCCTTCCCTCTCTCCTGCGCCTTGGGCTGAGTGGGGGGTGCACCATCCCACCTAGGGGTTGGTTCCCTCCCCCACTTGGCCCATCTAGCCTCCCGGGGTCGTTGCCCCCTTCGGTGGACCCCTGGAGCCACCTCCGGTGGTCCCGGTGGTCCCGGTACGTTACCGGTGATGCCCGAAACACTTGCGGTGTCCGAAACCATCCGTCCTATATATCAATCTTTACCTCCGGACCATTCCGGAGCTCCTCGTGACGTTCGGGATCTCATCCGGGACTCCGAACAACTTTCGATAACCTCGTGTAACAATTCCCTATAACCCTAGCGTCATCGAACCTTAAGTGTGTAGACCCTACGGGTTCGGCAGACACGCAGTCATGACCGAGACACCTCTCCAACCAATAACCATCAGCGGGGTCTGGATACCCATGGTGGCTCCCACTTGGTCCACAATGATCTCATCGGATGAACCACGATGTCAAGGATTCAATCAACCCCGTATACAATCCCTTTGTTTGTCGGTATAGAACTTGCCCGAGATTCGATCGTCGGTATACCTATACCTCGTTCAATCTCGTTACCGGTAAGTCTCTTTACTCGTTCCGTAGCACGTCATCGTGTGACTAACTCCTTAGTCACATTGAGCTCATGATGATGTTCTACCGAGTGGGCCCACAGATACCTCTCCGTCACACGGAGTGACAAATCCTGATCTCGATTCGTGCCAACCCAACAGATACTTTCGGAGGTACCCGTAGTGCACCTTTATAGTCACCCAGTTACGTTGTGACGTTTGATACACCCAAAGCACTCCTACGGTATCCGGGAGTTGCACAATCTCACGGTCGAAGGAAAAGACACTTGACATTAGAAAAGTTTTAGCATACGAACAATACAATCTAGTGCTATGCTTAGGATTGGGTCTTGTCCATCACATCATTCTCCCAATGATGTGATCCCGTTGTCAATGACATGTAATGCCCATGACCAGGAAACCATGATCATCTATTGACTAACGAGCTAGCCAACTAGAGGCTTGCTAGGGACACATTGTGATCTATTTATTCACACATGTATTACCGTTTCCTGTTAATACAATTATAGCATGAACGATAGACGATTATCATGCACAAGGAAATATGATAATAACCATTTTATTATTGCCTCTAGGGCATATTTCCAACAGTCTCCCACTTGCACTAGAGTCAATAATCTAGTTACATTGTGATGTATCGAACACCCATAGCATTATGGTGTTGATCATGTTTTGCTCGTGGAAGAGGTTTAGTCAACGGGTCTGCAACATTCATATCCGTGTGTACTTTACAAATATATATCACTCCACTCTGGACATGGTCCTGGATGGAGTTGTAGCGGCGTTTGATGTGCTTCGTCTTCCGGTGAAACCTGGGCTCCTTGGCTATGGCAATGGCCCCAGTGTTATCACAGAAGAGTGTCATTGGACCTGACGCACTTGGAACCACTCCAAGGTTGGTGATGAGCTCCTTCATCCAAATTCCTTCATGAGCCGCTTCTGAAGCAGCTATGTACTCCGCTTCACATGTAGATGCTGCCACGACTTCTTGCTTGCTGTTGCACCAGCTCACTGCCCCACCATTCAAAACATATACGTATCTGGTCTGTGACTTAGAGTCATCCGGATCTGTGTCGAAGCTGGCGTCGGCGTAACCCTTTACGACGAGCTCTTCGTCACCTCCATAAACGAGAAACATTTCCTTAGTCCTTTTTAGGTACTTAAGGATATTCTTGACCGTTGTCTAGTGTTCCATACCGGGATCACTTTGGTACCTCCCTACCAAACTTATGACAAGGTTTATACCAGGTCTGGTACACAACATGGCATACATAAGAGAGCCTACGGCTGAAGCGTAGGGGACAGAACTCATCTTCTCTCTATCTGCTGCCGTGGTCGGTGACTGAGTCTTACTCAATCTCATACCTTGCAAAACTGGCAAGAGCCCTTTCTTTGAGTTTTCCATATTGAACTTCTTCAATATCTTGTCAAGGTATGTACTTTGCGAAATACCTATGAGGCGTCTCGATCTATCTCTATAGATCTTGATGCCTAATATGTATGCAGCTTCTCCAAGGTCCTTCATTGAAAAACTCTTGTTCAAATAGGCCTTTATGCTCTCCAACATTTCTGCCTTGTTCCCCATCAATAATATGTCATCCACATACAGTATGAGGAAAGCTACAGAGCTCCCACTCACTTTCTTGTACAGACAGGCTTCTCCGTAAACCTGTATGAACCCAAATGCTTTAATCACCTCATTAAAGCGAATGTTCCAACTCCGAGATGCTTGCACCAGCCCATAGATGGAGCGCTCGAGCTTGCACACTTTGTTAGCACCCTTAGGGTCGACAAAACCTTCTGGTTGCATCATATACAACTCTTCCTTAAGGTTCCCGTTAAGGAACGCTGTTTTGACGTCCATTTGCCAAATTTCATAATCATAAAAGGCGGCAATCGCTAACATGATTCAGACTGATTTCAGCTTCGCTATGCGAGAGAAAGTCTCTTCGTAGTCAACTCCTTGAATTTGTCGAAAACCCTTTGCGACAAGTCGAGCTTTATAAACGGTTACATTACCGTCTGCATCAGTCTTGTTCTTGAAGATCCATTTATTTTCTATGGCTCGCCGGTCATTGGGCAAGTCCACCAAAGTCCATACTTTGTTCTCATACATGGATCCTATCTCAGATTTCATAGCTTCAAGCCATTTGTTGGAATCCGGGCCCGCCATCGCTTCTTCATAGTTCGAAGGTTCATCGTTGTCCAACAACATGATTTCCATCACAGGGTTGTCGTACCACTCTGGTGCGGAGCGTGCCCTCGTGGACCTTCACGGTTCAGTATTAACTTGATCCGAAGCTTCATGATCATTATCATTGACTTCCTCTTCAGTTGGTGTAGGCGCCACAGGAACAACTTCTCGCGCTGCGCTACTATCCTGTTCAAGAGGGGGTGTAATTACCTCATCAAGTTCTACCTTCCTCCCACTTACTTCTTTCGAGAGAAACTCTTTCTCTAGAAAGGATCCGTTCTTGGCAACAAAGGTTTTACCTTCAGATATAAGATAGAAGGTATACCCAATAGTTTCCTTAGGGTATCCTATGAATACACATTTCTCCGCTTTGGGTTCGAACTTTTCTGGTTGAAGTTTCTTCACATAAGCATCGCAGCCCCAAACTTTAAGAAACGACAACTTAGGTTTCTTGCCAAACCATAGTTCATACGGTGTCGTCTCAACAGATTTAGACGGTGCCCTATTTAAAGTGAATCCTGCAGTTTCTAATGTGTATCCCCAAAATGATAGCGGTAGATCGTACCATATCTAATAAAGTGCGATTACGACGTTCAGACACTTCGTTGCGTTGCGGTGTGCCAGGCGGCGTCAGTTGTGAAACGATTCCACACTTCCTTAGGTGTGTGCCAAACTCGTGACTCAAATATTCTCCTCCACGATCAGATCGTAGACACTTAATTTTTCTGTCACGTTGATTCTCGACCTCACTCTGAAATTCCTTGAACTTTTCAAATGTCTCAGATTTGTGCTTCATCAAGTAGATATACCCATACCTACTCAAATCATCGGTGAGAGTGAGAACATAACGATAGCCACCGCGAGCTTCAACGTTCATTGGACCACACACATCAGTATGTATTATTTCCAATAAGTTGGTTGCTCTCTCCATTATTTCTGAGAATGGAGTCTTAGTCATCTTGCCCATGAGGCACAGTTCGCATGTGTCAAATGATTCAAAGTCAAGAGACTCTAATAGTCCATCAGTATGGAGCTTCTTCATGCGCTTAACGCCGATATGACCAAGGCGGCAGTGCCACAAGTATGTGGGACTATCATTATCAACTTTACATCTTTTGGTACTCACACTATGAATATGCGTAACATCATGATGGATATTCATCAAGAATAAACCATTCACCAGCGGAGCATGACCATAAAACATATCACTCATATAAATAGAACAACCATTATTCTCTGACTTAAATGAGTAGCCGTCTCGCATTAGACAAGACCCTGATACAATGTTCATGCTTAAAGCTGGTACTAAATAACAATTATTAAGGTTTAAAACTAATCCCGACGGTAGATGTAGAGGTAGCGTGCCGGCGGCGATCACATCGACCTTGGAACCATTCCCGACGCGCATCGTCACCTCGTCCTTGGCCAGTCTCCGCTTATTCCGCAGTTCCTGCTTTGAGTTGCAAATGTGAGCAACAACACCGGTATCAAATACCCAGGAGCTACTACGAGCGCTGGTAAGGTACACATCAATAACATGTATATCACATATACCTTTAACGTTGCCGACCTTCTTGTCTGCCAAGTATTTGGGGCAGTTCCGCTTCCAGTGACCCTTTCCCTTGCAATAGAAGCACTCAGTCTCAGGCTTGGGTCCATTCTTTTTCTTCTTCCCGGCATCTGGCTTACCGGGCGCGGCAACGGCTTTGCCGTCTTTCTTGAAGTTCTTCTTACCCTTGCCCTTCTTGAAACTAGTGGTCTTGTTGACCATCAACACTTGATGCTCTTTCTTGATTTCTACTTCTGCAGACTTGAGCATCGAGTACAACTCAGGAATGGTCTTCTCCATCCCTTGCATGTTGTATTTAAGCACAAAGCCTTTGTAGCTTGGTGGGAGAGACTGGAGGATTCTGTCAATTATAGCATCATCCGGAAGTTCGACTCCAAGTGAAGTCAGACGATCGTGTAACCCAGACATTTTGAGTATGTGCTCGCTGACAGAAGTGTTCTCCTCCATCTTACAGCTAAAGAACTTGTCGGAGACTTCATATCTCTCGACACGGGCATGAGCTTGAAAACTAGCTTCAACTCTTGGAACATCTCATATGCACCGTGTTGCTCAAAACGCCTTTGGAGCCCCGTTTCCAAACTGTATAACATGCCACACCTAACCAGAGAGTAGTCATCACTCCGCATTTGCCACACGTTCAGAATGTCCTGGGCTGCTGCGGGAGCGGGAGGGTCACCTAGCGGCGCATCAAGGACATAAGCCTTTTTAGCTGCTTCAAGGATGAGCTTCAAGTTGCGAACCCAGTCCGCATAGTTGCTACCATCATCTTTCAGCTTGTTTTTCTCTAGGAATGCGTTGAAATTGAGGTTGACGTTGGCCATCTACAATATTTATAAAGACAACTTTTAGACTAAGTTCATGACAATTGAGTTCATTTAATCAAATTAAGTATGAACTCCAGTTAAATCGACATCCCTCTAGTCATCTAAGTGATACATAATCCATGTTGACTAACCCGTGTCCGATCATCACGTGAGACGGACTAGTCACCATGCTGAGCAACTTCATGCTGATCGTATTCAACCATACGACTCATGTTCGACCTTTCAGTCTCTTGTATTCGAGGTCATGTCTGTACATGCTAAGCTCGTCGAGTCAACCTAGGTGTTTCGCGTGTGTAAATCTGGCTTACACCCGTTGTATGCGAACGTTAGAATCTATCACACTCGATCATCACGTGGTGCTTCGAGACAACGATCCTTCGCAACGGTGCACACTTAGGGGAATATGTTCTCAAAATTTTAAGAGGGATCATCTTATTATGCTACCGTCGTTCTAAGCAATAAGATGAAAAACATGATAAACATCACAATGCAATCATATAGTGACATGATATGGCCATTATCATCTTTGCTCTTTCGATCTCCATCTTCAGGCATCGCATGATCATCATCGTCACCGGCGTGACACCACGATCTCCATCATCATGTCTCCATGGAGTCGTCACTCCAACTACTACTATCACTACTACTATAGCTAACCGTTAGCAATGAAGTAAAAGTAGTAAGCACATGGCATTGCATCTCATACAATAAATTAAGACAACTCCTATGGCTCCTCCTGGTTGTCATACTCATCGACATGCAAGTCATGAAACCTATTACAATAACATGATCATCTCATACATCATACATGCAACATCACAACTTTGGCCATATCACATCACATGTCAAACCCTGCAAAAACAAGTTAGACGTCCTCTAATTGTTGTTGCAAGTTTTACGTGGCTGATTTGGGTTTCTAGCAAGAACGCTTTCTTACCTACGTGACAGCCACAACGATGATATGCCAAAGCTATTTACCCTTCATAAGGACCCTTTTCATCAAATCCAATCCGACTAGAGTAGGAGAGACACACACCCGCTAGCCACCTTTATGCACGGTGTGCATGTGTCGGTGGAACCAGTCTCACGTAAGCGTACGTGTAAAGTCGGTCCGGACCGCTTCATCCCACAATACCGCCGGAAAAGAATAAGACTAGTAGCGGCAAGCAATTGACAAATCATCGCCCACAACCTTTTGTGTTCTACTCGTGCATAGAATCTACGCATAGAAAACCTGGCTCGGATGCCACTGTTGGGTAACGTAGCATAAATTCAAAAAAAATCCTACGCATATTCAGATCTTCCTATGGAGAGACCAGCAACGAGAGAGGGGTGAGTGCATCTTCATACCTTTGAAGATCGCTAAGCGGAAGCGTTGCTAGAATGCGGTTGATGGAGTCGTACTCGCGGCGATTCAGACCACGGTGTGATTCCGATCTAGTGCCGAACTACGGCACCTCCGCGTTCAACACACGTGCAGCCCGGTGACGTCTCCCGCACCTTGATCCAGCAAGGAGGAGGGAGATGTTGGGGAAGAACTCCAGCAGCACGACGGCGTGGTGTCGATGGAGAGACGAGGTCTCCCGGTAGGGCTTCGCCAAGCACCGACAGAGAGGAGGAGAAAGAAGGGCAGGGCTGCGCCGAGGGAGAGGGAAAGTCTATCTCAAAACAGCCCCAAACCTCAACTATATATAGGGGGAGAGGGAGGGGGCACAACCCTTAGGGTTCCCACCCCCAAGGGGTGCGGCAGCCCCCATCTGCGCCAGGAGGTGGCGGCCACGAGGGGAGGAGGGGTGTGGCGCACCCGTGGTGGGCCTTAGGCCCACCTGGCTAAGGGTTTGCCCCCCTTCCCTCTCCCCCGCACCTTGGGCTGAGTGGGGGCGCACCATCCCACCTAGTGGCTGGTTCCCTCCCCCACTTGGCCCATCTAGCCTCCCGGGGTCGTTGCCCCCCTTCGCTGGACCCCTGAGGCCACCTCCGGTGGTCCCGGTAAGTTACCGGTGATGCCCGAAACACTTCCGGTGTCCGAAACCATCCGTCCTATATATCAATCTTTACCTCCGGACCATTCCGGAGCTCCTCGTGACGTCCGGATCTCATCCGGGACTCCGAACAACTTTCTATAACCTCGTATAATAATTCCCTATAACCCTAGCGTCATCGAACCTTAAGTGTGTAGACCCTACGGGTTCGGCAGACAGGCAGTCATGACCGAGACACCTCTCCAACCAATAACCATCAGCGGGGTCTGGATACCCATGGTGGCTCCCACTTGGTCCACAATGATCTCATCGGATGAACCACGATGTCAAGGATTCAATCAACCCCGTATACAATCCCTTTGTCTGTCGGTATAGAACTTGCCCGAGATTCGATCGTCGGTATACCTATACCTCGTTCAATCTCGTTACCGGTAAGTCTCTTTACTCGTTCCGTAGCACGTCATCGTGTGACTAACTCCTTAGTCACATTGAGCTCATGATGATGTTCTACCGAGTGGGCCCACAGATACCTCTCCGTCACACGGAGTGACAAATCCTGATCTCGATTCGTGCCAACCCAACAGATACTTTCGGAGATACCCGTAGTGCACCTTTATAGTCACCCAGTTACGTTGTGACGTTTGATACACCCAAAGCACTCCTATGGTATCCGGAAGTTGCACAATCTCACGGTCGAAGGAAAAGACACTTGACATTAGAAAAGCTTTAGCATACGAACAATACGATCTAGTGCTACGCTTAGGATTGGGTCTTGTCCATCACATCATTCTCCCAATGATGTGATCCCGTTATCAATGACATTTAATGCCCATGACCAGGAAACCATGATCATCTATTGACTAACGTGCTAGTCAACTAGAGGCTTGCTAGGGACACATTGTGATCTATTTATTTACACATGTATTACCGTTTCGTGTTAATACAATTATAGCATGAACAATAGACGATTATCATGAACAAGGAAATATGATAATAACCATTATATTATTGCCTCTAGGGCATATTTCCAACAAAAATGCCACTAGACACCTAAAAATGTCATCGTTTTGTTAGATGTTCGTTCAAAAAAGCGGTTAGACATCATTACTGTCAGGTCAAACCCGTTGATGATGTTATATGTCCAAAATACCCGTAAAACCACATGTCAGCTCCCTCTTTTCTCGCACACACAATGATAAGTGTGCCCCCCATTTGTGAGGAGTAAGCAAGTGAATAATTTTGTAGGAAAATAAAAACGCTATCGGGGATCAAGTGGGATAGACACTTTTATCGTAGTGAGATAGAGGGAGGATTCACTTGCTTATTTAAATGCATATATTTCAAAAAGAATTATGAAACTAAAAACCATGAATTTTAAAATGATGTTAACATAGTATTTTTTATTAGCGCGGTACTAATAATATTGATAACTTAGAAACAAATTCCTGACGATGAAAAAATGTTCCCGTGCTTACAAAATGTATGCATTTTTTAAAATATGTGTGTAGAGTTGTAAAAAAATGTTTGTGTAATGTACTTTTCTTTGCACGATTAAAAAATGGTGTTGAGGCATAATTTATGCCTAAGTAATTTTGGTGATTGATGACAGTACCGTACAGGACTAATCGTGTGTGTCAAGGTTTCAGGCAACACTCGTCAACGGCACAAGACGACACGACTCCTCTCTCCTGGAACGGAAGCACGGCGCTCTCCTAGATTCTCTTTATTTGAGTCATAGGAAAGCCGTACTATTAAGAGGGGATCCGTAGTGGAAAGGTTTGGGTGGAATCTATCTTTGCACACGCACACCTCTCTTTCTCCCTTTCCTTTATCTTTGGAGCGGCCCTCGCCGTTTTGTTCTTAGCTTCTCTGCAAAATGGTCCCAGCGGTAGTACCGCTGGACTACCAGCGGTAGTACCGCTGCAGCCAGCGGTAGTACTGCTGGCTGGCGGTAGTACCGCCCCTGGTCAGCGGTAGTACCGTTGGCCAGCGGTAGTACCGCCCCTGGTCAGCGGTAGTACCGCTCCAGGTGCCCTGTTCCACCTACCTAGCGGTAGTTCGTGGACGGATCCTTTTGCGAAGACTTTCTCAGCGGTAGTAGTGCTTATGCACTACCAAGGGCCAGCGGTAGTACCGCTGCATCCAACGGTAGTACCGCCAGGCAGCGGTAGTACCGCTGGATCTCGGGCAGAGAGTGGGAAAACGGTCTGATTTTTCCCCCCACTATATAAAGAGTTCTTCTTGCTGAGGAACCCTATCTCTTACCTCTCTAAGCTCCATTGTTGCTCCACAAGCTTAAAAGTGCCCGATCTCTCTCCCTAGCAAATCAAACTTGTTGATTCTTTAGGGATTGGTTGAGAAGGCCTAGATCCACACTTTCACCAAGAGAAAAGTTGATTCCCCCACCAATCCCTTGCGGATCTTGTTACTCTTGGGTGTTTGAGCATCCTAGACGGTTGAGGTCACCTCGAAGCCATATTCCATTGTGGTGAAGCTTCGTGGTCTTGTTGGGAGCCTCCAAGCTTTGTGTGGAGTTGCCCCAACCTTGTTTGTAAAGGTTCGGTCGCTGCCTTTAAGGGCAACTATAGTGGAATCACGGTACCTTGCATCGTGCGAGGGCGTGAGGAGAATACGGTGGCCTTAGTGGCTTTTTGGGGAGCATTGTGCCTCCACACCGCTCCAACGGAGACGTACTTCCTGTCAAAGGGAAGGAACTTCGGTAACACATCCTCGTCTCCATCGGTTCCACTTGTGGTTATTTCTATCCTTTACTTTGTATTTGCCTTAGCATTGTGACTTTATCTCAGTCGGCTTAATAGCTCTCGTGGTTAGATTCTATCGGGTCATCTCTTTGTCATATTATCTGTGTACCCACATAGTGTTTACCTTAACTGGCTAAGATTAATTAAAAAGTGGTCGTTGTCTATTCACCCCCCCTCTAGCCAACCATATCGATCCTTTCAATTGGTATCAGAGCCACGTCTCTTTATTAAGGGTTTAACCAGCCGAAGAGTATGTAAGGCGAAGAGGAAGTGAACCATGGGCAACCCGAGGGCATGGACTTGACTTCGGTCACAAGGGACGACTTGAATACGGCTATGGCAGCCCTCAAGACGTCCTTGACGAGCGAAGTCAAAACCATGCTTAAGGAATTAGTTGATGGTCTTAAAAGTTCACCCGAACCGGCTTTAGTGGTTAAACCCACCATTTCCGATTCGGAGGCCAACTCCTCTAAGGAAGCGGCTAAAGGTATGCAACCTGCTTCACCTCACGGAAAGGATGGGACTGGAACACATGCCTCTGTTCCACCTCCCATGACTTATGGAGGACCCGTTCTCGCACCTCGTCTTAATCCTGTTGGTCCTCCTCCTAAACTTGTGAAAGGTGACTTTGCTAACTGGGTATTTTCTATTAAGTCTCATTTGAATCACAGCTCAACAAACTTGTGGAGAATTATCGAGCAAGGATATTATCCCCATGACCCAAGCAACCTCACTCCAAGAGAAGATGCAGACAATCAATATAATCACTCTGCGCTGTTTATCCTTCAGTCTGCTGTGCCACCTGAAGATCTTCCCCACTTACGTCCCTTCACATTGGCCAAGGATTGTTGGGAGCATATTATGGTGTTGTATAAGGGAAGCTCAAGTATCCAACGATCCAACTATGAAGTGATACTTGATCAGGCCGATGAGTTTGTGATGAAGGAAGAAGAGGACCCTCGTGATCTCTATCGGAGGGTGATTGCTATTGCTGTGGCACTAAAGGACCATGGAAGTAAGGATGTGGATGACACTTGGGTCAAGCGCAAGTTTCTCAAAGCCATCATGCCTTTCAACAAAGCCATGTCATCTATCATTCGTCAGCGGCCAGACTTTCACTCCTTGTCTTCCAGTGAAGTGTTGGATGAGTTCATTGCAATGTCAATCATGAACGAAACAGCCGACAATGCACTTGCTCGTGTCCGATCAAAAACCACTTCACCCAAACTTGCGTTGAAAGCAAGAGTAATGCTTGAAGAAGAAGAAGAATATGAGGAAGAGGAGAGCTGCCCGGAAGACACAAAGTATGCCTATCATGAGCACATGGCTCTTGCATCAAGGCAATTCTGGGGAAATAAAAGGAACTCAAGACCAACCTTCAACAAGAACAACTCAAGTGGTTTCAAACCCAAACAACGAGTAAGGACATGTTATAACTATGGCAATGTGAGTCACTTCGTGGCAGAATGTCCCTATGAGAAGAGAGAAGACAATGGAGGCAAGCTCATTCACAAAGACAAAACCAAATCATTTCCAATCAAGAACAACTTTGTGAAGAAACCTCACCCAAAAGGAATGGTGGCACTGGAGGAGTATCCTTCTGATGATGATGATGATGATGATACAGTGGCAACGGCAACTATTGCTATAGCCACTACCCCTTCCCAGAAGGTGTCTCTCTTCAACGCCCCCAACGAGAACCACATCACCAAGTGCCTCATGGCAAAAGGTACCAATCAGGTAACTCCTATCATTAAGACCAACATTACTTCTGCTCCTTCATTGTTAAATTGTGTAGAAGATAGTGATGTTGGAGAACTTAATGAGCATGATCTTGATAAGTTTCTATGCACTATTAAGGGAGAAACCAAGAAGCATTTTGTTGCTCTCTTGGAGCAACTGGGTGAGGCCACTGACCTCATTGAGTCTCATGAGGAGACCATCTCCGAGCTTCATGGACATAGCCGTGACTATGCCGATGAAATTGCCGAATTATCTAGCACTCTAGAAGAGGAGCGCACTCTTCGTTTGGCTCTTGAGGAGTCATATAATGATGACTGCACTAAAATGCAAAAGAAACTAGATCATGATGTTGTTCTTACTCGCATGCTTAAATCCGAAAAGTATGCTCTTGAGGTTGGCCATGACAGACTCAAAGAAGAGTTTGACATACTTGACAAGGCCCACAAAGCCTTGAAAGGTGTTCATTTCTCTCTGAAAGAGTCTCATGATCAACTCCAAGCAAAACTTACCAAAGAGATCTCTACTTGTCCTCCCTTTGTGTTAATTGATAATACTTGTGCAACTAACCCCTGTTGTGAGCATGTTCATCTTGTGGAGGAAAATGCCAAGTTAAAGGAGAAACTTGAGAAGGGCCTTGTGTCATGCAGACAAGGTGAGAAGAGTCTGAACGATCTCTTAAGCACTCAAAAGAGTGTTGTAGGAAAGGAAGGACTTGGACTTACCTCCAAGTCAAAAGCTAAAAGGAAGAACAAGCACAAACGATCTCTCACCCTCATGGACATCTTTGTCAAGGAGGGTGAGGGGACTCAGAAGGTGAACAGGAACAAGGTGGACTATGGGAACCCCAAGAAGGGCAAAAGCGCTCCTACTAACACAGCCGGCAAACTTAATTCCTCTTATGTGTTATGTTGTGCTAGTGACAGGCATGTTTATGCCAGATTTGTTGGTTCCTACGATGAAGATATTGAATGGGCTATCTGGGTTCCTAAGACCCTTGTCTCTAACATGAAAGGACCCATTAAAAAATGGGTACCTAAAACCAAGCCTTGATCTATTGCAGGAGTTTGCTTCCGGTGGGGTGTCATGGTTGCTCGATAGTGGAGCAATAAATCATATGACCGGAAGCAAGGACTTAGTGGTGGATGTGCACCCTTCTCCATCTATGCCCACCCATGTCCAATTCGCCGATGCATCCTCGTCAAAGGTATTGGGATTTGGTAAGGTGGTCGTCTCTCAAGATTTGTCTATTGAGAAGGTCATGCTTGTTGAGTCTCTTGCCTACAATTTACTTTCCGTTCGTCAACTTGCAATCATGGGTTTTTCCACTTTCTTTAATATTGACTCTGTGGTCCTCCTAAGGAGCAAGACTCTTAAAGTAGCCTATGTTGGAGATGTCGAAAATGATCTCTATGTGGTAAACTTTTTGAAACGACCCACTAAGACTGCGACATGCTTAATGGCTAAAGTTGACGTGGGCTGGCTTTGGCATCGCCGTTTAGCTCATGTCAATATGAGATCTTTGCAAAGTCTTCTGACAGGGGACCATGTTCGTGGACTAACAAATGTGAGCTTTGTTAAAGATCGTGTTTGCAGTGCTTGCATTGAAGGAAAGATTCATGAAACTGCTCATCGTCCAACGACTCTTATCTACACTAAGAGGCCATTGGAACTTCTCCACATGGATCTGTTTGGTCCCCCAACATTTGATAGTCTTGGAGGCAGAAAGTATTGCTTAGTGATTGTTGACGATTACTCAAGATATACCTGGGTATATTTCTTCAAAAGGAAGAGTGAAACTCAACAAACAGTCATCAACTTTGCTAATGAAGCGCAACGTCAACATGGAGCAAAGATCTTGATGATTAGGAGTGACAACGGCACCGAGTTCAAGAACTACACTCTAGATGAGTTTCTAGGTGATGAGGGAATAAAGCACCAATACTCTGTACCGTATACCCCTCAGCAAAACGGCGTGGCAGAAAGGAAGAACCGGACCTTGATAGACGCTGCGAGAACAATGATGGCAGAATTCAAATCTCCATACAACTTCTGGGCAGAGGCCATCAACACAGCATGTCATGCGTCCAATCGGCTCTACATTCGCAAAGGCTTGAACAAGACACCGTATGAGATTCTAACTGGAAACAAACCCAATCTCAAGTACTTCCGGGTATTCGGTTGTAAGTGTTTCATTCTTATAAAAGGAGCTCGGCTAGCTAAATTTGATTCTAGAGCACATGAGGGTATCTTTGTTGGTTATGCTACAAACTCTCATGCTTACCGTGTCCTCAACAAGTCCACCGGACTAATTGAGGAGACGTGTAACGTAGAGTTTGACGAAAATAATGGCTCCCAAGTGGAGCAAAGTGGTCTTTGTGATATAGGTGATGAAATTCCTCCCGAAGCCATAAGAAGAATGGGGATTGGTCAAATACTCCCCATTGAGGAACCCCTTGTGGCAGAAGGAGAAGGACAATGCTCTACTCAAGTGGAGCCATCACCCCCACAAGCCCTACACACTTCCGATGAACAAAGAGAAGACTCTCAACAAGTTGATCAAGCTCTCGGTCAAGATCAATTGCCTAACAACGGTGATATGCCCACTCAAGCACTACCCCAAGACCCTGAACCAGCACGAGATCAAGATCAAGAGCAACCACTAATACAAGATCAAACCAGTGAACTTGCTCAAGTCGAAGGACAAGATGATCAGGAGACTGTCTCACAATTCCCGTCTGGAGCTCCAACAACCAGCTCAAGACGCAAGGGCAAACAAGTGAAACAAGGCGACGCTCCCCCGTTATCTAATGAAGAACTCTTGGAGCGTCGAGCAGCCAAGAATGCGAACAAGCTGAGAGTCAAGTCACACCTTATGAAGAATGTCCTTGGCAGCTTAAAAAGGGGAGTATCTACTCGTCAACAGCTTTGGAATTTTTGTGAGCATCACGCGTTTGTCTCGTATTGTGAACCTCAACAGGTACAGGAAGCGCTCGATGATAAGGATTGGCTTATGGCCATGCACGAAGAACTTAACAACTTCGAGCGCAACCAAGTCTGGGATTTAGTGCCCCGACCAACGAAGGAACATAATGTCATTGGGACCAAATGGATATTTAAGAACAAGCAAGATGCAAATGGAATTGTGATTCGAAACAAGGCAAGATTGGTGGCTCAAGGCTACTCCCAAGTCGAGGGTATCGACTACGGTGAAACCTTTGCCCCTGTTGCTCGTCTAGAATCTATTCGCATGTTACTTGCATTTGCTTCTCATCATAACTTCAAATTACAGCAAATGGATGTGAAAAGTGCATTTCTTAATGGTCCTTTGAATGAGTTGGTATATGTCAAACAACCCCCGGGTTTCGAACATCCCAAGCTCCCCAATCATGTGTACAAACTCAATAAGGCACTCTATGGCCTTAAACAAGCCCCACGCGCGTGGTATGAGTACCTTACTGAGTTGTTACAAGATCGTGGGTTTGAAATTGGAAAGATTGATCCCACTCTTTTTACTAAGAAGGTTAAAGGGGATTTGTTCATATGCCAACTATATGTTGATGATATTATCTTTGGCTCTCCTAACATTTCATTCAATGAAGAATTTGCTGCACTAATGACTGAGAAGTTTGAGATGTCCATGATGGGAGAGTTGAAGTTTTTCCTCGGGTTCGAGATTAAGCAAGGTCTAGAGGGGACATTCATCAAACAAGCCAAATACACTCAAGACATGCTCAAGCGGTTCGAGCTCGAAGATGTCAAACCAGTCAAGTTTCCCATGCCAACCAGATGCAAGCTTGACAGTGATCCCAATGGTAAAGCAGTGGATCAAAAGGTATACCGCTCCATGATTGGATCCCTCCTTTACCTCTGTGCATCTAGACCGGATATTATGTTGAGTGTAGGGATATGTGCACGGTTTCAATCCACACCAAAAGAAAGTCATTACATGGCTGTCAAAAGAATCTTTCGATATTTGGCTCATACCCCAAACTTTGGCCTCTGGTATCCCAAAGGAGCAAACTTCAATCTAGTTGGCTATTCTGACTCAGACTGGGCTGGAGATTGTGTGGAGAGGAAGTCAACGTCTGGAGGATGCCAATTCCTTGGTCGCTCTTTGGTAAGTTGGTCTTCAAAGAAGCAGAACTGCGTCTCCCTTTCATCCACCGAGGCTGAGTATGTGGCGGCTGCAAGTTGTTGTGCTCAATTGCTGTGGATGAGGCAAACTTTAAAGGATTATGGCGTCACTTGTGACAAAGTGCCTCTTCTATGTGACAATCAAAGCGCCATCAAGATTTCCCTCAACCCAGTGCAACATAGCAAAACAAAACATATTGATATTCGTCATCACTTCATCCGAGAACATATCAAGCTAGGTGATATTGAAGTTCATTTCATCCACACTGAAGAGCAACTTGCAGATATTTTCACCAAGCCACTAGATGAAGCAAGGTTCCGGGAGTTAAGGCATGAGCTAAATATCATTGACTCAAGTAATGTGGATTGAAACTAGGCATATTGCACCTCACTTCACATTTCATCTTGGTCTAGGTGTAGGCATGGACATAGGGGGAGTGTTGTTCTCACAATGAACTTTCCCTCCCCCCATTATGCATAAATCAACCTAGTCTTTCACTTTAGCCATTGTCAAATGGCACTTGTGCTTCAAAGACGAGCATTGGTCATGAACCCAAGGATAATTCTTCGCGGTGTCATACCACTGTCTCAAACATAGGTGGCCTCGGCCACCGCCCCTCCATCCTTTCTTTTTGTATAAAAGAAATGATGCACTATGACAAGTGAGTACATTTTTCTAAATGCTATCTCATCTTTTACTTACTTGTCATATGCCCAAGTCCCTCTCTTTTCTTAAAAAGCCGCGCTGCGACATTTGCAGCGGTACTACCGCCAGGGGTAGCGGTACTACCGCCAGGGGTAGCGGTACTACCGCCAGGACCCCAGCCGTACTACCGCCAGGGGTAGCGGTACTACCGCCAGAGTTCAAAATCTAACTCGGCCGGCTGGAATATTTCTAGGGTTTCGAGGGGGAGCGGTACTACCGCCAGGACCCCAGCGGTACTACCGCTGCACTCCAGCGGTACTACCGCCAGGTCAGCGGTACTACCGCTGCACCCCAGCGGTACTACCGCTGCCCGTACCCCTTGGGCTATATAAAGGGAGGGGGAGCCCGATTTTCAATCTGTTTCTTATTCCTCGCGGCTCCTCCCTCCCCTACCCCGAAAACCCCCCGTTTGGATCTCACTTCGTGGAGCTCTTTCTCCCCGTTGGTGTGGAAAGGCTGCTTCACGTCTTCTTCCTCCTCCAAAGCCATGAATCCCGGTAACAAAAGCTCCTCCCTTCTTCTATTTTTGTTGTTCTTCGTGTTCTAGGGTTAGGAGCATTGGGGATTGGATTCATCTTGTTGATCCTATGGTTAGTTATTGGATGGCATGAAGGAAATTTTTGAGGGGAGTATAGGTCCAATGGTTTGTTGTTATGATTGCTGCCATGGTTTAGGATTTCACCGTCTTAGATCGAATATTTGAACTTTTGGATTAGATCTAAAACGTGCTCTCTCTTGCCTAGGCATGTTTGTACCTCGTATTACTATGTGTTCCTCTTGTCATTAGGGCTGGGGTGTACGTCTTAATGTTCATATTCAGTCCATGCCCTCAAAAACGAGTTTTATATGTGTAGATCTGAAAGTCAAACCCCCAGCGGTACTACCGCCAGGGGGTAGCGGTACTACCGCTAGGCCCCAGCGGTACTACCGCTATGACCCACATCGGTACTACCACTATGACCACCAGCGGTACTACCGCCAGGCCTGGCGGTACTACCGCCAGGCCCCAGCGGTACTACCGCCAGGGGTGGCGGTACTACCGCCAGGAGCATTCACGGTGTATTCCTCTTTTGCTTAGCAATGCATGTTTTCGTTTCCTGCTCTTTCAAGATCCATTGCCTTGACTTTTCTTGTCGCCTCTTTTTCGCTTTGTGGTCTGTGTCACAGGTGGCTCTGCTCGCCGTTCGAACCCCCCACGGGACACGGCATCCAAACAGTTTCGCAACACAGAGGCGCCCGAGGGGTCTGCCAAGTCTGGTCTCCCCCCTAAGAAGAAGTCCTTCAAGAAGGTCGCTCACAAGGACAAGAGGGTGAATATCCGCACAATGTCTCCCAAGGACTTTCTGCAATTTCGCACCAAGAACCACTATCTCCAGGAGAGGGAGAAGATCGATGGTGTTGAAAATGTCTGGGTTAAGGACCATTGCAGGATATATCGAGATGTCATTGCAAACTTCAAGAAGAACTATGTCTCTGTCCAGTGGATTGATCTGGCACATCTTCAGCGGAACACAGAGTACTTTGGTGATGCCCTTGCTTTGATTGACAAGATGGGCCTCAAAAACATCATCACCCTCAAGACGGATTTTGATCCCACGGCAGTTGCTCAGTTCTATGTCACTGTTCATTTCTCCCATGATGAACAGCGCTCCATGATATGGATGACTGGGTCAAAGAAGATGACTGGTTCCTGGAAAGAGTTCATGCAGTTCCTGCACGTTGATTTTCAGGGTGCTGACACCCCTCTTGGGCTGCGTCCTCACGCTCCAGCCCCCACTGATAAAGGCCTCGCAAAGGACAGACTGCAGACACTGTATCTGAGGAAGGGGGTGCTTCCCAAGCACCTGGACATCATGCACCGCATCTTTCGGAACACCCTCTTCCCTCGGAGTGGTAACTTCGATGAGGTCCATGGCTCCTTGGCTGAGATGTTGTTACTGTGTGAGGAGGCTATGTCTGTGGAGTCTGCTCAACTGGATATTGCAGATGTGATGTTCACTGAACTATGGAACTGCATCATCAACCGTAAGGTCCCTATCTACGGGTCTTACTTGTTTGCATACATCTGCCATAAGTGGCAACAGGCGTATCCGGATGAGGTGCTATACGCACAGTCTGACTACATTGTGCATGACCCAATCAAGCTGCGCGTCAAGGACAAGTGGGCCAACCCATCTTCATCTTCTCAGCACATGGACACTGATACAGAGACCGCTGCTGGTAGAGGACCTGCCTCTCAGTCTCGCTCGTCTGCCATGCCATCTTGGGCTATCAAGTTGCAGGACAAGATGAAGACTCTCTTCTGTATGCAGGCCAAGGGTCAGTATCAGACACACGTGGCTCAGAAGCAGAGCCGCCAGAGGCATAAGCGTGTTCTCAGGACCTTGGATGTGGACATCTCAAGTGGCTCAGAGGACGACATCACGCCTGAGGCCACTTGGATGCAGGCTCAGGGGTACCAGTGGTCGGGTGATGAGGCGCAAGAGGAGGAGGAGACTGACCAGGAGGGGACCGACGAGTCTGGTGATCCTGAAGACGAGGAGTAGCTACCTGTGGCATTAGGTGTGCCTCCTTTTTGGTGTCTTGTGCCAAAGGGGGAGAGAGTCTAGGGATTTGATTTCATTCGAACTTTGCATTGCTTTGCTTTATCTCGTATGATTTGCTTTGAACTTGGTTTGCTTCGTTTGCTATCTTGTGTGAGACATGATCTTTCTTATGTGAGATTAGATTTATTTCCATCATATGCTGTGAGTCATATGTCATATATCTCTATCTTTTTACTCTCATATTATTATCCATGCAAATCCGGTATTGTCTGTTGGGGAACGTCGCATGGGAAACAAAAATTTCCTACGCGCACGAAGACCTATCATGGTGATGCCCATCTACGAGAGGGGATGAGTGATCTACGTACCCTTGTAGATCGTACAGCAGAAGCGTTAGTGAACGCGGTTGATGTAGTGGAACATCCTCACGTCCCTCGATCCGCCCCGCGAACAATCCCGCGATCAGTCCCACGATCTAGTACCGAACGGACGGCACCTCCGCGTTCAGCACACGTACAGCTCGACGATGATCTCGGCCTTCTTGATCCAGCAAGAGAGACGGAGAGGTAGAAGAGTTCTCTGGCAGCATGATGGCGCTCCGGAGGTTGGTGATGACCTTGTCTCAGCAGGGCTCCGCCCGAGCTCTGCAGAAACGCGATCTAGAGGAAAAACCGTGGAGGTATGTGGTCGGGCTGCCGTGGAAAAGTCGTCTCAAATCAGCCCTAAAACCTCCGTATATATAGGTGGGAGGGAGGGGAGGAGGCAGCCTCAAAACCTAAAGGTTTGGCCGAAATTGGAGGTGGAGGAGTCCTACTCGAATCCTACTTGGAGTAGGATTCCACCTTCCCACTTGGAAACTCTTTCCACCTTGTGTTTTTTCCTTCTCAAACCTTATGGGCCTTAGTGGGAACTTATTCCAGCCCACTAGGGGCTGGTTTATCTCTTCCCATAGCCCATGAGACCCCTTGGGGCGTGACACCCCTCCCGATGGTCCCCGGCACCCCTCCCGGCACTCCCGGCACACTACCGATGAGCCCGAAACTTTTCCGTTAATGCACGAAAACCTTCCGGTAACCAAATGAGGTCATCCTATATATCAATCTTCGTTTCTGGACCATTCCGGAAACCCTCGTGACGTCCGTGATCTCATCCGGGACTCCGAACAACATTCGGTAACCAACCATATAACTCAAATACGCATAAAACAACGTCGAACCTTAAGTGTGCAGACCCTGCGGGTTCGAGAACTATGTAGACATGACCCGAGAGACTCCTCGGTCAATATCCAATAGCGGGACCTGGATGCCCATATTGGATCCTACATATTCTACGAAGATCTTATCGTTTGAACCTCAGTGCCAAGGATTCATATAATCCCGTATGTCATTCCCTTTGTCCTTCGGTATGTTACTTGCCCGAGATTCGATCGTTAGTATCCGCATACCTATTTCAATCTCGTTTACCGGCAAGTCTCTTTACTCGTTCCCTAATACAAGATCCCGCAACTTACATTAAGTTACATTGCTTGCAAGGCTTGTGTGTGATGTTGTATTACCGAGTGGGCCCCGAGATACCTCTCCGTCACACGGAGTGACAAATCCCAGTCTCGATCTATACTAACTCAACGAACACCTTCGGAGATACCTGTAGAGCATCTTTATAGTCACCCAGTTACGTTGCGACGTTTGATACACACAAAGCATTCCTCCGGTGTCCGTGAGTTATATGATCTCATGGTCATAGGAACAAATACTTGACACGCAGAAAACAGTAGCAACAAAATTACACGATCAACATGCTACGTCTATTAGTTTGGGTCTAGTCCATCACATGATTCTCCTAATGATGTGATCCCGTTATCAAGTGACAACACTTGCCTATGGCCAGGAAACCTTGACCATCTTTGATCAACGAGCTAGTCAACTAGAGGCTTACTAGGGACAGTGTTTTGTCTATGTATCCACACAAGTATTGTGTTTCCAATCAATACAATTATAGCATGGATAATAAACGATTATCATGAACTAAGAAATATAATAATAACTAATTTATTATTGCCTCTAGGGCATATTTCCAACAGTCTCCCACTTGCACTAGAGTCAATAATCTAGTTCACATCACCATGTGATTCCAACGAATCCAACACCCATATAGTTATGGGGTCTGATCACGTCTTGCTCGTGAGAGAGGTTTTAGTCAACGGTTCTGAAACTTTCAGATTCGTGTGTTCTTTATGTCATCTTATAGATGTTGCTACTACGTGCTATTCGGAAATGCTCCAAATATCTACTCTACTATACGAATCCGTTTCACTACTCATAGTTATCTGGATTAGTGTCAAAGCTTGCATTGACGTAACCCTTTACGACAAACTCTTTAACCACCTCCATAATCGAGAAAAATTCCTTAGTCCATTAGTTACTAAGGATAAATTTCGACCGCTGCTAGTGATTCAATCATGGATCACTCTCTGTACCTCTCAACATACTTTGAGTCAAGGCACACTTCAGGTGCGGTACACAGCATGGCATACTTTAGATTCTACGGCTAAGGCATAGAAGACGACCTTCGTCTATTCTCTTTATTCTGCCGTGGTCGGGTTTTGAGTCTTACTCAAATTCACACCTCACAACGCAACCAAGAACTCCTTCTTTGCTGGTCTATTTTGAACTCTTTCAAAAACTTGTCAAGGCATGCATCTTGTTGAAACTTCTATTAAGCGCTTTCGATCTATCTCCATAGATCTTTGATGCTCAACGTTCAAGTAGCGTAATCCAGGTACTCCTTTGAAAACTTCTTTCAAACAACCTTGTATGCTTTACAGAAATTCTACATTACTTCTGATCCACAATATCTCAACCACATATACCTATCAGAAATTCTATAGTGCTCCCACTCACTTCTTTGGAAATACAAGTTTCTCATAAACCTTGTACAAACCCAAAATCTTTGATCATCTCATCAAAGTGTATATTCCAACTCCGAGATGCTTGCACCAGTCCATTGAAGGATCACTGGAGCTTGCATACTTGCTAGTATCTTTAGGATCAACAAAACCTTCTGGTTGTATCACATACAATGTTTGCTCAAGGAAACCGTCGAGAAAACAATGTTTTGACATCCTACGTGTAATATTTCATAAATAATGCATCAACAACTAACATAATTCTAACATACTTTTAGCATCGCTACGAGTGAGAAAGTCTCATCATAGTCAACTGTTTGATCTTATCAAAAACATCTTTGCGACAAGTCGAGCTTTTCTTAATAGTGACTTATCACCATCATCGTCTGTCTTCTTTTAAAGATCCATTTTTACTCAATAGTCCTATGACCATCAAGTAGTTCTACCAAAGTCTACACTTTGTTTTCACACATGGATCCTCTCTCGGATTTCATGGCTTCCAGCCATTTGTCGGAATCTGGGCCCACCATCGCTTTCTCCATAACTCGTAGGTTCACTGTTGCTCAACAACATGACCTCCAAGACAGGGTTACCGTACTACTCTGCAGCAGTACGCGACCTTGTCAACCTACGAGGTTTGTAGTAACTTGATTCGAAGCTCAATGATCATCATCATCAGCTTCCACTTCAATTGGTGTAGGCGCCACATGAACAACTTCCTGCGCCCTGCTACACACTGGTTGAAGTGATGGTTCAATAACCTCATCAAGTTCTACTACCCTCCCACTCAATTCTTTCGATAGAAACCTTTCCTCGAGAAAGGATCCATTTCTAGAAACAAACACTTTGCTTTCGGATCTGAGATAGGAGATGTACCCAACTGTTTTGGATATCCTATGAAGATGCATTTATCCGCTTTGGGTTCGAGCTTATCAGACTGAAACTTTTTCACATAAGTGTCGAAACCCCAAACTTTCAAGAAACGACAGTTTAGATTTCTCTAAACCTCAGTCTATACTGTGTCATCTCAACGGAAATACGCGGTGCCCTATTTAAAGTGAGTGCGGTTGTCTCTAATGCATAACCCATAAACGATAATGGTAATTCGATAAGAGACATCATAGTATGCACCATACCAAATAGTGCGTGGCTATGACGTTCAGACACATCATCACACTATGATGTTCCAGGTGGCATGAACTGCGAAACAATTTCCACATTGTCTTAACTATGTACCAAAACTCGTAACTCAGATATTCATTTCCATGATCATATCGTAGACAGTTTATCCTCTTGTTATGACGAACTTCACTCTGAAACGGAATTGAACTTTTCAACATTTTAGACTTGTGATTCATTAAGTAAATACTCCTGTATCTACTCAAATCGTCAGTGAAGTAAGAACATAATGATATCCACTGCGTGCCTCAGCACCCATTGGACTGCATACATCAAAATGTATCACTTCCAACAAGTTACTATCTTATTTCATCTCGATGAAAACAAGGCCTTGCTCATGTGGTATGATTCGCATGTCACTAGTGATTCGAAATCAGGTGAGTACAAAGATCCATCAGCATGGAGCCTCTTCATGCAATTTATACTAACATGACTCAAGCGGCAGTGCCACAAGTAAGTGGTACTATCATCATCAACTCGTATCTTTTGGCACCAATATCATGAACATGTGTAACACTACGATCGAGATTCAATAAACCATTGAAGGTGATTATTCAAGAAAATAGAGTAACCATTATTCTCTTTAAATGAATAATCGTATTGCAATAAACACGATCCAATCATGTCCATGCTTAACGCAAGCACCAAATAACAATTATTTAGGTTTAACACCAATCCCGATGGTAGAGGGAGCGTGCGACGTTTGATCATATCAATCTTGGAAACACTTCCAACACGTATCGTCACCTTGCCTTTAGCTAGTCTCCTTTATGCCGTAGCTTTCATTTCGCGTCACTAATCACTTAGCAACCGAACCGGTATCCAATACCCTCGTGCTACTAGGAGTACTAGTAAAGTACACATCAACATCATGTATATCAAATACACTTCTTTCGACTTTTGCCAGCCTTCTCATCTACCAAGTATCTTGAGTTGCTCCGCCTCAGTGATTGTTTCCCTCATTACAGAAGCACTTAGTCTCGGGTTTGGGTTTAATCTTGGGTATCCTCATTAGTGCAGCAACTGTTTTGTCGTTTCACGAAGTATCCCTTCTAGCCCTTGCCTTTCTTGAAACTTAGTGGTTTTACAAACCATCAACTATTGATGCTCCTTCTTGATTTCTAATTTTGCAGTGTCAAACATCGCGAATCGCTCAAGGATCATTGTATGTATCCTTGATATGTTATAGTTCATCACGAAGCTCTCACAGCTTGGTGGCAGTGACTTTGGAGAACTATCACTATCTCATCTGGAAGATTAACTCCCACTTGATTCAAGCGATTTTCGTACTCACACAATCTGAGCACATGCTCAACAATTGAGCCTTTTCTCCTGTGCTTTGTGGACAAAGAATCTTGTCGGAGGTCTCGTACCTCTTAACAAGGGCACAAGCATGAAATCACAATTTCATCTCTTTAGAACATCACTTATGTTCCGTGACGTTTTACAACGTTTTCGGCGCCTTGCTTCTAAGCCATTAAGTATTTTTGTACTGAACTATCGTGTAGTCATAAAAAACGTGTATGTCGGATGTTCACAGCATCCACAGACGACGCTCGAGGTGCAGCACACCGAGTGGTGCATTAAGGACATAAGCCTTCTGTGCAGCAACGAGGACAATCCTCGGTTTTACAGACTCAGTCTGCAAAGTTTGCTACTATCAACTTTCAACTAAATTTTCTCTAGGAACATATAAAACAGTAGAGCTATAGCGCAAGCTACATCGTATTTCGCAAAGACCATTAGACTATGTTCATGAAAATTAGTTCAATTAATCATATTACTTAAGAACTCCCACTCAAAAAGTACATCTCTCTAGTCATTTGAGTGGTACATGATCCAAATCCACTATCTCAAGTCCGATCATCACGTGAGTCGAGAATAGTTTCAGTGGTAAGCATCTCTATGCTAATCATATCAACTATACGATTCATGCTCGACCTTTCGGTCTCATGTGTTCCAAGGCCATGTCTGCACATGCTAGGCTCATCAAGCTTAACCCGAGTGTTCCGCGTGCGCAACTGTTTTGCACCCGTTGTATGTGAACGTTGAGTCTATCACACCCGATAATCACGTGGTGTCTCGAAACGACGAACTGTAGCAACGGTGCACAGTCGGGGAGAACACAATTTTGTCTTGAAATTTTAGTGAGAGATCACCTCATAATGCTACCGTCGTTCTAAGCAAAATAAGTTGCATAAAAGGATTAACATCACATGCAATTTATAAGTGACATGATATGGCCATCATCACGTGCTTCTTGATCTCCATCACCAAAGCACCGGCACGATCTTCTTGTCACCGGCGTCACACCACGATCTCCATCATCATGATCTCCATCATCGTGTCGCCATCGGGGTTGTCGTGCTACTCATGCTATTACTACTAAAGCTACGTCCTAGCAAAATAGTAAACGCATCTGCAAGCACAAACGTTAGTTATAAAGACAACCCTATGGCTCCTGCCGGTTGTCGTACCATCGATGTGCAAGTCGATATTATCTATTACAACATGATCATCTCATACATCCAATATATCACATCACATCGTTGGCCATATCACATCACAAGCATACCCTGCAAAAACAAGTTAGACGTCCTCTAATTTTGTTGTTGCATGTTTTACGCGGTGACCATGGGTATCTAGTAGGATCGCATCTTACTTACGCAAACACCACAACGGAGATATATGAGTTGCTATTTAACCTCATCCAAGGACCTCCTCGGTCAAATCCGATTCAACTAAAGTTGGAGAAACCGACACTTGCCAGTCATCTTTGAGCAACGGGGTTACTCGTAGCGATGAAACCAGTCTCTCGTAAGCGTACGAGTAATATCGGTCTAAGCCGCTTCAATCCAACAATACCGCGGAATCAAGAAAAGACTAAGGAGGGCAGCAAAATGCACAGCACCGCCCACAAAAACTTTTTTGTTCTACTCGAGAAGACATCTACGCATGAACCTAGCTCATGATGCCACTGTTGGGGAACGTCGCATGGGAAACAAAAATTTCCTACGCGCACGAAGACCTATCATGGTGATGTCCATCTACGAGAGGGGATGAGTGATCTACGTACCCTTGTAGATCGTACAGAAGAAGCGTTAATGAACGCGGTTGATGTAGTGGAACATCCTCACGTCCCTCGATCCGCCCCGCGAACAATCCCGCGATCAGTCCCACGATCTAGTACCGAACGGACGGCACCTCCGCGTTCAGCACACGTACAGCTCGACGATGATCTCGGCCTTCTTGATCCAGCAAGAGAGACGGAGAGGTAGAAGAGTTCTCTGGCAGCATGATGGCGCTCCGGAGGTTGGTGATGACCTTGTCTCAGCAGGGCTCCGCCCGAGCTCTGCAGAAACGCGATCTAGAGGAAAAACCGTGGAGGTATGTGGTCGGGCTGCCGTGGAAAAGTCGTCTCAAATCAGCCCTAAAACCTCCGTATATATAGGTGGGAGGGAGGGGAGGAGGCAGCCTCAAAACCTAAAGGTTTGGCCGAAATTGGAGGTGGAGGAGTCCTACTCCAATCCTACTTGGAGTAGGATTCCACCTTCCCACTTGGAAACTCTTTCCACCTTGTGTTTTTTCCTTCTCAAACCTTATGGGCCTTAGTGGGAACTTATTCCAGCCCACTAGGGGCTGGTTTATCTCTTCCCATAGCCCATGAGACCCCTTGGGGCGTGACACCCCTCCCGATGGTCCCTGGCACCCCTCCCGGCACTCCTGGTACACTACCGATGAGCCCGAAACTTTTCCGATAATGCACGAAAACCTTCCGGTAACCAAATGAGGTCATCCTATATATCAATCTTCGTTTCCGGACCATTCCGGAAACCCTCGTGACGTCCGTGATCTCATCCGGGACTCCGAACAACATTCGGTAACCAACCATATAACTCAAATACGCATAAAACAACGTCGAACCTTAAGTGTGCAGACCCTGCGGGTTCGAGAACTATGTAGACATGACCCGAGAGACTCCTCGGTCAATATCCAATAGCGGGACCTGGATGCCCATATTGGATCCTACATATTCTACAAAGATCTTATCGTTTGAACCTCAGTGCCAAGGATTCATATAATCCCGTATGTCATTCCCTTTGTCCTTCGGTATGTTACTTGCCCGAGATTCGATCGTTAGTATCCGCATACCTATTTCAATCTCGTTTACCGGCAAGTCTCTTTACTCGTTCCGTAATACAAGATCCCGCAACTTACATTAAGTTACATTGCTTGCAAGGCTTGTGTGTGATGTTGTATTACCGAGTGGGCCCCGAGATACCTCTCCATCACACGGAGTGACAAATCCCAGTCTCGATCTATACTAACTCAATGAACACCTTCGGAGATACCTGTAGAGCATCTTTATAGTCACCCAGTTACGTTGCGACGTTTGATACACACAAAGCATTCCTCCGGTGTCCGTGAGTTATATGATCTCATGGTCATAGGAACAAATACTTGACACGCAGAAAACAGTAGCAACAAAATTACACGATCAACATGCTACGTCTATTAGTTTGGGTCTAGTCCATCACATGATTCTCCTAATGATGTGATCCCGTTATCAAGTGACAACACTTGCCTATGGCCAGGAAACCTTGACCATCTTTGATCAACGAGCTAGTCAACTAGAGGATTACTAGGGACAGTGTTTTGTCTATGTATCCACACAAGTATTGTGTTTCCAATCAATACAATTATAGCATGGATAATAAACGATTATCATGAACTAAGAAATATAATAATAACTAATTTATTATTGCCTTTAGGGCATATTTCCAACATTGTCATCAATCCACCAAAAAGGGGGAGATTGTTGAGGCATAATTTATGCCTAAGTAATTTTGGTGATTGATGACAGTAACGTACAGGACTAATCGTGTGTGTCAAGGTTTAAGGCAACACTCGTCAACGGCACAAGACGACACGACTCCTCTCTCCTGGAACTGAAGCATGGCGCTCTCCTAGATTCTCTTTATTTGAGTCATAGGAAAGCCGTACTATTAAGAGGGGATCCGTAGTGGAAAGGTTTGGGTGGAATCTATCTTTGCACACGCACACCTCTCTTTCTCCCTTTCCTTTATCTTTGGAGCGGCCCTCGCCGTTTTGTTCTTAGCTTCTCTGCAAAATGGTCCCCAGCGGTAGTACCGCTGGACTGCCAGCGGTAGTACCGCTGCAGCCAGCGGTAGTACCGCTGGCTGGCGGTAGTACCGCCCCTGGTCAGCGGTAGTACCGCCCCTGGTCAGCGGTAGTACCGCTCCAGGTGCCCTGTTCCACCTACCTAGCGGTAGTTCGTGGACGGACCCTTTTGCGAAGACTTTCTCGGCGGTAGTAGTGCTTATGCACTTCCAAGGGCCAGCGGTAGTACCGCTGGAAGCCCCAGCGGTAGTACCGCCAGGCAGCGGTAGTACCGCTGGATCTCGGGCAGAGAGTGGGAAAACGGTCTGATTTTCCCCCCCACTATATAAAGAGTTCTTGTTGCTGAGGAACCCTATCTCTTACCTCTCTAAGCTCCATTGTTGCTCCACAAGCTTAAAAGTGCCCGATCTCTCTCCCTAGCCAATCAAACTTGTTGATTCTTTAGGGATTGGTTGAGAAGGCCTAGATCCACACTTTCACCAAGAGAAAAGATGATTCCCCCACCAATCCCTTGCGGATCTTGTTACTCTTGGGTGTTTGAGCATCCTAGACGGTTGAGGTCACCTCGAAGCCATATTCCATTGTGGTGAAGCTTCGTGGTCTTGTTGGGAGCCTCCAAGCTTTGTGTGGAGTTGCCCCAACCTTGTTTGTAAAGGTTCGGTCGCCGCCTTTAAGGGCACCTATAGTGGAATCACGGTACCTTGCATCGTGCGAGGGCGTGAGGAGAATACGGTGGCCTTAGTGGCTTTTTGGGGAGCATTGTGCCTCCACACCGCTCCAACGGAGACGTACTTCCTGTCAAAGGGAAGGAACTTCGGTAACACATCCTCGTCTCCATCGGTTCCACTTGTGGTTATTTCTATCCTTTACTTTGTATTTGCCTTAGCATTGTGACTTTATCTCAGTTGGCTTAATAGCTCTCGTGGTAAGATTCTGTCGGGTCATCTCTTTGTCATATTATCTGTGTACCCACATAGTGTTTACCTTAACTGGCTAAGATTAATTAAAAAGTGGTCGTTGTCTATTCACCCCCCCCTCTAGCCAACCATATCGATCCTTTCAAATGGTTTTTATGATGCCACTAGGTTCACTACTCAGTTTTGCTTTTAGAAGTTACAGCTGTTTAAAAATGTCATCATTCTCTAACATGTTTGCTAAAAAATGCCACTAGACACCTAAAAAATGTCATCGTTTTGTTAGATGTTCGTTCAAAAAAGCGATTAGACATAATTACTGTCAGGTGAAACCCGTTGATGATGTTATATGTCCAAAATACCCCTAGAACTACATGTCAGCTCCCTCTTTCTCACACACACAATGATAAGTGTGCCCCCCATTTGTGAGGAGTATGCAAGTGAATAATTTTATAGGAAAATAAGAACGCTATTGGGAATCAAGTGGATAGACACTTTATCGTAGTGAGATAGAGGGAGAATTCACATGCTGGTCCATGAGAATTTCAATCCTATAACATGGTAAAAGAGATTTGAGCTTACAGTAATGATGTTTAGTGGCATTTTGAGCATGCATCGAACATAGCGATAATATTTTTGAACAGTTGAAACTCCTGGTGATAAAAGTAAAACTGGGTAGTGCGACACAACTAATAGCATAAATATTAACCCCCCCCCCCCCCCCCAAAAAAGTGCGTGTGACATTTTGTGAAAATATTTCCGCATTCCAAAGAAATAAAAAATATATCAATTAAAAATGTATGTAACACTTTAAATAAATACTCACATGTTCCAAATAACATCCTTGTTTTTTTTAAACATTTATACAATATAAAAAGTTGTTCACGGACTTTAAAAGATATATCAACATTGAAAATATACAACATGTATTTGGAAATGTTACCATGTATTTTAAAAATGTATCCTACAAAATGTACATCATGTATTTGAAAAATATCTAACATGTATAAAAAATTATTTCACTTGTTCTCTAAAAATGTATGTTGTGTAATGAGAAAAATAGAAACATGTTAAAAAAGGAAACAGATAAGAACTGATGAAGAAAAGAATGAGATTGAAAAAAACAAAGAAAACCAAGAAAGAAACATAAAAGTATAACGGAGAAAGAAAGAAGACCCAAAAAAGAAATATGAAAACAAAACATGCCATAGTAAAATGAAAATAAAATAAAACTCAAAGAAAATAGCTGAAACAACAAATAAATCGGAAAAAAAGAAAAGGAAAAGGAAAGAAAAAACATAAGAAAAACCGGAGAAAAGTGAACCTACGATACGAGTGGTAGCGAGCACCAGCGCTATTTGGCTGGCCCGTTAGTCGTCACATGTAGGCGATTCCTATTAAGAGTCGGTACGGGCGACATATAGTATTTGTGTATCCTCATAGCCTTCTACACCACAAAAGGAAACAGTCTTTTCTGAAAGAAAATACACTGCTTAGAGCAACTTCAACCGCGTGACCTATTTCGTCCGCGTGTGTCCGTCTCGATCGCCGCGGACAAAAATAATGACCAAACGCACTGGCCCATGCCCAAAAGACATCCTTTTCGCGTCCGCGCCGACCCATTTTAAATTCAAGTTTGACCCTGAAATTGGCACGGACGCGAAGCACGCCCTTTCGGTGTCTGCCCCGCCCCCACATGGCGGCGGATCAACTGTCGCCTGCGTCTTTTATTAATGGAGACCGCTCGTCATGGGCCCACGCGTTAGCGATCGTGGGCATCTTTTTTAATCCGAGCATGCCAGGAAGGAGGGGGAATCCTCTTTTAGAAGCCGTCCCCATCTAGCCACCCTGTTGCTCCCCTACTGGCAATAAATCCTAGACACCATCATGGGTTTCTTCTCCGGCGCAGGCTCGAGCTCTTGCAAGAACAAGGGCAAGGCCCCCATCCTCCCTTGGCGCACGCTCTCCCGCCGTCGTCTTCCCGCCCGCCTCGGTAGCGGATAAACGTCCTAGTGCACCGGGCGAAGTGTCACTGGGAGCATCACATCCCTCTCCCCTACCCCGATGTGACGCTACCACATGACTAGCACTTGGATCCGGAAAAAATTCTGGTGCCGACGATGCCGCGGTCGGCGCGGACGCATGCGGAGGAGGTTCGACGCCGGCGGCAGCAGCTGATGCCCGAGCAGCAGCTCAACCCCACGTACGCTGCACACTCTCCTGATTGGGAGGTCTGGTTTGTGTCGGAGCACTAGGAGCAGCGTTGGCGTGGCATCCGCGACGTGGGGGCTAGCACCCCGTCGCCCCTCGTCGTGCATGACGAGGACCAGGAGGTAGAGGTCGCCTACCGGGAGGTGCTGGCGGCCGTCCTCCGTGAAAACGAGGAGGAAGATCGGCACAAGGAGGAGGAGGAGGAGGAGTCAGCTTACCACACACGGTTGGCGGAGGCCATGGCGCTCTCCACTACACGCGATCGCGTCGTGCCGCCGTTGGCCCCGTCGTCCCCCGCCAAGGCCGAGGCAGCGCCGACCACCGTGAAGACCGAGCAGTACATCTAGGACGGGGTGGTGCGCGAGTGAGTGAGCGTGCCATTTGTGTGGTTGATGGAGCAGGAGCAGACCTACCTGAAGGACTGGCAGCAATGGTGGTTGGCGGAGGAGTGCCTCAAGTGCGAGTGGATCGAGGAGTTGGAGCGCGACGCTGAAACCGAGGAAGGGGAGCGCTGTGCCGAAGTCCAGCCAGCGGCGATGCAGCCACGGGCGACGCAGTTACCGGCGAACAACGTCGCCGCCGCCTAGGGGTGGCCTTCCCTTTGTGTAACACCCTGTGTTTAGCTTTCCTGACTAATTAACTTATTTAAAAAATTAGGACCAATTAAAAAATTTGTGAATGCTTGTGATGCTTGAAGTGAGTATCGTTGCTTGCTTGCTTGAATGCTTGTGTTTGCTTCTCAACAATTTCTATTACTCTCCAGACTCACCTCCTTAGCCCAAAACTCCTGCCTAATGATCATGTCATGTGCTTAGGACCAACAACTATTTTACCAAATATTATTTTCACCAAAAAGCATTTCTTTGAATTAAACTTTCAAACCCGTGAGATGAGATTTGTACTACAAGTCCTCAAATTAGGGAATTTATTTTGCACCAATTATTTTATTTAAAACTTATGATCAAAATGTCTTCCAAAAACCACAATATTATTATTTTAAAAGTTATTTTATTATTTTATTTAAATGCCTTTCTGTGAGGCCAGAAATGGTCTCCTATGAAGGAAAGTTATTTTTATTACTTTCAAAATATTTGAGAAAATTTAATGAAACTCAGTGAGCATATATTCCATATATATGAGTTTCAACACATGGTCATGTTAAAAATATTGGGAAAACCCCTTCGAAACCTTTCCTGCCTATTTCAAGCTTTTGAAATATTTCTATAAGAAATATTCTCCATAAATTCCTGTAAAATTTCAGCATGTCACCTATGATATGTTTGATGATCTTGCCAAGTTTCATCTCAATCCAAGTTAATTTGACTCCCCTAATTATTGTAAAACCCTATCTGTCCAGATCCAAATTTGAGCAACTCTACATTGTAAATTATCTTCAAATGTGCTCAAATTTGGTAGACATGTTCTCATACTCCAATAATGGATCCACACCAAGTGGTGTATCAAGGAGAATAGAAGAACTTTTCTCAAGCCCCTCAAAACCCTCTCTGTTGATTTCTGACTTTGGGAAACTTTACATTATAAAGTTTCTCCAATTGACCCCAAACTTTTTGTGCATGCCTTAGGACCAATTCTTTTGGTGGCTTTTTTGAGCTTCTAGAATAAGCTCCCCCCTACGCAGCTCATTCTAGAAGCCCAAACAAAAATATTTTTTTAGAAGTCTACAAGTCAAGTCTTAATTAGTAGACTTCTAAAAAAATAAATTTGATTGGGCTTCTAGAATAAGCTGGATAGGGGTTAACTTATTCCAGCTTATTCTAGAAGCTAGCAAAAGAACTGGCCCTTAATGCTCAAATAATGCCCACACACCAAATATTGGATTTGTGGGAATTGATTTGGATGGATTTGTAAGGAGAAAGCCATTTCTGCCCATTTCATGGGTTTTCCAAGTGTACATTGGAAGCCTTGTCCACCAAATCCCAAATTTGGTGTCCAAGCTTATTTTTATCTACTATTTGATCCTGTTAAGTTTCATACCCATTGAAGTCTATCTGGTTGCTCTGCCACTCATCAAACACCTTGTGTGCATTCACTTTATTGGCTACTTTGGCCCCTTCTACTTTAACCCTTGAGCTCAACTCTCTACCACAGCTTCATATAGTTACATTTTACCTCCAGTAACATTTTCATGGACACCGGTCAATTATTGGAGAGAGGCTCCATGTAACTATTCCTCATTTTACCCTTAGAATCACCATTTTTACCCCTCTTGCCCCACTTCCGTTTAAGCCAAAGCCCCCACCTCTTGCCAGAGGGTCCCTAGCAACCCAAAGCATTGTTTAAAGCCAAGAGATGGCATGCTCATGTGGAGAAAATGAGTAGCACATCCTCAAGTTGAATTGTGGCTGAAATATAGCTTTGTACAACAAGTAGTAGCTACCCTCCCTTGCTTGAGCTGAAACTTTGCAGAAATGAAGTCCTTGCATGCCTAAGGCTGCTAGATATGCTTTTCCCCATTATCTCTTCTGTTAGTGCCCCCATTAGTAGCCCTAAGTTTGCTGCTGCAAACTTAATGCCAGTCAAAACCTATTCAAACTAGCTCCACTTGGGGCCAAACTTCACCAGTGCCTTGTGGCATGCATGCCTTGCATGTTTGACACCTTGGCATGGCCAAAGGGTGGCCCAGGACACCAAGTGGGGTGGTGACCACCACCCTGGAGTGCAGAAATGGTGCTCTGCACTTTGTCTCCTTCCTCCAGTCCATTTCTAGCTGGTCCAAGATGTCTCAACATGTCTCAGAGCTTTGTTTTGATCGTTCAAACCACTCCCATCATCAGCAAGCTTCCAAGCTTCCTCAGGCACGCGTGGCATCCATGCACCAGGAAGCTCCAAGAGCTTCCGAGCTCTCTGTTCTCTCCCCCCTCTCCATATGGCCTCCCCGAGCATCCAGAGCCTCGGATCCACTCCCCTCTCTCCCTAGAAGCCTCCCAAACCTCCCCAAACAGCCCAGACTGCCACAAGCTCCTCCTCTTCTTCCATGACTGCCATGGCCGTTTCGGCCATGCCTGCATTCGAGCCGCCCTGAGCTCCCTCCTTCTCCTTAGTGCCTCCAGGAGAACCCCCAGACCTGCAGCTCTCACCCCTTCCTTCCTCTTTCCTCCAGGTGGCCGGAGCTCCTCTCCCCACGGCCTCCATCGCCGCCCTTGTCACACCTATGGGCAGCGTGCCCTGAAGCTTCCCCGCACGCGCTGAGCCTGGGAATGGGGGTTGTGCGGCTCCCCGAGCCCGCCGGTGCTCTTTCCTCGGTGGGGGATGGCCGGAGCGCCGCCGGGGTCAACCCCTACATCGACCAACCGGGCCTCTATCCGTGCCCAGGCCAGGCAGGAGGAGGGAGATGGAGCTGACAAGCGGGGCCCCCGCGTCAGCCACTCACCGGCCGGGTCCCAGCCTTAAGTGGCCGCGCTCCATGGGAATGCGCCACCCTGAGGCGGAAGCGCACTCCTGAGAAGCCCCCTTCGGCGTGGCTAGCGCCAGAGAGCCGCTGGGCCGGCCCACCTCCCTCTCCTTCGCCATGTGCGCAAGATAACCCCGAGGCTGAGCTTCTTTTCTCATTTTCCTATTCTAATTAATTTCAAAAATCCATTCAAAAATCATTCTAACTCCAATTTTTTTGATTCAAACTCCCGCGGGTTCCTAAATTTCAGGGCTATCCAAATATGTGCCTTGCGCATTTTTCCAAGCAACCTTTCTGTGATGTTTTATTTAATTTCAAATCTGGATGTATCTAGCCGCCCTTTTCAAAATTCTATAGGATTCAAATGAACTCCAAAGGGAGTGATTCCAATTTCGAGAGCGATCTAATATCATGCCCTATTTTTGAAGCCTTGGTCAACATTTTTATCAGGCTTTATTCTGTTGTATTAAATAAATAACATCCTATTGCTATTTATTCAATATTAGAAAATTCCTGAAATATTCATTTCAACTCCAAATCCAGTGAAACAACTTCCTAAATATTTCTAAAATTGTTCTATGTTAAATGAGTGCCTGCACTCATTTTTATCATAATAATTTATGCGGGCTTCATAAAGAATCCCCTACTCCTCCTTTCATCCATTCAGAAATCCCTGATGATCCAAACTTCCTATGGCAAGCTTCAAGTATTTTTCTTATGACCAGATAGGTTCAAGAAAAATATAACTTCAATTTATGTAGCACTTTTATTTCTGCCTGTTGTGTGGCTTACCGTGGTTGTTTCCGACGATAGTTAATGGGTAGACGGAGTACTCGGAGTTGGAGCGAAAGAACTCGAAGACCCCGAGGACACATGTGAGCAAAGGCAAGCAACCCTTTGACCATGACTGAGCATATGTTATATTGCATGCTAGTGTAGCAAAATATTTCCGTTGCATATGATCATAAGTGCCGGTAAATCATTGAAGTGATGTTACCGATGGCTCCTCCGGAGGACATGCATTGAGCTTGATCCTACCACCTATGAGGGTCATTCTAATAACATGTTGACAAGTAAAGTTAGAAGTAGTATTAGCATGAGCATGTTGATGACATAAATCAAAGGTTTATGAAAACCCCGTCGGGTGCCACTAATGCCCGAGGGTGATGATGAGTTAGGTGGCCACTTTCGGAGAAGTGGTGCACGGGGTATTTTGAGTGAGTATGGTTTCGGAAATGGGATTAGATTTATGATGTGTCGACCGTCCCAACCTTACCTGTATGACCATGTTACCCCTTTATGGGACGGGGCTTTGTTGATTACTCTGGTCGGTGCTAGCAAAGAGCCACATTACTAGTAACGGGAGTGATATGTGGTCACTCTCGTGATGGGGTCATGCCATGTAGGGCGACTATGCCATTTTTATGAGTTCCAAGCACACCATTGGTCCCCGCATGGCTGATACTGTCCAGAGTCGGTGCTCGTAAGACGTACAACATGTGGGTTGGGTACCAATCGAGTGGACCTCTTTGTCTAGTATTGTTAGGAGAAAGGCATTGATCGGGTACGTTATATACCGCGAGTCGTGGATGACACGAAAGTTTCCCGGATCTCGTGGGTCCAACGTACTACCTCTGCAGAGTGTAAAACTATTCGAATAGCCGTGTCCACGATCAAGGATAGTTGGGTAATCCTGCTTAAACTACGTCCAGTCATTTCCGCATAAACCAAGTGTGTGTGAGTTGTGATAAAAAGAAGTTATTATGAGAGTAATGATATGACCAAGTTCGGTGACTTGGCGTATAGGGTGAACCCAGATGGTTCAGCCCTCGACCGATATATTGATATATGTAACCTATTTTTCAAAAGTAGTTTACTTATGATGCATACCTATGATCATGTTTATTTACCACCAAGAGATATCCACCAAAGAAGCATGATATTGTTATCCTTCACTTGCATTGTTCACATCATGGGCTGTTTGCGAGTACAATCAAAAGTACTCATTGGCTTGCCACTGGTTATTTCATTGACCAGGTATGAGTGAACATGAATTGGTGAAGAGGAACTCGGTGACGTTATGGCGAGCTAGGATGCTTCCCAGTCAGAATGCCTATAGGTTAAGGCTGATGGCATGGATTCATGCTTTCGACCAATATTTCTGCTATTGGTCCAATGTGGTGTGTTGACCCTCAAGGCCTATATATTGGTAAGACTTGACCGCAATGGTCATTTATTGTATCAAACGGTATGTATGGATGTAAGACTCTTAATATACAGTATATGTGTGTTCGGTGAGCATTGATCTCTGGGATCCCCGAGCACGTTCTTTCGGTGATCTCGACTCGTAAGTCGGGGTCCCCACACTTTGGCTGGCCCGGCGTCGATGTCGTCGACCTCACCGATCCCAAGGACGACGACAAGAAAACTAGGACAGCGTTCCTCCTTGTTTTTAATTTAATTAAAAAAATTACTTAATACAATATGGACTCATGGAAATATCGTCATCCTTGGAAGCCGACATTAATGTTTAATGAACGATATTATATTTTCAAAATATTTATGATGTATTTTTTCACGTATTTTTTAAAAATGGGTCATGATAGCAACTTCAATGGGCGCGACCCATTTCGTCTGTGGTCGTTCGTTTGGGTCGACGCGGACAAAAATGATGGCCCAACGCGCCGAGCCATTGCCAAAATGCATCCGCTTTGCATCCGCGCCGACCCATTTCCGGTTCAAATTTGGGACTGAAATGCGTCAGCGAGGACGCGAAGTGCCCTCTCGTGTCCGCCCCTAACCACCACGGTCAACATTATTTATGACGACCGTCATCCTTGGGCCCACGTGTTAGAGACCGCAGCCGGCCTTTTTTAATCCGAGCGTGCGGTGGGTTCCGCCATCTGCTTCCAGAACCCCGCCCTCCACATCCAGCCACCTCCTTGACGACCAAAACCCTAGCACCATGGTCGGTGGCTTCCCAAACAAGGGCAAGGCCCTGCTCTACCCCCATGCCATCTCACCGCCGTCGTCTTCCCACCGGCCTCGCCAGCGCATGAGTGTCCCGGTGCACCAAGCGCGGTGGCACTTGGAGCACCGCGTGCCGCTCCCTTACCCCGATGCACGCTACCGCACGGCTGGCATCTGGATTCGGAGAGGATTCCGTTGTCGGCCGTTCCGCGGTTGGCGCGGGTGCATGCGGAGGAAGTGAGCCGTCGTCGGCGTCTACTCACGACGGAGCAGCGGCGAGACCCTACGTACGCGGCTGATGGGGTTATAGTCCCAGGGTTGGGTCATAGGCCTGCCCTATAGGTCCTACCCAAGGACTACCCTTCATAGAGGACAAGGCCCTTAGACAGTTCCGACTGAACTAAGGACTCCCCCATCATCCAGTCGGTGACGAGCACTCGGAGCGTATTTAACGTACCGACTGGATTCCACTCTGTACATCGTAACCTCCCAGGAGGGCAACGGTCATACGTTTTCATACACCATTATTAACATTTAAGGCTTACGTTACCTGTAACGTAAGCATTTATTCATCGCTATTCCACCTCTATCCATCGGGCCATTATGAAGGGCAGCGCACTCTATATAAGCCGCCCTTCCCCACTGGTGCAGGGGTTGGCTTTTACTGTAATCCTATATTCCACTCGACACTAAGCTCCCAAGAGCACTGAGACGTAGGGCTTTTACCTCCACCGTAGAGGGGCCTGAACTCATACATCCTCGCCGTAGCTAAGGCTCTGCCCATCCTTTTGTACCCTACACTTCTACTGTCAGACTTATACCCACGACAGCGGCCGACTCCCCTAACTGGGAGGTGTGGTTAGCGATGGAGCACGAGGAGCAGCACCGTCGTGGCGTGCACGAAGTGCAGCCAGGAGGCCCTCCGCCGCCCCCGCATGTCGTCAGCGACGAGGACCAGGAGGCTGAGTCCACCTACTAGGTGGAGCTCGCAGCTCTTCTCCGTGACAGCGAGGAGGAAGCGCGACGCAGGGCCGACGAGGAGGCGGCGTACCAGCAGCAGCTCGCGGAGGCCATCGCGCTGTCGGCCGCCAGCTACTGCGTCGTGCCATCTCCGTCGAAGCCCGAGCCCACAAAGCCGCGGGAGGTCTATCAGTGGATCGGCGTCGTCCAGGAGTTCGTCACAGCCGTCCATCTGCCTGGGCGCGACACCATAGCAGGAGCAAGCCTACCTCGAGCACTCGAGGACGCAGCACCTGCTGGCGGAGCGCCGAAGGCCTTCGGCTCATGGAGGTGGAGAAGTAGGCGGAGGAGGAACAATGGGAGGCGGAGGCGAAGGAGTGTGCCCTTTCTTCTGTGCTGCCACCGCCACCAGCACATCCCGCTCTAGCGGGACAAACGATGAAGGCGCAGACAGCTGTGCTCTGGAACACGTCTATCCCCTCGGCCAGCCCTGCGCTTACGCTGGTCGACCTCACCGGCCTTCGTGGCCGGCTTTTAATGTTTAATTATGCATTTATGTATTTTTTATCGCACGTCGACAAAAATGGGTCTGGCCAGCTATAACATCCCAACTTTTGGAATGTTAATAAAATTATTAGTTTGTTTGTTTGTTTGCTTGAGTGATTGAAACTTGAGTGGAAATTTGAAACTTTTCAAAACTTTTGAATGAGAGGGAATAAAATGACTTTCCCCTTCTCCGGTGAATTCAAATTCAATCTTTTAAAAACAAAGAGAGAAGATGACATGACTTCTTCAACTATAAAGAATTTGAAGGGAGATATTTGCATTTGAATTCTTTTGCATTTCTATTTGTTTTCTTCGTGCAAGAAATGCCGGGAAATACATTCTGTCAAACAGAAAAGAGAGGAGGAACATGACCCTCAAACACACGGGCATTTTGAAAGTTATTTGAACCCTAAAACTTAGGGGGTCATTTGAAAATTATTTGCAAAAGAAAATAAATCTTTTAGGCAATTTTGTGAAAATAATTTTTTCTGAAGTTTTTATTTTTGCCGTGGAAAAATGCCCATCATTTAGATTTTATTTTTCTGATAATTTTAGTATATAGAAACTCTATTTTCGGAATTGATTTGATTTCCTAAATTTTCCTTTTACCTTCCTGTTTTAATTATTAGGAAGTAAATCGTTTTATCTGGAAACTCTTGCTGGGCCCATTAAGATTCGATCCGGCCCGATCCCCTACCGTCTTCCTCCTCTCTTCACTTTCCTCCCAGAGCTCGGTTGCCTTCCATGGCCAGGAACCGAATCCCCTTCTCCCGGATTCGCGAAATACCTTCCATCCTAGCACCTCCCGCCACCCCTATAAGAAGCCCCACGTTCTCCTCGTTCCGTTCCCGCTGGAATCGCCGCCTCTCCCCACCTCCTCCTCCCCCTGTGGACCTCGCCGGAGTCGGCCACAGGAGCTTGCCGGCGACCTTCCCCACGCCCCTGCCAAGCCCCTCCAGCACCCCACCCTCCGCCACCCTAGGCCCTTGCCGCGCCACCCCCCCTCACGCAACCTTCCCTCCCCGTCGGCCCCCCTGCTGGCCGCACCTCTCCTCTGCTCCGGCCACGCCGCCAGGAGCACGAGCAACCCCTGACGCTCCTCCTCCCGGACACCCTGGGTCCTCGTCGCCACCCCCTCCACCGCCCCCTGCCACCCCACCCCACCCCGCCGGCGACCCCCCCCACGCCGGAGCTGCTCCCCCATGCCAGCCACCTCGCCGGAGAAGGCCTCCAGCCCCTGCAGTCACGGTAAAGCTCCTCATCCTCCTGTTTTTTTGGGTTTGCCTATTAGATCAAGATCTACGGTATAGATTAGAAGGGCATACCCCTTCGGTTCTTTGACAAGAACCGGCCGTTTATTTTTATTAACCGAAGCGTTTTCTTATACTTTGGCCATTCGCTGGTTAGCCTACGCAGCGCACACCCCCTAGCCAACCAGAGATCGCCACGTGGCCCGTTCATTAGTTAGCTTTTATTCTTTTTTTTCTGTTTAGTTCCAAAAACAGAAAAGTTCCAATTTTGTTTAGCCCATAACTTTTGATCCACAACTCCAGTAGATTTGATTCTTTTTCCAGTAGATCAAAAATTCTCTGTAGTTTTTAAAAACATATAATTTGTATATGTTTGAAATTTTCAAATTTGAATTATATCAGATTTAGTTTAAACCCTGTTTTGCCTATTCCAGGAGTTTAAAAATAGATTTTAATTTGATTCTTTTTGCTACTGATCACTAGTGATCTTATTTATCAGTGGTAGAAAGTTCAGATTTGTTTGAGTATTTTAGCTTATGGTTTCTTGTGAAACAATTTCTGTTTCACCTCTTTTAGGATTGTGACTAATTTACTTTCTTTAGTTACTTTTAAATTATTTTCTTTTATATTTCAGAAATATTATGTTTTTTTTCTGTTAGTTAAACAGTAGGTTTGCAACAAATTTTGATTTTATTTTTATTTGTTATCATGAAATCAATTCTAGTTCCGTAGTAACTTGCAATTGGTTTCTCCACTGTTTCAAATCCCGTTTGGAAATACTTTCAAATAGTTTTGTGAAAAATACTTTATTTTATCTTAGTTAAATTTATATCTTAGTTCCCTGTTATTATTTTCCGTTGGAAAAAAACTATTTAGTGTTTGATGTAGTAGAAGACTCCCTAGTCTTATTTGAAGTTTCCTTCAAATTCCTATTTCGCTCTCTCTTTTTTTTGTTTTGATTGTTAGAATGATTGCTAGTATGAGTGCTTATGTGAATGATATGTTTGTTATATAGATTTCATCGGAGAGTGACGAGTAGTCTATCAAGTTATTTCTCGAGAAATTCTTCTTCGTCAACATCACCAGGCAAGTCACTTTGATCATACTATCACCTATGTTTTATGCATCGTAGTTCTACCATCCTATGCCCAAATTGCATGGTGCTTAGGTACTTGGAAATTTTAGTATAGATTGTAGTATCATGTGGTAGGCACACAACAACCCCGATACTTGGCCCGGGACGACAAATTTCATATTGCTATGCTTGAGTAGACGGGATTTCGGTTGAGTGCATAACACGAGTGATGCGAGGTTGATTAAATAATCAAGACCGGTTAAGACAAGATTTTCAAGACCTCGGACGCAATGCAACTCTGGGTGAAGGACGGTTGATCGGCTCCCTGGAGAACCAAGTGGATGACCCGGGATGCTGGGGACGGCCATGACATCCTGCGGAAAGCTTCACCCAGGCTCAAAGAGACGGACGGATATTTTCAAGACCCAAGGCTTACCTGCACAGCTACTAGTCATTATGGGCTCTGGCTTGGTTGGACAACGCGGCGACTCTGGACAGGCGGTGCTAGCAGATGTAGAAGAACGGTAGAAATGGATGGGCACCGACAGGGATTCAGAGGGACCTGTTGAAAGACCATGTTTTGATCATCCGGTCTTCAAACACCCTGAAGTGCGAGGACATACTCGGAGGCGATCAAATCTTGTGGGGAACGTGTGCAAAACTCTGCAGAGTACTCAAACCTAATCGATTAGCCGTGTCCACGGTCATGGACAAATTGAGCCAAAGGAACTGAAGTTATCTGAAATTCTCAACACCATTATAAATACTTGATGAGGGTAATATTGATAACTTGGGTATGAGAACTGGTTGGCGGAACCATCTCATTAACAACCAACTACATAGTAATATTTTTCTTTTAGCCCCCTCTTGATGTAGGAGAAAACTTGCTTTTCGCAAAAAAAAAACTTATAGCCCCAGCTGCCATATATGCATATAGTATAGATGATTACTTTTCACCCCTCTCTTATGTGACTTGCCGGCATATTCAATATGCTGACCTACACGGCTGCAACGTATTATGTTGCAGATATTATTCTTCGACGAGTAAGAGTACGATTCAGGGTTACGATCTACACTCAACTTGCCGTTGGTGTTTATTGGGACTCCACTCCCTTGACTGCTTTCGCTGAGATAATTAAGGTATATATCAGTTTTACGCTATTTACATGTGATTGCACTTTCATATATACATTGATGTACTGTGTGTGGCAGCATACTGATCCAGGGATGGCACAGAAACACAGAGGCTTGACTCGTCTTGAGTCGGGTCGCTACACCAGCGTTGGACGCATGTGCCGATCCATATGCGGAAGTGGACGTTCGTGTCCGCCTGGTCGACCCAAACGGACAAAAAGCGGACAGAATCGTCGTTCGTTTGGATCGGTTCGTTGGAGTTGCTCTGACAGTGTTGGATGCGAGCGTCGATCCATTTCGAAAAGCAAATATGAATGTTCGTAAACCGATCCAACCAAGCAAAACACAGATAAACCACATATCTATTTGACGGGAAAACCTATTTAGCGTCACAGGCGTCGGTTAAAGGCAAAATTTCTAACTTGCGCGTGCAGCTCTCCACAATGGGCCGGCCCATGTAGGGATCTTTCATGAATTTTTGTAGCCCGTGACCTGTTTTTGCCCGTGAATTTTTTTGAAATCGGCGAACTTTTTTGAAAATCGATGATTTGTGTTTGGAAATCCGTGAACATTTTTGAAAATCGATGAACATAATTTAAAATTCATGAACTTTTTTCAAATTCAGTGAACTGTTTTTAGAATTTGATGAACTTTTTCCAAAATCAGTGAACTGTTTTTAAAAAATGATGAACTTTTTCAAAATCGTTGATTTTTTTCCTGAATAATGTGAAATTTTTGAAAATGCATGTACATATTTTTCAAAAATCGCTGAACTTTTTCATAATAAATGAACTTTTTTTGCAAATACTAACTTTTTAAAATTCTGTAAACTTTTTTAAAAATTTTATTGACCAATGCATTTTTTACATGGGCCGGCCTAGTTGGAGGAGCGCTACTGGCGCCGGTTTCGCTAACCGGTGCTGAAGGCGCCGAATAGGAGGTCCCCTATTTGACTCGCGCGGTTGGAGTTGTTCTTGCATTATCTTGTTTCAGCCCATGAGGCAATATATAGCCAAGGTGCTGAACAGAAGATTTGGCCCTTTAAGCAGATGCCATTAGATCCGCTGAAAAGAACACAGTACATGCCATGAAAAGATACATCAGGATGGACTGTACCGGACGTTTCCACATTGTCGTGCTACACGTCAACCACGTCGAGATCTCTGCCACGTGAGGCACTGGCCGAAACAGAGTAAAGATCAGCTTGATGCCAGGATAGTGTATGTTTTTTCCAGGCCAAATAAAGAAACAAAGAAAGAGTGATGATACGATACGAAAACATGTGTCCCGGACGCGAAACCAGGATCCAGCACATGGCCTCTCGACACGCATTGAAAAGATATACGCGTCCCTCGCTTCCAGACGCGTGCGCGCAGAATCCGTGCTACGGAGAGAAGAGATATTCTTTCATGCGATGGTTCATAGAAGTATTTCTTCTCGGCATCGTAAATAAAAACACGGCGCAACTTATGGCAACGTTGTGTTTGTTGTGTACGGTTAACTCGGTCGTACCGTTGCTTTCATGGTGGAGTTTTGAGAGGTCATGCGTAACATGTACGGAGTAGTTTCCATCTCGTTTTAAATGTGGTTAATCATTCTGCTGTGTGGTTTAACCATATGTTTCAGGATTTGATAATCATAGATGCATACTAGCTAAATATCCAAACGTTGTCACTGAGTAATAAAAAAACATGTTGTAAATCATTAATCAAAAAACTTTGTTTCGTATACTCCCTCTATCCCAAAATAACTGTCTTAACTTTGTACTATCTCTACTACAAAATTGTACTAAACTCAAGACACTTATTTTGGTACGGAGGAAGTATTATATTTCTCGAGATGATAGCCGATGCATAATGGTTTATCAAAGCCGGTACGTGAAAAGTACAAAGCTAATATTTTTTTCATGTCAATTTTTTATCCATAATGATTATTAACAATTTTCTTCACACAAGCACATCGTTCTCCTCCGCCACTCCTCGTCATCCATGCACTAGCACACAGTAGGGAACAGAGCTCTTCGTTGAGTTAAAGTTTGGGGATGTAATGTTTATGTCAAAAAGCTTTAGCCTGAAAATCTGAAACCCGAAGCGGAGAAATGTGTCTTCACAGAAAAAAGACAGTTGGGTATACCTTCTATCTCATATCCAAAGGCAAAGTGTTTGTCGCTAAAAACAGAACATTTATTGAGAAAGAGTTTCTCTCGAAAGAATTGAATGGGAGCAAGATAGAACTTGATGTGGTTATTGAACCTTTGCTTCAACGAGAGAGTAGCACAACACAGAAAGGTGTTTCCGCGGAGCCTACACCAGTTGAAGAGGAAGCCAATGATGATGATCATGAAGCTTTGGATCAAGTTGTTGTCGAACCTCATAGGTCGACAAGGCCATGTACTGCTCCTCAGTGGTACGATAACCCTGTCTTAATAGTCATGTTGTTGGACAACAATGAACCTACGAGCTATGGAAAAGCGATAGTGGGCCCAGATTTCAACAAATGGTTAGAGGCCATGAAATCCGAGATAGGATCCATGTATGAAAACAAAAGTGTGGACTTTGAAACTATTACATGAAGGGCGAAAGGCCATTCAGAATAAATGGAACTTTAAGAAGAAGACGTACGCCAACGGTAATATTACCGTCTATAAAGCCCGACTTGTGGCAAAGAGTTTTTCACAAGTTCAAGTTGACTACGATGAGACTTTCTCACCCTTAGCGATGCTGAAGTCCGTCAGATTCATGTTAGCAATAACTACATTTTTCGATGAAATTTGACAGATGGATGCCAAAACAACGTTCCTTAACGGTTTTCTTAAGGAAGAGTTGTATATGATGCAACCGGAAGGTTTTGTCGATCCACAGAATGATAACAAAGTATGTAAACTCCATCGACCCATTTATGGACTAATGCAAGTATCTCAGAGTTGGAATCAGCGCTTTGATGAGGTGATCAAGGCGTTTGGGTTTATACAAGTTTATAAAGAAGCTTGTATTTACAAGAAAGTGAGTGGGAGCTCTATAGCGTTTCTAATATTATATGTGGATGCCATATTGCTTATTGGAAAAAATATAGAATTTTTGGGAAGCGTAAAGGATTACTTAAATAAGAGTTTTTCAATGAAGGACTTAGGCAAAGGTGCTTACATATTAGCCATCAAGATCTATAGAGATAGATCAAGACGCTTAATAGGACTTTCACAAAGCACATACCATGAAAAAGTTTTGAAGAAGTTTAAAATGGATCGGTCCAAGAAAGGGTTCTTGCATGTATTGCAAGGTGTGAAGTTGAGTAAGACTCAATGCCCACTGACTGCAGAAGATAGATAAAAGATGAGTGTCGTCCCCTATGCTTCAGCCATAGGCTCTATCATGTATGCAATGTTGTGCACAAGACCTGATGTCAGCCTTGCCATAAGTATGGCGGGAAGGTTTCAAAGTGATCCAGAAATGAAACACTCGACAGCGGTCAAGAATATTCTAAAGTACCTGAAAAGGACTTAAGAAATGTTTCTTGTGTATGGAGGTGATCAAGAGCTCTCGTCGTAAAGGGTTACATCGATGCAAGCTTTGACACTGATCCGGATGACTCTAAGTATCAAATCGTATATGTATTTATTCTCAACGGGGATGCGGTTATCTCGTACAGTTCCAAGCAAAGTGTGGTAGCTGATTGTACATGTGAAGTGGAGTACATAGCTGCCTCGAAGGCGGCTAAAGAAGGTGTCTGGATGAAGGAGTTCATGACAGATCTTGGAGTTGTGCCCAGTGCACTGGATTTAATGACTATGTTCTGTGACAACACTGGTGCCATTGCTCTAGACAAGGAACCAAGGTTTCACAAGAGGACCAGACCCATAAAGCGACGCTTCAATTCCATCCGCGATTACATCAAGGAAGAGGACATAAGTATTTGCAAAGTGCACACAGATCTGAATGTTGGAGACCCGTTGACTAAGCCTCTTCCACGAGCGAAACATGATCAACACCAAAACTGTATGGGTGTTAGATTCGTTACAATGTAAATCACATAGTGATGTGAGCTAGATTATTGACTCTAGTGCAAGTGGGATATTGTTGGAAGTATGCCCTAGAGGCAATAATAAAGTGGTTATTATTATATTTCCTTGTTCATGGTAATCTTTTATTATCCATGCTAGAATTATATTAATTGAAAACTCAAATACATGTGTGGGTACATAGACAACACACTATCCCTAGTGAGCCTCTAAAGAACTAGCTCGTTGATCAAAGATGGTCAAGATTTCCTGGCCATAGACATGTTGTCCTTCACATCATTAGGCGAATGATATGATGGACAAGACCCAAATTATGAAGGCAGCATATGATCGTGTGAGTTTATTGCTATTGTTTTCTACATGTCAAGTATCTGTTCCTATGACCATGAGATCATTCAACTCCCGGACACCGGAGGAATGCCTTGTGTGTATCAAACGTCACAACGTAACTGGGTGACTATAAATGTGCCCTACAAGTATCTCTGAGTGTGTCTGTTGGCTTGGCGTGGATCGAGACTGGGATTTGTCACTCCTTATGACGGAGAGGTATCTCTAGGGCCCACTCGGTAATACAACATCACAAGAAGCTTGCAAGAAATGTGACTAAGGAGTTAGTCACGGGATCTTGTATTAAGGAACGAGTAAAGATACTTGCCGGTAATGAGATTGAACTAGGTATGCAGATACCGACGATCGAATCTTGGACAAGTAACATACCGACGGACAAAGGGAACAACATATCCTATTGACTGAATCCTTGACATAGAGGTTCAACCGATAAAGATCTTCGTAGAATATATATGAACCAATATGGGCATCCAGGTCCCAGTATTGGTTATTGACCAGAGAGTGTCTCGGTCATGTGTGCATTGTTCCTGAACCCGCATGGTGCGCGCACTTAAGGCTCCGTGACGTTTCGGTATTGTTGAGTTATGTGTTTTGGTGACCTAAGGTTGTTCGGAGTCCCGGATGTCACGAGGAGCTACGGAATGGTCCGGAGGTAAAGATTTATATATAGGAAAGTGGTATTTGGGTTCCGGAAAGGTTTCATGCATTTTCGATAGTGTACTAGGAGTGACGAATGGGTTCCATGGGTCCACCGGGAGGGGCACACCCACCCTGGAGCCACATGCGCCGAAGAGATGGCGCACCAGCCCCTGGTGGGCTGGGCAGCCGACCCCATAAGGGCCCAAGTGCCCAAGAGGAAAAAGGTGAAGGGTGGAGGAGTCCTTGTTGGAGTAGGATTGCTCCCCACGCCCACCTCCTTGTAGGAGGTGGACTCCACCTCCTTGGCCGGTGGTCAAAGACCTTAGGGTAAACCCTAGGGCGCCTCCTCCCACCCCTTCCTCATATAGTGGAGGTTTTGAGGGCAACCACCACCTGAAAAGCCATGTGCTGCCCTCTCCTCTCTAGATCGCCTCCCTCCTCTAGTTAGTTCGATAGAGCTCGGCGAAGCCATGCCGGATTAGTTCACCACCACCACCACCATGCCGTTGTGCTGCCAGAGAACTCATCTACCTCTCCGCCCTCGCTTTCTGCATCAAGGAGGCGGAGATGGTCATCGAGCTCTATGGGTGCTCAACGCAAAGGTGCCGTCCGTTTGGCACTGGATCGTGATTGGATCGCGGGACGGCTTGCGATTTGGATCGCGAAGACGTTCGACTACATCAACCGCATTTCTTAATGCTTCTCGCTTAGAGATCTACAAGGGTATGTGGATATGATCTCCCCTCTCGTAGATGCTCATAACCATGGATAGATCTTGTATGTGCGTAGGATTTTTTTGTTTCCCATGCAACGTTCCCCAATAGTGGCATCATTAGCTAGGTCTATGCATAGATGACATCTCGAGTAGAACACAAAGGAGTTTGCGGGCATTGATATTCAGATTGCTTCCCTCCTTAGTCTTTTCTTGATTTAGCGGTATTGTGGGATGAAGCGGACCGGTATGGTATCGAAAGTATGTCTAGAGGAGGGGTGATTAGACTACTTGACAAAATAACCTTTTTGCCTATTCCCAATTCTACTTGAGAAACAGCTACGGCAGTTATAGTAGGTCAAGTACACCCTACACATGCAAGTCTAATAGTATAGCAGCGGAAAGTAAAACATGCAAGTGTAAATTAGATAAGTAAGGTAGGCAGATCAAACGTATGAGGTTGACACGATGACTTTTGGCATGGTTCCGATAGGTGGCACTATCGTACATGCATGTTAGTAGAGGCTTCAACCCACGGAGAGTAACAACTGCGAGAGTCCACGGAGGGCTCCACCCACGAAGGGTCCACAAAGAAGCGGCCTTGTCTATTCCACCACGATTTCCGTCCATGGAGGACTAGCCTTACTCACGGTAGATCTACATGAAGTAGGCGATCCCCTTGCCCTTACAAACATCTTGATTCAACTCCAGAACACGAAGTAGGAGGCTCCCAAGAGACACCTAACCAATCTAGGAGGCACCACCCTCCAAAAGGTAATAGATGTGGTAGATCAATGAACTCCTTGCTCTTGTGCTTCTAAAAATAGTCACTTCAACACAAAATCACTCTCTCATAGAATATGAATGGGTAGGAGAGGTTGAGTTGGTGGAACACAGTTTGGGGAGGCTAGAGATCAAGATTCAAATGAATTGAGTGGAATATCTTGGTCTCAACACATGAGTAGGTGGTTCTCTCTCAGAAAATGGATCTGGATATGGAGTGTGTGTTCTCAGTGCTTCTACCACGAATGAGAGGTGGGTGAAGGGCTATGTATAGGCAGCAGCCAAAATCCAACTGTTACACACAGAGTGGCAAACTCGGTGATACCGAAGTTGAAAACTCGGTGGTACCGATTAGCACAAAAGTGTGAACTTTTGAATCTCGGTGAGACCGATATATGAAACTCGGTGGCACCGAAAAGGTGACTAATGGTCAGATGGACAAACTCGGTGGCACCTAGAAGGTGACTAACGGTCAGATGGACAAACTCGGTGGCACCGATAATCAAACTCGGAAATTCCGATTTTTTGTATCTTGGCAACAAAATGTTTGTCACACTGAACTCGGTAGCACCGACTTGGTTTTGGTTGCACCAATTTAGCGGGAATGGCTAGAATTTCTGTCTCAGGTCAAACTCGGTGGGTCCGGTATGGAAATATTGGTGACACCGGATTTGTGAATGTGGATCTTGATAGAGTGGATATGTGGGAAAATGACTCGGTGTTTTGGTGGCTAACTTTGAGCATTTGAGCATTCAGTTCATTTTACTACCTCATCCCCTTTTAGTAGTATTGGCTTTCCTATGGACTCAAAAGTGATCTCTCACAAATATAAAATGAAGAGTCTTCTAGCTTGAAGCTTGAGCCAATGTTATTCCTTTATTGCATCCAGGGGCATCTCCACATAAACCTTAAGCCATAACATCTTTGAACTTTTTCTCAAATATACTTGGAAAACATATTAGTCCTGTTGGAAATATGCCCTAGAGGCAATAATAAAATGGTTATTATCATATTTCCTTGTTCATGATAATCGTCTATCGTTCATGCTATAATTGTATTAACAGGAAACAGTAATACATGTGTGAATGAATAGATCACAATGTGTCCCTAGCAAGCCTCTAGTTAGCTAGCTCGTTAGTCAATAGATGATCATGATTTCCTGATCATGGACATTGGATGTCATTGATAACGGGATCACATCATTGGGAGAATGATGTGGTGGACAAGACCCAATCCTAAGCCTAGCACTAGATCGTATTGTTCGTATGCTAATGCTTTTCTAATGTCAAGTATCTTTTCCTTCGACCGTGAGATCATGCAACTCCCGGATACCGTAGGAGTGCTTTGGGTGTATCAAACGTCACAACGTAACTGGGTGACTATAAAGGTGCACTACGGGTACCTCCGAAAGTGTCTATTGGGTTGGCACGAATCGAGATCGGGATTTGTCACTCCGTGTGACGGAGAGGTATCTCTGGGCCCACTCGGTAGAACATCATCATGAGCTCAATGTGACTAAGGAGTTAGTCACACGATGACGTGCTACGGAACGAGTAAAGAGACTTACCAGTAATGAGATTGAACAAGGTATAGGTATACCGACGATCGAATCTCGGGCAAGTTCTATACCGACAGACAAAGGGAATCGTATACGGGATTGATTGAATCCTTGACATCGTGGTTCATCCGATGAGATCATCGTGGAGCTAGTGGGAGCCACCATGGGTATCCAGACCCCGCTGATGGTTATTGGCCAGAGAGGTGTCTCGGTCATGTCTGCCTGTCTCCCGAACCCGTAGGGTCTACACACTTAAGGTTCGATGACGCTAGGGTTATAGGGAATTGTTATACGAGATTAACGAAAGTTGTTCGGAGTCCCGGATGAGATCCAGGACGTCACGAGGAGCTCCGGAATGGTCCGGAGGTAAAGATTGATATATAGGACGGATGGTTTCGGAGACCGGAAGTGTTTCGGGCATCACCGGTAACGTACCGGGACCACCGGAGGTGGTCCCGGGGGACCACCGAAGGGGGGCTGCGACCCCAAGAGGTAAGATGGGCTAAGTGGGGGTGGGAACCAGCCCCTAGTTGGGCTGGTGCGCCTCCCCACTCAGCCCATGGCGCAGGGGAAAGGAAAAGAGGGGGGGAACCCTAACTCAGGTGGGCCTTAGGCCCACCAGAGGGGTGCGCCACCCCTCCCCCTTGCCCTGGCCGCCACCCCTTCCCCATCTGAGGGCTTCCGCACCCCTTAGGGGTGGGAAACCTAAGGGCTGCGCCCCCTCCCTCTCCCCCTATATATAGATGAGGTCCGGGGCTGTTTGAGACACGGTTTAATCTCTCTCTCGCAGCCCTGCTTCTCTCCCTCCTCCTCTCTGCCGGCGCTTTGGCGAAGCCTTGCCGGGAGACCTCGTCTCTCCACCAACACCACGCCGTCGTGTTGCTGGCTTCTTCCCCAACCTCTCCCTCCTCCTTGCTGGATCAAGGTGTGGGAGACGTCACCGGGCTGCACGTGTGTTGAACGCGGAGGTGCCGTTGTTCGGCACTAGATCGGAATCGCCGCGAGTACGACTCCATCAACCGCGTTCTTGCAAACGCTTCCGCTTAGCGATCTTCAAAGGTACGAAGATGCTCTTACCCCTCTCTCGTTGCTGGTCTCTCCATAGGAAGATCTGAATAAGCGTAGGAAAATTTTGAATTTATGCTACGTTACCCAACAGTGGCATCCGAGCCAGGTTTTCTATGCGTAGATTCTATGCACGAGTAGAACACAAAAGTTGTGGGCGATGGTTTGTCAATTTGCTTTCCGTTACTAGTCTTATTATTTTCCGGCGGTATTGTGGGATGAAGCGGCCCGGACCGACCTTACACGTACTCTTACGTGAGACTGGTTCCACCGACAAACATGCACATCGTGCATAAAGGTGGCTAGCGGGTGTCTGTCTCTCCTACTCTAGTCGGATTGGATTTGATGAAAAGGGTCCTTATGAAGGGTAAATAGCTTTGGCATATCATCGTTGTGGCTGTCACGTAGGTAAGAAGGCGTTCTTGCTAGAAACCCAAATCAGCCACGTAAAACTTGCAACAACAATTAGAGGACGTCTAACTTGTTTTTTGCAGGGTTTGACATGTGATGTGATATGGCCAAAGTTGTGATGTTGCATGTATGATGTATGAGATGATCATGTTATTGTAATAGGTTTCACGACTTGCATGTCGATGAGTATGACAACCGGCAGGAGCCATAGGAGTTGTCTTAATTTATTGTATGATATGCAACGCCATGTGCTTGCTACTTTTACTTCATTGCTAACGGTTAGCCATAGTAGTAGTGATAGTAGTAGTTGGCGTGACGACTTCACGAAGACACGATGATGGAGATCATGATGATGGAGATCATGGTGTCATGCCGGTGACGATGATGATCATGCGATGCCTGAAGATGGAGATCGAATGAGCAAAGATGATAATGGCCATATCATGTCACTATATGATTGCATTGTGATGTTTATCATGTTTTACATCTTATTGCTTAAAACGACGGTAGCATAATAAGATGATCCCTCCTAAAATTTCGAGAACGTATTCCCCTAAGTGTGCACCGTTGCGAAGGTTCGTTGTCTCGAAGCACCACGTGATGATCGGGTGTGATAGATTCTAACGTTCGCATACAACGGGTGTAAGCCAGATTTACACACGCAGAACACTTAGGTTGACTCGACGAGCTTAGCATGTACAGACATGACCTCGAATACAAGAGACCGAAAGGTCGAACATGAGTCGTATGGTTGAATACGATCAGTATGAAGTTGCTCACCATGGTGACTAGTCCGTCTCACGTGATGATCGGACACGGGTTAGTCAACATGGATCATGTATCACTTAGATGACTAGAGGGATGTCGATTTAAGTGGGAGTTCATACTTAATTTGATTAAATGAACTTAATTGTCATGAACTTAGTCTAAAAGTTGTCTTTATAAATATTGTAGATGTCCAACGTCAACCTCAACTTCAATGCATTCCTAGAGAAAAACAAGCTGAAAGATGATGGTAGCAACTATGCGGACTGGGTTCGCAACCTGAAGCTCATCCTTGAAGCAGCTAAAAAGGCTTATGTCCTTAATGCGCCGCTAGGTGACCCTCCCGCTCCCGCAGCAGCGCAGGACGTTCTAAACGTCTGGCAAGCGCGAAGTGATGACTACTCTCTGGTCAGGTGTGGCATGTTATACAGTCTAGAAACGGGGCTCCAAAGATGTTTTGAGCAACACGGGGCATATGAGATGTTCCAAGAGCTGAAGCTAGTTTTTCAAGCTCATGCCCGTGTCGAGAGATATGAAGTCTCCGACAAGTTCTTCAGCTGTAAGATGGAGGAGAACAGTTCTGTCAGTGAGCACATACTCAAAATGTCTCGGTTACACGGTCGTCTGACTTCACTTGGAGTCGAACTTCCGGATGATGCTATCATTGACAGAATCCTCCAGTCTCTCCCACCAAGCTACAAAGGCTTTGTGCTTAACTACAACATGCAAGGGATGGAGAAAACCATTCCCGAGTTGTACTCGATGCTCAAGTCTGCAGAAGTAGAAATCAAGAAGGAGCATCAAGTGTTGATGGTCAACAAGACCACTAGTTTCAAGAAAGGCAGGGGTAAGAAGAACTTCAAGAAAGACGGCAAAGCTGTTGCCGCGCCCGGTAAACCAGATGCCGGGAAGAAGAAAAAGAACGGACCCAAGCCTGAGACTGAGTGCTTCTACTGCAAGGGAAAAGGTCACTGGAAGCGCAACTGCCCCAAATACTTAGCGGACAAGAAGGCCGGCAACGTTAAAGGTATATGTGATATACATGTTACTGATGTGTACCTTACCAGCGCTCGTAGTAGCTCCTGGGTATTTGATACCGGTGCTGTTGCTCACATTTGCAACTCAAAGCAGGAACTGCGGAATAAGCGGAGACTGGCCAAGGACGAGGTGACGATGCGCGTCGGGAATGGTTCAAAGGTCGATGTGATCGCCGTCGGCACGCTACCTCTACATCTACCGTCGGGATTAGTTTTAAACCTTAATAATTGTTATTTAGTACTAGCTTTAAGCATGAACATTGTATCAGGGTCTTGCTTGATGCGAGACGGCTACTCATTTAAGTAAGAGAATAATGGTTGTTCTATTTATATGAGTGATATGTTTTATGGTCATGCTCCGCTGGTGAATGGTTTATTCTTGATGAATCTCGATCGTGATGTTACACATATTCATAGTGTGAGTACCAAAAGATGCAAAGTTGATAACGATAGTCCCACATACTTGTGGCACTGCCGCCTTGGTCATATCGGCGTTAAGCGCATGAAGAAGCTCCATACGGATGGACTGCTAGAGTCTCTTGACTTTGAATCATTTGACACATGCGAACCGTGCCTCATGGGCAAGATGACTAAGACTCCATTCTCAGGAATAATGGAGAGAGCCACCGAATTATTGGAAATAATACATACTGATGTGTGTGGTCCAATGAACGTTGAAGCTCGCGGTGGTTATCGTTATGTTCTCACTCTCACCGATGATTTGAGTAGGTATGGGTATATCTACTTGATGAAGCACAAATCTGAGACGTTTGAAAAGTTCAAGGAATTTCAGAATGAGGTTGAGAATCAACGTGACAGAAAAATAAAATGTCTACGATCTGATCGTGGAGGAGAATATTTGAGTCACGAGTTTGGCACACACCTAAGAAAGTATGGAATCGTTTCACAACTAACGCCGCCTGGCACACCGCAGCGCAACGGAGTGTCTGAACGTCGTAATCGCACTTTATTAGATATGGTACGATCTATGATGTCTCTCACCGACTTACCGCTATCATTTTGGGGATATGCATTAGAAACTGCAGCATTCACTTTAAATAGGGCACCGTCTAAATCCGTTGAGACGACACCGTATGAACTGTGGTTTGGCAAGAAACCTAAGTTGTCGTTTCTTAAAGTTTGGGGCTGCGATGCTTATGTGAAGAAACTTCAACCAGAAAAGCTCGAACCCAAAGCGGAGAAATGCGTATTCATAGGATACCCTAAGGAAACTATTGGGTATACCTTCTATCTTAGATCCGAAGGTAAAACCTTTCTTGCCAAGAACGGATCCTTTCTAGAGAAAGAGTTTCTCTCGAAAGAAGTAAGTGGGAGGAAGGTAGAACTTGATGAGGTAATTACACCCCCTCTCGAACAGGAAAGTAGCGCAACGCAAGAAGTTGTTCCTGTGATGCCTACACCAACTGAAGAGGAAGTCAATGATGATGATCATGAAGCTTCGGATCAAGTTACTACTGAACCACGAAGGTCCACAAGGGTACGCTCCGCACCAGAATGGTACGGCAACCCTGTGATGGAAATCATGTTGTTAGACAACGGTGAACCTTCAAACTATGAAGAAGCGATGGTGGGCCCGGATTCCAACAAATGGCTTGAGGCCATGAAATCCGAGATAGGATCCATGTATGAGAACAAAGTATGGACTTTGATGGACTTGCCCGATGACCGGCGAGCCATAGAAAATAAATGGATCTTCAAGAAGAAGACTGATGCAAACGGTAATGTAACCGTTTACAAAGCTCGACTTGTCGCAAAGGGTTTTCACAAATTCAAGGAGTTGACTACGAAGAGACTTTCTCTCCCGTAGCGAAGCTGAAATCAGTCCGAATCATGTTAGCAATTGCCGCCTTTTATAATTATGAAATTTGGCAAATGGACGTCAAAACAACATTCCTTAACGGGAATCTTAAGGAAGAGTTGTATATGATGCAGCCAGAAGGTTTTGTCGATCCTAAAGGTTCTAACAAAGTATGCAAGCTCCAGCGCTCCATCTATGGGCTAGTGCAAGCATCTCGGAGTTGGAACATTCGCTTTAATGAGGTGATTAAAGCGTTTGGGTTCATACAGGTTTACGGAGAAGCCTGTCTGTACAAGAAAGTGAGTGGGAGCTCTGTAGCTTTCCTCGTACTATATGTGGATGACATATTATTGATGGGGAATGATATAGAGATGTTGGAGAGCATAAAGGCCTACTTGAACAAGAGTTTTTCATTGAAGGACCTTGGAGAAGCTGCATATATATTAGGCATCAAGATCTATAGAGATAGATCGAGACGCCTCATAGGTCTTTCGCAAAGTACATACCTTGACAAGATATTGAAGAAATTCAATATGGAAAACTCAAAGAAAGGGTTCTTGCCAGTTTTGCAAGGTATGAGATTGAGTAAGACTCAGTCGCCGACCACGGCAGCAGATAGAGAGAAGATGAGTTCTGTCCCCTACGCTTCAGCCGTGGGCTCTCTAATGTATGCCATGCTGTGTACCAGACCTGATATAAACCTTGCGATAAGCTTGGTAGGGAGGTACCAAAGTAATCCCGGTGCGGAACACTGGACAGCGGTCAAGAATATCCTTAAGTACCTGAAAAGGACTAAGGAAATGTTTCTCGTTTATGGAGGTGACGAAGAGCTCGTCGTAAAGGGTTACGTCGATGCTAGCTTCGACACAGATCCGGATGACTCTAATTCACAAACCGGATGCGTATATGTGTTGAATGGTGGGGCAGTGAGCTGGTGCAGCAGCAAGCAAGAAGTCGTGGCAGCATCTACATGTGAAGCGGAGTACATAGCTGCTTTAGAAGCGGCTCATGAAGGAATTTGGATGAAGGAGCTCATCACCGACCTTGGAGTGGTTCCAAGCGCGTCGGGTCCTATGACACTCTTCTGTGATAACACTGGAGCCATTGCCATAGCCAAAGAGCCCAGGTTTCACCGGAAGACGAAGCACATCAAGCGCCGCTACAACTCCATCCAGGACCATGTCCAAACTGGAGTGATAGATATTTGTAAAGTACACACGGATCTGAATATTGCAGACCCGTTGACTAAACCTCTTCCACGAGCAAAACATGATCAGCACCATAATGCTATGGGTGTTCGATACATCACAATGGAACTACATTATTGTCTCTAGTGCAAGTGGGAGACTGTTGGAAATATGCCCTAGAGGCAATAATAAAATGGTTATTATCATATTTCCTTGTTCATGATAATCGTCTATCGTTCATGCTATAATTGTATTAACAGGAAACAGTAATACATGTGTGAATGAATAGATCACAATGTGTCCCTAGCAAGCCTCTAGTTAGCTAGCTCGTTAGTCAATAGATGATCATGATTTCCTGATCATGGACATTGGATGTCATTGATAACGGGATCACATCATTGGGAGAATGATGTGGTGGACAAGACCCAATCCTAAGCCTAGCACTAGATCGTATTGTTCGTATGCTAATGCTTTTCTAATGTCAAGTATCTTTTCCTTCGACCGTGAGATCATGCAACTCCCGGATACCGTAGGAGTGCTTTGGGTGTATCAAACGTCACAACGTAACTGGGTGACTATAAAGGTGCACTACGGGTACCTCCGAAAGTGTCTGTTGGGTTGGCACGAATCGAGATCGGGATTTGTCACTCCGTGTGACGGAGAGGTATCTCTGGGCCCACTCGGTAGAACATCATCATGAGCTCAATGTGACTAAGGAGTTAGTCACACGATGACGTGCTACGGAACGAGTAAAGAGACTTACCAGTAATGAGATTGAACAAGGTATAGGTATACCGACGATCGAATCTCGGGCAAGTTCTATACCGACAGACAAAGGGAATCGTATACGGGATTGATTGAATCCTTGACATCGTGGTTCATCCGATGAGATCATCGTGGAGCTAGTGGGAGCCACCATGGGTATCCAGACCCCGCTGAAGGTTATTGGCCAGAGAGGTGTCTCGGTCATGTCTGCCTGTCTCCCGAACCCGTAGGGTCTACACACTTAAGGTCCGATGACGCTAGGGTTATAGGGAATTGTTATACGAGATTACCGAAAGTTGTTCGGAGTCCCGGATGAGATCCAGGACGTCACGAGGAGCTCCGGAATGGTCCGGAGGTAAACATTGATATATAGGACGGATGGTTTCGGAGACCGGAAGTGTTTCGGGCATCACCGGTAACGTACCGGGACCACCGGAGGTGGTCCCGGGGGACCACCGAAGGGGGGCTGCGACCCCAAGAGGTAAGATGGGCTAAGTGGGGGTGGGAACCAGCCCCTAGTTGGGCTGGTGCGCCTCCCCACTCAGCCCATGGCGCAGGGGAAAGGAAAAGAGGGGGGGAACCCTAACTCAGGTGGGCCTTAGGCCCACCAGAGGGGTGCGCCACCCCTCCCCCTTGCCCTGGCCGCCACCCCTTCCCCATATGAGGGCTGCCGCACCCCTTAGGGGTGGGAACCCTAAGGGCTGCGCCCCCTCCCTCTCCCCCTATATATAGATGAGGTCCGGGGCTGTTTGAGACACGGTTTAATCTCTCTCTCGCAGCCCTGCTTCTCTCCCTCCTCCTCTTTGCCGGCGCTTTGGCGAAGCCTTGCCGGGAGACCTCGTCTCTCCACCAACACCACGCCGTCGTGTTGCTGGTCTTCTTCCCCAACCTCTCCCTCCTCCTTGCTGGATCAAGGTGCGGGAGATGTCACCGGGCTGCACGTGTGTTGAACGCGGAGGTGCCGTTGTTCGGCACTAGATCGGAATCGCCGCGAGTACGACTCCATCAACCGCGTTCTAGCAAACGCTTGCGCTTAGCGATCTTCAAAGGTACGAAGATGCTCTTACCCCTCTCTCGTTGCTGGTCTCTCCATAGGAAGATCTGAATAAGCGTAGGAAAATTTTGAATTTATGCTACGTTACCCAACAAGTCCAATGATGCATATGTTGTGATCAATTATCAAAACCACCCTAGGGAGCAATTGTGCTTTCAATCTCCCCCTTTTTGGTAATTGATGACAACGTATAGATCAAAGCTTCGACAACAGATATAATCAATGATTAGCATCGACGCTTTGAGAAGTATGTGAAAAGAAAGAGCTTGTGACAGCCCGAGACCGATGCTCTAGAAGATTCCCCTTTTATTTTGTTCTCGTCGTGTGGTTCGTTTGTCTGTCGCATTCATCATCACATCATGCGCATCATCTGCATTGCATCGACACTCCGTTGTCGCCAGTTTTCAAAAACTTGCATCCGTTAGTAGTTGCCAGTTCTCTCCGTTTTTGTCGTTGACCATTTTGAGCTCGACCACACACGCACGCGCCCGCGGCATAGATAAAATATTGTTTTTAAAAGAGCGTATAAATATTCTCGGTTTGTGTTGAAACTTGGCGTGCGGTCTTAATATAGTGTAGGTAGGCCGCCTGCCAATTTTCGTCGCAATCGAAGCTCGTTTGATACCCGTATCATTTATTATATAGCGGCACTATAGCCGGTTTAATTGTTGGACTTCCGGTGTTTTAAAACTCTATCATGAGCCGCACCACTTCGCTCTCATTCCTACATAGCCCATCTACACACCCCACTAGACGCATGTAGACACTTCCTCCGTTCGTGGTCGTCGGATCGCGATCGGACGGACGTGGTCCAACCCGCGATAGCCCAACCCTATATAATAACCACCCCATGGAGAGACATCTCTCACTCCACTAGGGTTTCCCCTTGCCATTTTCGCAGCCACCCCGCCCCCTAGAAAACCCCACCTGCTAGCCCACACCCTCCAAATCCGGCAGCCCTAAGCTCCATAGCCATTCTCAGCCATCACATCTCAGATCTGGGGCTCATATTCTCTCAGTTTCCCACCTACTAGACATGTACGCGCCACCAACCGGACACGTCAGGCAACCACAGAGCCAAGCAGAGCAGCCCGAGCCACTGCCCGCAACCGCTGCCGTCGTGCCCCGCGCCTCGAGCCCCGTCGCGCCGCAGTCGCGACCCCGCCGGAACCCCATCTCCCGACCGCTAGCCGGAGCGCCCCGCCGCCCTCGAGCAACTCGCCGGATCCGAGGCGACCAGGAACCTCCGGCTAGATACAACCCGAAGCGGGCCTCCCATGCGCCGCCCCTTCAAATCCGCCACCTACCTCGCGGATCCATCTTCCCGGACGCCTGTATCGTTCCCCGCGATCGGATGTGCTCGCTCATGCCTTCGTTCGCTGGAGCCGCCGTCGCACCGACCAGCTTCGGCCGCTCCAGCCAAGCGCCTCGCTAGCGCCCGATGGAGTCGTCCCGTTGACCTGCTGCTTGGCCACGACCCCGAGCCGGCCCAAGCCTCCTCAACGCCCTGTGTGCCTGCCTCACCTCCACCAAGCTGGGCCGAAGCCCACCGAGGTAAAACCTCCCCCGCCACCTCATTTTTGCGCACTTGGCGCTAGATAGTATCTTGCACATGCACAGTTTTGGCTCAATGCATAGTCCCGGTCCGTAGTCATTTTTTTACGTCCTACGAATTTGCTAATTTTCAGAAAAAGAGCATATTTTCAAACCCCCGTAATTTCTATTCGTGCATCAGATCGCGATGATTTATATATGTAACTTGGCTACAATTTCGCGTAGATTAATAATTTCCAACTTTCATGCATGATAAAAATACTTAAGCGTGTTGTTTGTATTGGTTTGCGTGTCGACGTGATAGAAACGGTTTAGCCCGTAGTTATTTAATCGTAGCTCCATTGGAGATTTGCCATATATGTAAATGGACCAGAACGACGAGTAGAATCACGTGAACCACTTTTTTTTTTCCGTTTAACAAACATAAAATGTGATTAGGACAAATCTGGACAGAATTAGAATTTAACGCATGGGGTCGTCTCGGTGATGCTATATGTCGTTTTCGGCCTCATTTAAAATGTCTAGATAGGTATATTAATTTCTGCTTCACCCCTTGCCATGCTTAACAACATTTTATAATGCTGTGTACCTAATCGAGAATGAACCAAATATTTAAACGTGGAGTTCCGTCAATATGCAACTCATTGCATATTGAACTTCACTTAATGTGTAGTGTTTGCGTGATGTGAATTGCCATGTCATGCCTTGCATATTTGAAACTGATCATGCATCATATGTGAAGTGCATCGTGTCGTGCATGTGCCGTGGTGAATATCATGTGTTGATGCTTGTTTCCGGTTTGCTTCGTCTCGATAGAGTTTCGCAAGCGTGTCAGAATGTGAGGACACGTTCGACTACGTCCATTCATCTGCTTCACGGAGTCATTCTTCTTCCAATAAGGATCTCATGCAAGATGATCATTTCCCTAGATACCATTTCTATCATTGCCATGCTAGTTGTCTCATTTCTTTCGATATGTCTCGCTTCCTACCACCTGTTAAATACCAACCTCTCAACATTGCCATGAAACCTTCACCATGTTCACAACCTAGCAAACCAGTGATTGGCTATGTTACCGCTTGCTTAAGCATGTGTTAGCGTTGCTAGTTGCAGGTGCAGTTGCTTCCATGTGATTACATGGGTTCCTTGTTATATCACCATATTATTGCTAATTAATTTAATGCACCTATATACTTAGTAAAAGGTGGAAGGCTTGGCCTTCTAGCCTGGTGTTTTGTTCCACCTTTGCCGCCTTAGTTTCAACTACCGGTGTTATGTTACATAAATGAGCGCTCCTAACATGCTTGGGGTTGTTTTGGGGACCCCATAGATTCTCTTTTTGGGATAAAGCTCATCTGGCAAGGCCCAACATTGGTACTATATTTGCCCAACATAATCATCTTGTCAATACTGAAAAACATAGGGCGTCATGAACCCGAGGAGTAATTCAACATAATACAGGGGGGCAATGCTGATGGTGTTGGTCCCAAATGGGCTGCCTGTGGGGCCACCGCGAGGAAACTCGAGGTTTGGTTTTACTTGTAGCTAGTCCCATCCGGTCGTGTCCTGAGAATGAGATACGCGGTTCCTATCGGGTTCGTCGAGACGTCGGGCGGCCTTGCCAGACTTGTTTTACCTTTCTCGAGCGTCTTGTGCGAGGGATTCTGAGGATGCTTTGGGTTATCTCGAGGTTCAGGTTTTCCAATAGGAACCCGAGGAGATCACGGGTTTCCCTGATCGAGGTCATTCCGTCGCAGCGTGTGGTAGTTTGTGATGGACTAGTTGGAGCACCCCTGCAAGGTTAAATCTTTCGAAAAGCCGTGCCCGCGGTTATGTGGCAACGTGGAAACTTTGTTTAACACCCGGTTCTAGATAACTTGAAGTAAACTTAATTAAAACTTGCCAACTGAGTGCTTAACCGTGACTTCTCTTTCGCGAGCTCCTTCTCCGATCGAGGACACGGTGGGGTTATGTATGACGTAAGTAGGTGTTCAGGATCATTCATTTGATTAGATCATCTCCCTCTTATTCTTGTACTCGTAAGTTAGCCACCTCAAATAAATGCTTAGCCGCTTGCTGCAGCCTCACCACTTAACCATACCTCACCCATTAAGCTTTGCTAGTGTTGATACCTTTGTAAATGAGATTGTTGAGTCCCTCTGGCTCACGGATTACTACAACACCAATTGCAGGTATAGGTAAAAGGTTACTTGACGCGAGCGTGTTGATTGTTCATTTGGAGTTTCTTCTTCTTCATCATCGATCTAGGATGGGTTCCAGGCCGACAGCCTGGGATAGCAAGGATGGACGTCATTCTTTTATCATTGTTTTCGTCCGTATACGAACCCTGCTATTCTTCATGATGATTGTATGTATTGTACTGTTGTGACTGTGATGTAGCGTGTGGCGAGTGTAAGCCAACTCCTTATACTCATCTTTTTAGTACATATATTTGTAATGATATCCATTCTTGCGAAACGACGAGATGCGTTTCTATCCCTGTCGAGGCCCTCGTGCCAAAATAAGGGTAGGACTGCATCTTGGGCGTTACAAGTTGGTATCAGAGCAGTACTGACCTAGGAGCCCCTTGATTGATCGAACTTGGTCGAGTTGAGTCTAGTAAAAATCTGCTTTGAGTCTAGTTATATATATCGGAGAGTAGGATTCTTTTTTCTCCTCTTCTATGCTATGGTGAGGAATCTTGACGTAATAACTTCAATTCTACTCCTCTTCTCACTCAATTTTTTTAGGATCACCTGGATATTTTTGGAATCTATATGATGTCGAGGTGACGCAGTTCTGTCTTGGTGCCTCCTGTCTGACTTGATTTCTTCTAGGGAGTTGAGCTCCAAGGGATTTTGAGCACATCATTATCATTCAGATTTCTTAGTATACCAGGACGAAGGATGTTTGAAATTGCTTCAATACTAGTAGTGGCGAGAGGAGTTCGGCTTCCCCAGTACTGGTGCAGATAGGTCCGGATGTATCGGCATACTTAGTATCGTTGTGATTACGAGGATTTGAGATAGATGAGTTTCCGAGATCTCTGGTTATATGTTGACGGATGTGATACACTGGACGGATTAGTATAGGAGTTGAGTGATATATACTCCTTGTATCCGTCAACCAGATTGCATGACCAGAAAATTTCGGGAGTTCTTAGGTGGGAATTCAACTAGTTAGTTATAGGACAATCTTCCAACAAATGCATGATGTGAGGTTGGGGTCGGACATCTAGTGGATTCATTTGTTCACGGTCGTCTTACAGTGGTTCTCGTTGTGTCTTAAAGAGTCCTTGTAGCTTGCTACAACTTGGAGACGCTTCGTATGTCGTGTGCACTGCCTTGTACATGATGGCAACTGTAGGATAGAGCCTATGCAATCCTATCTACGAAAATATCGGATGGAATCTCTGTCATGAATTTGTTTCGGCTTGATTCGTAAGCCTCATCCTTTGTTTTGTTGGAATATGTTAATTCGAGTTGCTTCGATGTAAAGTGGTGAATTCATATCTTTTCCAAGTGGTGTTCTCATATTTTTATGGGAATGCTAATTCTTTTGCTCAATCAAGTTTTCTTATCAATTCTTTGCATCTGATGTGCTTCTCTTCAAGTCAATTCTATCCTTTTCAAGATTTGCAAGATCAATCTCTCATTTTTTTTCCAGAGTTCATCTCATCTATCCCAAGTTGTTTTTGTTTTTTCCCCGCCCTCCCTCCCTTTTCTTCAATGTTTCAGTCATCATCCAAGTGCATTTCAATTCATGGTTGCTTCCTCTATTTCTTCTTCTGTTCGTAACCGGTGATTCATTGGAAGATTTTCATAGGTTTGAGTTCATCATTTCTTCATTTTTGTTGTCTCTCCGGTGGATTCAATTCAAGATATCGGTGTTCATCATATCCTTTTCTTCCTATATGATTTATGTGTTGGAAATTCTCTTCAAGCCTCTCTTGTCATTCATCAATTTCTTTCCTATCCGGAGTGCTGAAGATATCCCAGAGGTTTCTTGTTTTAAATTTTTTCAATTATTTTGAGGTTCCCAACCTCATCAAGTTTTCATTTGTACTGGCGCAATCAATATTTCTTAGCAATCCATTCATCCGGTGTTTCTTTTGAGTGGCCCCATAACCCACAGGTTCTTTCCTTGGATCTTATCTAGCTCTTGTAATCTTTTCCCGAAGATCTCTAATTCTTTTAAATTATTATGTAAGTATGATTTTCATCGGTCATAGTTTTTATCCAAGATTGCTTCAAAATTAATTCTCTTCTTTGGCTCAACCTTTTCATTCTTCATTATTCCGGAGTGTCTCAGTTATTCTTGGTGATGTTCTCCTCATCATTTGAGCTTGGAAGACCGAAGGAGTGTTTCTCTCAAATCTTGTCCATTCTTTTGAAGATTGTCATTTCAGCTTTGTGTTATCATCTTGAGTTGTTGTCTTATGAGTAATTCATTAGGTATCTATCCGGTGCATTTCAGTGTTGTGTTCATTTCTCGATCCTCCGAAGGCCATCATTTCAGAAGATTTCTTCGTTCTCAACTTTCATATTTCATCCTTAAATTCTTCTCAATTGTTGTCTCTTCGTTCGTCTCTCAATTATTCCACTGCCTTGTTCAAGTTTTTCACTCATGTGGCTCATGATCTCTTCATTTTCATGTAACTCCATTGATTAAAAGTTTTGCCCATTCATTCCAATTCTTACAGGTGTCTCCTCCAAGACTTCTTCAAGTTTGTGCTCATATCTCGCTTCAATCTTTTCATGGATAATAAGTGATATGCTACTCTGTTGCTTGTCATCAATTTAACTTGGTGAAGGATAGGCATAACATAATTCTTATTCTTATTTCATCAAAGTGAGTTCGATTCTTCTTCCAGAATGGCTCATGGTATCAATTTTCTATTCTATGTTGTTCATCTTCTTTTTCCGGAGTTTCAAGTTTTCTCAAGTATCTCTTCGTGAAGCTTCATCTAAGTCATGAAGGGCGTGAATCTTATTCTTTTCATCCTTCATATCTTTGCATCATTTTCTTGTAGAAGGAGGTTTGTCTTGCTGGTTCTTCAAGGTTTCATTCATTCTCAATGTGTTCTTCAAGATTCTTGTTGGAGAACCTCAAGTATTCTTTGTCTTGCATTTCAAAGTGCAATTCTTCCTCCTTTATCATTTGTGGTGGTGTTATAGTGTTCTTGTTAGTGGAGGAGTCTCGAAGAGAAGTTGTTTCAGGCATGAGATATTTAAACCCACCAATTCCTTCAATCATGAGATATTTTCAACCCTTTATTCCTTCATTGAGCTATCTTTGTTTGGGTTTCACCTAAAGATTTTCCTATGGATTGTTGTTATTATGGTGATTATTGTTAATCCAAGTTCTCAATGTAGCCTTTTGGTGTAATAAGTTGTGCATATCTTATTACTTCCAATCAATCCTTGCTTTTGTTAGTGGCTGGTTGTCACCTCATTGTTTTGGGATGGTTTTCATAAGTCCACTCCAAGCTTGTTCTTCCGTTGTTGGTTTCCAACAACTCCGTTCTATTCTTCTCGCAAGGCTGCTCATCAAATTCAATTGTGATAGTAGTTGTCATTTTCTTCTTCATTCTATTTTTCTCAAAGATCTACTTTCTATTCTCTTGTTCCGGAGTTGTGGTGATGTTGCTCTCTTCAATCTATCATATTGTTCTATCAAGATCATGTTCTCTCCTTGCTTATTCAATTTAATTGGTTGTTCTGTTTTCTTTTCAATTCATTTCCATCTTATCAAATTTTTGTCCTCATTTTCCTACCGAAGTGCTGCCGAAATTTTGTTTGAATTCTTGCTTGTTTCTCATATCAGTCTTCATCTCTTTGCAACCTTCAAGAGTCATTGGTTTCACTCGTTTGTCAAAGAAGCAATTAAGTTTTACCTCTTTCACTTTCTGTTCCTCTTCCCCTTTCAGTCTTGGATCTCGGGTTGAGATCCTCTTGTAGTGTAGAAGAGCTGTGACAGCCCGAGACCGATGCTCGAGAAGATTCCCCTTTTATTTCGTTCTCATCGTGTGGTTCGTTTGTCTATCGCATTCATCATGGCATCATGCGCATCATCTGCATTGCATCGGCACTCCGTTGCCGCCAGTTTTCAAAAACTTGCATCCGTTAGTAGTTGCCGGTTCACTGCGTTTTCGTCGTTGACCGTTTTGAGCCCAACCACACACGCACGCGCCCCGCGACATCGATAAATTCTAAAAGTGCATATAAATATTCTCGGTTTGTGTTGAAATTTGGCGTGCGGTCTTAATATAGTGTAGGTAGGCCGCGTGCCAATTTTCGTCGCAATCGGAGCTCGTTTGATACCCGTATCATTTATAATATAGCGGCACTATAGCCGGTTTAATTGTTGGATGTCCGGTGTTTGAAAACTCGGTCACGGACCGCACCACTTGCCTCTCATCCCTACATAGCCTATCTACACAGCCCACTAGAGGCATGTAGACACTTCCTCCGTTCGTGGTCGTCGGATCGCGATCGGACGGACGAGGTCAACTCACCATAGCCCAACCCTATATAATAACCACCCCATGGAGAGACCTCTCTCACTCCATTAGGGTTTCCCCCGCCCCCTAGAAAACCCCACCTGCTAGCCCACACCCTCCAAATCTCGCAGCCCTAAGCTCCATAGCCATTCTCAGCCATCAGATCTGAGATCTGGGGCTCAGATTCGCCCAGTTTCCCACATACCGGACATGTCCGCGCCACCAACCGGACACGTCCGGCAACCATAGAGCCAAACAGAGTTTCCCGAGCCGCTGCCCATAACAGCTGCCGTCGAACCCCGCGCCACAGCCGCGACCCCGCTGGAACCCCATCTCCCTGCCGCTAGCCACAACACCCCGCCGACACCATGCCCGGAACTGCAGTGTTCCGCCGCCCTCGAGGAGCTCGCCGGATCCGAGACGACCAGCAACCTCCGGCCAGATCCAACCTGGAGCGGGCCTCCCATCCGCCCCCTTCAGATCCGCCGCCTGCCTTGCGGATCCATCTTCCCGGTCGCCTGTGCCGTTCCCCGCGGTCAGATGTGCTCGCTCATGTCGTCGTTCGCTGGAGCCACTGTTGCACCGACCAGCTTCGGCCGTTCCAGCCGAGCGCCTCCGCAGCGCCCGATGGAGTCGCCCCGTTGACCCGCTGCTGGGCCACGACCCCGAGCTGGCCCAAGCCTCCTCAACGCCCCGTGGGCCTGCCTCGCCTCCACCAAGCTGGGCTGAAGCCCACCAAGGTAAAACCACCCCTGCTTCCTCAATTTTGCGCACTAGGCGCTAGGTAGTATGTTGCACATGCACAGTTTTGGCCCAATGCATAGTCCCGGCCCATAGTCATTTTTTTACGTCCTACGAATTTGCTAATTTTCAGAAAAAGAGCATATTTTCAACCCCCCGTAATTTCTATTCCGTGCATCGCATCGCGATGATTTATATATGTAACTTGTCTACAATTTCACGTAGATTAATAATTTCCAACTTTTCATGCATGATAAAAATACTTAAACATGCTGTTTGCATCGGTTTGTGTGTCGACGTGATAGAAATGGTTTAGCCCGTAGTTATTTAACCGTAGCTCCATTGGAGATGTGCCATATATGTAAATGGACCAGAACGACCAATAGAATCACGTGAACCACTTTTTTCCCGTTTAACAACATAAAATGTGATTAGGAAAAATATGGACAGAATTAGAATTTAACGCATGGGGTCGTCTCAGAGATGCTATATGTCGTTTCTGGCCTCATTTAAAATGCCTAGATAGGTAGATTAATTTGTGCTTCACCCCTTGCCATGTTTAACAACATTTAATAATGTCGTGTACCTAATTGATAATGAACTAAATATTTAAACTTGGAGTTTCGTTAATATGCAACTTGTTGCATATTGAACTTCACTTAATGTGTAGTATTTGCGTGATGTGAATTGCCATGCCATGCTTTGCATATTTGAAACTGATCATGCATCATATGTGAAGTGCATCGTTTCGTGCATGTGCCATGGTGAATATCGTGTGTTGATGCTTGTTTCCGGTTTGCTTCATCTCGATAGTAGTCCGCAAACGTGTTGGAATGTGAGGACCCGTTCGACAAAATGTTGGTTCGTCTACTTCACGGAGTCGTTCTTCTTCCAAGAAGGATCTTAGGGAAGATGACCATTTCCCTAGATACCATGACTATCATTGCCATGCTAGTTGTCTCGTTTCTTTCGTTATGTCTCGCTGCCTACCACCTGTTAAATATCAGCCTCTCAACATTGCCATGAAACCTTCAACTTGTTCACAACCTAGCAAACCACTGATTGTCTATGTTACCGCTTGCTTAACCATGTGTTAGCGTTGCTAGTTGCATGTGCAGTTGCTTCCATATGATTACATGGGTTCCTTGTTATATCACCATATTATTGCAAATTAATATAATGCACCTATATACTTGGTAAAAGGTGGAAGGCTTGGCCTTCTAGCCTGGTGTTTTGTTCCACCTTTGCCGCCTTAGTTTCAACTACCGGTATTATGTTCCATAAATGAGCGCTCCTAACATGCTTGGGGTTGTTATGGGGACCCCCTAGATTCTCGTTTTGGGATAAAGATCGTCTGGCAAGGCCCAACATTGGTACTATATTTGCCCAACATAATGATTTTGTTATACTGAAAAACATAGGGCATCATGAACCCGAGGAGTAATTCAACATAATACAGGGGGGCCAGTGTTTATGGTGTTGGTCCCAAATGGGCTGCCTGCGGGGCCACAACGAGGAAACTTGAGGTTTTGTTTTACTCGTAGCTAGTCCCATCCGGTCGTGCCCTGAGAACGAGATACACGGCTCCTATCGGGTTCGTCGACACGCCGGGCGTCCTTGCTGGACTTGTTTTACCTTTCTCGAGCGTCTTGTGCGAGGGATTCCGAGGATGCTTTGGGTTATCTCGAGGTTGCGGTTTTCGAGTATGAACCCGAGGAGATCACGGGTTTCGCTGATCAAGGTCATTCCATCGCAGCGTGTGGTAGTTTGTGATGGACTAGTTGGAGCACCCCTGCAGGGTTAAATCTTTTGGAGAGCCGTGCCTACGGTTATGTGGCAATGTGGAAACTTTGTTTAACATCCGGTTCTATATAACTTTAAGTAAACTTAATTAAAACTTTCCAACTGAGTGCGTAACCGTGAATGTCTCTTTCGTGAGCTCCTTCTCCGAACGAGGACACGGTGGGGTTATGTATGACATAAGTAGGTGTTCAGGACCATTCATTTGATCATTACTAGTTCCCGTCCGTTATGTGGAGATCATCTCCCTCTTATTTTTGTACTCGTAAGTTAGCCACCTTAAATAAATGCTTAGCCACTTGCTGTAGCCTCACCAATTAACCATACCTCACCGATTAAGCTTTGCTAGTATTGATACCTTTGGAAATGAGATTGCTGAGTCCGTGTGGCTCACAGATAACTACAACACCAGCTGCAGGTACATGTAAAAGGTTACTTGACGCGAGCGTGTTGATTGTTCATTTGGAGTTTTTCTTCTTCTTCATCGATCTAGGATGGATTCCAGGCCGGCAGCCTGGGATAGCAAGGATGGACGTCGTTCTTTTATCGTTTTTTTCGTCCGTAGACGGACCCTGCTGTTCTTCATGATCATTGTATGTATTGTACTATTGTGACTTTGATGTAGCTTGTGGCGAGTGTAAGCCAACTCCTTATACTCATCTTTTTAGTACATGTACTTGTAACGATATTTATTCTTGCAAAACGATGAGATGCGTTTCTATCCCTTTTGAGGCCTTCGCGCCAAAATAAGGATAGGACCGCATCTTGGGCATTACAGAGCTCCCCCTAAATTTGTGCATTATTTAAAATTTGCGTTTGAATGCAAATGCACAATCAATTAGGATCATGTGTCACTCTTGCATGTCACATACATCTTGGTGGTGTGTAAACAAAATAGGAATGAATAACACTACACATGGCACCAACAAGATAAGTGAGTGATCATCACAAGGATAGCTAAAATATAATAATGTGGCAACACACAAGGTAAAGAGTATGATGACACACAAGATAAAGTCATCCAAAAGACCAAAGATTTTAAAACCAAACAAAAGCGAGCAAATAAAGTCAAAAGCTTTCTCTCACACAAAGTCTATGATATGTACATTTCTCCCTCTTTGTCAACAAGTTACCAAAAAGTTTAAAAGTATAGAACTACTCGTCTCTCTGGGCAGGTGATGACGAAGTCGACAGAAAAGCGTCCGCGAATTCTTTTGCTGAATAACCTAGAGCTGGAGGAGTTGATACTGGAGGAGCTTGAGCTGGAGCTGGTGCTGAAGGTGCTGAAGCTTGTGTTGAAGATGTTTGTCTTGTCTCTTGAGCAGGAACATCAACCGACCTAGTCCTGGTGCAGAACTCAGTAGTAGTGGGAGGAGGAGGCTCTTCCTCCTCCTCATCATCATCTTCATCTTCATCTTCTGAGCGTGGGATCTCCACTGAGTCAACTTCATGTTGAAGCTATTTGACTATAGTTGTCAACTCAGAAACCTTCACATCCATGTCATGTAACTTTGTTTGCATGACTCTCTCAAGGCTTTTCTGACTTTGCAGTATCTCGTGAATGTTCTTCTTCATGCCTTGGACAGAGCTAACTAGAAATGCCATTTGCTCAGCTTGAGTTTTGAGCTGTGGAACTGGTGGTGGCCTATTTCTAGTAGCCTCAGCTTCTGTTGCAATTCTTGCTGCAGTTGAGTTGGGATCATTGTCGTCAATTACCACTTCATTTTCTTCAAACACTGGCTGAAGAGGTAGATGGGGACAATCAAGTAGATATGCATGCTTGCCTAGCTTGGCATTGATAAGCATCTGAATGTAAGGAGCATATCCACATGATCTCTTCTGATCCGCAGCGGTTCTCCGGATAGTCTCTACTATCAAATCCATCACTCTGATCTGATATGAGTGTCTAGCAGGTGCAGCAGGTTGATGGGATGTCCTCTAATCATCTTTTCGTCTCCTGATTTAGGCATCAGGGTGTATCTCAGAATTGTGTTTGTTGTAGGAATGCCCGCTTGCGGAAATTACATTGAACCCATCTTGTGACTAGCCAAGTACTTGTGTGGAATTGTCTTGTACATATTGGCCATTGAGTTGTGACTCTACTTTGCTTGTGCATACACATCTACATCTCGATCTTCTTTCTTGGGGGCACCAATGATAGTAGCCCATTCAACAATTGTGGCTTCATACTTATGACCATGAGTCATCCAGACTAAAGAGTCATCATATAAATGAACAGTTGCATGGAATTGCATGATTAGCTCGTCATTCCATGGGGTCATCTCTTTGCCAACAAACTTTTCAATGTCAACCAGCCTGAAGTTATCTTGGACATGGGGAAATAAATTCTCATTTTCTTTGATATATGCCGAGTCGACATACCTTATATCACCGACAGCAAGACTCTTGTCAAACAAGACAGTCTCATAAAAATCTTTTTGTTCCTTGGTGTGAAACCTTGGATCAACAGTTCTTCTTGTGACAACATATGGATCGTTAGCTCTCCACTTTCTTAGTCCGCCATCCTTCCTCTTCTTCATATCTTCTGCTATTGGATGAGCAACATTGTGAATTGGAAGGGTTGGTCTGAGCTTCTTGAGAATTGGTGCATTCTCATCTTCTTCCTCCTTTGCAGCATGGGAACTCGATGCATGGCCTTTGCTCTTGGCAGGTGCAGGTATGTCCTTGGTAGTCCTTTTGGGAGGTACAACCTTCTTCGCTTTGGCAGGAGGCTTAGGAGAAAATTTCAATGCATCATCCATCAACTTCTTTTTCTTGGGAGGAACTGGGATCTCCTCAGGAGCTTCTTCCTCAGCATCTTCTGGGTCTTCAAACATTGAAGTATTTGTGCCAACAAGATGACACTTTCCTGACAGCTTTCCTTGGAAAGTGTTGTGATTTTCCTGAAATGTTCAGGTGCTCTCAGATCAACATGGGTAGCAGTTACTTTCCTGACAGCTTTCCTTGGAGCCTTTGAAGGAGCTGAAGTTTCTTCTAGCATAAAATCCGAGTCCTCTTCATCTGAAACTAGCTTCTTCCTTTTCCTGGTGGCTGCCTTGGGCAAACCATGAGAGCTGGGAGAACTTGGGTCTGAAGCAGACTTCTTTGGACTAGTGCCTCAGTCCATCTGAACACTCTGCTCTCTGAAGTCATTCTGACTATCTTCTGAACCAGACATATCTGTCAGGCAAGCACAAACTCAGCAGCAAACAACAAAACCCGTGAAGTGGATATAGGCAAGATAGAAAGGATGAGCATCACAAAATTCAGATGTTTTTGAAATTTTGAACAGATAAATCCTTAGTTTAAACTTTCTGCAGAACTCATATCGGTGGAACCGAGTTTGAACTTTTGGAGTCTACGAGACACCTAAACTCCTTAATAGAAACTTGGTCATCATTTTGGTGGAACCGAAAATGACAACTCGGTCTCACCGAGTCCATTCTTAGGAATCCTAGGTTCAAAATCGGTAGCACCGAGTTTTGCAACTCCGAGTCACCGAGATGGGGTTTGCGGACTGTTAACCCTAAAAACTTCCTAGTTCTTTAATCTATGGGATTCATCTGGTGGATAGATATGTTGCACATAGTGGATTGTGGATAAATATTTCCCATTGCATATGAATCAGATGGAGGAAGACAGAGGGGGTCCGAACCATACCCTAGCTTGGTGGTGGTCCGGCTACGGCGGCGACGACGGTGAAGATTCCGTCGGCGGCGACGATTCTTAGCAACACAGAAGCACGGGAATTCAAGGGCAACGACTGCTACTTATCAAACAACAGCGCCAGAAATTGAAACATTGACGGAGACTTGCTTGCGTTGGGTTTTCCCTTGAAGAGGAAAGGGTGATGCAGCACAGGAACAGTAAGTATTTCCCTCAGTTGAGAACCAAGGTATCAATCCAGTAGGAGAATCTCGTCAAGTCCAGAGTACCTGCACAAACACAAAAGATCTTGCACCCAATGCTATAAAGGGGTTGTCAATCCCTTCAAGATTGATTGCAAAGTGAGATCTGAAGGCGGAAAGTGAAACGAAGAAAAAGAGTAAGGCTGAAAATATGGTGTGGAGTAGACCGGGGGGGGGGGGCATAGTGTTCACTAGAGGCTTCTCTCAAAATAGCAAATATCACGGTGGGTAAAGAAATTACTGTCGAGCAATTGATAGAACCACGCAAAGTCATGACGATATCTAAGGCAATGATCATACATATATGCATCATGTTCGAGACAAGTAATCCGATACTTTCTGCATCTACTACTATTACTCCACACATCGACCGCTATCCAGCATGCATCTAGTGTATTGAGTTCATGACGAACAGAGTAACGCCTTAAGCAAGATGACATGATGTAGAGGGATAATCTCAAACCAATGATGAAAACCCCATCTTTTCACCCTTGATGGCAACAACACGATACGTGCCTCGCTACCCCTTCTGTCACTGGGTGAGGTCACCGCACAGTATGAACCCAAAACCAAACACTTCTTCCATTGCAAGAATCATAGATCTAGTTGGCCAAACAAAACCCACAACTCGAAGAGAATTACAAGGATATGAAATCATGCATATAAGAGAGATAAGAAGAAACTCAAATAAGATTCATAGATAATATGATCATAAATCCACAATTCATCGGATCTCGACAAACACACCGCAAAAGAAGATTACATCGGATAGATCTCCATGAAGATCATGCAGAACTTTGTATTGAAGATCCAAGAGAGAGAAGAATCCGTCTAGCTACTATCTATGGACCCGTAGGTCTATGGTGAACTACTCACGCATCATCGGAGAGGTTATGGTGTTGATGAAGAAGCCCTCCATATCCGAATCCCCCCCTCCGGCAGGGCACCGGAACGTGCCCAGATGGGATCTTGCGGAGACAAAAGCTTGCAGCGGCGGAAAAGTACTTTCGATGATCTCTTCATTTTTTCTCGTATATTAGGGAATATATAGGCGGAAAACCTAGGGCAGGGGAGCCATAGGGAGCTCACAAGCCTGGTAGGCCCGCCCCCCCTAGGCCGGGCCTGGTGGGCTTGTGACCTCCTCGGAGGTCCCCTGCCTTGGTTCTCAAGTCCCCCGTGTGTCTTTTGTTATGGGAAAAATCATTTCACAGTTTTTATTCCATTTGGACTCTCTTTAAAATTCGCCTTTGAAAAGGGTCAAAAACACGAAAAAACAGGATCTGGCACTTGGCACTGAGTTAATAAGTTAGTCCCAAAAAATATATAAAAGGCATACAAAACGTCCAAAGTTTGACAAGATAATAACATGAAACCATCAAAAATTATAGATACGTTGGAGACGTATCAAGCATCCCCAAGCTTAACTCCTGCTCGTCCTCGAGTAGGGAAGTGATAAAGACTGAATTTTTGATGTGGAATGCTACCTAGCATAGTTGTCCTTTGCAACTTCTTTCATGTGACATGAATGTTCAGATCCGTAAGATTAAAAACAATAGCTTGCTATTGACATGAAAACAATAATACTTTAAGCAAACTAGCAAGGTAATCATGAACTTTCAAAATAACAAGGCCAAAGAAAGTTATCCCTACAAAATCATGTGGTCTGGCTGTGCTCCATCATCCTCACACAACTAATTTAAATCATGCACAACCCCGGTATTGGCCAAATAATTGTTTTCGCACTCTTACTTTCTCAAACTTTTTATAACTATCACGTAATACATGAGCGTGAGCCATGGATATAGTACTATAGGTGGAATAGAGTGTGGTGGTGGTTGTGAGACAAAAAGGAGGAGATGGTCACATTGACTCGGCGTATCAAAGGGCTATGGAGATGCCCATTAATATATATCAATGTGAATGAGTAGGGATTGCCATACAAATGATGGACTAGATCTATAAGTATGTGAAAGCTCAAAAGGATAACTAGTGGGTGTGCATCCAACTTGCTTGCTCACGAAGACCTAGGGCAATTTTGAGGAAGCCCATCATTGGATATACAAGACAAGTTATAAAATAAAGATTCCCACTAGCATATGGTGGTGACGAAACGAGAGGCTCTCAATGATGACGAACATGGTGCTATTATGAAGCACAAGTGTGGAAAAAGATAGTAGCAATGTCCCTTGTCTCTTTTTCTCTCTTCTCTTTTTTTATTTGGGCTCTTGGCCTCTATTTTTGGGATCTTTGGCCTCTTTTTTTCCTCACATGGGACAATGCTCCAATAATGATGATCATCACACTTTTATTTACTCACAGCTCAAAGCTTAGAAAGATGATGACTCTATAGGAAATGCCTCCGGCAGTGTACCGGGATGTGCAACGATCTAGCTTGGCGTATGACGTTGAAACATCTCGCTAGCTATCTTACAATCATGCAATGGCAGTATGAGAGTGACGGCACAAGTCATGAGACAAAACGGTGGGAGTTGCATGTCAATATATCTCGGAATGGCTATGAAAATGCCATAATAGGTAGGTATGGTGGATGTTTTGAGGAAGGCATATGGTGGGTTTGTGCACCGGCGAAAGTTGCGAGGCACTAGAGAGGCTAGCAATGGTGGAAGGTGAAAGTGCATCTATACCATGGACTCACATTTGTCATGAAGAACTCACATACTTGTTGCGTAAGTTTTTATTAGTAATCGAAACAAAGTGCTAAACGCATACTCCTAGGGGAAGGGTTGGTAGGTGTTAACCATCGCGCGATCCCGACCTCAACACAAAGGATGACAATCAATAGATCAATTATGCTACGACTTCCTAACATAGCGGTTCACCATACGTGCATGCTACGGGAATCACTAACTTCAACACAAGTAGTTCTAGATTCACAACACCCTACTAACACAACTCTTAATAGTACCAAATCCATGTCTCAAAACTAATTGAGAGGAATCAAGACTTCTCTTTCTACTTAATGCACATGAAGATGGAGTTTTTTGTATCCTCTTTGGGTACCTATCACCTTTAGAACTACTTTCATAGCATAAGCCAACTACCATGTAACGCACCGCCATGCTCTAAAAGATCTAAGTGAAGCACACAGAGCAAAATTATCTAGCTCAAAAGATATAAGTGAAGCACGATGAGCATTATAGCAAAATCACGATGAGTGCATGTCTCTCTCAAAAGGTGTGCAGAAAGGATGATTGTGACACAACAAAATGAAAAGACTCCTAATATACAAGACGCTCCAAGCAAAACACATATCATGTGGTGAATAAAAATATAGCCCCAAGTAATGTTACCGATGGATTGAAGACGAAAGAGGGGATGCCTTCCCGGGGCATCCCCAAGCTTAGGCTTTTTGGTGTCCTTGAATTTGGCTTGGGATGCCTTGGGCATCCCCAAGCTTGAGATCTTCCCCCTCCTTATCTCTTTGTCCATGAGAACATCACCCAAAACTTGAAAACTTCATAACACAAAACTTCAACAGAAACTCATGATAACATTAGCACAAGAAAACAAACTACCACCACTTTAGGTATTGTAGCAATCTTGATTTCTATTTATATTGGTGTTAGGCTACTGTATTTTCACTTTCCCATGGCTAGTACCCCCCGATATCCATAGTTTCATCAAAACAAGCAACCAACTCAACAAAAACAGAATCTGTCAAAAACAGACCAGTCTGTAGCAATCTATATACTTCGTATACTTTAGGTACCTAAAAAATTCTGAAAAATTACGAATACGTGGGCAAAAGGCATATCCACTAGCAGAAAAAGAATCAACTCAAAAGCTCTTTCTTAATAAAAATTAAAAATCATCTTGTGAGAGAATTTTTTTTGTCTTTTCCAGCAGGATTAAACAACCATCACCAAGACTAGTCATAAAGGATTTGCTTGGCTCAAAAACAAAAAGAAACACAAAAAACACAACCATAACAGAATTATGATGGTGTGGACGCAACAAAACAGAAAGAAAAAGAAATATATTTATTGGGTTACCTGCCAAAAGGCGCTATTTTTTTAACGCCCTTAGCTAGGCATAAGGTGATAGAATCACGTATCGTCGTCTTTGGTGCTCAAACCATAAGTAGCGTGATCACTTATCATCTTAAAGTTTTCATCTTTCTTGCTAGATGATTCACCACTATTTTTGGGAACAAAAACAGACTTGGTGACCTTTGATGATCCACAAGTATAGCGGATCAATTGTAGTCCTTTCGATAAGTAAGAGTGTCGAACCCAACGAGCAGTAGTAGGATCTAACAAGTGGTTTTCAACAAGGTAAAATCTGCACGCACTGAAATTGTCGGTAACAAGTGATTGTGTGGTGAGATGATTCATAGCAAGAAACAAGTAACAAAAGTAGAAATGGTGCAGCAAAGTGGCCCAATCCCTTTTGTAGCAAGGGACAAGCCTGGACAAAGTCTTATAGGAGGAAAAACGCTCTCGAGGACACACGGGAATTTCTGTCATGCTAGTTTCATCATGTTCATATGATTCACGTTCGTTACTTTGATAGTTTGATATGTGGGTGGACCAGCGCTTGGGTACTACCCTTACTTGGACAAGCATCCCACTTATGATTAACCCCTCTCGCAAGCATCCGCAACTACGAAAGAAGAATTAATACAAAGTCTAACCATAACATTAAACTAGTGGATCCAAATCAGCCCCTTACGAAGCAACGCATAAACTAGGGTTTAAGCTTCTGTCACTCTAGCAACCCATCATCTACTTACTGCTTCCCAATGCCTTCCTCTAGGCCCAAATAATGGTGAAGTGTTATGTAGTCGACGTTCACAAAACACCACTAGAGGAAAAACAACATACAACAAATGAAAATATCGAACGAATACCAAATTCACATGACTACTATTAGCATGACTTATCCCATGTCCTCAAGAACAAAAGTAACTACTCACAAAGCACAATCATATTGATGACCATAGAGGTAATGAGTAGCATCAAGGATCTGAACATAAACTCTTCCACCAAATAATCCAACTAGCATCAACTACAAAGAGTAATAAACACTACTAGCAACCTTACAAGTACCAATCGGAGTCGGGAGACAGAGATTGGTTACAAGTGATGAACTAGGGTTTGGAGATGAGATGGTGCTGATGAAGATGTTGATGGTGATGAGCCCCCTCCGATGAGAGGAGTGTTGGTGATGACGATGGCGATGATTTCCCCCTCCGGGATGGAAGTTTCCCCGGCAGGATCGTCCTACCGGAGCTCTAGATTGGTTCTGCTCAAGTTCCGCCTCGTTGCGGCGGAGAATCCACGAAAAATCTCCTCGTTGATTTTTTCCTGGACGAAACCCTTCATATAGAAAAAGAGGGGGGCCAGTGGGCCAGTGGGCTGCCCACAAGCCCTCATGGCGCGGGCTGGGGGGGTGGCCGCGCCGTGCAGGCTTGTGGGCACCCCCTGGTGCCCCTCTGGCACTTCTTTGGTCCAGTATTTTTGATAAATCAGGAAAAAATTCCTCGTTGATTTTTACGGCATTTGGAGTTGCGTAGAATAGGTATCTCAACTTTGCTCCACTTTCAGGCCAGAATTCCAGTAGCCGACATTCTCCCTCTTCATGTAAACCTTGCAAAATAAGAGAGAAAAGGCATAAGAATTGTACCGTGAAGTGAAATAACAGCCAAAGAAGCGATAAATATCAACATGAAAACATGATGCAAAATGGACGTATCAACTCCCCGAAGCTTAGACCTCGCTTGTCCTCAAGCGAAAGCCGAGCTCAATAAATATGTCCACATGTTTAGGGAGAGAGGTGTCGGTAAAACAAGATACGAACATGCATGCATCATGATCAAGATCAGAACAACAATACCAACATATAATCTCTCATGCTAAAGTAATAATTCCTTCACAAAGTAAAGCATGGATCAAGAACCTTACCGAGAATTAACAACCGATAGCCTTTAGTCATTGAAGCAATTGCAATTTATCACAACATCAGAAAGAGTCAAATAAGAGCTTGTAAAGCAAATCCACATACTCAATCATTCTTTCGTTCTCTACAATTGCTACAAATCATTCTTTCGTACTCATGAGATCAAAGTTTCAGCTGGACACAGAGAAAGATAGGGGCTTACAGTTTTGCCTCCCAACTGCTTACCTCAAGGGTAATGTCAACAATAATAATTCATGAATGCCTACCTCCAAGTTGACATATGAATATATATCTTTCCCAAGCATATGACGTTAGCCAAGATAAAGGCGAAACAAGGAATTGGTGAAGATCACCATGAATCTTTCGAGGGCAAAAAGTAAAGGTACAAGATAGGCCCTTCGCAGAGGGAAGAAGAGGTTGTCATGCGCTTTTGAGGTTTGGATGCGTGTCCTCTTAGTGCGGAGGAACGTCACTTTATATTGCCTCCTATGTTAAAGAACTTTATTATGCAGTCTGTCGCTTTTATGCCTTCCTCATCACAGGTTCGTATAAAGCTTATTTTCCACACACTAATAGATCATACATATTAGAGAGCAATTTTTATTGCTTGCACCGATGAGAACTTACTTGAGGGATCTTATTGAATCCATAGGTAGGTATGATGGACACTCATGGAAAAACTGGTTTGAAGGTTTATGGATACACAAGTAGTATCTCTACTTAGTGCGGGAGTTGTTGGGGAACGTTGCATGGGAAACAAAAAATTTTCCTACGCGCACGAAGACCTATCATGGTGATGTCCATCTACGAGAGGGGATGTGTGATCTACGTACCCTTGTAGACCATACAGCAGAAGCGTTAGTGAACGCGGTTGATGTAGTGGAACGTCCTCACGTCCCTCGATCCGCCCCGCGAACCGTCCCGCGATCAGTCCCACGATCTAGTACCGAACGGACGACACCTCCGCGTTCAGCACACGTACAGCTCGACGATGATCTCGGCCTACTTGATCCAGCAAGAGAGACAGAGAGGTAGAAGAGTTCTCTGGCAGCGTGACGGCGCTCCGGAGGTTGGTGATGACCTTGTCTCAGCATGGCTCCGCCCGAGCTCTGCAGAAACGCGATCTAGAGGGAAAACCGTGGAGGTATGTGGTCGGGCTGCCGTGGAAAAGTCGTCTCAAATCAGCCCTAAAACCTCCGTATATATAGGTGGGAGGGAGGGGAGGAGGCAGCCTCAAAACCTAAAGGTTTGTCCGAAATTGGAGGTGGAGGAGTCCTACTCCAATCCTACTTGGAGTAGGATTCCACCTTTCCACTTGGAAACTCTTTCCACCTTGTGTTTTTTCCTTCTCAAACCTTATGGGCCTTAGTGGGAACTTATTCCAGCCCACTAGGGGCTGGTTTATCTCTTCCCATAGCCCATGAGACCCCTTGGGGCGTGACACCCCTCCCGATGGTCCCCGGCACCCCTCCCGGCACTCCCGGTACACTACCGATGAGCCCGAAACTTTTCCGGTAATGCACGAAAACCTTCCGGTAACCAAGTGAGGTCATCCTATATATCAATCTTCGTTTCCGGACCATTCCGGAAACCCTCGTGACGTCCGTGATCTCATCTGGGACTCCGAACAACATTCGGTAACCAACCATATAACTCAAATACGCATAAAACAACGTCGAACCTTAAGTGTGCAGACCCCGCGGGTTCGAGAACTATGTAGACATGACCCGAGAGACTCCTCGGTCAATATCCAATAGCGGGACCTGGATGCCCATATTGGATCCTACATATTCTACGAAGATCTTATCGTTTGAACCTCAGTGCCAAGGATTCATATAATCCCATATGTCATTCCCTTTGTCCTTCGGTATGTTACTTGCCCGAGATTCGATCGTTAGTATCCGCATACCTATTTCAATCTCGTTTACCGACAAGTCTCTTTACTCGTTCCGTAATACAAGATCCCGCAACTTACATTAAGTTACATTGCTTGCAAGGCTTGTGTGTGATGTTGTATTACCGAGTGGGCCCCGACATACCTCTCCGTCACACGGAGTGACAAATCCCAGTCTCGATCTATATTAACTCAACGAACACCTTCGGAGATACCTGTAGAGCATCTTTATAGTCACCCAGTTACGTTGCGACGTTTGATACACACAAAGCATTCCTCCGGTGTTCGTGAGTTATATGATCTCATGGTCATAGGAACAAATACTTGACACGCAGAAAACAGTAGCAACAAAATGACACGATCAACATGCTACGTCTATTAGTTTGGGTCTAGTCCGTCACATGATTCTCCTAATGATGTGATCCCGTTATCAAGTGACAACACTTGCCTATGGTCAGGAAACCTTGACCATCTTTGATCAACGAGCTAGTCAACTAGAGGCTTACTAGGGACAGTGTTTTGTCTATATATCCACACATGCATTGTGTTTCCAATCAATACAATTATAGCATGGATAATAAACGATTATCATGAACAAAGAAATATAATAATAACTAATTTATTATTGCCTCTAGGGCATATTTCCAACAGGAGTTTTGGCTAATATGAGGTGGAAGCAATCGTCACATGCTAAAGGATTTCTAATCATATAACATTGTTTAGAGCCAAGCAAACACAATTCATTATGTTGTCTTCCTTGTTGAACATCTACTTCTAGGCATGCAATAGTTTGGTGAGTGTTCACAATCATAGATGGTGTCAGAGATGATATATTTATATGTGAACCTCTCCTTGTTTATCACTTCCTATTAATTGCAACCATGACCAAGGTCTACGTTTGCCTACCCTCAACAAGTTTCAATCCTCATTCTTTTTATATGTGAAGCCATCACTTCCCATAAGATCATTACATGTTCTTTCATGCTTTTGTTCTATTCTCACTCTTTTGATCATGGCGAGAGGCAAAGCCCTTCAACTAAGACACTCTTTATTATATGGCTCACGAGCTCGAATAAATCGGGGGTGACACAAAGCAAAACTCAAAACTAAAACACTAAGACTTTTAAACTACTAGAGAAAAAGAAAACTGAAAAGGAAAACTAAAACAAAGGTAAAGGCCAAAGATGTGATGGTGATACGATACCGGGGCAACTCCCCCAAGCTTGGCACAAGCCAAGGGGATTGCGCATACCAATGCTCAGTTGTCTTCCTTTGGTGGTGAAGGTGGAGGAGTTGTTGCAGAGGTCTTGAGCTTGTTTAATTCCCACTTGAGCACAAAATTCTGCTCCCTCAGATCATCATTTTCCTCTTCAAGCTTCCACACCCTTTGGCATAACTCCTGCTTACTTTCCTGCAAGAAATGAGAAGGGATAAACAAGGTCTTAGGCTTCTTCCTTGAGTCAGGGAGACTCGACTTCTTGAAGTCCACATGAGTGTGTCCAGGTTGAGGCAGAGGAGCCTCCTCTTCATCGGAGCTTGTTTGTTCCTTCCCCTTGGGATCATAATCTTCTTCCTCATCAGTGGTCCAGCCATAACGATCCAAGTCCCCATAGACCTTGGGGTTAGCGAGGTAATCAGCCACATAGCTCCCCCCCTCCGAATCCTGAGAAGACATCTTGACCTAGATCTGCAGTAGAAAATAGGCTCGAAACGAAAAACAGAGGAAATTTGCGTGATGCAGGGGTCAGACCAAACGGAAGTATATATAATGATTTTTTCCATACCAGAAGGAGTACCCTGCACGAAAACGGAGTCCGGGAGGCGCACGAGGTGGCCACAAGCCCTCACGGCGCGGCCAGGGGGGCCCGCGCCATGCAGGCTTGTCGCCTCCTCGCGCACTTTCCGGACTACTTCCAATTTTTGTATTTTTTCAAATATTCCAAAACGGAGAAAAATTCCTACTGGAAAAGTTTTGGACTCTGTTTTCTTACCGAATCACATACCTCTTCGTTTTTGGAGTCTGAAACAGGCTGATAAATGTCCCTTAGGTATTCTTTTGGAGTTATGGTATTGATGATATTGCTTTCAACATTTATGGGAGTACGTGAGATATAATGCTTGATTCTCTGCCCATTTACCAGTCTCGGACAATTACCTTCCGTGTTGTTGATCTTGATAGCACCGGAACGATATAATTGCTCAACAACATAGGGACCTTCCCATTTAGAGATAAGCTTGCCTGCAAAGAATCTTAAACGAGTGTTATATAGCAAGACATAATCACCTACATTGAACTCACGCTTTTGTATCCTCTTATCATGCCACCTCTTAACCTTCTCTTTGAATAGATTGGCATTCTCATATGCCTGAGTTCTCCACTCATCAAGCGAGCTAATAACAAATAACCTCTTCTCACCGGCAAGTTTGAAATCAAAGTTGAGCTCTTTGATTGCCCAATAAGCTTTATGCTCTAGCTCAAGAGGTAAGTGACATGCTTGCCCATACACCATTTTGTACGGAGACATGCCCATGGGATTCTTATAGGCAGTTCTATAAGCCCATAGTGCATCATCGAGCTTCTTAGACCAATTCTTTCTAGACCTGTTGACAGTCTTTTGCAGAATTAGTTTAATCTATCTATTGCTTAGCTCTACTTGACCACTGGACTGAGGGTGATAGGGAGATGCAATTCTATGGTTGACATCGTACTTAGCAAGCGTTTTACGGAAAGCACCATGAATGAAGTGTGAACCACCGTTGGTCATTAGATATCTAGGGACTCCAAATCTAGGGAAGATAACTTCTTTCATCATCTTGATAGAGGTGTACTGATCAGCACTACTAGTGGGGATAACTTCTACCCACTTAGTGACGTAATCAACAACAACTAGGATATGAGTATACCCGTTCGATTTTGGAAAAGGTCCCATATAATCAAAGCCCCAAACATCAAATGGTTCAATGAAAAGTGAATAGTTCATAGGCATTTCCTGACGTTTGCTAATATTACATATTCTTTGACATTCGTCACAAGACAAGACAAACTTACGGGCATCCTCGAAGAGAGTGGGCCAATAGAAACCTGATTGCAATACCTTGTGTGTAGTTCTATCTCCCTTCCCGCATGGTGTCCTCCGTAGGCCTCGGAGTGACACTTCTGTAGGATTTGTCCCTATTCATGTTCGGGTACACAACGTCTAATAACACCATCTACTCCTTCCTTATAAAGGTGAGGATCATCCCAAAAGTAATGTCTCAAGTCAAAGAAGAATTTCTTCTTTTGTTGGTACATGAAACTAGGTGGTATGTATTTGACAACGATATAGTTTGCATAATCAGCATACCACGGTGCACTACGTGAAGCATTGATGACATTCAATTGCTCATCATGAAAGCTATCATCAATAGGTTGTGGGTCATCAAGAACGTTCCCCAACCTAGACAAGTTATCTGCTACTGGGTTATCAGCACCCTTTTTGTCGACAACGTGCAAATCAAATTCTTGTAGCAAGAGAACCCATCTGATAAGTCTGGGTTTAGCGTCCTTCTTCTCCATGAGGTACTTAATAGGAGCATGATCAGTGTGAATAGTGACTTTGGAATCAACTATGCAAGACCTGAATTTTCACATGCAAACACGACTGCTAAAAACTCCTTTTCCGTAGTGGCATAGTTTCTTTGGGCACTGTCTCGAGTTTTACTAGCATAATGAATAACATTCAACTCCTTATCAACTCTTTGCCCTAGAACAGCACCAACAGCATAATCGCTAGCATCACACATGATCTCAAAAGGTAAGTTCCAATCAGGTGGTTGAACAATAGCTGCAGTTATCAGAGCCCTCTTAAGTATTTCGAAGGCTTCCTCACAATCATCGTCAAAGACAAAAGGAATATCCTTTTGCAAGAGATTGGTAAGAGGCCTAGAAATCTTAGAGAAGTCTTTAATGAACCTTCTATAGAAACCAGCATGACCAAGGAAACTTCTTATCCCTTTGATATCTGTGGGGTATGGCATTTTCTCGATTTCATCAACCTTAGCCTTATCGACTTCAATACCTCTTTCAGAAATTTTATGTCCTAATATGATGCCTTCATTAACCATAAAGTGGCACTTCTCCCAATTCAAGACAAGGTTGGTGTCTTTACATCTCTCTAAGACTCGATCAAGGTTGGTGAGGCAATCATCAAAGGAAGACCCGTAAACGGAAAAGTCATCCATGAAAACCTCAACAATCTTTTCACAAAAGTCAGAGAATATAGCCATCATACATCTTTGAAAGGTGGCAGGTGCATTACATAAGCCAAAAGGCATACATCTATAAGCAAAGGTACCGAAAGGGCAAGTGAATGTGGTTTTCTCCTGATCAGATTGTGCAACTGGTATTTGGGAGAAACCAGAATAACTGTCTAGAAAGCAGATGTGTGAGTGTTTGGACAACCTTTCTAGCATTTGGTCAATAAAAGGCAAAGGCTAATGATATTTCCTAGTGGATTTATTCAGTTTCGTAAAATCGATCACCATCCTATAGCCAGTAATAATCCTCTGTGGGATCAATTCATCCTTATCATTAGGGACAACGGTAATGCCTCCCTTTTTAGGGACGCAATGCACCGGACTCACCCAATCGCTGTGAGCAACAGGATAGATGGTACCTGCTTCCAGGAGCTTTAGTATTTCTTTTCTCACTACCTATTTCATCTTAGGATTCAATCTGCTTTGATGATCAACAACTGGTTTGAAATCGGGATCAATTTTAATCTTGTGCTGGAATAGAGTAGGACTAACGCCCTTAAGATCATCAAGAGTATATCCGATAGCAGCACGGTGCTTCCTCAGAGTTTTTAGTAACTTCTTTTCTTCATGCTCTGAGAGGCTCGCACTAATAATAACAAGATATATCTCTTTTTCATCAAGATAGGCATACTTAAGAGTATCAGGCAACTGTTTAAGCTCGAACACAGGATCACCCTTTGGTGGGGGTGGATCCCCAAGCAGTTCAACATGCAAGTTATTCTTAAGGATAGGATATTGTTCTAAGACAACTCTATCTATCTCATCCCTTTCATCCATATGCATATCATTTTCATGCTCAAGCAAGTATTGCTCTAAGGGATCAGTAGGAGGCACGACAATAGAAGCTAAGGCAATAGTTTCATCCCTACTAGGCAACGCCTTTTCATGAGGTTGTCTACCAAACTTAGAGAACTTGAACTCATGTGACACACCTTCAAAACCAACAGTGACAGTTTGCTTCTCACAATCAATATGAGCATTGACAGTATTGAGGAAGGGTCTGCCAAAAATGATGGGACAAAAGCTATCTTGTGCGGTAGCAAGAACGAGGAAATCAACAGGATACTTCGTTTTACCACACAAGACTTCAACATCCCTAACAATTCCCATAGGGTAGATAGTATCTCTATTGGCAAGCTGAATAGTGACATCAATAGGTTCTATCTCAACAGGTGCAATCTCATCTTTGATTTCATCGTATAAGGATTGAGGTATTGCACTAACACTAGCACCCACGTCACATAAACCATGATAACAATGATCTCCTATCTTAACAGAAACCACACACATGCCAACAACAGGCCTATGTTTGTCTCTAGCGTGAGGTTTAGTAATTCTAGCAGCATCTTCATAGAAGTGAATATTATGTCCCTCAACATCCTCGGACAGAAGATCTTTGATAATAGCAATACTAGGTTTAACTCTAATTTTCTCAGGGGGTGTAGGTGTTCTAATATAGCCTCTACGTATCACAGTTGAAGCTTTAGAATGATCCTTTACCCTAATAGGGAAAGGTGGTTTCTCAATGTAAGCACTGGGAACAACAAGATCATTATAGGCAATGACTCTCTCTTCAACTCGATTGGGTTTAACTACATTGAATTCTATAAGAGGATGATATTTAAACCACTTCTCTTTGGGGAGATCAATATGAGCAGCAAAGGATTCACACAAACAAGCTACTATCTCAGAGTCAAGTCCATACTTAGCGCTAAAATCACTAAAGGTATTTGTCTCCACTAAGGATTTAACACAATCAAACGTGAAATTCATACCTTACTCCTTACCTTCTTCAAGCTCCCAATCTTCAGAGTTGCGTTTAATTCTCTCCAATAAATTCCATTTGAAGTCAATATCTCTCTTCATAAAATAACCGGTACAAGAAGTGTCAAGCATGGTGCGATCATCATGAGAAAGCCGAGCATAGAAGTTCCGAATGCTAATTTCTCTCGAGAGCTCATGATTGGGGCATGAATATAGAATTGATTTAAGCCTCCCCCAAGCTTGAGCGATGCTTTCTCTGTGACGAGGCCAAAAATTATAAATATAATTCCGATCACGATGTACTAAATGCATAGGATAAAACTTTTGATGAAATTCCAATTTTAACCGATTGTAGTCCCATGATCCAGCATCATCACATAGCCTATACCATGTCAATGCCTTCCTTCAAAGATAAAGGAAAGACCTTCTTCTTGACCTCATCCTCGGGCACACCTGCAAGCTTAAATAAACCACAAACTTCATCTACATAGATTAGATGCAAGTCTGGATGTGATGTTCCATCTCCTGTAAAAGGATTAGCCAACAGTTTCTCAAGCATACCCGAAGGAAATTCAAAGCAAATATTTTGAGTAGGTACAGCAGGTTGAGGAGCAACTCTTTGTGCTTCCGTTCGAGGTGAAGATACCCCGAACAAGCCCCTCAAAGGATTAATATCCATAGTGACAAGTGACAATAAATTTCAGCACACTATATGAATGTTTCCTTACCAAGTTCCACTTACCAAAGGCGCTTCACTCTCCGGCAACGGCGCCAGAAAAGATTCTTGAAGACCCACAAGTATAGGGGATCAATTGTAGTCCTTTCAATAAGTAAGAGTGTTGAACCCAATGAGGAGCAGAAGAATCTGACAAGTGGTTTTCAGCAAGGTAAAATCTGCAGGCACTGAAATTGTTGGTAACAAGTGATTGTGTGGTGAGATGATTCGTAGCAAGCAACAAGTAACAAAAGTAGCAACGGTGCAGCAAAGTGTCCCAATCCCTTTTGTAGCAAGGGACAAGCCTGGACAATAGGAGGAAAAACGCTCCTGAGGACACACGTGAATTTCTGTCATGCTAGTTTCATCATGTTCATATGATTCGCGTTTGTTACTTTGATAGTTTGATATGTGGGTGGACCAGCGCTTGGGTACTTACCTTACTTGGACAAGCATCCCACTTATGATTAACCCCTCTCGCAAGCATCCACAACTACGAAAGAAGAATTAAGACAAAGTCTAACCATAGCATTAAACTAGTGGATCGAAATCAGCCCCTTACGAAGCAATGCATAAACTAGGGTTTAAGCTTCTGTCACTCTAGCAACACATCATCTACTTAGTACTTCCCAATGCCTTCCTCTAGTCCCAAATAATGGTGAAGTGTTATGTAGTCGACATTCACATAAAACCACTAGAGGAAAAACAGCATCCAACACATCAAAATATCGAACGAATACCAAATTCACATCACTACTATTAGCATGACTTATCCCATGTCCTCAGGAACAAAAGTAACTACTCACAAAGCATAATCATATTCATGACCAGAGAGGTAATGAGTAGTATCAAGGATCTGAACATAAATTCTTCCACCAAATAATCCAACTAGCATCAACTACAAAGAGTAATCAACACTACTAGCAACCTTACAAGTACCAATCGGAGTCGCGAGACGAAGATTGGTTACAAGTGATGAACTAGGGTTTGGAGATGAGATGGTGCTGATGAAGATGTTGATGCTGATGAGTCCCCTTCGATGAGAGGAGTGTTGGTGATGACGATGGCGATGATTTCCCCCTCCGGGAGGGAAGTTTCCTTGGCAGGATCGTCCTGCCGGAGCTCTAGATTGGTTCTGCTCAAGTTCCGCCTCGTTGCAGCGGCGGATCCACGAAAAATCTCCTCCTTGATTTTTTCCTGGACGAAACCCTTCATATAGCAAAAGAGGGAGCCAATGGGCCAGTGGGCTGCCCACAAGCCCTCATGGCGCGACCTGGGGGGTGGCCGCGCCGCGCAGGCTTGTGGGCACCCCCTGGTGCCCCTCGGGAACTTCTTCGGCCCAGTATTTTTGATAAATCAGGAAAAAATCCTCGTTGATTTTTACGGTGTTTGGAGTTGCGCAGAATAGGTATCTCAACTTTGCTCCACTTTCAGGCCAGAATTCCAGTTGCTGGCATTCTCCCTCTTCATGTAAACCTTGCAAAATAAGAGAGAAAAGGCATAAAAATTGTACCGTGAAGTGAAATAACAGCCAAAGAAGCGATAAATATCAACATGAAAACATGATGCAAAATGGACGTATCAACCTTATTGGGGGCAAAAATTGGAGTATTCTGCACAGCGGCAAAAGCGGAACCCAAGTTGGTTATAACATCCTCTAGTTTGCCAATCCTAGCGGAATCATGACCTAGTTTTTCGTTAACTGTGGGTTCCTTCTCCTTTAAATTTTTCAAAACCATTCCTACCTTGGATCTGTACTAAGTGATTTGATTGTGGATCTTTTTATCCAAGTTCTCAATAAGCTCGATCGTAGCAACTTTATTTTCAATGACATCCAGCCTATGCATCACATGTTCCAGAGTTAAGTTAGTTCCATTAACCATGAGTGGGGGTGAGCCTACCAAATTTATTACAACTCCGTAAGAATCGACGGTATGGCTACCCAAGAAATTTCCACCTACGATGGTGTCAAGAATGTACCTATTCCAAGGAGAAATACCCACATAAAAGATGTGAAGCAGGACGGTAGTAGATTGCTTATGAGTAGATCTACTCTGAGCATTGCAAATCCTATACCAAGCGTCCTTTAAGTTTTCTCCCTCAATTTGTTTGAAATTGAGAACTTCGTTCTCGGGAGTATGTTCAAAGTGGTGGATCTAGCCATGAGGACAGGTAGACTATCCCACACAAGCGAACAGAAAGCAAGCGGGAGAAAAGGGCGAACGAAAAGGCAAATCTTTTTGTAAATTTTTGTTTTTCATAAGTGGGGGAGAGGAAAACGAGAGGCAATAAAAAGTAAATTCAAGAGATGAGTTTGCGACACTTACTTGGATGAGTCTTGACTTGATCCTCCCCGACAACAGTGCCAGAAATCCTTCTGCTACTTCTCAAACAACAGCGTGAGAAATTGACACATTAACAGAGACTTGCTTGCGTTGGATTTTTCCCTTGAAGAGGAAAGGGTGATGCAGCACATGAGCAGTAAGTATTTCCCTCAGTTGAGAACTAAGGTATCAATCCAGTAGGAGAATCTTGTCAAGTCCAGAGTACCTGCACAAACACAAAAGAGCTTGCACCCAACGCTATAAAGGGGTTGTCAATCCCTTCAAGATTGATTGCAAAGTGAGATCTCAAGGCGGAAAGTGAAACGAAGAAAAAGAGTAAGGCTGAAAACATGGTGTGGAGTAGACCCCGGGGCCATAGTGTTCACTAGAGGCTTCTCTCAAAATAGCAAATATCATGGTGGGTAAAAAAATTACTGTCGAGCAATTGATAGAGCCGCGCAAAGTCATGACGATATCTAAGGCAATGATCATACATATAAGCATCACGTCCGAGACAAGTAGACCGATACTTTCTGCATCTACTACTATTACTCCACACATCGACCGCTATCCAGCATGCATCTAGTGTATTGAGTTCATGACAAACAGAGTAACGCCTTAAGCAAGATGACATGATGTAGAGGGATAATCTCAAACCAATGATGAAAACCCCATCTTTTTACCCTTGATGGCAACAACACGATACGTGCCTCGCTACCCCTTCTGTCACTGGGTGAGGTCACCACACGGTATGAACCCAAAATCAAGCACTTCTCCCATTGCAAGAATCATAGATCTAGTTGGCCAAACAAAACACACAACTCGAAGAGAATTACAAGGATATGAAATCATGCATATAAGAGAGATGAGAAGAAACTCAAATAAGATTCATAGATAATCTGATCATAAATCCACAATTCATTGGATCTCCACAAACACACCGCAAAAGAAGATTACATCGGATAGATCTCCATGAAGATCATGGAGAACTTTGTATTGAAGATCCAAGAGAGAGAAGAAGCCATCTAGCTACTAGCTATGGACCCGTAGGTCTATGGTGAACTACTCACACATCATCGGAGAGGTCATGGTGTTGATGAAGAAGCCCTCCGTATCCGAATCGCTCCCTCCGGCAGGGCACCAGAACGTGCCCCAGATGGGATCTTGCGGAGACAGAAGCTTGCGGCGGCGGAAAAGTATTTTCGATGATATCTTGATTTTTTCTGGGATTTTAGGGAATATATAGGCGGAAAACCTAGGGCACGGGAGCCACGGGGAGCTCACAAGCCTAGTAGGCCCTCCCCCTAGGCCGGGCCTGGTGGGCTTGTGACTTCCTCGAAGGTCCCTTGCCTTGGTTCTCAAGTCTCCCGTGCGTGTTATGTTATGGAAAAAATCATTTCGCAGATTTTATTCCGTTTGGACTACGTTTAAAATTCTCCTCTGAAAAGGGTTAAAAACACGGAAAAAACAGGAACTGGCACTTGGCACTGAGTTAATAAGTTAGTCCCAAAAAATATATAAAAGGCATACAAAACGTCCAAAGTTTGACAAGATAATAGCATGAAACCATCAAAAATTGTAGATACGTTGGAGACGTATCAACGACGAGGGGTCCAGGAGGCAGCTTAGGGTTTGAGGTGAAACGGCTTTGACGATTGGAAATCAAAGAACCCGTCCGCTAGTATATATACCCATTCGTTGTCCATTTCACCGAGATTACGAAATTGGTGTTACCGAGTTCCTCTAGTGTCAGCTGACAGGGAAACTCGGTGGAACCGAGTTTGTTATTCCGGTGGTACCGAGATGGAAAACCTAGATCAACTCTGTACTTTGGTGGAACTGAGTTTGTGAAGTTGGTTTCACCGAGTTCATTCACAAAGAGGTTTTGGAGGTCAGCCATTGACGTTACGGAACTCCGAGTGCTCCTTCACATAGAGGGATCGACAAGTGCTTGTTCAAGTTTTGTGATGAAGCATGAATAGAACTTGAGATGAGATAGCATATATAGCTAGAGAAGGGTCCTAGGCATTCTTGTCCATCCAATTGGAAAAAAAATAAATCAAGAGCCAAATAACAACAATTAGATGTCCTCGAATGAACAAACACATGTAGACGAACATGCTCACACAATAAAATGATAAAGAAAACATGGTGAACATGCACAAACATCCTAGCAGCTATTAAGCACTTGGGTGATGACAAAGTCATCTATATATGAGTATATTGACATAGGATCCAAGTAAGAATACTTGATCATAGGTCATACTCATCATTAAGCACAAGTGGGGTTACCACTTTTACATAAGCATTAATGTGTTCATATCCTTAGGAGATTCTTATACTCACGTCTTAGAGTAAAGCTCCCCCTTGATATGAAATCCCCACTAAGAGGGATCAACTAACCTTGGGTTTTTTCATAGAAGACTTCAAGTAGGTGAAGTAGTGGTGGATGCTCAAAGTTGATGAAGATCATCTTGAGTTGGGAGCAATCCTTGTTGTTTTCATACTCTTCTCACCTGCATGGGTTAGTCCCAAAGCACGAGGAACATATGCAAGAATATCTATGGACATGGAGTGAAACATAAATGGGATGATGTCCAAAGTAGCATTAATTACCTTGTTCCTTTCTTACCTTTGAGGGAATGTGTAACTCCTTGAACTAATGCATATGGTTGCGGTTGATTGCAAATAGTTTTTGCTAAAATTAATAAGAGTGAATTTCATTGGCGGAGTCACCCCTCAAGAACTTCCCTACTTCTTCCTCTTGGGGATCCACATCAAATTGATGGGAATCCTTGGTGTTGTGGTAGCACTTGTTGAGGTAGAGCTAGTAGTGTCCTTGGGAATCCTCTTGACCTTGGTTTGGGGTTATTCTTCAAATAGGTCAATGTCATCTTGAAGCTTTCCCTTGCCTTTCTGGTCTTGTGGTAGAAGACCATCTTGTGAGCTAATTCCTTTGGAAGGAGTGGGAACACACTTCTCCTCTTGGGGAACAAACTTAGGAGTGGGATATGGACCTTCTTCCCAAACATCTCCATTGACGTTGAAGTAACCAACACCTTGTTTCTTCCGATGTCCTCCTTGCTCGCGCACAATTTCCTCGAATTGTTTACTTCCGCCAAGGATCTTGAAGACACCTTTCTCTATAATCCCTTTCAATAGATCATTTTCTTGCTCAAGTGTAACTTGGCTAAGAGAATCGTTAGTGGAATCAATAGAGCTACTAGCAACAACATTGTTGGATTTAGCTTTAGCATAGTTGTTAGTAGATGAAGAAACATTCTTGCCTTTGTTACTAGTGTTCCTATTGTCGGTGAATACTCACAACATATTCCATAGGTAGGCTAAAGTCGGTGAGAACCGAAGGGACAAAGGTGGGCGCTGGGAACGAGGTTGGTACACGCATGGAACGCACGGTACCCAGGTTCAGGGCTCTCCGTAGAGATAAGACCCCTAGTCCTGCCGGAGTGTTTGATGTGTAAGAACAGAGTACATAGTTTCTCCTGGAGATGTGTTGGGAGGAGGAAGAGGGGAGCAGCCGGCTCGTCTCTGCCTCTCTCTATGTGGTTGGTGAGTATGCAGTGTTGTACGACTGTGGAATGATCGGCCCCCTGCATGGAGGGCGACCGGAGGGTTTTATAGACGAACCCACCGGCCTAAAATATGGATAAAGGGTACAAGTGTGGGACCTGGCTGGTAGCCTCGCCGGTTGGCCACGGGCCCACTAGAGTCTTGTCTTGTCGCTTGGGGGGCCCATCGGCTGCATGGTCTCGATTGGCAGTGGGACCCGCTGGCTGTCCAATGAAGCTCTCGCGTAAGGTTGACGCCGAGCACGCGCTGTACGTCGGGCGTCGTCCAGCGAGATTCGTCATGGGCAGGTAGTACGACCGCCTCCACTGTTCCCCACGCCGAGTGCAATAATGAAGTGTGAGTGCGATGGTCCGACACTATGCTAGGTGATGGATCAGAGCCGGGGTAGGTCAGCGGCGTGGCCGCCGACGCTCGTACCTGCCACACGCCCCGATGGAGTACCTTTGCTGATGCGTAGCTACCTTTAATCGTGAGGTCTCATCCTGACCTACGATCTGATGTGACTTGTGATCCCCAGCCAGCTAGCCTGCTTGGCCAGCCGGCTTGGGTGTGGCCACCTTGTTCCTAGCCGGTTGGCGGGACCAGGCCGGCTCAGAAGAGGTAACCGCCTCGACTCTAGCCGGCAGGGGTTGCCTGGCCGGCTAGAGAGATGGCCGCCTCGTCCTCTAGCCGGTAGGCGCAGCCTAGCCGGCCAGAAGACTTGGGCCTTAGGAAACTGTATATGTTCATGTCCTTTGGCCCAGAAATGAAGGAGCAGGCTTGACGAGCCTACCCCGGGGTTATCCCCCCGACAGTAGTCCCCAAAGCTGGAGAGGCCTGCCGCCTGCGGGCGGGTGGCCTCACCGACTTGTTGATTTGTCTTGGTATTTTTGCCGCTATTCGTGACGAGGAGCGCCGGCTCCGAAACCGGCTGGCTTCGAAAGACGCCTCGGCTTCGTCGTAGGTCGCCCAGAGAGCACCACGTGTCAGGCCCCGCCTGATGTAATGATGGTGATTACTGATGACAGGACCGGGCCTGGGCCCTGGGTCCCGCCACGACGCCCCCTCGGCCTCCACGCGAGAGATCCCCTACGGATTTACTCCACGACGGTTGGGCTTAGGGAAGCGTTACCGCCCGTAATACACGGTGCTGGAAGCGCACCGGATCCCCTCCCCACGATGCTTCGTGGGGGTTTAAATGGGATGCGGGGGTTCCGGCGCTCTGCCATCACCGGCTGCTGCCCCCAGCCTCCCAGGTGCTGGTACGACTCCCTGGCGCAGAGACTGCCCCCACACCTGCCGTGGGAGAGGTTGTGGTCTTCACTGAGAATTTCTACCGGGGCTTCGGGCTCCTGGCCAGCGCCTTCTTCTCCGAGTGGCTTCGCTTCTTCGGCCTGCATTCACATCACCTGGCGCCGAACACCATACTACAGCTGTCGGCCTTCGTGATCCTGTGCGAGGGCTTTGTGGGGATCGAGCCCCGCATCGATTTGTGGCGTAGCTTGTTCTTTTTCAAGCAGCAATCCATGGCCATGGAGAAGTCCGAGGTGGAGAAGCTCCAAGGACCGCGCCCGATGACGCCGTGTGAAGCCGCGCTGGTGCATCACCGCTCGAAGTCGGGCTTCCCCCAGATGCCACTGCAGGAATCCATCAAGCAGTGGCAGAAGGGCTTCTTCTACGTGAAGAACGCCGACCCCGCCCTGGACGCCCTCAACATGCCTCCGTTCAACATCGACCTGCCGACGCGGTTGAACTGGGCGGCGAAGACCCCCAAGCCGATTCCCGAGGTGGCGCTGATCTGCGCCCACCTGGAGATTTTGGAGAAGAGTGGCCTCCTTGGCCGCGATCTGCTCACCACTATGGTGACCCGCTGAATCTTGCCACTACAGAGGCGGCCACATCTGGTTTGTCAAATGAGCGGCCGGCATGATCCCTGCCGGCTGTCCACCAAGGGGTTCACCCCAGGCGCGGTAGCGCGGCAGGTGAACCTGATCTCCACAGCCCGCATGGACGGGGGCGGGGAATGGACATGGGGGATGACCCCCTTCAATAGGGCCCGTCCGCCTCCAATGGTAAGCGGCCTTTTCATTTTTCGTTGTTTGTCTTGCATCCGACCACCTTGCTGAGCCGGCGATTGAATCCCCTTTCGCAGCTGTTTGAGAGTCTGCAGGGATCCCTCCGTCCGCCCGCTCCCGGTGTGGATATGTCCGACGCCTCAGAGATTGAGGATGAGGGCATGATTGAATCCCGCTCGGACTCCTCCGCAGGCTCGGAGAACCCACTTGAGTCGGAAGGGACAGAGCCGTCTGGTGAGTACCCGCGGCCCTCCGTCGCCGATTGGACGGATGACGATGAGACTCCCTCATTCTTCTCTGGTGCAGCCTTCGAGGAGGACTCCGACGGGGTGGAGGAGCTCACCAGCCCGCCATTGACGCGCGACCGGCGTCAAAGGGCCGGGGCAACCACCGCTGATGAGTCGGCCGGGAGGTAGGGCAAGGGTGCCACAGCATCCCGACCGGATCCTAAGCAGCCGGCGCCGGGTCCTCCAGCCGGAACGCGAGCAGGCGGCGCCAAGAAGCGTCGTGCTGCTGGTCGGAGTCAGGTGCCTATGGTGGCGGGGTAAGATTTCTTCCCCCTTTTCCTCGCTTATCTTGTGGGAAGCTTCGTTCCTTAAATCTTGGCTTGATAGGGAGGCGGAGGATGTGGAGGAGGACACCGCCTCCGCAGCCGAGCGGGCTGGCTGGGAAGCAGCTGATGCTGCCAGAGGGAGCTTGAGACGCAGTCCAAGCGCCGGTGGGACGTGGCCCCGGAGAAGATGGCCGCGGGCCAGTCTCGCCCCAGCCGGGTCGAGAAGCCGACGGAGAAGCGTGCGAAGGCTAGACATGACCCCTCCGCACATGCTCTCGCGGAGGAGCCAGCTAGCGAAGCGGCTTCAAGGCTCGCCCCGAGGACCGAGGGGGCCCGGCCCTCACGGCCGGATGCCTCGGCGCCGGTGGATCTGGAAACGATCCCTGACTCCCCTAGGGCTGAGGCGGCGCCGAACGCGCCGGAGCTGATCCTGGACGCTCTAGACACGGCCCCTGATGTGCCAGGCGTGGCCATGGATGTGCCGGATGCGGCCCATCTACCTCCCGTTGAGGAGGCAGCGCCGGCAGCCGAGCCGGCACCTGGAGCCGGTGCCATCGTCGTTCCCCACCACAGCCCAGTCGCGCGAGGAGCTGGAGGCCGGGTCGGGAGCCGGCCCAAGAAGACATGGCGGGCGGCCAACATGGCACGCATGCGACTGCCCGCCGGCACCGCGCTCTCCGGCGTCCCGGAGCTGGTATCGCTATTTACCAGTGGCCGGTCCAAGGTGGAGCAGTCGGCCCGCGTGGTGTGTGGCGATATGGAGCGCCTAGAGGCCCGCACCCAGGTAGGTGCCTCCTCTTTGGGTTTTGTATTTCTCCTCTTTTGCGTCAGTGGGGGCGCGACAGCGCACCCACTGGGTGTAGCCCCCGAGAATCGGGCCGGCCGATTGTCGGCCGGTCCGAATCTCTTAGAGCTTCTTTTCCTTGTTTTGCTTCTTTAGTGGGGGCGTGCCAGTGCACCCACTGGGTGTAGCCCCCGAGAATCGGGCTAGTTAAGTTTTAACCAGGCCGAATCTTAATCCTGCTTCTTCTTTGCTTTTTCGGCAGGAGCTTTATGATGCTCAGGCACATGCCTACAATGAGCTGCGAACTCATCACGTGGCAACTGATGGCCGGATCGCCGAGCTCGAAGTCCGGCTGGGCGAAGTTGCCACGGAGCGGGATGCCTTGCGTGGTGCCGGCAACCGGCTTCAGGAGCAGCTAGCCCTTCTCCAGAAGGAGAAGAAGGAGCTTGAGGCGGCCAGCCGGGTCGAACTGGAGCGACTACGCGACACGCTGCAGGAGAAGGAGGCCTCCTACTCTGCCGACGTGGACCGCCTCGCGTCGCTTCATCTCAAGGAGATGAACCTCAAGGACGCCGCCTTGAGGGAGAAGGAGGAGGCCATTGTCCAGAAGGAATCGCAGCTGGCCAAGGCCTTGGAGTCTGCGGCGGCTCTCCAGGAGGAGGTTGCCCGCCTTGCTCATGCGAGCAAGGTGCGGGAGCTCGAGGTCTTCGAGAGCTCCCATGAGACCGATGGCGCCTTCCATCACGAGTCTTTCTCCCTTGCTTTGTCTTTAGCTTTTTGGCTATCTCCTCCTCTTACTACGCCCTTGTGACCTGGCTTGGCTATCTCAGGCCTCTTCCCTGCAACCCAGGTCGCAGTCGACGCTGCCGTCGAGGTGAGCCATGAGGAGCACCGCGCGGTTGGGCAGGAGGTAGATACTACCTCCGACTGGAGTGTGGAGGAGATCGGGGTGGGCATTCGGGCCCGCCTGCACGCCCTGGGTGAGTCTGTGGCTCAGCTTCAGGTTGCAGGCTCGTCGATGGTGGCGGCTCTGTGGCCGGAGGGCGTGGAGCCAGCATCAATGAGCCGACTCTCCCGCTGGCTTGCAGCTGGCGGGGAACGCCTGGATGCCTGGTGCGCTTGTGTTGCGTGCGCCGTTGCCTACATGGCCCTGCGCTTGGCCAAGTCCTGGTACCGGAACCTGGACTTGGGCAAGCTCATCGCTCAGCGCGACGGCTCGGAGGTGGAGCTGTAGGGCGTGGAGGAGGCACTGCGCGTGAGGGCCAGTGGCGTCACCGAGTATGCTGCTTGGGACGATTTTGGCTTGGAGCGGGGTGAAGATGGCTGTGTGATCCCTGAGGACCTGCACGACCTTCAGCTCTAGGACCCTGAAGGCAGCTTCAGCGAGGCGGCCCACGCTATGGAATCGGTTGCCGCCTCCAGCGGTGCGGCGTACGCCGACTCCGGTGAGGTCGGAGCTGGGAGCCCTTGCGAAGGAGACGACACAACCGCCTCGGGAGCAGCCGGGGATGGTGAAGCCCCCACTTCAGAGGCAGCGGCCAGAGCGACCGATGAGGCCGCAACCCCGTAGCCGGTGTCCTTTTTATTTTGTTCCACCCACTGAGGGATGTAATGAACGTGGGCCGTGGGCCAATGCTTTTTTGAATGCATGTATTCAGCATTATATTTGTATTGCCATGCTTGTTGTTTTATATCTTTGTCTTTTGATTCCTGTTGACTCCTTTTTTCTCCAATCCTTGTATTCCCAAGCTTCCACCCCGCCAGCCCAACAGCCGGGAGCCGGTCTGTGGCTGGGTCGAGGTTTCGGACCTTACAACACAAGACTTAGATTTTTCTAAGCCATCAAGACTTAAAGACTAAGACATAAACCAACAGAGGCTGGCTTGAATGAGATCATAAATATGATCGAGCCAGCCCGAGCCGGCGACCCTTTGTAGCCGAACTTTGCATGCATCCGGCCTTACCTGGCGTCACCTCGCAAGCCAGACGGCCGGATCCAGTCCGCAAGCTCGTACGAGGTGACCAGGGATCAGCCGGCTTACACTATGTGTTCTTTTACAATAGGGAAGGCGTCCGAGCGGCTAGCGAGCCCCCGATCTTGTTAAAGCCAGCAAGGGGCATGCGCTGCGTAGCCTCAGAGCTTGATGAAGCCAGCAAGAGGTGTACGCGGTGTAGCCCCTGAGCTTATTGAAGCCGGTCAAGGGGCGTACACTGAGTGAAAACTCTCAATAAAAAGAAACATGAGGCATGCTCTTTTTATTGCATTTGTTGATGATCCCTGAAGAGGGAGAAAGATACACATGCATGCTCTTTCCATTGTTTGATACTTGCCTTCTAGCAATAGAACGAGCGAAGCAGCGCCGCGTTCCATGGACGTTCCGTCTCCTGGCCGGAGTCGTCCCTCTTGCGCTTCCTTGGCTTTTCGGCATCGATCAAGTAGTAAGCGTTGTTGTGCAACACCCTACTGATGATGAAGGGTCCCTCCCATGGGGATGAGAGCTTGTGCTAGCCGGCAGTGCGCTGGATTCTTCTGAGGACCAAGTCTCCCTCCCTGAAAGAGAGAGGCTTGATCTTTTTGCTGTGGTAGTATCTCAGCTTCTGTTGATAGATGGCCGTCCGGCTCAAGGCCAAGTCCCTTATTTCTTCGAGGAGGTCCACACCGTCTTCTCTTGCTTCCTTCGCCTCCGTTTCCGTGTATAGGGTGACCCGAGGCGAGTCGAACTCGATATCCGTGGGAATAATAGCCTCGGACCCGTATACAAGAAAGAACGGAGTGAAGCCGGTCGACCAGTTGGGCATGGTGCGGAGGCTCCATAACACAACCGACAGTTCTTCAATCCAGCAGCCGACCGATCTGACCAGCGGTGCCACCAGTCTTGGCTTGATGCTGGCCAGGATCAGGCCGTTGTCCCTCTCCGCTTGGCCATTCGACGGGGGATGTGCCACTGATGCCAAATCGAGCCGGATGCCTACCTTGGAACAGTAGAGCGCTAGAGCGCCTTTGGCGAAGTTGGTGCCGTTGTCGGTGATGATGCTGGCGGGAACGCCATATCAAACAGAGATGTCTGTGATGAACTTGACGTCCGTGGGGCCATCAAGCTTCTTGATAGGTCTGGCTTCAATCCACTTAGTGAACTTGTCGACGGCTACCAGGAGGTGGGTCATTCCACCACGAGCCGTCTTGAAGGGCCCTACCATGTACAGTCCCCAGACGGCAAATGACCATGACAGGGGGATGGTTTTGAGGGCCGAAGGCGGCATATGGCTCTTCGTGTTGAAGAATTCGCAGCCTTCCCATTTGTCGACTAGATCCATGGCCTCCTCGAGGGCTGTGGGCCACTAGAATCCATGGCGGCATGCCTTGGCCACCAGGGTTCTAGAGGCGGCATGATTCCCACACTCCCCCTGGTGAATGTCTCTTGGGATCTCCTGTCCCTTTTCTGATTCGACGCAGCGTTGGAACACGCCGGTCACGCTGCGCCGCACCAGCTCTCGATTGATGATGGCGTAGGCTGCAGACCTGCACTGGATCTGCCTCGCCTCCGCCTCGTCCTGAGGAAGCTCGCCGCGAAGGAGGAAGGCCAGGATAGTTTGAGCCCACGACGGAGCCGACACAAGGGTCACCTCTGCCTCGACCTGACTGTTAGGGGCTTCCGCAGCCCTCGAGCTTGATGGAGCCGCGGTCGTGGGCTCGAGACGAGGTGTCTCTGGTGTTGCTGCGGTAGCTGGCTCGCCGTCTACCTCCATGACGTCCACCCACTGGGTGTCGAGACGACATGTTTCGAGACTCGGCGGAGTCGGAGTTGTTGTTGTAGCCGGTGCTGCTATTGGAGTCAGCATGGCCAACGTAGCCGGCACAGGAACTGTAGCCGGCGTAGTTGGTGGAGCCGACGGCGCTTGCACCGTAGACTCGGCCGGTGCCGCTATTGGAGTCGGCATAGCCAGCGTAGCCGGCCCAAGAGCTGCAGTCGGCCTAGCTGGTGGAGCCGATGGCGCTTGTACCGTAGAGTCAGCCGACACGAAGATCAATGCCGACTCGGGAGATGACCTGATAGACGGCTTATGGAGTTGCTCGAGGGAGACGCCGGCTGGAATAGCCTGTCTCGTGGAGCCGATCTTTGCCAGTGTATCAGCCGCCTCATTTTCTGCCCTGGGAACGTGGTGGAACTCACAGCCCTCGAAGGGGCCGCCGAGCTGCTGGATGAGGAAGCGGTAGCTTGCCATGTTGGCATCCCTGGTGTCCCATTCGCCAGATACCTGCTGTACCACCAGGTCTGAATCGCCGAAGCAGATGAGCCGCCGGATGCCAATCTCCTTGGCGAGCCGGAGGCTGTGAGCAAGTGCTTCGTATTCGGCGACGTTGTTGGAGGCGGCGAAGTGGATCTGGAGAGCATACTTGAGCTGGTCCCCTTTCGGAGACGTCAAGACGATGCCGGCTCCCAGTCCTGTTCGCATCTTCGAGCCATCGAAGTGCATCCGCCAATTCGTGGAGTCTGGAGGCGGTGGCTCAAAGTGGGTCTCGACCCAGTCGACCAAGAAGTCGATCACCACCTAAGATTTGATGGCGGTGCGAGGCTCGTACCGAATATCATGGTCCGCCATGGTGATGGACCATTTGGCAATCCTGCCCGCGGCATCACGGTTTCCCATGTTTCTGAAAGTGGAGCGGTGCTTACCACAGTGATGGCATGCTCTTGGAAATATTACTTCAACTTCTTTGCAGCAAGTTAAACACCATAACACATTTTTTGGTAATGCAGGTAGTTCTGCTTGGAGGCGGACAAGACCTCGCTAAGGTAGTAGACAGGACGCTGCACTGGTAGTGCCTTGCCCTCCTCCTTACGCTGAACTACCAGCACTACGCTAACCATGCGAGTGGTCGCTGCAATGTATATGAGTATGGGTTCCCTTTCAGACGGCGCTGCCAAGATTGGCAGGCTCGAGATGACCCTCTTGAGGTCACGGAAGGCTTCGTCCACCTAGTCGTTCCACTCAAACTTCGTTGTCTTCTTCATGAGCTGGTAGAGTGGAAGGGCCTTCTCGCCAATCCGGCTGACGAACCGGCTAAGGGACGCCAGGCAGCCGGCGAACTTCTGGACGTCAAAGATTCGAGCCGGCCGCACCATCCGCTCGATGCTGCCGATCTTCTCGGGGTTCGCCTCGATGCCGCGGGCGGACATGAAGAACCCCAAGAGTTTGCCGCCTCGAACCCCAAAAACGCACTTCTCCAGGTTCAGCCGGATCTTGTACTAGCGCAGGTTGGCGAACGTCTCCCGCAAGTCGTCGAGGAGGCTGAAGTGCTGCTTTGTCTTGACGACGATGTCATCCACATAGACGTGGATGTTTCTGCCGATCTATGGTAGTAGAAACTGTTGCATGCAGCGTTGGAACGTCGCACCTGCGTTCTTCAGACCGAACATCATGGTGGTGTAGCAGTAGGCCCCGAAGGGCGTGATGAAGGAGGTCTTCAGGCGATTAGCTGGATCCAGCTTGATTTGATGGTAGCCGGAATAAGCATCCAGAAACGACAGCAATTCACAGCCTGCAGTGGAGTTGATCACTTGATCTATCCTAGGCAACGCGAAAGGGTCTTTTAGACAGGCCTTATATAGGCTAGTGTAGTCAATACACATTTGACAGGTGTTGTTCTTCTTCAGCACCAGGACTGGATTAGCCAGCCAGTCCGGGTGGAAAACCTCCATGATGAAGCCGGCTGCAAGGAGCCGCGTGATCTCTTCTTCGATCGTGCGTCGCTTCCCCTCGGTGAAGCGGCGCAAGGGTTGTTTCACCGGCTTTGCATCCGGTCGCACGTGAAGTTTGTGCTCGGCGTACTTCCTCGGAACACCCGACATGTCCTTTGGGGACCATGCAAAGATGTCCCGACTCTCACAGAGGAAGTCGACGAGATCGCCTTCCTATTTGGGGCTGAGGCCAGCCCCGATGGTGGCGCACTGCTTGGGGTTGGCAGGGTCGAGTGAGACCTGCTTGGTCTCTTTAGCCAGCTTGAAAGAGCCCTTTCCGGCCGACTGGGACGGAGGAGAAGGAATCGCCGACTGCTCAATAGCCTGGGCCACGAGCCGGTCGATCTGCCGCTTCTCCTCAGCAATCACCAAGGAGTCGGCAAGGCGGCTGCTATCTTGGGCACACTCGAATGACTTCTTGTAGTCGCCAGCAACAGTGGTGATGCCCTTGGGACCCGGCATCTTCATCTTCAGGTAGGCGTAGTGCGGTATAGCCATAAATTTGGCCAGAGCCGGTCTTCCCAGCAGCGCGTGATACAGGCTGCTAAGGTCCACTACCTCGAACCATATGGACTCGCGGCGGAAGTGAGCCTTGTCACCAAAGAGGACGTCTAGCTGGATCTTACCAATGGGCGAGCAGGACTGCCCAGGCATGATGCCATGAAAGACAGTACTGGTCGGCAGGACGTCCGTCTCCTTGAGCCCGAGCTTGAGGAGAGTGTCGAGGTAGAGGATGTTGATGCTGCTGCCGCCATCGACCAGCACCCGGGAGAACCGGCAGGTGAGCCTCTTGGAGGCGAAGGTGGGGTCAAGGACGAGCGCGTATGACCTCGGGTTGGGCATCACCGCAGGATGGTCTACCCGGCTCCATGTAATTGGTTTTTGTCAGACCAATGCATGTATTGGGGAACCGGGGGGACCGTGGCATTCACCTCGCGTCGCCTCTGGCGCAGGCTGTGCTTGTCGTTGCCTTCGCTGGTGAAGACGATGAATGCTCCGTCTTGAGGAGGGTACTCGTCATGGAGGTGGCCGTCGTCGCGAGGCGGCGGCGGCGGAGCCGGAGCAGGGCCAGGAGCCGGTGCGCGAGGTGCTGCCTGCGCACCTGGGGGTGCCGGCAGGCCATCCCCTTGCGACAGCCGGCGTGCGAAGCTGCACTGACGAAGGGTATGGGTGGACGGCTGCGCCTCAGAATGTATCTTGTAGGGGGCATCGAGCAGCTGCTCGAAGGACTACCTGGGCAGCCAGTTGGTGTTGTTCCTGTTGGAACGCTTCCGCGGAGGGCCGGCTTGAGGAGCCGACGTCTCGCCCTCCACGCTGGCCACCAACTTGCTGTTGGAGCACGAATCCATCTGATCTGCCTTGCGCTTGTTGTTGTTTTGGACGCCTCGGTTGTCCCCAGCCGACTTGGGAGTAGCCGATGTAGGGACAGCCTTGTCCGAGGTGGTCACCTTGACGCGCATCGCCGAGTCGGCTGTGGCATACTTGTCCGCCTCGGCCAGGAGCACCACCAGGGAGGTGGGCTCGGGGCACATAAGCTTGTGCTTGAGGAGGGTGCCGTCTCGACAACCGTCAATGAAGTACTGGATGGCTTGTACCTCATGCACCCCCTCGCAGGAGTTCCGGAGCTCCGTCTACCGCGTGACGTAGTCGCGAAGGGGTTCGTCGGCCTTCTGGACGCACATAGCCAGCTCGCGAGGCCGGCCAGGACGCTTGTAGGTGCTAGTGAAGTTGCGAACGAACGCCTCCTCAAAGTCCACCCAGGAGTTGACGCTGCCGGCTGGAAGGCTGTTAAGCCAAGTCCGAGCCAAGCCGGCCAACATGAGTGGCACGTAGCGGACCTCTACGCGCTTGTTGCCACTCGCAATGCCGACGGCTGTGGTATAGTCCATTAGCCAATCCTCTGGCTTGGCCGTGCCGTTGTACTTGGGCGTGTCCCGAGGCAAGGTGAAACCTCGGGGGAACGGCTCCCCTCGGATCCGGGGTCCGAAGCAGGCCAGACCGACGGGACCGTCCTCCTCTAGGAGGGCTGACTGGGCCAGGACGATGAGACGCCGGGGGGCGTCCCGATCATCCTGGGAAGTGTGAGCGCCAACCTGGGTGGCGAGAGGAGAGGCGCCTCATGAACCAGAGACATGAGTTCTTCGCGGGTGAAGAATCTCACACTCCGAATCGCCCTCGTCGCCTCCGTGACGCAAGCCCGAAGTGTGCTCGCTCTGGCGCTGGGAGCGCCGGTCTTGGCTTCCCTCGCCCCTTCGGCCGGAGGGGTGATGCGAGGAAGATCCTTCCGCATGATGCTGACCGCTAGGGTTGCGGCGTGCTCCGGGGTTGGGTCCCGGAGACTCTGACTGGGCTTGACCGGGGTCAAGCCAAGTGTGTTGCTGGTCGGCGGCGTCAAGGAGATCCTTGACCCGCTTCGCCTAGAAGGTGCGCTCCTCGCCTTACAGGCTTGCCATCTCTTCCATGGCCGCCTACGCTGCTCGCATGTTGGCCGCAGGGGTCTCGTAGCTGGGCAGGTCGCCACCTAGGACTTCGGCAATGAACCGGCCGCGGCTGTGAACAGATCCAAGCCGGCTAGGGGCCTCAGAAATCGGAGTGAGGCCGTATGCGAAGTTATACTCGCGTGGCGTGGCCTCCATCCGACGTTTTGCCGAGGCTACGGCGATGCCCTCCTCCAAGATACGCTTGCGAGCCTCCTCCAGTGAGGCCCGGGCGTCAGTAGGGTTTGCGGAAGCAGCGACGGGTGTCTTCAGGCCGGCGATGGCGTCCCAAAGAGCATCTACGGTGGTAGCAGCAGGCTCACCAGCGTCTACTGACGCTTTCCCATGAGCCGCGCTGGTGCCAGCGCCAATAACCATCACCTCCACGACGTTGGAGATGGCAGCAACGTGGTATGGGTGAAGAACCCCACCGACGGCGGAGGGCCGTCAAAGAAGAGGACGTTGCTAGGATATACGTCATGGACAGGCATCTCAGCGATAGAGAGCGTGCTGAAGCTAGCACAGAGCGCCTCAATGTCGAAGTCCTCGCCGAAGTAGCGCGAACCGTCGTTGAGACGTAAATCGCTGAAGAGAACGCTGAGGTTCTCCATAGCAGCGATGACGACGCTAGGAAGCGCCTCGTCATCAGAATCTTCGTCTGAATCCACATGGCGGACGGGGACGTCGATCATCATCGGTGTTGCCTCGTCGAAAGCGGCTCCACGGGCATGCAAACTAATCCGGATGCGGTGCATCTAGTGGTGTAGGTGCGGGGCCCCGCCAGCGCGTAAAGCCAGCCGATGCCGCGATCGGCCCCATAGTGGGTGCCAAATGTCGGTGAATACTCACAACATATGCCATAGGTAGGCTAAAGTCGGTGAGAACCGAAGGGACAAAGGTGGGCGCTGGGAACGAGGTTGGTACACGCATGGAACGCACGATGTACCCAGGTTCAGGGCTCTCCGTAGAGATAAGACCCCTAGTCCTGCCGGAGTGTTTGATGTGTATGAAAAACGTACAGAGTTTCTCCTGGAGCTGTGTTGGGAAGAGGAAGAGGGGAGTAGCCGGCTCGTCTCTGCCTCTCTCTATGTGGTTGGTGAGTATGCAGTGTTGTTCTACTATGGAATGATCGGCCCCCTGCATGGAGGGCGACTTGGGGGTTTTATAGACGAACCCGCCGACCTACAATATGGATAAAGGGTATAAGTGTGGGACCCGGCTGGCAGCCTCGCCGGCTGGCCAGGGGCCCACTAGAGTCTTGTCTTGTCGCTTGGGGGGCCCGCCGTCTGCATGGTCTCGATTGGCAGTGGGACCCGCCGGCTGGCCAATGAAGCTCTCGCGTAAGGTTGACGCCGAGCACGCGTTGTACGTCGAGCGTCGTCCAACGAGATTCGTCATGGGCACGTAGTACGACCACCTCCACTGTTCCCCACGCCGAGTGCTGTAATGGAGTGGGAGTGCGACGGTCCGACACTATGCTAGGTGATGGATCAGAGCCGGGGTAGGTCAGCGGCGTGGCCGCCGACGCTCGTACCTACAGGACGCCCTGATCCAGTACCTTTGCTGACGCGTAGCTACCTTTAATCGTGAGGTGTCATCCTGACCTACGATCTGATGTGACTTGTGATCCTAGCCGGCTAGCCTACTTGGCCAGCCGGCTTGGGCGCGGCCGCCTCGTTCCTAGCCGGTTGGCTGGACCAGGCCAGCTCAGAAGAGGTAACCGCCTCGACTCTAGCCGACAGGGGTTGCGTGGCCGGCTAGAGAGACGGCCGCCTCGTCGTCTAGCCGGTAGGCGCAGCCTAGCCGGCCAGAAGACTTGGGCCTTAGGAAACTGTATATGTTCATGTCCTTTGGCCCGGAAATGAAGGAGCAGGCTTGATGAGCCTACCCCGGGGTTATCCCCCCGACACCTATGTTTAACTTGTGGAACAAATTTTGACAAGAGTAATCGTTTGGCTAGATAAGAAGAACTCTTATTTGGAAGATCATCATTGATCGCTTTTAAGAACTCATGCTCTTGCTCCAAGTTGAGCTTCTCGAAGCGTAGCTTCTCATGGGTTCTTGCAAGCTCTCTATGATCTTCTAGAGTAGTCTCATGAGCTAACTTAAGAGTTTTTAATTCTTGAGTTAGTTGTTCAATTTCCTTCTTATCATCATCATTCGATTTCACTTGACTAGCATGATAAATAGCAAGTTCATTTTCAGTGCAGTCACTAGTTTTATCAAGAAGCAAGTCATCTTCTCCTAATAAGTCATCCTCATCACTATTAAAATCAAGATACTCGGGATGTGATACCTTGGGGACTGTAGTCATGAAGTAGTTTCCGACTCCCTCATTTGGTGAATCAAATAAGTCATAGGAGTTGGTGGAAACAAGTGCAATGTCGGCAACACCTTCATCTCGACCGTGGTTGGAGTGGGAGTGATAACTTCTCTCAGAGTGGTGATCAGACTCAGAGCCAGACACCCATTCACCAACATGAGCTTGATGTCTTCTTCTGGATCTGCCTTTGGTGTATTTGTCCTTCTTCTCTGATTCCTTGCCTCTCCGTGAGTGTCTTTGTTCATAGTGATCTTTTCTACTCCTTCTCTCTTTGCGATGTGACTCGTCTCTTGAGCTTCGTATTCAAGGTGACTCTTCCCTTCTTTTGTAGGGAGCCGAGCAGTCATTTGAGTAGTGTCCGGGTTTCCCACAATTGTAGCAGTTTTGGTCATGACTGGACGAACGCTTCTCTTTATGCCTTGAACTTGAGCTTCTATCTTTACCTCTACTCTTAACTTGTTGAATTTTCTGACCATGAGGCTTATCTCTTCATCAGTGACAAGATTTTCATTTGAATTACTGGGAGCATCACATGAAGCTTTATAAGCACCGCTTGACTTGTTGTGTAGCTCATGTTTGTCCTTGAGTGACATCTCATGAGCAACAATCCTACCAATGAATTCAGTTGGTTTGAGATCTTTGTAATTTGGCATCATTTGGATCAATGTGCACACTATGTCATACTTTCCATCCAGAGCTCTAAGTATCTTCTTGATGATGAATTTGTCGGTCATCTCTTCGCTTCTTAAGCCGACAATCTCATTGGTGACGAGAGCTAGCCTAGAGTACATTTCAGTGACACCTTCACCATCCTTCATCTTGAACTTGTCAAGGTGACTTTGAAGCACATCCAACTTAGATTATGTGACAGAATCAATACCTTCATGCATATCAACCAAAGTATCCCAAATCTCTTTTGCATTCTCAATACGACTGATTTTGTTGAATTTTTTGGGGCATAGGCAGTTCAATATGATGTCTCAGGCTTGAGCATTAAGTTGCATCATCTTCAGTTCATAAGCTGTCGCATCACGATCTAGTTCATGCCCTTCTCCAAAGAAGTTACCTTGCACACCAACACGAACAACAACCCAAACATGAGGATTAATGCCAAGAATATGCATTTTCATTTTATGCTTCCAACAAGCAAAATTAGTGCCATCAAAATATGGACCTCTACGATGATAATTTCCCTCACTAGATGCCATACTCTCCTAGGTTGTTAAACCAATGAAATGGAGACCAAAGCTGTGATACCACTTGTAGGATTGAAAGTATGTCTAGAGGGGGGGGGGGTGATTAGACTACTTGACAAGATTTTTTTTTACCTTTTCCCAATTCTACTTGAGAAACAGCTACGACATTTATAGCAGGTCAAGTACACCCTACACATGCAAGTCTAATATTAGCAACAGAAAGTAAAACATGCAAGTATAAACTAGAGGAGTAAGGTATGGAGATCAAATGCATGATGTTGACACGGTGATTTTTGGCATGGTTCTAATAGGTGGCGCTATCGTACGTCCATGTTAGTCGAAACTTCAACCCACAGAGGGTAACATCTGCGAGAGTCCACGGAGGGCTCCACCCATAGAGGGTCCACAAAGAAGCAGCCTTCTCTATTCCACCACGGTATCCATCCACAGAGGACTAGCCTTACTCACGGTAGATCTTCATGAAGTAGGCGATCTCCTTGCCCTTACAAACATCTTGGTTCAACTCCACAACACGAAGTAGGAGGCTCCCAAGCGACACTAACCAATCTAAGAGGCACCACCCTCCAAAAGGTATTAGATGTGGTAGATCAATAAACTCATTGCTATTGTGCTTCTAAAGATAGTATCCTTAACACAAAATCACTCTATCACCGAATATGCATTGGTAGGAGAGGTTGATTTGGTGGAAAGCAGTTTGGGGAGGCCAGAGATCAAGTTTCAAATGATAAAATTGGAATATCTTGGTCTCAACACATGAGTAGGTGGCTCTCTCTCAGAAAAATGAATCTAGAAGTGAAGCATGTAATCTGAGTGCTTCTCCCACAAATGAGAGGTGGGTGAAGGGGTCTATATAGGCAGCAGCCAAAATCCAACCGTTACACACAAAAGGGCAAACTCGGTGATACCGAAGTTGAAAACTCGGTGGTACCGACTAGCACAAAGGTGTGAACTTTTGAATATCGATGAGACCGATATATGAAACTCGGTGGCACCGAAAAGGTGACTAACGGTCATATGGATAAACTCGATGGCACCGATACTCAAACTCGGAAATTCCTATTTTGTGTATCTTGGCAACAAAATGTTGGTCACACCGAACTCGGTAGCACCGACTTGGTTTCGGTTGCACCAATTTGGTGGTAATGGCCAGGGTTTCTATGTGAGGTCAAACTCGTTGGGGTCTGATATGGAAATGTTTGTGACACCGAATTTGTCAATGTGGATCTGAAAAGTGTGGATATGTGGGAAAAACGATTGAGTGTTTTGTTGGCTAGCTTTGAGCATTTGAGCAGTCAGTTCATTTTACTACCTCATCCCCTTTTAATAGTATTGGCTTTCCTATGGACTCAAAAGTGATCTCTCACAAATATAAAATGAACAGTCTTCTAGCTTGAAGCTTAAGCCAATGTTATTCCTTTCTTGCATCCAGGGGCATCTCCACATAAACCTTAAGCCATACCATCTTTTAAACTTTTTCTGAAATATACTTGGAAAACATATTTTTCGAATGATGCATATGTTGTGATCTATTATCAAAACCACCCTAGGGAGCAATTTTGCTTTCACCCGGACCAACCTTACTCGTCCATGTATGAGAGACCAGTTCCATCGAGTGACATGCAACTTGTTGCATAAAGATGGTTGGCGGGTGTTTGTGTATCCCACTTTAGTTGAATCGGATTCGACACATGCGGTCCTTGTAGAAGGTTAGATAGCAACTTGCATATCACCGTTGTGGTTTTGTGTAGGTAAGAAGCGTTCTTACTAGATACCCATAGAGCCCCATAAAACATGCAACAACAAATTAGAGAACGTCTAACTTGTTTTTGCAGGGTATGTTGTGATATCATATGGCCAAAGACATGATGATAAATATTTGATGTATGAGATGATCATGTTGTAATAGTTAACTAGCCGGGTAACCCGCGCATTTGCGCGGCTAGACTCAATGCATGTTGTTCCCTTTGATATAGTTTTGTCTTCCAAATTTGTTGTCGCCCCAATGCATGGGTTATAAGACGCATTGTGTTGAATCGTTGTAAATGAATCTATGTTTTCCAGGACATTCCTTCATTTGGATAAAGTAAAGTAATACATCAAGAAGCTATTAATATTTTCATCCATCATTAGATACACAAACATTTTTAATGTGTAAAACTTGACTAAACTTTCCAAAATAATTTCGAGAATCTATTACAAAGTTAAATAATATGCACATATTAAAAGTGCAAATTTTTGTCGAAGGTGTTTCGAAATTTTGCCATCTTCGGACTTGGTAGTACATACATAGTGAAATTAGTTTTGTTTATAATTCTTATATCAAACTATATGGGTGACTCATGCATTTGCATGGCTAAATTTCTTACATTGTTTTATCTGTGCTTTTTTTACATATTTACAGGTGCCAATAGAGGGCCAAATAATTGTAGTCCTAAGTGTGCAACTGAGATCATATAGTTTCATATTTATTCCTTGTTTGTTTCATTAATCCTTCTACTTTTTTCGTTGACGTATATATATTCAAAATTGAAGAGTTGAGAATTTTCTAGTGATGGTTGAAAATAACATTAATGACTCATATCTAAACCCAACGTTAGCCTCTTCCCTTTGTGTTTTGTAGTTGGACTTACAATTGGTGCAAGATCAAGTCTCGGATGCATGCTTCCGCACATGCTCACCATATTTTTTTTCATTTTGTTAAGAGTCTAAGAAATTAACTTGTTTTTCTATGTGTATTTATCGAAAGTTACGGAAAACATTATCCCACTCGCTTTTGATACATGTTTCCTTATTTAGCATCCGCATGTTGTTAAACACGATCAATATGACTTATTACACTCCAAAAAGAATTATATCTTGAATGTATGATATTTTACCTTGAAAAACATTTTTCTTCTATCACATAATATGCTCACTTTCGCATGTAATGTGTTGGCATTTGTATGTCATTTTTCACATCAAATATCTTTCGTATGATGTGTATGTGGTCCTTTTAAAAGTTGTAATTCTTTCGATACAGTATATTTCCTTATCGCTTCTCACCATCTTGAACTCTACTATGAAAACTGATTAATGTATGCGTCAATTTGTCTCAATTGTACTCTCGTTAACCACTTCTTCCACTTCTCTCACCGTATTATCCTAACATTTGAAACCCACACTGCATACTGGATGCAATGAATTAAAGAATTACTAATTCTAATTTCATATGTAAATCCAACAATGTTAGCTACTTCTGAACATTGTATAATTTTGTTTTGGTCTTCATGTAAATAAATATTATTATCCTCGATTTTAATCTACTTTGCATATTTCTAGAACGTCTAGTTGCCCTTTTGTACATCCACCAATAAGAGGTTTACCTCTATCAAGTTATATACACAATCTAATTCATTCTGTTCTTATTTATAATATTCCATGTGATATTTTATACATTTTTTATGTTTTAGTAAAGATAATGTTGTCTTAAAGCCAACAAAATTCGTTCATTTGCATGTGTTGGAATTTATGAAAAGTGTGTTGCCTAATTTAGAGTTGTGATAGAGGAAAGCCGAAGAGAAAAATGCAAAGTTGCTTTGCTACGAGAACATTTTTTTTACTCATATCATATGTGATGTGAGTGTAAGCAATACCGATCGATCAACCGGAATAGCGTCTGATTAGGGCATGTGTTGTGTAACCGTTTGCTATGCTAGTAGTACAGCCCTTTATTAGGGCAATAGACTTGAGCCAATAAAATATTTTCTAGCTACGTACATGCACGTGAGATTGGTTCAGGTATCTGTGTAGTGTGCCTGCTTTTTGTCTCCGATTATTATGATCCTAACCGAAATTGAATACGTATTTGTCTTTCCACGTTACCACAACGTAACGTCCTTTTCATGGCATGTCTAACGTGCCTGCCTTTTTCTGCCCGGTTATAGAATCCTAACTGAAATTGATTACTTGTTTTTTTACATACACCTCAATGTGATGTCCTTCACATGTACGTGATAGGATTTATTTTTTCTCTATGGGCTGTAGCAAATATGCGGATGAATCTAGGCCATTAAAATATCTTAACTCTTGAGTAATAAATCTTGACCGCAAGTTTTCTATCGTCTTAATAATATAATAGATAGAAGATATCAATTTGCATGTCGATGCTACGACAACCAGCAAGAGCTATAGAGTTGTCTTTAATTATTGTATGACCTCCGTGTCAATCATTAAGTGCTATGTAATGCTTTACTTTATCGCTAAACGGTAGCAATAGTAGTACAAGCATGGTTGACGCGACAACCTTAATGGCAACACGATGACGGAGAACATGGTGTTGTGTCGGTGATGATGGAGACCATGCCGGCGCTTTGGAGATGGAGATCAAAAGCACAAGATCATGGCCATATCACGTCACTTATGATTTGCATGTGATGTTAATCCTTTTTATGGACCTTGTTTTGCTTAGGACGCCGGTAGCATTATAAGGTGATCCCTCACTAGAATTTTAAGATAAAATTGTTTTCTCCCTGAGTGTGCACCATTGCGAAAGTTTGTCGTTTCGAGACACCACGTGATGATCCGGTGTGATATATAGACTCTACGTTCACATACAATGGGTGCAAGACAGTTTTGCACATGCGGAATACTCGAGTTAAACTTGACGAGCCTAGCATATACATACATGGCCTCGGAACACAAGAGACCGAAAGGTCGAACATGAGTCATATAGTAGATATGATAAACATGAAGATGTTCACCATTGAAACCAGCTCCTGATGATCGGACTTGGCTTGGTGGATTTGGATCATGTATCACTCGAAAGACTAGAGGGAAGTCAATTTGAGTGGGACTTTTAGTAATATGATTAACTAAACTCATTATCTTGAACAATAGTCTAAGTAATCTTTGCAAACTTATGTTGTAGATTAATGGCCCACGCAGTAGCACCCCTGAATTTTAATGTGTTCCTAAAGAAAGCCAAGATGAAAGATGATGGAAGTAACTTTGTAGACTGAGTCCGTAATGTGAGGATTGTCCTCATGGTTTCCCAAAAAGGCTTATGTCCTAGATGCACCGCTTGGTGATGTGCCCCCTCCCGGCGACTGAAGATGTTATGGACGTTTGGCAGTCGCGTGTGGATGACTACTCAATAGTTCAATGTGCAATTTTGTATGGCTTAGAACCGGGAATTCGAAGATGTTTTGAACATCATGGAGCATATGAGATGTTCCAGGAGTTGAAGTTCATTTTTGAAAAGAATGCCCGTATCGAGAGGTATGAGACCTGTGACAAGTTCTATGCTTGTAAGATGGAGGAGAACGGGTTTGTCAGTGAACACATACTCAAAATGTGTGGGTATTCCAACCGTATGGCTGAATTGGGAATTGGGTTTGCCAGGGACAATCACTTACAGAGTTCTTCAATCACTGCCACCTTGCTACAAAGGCTTTCTGTTGAACTATAACATGCAAGGGATGAATAAATCAGTCGTCAAGCTGTTTGCGATGCTGAAAGTCGGTGAGTCCGAAATTCAGAAAGAACATCAAGTGTTGATGGTCAATAAAACCACTAGTTTCAAGAAAATGGCAAGGGCAAGAAGGGTAAGTCCAAGAAGAGTGGCAAAGCAGTTTCCCCTCCGTGAAGAAACCCAAGGCTGGACCCAAGCCAGAAACTAAGTGCTTTCATTGCAAGGGGACTGGTCACTCGAAGCGGAACTGCTCCAAGTATCTGTACGACAAGAAGGCAGCCAACACGAAACAAGGTATATATGATATACATGTTATTCATGTGTACCTCACCAACTCTTGTTGTAGTGACTGGATATTTGATACCGGTTCGGTTGCTCACATTTGCAACTCAAAGCGGGAACTACGGAATAGAAGGAGGTGGGCAAAGGACGAAGTGACGATGCGCGTGGGAAATGGTTCCAAGGTTGATGCGATCACCGTCGGCACACTCTCACTTCAATTACCATCGGGATTAGTGATGAACCTGAATAATTGTTATTTAGTGCCTGCGCTGAGCATGAATATTATATTTGTATCTTGTTTATTGCAAGACGGTTACTCAATTGAATTAAAGAATAATGGTTGTTCTATTTATATGAGTAATATGTTTCATGGTCATGCACCCAATGTAAGGGGTTTGTTCTTATTGAATCTCGATAGTGATGACACACATGTTCATAACATTGATGCCAAAAGATCTAGAAACTCCATGCTGATGGACTTTTGGAGTCACTTAATTTTGAATCACTTGACACATGTGAACCATGCCTCATGGGCAAGATGACCAAAACTCCGTTCTCCGGAACAGTGGAGCGAGCAAGTGACTTATTGGAAATCATACATACTGATGTGTGTGGTCCGATGAGCATTGAGGCGCGCGGTGGATATCATTATTTTCTCACCTTCACCGATGACTTAAGTAGATATGGTTATATTTACTTAATGAACCACAAGTTTGAAACATTTTAAAAGTTCAAGTAATTTCAGAGTGAAGTGGAGAATCATCATAACAAGAAGATCAAATTCCTACGATCTGATCGAGGAGTAGAATATGTGAGTTATGAGTTTGGAACTCACCTAAGACAATGTGGAATTGTTTCACAATTGACACCACCTGGAACACCAGAACGTAATGGTGTGTCTGAACATCGTAATCGAACCTTATTAGATATGGTGCATTCTATGGTCTCTCTTGCCGATTTTCCATTATCGTTTTGGGGTTATGCGTTAGAGACAACTGCATTCACTTTAAATAGGGCACCATCTAAATCCGTTGGGACGACGCCATATGAACTATGGGTTGGCAAGAAACCAAAATTGTCATTTCTTATTTAGGGATGTGATGCTTATGTCAAAAAGCTTCAGCCTCAAAAGGTGAAACCCAAAGCGGAGAAATGTTTTTTCATAGGATACCCAAAAGAGACAATTGGGTATACCTTCTATCTCAGATCCGAATGCAAAGTGTTTGTTGCTAGAAACGGAACATTTCTTGAGAAAGAGTTTCTTTCGGAAGAATTGAGTGGGAGGAAGATACAACTTCATGAGGTTATTGAACCTTTGCTTCAACCAAAGAGTAGCGCAGCGCAGAAAGATGTTTCTGTGGAGCTTGCACCAATTGAAGAGGAATCCAATGATGATGATCATGAGGCTTTGGATCAAGTTGTTGTCCAACCTCCTAGGTCGACAAAGGCACGTACTGCTCCTCAATGGTACGGTAACCCTATGTTAACAGTCATGTTATCGAACAACAATGAACCTACGAGCTATGGAGAAGCACTGGTGGGCCCGAATTCCAACAAATGGTTAGATGCCATGAAATGTGAGATAGAATCCATGTATGAAAACAAAGTGTGGACTTCGGAAGTATGACCTGAAGGCCGAAAGACCATTCAGAATAAATGGATGTTTAAGAAGAAGACGAACGCCGACGGTAATATCGACGTTTATAAAGCTTGACTTGTGGCATAGGTTTTTTTACAAGTTCAAGGAGTTGACTACGATTAGACTTTCTCACCCGTAGCAATGATTAAGTCCATCAGAATCATGTTAGCAATAGGTGCATTTTTCGATTATGAAATTTGGCAGATGGATGTGATAGGTATGAACCCGATGAACGAGTTTATGCATGGGTGTGCCTTGATCATCACATCGTAGGATGGAATCATAAGGGATAACTAGCTGCAAGCAGTCGGGATAACTAGCTTTATATCTGTCAAGGTTAGATGCAACCCGTACGTTGGGGATGGCTGACCGAAGCTACAAGAACTCCAACCCATTGTCCGAACAAGCACAGAAACACAAACCGGGACTAATCCACAAAAATGTCCGGAACCGTATAGCACTAATTAGAGGGAACCAGAGGCTCCTTCTCGCGAATGTGAATGAACTCACAAGAGCAAAGGTAGCAAGGATCTCTCGGATCTCTCTAGCAGTCTTGCTACATATGCTTGTAGCTGAATGGTTTGGCAAAAGGTTCTCAAGAAGATGGGGGAGATGGGTTTCATAGCAGGGACAACCCTCCTTAGCTAGGTGTGAAAATGGTTTCAAAAGTAGGAAGGTTTGCATGGCTTACTTGGGGGAATAATCAGTCAACTTTGGAAGTTGTTGGAGAGCTCCTAGGAAATTCGCGAAGCCTTGACAGCCTGAATACCTTCCACGAGAATGAGTACAACTTTTGACTCACAACTCCAAATGATGCGAGGTTTGTTGCCTTGGAAAGATAATATGATGGAGCTTTTGGTGATGTACCCCTATGGCCCCGTCTCTCAATCACATGAGTGTGGAACAACGAAACATCAGAGTTAATAAAAATGATAGCATCAGCTTCACTCGAAACTTGTTTTCTCCAAACTTGTTCCTCCAAACAGGTAGCTTCAAGAACTCATAGGTTATTGGATTTCTTCCATGTGATACCTAAGTTCAACCAACAATGGTGATGAAAGCATAGTTGTGTAATGAAGATTACAAGGTAAACTTAAGTTAGCGTTCACCTGGTCACTTATTACTTTGGCGTGACTTCTTGTGATTGGATTTATAATTGTTGGAGACTTGTCGATGGTTGTGGTGTCCTCATCATCCTCCCCATCTTGAATAGGAGTCGTCCTCGACTCTAATGGTCCAAAGTATGGAGAGAGGTCGAACATGTTGAAACTTGGACTAACACCATAATCCATCGAAAGGACAATTTTGTAGGCATTGTCATTGATCTTTGCAAGTACTTTGAATGGACCATCTCCACGTGGCTGAAAACTGAATTTGTGTTGATTAGGGAAACAATCCTTTCGCAGGTGTACCCACACAAGATCACCTTATTCAAACAACACGTTCTTTCTTCTCTTGTTTTCTCGTTTTGCATATTGTTGAGTCATCTTTTGAATATTATCCTTGGTCTTCTCATGAATTTTCTTCACGAAGTCAGCACACTTACTTGCATCAAGGCTAGTTCGCTCCTGCAATGATAAAGGCAAAATATCTATAGGAGCATAAAGTTTCAAACCATAAACAATTTCAAAAGGACAAAATTTAGTGGTCGAATGTACCGCCCTGTTGTATGCAAACTCTACGTGAGGGAGACACTCTTCCCACATATTTATGTTTTTCTTTAAAACTTCTCTCAGCATCATGGATAGTGTGTGGTTGACAACTTCAGTTTGTCCATCTGTTGGTGGGTGGCATGTAGTGGAAAAGAGAAGCTTTGTTCCTAGCTTTTCCCACAATGTTTTCCAAAAATAACTCAGAAACTTGGTGTCACGATGTGAAACAATAGTGCGTGGTACTCCATGTAACCGCATGACTTCCCTGAAAAACAAATCAGCAATGTGTGAAGCATCATTGCTCTTACGACACAGAATAAAGTGAGCCATCTTGCTAAACATATCAACCATCAAAAAAACTAAATCAGTCCCCCTCTTAGTGTGTGCTCATCCAAGAACAAAATCCATTGAAATATCTTCCCAAGGTGTAATAGGAATTGATAAAGGCGTATAAAGTCCATGAGGGTCTAAACGTGACTTAGCTTTGCGAAAGACCTCATAACGTAGCACGTAGAGCTTAACATCATGCCTCATCCTTGGCCAAAAGAAATGGTCAAGCAGCACACTCTCAGTTTTCTTTGCTCCAAGATGCCGTATGAGACCACCTGCATGGGTCTCCTAGAAAAGCAACAAACGAACAGAACAATCTGGGATGCACAATTTGTTAGCTCGAAACAAGAATCCATCATGCAAGTGGAACTTTTACCAACTTTTGCACTCACTACATTTTGAGTGTGGTTCAACAAAATATGGGTCATTGGCATACAATTATTTGATGCATTGCAACCCAAGAATTTTAGTATCAAGTTGTGAGAGTAAAATATGGTGTCTAGACAAAGCATCGGCAACAACATTATCCTTTCCTTTCTTGTACTTGACAATGTAGGGAAAAGATTCTATGAACTCACTCCATTTTGCATGTTTACGGTTCAATTTTTGTTGACCCCTAAGGTGATTTAAAGATTCATGGTCGGAATGTATCACAAATTCCTTAGGCCACAAATAATGTTGTTGTTGGGTTGAATGGCAAAAAAAAATCCTACGCACACATAAGATCTATCCATGGTGATGATCATCTATGAGAGGAGAGACCGGATCCACATAACCTTGTAGATCGCTAAGCGGGAAGCATTAAGAAACGCGGTTGATGTAGTCGAACATCTTTGCGATCCAAATCGCAATCCTTCCCACGAACTCCATCCCGATCTAGCGCCGAACGGACGACACCTTCGCGTTCAGCACACGTGCAAATCGATGACGATATCCGCCTTCTTGATCTAGCAAGAGAAACAAAGAGGTAGCTGAATTCTCTGGCAGCACGACAGTGTGACGGTGATGGTGGTCATGCTACTCCGGCAGGGCTTCGCCGTGCACTACCGGAATAACCTATGGGTGTCACGAAGTAGTGGAGGGAGAGGGCTGCGACGTGGTTTAAGGTGCGGCTAGCCTCTCTCACCTCCACTATATATAGGTGGGAGGGAGGGGTGGCGCCCTAGGGAAAACCCCCTAGGGGTTGCCGATGCACCAAGGAGGGGGAGGAGTCCTCCTCCAATTCGGTTTGGTGGAGGAGGAGTCCTCCTCCTAGTAGGTTGGCCCCACCACTCTCTCTCTCTCTTTCCACTTCGGTCGAAATAGGCCCACTTGGGTTGGCTTCCCAGCCCACTAGGGGTTGGTGCGCCACCCTTGGTCCTACTTGGTCCATCTCCGGGTGGGTGGCCCCTCCCGGTGGAACCCCGAAACCCATTTTTCACTCCCGATACTTTACCAGTAATGCCCGAAATCCTTCGAGTGGCCAAATGTACTCTTCCTATATATCAATCTTTGTCTCCGGACCATTCCATAACTCCTCGTGACGTCCAGGATCTCATCCGGGACTCCGAACAACATTTGGTCACTATTGGGGATATTATCCCACCATGATACCCGCCCTAAGAGGTCGGGTCAAGATGATGGAGGCTCAAACATTATGTTCAAGATGGGTTGTGACTTATCAAGCAGAAGGCACAAAGCGAAGCCAGAAGAGCCCGATGTAGCCCAAGACATAAAGATGGCGACTTATGGCCCATGTAGAAGAAGGGGCCTCGAGAAGTTTCCTTGCGATAAAAGTAAAGGTGAGTTAGAGATATGTCAAGTCACGAATAATACGTGACCCGTACAATTGTAACCCTAGGGCCTCGACCTATATATAAAGGCGAGTCTCTAGGGCTGATAGACTTAAGTTATCATGAATCGAGAGCTAGGTCACGCGAATCCGCACCCTTGAAATCGATTTCCACATAAATATACACAAAGCAGGACATAGGCTTTTACCACGACCAGCGGGGCCGAACCTGGGTAAGATCATCTCTTGCTCCCTACTAATAACCCCTTTGTCTCGCCACATGGTTGCGATGCCTGATACGTCTCCAACATATCTATAATTTTTGATGGTTTCATGCTATTATCTTGTCAAACTTTGGATGTTTTGCATGCCTTTTATATATTTTTTGGGACTAACTTATTAACTCAGTGCCAAGTGCCAGTTCCTGTTTTTTCCATGTTTTTGACCCCTTTCACAGGAGATTTTGAAACGGAGTCCAAACGGAAGAAAATCCCCGAAAAGATAATTTTCTGGAACGGAAGAAGATTGGGGAGCTTGGGAGCCAAGGCAGGGGAGCCCCAGGGGCCCCACAAGCCCCCACCCCGTGGCCAGGGGGGAGGCCGCACCATCCAGGCTTGTGGGCCCCCTGAGCATCCCCTGACCTAGTGGTTGCGCCTATAAATTCCCTAAAAATCCCAAAAAAATCAGGAGATCATCGAAAGTACTTTTCCGCCGCCGCAAGCTTCTGTCCCCGCAAGATCCCATCTGGGGCACGTTCTGGTGCCCTGCGTAGGGGGCATTCGGACAGGGAGGGCTTCTTCACGAACACCATGACCTCTCCGATGATGAGTGAGTAGTTCACCATAGACCTACGGGTCCATAGTTAGTAACTAGATGGCTTCTTCTCTCTCTTGGATCTTCAATACAAAGTTCTCCATGATCTTCATGGAGATCTATCTGATGTAATCTTCTTTTGCGGTGTGTTTGTCGAGATCCGATGAATTGTGGATTTATGATCAGATTATCTATGAATCTTATTTGAGTTTCTTCTGATCTCTCTTATGCATGATTTCATATCCTTGTAATTCTCTTTGAGTTGTGGGTTTTGTTTGGCCAACTAGATCTATGATTCTTGCAATGGGAGAAGTACTTGATTTTGGGTTCATACCGTGCGGTGACCTCACCCAGTGATAGAAGAGGTAGCGAGGCACGCATCGTGTTGTTGCCATCAAGGGTAAAAAGATGGGGTTTTCATCACTGGTTTGAGATTATCCCTCTACATCATGTCATCTTGCTTAAAGCGTTACTCTGTTCGTCATGAACTCAATACACTAGATGCATGCTGGATAGCGGTCGATGTGTGGAGTAATAGAGTAGATGCAGAAAGTATCGGTCTACTTGTCTCGGACGTGATGCCTATATGTATGATCATTGCCTTAGATATCGTCATGACTTTGCGCGGTTCTATAAATTGCTCGACAGTAATTTGTTCACCCACCGTGATACTTGCTATTTTGAGAGAAGCCTCTAGTGAACACTATGGCCCCCAGGGTCTACTCCGCACCATATTTTCAGCCTTACACTTTTTACTTCGTTGCACTTTCCGCCTTTAGATCTCACTTTGCAAACAATCTTGAAGGAATTGACAGCCCCTTTGAAGCGTTGGGTGCAAGCTTGTTTGTGTTTGCGCAGGTACTCTGGACTTGACGAGACCCTCCTTCTGGATCGATACCTTGGTTCTCAAACTGAGGGAAATACTTACTGCTCCTGTGCTGCATCACCCTTTCCTCTTCAAGGGAAAAACCAACCCAAGCCCAGCCTCTGTCAACGTGTCAATTGCTGGCGCTGTTGTCTGTGGGATAGCAATGCCCCCATCATTAAGTCCTCTCAGGAGGACATCTGCCGTGACAAAACCATGACAATTGGCACCCATCGTAGGGCTTGCGCACGGTGGAGTTGAGTTTTCAAAGGGAGCCCTTCCAGGGTTCGGGAGCTATGTGGTTGGACTCATGACTAAGGGCCGCCGTGGAAGGTACTACACCGACAATTCAAGCTGGGGTCCCGAGGCCGGTTCAATCAAATCAGGTTACTGGGCCCCCTTCGGCAAGATTCATGTCTTCATCGGCAAGATTGGAACACCGGTCCCTGAGCCAAACATCTGCACCGACATCATCGAGCCGTCTCGGCTCGCTCAACCTGCCAGGCCCCGGATCAGGCGGAGTCACGTCTTCGTCGGCTTTACACAGGGGGTTAGCCTCCCGGATGAACCGGAAGCTGGTGGAGATGCCCCTGTCAACTCTGACGACGAGTCACCAATCGGAGATACTGACTTAATTTGTCCTCTCTACGAAGGAAGGCTTGAGGGCCTTCCCGAGGCGGGTATCTCTGAAGGGCCACAGGAACCACCATGCCAAGTCGCCATATACATGGCGGAGGCAACGATGACTCAAAATCAGCCAAACACGACGACCGCTAACGGGGCCAGTGGGTCTTGAAAGACGTCGGCCCACGCCATGACAGATATGATGGTGGAGATGTCCAAACTTATGGCAATCGACGTGATGGCTGATAACCAAGAGGAAGTCAATGCGGAAATGGCCAAATTTCGGGAGGAGATGTCACACATACAACGCGAGATTGATGTTGAGAAGACCCAGATGGCAGATCAGCAGGCTCGGATTGACGAAGAGGTAGAATACTTGAAGTTGGAGTCGTGGTGACTTAATCTTCAGCGAGTCGCGTTTGATGTCGTCCATCAGAGGAGGCATCAGAGTCGTATCCCGACCAACCTTAACCCTACTCGTGTGTTTATCAGCTCACATACGCCTAGCGCAGAGCACAATCCGCCTCGTCAGAATAACCCATAGGTCGAGATCGTCCAACAGCCGATGCAACCCCCAACGATCCCGTAGGCGGCTCAACACTTCCAAACACCCCAAGGTCACTTCTCCAAACCGGTGGATAACGTGCTGGCTGTGACCCGCCACTTGGAGAATCTCCCAATCCATGGAAACACCGCGCTTGAGGTGGAAGAAAGGAATGCTATTGAGATGTTAAAGACGGCGGTGGTCCAGTAGGCGCAGTTTTCAGATAGTCGTGATCGATTGCACTCCACGCCATAGGTAAGGCAAACGAAGATTCGCCCAGATGATCCCCTAGCGGATTCCAGCGTGGGCCATCGACACCAACCTCAAATCAACCCGCCCGAGCCGCCGACATTAAATGCTCATGCGCTTGTCAATGCTGCACGAGCTGCCCGACAGGCAGAAGCAGAGGCGACGACGACATTGGCGGGTCAGGGAGTTCCATCATATCCTTAGTTGGCTCCCGGGTATAGTGGATCGGGAGGAAGGAACTTAGGTGTCCCCAACCTATCATCTGCTTTGTGCAACGAGCGCATGCCCAGAGACTTCAAGGGCCCTCGCAAGGTGCCCAATTATACACCTGATCTTGAGCCGGGAGCATCGGTTGAGAGCTACGAGCTGGCTATGGACATGCTTGATGCTAGTGATGCGGTCTGCACCAAGTATTTCACCATGATGTTAGAGGGGACGGCTCGCACGTGGTTGAAAAATTTACCACCCAATTCCATCAATACTTGGGCATAACTCAAGGAACGTTTCGTTAAGAACTTTCGAGGGACTTGCAAGCGTCCAATGATGATTGTGGATCTTCAACATTGTGTTCAGTGGGCGGATGAGTCGGCTCATCACTGGACGAGGCGGGTCGCGGAGATTATCCATTCTTCGGATGACATCACGACGGCTCAGGCCGTGCTGATCTTGGAAAATAACTACCATATTCAGCCTCTCGTGTTGAACTTCGACCGTCTTAAGAGAAAGGTCCAAGATATGGGCGAGTTGATGGACACCCTCACCAGATACGCCGAGTTAGATGACATGAAGGATGCAGGCTCTAATGATGATAAGTCCAGTGAAGTTAAAAGGGTAGATGGAGCTAGGGGCCAGTTTCAGACTCACGGGCGCAACAAAAACTAGGGAGGTCAAGGAAAAAGGAGGCAGCAAGATGGCGCGTCATATTTGGTTGCTAACGCCAGTGCCGGTCCCAGAAACCAGCGCCGAAACATCGGTCAGGATCGAGGTTTTAGCGGAAGCAAATCGCGCAATTATGAAGAGCTGCTCAAGGGACCTTACCCTAAGCATAGCACCCTAGGTGCCCCGTCTGCTCATTCTTGTGAAAATTATTTTGTAATGCAGGAATTCCGTCTTCAAGCATGCAGAGACCACCAAGGATGTAACGAAGGCGCCCAATCGGGTCAATTTTGCCCGAGCGGGTCACGAGGTGGCTCGTTCGGTGATTTCCCTAACCTAGGTCCTCAAGGGCGAGGTGCCTCGCATAACAATGGTGGACAATCGTTTGGCCAAGGTAATCGGCAGTATAATGACCAGGGTGGTTTTCAGCAGCCAAACAACCAGGGCGGCTTTCAGAGCAATCCTAAGCAGCTGAATGGCGGGCAATACCATGTCTTCACCACTAGCACATGTAAAAGGGATAAGAAAATAAAGCAGAGGGCAATCAATATGGTTGAGCCGGCGGTTCCGAAATACCAAAACTGGTCTGAACCGCCTATCACATGGAGTAGAGCCGATCACTGATGACCCACAAGTATAGGGGATCAATCGTAGTCCTTTCGATAAGTCAGAGTGTTGAACCCAACGAGGAGCAGAAGGCTCTGATAAGCGGATTTCAGTAAGGTAATAACTGCAAGCACTGAAAGTAGCGGTAACAAGTGATGGTGTAGTGAGGTGAAACGTAGCGAGCAAAAAGTAACAAGTAACAAGTAGTAGCAACGGTGAAGCAAGTGGCCCAATCCCTTTTGTAGCAAGGGACAAGCCTGAACAATGTCTTATAGGAGGAAAAACGCTCTCGAGGACACACGGGAATTTCTGTCATGCTAGTTTCATCATGTTCATATGATTCGCGTTCGTTACTTTGATAGTTTGATATGTGGGTGGACCGGCGCTTGGGTACTGCCCTTACTTGCCAAAGCATCCCACTTATGATTAACCTTTCTCGCAAGCATCCGTAACTACGAAAGAAGAATTAAGACAAAGTCTAACCATAGCATTAAACTAGTGGATCCAAATCAGCCCCTCACGAAGCAACGCATAGACTGGGGTTTAAGCTTCTGTCACTCCAGCAACCCATCATCTACTTACTACTTCCCAATGCCTTCCTCTAGGCCCAAATATGGTGAAGTGTTATGTAGTCGACGTTCACATAACACCACTAGACGAAGAGACAACATACAACATATCAAAATAGCGAACAAATATCAAATTCACATGACTATTATTAACATGACTTATCCCATGTCCTCAGGAACAAAAGTAACTACTCACAAAACATAATAATAATCATGATCAGAGGAGTAATGAATAGAATCAAGGATCTAAACATAAACTCTTCCACCAAGTAATCCAACTAGCATCAACTACAAAGAGTAATCAACACTACTAGCAACCTTACAAGTACCAATCGGAGTCACGAGACGAAGATTGGTTACAAGAGACGAACTAGGGATTGGAGAGGAGATGGTGCTGATGAAGATGTTGATGAAGATGCTTCCCCTCCGACGAGAGGAGTGTTGGTGATGACGATGGCGACGATTCCCCCCTCCACGAGGAAAGTTTCCCCGGCAGGATCCTCCTGCCAGAGCTCTAGATTGGATCTGCTCAAGTTCTGCCTCGTGGCGGCGGTGAAACCACAAAAAATCTCCCTCTTGATTTTCTTTGGACCAGGACGCTTCATATAGAAAAAGAGGGGGGCTAGCGGGCCGCCAGGGAGCCCACAAGCCCCCACTCTGCCACCAGGGGGTGGCGGTGTCAGGGCTTGTGGCGCCCTGGCAGCCCCCCTCCGGTAGTTCTTTCGCCCAGTATTTTTTATATAATCCAGAAAAAATCTACGTAACTTTTCAGGGCATTTGGAGATGTGCAGAATAGTGGACTAGGATTTTCTCCTTTTCCAGTCCAGAATTCCAGCTGCCTGAATTCTCCCTCTTCAAATAAACCTTGCAAAATAAGAGAGAAAAGGCATAAATATGGTACCACAAGTAATATAACAGCCCAAAAAGCAATAAATATCAACATGAAAGCATGATGCAAAATGGACGTATCAACTCCCCCAAGCTTAGACCTCGCTTGTCCTCAAGCGAAAACCAAGTCCCATAAACATGTCCACATGTTTGGAGACGAAGGTGTCGATAAAACATAATACGAACATGAGGGCATGATGATCACACATAGAACAACAATACATCATAAAGATTCTTATGGGAAAGTAACAATTCCTTCACAAAGCAAAGCATGAAGCAAAAACCTTACCGAGAAGTAACCAACAATAGTCCATAGTCATTGAAGCAATTGCAATTTATCACAACATCAGAAAGAGTCAAATAAGAGCTTGTAAGGCAAACCCACATACTCAATCATCTCTTTTGTTTTCCACAATTGGTACAACTCACGTGGTACTCATGGTGTCAAAGTTTCACCTGGACACAGAGGAAGATAGGGGCTTATAGTTTTGCCTCCCAACCATTTACCTAAAGGGTAAAGTCAACAATAATAAAGCATAAGTACTCAACTCCAAGTTGATATATGAATATAGATCTTTCCCAAACATGTGACGGTAACCAAGACAAAGGAAAAAAGGGAATTGGTGAAGATCGCCATGACTCTTACAAGGGCAAAAAGTAAAGGTACAAGATAGGCCCTTCGCAGAGGGAAGCAGAGGTTGTCATGCACTTTTGAGGTTTGAATGCGTGTCCTCTTAGTGCGGAGGAACGTCACTTTATATTGCCTCCTGTGATAAAGAATTTTATTATGCAGCCTGTCGCTTTTATGTCTTCCTCATCACAGGTCCGTACAAAGCTTATTTTCCACACACTAATAGATCATACATATTAGAGAGCAATTTTTATTGCTTGCATCAATGACAACTTACTTGAAGGATCTTATTCAATCCATAGGTAGGTATGGTGGACTCTCATGGCAAAACTGGTTGGAGGTTTATGGATGCACAAGTAGTATCTCTACTTGGTGCGGGAGTTTTGGCTAATATGATGTGGAAGTAATCGTCACATGCTAAGGGATCTCTAATCATATAACATTGTTTGGAACCAAGCAAACACAATTCATTATGTTGTCTTCCTTGTCCAACATCTACTCCTAGGCATGTAATAGTTTCGTGAGTGCTCACAATTGTAAAAAGTGTCTAAGATGATATATTTATATGTGAACCTCTCTTTCCTTATTACTTCCTATTAATTGCAACAATGACTGAGGTCTATGTTGATTTATTCTCAACAAGTTTCAATCATCATACGTGTCATACATGAAGTTATCACTTTCCATAAGATCATCTCATGATCTTTCATGCTATCGTTCTTTTCATACTTTTGATCATGGCACAAAGTAAAGCCCTTGACTAAGAAACTCTTTATTATATAGCTCGTAAGCTCGAATACATCGGGGGAGAGACAAAAGCAAAAGACTCAAACTAAAAACTAAAGACTTATTCCTCTAAAAGAAGAAATAAAAACTGAAAAGTAAAGAACTAAAACAAAGGTAAAAGCAAAAGATATAAAGGTGATACGATACCAGGGCAACTCCCCCAAGCTTGGCAGAAGCCAAGGGGATTGCCCATACCAATGCTTAGTTGTCTTCCTTTGGTGGTGATGGTGGTGTTGTTGTCGCCTTTGATTCCAAGAGAGCTATCAATCTTTGACTTATACCTTTGAGATCTGTGACATGGTTTTCCAGCAAAGCAACTTCATGAGAAAGAGAAATATTGCGATCACTAGTTGTTTCGCAAAACCTCAAGAGTTCAATAAAGGATGGAGACAACACATGGAGGAAGGGTTGGAGAAAATCTACTCCTTCAACGTCTTCAATGTTGAACATAGGTTGAACTTCCTCCCTAGCTTGGGTTTTCTCCTTAGCTTGGTCCCTGGCTTCCGTGACTTCTACTCTTTTCAGATCAGCATCTACATCCTCATGAACTTGGTGAAGATCATTCTCCCCAACAGATTCCTGAGACATCTTTGCTCTAAATCTGCGGCAGACAACAAGCTCGAAACAAAAATAGAGGAAAACTGCGCGATATGGAGATCAAAACCTTCGGGCAACTATATATTGATTTTTTTTTCTCGGCCAGAAGGAGTCCTCCGCAAGAAAACGGAGTCCGGGAGGCACACGAGGTGCCCACAAGCTTGCCTTCCGCCACCAAAGGGGGAGGGGGCGGTGGCAGGGCTTGTGGCCGCCTCGTTCGCTCTCCAGACTTCTTTTTATTTTTCTGATTTTCCAAAAACTCCAAAACGGAAGAAATTTCCTATTGGAAAAGTATCGGAGTCCAATTTCTTACCAAAACAGATACCTCTTCATTTTGAGAGTCTGAAACAGGCTGATAAACATCCCTTATGTACTCCTCTGGAGTTATGACATTGATGATATTGGTCTCAACATTTATGGGAGTACCAGAGATGTAATGCTTGATTCTTTGCCTATTTACCACTCTAGGAAAATTTCCTTCCGTGTTATTGACTTTGATGGCACCGAAACGATATACTTCCTCGATAACATAGGGACCTTCCCATTTAGAGAGAAGCTTGCCTGCAAAGAATCTCAAACGAGAATTGTATAGCAAGACATAATCACCTACATTGAACTCTCGTTTCTGTATTCGTTTGTCGTGCCATCTCTTAACCTTTTCCTTGAACAACTTGGCATTCTCATATGCCTGGGCTCTCCATTCATCTAACGAGCTGATATCAAATAACCGCTTCTCACTGGCAAGTTTGAAATCAAAGTTGAGCTCTTTGATTGCCCAATAAGCTTTGTGTTCCAGCTCAAGAGGTAAATGACAGGCCTTACCGTAAACCATTTTATACGGTGACATGCCCATGGGATTCTTATAAGCAGTCATATAAGCCCATAGTGCATCATCAAGTTTGCTAGACCAGTTCTTTCGAGTTCTATTGATGGTCTTTTGTAGGATCAACTTGATCTCCCATTACTCAACTCCACTTGACCACTAGACTGAGGATGATAAGGAGATGCAACTCTATGGTTGACATCATACTTAGCTAGCATCTTGCGGAAAACACCATGAATGAAGTGTGAACCCCATCAGTCATCAAGTATCCAGGGACTCCAAATCTTGGGAATATGACTTCTTTAAGCATCTTAATAGAGGTGTGGTGATCAGCATTTTTAGTTGGGATAGCTTCTACCCACTTAGTAACGTAATCCACAGCAACTAAGATGTGAGTGTACCCATTGGAACTCGGGAAGGGTCCCATATAATCAAATCCCCAGACATCAAATGGTTCAATGATTAGTGAATAGTTCATAGGCATCTCTTGACGCTTACTGATGTTCCCTATCCTTTGGCATTCGTCACAAGACAAGACAAACTTACGGGCATCCTTGAAGAGAGTGGGCCAATAGAAACCTGATTGCAATACCTTATGGGCAGTTCTATCTCCAGCATGGTGTCCTCCGTAGGCTTCAGAATGACACTTCTGCAGGATCTGTCCCTGTTCATGTTCAGGCACACAACGTCTAATAACACCATCTACTCCTTCCTTATAAAGGTGAGGATCATCCCAGAAGTAGTGTCTCAGATCAAAGAAGAATTTCTTCTTTTGTTGATAGGTGAAACTGGGTGGTATGTATTTGGCTACGATATAGTTTGCATAATCGGCATACCACGGTGCACTAAGTGAGGTGCGGATGACATTAGTTGCTCATCAGGAAAGCTGTCATCAATAGGTAGTGGGTCATCAAGGACATTCTCTAGCCTAGACAAGTTATCTGCTACAGGGTTATCAGCACCCTTTCGGTCAACGACGTGCAGATCAAATTCCTGTAGCAGGAGAACCCATCTGATCAGCCTATTCTTAGCCTCCTTCTTCTCCATGAGGTACTTAATAGCAGCATGATCAGAGTGAATAGTGACTTTGGGGTCGACTATGTAAGATCTGAACTTTTCACATGCAAACACGACTGCTAAAAATTCCTTCTCCGTAGTGGCATAGTTTCTTTGGGCACTGTCTAGAGTTTTACTAGCGTAGTGAATGACATTCAACTTCTTGTCAACTCTTTTCCTAGAACAGCACTAACAACATAATCACTAGCGTCACACATGATTTCAAAGGGCAAGTTCCAATCAGGTGGTTGAACAATAGGTGCGGTTATCAAAGCCTTCTTAAGTATTTCAAAGGCTTCCTCACAATCCTCATCAAAAACAAAAGGAACATCCTTCTGCAAGAGGTTGGTAAGAGGCCTAGAAATCTTAGAGAAGTCTTTAATGAACCTTCTATAGAAACCAGCATGACCTAGGAAACTTCGTATACCTCTGATATCTGTGGGGCAAGGCATTTTCTCAATTGCATCAACCTTAGCCTTATCAACTTCAATGCCTCTTTCAGAGATTTTGTGTCCTAAGACGATACCTTCATTAACCATAAAGTGGCACTTCTCCCAATTCAAGAAGAGGTTGGTTTCTTTGCATCTCTGCAAGACTCGATCAAGGTTGCTGAGGCAATCATCAAAGGAAGACCCGTAAACGGTGAAGTCATCCATGAAAACCTCGGCGATCTTTTCACAAAAGTCAAAGAATATAGCCATCATACATCTTTGGAAGATGGCAGGTGCATTACATAAGCCAAAAGGCATACGTCTATAGGCAAAGGTACCGAAAGGGCAGGTGAAAGTGGTTTTCTCTTGATCAGATTGTGCAACAGGTATCTGCGAGAAACCTGAATAACCGTCTAGAAAGCAGAAGTGTGTGTGCTTTGATAGCCTTTCTAGCATTTGGTCGACAAACGGCAAAGGATAGTGATCTTTCCTGGTTGCCTTGTTCAATTTCCGGAAGTCTATCACCATTCTATAGTCGGTAATAATCCTTTGTGGGATTACTTCATCCTTATCATTAGGAACGACGGTGATACCTCCCTTCTTAGGTACGTAATGTACTGGACTTACCCAATCACTATGAGCAACAGGATAAATGATTCTTGCTTCCAGAAGCTTTAATATTTCTTTCTTAACGACCTCTTTCATCTTAGGATTTAATCTCCTTTGATGATCAGCAACTGGTTTAAAGTCAGGATCGGTTTTAATCTTGTGATGTCATAGAGTAGGACTAATACCCTTAAGATCATCAAGAGTATATCCAATAGCAGTGCGGTGCTTCCTCAGAGTTTTTTGTAACTTCTTCTCTTCGCGCTCTGAGAGGAGAGCACTAATAATGACAGGATATATCTCCTTCTCATCAAGATAGGTATACTTAAGAGTATCCGGCAACTGTTTAAGCTCGAACACAGGATCACCCTTTGGTGGGGGAGGATCCCCAAGCAGTTCAACAGGCAGATTATTCTTGAGAATACGATATTGTTCTAAGACAATTTTATCTATCTCATCTCTCTCCTCAATATGCATATCATTTTCATGCTCAAGCAGATATTGCTCTAAAGGATCCGTAGGAGGTACGGCAGTAGAAGCAAGAGCAATGATTTCATATCTACAAGACGACTCTCTTTCATCGGTTTGTCTTCCAAACTTGGAGAAGTTAAATTCATGAGACACACCCTCGAAACTTACTGTGACAGTCTGCTTAATGCAATCAATGTGAGCATTGACACTGTTGAGAAACGGTCTACCGAATATGATGGGACAAAAGCTATCTTGTGCAGTACCAAGGACGAGGAAATCAGTAGGATACTTCGTCTTACCACACAGGACTTCTACGTCTCTCACAATTCCCAGAGGGCAGATAGTGTCTCTATTAGGTAGCGTAATAGTGACATCAATGGGTTCTAACTCAGTAGGTGCAATCTCATCTTTGATTTCATCATATAGAGAACGGGGTATTGCACTAACACTAGCTCCCATATCACATAAACCATGGTAACAGTGATCTCCTATCTTAACAGACACAACGGGCAGGCCAACTACAGGTCCGTGTTTGTCTTTCGCGTGAGGTTTAGCAATTCTAGCAGAGTCCTCACAGAATTTGATAACATGCCCATCTATGTCTTCGGCTAAGAGATCTTTGATAATAGCAACACTAGGTTCAACTCTAATCTCTTAAGGGGGTGCAAGTGGTCTAATGTAACCCCTACGTATCATAGTTGGAGCTATAGAATAATCCTTTATCCTAGCAGGGTATGGTGGTTTCTCAGTGTAAGCACAAGGAACAACAGCATCACTAAAAGTAATGACTTTCTCCTCAACTAGATTGGTTTAGGCTATGTTGCTTTCTACATGAGGATGATATTTAAACCACTTCTCTTTGGGAAGATCAACATGAGCAGCAAAAGATTCACATAGAGAAGCTACTATCTCAGAGTCAAGTCCATACTTAGCGCTAAAATCTCTAGAAGTGTTTGTCTCAACAAAAGATTTAACGCAATCAAACTGGAAGTTCATACCTGACTCCTTACCTTCCTCCAGCTCCCAATCTTCAGAGTTGCGTTTGATTCCCTCCAATAAATTCCATTTGTGATCAATATCCTTCTTCATAAAAGAACCAGCACAAGAAGTGTCAAGCATGGTACGATCTTCATGAGAAAGCCGAGCATATAAGTTTTGAGTGATGATTTCTCTCGAGATCTCATGATTGGGCATGAATATAGCATTGATTTAAGCCTCCCCAAGCTTGAGCTATGCTTTCCCTGTCACAAGGCCAAAAGTTATAAATAAAGTTCCGATCACGATGTACTAAATGCATAGGTTGAACTTTTGATGAAATTCCAATTTCAACCGATTGTAGCCCCATGATCGAGTATCATCACATAGCCTATACCATGTCAACGCCTTATCCTTCAAAGATAAAGGAAAGACTTTCTTCTTTACCTCATCCTTGGCAAACCTGCAAGCTTAAATAACCAACAAACTTCATCTACATAGATTAGATGCAAGTCTCGATGTGAAGATCCATCTCGTGTGAAAGGATTAGCCAGCAGTTTCTCAAGCATACCCGAAGGAATTTCATAAAAGATATTTTCAGTAGGTACCTAAGGTTGAGGAGCAACTCCTCGTGCTTCCGTTCGTGGTGAAGATACCCCGAACAAACTCCTCAAAGGAGCAGTTTCCATAGTGACAAGTGACAATAAATTTCAGCACAGTATAAAAATGTTTCCTTACCAATTTCCACTTACCAAAGGCACTTCACTCCCCGGCAACGGCGCGAGAAAAGAGTCTTGATGACCCACAAGTATAGGGGATCAATCGTAGTCCTTTCGATAAGTAAGAGTGTCGAACCCAACGAGGAGCCGAAGGCTCTCATAAGCGGATTTCAGCAAGGTAATAACTGCAAGCACTGAAAGTAGCGGTAACAAGTGATGGTGTAGTGAGGTGAAACGTAGTGAGCAAAAAGTAACAAGTAATAAGTAGTAGAAACGGTGGAACAAGTGGCCCAATCCCTTTTGTAGCAAGGGACAAGCCTGAACAAAGTCTTATAGGAGGAAAAACGCTCCCGAGGACACACGGGAATTTCTGTCATGCTAGTTTCATCATGTTCATATGATTCGCGTTCGTTACTTTGATAGTTTGATATGTGGGTGGCCGGCGCTTGGGTACTGCCCTTACTTGGACAAGCATCCCACTCATGATTAACCTCTGTCGCAAGCATCCGCAACTACAAAAGAAGAATTAATACAAAGTCTAACCATGGCATTAAACTAATGGATCCAAATCAGCCCCTCACGAAGCAACGCATATACTGGGGTTTAAGCTTCTGTCACTCCAACAACCCATCATCTACTTACTACTTCCCAATGCCTTCCTCTAGGCCCAAATATGGTGAAGTGTTATGTAGTCGACGTTCACATAACACCACTAGAGGAAAAGACAACATACAACATATCAAAATACTGAACGAATATCAAAGTCACATGACTATTATTAACATGACTTATCCCATATCCTCAGGAACAAAAGTAACTACTCACAAAACATAATCATAATCATGATCAGAGGTGTAATGAATAGCATCAAGGATCTGAACATAAACTCTTCCACCAAGTAATCCAACTAGCATCAACTACAAAGAGTAATCAACACTACTAGCAACCTTACAAGTATCAATCGGAGTCGCGAGACGAAGATTGGTTACAAGAGATGAACTAGGGATTGGAGAGGAGATGGTGCTGATGAAGATGTTGATGAAGATGCCTCCCCTCCGACGAGAGGAGTGTTGTCATGACGATGGCGACGATTCCCCCTCCGGGAGGGAAGTTTCCCCGGCAGGATTGTCCTGCCGGAGCTCTAGATTGGATCTGCTCAAGTTCCGCCTCGTGGCGGCGGCGAAACCATGAAAAAGCTCCCTCTTGATTTTTTCTGGACCAGGACACTTCATATAGCAAAAGAGGGGGGCTAGTGGGCCGTCAGGGAGCCCACAAGCCCCCACTCCGCCAGCAGGGGGTGGTGGTGTCAGGGCTTGTGGCGCCCTGGCAGCCCCCCTCCGGTAGTTCTTTCACCCAGTATTTTTTATATAATCCAGAAAAAATCCACGTAACTTTTCAGGGCATTTGGAGATGTGCAGAATAGTGGACTAGGATTTGCTCCTTTTCAAGTCCAGAATTCCAGCTGCCTGAATTCTCCCTCTTCAAATAAACCTTGCAAAATAAGAGAGAAAAGACATAAATATGGTACCACAAGTAATATAACAACCCAAAAAGCAATAAATATCAACATGAAAGCATGATGCAAAATGGACGTATCAATCGCCCACCCCAGATCAATAACCCTGACGACTTGGCGTTGGTGGTGGCGCCTCGGGTTGGGGGATACACACTTTCTAAGGTCCTTATGGATGGCGGTAGCAGTATCAACATCCTGTATTATGACACCTTCCGGCGGATGAACTTTGCTGAGAAGGACTTGATGCCTTCAACCACGGTTTTTCATGGCATTGTACTAGGCAAGTTGGTGTATCTTGTTGGGCGGATCAAGTTGAATGTGGCTTTTGGTGATGAGTCCAATTACAGGAGTGAGGCATTGATGTTTGAGGTGGTCAAAGTTAAGAGTCCTTATCATGCTCTGTTCGGGCGGCCGACTTATGTCATGGCCCGGCCTTGCTATGTATACCTTAAGCTTAAGATGCATGGTCTTAAGCGCACCATCATAGTCAATGGAGATCGAAAGATAGCACAGGAGTGCAGAGAAGGAGACGTCGCATATGCTGAGTTGGCGTGCGTTACCGAAGAGTTGAAGTTCCACAAGGCCAATGTGGACCCAGCTAACATGAGCCCGCTCAAAAAACCAAATGTTGATTCTAAATCACCCCTTAAGTTCAAGCCGGCAGATGATACTAAACAAGTAGATTTCACCCCAGGCGACTCTTCTAAGCAGTTTACTATTGTCACCGGTTTGGATCCCAAATAGGAAAGCGCGCTCATCGAATTCATCCATGAGAATCGGGACGTCTTCGCACGGAAACCTTTTTACATGCCATGAGTACCGACAGAATTCGCTGAGCACCATCTCAATGTAGATCCCAAGATGAAGCCGGTTCGTCTGTACCTCCGTTGTTTCAACGAGGAGAGGGTAAAGCAATTGGGGAAGAAGTCGCCCGACTCTTGGCCACCGGATTCATCATTGAGGTTTTTCATTCTGAGTGGTTGGCTAACCCGGTCTTAGTTCTCAAGAAGAATGGCACCTTTCGCATGTGCATCAATTATACAGACCTCAACAAAGCTTGTCCGAAGGATCCTTTTGCCCTTCCCCGTATCCATCAAATCATTGACTCTACGGCGGGCTGTGAGCATTTGTGCTTTTTGGATGCATACTTTGGTTATCACCAGATCAAGATGGCCAAGGAGGACCAGGAGAAGACGGCCTTTATAACTCCTTTTGGTGCCTTTTGCTATGTCTCAATGCCCTTTGGACTCAAGACTGCAGGGGCGACTTATCAACGTTGCATTCAGAATTGTTTGCACAGTCAGATTGGACGTAATGTCCATGCTTTTGTCGATGAGATCGTGGTGAAATCACAAAAGAAGGAGACACTTTTAGCCGACCTCAAGGAGACATTCGACAACCTTCGGGTGTATCAGATGAAGCTTAACCCAACCAAGTGCGTGTTTGGGGTTCGTGCAGGAAAGTTATTGGGATTCCTGGTGTCAGAGCGTGGCATTGAGGCTAACCCGAACAAGATCAAGGCGATAACCTCGCTTGGCAAGCTGGCTAACATTAATCAGGTCGAGTGCATGGCGGGTCGTATTGCGGCACTGAGTCGTTTCATAAGTCGCCTTGGTGAGAAGGCCATCCCTCTTTATGAGTTGCTCAAAAAGACGAATCACTTCATTTGGACCGATGCAGCTAATGAGGCTTTCGAGGCCCTTAATATGGAACTTGCTGAGCCGCCCGTGTTAGCAGCCCCGTTTGACAAAGAACCAATGCTCTTGTACATTGCTGCTAACTCTAAAGCAGTGAGTGTAGCGGTGGTTGTTGAATGCAAGGAAGAAGGCAAGGAATATCCGGTTCATCAGCTAGTATATTTTGACAGTGAGGTATTGACTCTGTCCAAGCAACGATATCCGCATTGGCAGAAGCTAGCCTTTGGAATTTTTATGGCAAGCCGGAAATTGAAGCACTACTTCCTGGAGCATCCAATCACCATGGTCAGTTATGCGCCAATTGGGAACATTATTCAGAACCGTGAAGCCACTGGCGGATTGCTAAATGAGCAATAGAGCTTGGTCTTCACCCAGAAGTTGCTTTCTGAGGAAGATATAGTAGTTCCTGACCCGGAATCACAGTTGGTGGCGGCTCTTCAGGCGATTCCTGACTGGACAGTACCTTACATGGCTTATCTAGCCCGAGGTGAGTTGCCAACAGATGAAATTTTTGCTAGACATATCGTACGACGGTGCAAGTCCATGGTTATCCATAAAGGCAAGTTGCACAAACCGAGCACATGTGGGGGTTTTCAGCGCTGTGTTTCACCACAAGAAGGGCGACATGTTCTCAATGAGATACATGCTGGCGACTGTGGACATCACACCCGATCTCGATCTTTGGTGTCAAAATCTTTTCGCGATGGTTTCTACTGGTTGACGGCTCATGCCGATGCAGAGGATATAGTTCGCGGATGTGATGGGTGTCACAAGTTTGGACGCCAAGTACATGTGCCGGCTCAGGAGTTGCGCATGATCCCAATCACATGGCCTTTTAGAGTTTGGGAGCCTGATATGGTTGGCCCATTTAAAATGTCTTCTGACAAAAAGACTCATCTGTTGGTGGCGGTTGATAAATTCAGCAAGTGGGTTGAAGCAGAGCCGGTCAACAATTGTGAGGCAGGGACGACAGTCAAGTTCCTCAAGAAGCTGATTTTCCGTTTTGGTTACCCCCATAGCATCATTACCGATAATGGTACTAATTTATCCAAGGGGGCAATGAAGGAGTTTTGTCAGTGAGAGCACATCCGGCTTGATGTATCCGCAGTGGCTCATCGACAGTCCAATGGTCAAGCTGAGCGGGCTAACCATGAGATCTTGTGTGGAATCAAGCCCCAACGGCTCATGGTTCCTTTGCAGTGAACTCCGGGTTGTTGGGTCTTTAGTACTTTGGAGCATCAGAACAACACCAAATAGATCCACTAGTTATACTCCTTTTCTCCTCATCTATGGGGCCGAGGTGGTTCTTCCAAGTGATATCAGGCATGATTCTCCCAGAGTCACCGCATACGTAGAAGCAGATAATGAACAAGCACGTTAGGATTCCTTGGATGCTCTGGAGGAAGAGCGTGATTTAGTCGCAGCACGATCGGCTATCTACCAACAACACCTACGTTGTTATCAGAGCTGACGGGTCAAGAGCCGGGTCTTTCAGGAGGGCAACTTGGTGCTTCGACTGATTCAAGATCACACGGGCATGCATAAGCTTTCGCCTCCATGGGAAGGACCCTTCGTCATCAGCAAAAGCCTTCGCAACGACTCTTACTACTTCATTGATCTTCGCCCTGACAAGCCAACCTCGGATGAAGAGATGACTCGCCCGTGGAACATTGCTCATCTGCGACCTTACTACACTTAGAGCCATCGGGTCCTTATCCATGTACATAGTTTAGTACTTGTGTACTATTTATGTCACAACAATAAAGCCGGTGCCCACGAAATTCGGGGTCTCTGCCGTTTCAACTTATATGTTGAGCATGAGTCTTTATTGATTAAATAAGCCGCCCAAGAGGATGAGTCACCGCCAAGGAGACCATTCAAACATGGACGCTATTAGTATCAAGGAGGACGAGTTGCTCTGTTGTGATTGTTCAAACATAGATACTAATAAGCCAAAGAGGACCAAGTGCCATGATGCACGGTTCAAACATAGGCGCCAACATATGATCATGAACGAATAAAACTGGCTTACTTGGGGGCTACTAGTCCCCAGGTTGTTTAGCAGTAATAGCATTGTCTTCTGCAATCCTATGCCCGTTTTTCCTTGATCATAGGTCACTTGGGGGATTATGACTCATTGAGTTTCGCCTTAATACCCTCTTGGCTAGCGAAAAATTAACGCATTACAATGGTTATACTAGACTGTATGTTTTGTGACTCGTGCCATAAGTCGTGTGTACTCTTAGCGAGTCAATCCAATCTTGGACCTTGAAATTTCAAGGTCAAAACATTGAGGTGCTTGAGAGAGCCATCATATGGTTTCACAGAACCTGCTTCACTGAAGCTTGACTTGAGCCCGATCTGCCAGTCTAAAAAACATAAAGGTTTTTGCAAAAACCTCTTAGGGAATGACTAGAGCCTTACAAGATCGTCTACCTGCCGTGACTCACTCGGCCGGCTTATTTGTCACCTTATATGGTGTTATCTTTTTCAGGAAGAGATGCAATAGCTCTACTGACTCATCCAAAATTTGGTGATTCTAAAGGACCTTCTTTTCAAAGAGGGGAAGAAAACATACTTTCTAACCAATGACAGCTCAAACATGCGGCCTATATTACAAGGTAATGCCAGAAAGTTTTGGCATCCATACTCATGCAAATATATAGCAGTTCCAGTATACTCAAAAACAAATTACATGGCTCGCGGAAGGCCAAAGTTTTTCCATATTAACCCGGTGGCAAGTTTCCTCCGGGTTTAGTCTCCTGCTTCAGGTTGAAGCTTCGGGAGTCGCCTCGTTTAAGCCGCCTCTGGGTCACCCTGTGTCGAGCTTTCGGGTCTTGGATGTGGAAGTTGTCCATATCCCAGGTGCAATTGATTAAAGCATAAAATCCAGCTTCTTCTATCAAGATGGTTGACGGGTCAGCATTAGGGGCAAAAAGATGCTTACGACGCTGAGGAGTCAGATTCATTGGTGCAAAACTGGGAGGCGCCACACATTTATGGTTATCATCATAAGCCGACTGATACTTGGACATGTCAAGACTTTCAGCAAGCCGGCTTGCTACACGACGAACACCCCTTACGCACTGGACGTAGTCTTCTTGCGTAAATTCTGAGCCATCATCCTTATACTCAGGAAACCCGCCTGCTATTTCGTCTGGCTTGAGTTCTGGGGCATAAGCTAAACACCAGCTCATAGCCGTGATTAGCCCTTTTCGTGCAGAAGATTTCTTTATTTCCTCCATATGTTGGGGTATGGTTGAGAGCCACCTCAGCATGTCAATGGTGTATTTTACTGGGTCTTTGTCACCCCACACAGCCTTGATGGTGAATAAGCCGCCAACATAGAGTTGCTCTGTCAGGGTATATAGTGCTTTTAGCTTCAGCACACAATCATCTTGAAGATTGGTGGATCGAGGGCCTGCAAGGAACAAATGAAACATAAGTCGCTTGGCGCCTTGTGTCCTTTACAATGGATAATATCCCAAATACGTACCAAAGACAACACCGGTCGTCTTGGAGATGTGTCGCCGAAGACCAGTCAATTCCTGTGTGACTAGTTTCAGCTGACCCTCGACATTTTCAGCATGTTTAAATAGGGCGGCTTTGTCAGCTTCAGCCGACTCTTTGTATAGTATGTGCTCAGCCTTGGTTTTTTCAAGTTCTGCCAAAGAGACTCGAAGTTTTTCTTCAGCTGCAGCCCTGGCTTCTTGTTGACGTCCCAAACTTTTTTTCATACCACTCAAGGATGAATCAGCCTGACTTATAGTTTCCTACATAATCAAGCAGGGTGGATATGTTAGGTTGGTGCTGCCTGATCGGATTGATCATTTGGCATCAAGTCCCAAGCAGATTGCAAGCAATACACTTGACACTTGGGGCTAATGCACTAGCTTTTTCAAGGTTATTCAACAAGACCTGACTCATCTTCAAGAAGATGTCCTGACCCTTGGGGGCTCGAAGTTGAAGTTTTCAAGGTTTTTAAAAGACCTGACTCATCTTTAAGAAAATGACCCGGCCCTTGGGGGCTAGAGGTTGAAGTTTTCAAGGTTATTAAAAGACCGGCTCATCTTCAAGAAAATGACCCGACCCTTGGGGGCTATAGGTTGAAGTTTTCAATGTTATTAAAAGACCCGGCTCATCTTCAAGAAGATGACGCGGCCCTTGGGGGCTAGAGGTTGATGTTTTCAAGGTTATTAAACAAGACACGAATCGTATTCTAGAAAATGACCCGCCCTTTGGGGGCTACAGGTTGAAGTTTTCAAGGTTAATAAACCAAGACCTGACTCATCTTAAAGAAGATGACCCGGCCCTTGGGGGCTATGGAGGGATATATGGGGTAATTTATTACACAATGCCATACCTCATATCTTTTCTTCATCATATTTACCAAACTAACTTCCATGTCCCGACTCATGGAGAGGCGGCTTAGATATCCCGCATGCAGCTCTTTAAAGTTCAATTTATCAATATTGGGAAGCTCAAGTTTATCTTTCCCTTTTTCTATTTCGGTTGAGACATCCTTAGCAGTATGCTTAGCCAACACATTCAAGACGGGCGTCGTGTGACCTGTCCCAGTAATGACGACTGCCTCTTCTTCAAGCATAGCATCTTTGGATGACTTCAGGGGGCTTGGCGGATTTAGAATATCTTTCTGACTCGGGTCCATGGTCGCATTGTCAGTTTCTGCTGGGTCAACTTGAATGTGAGGGATATTATCCATAGCATTATTCTCAGGAGGTTCAGCATATGTTTCACTTGGTTCAACCAGAGCATCACAGATAGAGGCATATGTTTCCTTGACTTCAGGTGCTTCACTACTTGGGACTGACCTGCCGGTTTTCCTTTTCTTCGCTTGAGCCCTAAAAACGAAAGGTTAAGGTATATATAATGACATGTAAAGTATTGAAGCAAGTGCTGTAAAACAAGTAGTGATGTACCCTTGCGAGTTTGAGCAAATTGACAAACAGGGTACATTTGATAAAGAAAGAGAAGGTACCTTCGTGTGGCGTTTACGACCGGATGTTTTCTCAGGCAGACCCGCCATAAGATCACCTGAGGAGCTGCGGGTGTGGCATTTTGGAGTATATAAGGCCTTCTTCAAAAGGAAGTTAGGATCCAAATGATCATCTGGATGATTCATAGGGACTTTCCTACAAACCCGCCTTGGAGGTTTTTCCAAGGAAATATTTGAGTCACAAGATATTGAAATTACCTCAGCATCTTCAACATAACTTTCAACGTCACCCCCCTGAGAATAAATTGAATGATTAGAACAACATGTGACACACTAAAGGGACTGTATAGACATTTACCTTGGAGAGTTCTTTAATGTCCCGTGACTCGCCCACAAGGGATGACTCGCCCGCACCTGTTTTGGTTTTCTTCTTTTTCTTTGTGGTAGTCATGACCTTTTCAACGGGCGGCTTTGTTGGTCTACGTTTCCAGAAGGGCACGTTTTTCTATAGCAGTAGAAAAGAGGGGAAGTTAGTTCTCCAAAGAACAAAGGGAATACCAAATAAGTCAGGTGATGGTTGAATATATTTACCCGAGGAGCCAGATTCTGGATATAGAATGGTTTCAAACCAATTTTTGAACATACATCTTTCGAATCACCACATAGCTTCTTCATAAGGCTATTAACTTCTTTAGAGTCAAGCATTACATTGGTGAAGCGTTGAGCATTGTTTAAATCGTCGTTTTAATGGCACATCAGTCCATCTCGGCGGCTTAGGGGCATAATGCACCATTCCACCTACCATCGGATCAAGTCAACTCCAGTCAAGCCATTGGCGTTCGAAGCTCTAAGTTTTGCCCAGACAAAAGTGTGGGCGGCTTGTTTTTCTGGAGTTAGTGCACCGGGAAGCTCGAAATCCATTAGAAGACGCTCTTCTCTGAAACCCGGCAGAGGATTTTCCTGAGTCGGTGCAGTATTCCTGCAATAAAGCAAAGTTCTCCCCCAGCCCTTGCGGTGACTGGGCAAGGTGACATCAGGAAAACCGCACTAACGCCGCCTCTGGGTTGTGACTCCGCCGAGTTCTAAGCTGGGGCCATCAGCCCATTCTGTCTGGCGGTTCAAATAGAAGAACTCGCTAAATAAGGGAACTGTGGGTTCTATCACTAGGTACGCCTCACAGAAGACTTGAAACTGACATAAATTACTGATTGAGTTGGGACCTAGATCTTGGGGGTGAAGGTTGTAGAAGTTGAGAGCATCCCGAAAGAATTTCAAATCAGGGGGAGAGAAGCCTCGTTCTAGATGATCAGTGAAAACCACAACCTCTCCTTCGGCGGGTTGGGGTCACACCTCTCCAGCGGCGGCTCTCCATCCGATCATCTCCTTAAAAGACAAAGTACCTATTGACACGCATCGCTGTAGGGCGGCATCACCAATTTCTGAGGGTAACCAGTCACATTTTGATGGTTTCGACATGCCGACACGTCCATAAAGGAAACAACCTGCATAAGTATGATTGGCGGGTTATTCTAGCGAACAAAAAATGTTTGGGGAAGTGAAAAGTTCAAGAAACAAACAATGAGGAAGTTCACAATACTTGAGTCTCCTTAATGAAAGGACGATTCACACAGATGGCGAGTTGCAAAATATCCAACAAACCGGCGTGAGGGTGAAAATGACTTACGATGGAACTGTGATACCAGATTCCACTAAGTACTAGACAAATAGTTTTCTACCAAAGTGTACAGAAAGACAGATCTACCAATGGTATGCAAAAAGGAATGTAATAGTCCTAGACAACAGTAAAATATGGGGCAGCAACAACTAGTGTTCATGAGGTTCTCGCAAAATATCCAGGAAGTTTATGCGAGATTCAAATTTGTACTTTTCCCACAACCTATCATTGGGGAAGATCTTCATCAAAGAATCAAATAGATCTGTAATGACAATGAATACATGACAAACCCTATGAACTCCGTTGAACTACAGTGAGCAACCTAAGAAGATCCAGTACAAGGAACAGAGCCTTACCTGATGGCGTTGACGGAGGCGGAAGAAGTTCACGATTCGAAGTAGAAGACGCGCGGCGGCGGAGCCCTTGTACCGGAGTGTTTGACGATGGGAGACACAGCGACGGTGTAACGACCAAGATGCGGTCCTTTCCGATCTGGGGTTCGAGGCCCCCGAATAGGAAAGAAGCGCATCTAAGCATTTCGCAAGCAAGTAACATAGCACAAATAATAATAAAAGTAGACAATTCGGGATTCAACTATCTTCTTATTAATAACTCAGAGTACAACACAGATACAATCAAGGTAGTTCCGCTACGGACTACAAAACATGTAAATGCTATTCTACCCTGCCTGCAGGCCCACGATCACGACCACGCCTCAGTCCTCTGGATAGTTCACGTAGAGGCGGTCTGTCTCCTCGTCGTACTGCCACTCCAGCTGAGTGCCGTCGGGATCATCTGTCTCTGGGGTACCTGTACCTGCTGGGAGTTTCGGAGGAATCCGTGAGCCACGGGGACTCAGCAATCTAAGACCTTGGTGCGAGAACTAGTCATGTTATTAGGTAGGGTAAGGGTGAAGTGTATAAGGCTGCGGCATCCTAGGCTTGATTAAGTGGCTAACTTACGCAAAGTAGACGTGAAGGTGGTCTACACTAGCGGTCGGGTTTACTTGATCACTAAGTGATCCTGAACACCTACCTACGGCATTCATAACCCCACCGTGTTCCCGATCAAAGAGAGATCTTCGAAGGGACAGTCACGGCTACACACACAGTTGGTAATTTTTATTAGATTATGTTTAAGTTCTCTAATACCGGATGTTAAAAAAGTATTCCAAGTTGCCACATAACCACGGGCACGACTTTCCGAAAGATTAAACCCTGCAGGGGTGCTCCAACTATTCCATCATAAACGAACACAGGCCGCAAAGGCATCCTCTATCACGAATCTCGTGATCTCGTCAGATTCCTTAGAGGAAAACCTCAACTCTGGGGGAAACCAAAGCTTCACTGGGATTCCTATACGCAAGATATACCGCTAAGGTAAGACAAGGCTAGCAGGACCTCCCGTCGTGTTGACGACCCCGATAAGAGCCGCGTATCTCAGTCTCAGGATACGACGGATGAGCGACGCGTACAGTGGCCTGATAGAAATCTCTCAAGTTGCCCTGAGTTGGCCCCGCACAGTGCTCTAATTTGGACCAACACTCATGAGGAGCACTGGCCCGGGTTGTTGATTAAATTCCTCGGGGTAGCTACTCCCTATGCAGATTATTGTTAAGTGATTAGCAAATTAACACCAATGTTGGGTCCTGCCGGACAAGCCTTAACACTACGCGATTTATCGAGGGGGTTCCCATAACAACCCCGAACGTGTTAGGAGCGATCATTATGGAATCAAACATCGATAGCCGGTAACTAAGGCGGCAATAATTGAACAAAGCACCCGGCAAAAGGCTAGTCCTTCCGTCATCTACCAAGTATATAGGTGCGTTAATTAAATAACAGAATTTAAGATAATGATATCAAGCTCATGTTGTCACATGAGACAAAGCACCTACATCTAGCAACGCTAACATTAGTAGCTGAGCAAAGCCTACTTAGCCATTCAAGTTTGCTAGGAAGGGATCAGTGTATGGGTTCATGGCACATGAGGAGGCAATTTAGTTTCAGTGGTAGGCAGCGAGCAATATGACATGGAAACGAAAACTAGCATAACAAGTCTAGATATGGAATCAAGGTCATATCATCTTGCCTGTGATATCCTCAACTTGGAATGGTTCTAGTTCGTCCTGCACGTACTCTCCTGACTCCACGTATTCGTTCTCTGATCCCGGTGCTACCCAACATGAGAATAACAGCCAATGAACAGCAGCACCACAAGATGCAACAATCACATGATGCATGAGATGAAAATTGAGCATGCACCACTATTTCTATCACTAGCACAAGCAAAATAAACTACTGCAAGTTTCTGGACAGAACTGTACACTAAGCTAATTTGACATGAATGAGGATGGCATGAACAGATGCGGCTCGTGAAAACGATGCAAAACCATATAAAGAACATTGCAAACGGAGCTACGGATCAACGGGAATCAACGAAACAAGATATGAAGCTCTACGTGGAAGATTCAACACCACACCCACAATTGGCACAAATCTGGTATTCCCAGGTTGCCAAGACATGTATCATACCAACATGAACGGAATGGAGCAAGGAAGAACAACACAACATCAACTAGGCACCCACAATCATCAAAATGACAAAACTACATAATCTGCCATAATCTGCATCTTAGCACTTTGTGAGCTACATGCAACATAGCTACAGGCCTCCAAACATGACAAATAATATATGTGGCTGTAGCCAACCAAGAACACTACTAGCACCAGCAAGAATGACAGCAAAAGGAATTAAACTCTAGAAGATACAAGGCCACAAACTTTCCCAAAACCATCAGATCTCAGGGACTTAGTGAAAATTCCTGCACCTGAGTTTCTGTCTTTGTTCTGAAGCTTTTTGACAGCAATCAAAACACAACCTACTGGACTCCAAATAATTTTAAATTTTACAGGGAGCTTCACAAACATACCAGGTTCAAATTCCTAGCACTGAATTAAGGCTAGTTCGCAATACAATGACCAGCACATCCTCATCTATAAGAGAAGAAAATGTTTCCAGAATCCTAGACTTAGTGAAAATTTCAGATTTTCACTAATCTGGAATTTCCAGCCACATGCCCACTTTGTCTAGGCATAACTTGCACACAAGTAACACCAAGATATAAATGACACCACTATGGGGTAGAGAAAAACTCCTACTACTACCACACAAAAGCTCATGCCCTTGGGCTCAACCTATTCCATGGAAACAAAGAGCAAACTTGCAACACATCTGAATATGTCAACTCCAGAAAGTATCCTAATGGCAAAACTAACTTCACCACTGGATTCCTTGGGAGATTCTACCCAAAAATCATATATAATATGTGGGCACTTACTTGGAACAAGTGACCACAAATTAAGGAAGAGGAAACTACTCCAAATCATGCCTAGTGAATAGTGCATCATTTCATGTAGTTTCACTATATCAACTACTACATGGTTGAGCTCATGTGCACAATGTCAAAGTGACATGGGGGTTTGAACCCCATGTTTGTGTCATGCCCATCAACTTCACAACCACTTCTCTCACTAGATCACCCACACACACACATCATCATGCCCTCTCTCATATTAACATGAGGAGGTGCAAAAGTTGCAACTGGGGCTGGTTTACCACCCACATACATCATCACACACACTTCACAAGCACTTGAACCAAAGTATAACATGAAGGTAAAATCTACTAAACAAGTAAACTTGGAAACAACACATACATGCACTCCACTATGCTTGCAAGCTCAAGTTTATACTAGCACATGCACCTACATATGCCTCATCTCATGGTGCCAATCACTCACAAGGTGCATAGACAACATGATACTTGCACACACATGCATCATACACTACCTTGCAAATACCTACACACTCACATATACACATGCTAGCAAAAATACCTAGCTAGCAATACTAGCAACTCCTGCTGTTGGAGGTAGCAAGGAAAAAAATGCTCACAAGATAGATCTAACACCCCACTATCATCTCTGCAAGTTTACAAAGCAAAAGCAGAAAGATTGCAGCAAAAAAAAGGTACTGGTGGGGAATCGAACCCAAGAGCCCCTAGTCCAAGCCACAAAGCCAGACCACTCTGCTGCTAGCATTGTTTTGACACAAAGAGGGGAACAGAGCAGGTTAAGCCTCTCTACTGCAGCTACTACTATCGACAGAATAAGGAAATAAAAAGGGGGTTCACCTGTGGGATTCGAACCCTGAACCTGTTAAGAGAAACATACAAGGCTGCACCAATGCACTACGACTGGGAACCTGACAAAGGGAGATGCACAAACAAGGTAAACGAATACGAGGCCCTGCTCTGCCTACACGACAGCACCAGCGACAGGGAGGTCGTCGGGCTTGTCTCGCCGTGGCGGCTGCTGCTGCTGCCTAAGAGGAGATCCATCCCCTGCTACTGCTGCGCCTGGCGAGCTACATCTACACATGCTACAACAGCTACTCCTACTGCACTCAAACCAACAGACACACACACAACTCTGCACCTGAGGCCCTGCTATCGATCAACGATCAGAGAAGCTCGAAGAGGCCACGCCGGAACTAGGCTGAGGGAAGGAGGAAGAGTGAAGGGGGAACGTCCCTCACCTTGGGGAACGGAAGAGGAGGGACCCGATCGGAGGAGGCAACCTGGAGAAGTCCGAAGAAGACCCGAAGGCGCCCTGCTGCCGAACCGAAGTAGGGGATGAAGACCGCCGGGAGCGCGCCCTTGACGAGCTCGGGACCGTCGATGCAGTCGGTCCCCGGGGCTCCTAGCACCGGGAATGGATCACGGGGATCCACCCCGAGCTCCCGGACATGGTGACGGCGGCGAACGGAGACGGGAGCGCGGCGGACGCCGGCGAGGAGCTGCTCTCTACACTGCCTGAAGCTCCTACAGAAGCTTACCTTGGGGAGGAAGGGAGAGATGGAGGGGAAGAAGAGAGATGGCGGCGGCAGGAGGGAATGGAGAGGAACCCTAGGCGAGGGAGAGGGCACGGACGCCAACTCATTATATGGGGCCCCTCGACGTTAGTGCAACGGCGGCATCTCTCTCTGTCTCTCGGCCTGACGGAAAGGTGCGCACTGGGGGTGACGGCGTCAGGAAGGAGAACAAAAGGAAAACAGGCCTTGCTGCGCGAGAGAGAGGGAGTGGGCCGGCCAAGTGAGAGCAAGCCCCCAGGGTGGCGACAGATAAGAGAAAAACATATTCCCTGGCCTTCCTATTTACAGAATAGAACAGGGAAGGAAAGAAAAGCACAAGGAAAACTACAGGGGATAAAAATACAACAAAAATGCCCCTCTGCTTGGAAAAATCTAACCTATTTGAATATAATACAAAATGAATATTAGGGGCAATCAAATATTTTGCAAAACAGCAATAAGTGGGCTGTTTTGCAATTATCTTGCACCTGTCAAAGCTAAGTTAAAACAGAGACTTCACTTCACCACACCAAACACAAATCAACCTAATACATAGGCATTTTTAACGCAGAAAAGGAAGAAGGGTTTTCTGGAGCTAGGAATAAAAGAGAAAGGAAAGGTTTAAAAACCTATGCCATCCCAAGCTTGCTCCTACTAGCACAAGGCATACTTCACACAAGATCATATCTCACATCACCACAGAAGATCACATGTAATCCCAGGGTACATAATCCACAAGATCACAACCACCACATGAAATGCTAAGACCAAATTGCAACAACACAAGGCAAGGGCATGTAATGATATGTTATGCATGCATGCATGGGAAGGAAGTAGTAAGGGACACACATGAAATCATGGCACAAATGATAACATCAAATCTCTGACAAGGTGGACCCACTTGCAATAGGTTCCAAAGAGGGAAGGTTTACATCTGGAGCACTACAGACGGCACGATGCAGACTCGAGCTCGAGGTAGAAGATGAAGAAGATGGGCAGGGTAAAAGTAAAAGAGATATCCCTCTCGATATTTAACGACCGGAGCAAAAATGGAAATGGCATGCGCGACAATCTAGGAGGCATAGTAAATTTTAGAGTTGATGGCGCCTTGATTTTCGGGCCAAAATAAGCTAAAGGAGCCGTTGGAGTGACATCTTAAAGATCCCTAAAATATCAGGATAGCTAACGTCATTAACAAATGGAACACGAGACCATAAGGATATTACAAGCCGACGTTTTCTTCCATTGAAAGGAAAATTTGGATTATGTGTGAGCCGCCAAGAATACGAGAACTTTTTATCGACGTGAACGAATTCAAGACAATCTGGGGCCTAATGTTGGGAATATTATCCCGCCATGAGACCCGCCCTAAGAGGCCGGGTCAAGATGATGGCAGCTCAAATATTATGTTCAAGATGGGTTGTGACTTATCAAGCAGAAGTCACAAAGCAAAGCCAGAAGAGTCTGTTGTAGCCCAAGATATGAAGATGGAGACTTATGGCCCATGTAGAAGAAGGGGCCTCGAGAAGTTTCCTTGCGATAAAAGTAAAGTCAAGTTAGAGATATGCCAAGTCATGAATAATACGTGACCGAGACTCTTGTAACCCTAGGGCCTCGACCTGTATATAAAGGCAAGTCTCTAGGGCTGATAGACTTAAGTTATCACCAATCGAGAGCTAGGTCAGGCGAATCCGCACCCTTGTAATCGATTTCCACATCAATATACACAGAGCATGACGTAGGCTTTTACCTCGACCAGAGGGGCCGAACCTGGGTAAAATCGTCTCTTACTTCCTACTAACCCCTTTGAATCGCCACATGGTTGCGATGTCCCCATCACTAAGTCCTCTCAGGAGGACATTTGCCGTGACAAAACCACGACAGTCACCAACATACATAATTCAACTATACCAAAACATCACCGAACCTTAAGTGTGCAGACCATGCGGGTTTGAGAACTATGCAGACATGACCTGAGACACTCTCCGGTCAATAATCAATAGAGGGATCTGGATTTTCATATTGGCTCCTATATATTCTACGAAGATCTTTATCAGTTGAACCTCTATGTCAAGGATTCAGTCAATCCCATATAACATTCCCTTTGTCCTTAGGTATGTTACTTTCCCGAGATTCGATCGTCGGTATATCTATACCTATTTGAATCTCGTTACTCGCAAGTCTCTTTACTCGTTCCATAATACAAAATCGCGTGGCTAACTCTTTAGTCACATTGCTTGGAAGGCTTGTTGTGATGTTGTATTACCGAATGGGCCCCGGGATACCTGTCCGTCATACGGAGTGACAAATCCCACTTGATCCATGCTAACTCAACGACCACCTTCGGAGATACCTGTAGAGCACCTTTATAGTCACCCAGTTACATTGCGATATTTGATACACCCAACTTATTCTTCCGGTGTCAGTGAGTTACATGATCTCATGGTCATAGAAACACATACTTGACATGCAGAAATACAGTAGCAATAAAACGACACGATCACATGCTACGTTTATAGTTTGTGTCTTGTCCATCACATCATTATCCTAATGATGTGATCCCATTATCAAGTGACAACCCTTGACTATGGCTAGGAAACCTTGACCATCTATGATCAGCGAGCTAGTCTACTAGAGGCTTACTAGGGAGAGTGTGTTGTCTATGGATCCACACATGTATCTGAGTTTCCATTCAATACAATTCTAGCATGGATAGTAAAGGATTATCTTGAACAAGGAAATATAATAATAACTATTTTATTATTGCCTCTAGGGCATATTTCCAACACTCTTCCACTTGCACTAGAGTCAATAATCTAGCTCACATCACTATGTAATTTACAATGTAACGAATCTAACACGCATATAGTTATGGTGTTGATCATGTTTTGCTCATGGAAGAGGCTTAGTCAACTGGTCTGCAACATTCAGATCCGTGTGCACTTTGCAAATATTTATGTCCTCCTCCTTGATGTAATCGCGGATGGAATTGAAGCGTCGTTTTATGTGTCTGGTCCTCTTATGAAACCTTGGTTCCTTGGCTAGAGCAATGGCACGAGTGTTGTCACATAACAAAGTCATTGGATCCAGTGCACTCGGCACAACTCCAAGATCTATCATGAAGTACTTCATCAATGCACCTTCTTTAGCCGCCTCTGCGACAGCTATGTACTCTGCCTCGCATGTAGAATCAGCTACCACACTTTGCTTGGAATTGCATCAACTTACAATAACCCCATTAAGAATGAACATGTATCCGGTTTGTGACTTAGAGTCATCCTGATCAGTGTCAAAGCTTGCATCGATGTAACCCTTTACGAGAAGCTCTTTGTCACCATCATAAACGAGAAACATTTCCTTAGTCCTTTTCAGATACTTCAGAATATTCTTGACCGCTGTCCAGTGCTCCATTCCTGGATTACTTTGAAACCTTCTTGCCATACTTATGGCAAGGCTGACATCTGGTCTAGTGCACAGCATTGCATACATGATAGAGCCTATGGCTGATGCATAAGGGACGACACTCATCTTTTCTCTATCATCTGCAATTACTGGGCACTGAGTCTTACTCAACTTCACACCTTGTAGCACAGGAAAGAATCCTTTCTTGGACTGTTCCATTTTGAAGTTCTTCAAAACTTTGTCAAGGTATGTGCTCTATGAAAGTCCTATTAAGCGTCTTGATCTATCTCTATAGATCCCGATGCCTAATATGTAAGCATCTTCTCCTAGGTCCTTCATTGAAAAACTTCTATTCAAATAATCATTTACGCTTCCCAAAAGATCTATATTGTTTCCAATCAGCAATATTTCATCCACATATAATATTAGAAATGCAATAGAGCTCCCACTCACTTTCTTGTAAATACAAGTTTCTGCATAAACTTGTATAAACCCGATGGACTTGATCAGCTTATCAACGCGTTGATTCCAACTCCGAGATGCTTGCACCAATCCATAAATGGATCGCTGGAGTTTGCATATTCTGTCAGCGTTCTCTGGATCGCCAAAACCTTCCGGTTGCATGATATAGAACTCTTCCTTAAAGAAACCGTTAAGGAACGTTGTTTTGACATCCATCCACCAAATTTCATAATAAAAAAATGCAGCTATTGCTAACATGATTCTGACGGACTTAAGCATCACTACACGTGAGAAAGTCTCATCGTAGTCAACTCCTTGAACTTGTGAAAAACCCTTTGCCACAAGTCGAGCTTTAGAGACGGTGATATTACCATCCGCGTCTGTCTTCTACTTAAAGATCCATTTGTTCTGAATGGACTTTTGCCCTTCAGGTGATACTTCCAAAGTCCATACTTTGTTTTCATACATAGATCCTATCTCGGATTTCATGGCCTCTAACCACTTGTTGGAATCCGGTCCCACCATTGCTTCTCCATAGCTCGTAGGTTCATCGTTTTCTAACAACATGATTGATAAGACAGGGTTGCATACCACTCAGGAGTAGTACGTGCCCTTGTCGACCTACGAGGTTCGATAGCAACTTGATCTGAAGTTTCATGATCATCATCATTAGCTCCCTCTTCAACTGAGCTAGCTTCGATAGAAACATCTTTCTATGTTGCGCCACCTTCTGGTTGAAGTAAAAGGTTCTATAACCTGATCAAGTTCTATCTTCCCCCCACTCAATTCTTTTGTGAGTAACTCTTTCTTAAGAAAATCTCTGTTCTTAGCAACAAACACTTTGCCTTTGGATGTGAGATAAAAGGTGTACCCAACTGTCTCTTTTGGGTATCCTATGAAGACGCACTTTTACGCTTTGGGTTCCAGCTTTTCAGGCTCAAGCTTTTTGACATAAGCATCACATCCCCAAACTTTAAGAAACGACAAATTTGGCTTCTTGACAAACCATAGTTCATATGGCGTCGTCTCAACGTATTTTGATGGTGCCCTATTTAAAGTGAATGCAGTTGTCTCTAATGCATAACCCGAAAACGATAATGGTAAATCAGTAAGAGACATCATAGAATGCACCATATCTAATAAAGTGCGATTAGAATGTTCGGACACACCATTACGCTGTGGTGTTCCAGGCGCGTCAACTGTGAAACAATTCGACACTGTCTTAAGTGAGTGCCAAACTCATAACTCACATATTCACCTCCTCGATCAGATCACAGGAACTTGATCTTCTTGTTATGATGATTCTCAACTTCACTCTGAAATTGCTTGAAATTTTCGAGCGTTTCAGACTTGTGTTTCATCAAGTAAATATAACCATATCTACTCAACTCATATGTGAAGGTGAGAAAATAACAATAACCACCGCGCGCCTCTATGCTCATTGGTCCGCACACGTCAGTATGTATGATCTCCAACAAGTTACGTGCATGCTCAATTGTTTCGGAGAACGGAGTCTTAGTCATCTTGCCCACGAGGCATAGTTCACATGTGTCAAGTGATTCAAAATCAAATGACTCCAAAAGTCCATCATTATGGAGTTTCTTCATGCGTTTTATACCAATATGACTTAAGCGGCAGGGCCACAAGAAAGTGGTGCTATCATTATCAACACTACATCTTTTGGCATCAATGTTATGTATATGTGTATCATCACTATCGAGATTCAATATGAACAAACCCCTCACATTGGGTGCATGACTGATAGGTCTCCAACGTATCTATTATTTTTCATTGTACCATGCTATTATATTACATGTTTGGGATGTTTTATATGCATTTATATGTTGTTTTATATTATTTTTGGGACTAACCTATTAATCTAGAGCCTAGTGCCAGTTTCTGTTTTTTCCATGTTTTTGAATATTGCAGATAAGGAATATTAAACGGAGTCCAAACGGAATAAATCTCTAGAAAGATTTTTCTTGGACCAGAAGACATGCAATAGACTTATAGTAGGGGGCAAGGAAGTTGTCGGGAGGCCACAAGCATGCAGGGCGCGCCCTGGGGGGTGTGGCCACGCCCCCGTGGATTGTGGGCCCCTTGAAGGTCTCCTAACCCTAATTCTTGGCCTATAAATTCCCAAATATTCCAGTATCGCCAAAAAAGCAACGAAATACTTTTACGCCGCCGGGAGCCTCTGTTCCCGAGAGATCCAATCTGGGAGCCTTTTCCGATAATCTGTCGGAGAGAGAATTAATCACGGAGGGCATCTACATCAACTCCATTGCCCCTCCGATGATGTGTGAGTAGTTTACCATAGACCTATGGGTCCATAGCTAGTAGCTAGATGGCTTCTTCTCTCTCTTTGATCTTCAATACCATGTTCTTCATGATCTTCATGGAGATCTATCCGATGTAATACTCTTTTGCGGTGTGTTTGTCGAGATCCGATGAATTGTGAGTTTATGTTCAGATTATCCATGAATATTATTTGAGTCTCTTCTGAATTCTTATATGCATGATTTCATATCTTTGCAAGTCTCTTCGAATTATTTGTTTGGTTTGGCCAACTAGATTGGTAATTCTTGCAATGGGAGAAGTGCTTAGTTTTTGGTTCAATCTTGCAGTGTCCTCACCCAGTGACAGTAGGGGTAGTGAGGCACATATTGTATTGTTTCCATCAAGGGTAAAAATATGGGTTTTTCATCATATTGCTTGAGTTTATCCCTCTACATCATGCATCTTGCTTAATGTGTTACTCTGTTCTTCATGAACTTAATACTCTAGATGCAGGCATGAGTCAGTCGATGTGTGGACTAATAGTAGTAGATGCAGAATTGTTTCGGTCTACTTGATGCGAACGTGATGCCTATATGCATAATCATTGCCTTGGATATCTTCATAATTATTTGCTTTTCTATCAATTGATCGACAGTAATTTGTTCACCCACCGTATTATTTTTCTTTATGAGAGAAGCCTCTAGTGAATCCTATGGCCTCCGGGTCTATTTTCCATATTATATTTTCAGATCTATAAACCAAAAGTACCAAAAATGCTTTGCTGCAATTTATTTAATTTAGTTTTAATTTCAGATCTATCAATATTTTATACCTATCTCTATCAGGTCTCATCCTTGCAAATAACTCTGAAGGGCTTGACAACCCCTTTATAGTGTTGGGTGCAAGTGTTTGATTATTTGTGTAGGTACTACTATTGGAGTCTTGTTTGTTCCTCCTACTGGATTGATACCTTGGTTCTCAACAAACTAAGGGAAATACTTATCTAATTTACTACATCACCTTTTCCTCTTCAATGGAAAACCAACGCAAGCTCAAGGCAGTGTTTTCAGCTTGGGTCCATCCTTGTGTTTCTTCGTCGGAGTAGCAACTGCTTTGGCACTCTTCTTGGATTTACCCTTCTTGCCCTCGTTGTTTTTCTTGAAACTAGTGGTTTTATTAACCATCAACACTTGATGTTCTTTCTGGATTTCTGACTCAGCAACTTCAAGCAGCGCAAACAGTTCGGCGATTGAGTTATCCATCCCTGTCATATTGTAGTTCAACAAAAAGCCTTGATAGCTAGGTGGCAATGATTGAAGAACTCTGTCAGTGATTGCCTCTAGCGGGAGAACAATTCCCAACTCAACCAGACGGTTAGGGTACCCAGACATTCTGAGTATGTGTTCACTGACAGACCTGTTCTCCTCCATTTTGCAAGCATAGAACTTATCAGAGGTTTCATACCTTGCGATCCGGGCATTCTTCTCAAAGATAAACTTCAACTCCTCGAACATCTCATATACTCCATGATGCTGAAAACGCCTTTGAAGTCCAGGTTCTAAGCCATACAAAATTGCACATTGAACTACTGAGTAGTCATCTAGACGAGCTTGCCAGATGTTCATATCATCTTGGGTCGCCGGTTGGGGTGGCATGTCCCCAAGCGGTGCATCAAGGACATAATTCTTCTGGGAAACCATGAGAACAAGTCTCATATTACAGGCGCAGTTAACAAAGTTACTCCCATCATCTTTCAACTTGGCTTTCTCTAGGAACGCATTAAAATTCAAGGGTGCTACTATGCGAGCCATTGATCTACAACATAAATTTGCAAAGATTACTTAGACTATTGTTCAAGATGATGAGTTTTGTTAATCATATTACTAAAAACTCCCACTCAAATTGACATCCATCTAGTCATTCGAGTGACACATGATCCAAATTCACTAACTCAAGTCCGATCATCACCTGAGTTAAGTTAGCTTCAATGGTGAACATCCCTATGTTGATCATATCTACAATATGACTCATGTTCGACCTTTCGGTCTCTTGTGTTCCGAGGCCATGTCTGTACATGCTAAGCTTGTCAAGTTTAACCCAAGTGTTCCACGTGTGCAAAACTGTCTTGCACCCGTTGTATGTGAACGTAGAGTCTGTCACACCTGATCATGACGTGGTGTCTCGAAACGACGAACTGTCGCAACTGTGCACACACGGGGAGAACAAAATTTATCTTGATTTTTTAGTGAGGGATCACCTTACAATGCTACCATCGTCCTAAGTAAAATAAGGTGCATAAAAAGGATTAACATCACATGCAAATCATAAGTGACATGATATCGCCATCATCTTGTGCTTTTGATCTCCATCTCCAAAGCACCGGCATGATCTCCATCGTCACCGGCGCCAGACCATGATCTCCATCATTGTGCTGCCATCGAGGTTTTCATTCCAACTATGTTGTTACTACTAAAGCTATTGAACTATCGATAAAGCAAATCATCACCACGTGCAAAATAACTAAAGACAACCCTATGGCTCCTACCGGTTGCTGTAGCATCACCATGCAAGTCGATATTTAACTACTACAACATGATCATCTCATACATAAAATATATCATGTCTTTGGTCATATCATATCATTACATACCGTGCAAAAACAAGTTAGACGTCCTCTAATTTGTTGTTGCTTCTTTTACGTGGCTGCTATGGGTATCTAGTATGATCGCATCTTACTTACGCAAAACCACAACCGTGATATACAAGTTGCTATTTAGCCTTCTCCAAGAACCTCCTTTGTAAAATCGGATTCAACTAAAGTTGGAAAATAGACACCCGTCTTTCATCTTTATGCAACAAGTTGCATGTTGGTCGATGAAACCGGTCTCTCGTAAGCATACGAGTAATGTTGGTCCAGGACGCTCCATCCAACAATACCTTTGAATCAAGAAAAAACTAAGAAGGGCAGCAATCTGAATATCAACGCCCACAAACTCCTTTGTCTTCTACTCGACATATCATCTATGCATAGACCTATCTCATGATGCCACTGTTGGGGAACGTTGCATGGGAAACAAAAAACTTTCCTACGCACACATAAGATCTATCGATGGTGATGATCATCTACAATAGAAGAGATAGGATCCACATACCCTTGTAGATCGCTAAGCGGGAAGCGATAAGAAACGTGATTGATGTAGTAGAATGTCTTCGCGATCCAAATTGCAATCTGTCCCATGAACTCCGTCCCAATCTAGCGCCGAACGGACGACACCTCCGCGTTCAGCCCACGTGCAGCTCGATGAGGATCTCCGCCTTCTTGATCGAGCAAGAGAGATGAAGAGGTAGCTGAACTCTCCGGCAGCACGACGGGTGACGGCAATGGTGGTGGTGCTACTCCGGTAGGGCTTCGTCGTGGACAATCGGAAAACCCTACGAAGTGTCACGAAGTAGTGAAGGGAGAGGGGCTACGTCGTGGCTTAAGGTTCGGCTAGCCTCTCTCACCTCCACTATATATAGGTGGGAGGGAGAGGTGGCGCCCTAGGGAAAATCCCTAGGGTTGGCCAGCGCACCAAGGAGAGGGAGGAGTCCTCCAATTCGGTTTGGTGGAGGAGGAGTCCTCCTCCTAGTAGGTTTGCCCCCACCTCTCTCTCTCTTTCCACTTTGGCCGAAATAGGCCCACTTGGGTTGGCTGCCCAGCCCACTAGGGGCTGGTCCTCCACCCTTGGGCCTACTTGGTCCTTCTCCGGGTGGGTGGCCCCTCGAGGTGGAACCCCAGAACCCATTCGTCACTCCCGGTACTTTAGTGGTAATGCCCAAAATCCTTTCGGTGGCCAAATGTACTCTTCCTATATATCAATCTTCGTCTCCGGACCATTCCAGAACTCCTAGTGACGTCCGGGATCTCATTAGGGACTCCGAACAACATTCGGTCACCAACATACATAATTCAACTATACTGAAATGTCACCGAACCTTAAGTGTGCATACCCTACGAGTTCGAGAACTATGCAAACACGACCTGTGACACTCTCCGGTCAATAACCAATAGTGGGACCTGGATGTCCATATTGGCTCCTACATATTCTACGAAGATCTTTATCGGTTGAACCTCTATGTCAAGGATTTAGTTAATCCCGTATAACATTCCCTTTGTCCTTCGGTATGTTACTTGCCCGAGATTCGATCGTCGGTATCTCTATACCTATTTGTATCTCGTTACCGGCAAGTCTCTTTACTCGTTCCGTAATACAAAATCCCATGGCTAACTCTTTAGTCACATTTCTTGCAACGCTGGTTGTGATGTTGTATTACCGAGTGTGCCTTGAGATACCTCTCCGTCATACAGAGCGACAAATCCCAGTCTTGATCCATGCTAACTCAACGGACACCTTCGGAGATACCTGTAGAGCACCTTTATAGTCACCCAGTTACGTTGCGACGTTTGATACGCGCAAGGTATTCTTCCGGTGTTAGTGAGTTACATGATCTCATGGTCATAGGAACATATACTTGACATGCAGAAAAACAGTAGCAATAAAATGACACTATCACATGCTATGTTCATAGTTTGGGTCTTGTCGATCACATCATTCTCCTAATGATGTGATTGCGTTATCAAGTGACAACCCTTGTCTATGGCTAGGAAACCTTGACCATCTTTGATCAACGAGCTAGTCTACTAGAGGCCTACTAGGGACAGTGTGTTGTCTATGTATCCACAAATGTCTCTAAGTTTCAGTTCAATACAATTCTAGCATGGATAATAAACGATTATCTTGGACAAGGAAATATAATAATAACTATTTTATTATTGCCTCTAGGGCATATTTCCAACCATTGGCATGTTTCCAAAGATCTCACAAGTGCATATAATTCTTTGTCATAAACTGAGTAATTTAGAGTTGGACCACTTAACTTCTCACTAAATTATGCAATAGGCCTACCTTCTTGCATTAGTACGCCTCAAATACCAACACCACTTGCATCACATTCAAATTCAGAAGTCTTACCGAAGTTGGGTAGTGCAAGCAATGGTGCAGATGTCAATTATTCTTTCAGCTCTTGGAAGGCCTTCTCTTGTCTGTTTGCCCCCATGAAGGGAACATATTTGTTGGTTAGCTCATTCATTGGGGGCATCAATGGTGCCAAAGTCCTCCACAAACCGACGGTAGAAACCGTTAAGGCCAAGAAAGCTTCATACTTGGGTTACATTTTGTGGAGGCATCCACTTACGGATGGCTATGACCTTCTCCTCATCTACCTCCACACCTTTACCCGAAACAACAAAGCCAAGAAAACAACATTGTCTATGCAAAATATGCACTTTTCCTTGTTAGCGTATAGTCTCTCCTCTCTTAGGACAGCAAACACACACCAAATGTGTTCAACATGTTCATCCAAAGTTTTGCTATAAATCAGGATGTCATTAAAGTAAACAACCACAAACTTGCCAATGAACATTCTAAGCACATGATTCAATAATCTCATGAAGGTACTAGGTGCATTTGTCAATCCAAATGGCATAACTAACCACTCATACAAGCCAGATTTTGTTTTGAAAGCGGTTTTCCATTCATCACCCTCTCTCATTGTAATTTAGTGGTAGCGACTTCACAAGTCAATTTTAGAAAAGATGGTGGCGCCACTAAGTTCATCAAGCATATCATCAAGCCTAGGTGCGGGGTGCCTATACCTCACGGTGATGTTGTTCATAGGCCTACAATCACAACACATTCGGGAAGATCCATCTTTTTTTGGTACTAAAAGAACGGGTACATCACAAGGAGAGAGACTTTCCCTTACATAACATTTGTTTAGTAGGCCTCAACTTGTTGTTGAATCTCCTTGGTTTCCTCCGTGTTTGTGTCATATGGTGGTCGGTTCGGCAATGGGGCTCCTGGGACCAAATCAATTTGGTGCTCAATGCTTCTTTGTGGTGGCAGCCCTGGTGGTATCTCCTCGGGGAACACATCTCCATACCCTTGCAAAATTTCAGAAACAACACTAGGAGTGGCATAGGATAATTCGTTAGAAGAAAGAAAGTGTTCCTTGTACAAAAGTACAAAGAACACGGAATTGGGTTCTCTTATTTCTCTCATGTCCCTTTTCCTAGCCATCATAACTAATCCCTCTTTTTCCCATGTCTTGGTCAATTTAAGTTGTGGGCTTTTATTTGGCTTTGGATTCTCTTGCTCACTAGGTTGGTGGATGTCACTCAAGTGTTTCTCGCTCACTCTCTCTTTCCTTTTTAGATCATCCATCAATATTTCTTCGGGTGTCATAGGGAGCAAAGATATGCGCTCTCCCTCATATTGGAACGAGAGACGATTAGCAGGCTGCTGATTTGCACATCATGATCATACAACCAAGGTCTTCCCAACAGCAATTGGCATTCTTGCGTTGGCACCACGTCACATTCCACTTGATCTCGGTACTTCCCAATGGAAAACTAAATGGTGATTGTCTTGCTTACTCGAAGTTTACCACTATGATTGACACATTGCATCTTATATGGACTTGGGTGCCTTCTTTGTTTCAGTCCCAATTTCTCTACTAAATCTGGACTTGCAATGTTGTTGCAGCTGCCATTGTCAACAATAATTCTGCAAACATTGTCCTTGATGGTGCTACGGGTGTGAAGAATATTATGTCGTTGCCCTTTCTATTCTCTAGCTGCATTGACACTAAGCACACGACGGAAAACAAGGCAATCTCCCATTTCAGCGTGAATATCACAACCACTCTTCTCGCCCTCTTCATCCTCATGATCATCCAGTGCTCCACTATCTTCATGTTCACTTTCAGATTCCCATTCACCTTGTTCACTGATAATATAACTCTCCTGTTTCGACATTCAGAAGAAATGTGATCATGCCCTTTTAAAAGGATCGATATGGTTGACAAGAGGGGGGTGAATAGGCAACTAACAAAAAATAAATATTTTCTTTAAACAAATTAGGTTTAGCGACAAATAGGTTGTGTAGATATCAAACTAGCAGAGCAACCTATATGACACTAACAACAACAATAAGAACCAATAAGTAAATACAAGTAAAGGTAAGAAATAACCACAAGTGGAACCGATGAAGATGAGGATGTGTTTCCGAAGTTCCTTCCCTCAGAGGGGAAGTACATCCCCTTTGGAGCGGTGTGGAAGCACAATGCTCCCCAAGATGCCACTAAGGCCACCGTATTCTCCTCATGCCCTCACACGATGCGAGGTGTCATGCTTCCACTAAGTCGTTCCCTTGAAGGCAGCGTCCGAACCTTTACAAACAAGGTTTGGGAAATCTCCACAACTTAATTGGAGGCTCCCAACGAGACTACGAAGCTTCACCACAATGGAATATGGCTTCAAGGTGACGTCGGCCGTCTAGGGTGCTCAAACACCCAAGAGTAATAAGGTTCGCAAGGGATTAGTGGGGGGAATCAAATTTCTCTTGGTGGAAGTGTAGATCAAGGCCCTCTCAACCAAACCCTAGAATATCAATAAGTTTTGTTGGCAAGGGAGAGAGATCAGGCTAAAATGGAGCTTGGAGCAACAATGGAGCTTCGAGGAGAAAAAGGTGGAGTTCTCAGGGAAGAAGAACCCCCTCATATAGTGGGCGAGGAATCTGCCCATTACCCACCATCTATGTACGAGACAGAGCGGTACTACCGCTCAGGAAAAAGGGGCAGGACAAAACCGAGACAGAGACGCTAGTACCGCTAGGGGCAGTAGTAACAAGCGGTAGTAACAGGGCGGTAGTACCTCCCATAAAATGTGTTCGCACTTTTGAGAGCGGTACATGCCAGCGACACCAGCAGAAAAGTACCGCATCGAGCGGTACTACAGCCCGCAGGGCGGTACCACCGGTGATAAGCGGTAGTACCACTCTGGGGAGCGGTACTACCGCTTGAACAATGCAAGGCAGGTTTAGGCGCGGTAGAAAAAGCTCCATCGAAGCGGAAAAGGGGTGAGGGAGAAGTGTACGTGATGATTCTAGCCAGAATTTTCCAACGCGGATACCCTCTTAATAGTATGGCTTTTCCTACGACCCAAGTCCATTGACAACAAAGCATAAGAGCAAAAACCGTTTTCGCATCAAAACACCGAGGGGCAAGAATCGTCTTTTTGCAAACCTAGGAAATACCTGAAAGGCTTATTGCACACGATTAGTCTGCAAAAGTGTCGTCATCAATCACCTAAATTAAAGGGGTAGAAATATGCCCTTACAATCTCCCCCTTTTTGTTGGATTGATGACAACACGAGATTTGCATAGAGGATTAAACGTGAGATAGAATGCAACCCCATAGTCTACAGAATATAGGCAGGCTCCCCATAAGTTTGTGCACTATTTAAGTATGCTTTTGGAATGCAAAGTGCACACAGTAGGATCAACACTCCCCCTATATTTCATAGACAGGCACTACTTGCAAATTTGAAACAACTGAGAGTAATATAGCTGCAAGAAGTGAAGTGAGCATGATCATAAGGGCACAATTTAAGCATCTCACGAAATTAAAGACATATGATAAAGCTAAGGTAGCATATGTCGCACACCATATGACATAGTGTCACAGGAGTCTCACACACATAAAAAAACGCAAACCAACACGTTCCACACCAGGCAACTTAGTCCTCTAAGCAAAGCAAATGATAAACGAGATCATGAGTGAAAATATGAGCAATGAAAGAACAACTGTGATACACAAATCACTCCCCCTTTGGCAGCAAGACGCCAAAAAGGGCAAAGAAGACACATCAGTACTCAGCAGACTCGGAGCTATGCTAAACGGTGCTATGAGGAGAAGGAGAGCCGAATAACTCAGCATCGCAATCCCATGGGCAGTGGCGAGCAATCGAGGTGTCCTCATCAGTGAGAAAATCCTTAGAACCACTCTCAAATAGTTAAGCCAACATGCCTCCCAAGAACCTTGTGACGACTTATAGCCGCCTTGTCGGCCGCGTGAGCCCCGTACTGACCCTTAGCTTGCATACAGAAGAGCGTCTTCATCTTCTCCTTGAGCTTTTGGGACCAAGAAGGTTCTATAGTGGTGGGCACAGCAGGGGCAGTAGGGGCCGCAATGTTCTCGTCATCCATAAAGTCCTCATCAGCCTCGTCATCAGCAGAATCTTCATCCATGTCATCAGGCACATCTTCTTCACGGGCATGGTGAGTAGCCCACTTGTCCATCTGCCTAAGCTGCACAATCTTGTGAGAAACCAAGTCCCTAGTTTCCAACAACTCACTAGGAAAGGAGACTTCCCAAGTCTGCTCAATCAGATGCATCAAAAAGGGGCCATACATGGGGCACTTACGCTCAAACACCGCCGAACGGACCTCATACCACATAACATAAGAGATATCCAGAGGCTGCACCCGACTCTTGAGCTTGTGCTGCTCACAGAACAGAAGCATGTCGACGAGATAGGAGTGTACCTGATCCAGATTTCCCACACGGGGAAACAAGGTGGCAAGAAAGATGTGGTGCATGATATCTAAGAAGGGTTCCAGCACCCAAGTGGACTTGTCTGTAGTAGAGGAGATCTTCTCAGTAATAAAATTTTATATGGCTTGCTTGTGGGTAGCAGCATACTCATGATGAGGACGGAATCCCAGAGGGATCTCAAGACCATTGTCCTCAATGTGGAGAAGATCCATAAAGGATTTCCAGGGAGTAGCAAGCAGCCAACCTTTGGTCATCCAGTAAAGAGTGTGGGCCTCGTCAGTACGCAGGTGAACCATGGCAAAGAACACCATGAACTGCATAATACCAAGGATATCCAGCTTCTCACAGAGGGAGAGAGCAGTCCTGAAATACCTTACATTGTGTTGCATATGTTCATAATCAATAGACTTGACATGAGGAACATACATATTCTCCCTTGGCTTCAGAATGTCATTGTAGATGGACAGTTGCTTCCGGGTCCACAAGGGGCGGTTTAGCATTGAAGGATCCTGAGGATCCATGTAGGTATTAAGCTTGAGGAGCATCCAGAATTCCTTAGCGGACAGACTAGCCAGGGATTGGGACTTGAGGGCCCAACAGGAGGGCGCTTCCCCTTTGATTTGGAAGCGGACTGACTGGCTTGCACGACAGGAACAACCTTTGGTGGTTGGCTGGAGCTGTCATCCTCAAAAGAACGGTACGTCTTTGTGCTGCCACACTTGGTATTCTTCCTACGCTCCTGAGCAGCCGAGCTACCACTCTTGAGATCAAAAACACATCGAGACAAAAGAACGATAGAACACCGATGGGAACACAACATCAAGACACAACGATAGTCGAGAAAGAAACGATGAACAAGAACAAAAAAAGAGGGAAAAGGCCAGCCCAGGGCGCTAGTACGGCTGACAGGGCGGTACTGCCGCTAATCAATGGTAGTGCCGCTCGGACGAGTGGTAGTACCGCTTCAGACTGAAACCGTGGGATGAACACCACCATAGGTCAGATACGGTACTACCGGGGGTGCCTTGACCACAAAATTTCTAAAATATCAACATATCTAAACTCAAGCTATAATACACTCCCCTCACATCCCGCAAATCAGAACCAAAAAGACCTAGATACATCACATATTGTCCAAGACCTAGATCTGAAAAAGAGACCAAATGCGGAGAAGAACGGGGACAATACCGATATCCATTGCAACACGAGAGGGTGGAGAACGATCCCTTCGGTTGAAATCGCGAATGGGTGGACGAAAACGGAGATCCAAGACGGCCAACGGAGTCTAGGGGTCACCTGGAGAGAGACACCCACGAGGAGTAGTGGGGAAGAATGGAAAAGGGGAGAGAAAACTGCCCCTGCCCGGCCCCATAACCCCCCCTTGTGGGAGACTCGAAGTGGTAGTACCGCGGCCCTAGCGGTAGTACTGGTTAGCGGTACTACCGCTGCTTCGGGAAGTACTACCTCTTATCATCGGTAGTACCGCTCGGACGGTGGCAGTACCGCTCGAGAAAGCCCAAAAACGTCCAAAATATAATGAAAAATCAATCTTTGATGAAGAATATTATAGATGCCATGCCAACTTGGTGAGTTCACTCCAAAATGAAAATAAACATAGAGCGAGAATAACTTGGAGTGAAAGAGAGAAACGTGAGAAGTTCCCGTGAGACAAATGCCATAAGGAATGGGGGGGTGATGGCCAAAGCCACCTATGGCCCGCGTAGATTTTAACCTTGGGCCCAAGACCATAAGTCGTCGTTGAAGCACAAGTGTCATTGAATATGACTAAAGTAAACAACCAAATTGTTTTATGCATAATAGGGGGAGAGAGAGGTCATTGAGAGAACAACACTCCTCCTAAATCCATGCCTACACCTAAATAGGATACAATGCTAAGAGTGGTAGGGTGTGCCTAGCTTCAATCCACATTGCTCAAATCAATGATATTTAGCTCATGTCGCGCCTACAAGCAGCCTCGCCGTGACGCGCCGTGCCTGAGTCACCGTTATGCTCGCTTCCAAAGCGCCTTAGGCCTTTGTGTCGGTCTAAGGTCCCTCGCACGACTCAGTCTAAGGTCCGTGCCTGTGTACGAAAATCAATTTGCACTTCGTCCACGTTCATCCGACAAAATTATCACATGATATTTATCCTATCTATTTTCCGTTATATATATATATATATATATATATATATATATATATATATATATATTCCGTCCGAGAACAATCACTCTGGCCTACAATATTTTTATGTGCAGGACAATTACTCATTACAAAGGCGGCGCAATATTGCGAGTACGAAGCTTGTGTCAAATCAATGCCACGGGCAACTCACTATCCGCGCCGGCTAACAATGACGCGGCCAACTCTCACTTCCGCGCGACCAAGATGGCTTACAAGGACGCGGCCAACTCTCACATCCGCACGGCCAAGGCGACTTACAATGATGCGGCCAACTCTCACGTCCGCGTGATCAAAGACGGATTACAATGACGCGGCCAACTCTCACGTCCGCGCTGTCAAGACGGTCTACAATGCCGCAACCGATTCTCGGGTCCATACAACTCTCGCATTCCACATCAACTCGCTCGTGCAGTGCTCGCATGTACGAGCCGCCCAACAGATGGACACAAGGCGCCACCCTCATGGTCCGGATTATATCAACCCGCTGGTGCAGTGCTCGCATGTACGAGTCGCCCAACAGATGGACGCAAGACGCCACCCTCACGGTCCGGATTGTATCAACTCGCTGGTGCAGTGCTCGCCTGTACGAGCCGCCCAACAGACGGATGCAAGACGCCGCCCTCACGATCTGGATTATATCAACTCGCTGGTGCAGTGCTCACCTGTACGAGCCGCCCAATAGAAGGACGCAAGACGCCACCCTCACAATTCACATTATATCAACCCGCTGGTGCAGTACTCACCTGTACGAGCCGCCCAACAGACGGACGCAAGATGTTGCCCTCGTGTTCCGGACGACATCAACATATCGGTGGAGTGCTCGCTTATACGAGCCACCCAACAGACGTGTGTGAGTTGCCGTCCCCATGGACCCCTCTCCATCAACATATCGGTGCAGTGCTCTCTTATACGAGCCACCCAACGGATGCATGAAAGATGCACCAACGGCCCGTCTCTCCCAACAACATTGGAGCAAAGGAAAAAATGACATTCATGTCCTACACAACATCATCAAAACACGGGCCAGTTCTAACTTGCTTTGGATTGTTCAATGGATGAGCGCATTGGACAATATTATATACCTCAACAAATCAAGAGAAACAGGAGGGCTTGTCATGAAGGAAACATCCCTGGTGAACTACAATTTGAGCCGCCGTCATTGAACCAGCAATTCAAAGCAAGCAGCAAAAGAAAAGGAAAGTGGCCCTGGAGGAACCACGAGAGCCGGACTACCTGAGAATTAAGCACGGGCCAAAAGTCCATTATTCACCATGAACCCATGTTGGTTTGTGTCACAATCAAGTATGGAGATTCTCAAGCTGCCTCCTTGAGTCAACTTAAGACTCGGGGGCTACACAGGCATAAACTCGGCAGATTCAACCGGGCTGAATAATTCAAGAACCCCGGGTCAGTATAGGAAATTAAGTCGATCCGATATTGGACCCTGAACTCCCCCAATGTTAAAACATGAAGGGTGCTTGCGGGAGCCAGCATATGGAAAATAGACAAACCATGGGTTCACTGAACCTGCTTCACTCAAGCTTGACTTGTGTGTGATCCACCGGTCTAAATAATAAAGGTTATTGCAAAAACCTCTTTGGGGTACCACTAGAGCCTTGCAAGGTCGTCCTACCCTGTCATGACTCACTGAGCCGGCCGTCGTGACTCACTGAGACGGCTTAAAATCTTTTCGGTACCACTAGATCCTTACAAGCTCGTCCTACCCACCGTGACTCACTGAGCCGGCTTAACTCTTTTGGGTACCACTAGAGCCTTACGAGCTCGTCCTACCCACCGTGACTCATTGATCCGGCTTATTTAAAATAACTTGGTGACATACTATGGTGTTGCCAGCATTATTCTATCATATACATGCATCATATTGCATTACATCATGCATCATACATACATATCATGTCGGTCTTCAAACTGGGTCAAAGCATAAATTTTTGGAGGAGCAAATAAATTTTTGATAGGCAATATGGCTGGATTTTCATCATGGTTTATCATAACCAGTGTCAACTGATTGGGGTTATTAAGCCAGCTCGGAAGAATTGATTGTTTTTGAAGAGCCACCCTATCACATATAATGTCGGGTCATCTAATTGATCGACTCTTGGATTTCTTCAACTTGTGCTCTATAGTAAACTACAACACTTATGGATTTCTCAACCATATATTTGTCGTGTTACATTGTAACCACAACCAAGGATTTCTTTCATCACAAAGACATCATGAGAGTGGATATGATTCTACAATGGAAGGAATAGTTCCAAGTCGCTGCAGGCACGCAATCCGGCACTTGGGGCTACATTATTCAAATCAAGATTACATCAAAGTATGGAAGTCCCATGTAGCTGCAGGCATGCACCATGACACTTGGGGGATAATGCAAATTGCTTTTTCAAATCATCACATCATCAATAGGCCCAGCTATTTCAAGGAGATAAGCCGACCTTGGGGGCTACATGTCGCTTTTTATTCAAGTATGGATTCAAGGAAGAACCGACTCATCATTTTTATAATGACCCGGCCCTTGGGGGCTACACATTGCTTCTCAAGGTTACATCATCAGATTTACAAAGTCTCTGCTCATTATTGCATAATGACCTGGCCCTTGGGAGCTACATCATATGATGTCTTATTTTCAAAGGAGAAGAATGTAGAAGTCCCGAGTCGCCTCAAGCAATCAACCCGACACTTGAGGGCTATAGTATTCACATCAAAATTTCTAAAGTCCCAGGTTGCTGCAGGCAAGACAACCCGACACTTGGGGGTTACAACATTCAGTTGTTCTACAAATCATGAGGTCCAAATTGAAGACCCGTCCCATCACATATTAATGAGCCGGCCCTTGGGGGCTACACCAGCTGAAGCTTTACAAGTATAAGATGATTACAAGTCACAGGCTGCTGCCGGTAAGACAACCTGGCATTTCGGGGCTACATGGTCAAAGATATTATTGCAAATCTCCAAGTCATCATGAGCTACTAAACTTGGAGCTTGGGGGCTACACGTAATATGAGTATATCAAAAAAATTGAAGAGCACTTTCAAGATGTCCATTATTAGCAAGACCGGCTCAACATATTTTTATCTAGTTGAAGCATTGGAAGACCGATTCAGCATTACATGGATTTCTTTATCCCTAAGAATTTGATCACGTCAATTGGAGTTTAGTTGTTCGACGGGGTATTACCAGCAATCATGACCCGCCATTATCAATCATAACCCGCCGAAGCAAGAGAAGTCGGTTCAAAATTATATGGATTTCTTATTACCCAAATTTACATCAAGCCAAAACATTGGAGGCCGACTCAATGGCATATATATTTTATTGCAAAGGAGACATACCTACGAGATGATTGAAGGCGGCTCGAAGAAACCAAGATTTTCGAGGAGCCACTTCATTGAAATAAGACGACCAAGGAGCAAGCTGGTCCCTTAACATATTTATTATTCTTATTTCAGGAGCTTACCTTGAATAACTTCAAGCTAACCTGGGGGCTAATGTCGGGGATATACCCCGCGGTGTAACCCGGCTTGGTGTATGACCCGGCTCGGACTTGGCGACACACTGACGACTCATTGGTGACCCGGCTGAGGTTGGGGACTCATTGATGACTCGGTAGGCGGGTCAAGCGAATGACAAGACTGGAGGCCCAAGACCCGACGTGCACCCCGGTATAAGGCGGCTCATAGAGAGGCCAAGAGGGTCGGCTTACAAGAGAAGGCCCAAGAAGAGGAAAGACTCCTTCACAAAGGAAACAAGACCCAGATTAGGATTCAAAAGAGACTAGTCCTATTCCTACTCCTAGTAGGACTCTACATGTAAACCTACCCCTTCCACCTATATAAGGAGGGGTAAGGCACCCCAAGAGGGACAAGTTAAGTTAGATTGATCCATGACAAGTTTAAGTCATGAGAGATAGATAGATTAGACACCCACGAGATTAGAGGTAGTGATTCCGCATCCTTGTATTCAAGATTATCATCTTCATCAATGAAACACAGGCTGGATGTATGCTTTTACCTCCATCGGAGGGGCCGAACCTGGGTAAACTCGCGTATCTCGATTCCGACCAACCCCTCTCAAGCCGCCACATAGCAATGATGGCCTCACACCTAAGTTCTCTCACGAGGACATATGCCGTGACGAAACCATGACATGTTGCTTGACATAAACCAACTCCTTAAGGGGACCATTAAGAAATGCACTCTTCACATCCATTTGGTAAAATTTGAAGTTATGGTAAGAAGCAAATGCAAGCAGCATGCGTATAGATTCAAGGCGAGCGACAGGAGCAAAGGTTTCATCGTAGTCGTTACCCTCGACTTGGGAGTAGCCTTGTGCTACCAATCTTGCCTTGTTCCGAGTGACGACACCGTTCGCATCTTGCTTGTTCTTAAATATCCAGTTTGTACCAATGACATTGTGGTTCTCCTTTGGTCTTGGCACTAGACGCCACACTTTGTTCCCTCGAAGTTATTAAGTTCTTCATGCATGGCTTCAACCCAATCCATGTCTTTGAGGGCCTCTTGTATCTTTAGTGGTTCAGTGCAAGAAACAAACGCATGATGGGAACTAAAGTTTGATAATTGACAATGTGTGGTTACCCCTCTGTGTAAGCCTCCGTAGACATTCTCGAGCACATGAGAAAGATTTTTGAGTGTTTTGGTAGTCTTGGTAGTGCGTCTGTCTCCAATATCCTCAAGGGTGAGTTGAGAAGCCTGTTTGAGACTTTCATTGCCTTTTCGAGTTTGCCCTAGATATTGAGCTTGGTTTTGTTCTTGCGCTTGCTCTTGATCTTGAACTTGGTCTTGATCTTGATCTTGCTCTTGATCTCGAGCATCCTGAGAGAGGTGAGAAGAATCAAGGACATCATTTGGTGTAGAACCATCTCGAGGTTGATCTTCGCCTTGATCGGGATTACAGGGATGAGGGCCTTCAAAGCGTTCTTCGGAAGTGTGTGTGCATTTTGTCGGGGATGGTTCCACATGAGTGGAACATTGTCCTTCTCCTTCAGCCACAAGGGGTTCCTCAATGGGCAGTAAGTATCCCACGCCCATTCTTCTTATGTATTGCGGAGGAATTTCATCACCTACATCACAAAGACCACTTTGCTCCACTTGGGAGCCATTATTCTCATCAAACTCCATGTTACATGTCTCCTCAATGAGTCATGAGGACATGTTGAGGACACGGTAAGCGTGGGAGTTAGTAGCATAACCAACAAATATGCCCTCTTGAGCTCTAGGTTCAAATTTAGACAGACGAGCACCTTTCTTAAGAATGACACACTTACAGCCAAACACCCGGAAGTACTTGAGGTTGGGCTTGTTGCCGGTAATAATTTCATATGGAGCCTTGTTCAAGCCTTTGAGAAGGTAGAGCCGGTTGGATGCATGACATGCGATGTTGATGGCTTCGGCCCAAAAGTTATACGGAGATTTAAACTCCGCCATCATGGTTCTTGCTACATCCATCAACGTCTGGTTCTTCCTTTCTGCCACACCATTTTGTTGAGGATTGTAAGGAGCAGAGTATTGATGCTTGATTCCTTCATCACTCGAAAATTCATTTAAGGTGTAGTTCTTGAACTCGGTGTCATTGTCACTTTTGATCATCAATATCTTTGCATTATGTTGACGTTGAGCTTCGTTAGCAAAGTCGATGACGGTTTTTTGACTCTCACTCTTTCTCTTGAAAAAGTATACACACTTATATCTTGAGTAATCATCCACTATCACCAAGCAATACTTTATTCCCCTAAGACTATCATAAGATGGAGGACCAAAGAGATCCATGTGAAGGAGTTCCAAGGTCTTTTTCGTGTAGATGATAGTTGTGGGGTGGTGAGCTGTGTCGTTTATCTTTCCATCAATACATGCACTGCAAGCACGATCTCTGGCAAAACTCACATTGGTTAGTCGAAGAACGTGATACCATTTGAGGAGACTTTGCAAAGATCGCATATTGACATGGGCTAGTCGGCGATGCCAAAGCCACCCCACATCAACTTTAGCCATTAAGCAAGTCGCGGTCTCAATGGGTCGCTTCTTAAAATTTAATCACATAGAGTCCATTCTCAACATGCCGAACAAAGGCTACTTTAAGAGTCTTGCTACACAAAAGGGCCACAGATTCAATGCCAAAGAAAGTACTAAAGGCCATAAGTGAAAGTTGATGAACGGAAAGTAAATTGTATGTGAGGGTCTCAACAAGCATAACCTTTGCAATGGCAAGTTCCAGATAAATTACCACCTTGTCGAGACCCAATACCTTTGAAATTGCATCATCACCAAAGGAGACTTGGGTGGCAATGGATGGGTCGGGATAAACGTCCACCACCAAGTCCTTGCTTCCGGTCATATGATTTGTTGCTTCACTATCGAGCAACCATGACACCCCATCGGAAGCAAACTCTTGCATAAGATCAATGCTTGGATTTAGGTACCCATTTTAATGGCTACTCTTATGTTAGCAACAAGGGTCTTAGGAACCCAAATGGACCATGCAATGTACTCTTATGTTATCACCAAGCAATACTTTCTTCCCTCATGTTACTATCTGCCGAGAACCAATGAACTTAGCAAAAACATTTCCATTATTCGCACGTCACAACACTTAGGAGGGATTAAAGTCGCCGAATGTGTTGGGTAGAGGGGTATTGCCCTTCGCGGCATTGCCACCCTTAGATTGGTCCTTTTTCTTCCCATCAGTACGCTCCCTGTTTTGACAAAGGTTTCCATAAGCTGGGAGGTTTCTTGGTCTTCTTCTACTTGTTCTTCTTCTTGGACTTGGGTGCAAACCCGACTCCGTCCTTTGGAACCACTTCCTTTTGATTGCTCAAAAGGTCATTAAGATTCTTTTCACCTTGGATGCATGTCACAAGTCCTTTCTCAAATTGCTCTTTTAATTTGGAGTTCTCCTCAACAAGATGTCCATGCTCACAACAGGGGTTAGTAGCATGGACATTATCAATTAAAACAAATGGAGAGCAAGTGGCCATTTCCTTAGTGAAATTTACTTGGTGTTGAGCATGAGACTCTTTTAAAGAGACATGTGCACTCTTCAAGGCCTTGTGAGCCTTGTCAGGTGTTGCAAACTCTTTCTCGAGTCTATCATGATCAAGCCCAAGTGCACTGTTTTTAGATTGAAGCACACAGGTAAGAACAAGAGCATGATCAAGATCCTTTTTTATCTTAGCAAGGTCATCGTTAGGTGACTCCTCAAGCATCAAACGAAGTCCTTTCTCTTTTTCAAGAGCAATGGAAAGATTTGTAATCTCATCAGCTTAGTGACGACTATGACCTTGTAATGTAGAGATAGTATCTTCATGAGATTCAATAAGGTCATTAGCCTCACCGTGCTGTTCCAAGAGAGCAACAACATGCTTCTTGGATTTTCCCTTGAGATTTCTCATGAAATTATCAAAGGAGTTTTCCTCCTCCTCTACCTCTTCCTTTTCCTCTCTGCTAACCACGGTAGCAGAAATGATAGCTTTGATGTTGGAAGTTTGAGCATTATATGTTACCTTGTTGGATACCTTGGCCATGAGACACTTGGCAACGCGGTTCTCGTTGGGGGCCTTGAAGAGTGACACCTTGCTTGGAAAAGAAGATGCAATGTCCATTGTGGCCATTCCCATTGCTTTACCACTTGTCTCATTGTCATCATCCTCATTGGAGAGGTACTCTTCTTGAGCCACCAACACCTTAGGAGGCATCTTCTTGGGGAAGTTGTTCTTGTTTGGGAAATATTTGGTCTTGTCTTTGCGAATGAGCTTGCCACCAATATCTTCCCTCTGCTCATAGGGACAATCTGCCACAAAGTGACCCAGATTGCCATATTTGTAGCAAGTTTTCACGCGTTGCTTTCCCTTAGAGCCGCTTGAGTTGGCCTTGAGTTTTTCTTGTTGCCCCAAACTGCCTTGATGCAAGAGCCATGTGCTCGTGGTAGGCATACTTGGTGTCTTCGGGACAAGATTCTTCTTTGTCTTCGTCAACTTCATCCACAACAGCCTTGGCCTTCAAAGCAAGGTTGGGGAGTATTTTCTTGACCGCTGAACTCGGGCTAGAGCATTGTCAGCGGTCTTGTTAAATATGTTCATGGCAATAAACTCATCCAACACATCGCTTGAGGACAAGGAGTGAAAGTTCGGCCTATGATGGATCACGGAGGACATGGACTTATTGAAGGGCATGATGATCTTGAGAAACTTACGCTTAATCCAATTGTCATCCATATCTTTGTTTCCGTGATCTTGGAGAGCAATAGCAAGAGTGGTAACTTTTCGATAGAGCTCATAAGGTTCCTCATCCTCGATCATAGAAAATTCATCGGACTCATCAAGAACCACTTCATAGTTAGACCGTTGAATGCTTAAGATTCCCTTGTACATGGAGATGATGTGCTCCCAACAATCTTTGGCACGAGTGAAGGGATGCAAGTGAGGAAGGTCTTCAACAGGGACAGATTCTTGAAGGATGAACAAAGCGGAGTGATTGAGCTGATTGTCAACCTCTTCTCTTGGCATGAGATTGCTTGGATCATGCGGGTATTACCACTGCTCAATAATTCTCCAAAGATGTGTTGAGCTGTGATTCAAATGAGACTTGATACGATAAACCCAATTAGCAAAATCAATCTTAACAAGTTTAGGAGGAGGACTGTGATTAACAATATGCGGTGAGTGAATTGGTCCTCCATAGTCCATGGGAGCTGGGACAGATGCAAAGGTATTTGCACCACTCATTCTATGAGGCAATTTATTTCTATCGGTACTACCATTTTCCTTTTCAGGTTTGGTCTCCGAACCATAGGCAATGGTTCGGAAGAAGGCTTGAAACCCTCAAGGAAATCTTTGAGCATGTTTTTGACCTCAATAGCCATTGTTGACTTAAATGTGGACATGACCTCATTTAAATCCTCCCGAGTGACCGAGTTTGTAGTATCTCCCTCGGACACCTCCCCAACCCAGTACTCATCACCAGCCATACTCTTTGTGCTGTGAAACCCTTAATAAAGAGACGAGGCTCTGTTACCAATTGATAGGATCGATATGGTTGACTAAAGGGGGGTGAATAGGAAACTAACAAAAAATAAAAGTTTTCTTTAAACAAATTAGGTTTAGCGACAAATAGGATGTGTAGATATGCAACTAGGAGAGCAACCTATATGACGCTAACAACAACAATAAGAAGCAATAAGTAAATACAAGTAAAGGTAAGAAATAACCACAAGTGGAACCGATGAAGACGAGGATGTGTTTCCGAAGTTCCTTCAATTTGAGGGGAAGTACGTCTCCGTTTGAGCAGTGTGGAGGCACAATGTTCCCCAAGATGCCACTAATGGAGCATTGTGCGATGCCACTCGGGTGGTAGTAGGGTGTAAAGTATGCTGAAACTGAGAACCACCATGAGAGGCACTCGGCTGCGGCCTTTGCCATGGTGTGGTGGTGCGGTTGTGAGATATCCGTCCATGACCACTCCGTTGCACCTTCCTCTCCATGTGATTTGCTTGATCCAAAATATGTTGTAGAGTGTTATAGGGAAACATATCCAGAAAATATGAAATTTCATAGTTGAGACCATCCAAAAATCTTGCCATCTTTGACTCCTCATCTTCATGAATACGAGCATGAACCGTCAACAATTCCATCTCTTTATAGTACTCATCCACCATGCGTGTACCTTGGATGAGGAGCTGCAATATGTTTCGGAGATCTCTTTGATATTGTGAAGGAACTAACCTTTGCCTCATGGCTTGTTTCATCTCTTCCAAAGTGTCAATGCGATCACAGCCTAGCAGCAGCTGATTTTCTTGTAGTTGGTTCCACCAAGTGAGTGCCTAACCAGAGAACTCAACACAAGCAAGGTTGACTCTCTTGGGATCGGTGAGATTATGGATACGAAAAATCTGATCATGTTGTTCTTCCCAATCAAAATATGCATCGGGGTCTTCCTTTCCTGTGAACTTGGGGACGTGCAACTTGATTCCTTCTATGTCATCTCGTCCATCTCGATCACGACGTTTTGCACGGCGCCCATCATCAGCAGCACAACGGTATGGAACACCATCATAATCATCAAAATCATTTCCATGACCACGAGCAGCACGCTCATGAGGGTCATAGTAGTGCCCATGAGGACCAAGGCCTCGCCCTCAAAGTTGTCCTCCTCACTGCCCTCCATGAGCAGCAGCACCACCACACCCACGAGTAGCAGCCACATGTCCACCATAGCTGTTGTTATCATCCTCCAAGGCACCATCCACAACAACATGCACGGAATTCTCATCTCCAACATCCTCAAGTGGATGAATGGGTTGTTGTTGGTGTCGAACCCTATCACCACCTGCTAGAGGACGGTCATGGAGCATCCTTTCCATGGCTTGGAGTAAGTTGTTCTCGAGTCATTACAGCTCGACATGTGTGACCGGGGCATCTTCTTCCCCATGGTTTTCTCCATGAACTCTCGATCTAGATCCTGCCATGTTAGTAAGGCCAAAAGTGGAATAGGATAATTTTGTGGAATCACACAACCTCACCTCCTAATCACCAAAGTTCTTATGAGTTCACATTAGATTGTGCTTCTCCGACATGTGTTAAAGTGATTAAAACACATGGATCAAAGAACTAACTTTGGTTTTTTGTGGAGCTCGGTGGGGTAAATAAAAAGGGGCTTTTGCTGCAATCAAGTTGATGCAAACCAAGAAAATATGGTGATAGATTTGCTGCACCTTTGCACCAAGATTGGAAAACTAACAACACACTAGCTTCTGAAATTTTTCTACCAAGCTGAAATTTTAGGATCTTAGATAACACTTTCTTTTTCTCTCTTGACTTTTTTCTGCCACTCTTTTCTTTCTCTCTTTGATTTTTTGCCACTCTTTTTTATTTCTCTTTTTCCAAAGCACAACAAACAAATCTGAAAGCAACTATGAAGATGACCTTGGTGCAGATCTAAAAGATGAAGAACATGCAAAGTATGCAACAATAAGATCTCAACACCAACAAGGCTTGGATTTATTTTTGGTGGGGTTTTGGACTTCTAGGACAGAAAATTGTTGGGTAATGTAGTAGTAATTCAAAATTGTCCTACGTCGCACAAGGATCTATCTAGGAGAAACCAGCAACGAGCAAGGGGGTATAGCATCTTCATAGCATTGAAGATCACTAAGCGGAAGCGTTACTAGAACTCGGTTGATGGAGTCGTACTAGCAGTGATTCAGATCGCGGAAGATTCGGATCTAAGCGCCGAACAACGGCGCCTCCGTGTTCAACACACGTGCAGCCCGATGATGTCTCCTACGCCTTTATCCAGCAAGGAGAGAGGAGGGGTTGAGGGAGAGCTCCGGCAGCACGACGGCGTGGTGACGGTGGAGATATGCAGTTATCCGGCAGGGCTTCGCCAAGCATCGCGGAGGAGGAGAAGAGGGAGAGGTAGGGCTGCGCCTGGAGAGGTGTCATTGTGTGTGAAACCCTCCCAAATCCCTCTCTCTATATATAGGAGGGAGGGAGAGAGGGGGGCGACCACCCCTAGGGAAACCCTAGGAGGTGCGGCGGCCAAGGAGGAGGAGGAGGGGCGGCGCCCAAGGCAGCCCCCATGCCTAGGGTTTGCCCCCTTTAGCCCTCTTTTGCGCCTTGGGATGAGGTGGGTGGCGCACCAGCCCACCTAGGGTCTGGTTCGCATCCAATTTTGGCCCATGTAGCCTCTCGGGGTGCTACCTCTTGAGCTTGTGTTGGTTTTTCCCTTGAAGAGGAAAGGGTGATGCAGCATAGTAGCAGTAAGTATTTCCCTCGGTTTGAGAATCAAGGTATCAATCCAGTAGGAGTATCAAGGCAAGTCTCCAAAGTACCTGCGCAAAAACAAACAAACTTGCACCCAACGCTATAAAGGGGTTGTCAATCCCTTCACGATTGACTGCAAGGTGAGATCTGAAAGTGCAAAGTGCAACAAAGTAAAAGTGTAGAGCTGAAAATATGATGTGAAGTAGACCCGGGGGCCATAGTGTTCACTAGAGGCTTCTCTCATGATAGAAAATATTACGGTGGGTGAACGAATTACTGTCGAGCACTTGATAGAACCGCGCAAAGTCATGATGATATCTAAGGCAATGATCATACATATAGGCATCACGTCCGAGACAAGTAGACCGATACTTTCTGCATCTACTACTATTACTCCACACATCGACCACTATCCAGCATGCATCTAGTGTATTGAGTTCATAACAAACAGAGTAACGCCTTAAGCAAGATGACATGATGTAGAGGGATAAATTCATGCAATAGATATAAACCCCATCTTTTTACCCTTGATGGCAACAACACGATGTGTTCCTTGCTACCCCTTCTATCAATGGGTGAGGACACCGCACGGTATGAACCCAAAACCAAGCACTTCTCCCATTGCAAGAATTATAGATCAAGTTGGCCAAACGAAACCAACAACTCGAAGAGAATTACAAGGATACGAACTCATGCATATAAGATATCAGAGGAAACTCAAATAATAATCATAGATAATCTGATCATAAATCCACAATTCATCGGATCTCGACAAACACACTGCAAAAGAAGAATACATCGGATAGATCTCCATGAAGATCATGGAGAACTTTGTATTGAAGATCCAAGAGAGAGAAGAAGCCATCTAGCTACTAGCTATGGACCCGAAGGTCTGTGGTGAACTACTCACGCATCGTCGGAGAGGCAATGGTGTTGATGAAGAAGCCCTCCGTGTCCGAATCCTCCTCCGGCAGGGCACCAGAACGTGCCCCAGATGGGATCTTGCGGAGACAGAATCTTGTGGCGGCGGAAAAGTATTTTCCTGGCTCTCTCCCGTGGTTTCAGATTTTTAGGGAAATTATAGGCGGAAGAGATAGGTGAAAGGAGCCACGTGGGGGCCACAAGCCTGCTAGGCGCCCCCAGGCCGCGCTTAGGGGGCTTGTGACCTCCCCTGGGGGTCCTTTGCCTTGGTTCTCAAGTTCCCCGCGTATCTTCTGTTACGGAAAAAATCATTCCGAAGATTTTATTCCGTTTGGACTCCGTTTACTATTCTTCTCTCAAAAGGGTCAAAAACACGGAAAAAACAGGAACTAGCACTTGGCACTGAGTTAATAGGTTAGTCCCAAAAAACATATAAAATGCATACAAAACATCCAAAGTTGACAAGATAATAGCATGGAACCATCAAAAATTATAGATACGTTGGAGACGTATCAAGCATCCCCAAGCTTAACTCCTGCTCGTCCTCGAGTAGGGAAGTGATAAAGACTGAATTTTTGATGTGGAATGCTACCTAACATATTTGTCCTTTGCAACTCCTTTCATATGACATGAATGTTCAGATCCGTAAGATTTAAAACAATAGTTTGCGATTGACATGAAAACAATAATACTTCAGGCAAACTAGCAAGGTAATCATGAACTTTCAAAATAACAAGGCCAAAGAAAGTTATCCCTACAAAATCGTATAGTCTGGCTATGCTCCATCATCCCCACACAACGAATATAAATCATGCACAACCCCAGTATTGGCCAAGTAATTGTTTTCGCACTCTTACTTTCTCAAACCTTTTTCAACTCTCATGCAATATATGAGCGTGAGCCATGGATATAGCACTATAGGTAAAATAGAGTGTGGTGGAGGTTGTGAGCCAAAAAGGAGGAGATGGTCACATCGACTCGGCGTATCGAAGGGCTATGGAGATGCCCATCAATAGATATCAATGTGAATGAGTAGGGATTACCATGCAACGGGTGCACTTAGAGCTATAAGTGTGTGAAAGCTCAAAAGGAAAAGTAGTGGGTGTGCACCCAACTTGCTTGCTCATGAAGACCTAGGGCAATTTTTAGGAAGCCCATCATTGGAATATACAAGCCAAGTTATATAATGAAGATTCCCACTAGTATATGGAACTGTCAAAACAAGAGACTCTCTATCATGAAGAACATGGTGCTATTGTGAAGCACAAGTGTGGAAAAAAGTAGTAGCATTGTCCCTTCTCTCTTTTTCTCTCTTTTTTCTTTTTTTTGGGGCTCTTTGGGCTCTTTTCATTTTTTCATTTTTTTGGTGGGCATCTTTGGCCTCTTTTTTTATTTCCTCACATGGGACAATGCTCTAATAATGATGATCATCACACTTTTATTTACTCACAACTCGATACTTAGAGCAATGATGACTCTATAGGAAATGCCTCCGGCAGTGTACCGGGATGTGCAACGATCTAGCTTGGCGTGTGACGTTGAAACATCTTGCTAGCTATCTTACGATCATGCAATGGCAATATGAAAGTGACGTCACAAGTCATGAGACGGAATGGTGGGAGTTGCATGGCGATATATCTCGGAATGGCTATGAAAATGCCATAATAGGTAGGTATGGTGGCTGTTTTCAGGAAGGTATATGGTGGGTTTGTGCACCGGTGAAAGTTGCACGGCACTACAGAGGCTAGCAACGGTGGAAGGTGAAAGTGCATCTATACCATGGACTCACATTAGTCATGAAGAACTCATATACTTATTGCGAAATTTTATTAGTAATCGAAACAAAGTGCTAAACGAATACTCCTAGGGGAAGGGTTGGTAGGTGTTAACCATCGCGCGATCCCGACCGCCACACAAAGGATGACAACCAATAAATCAATTATGCTCCGACTTCCTAACATAGCGGTTCACCATACGTTCATGCTACGGGAATCACTAACTTCAACACAAGTATTTCTAGATTCACAACACCCTACTAACATAACTCTAATATTACCATACCCATGTCTCAAAACTAATTGATAGGAATCAAACTTCTCTTTACTAATCGATGCACATGAATATGGAAGTTTTTATTATATCCTCTTTGGAGAGTGCGGACGTTTGGAGCTCAGCCTCCATGGAGGCCGAAATTTTTGAATAATTCAAAATTCAAATTTTTTGGTTTCAAAAAAATCTGAAAAAATGTGGAAGTAAAGAAGGATGTTATGTGTATGTGTGCAAAAATTTAGGATGAAATACCTTGAAATACGATCTGCACAAAAAAGACAAATTCATGGCCTGAAACGATGAATAGTGCCATGTGTAAAAAAGCCTCAGATTTGTCTTTTTTGCACAGCCCTCATTTCAATGTATTTTTTTCTGAAAATTTACACACATGTGTGTTACGCCTTCACTTATCCCTGTATTTTTTTCAGAATTTTTTGAAATATAAAAATACGAATTTTCATGAAATTTGAGTTTCAAATTTAAAGGCCTCCATGGAGCTCGGGAGCCAAAAGCAATTTCCGCTCTTTGGATGCCTATCATCTTTAGGACTACTTTCATAGCACAAGCCAATTACCAAGTTACTCAGAGAGAGCACTCTCAAAAAGATAGGCAATGATCATACATATAGGCATCACGTCCGATACAAGTAGACCGATACTTTCTGCATCTACTACTATTACTCCACACATCGACCGCTATCCAGCATGCATCTAGTGTATTGAGTTCATAACAAACAGAGTAATGCCTTAAGCAAGATGACATGATGTAGAGGGATAAATTCATGCAATGGATATAAACCTAATCTTTTTACCCTTGATGGCAACAACACGATGCGTGCCTCGCTACCCCTTCTGTCACTGGGTGAGGACACCGCACGGTATGAACCCAAAACCAAGCACTTCTCCCATTGCAAGAATTATAGATGAAGTTGGCCAAACGAAACCCACAATTCGAAGAGAATTACAAGGATAAGAAATCATGCATATAAGAGATCAGAGGAAACTCAAATAATAATCATAGATAATATGATCATAAATCCATAATTCATCGGATCTCCACAAACACACCGCAAAAGAAGATTACATCGGATAGATCTCCATGAAGATCATGGAGAACTTTGTATTGAAGATCCAAGAGAGAGAAGAAGCCATCTAGCTACTAGCTATGGACCCGAAGGTCTGTGGTGAACTACTCACGCATCGTCGGAGAGGCAATGGTGTTGATGAAGAAGCCCTCCGTGTCCGAATCCCCCCTCCGGTAGGGCACTAGAACGTGCCCCAGATGGGATCTTGCGGAGACAGAAGTTTGCGGCGGCGGAAAAGTATTCTCGTGGATCTCTCCCGTGGCTTCAGATTTTTAGGGAATTTATAGGCGGAAGAGATAGGGCAAAGGAGCCACGGGGGGGGGGGGGGGGCACAAGCCGGCTAGGCGCTCCCAGGCAGCGCCTAGGGGTCTTGTGACCTCCCCTAGGGTCCTTTGCCTTTGTTCTCAAGTTCCCCGCGTATCTTCTCTTACGAAAAAAATCATTCCAAAGATTTTATTCCGTTCGGAGTCCGTTTAATATTCTTCTCTCAAAAGGGTCAAAAACACGGAAAAAACTGGAATTGGCACTTGGCACTGAGTTAATAGGTTAGTCCCAAAAAATATATAAAATGCATGCAAAACATCCAAAGTTGACAAGATAATAGCATGGAACCATCAAAAATTATAGATACGCTGGAGATGTATCACGGGGCTGGTGGACCCCCGGAACCCTTCCGGTGGTCCCGGTACATTACCGGTGATTCCCGAAACATTTCCGACGATCAAATATCCACTTCCTATATATGAATATTTACCTCCGTAGCTCCTCGTGGCGTCCGGGATATCATGCGGGACTCCGAACAACCTTCGATAACCACATACTATTCCCATTACAACCCTAGCGTCATCGAACCTTAAGTGTGTGGACCCTATGGGTTCGGGAACCATGCAGACATGACCGAGACACCTCTCCGGTCAATAACCAACAGCGGGGTCTGGATATCCATGTTGATTCCCACATGTTCCACGATGATCTCATCGGATGAACCACGATGTCGGGGATTCAATCAATCTCGTATGCAATTCCCTTTGTCTATCGGTATAATACTTGCCCGAGATTCGATCGTCGGTATCCCTATACCTTGTTTAATCTTGTTGCTGGCAAGTCTCTTTACTCATTCCATAATTCATCATCCCGTGACTAATTCCTTAGTCACATTGAGCTCATTATGATGATGGATTATCGAGTGGGCCTAGAGATACCTCTCCGTCACACGGAGTGACAAATCCCAATCTCGATTCATACCAACCCAAGAGATACTTTCGTAGATACCTGTAGTGCACCTTTATAATCACCCAGTTACATTGTGACGTTTGAAACACCCAAAGCACTCCTACAGTATCCAGGAGTTGCACAATCTCATGGTCTAAATAAATGATACTTGACATTAGAAAAGTTTTAGCAGATGAACAATACGATATAGTGCTATGCTTAGGATTGGGTCTTGTCCATCACATCATTCTCCTAATGATATTATCCCGTTATCAATGACATCCAATGTCCATGATCAGGAAACCATGATCATCTATTGATCAACGAGCTAGCCAACTAGAGGCTCACTAGGGACACATTGTGGTCTATGTATTCACACATGTATTACGGTTTCCGGATAATACAGTTATAGCATGAATAATATTCAATTATCATGAACTAGGAAATATAATAATAACCACTTTATTATTGCCTCTAGGGCATATTTCCAACAAAAATATAGCATGAAAAACACTCGATCTAAAGGGATGATAGCAAAATAAACTCGGATAACAGATCCTACCATGTCAACGAAAGCTCTGATGCCAGATGATAGATGGGAACCCGATGAACGAGTTCACGCCCGAGGGTGGCCCGATCTTCACGTCATAGGATCAAATCGGGAGGGATAACTAGCTGCAAGTAGCCGAGATAACTAGCTTTATACCTATCAAGGTTGGATGCAAGTCATGCGTTGGGGATGGCTGACTGAAGCTACACGAACTCCAATCCGTTGTCCCAACAATCATAGAACCACAAACCGAGTCTAACCCACACAGAATGGCCGGAACCGTAGAGTATGAATTAGAGGGAACCAGAGGCTCCTTCTCACGAATCTGGATGAACTCACAAGAGCAAAGGCAGCAAGGATCTCTCGGATCTCTCTAGCAGTCTTGTCGCATAAGCTTGTAGCTGAATGGTTTGAAAAAACGTTCTCAAAAGGATGGGGGGATGGGGTTTCAAAAGTAAGCAGGTTTACGTGGCTTTCTTGGAGGAATAAGCAATCAACTTTGTGAGTTGTTGGAGAGCTCCTCGGAAATTCACGAAGCCTTGACAGCGTGGACACCTTCCATGAGAATGACTACAACTTTTGACTCACAACTCCAAATGATGTGAGGTTTATTGCGTTGGAAATATAATTTGATGGATCTTGTGGTAATGTACCCCTATGTCCCCGTATCTCCACCACATGGGTGTGGCACAACGAAACATTAGATGTAAAAAAACTGATAGCATCGGCTTCACTTGAAACTTGTTTTCTCCAAACTTAATCCTCCAAACCAGTTGCTTCAAGAGCTCATAGGTTGTTGGATTTATTCCATGTGATATCTAAGTTCAACCAACAACAATGGCGATGAAAACATAGTTGTGTAATCAAGATTACAAGGTTATCTTAAGTTAGCGTTCACCTGGTCACTTATTAGTTTGGCGCGACTTCTTGTGATTGGACCTATAATTGTTGGAGACTTGTCGATGGTTGTGGTGTCCTCATCTGGATGTTAAAACAGAGTTCCTTAATAGTTTCCTTAAGGAAGAGTTGTATACAAAGAATGCTGACAAAGTATGCAAACTCCAGCGATCCATTTATGGACTGGTGCAAGCATCTAGGAGTTGGAATTAACGCTTTAATGAGGTGATCAAGGCATTTCGATTTATACAAGTTTATGGAGAAGCTTTTATTTACAAGAAAGTGAGTGGGAGCTCTATAGCATTTCTAATATTATATGTGGATGACATATTGCTAATTAAAAATAATATAGAATTTTTGGGAAGCGTAAATGATTATTTGAATAAGAGTTTTTCAACGAAGAACCTAGAAGAAGCTGCTTACATATTAGACATGAAGATCTATAGAGATAGATCAAGACGCTTAATAGGACATTCATAGAGTACATACCTTGACAAAGTTTTGAAGAAGTTCAAAATGGTTCAGTCCAAGAAAGGGTCCTTGCCTGTATTGCAAGGTGTGAAGTTGAGTAAGACTCAGCCTAGTGACTGCAGAAGATAGAGAAAAGATGAGTGTTGTCCCCTATGCTTCAGCCATAGACTCTATCATGTATGCAATGTTGTGCACAAGACGTGATGTCAGCCTTGCCATAACTATGGTGGGAAGGTTTCAAAGTGATCTAGGAATGGAACACTGTTCAGCGGTCAAGAATATTCTGAAGTACCTGAAAAGGACTAAATAAATTTTTCTCGTGTATTACGTCAATGCAAGCTTTGACACTCGTCCGGATGACTCTAAGTCTCAAACCGGATATGTATTTATTCTCAATGGGGGTGCGATAAGCTCGTGCAGTTCGAAGCAAAGCGTGGTAGCTGATTCTACATGCACAACGGAGTACATAGCTGCTTCAGAGGCGGCTAAACAAGGTGTCTGGATGAAGGAGTTCATGACAGATCTTGGAGTTGTGCCCATTTCACTTGATCCAATGACCCTGTTCTGTGACAACACTTGTGCCATTCATCTAGCCACGGAGCCAAGGTTGCACAAGAGGACCACACACATAAAGCGACACTTCAATTCCGTCCACGATTACATCAAGGAGGAGGACATAAGTATTTGCAAAGTGCACACGGATCTGAATGCTGCAGACTCGTTGACCAAGCCTCTTCCACGAGCGAAACATGATCAACACCAGAACTCTAATGGTGTCAAATTCGTTACAATGTAAATCACATAATGACGTAAGCTAGATTATTGACTCTAGTGCAAGTAGGAGACTATTGGAAATATGCCCTAAAGGCAATAATAAAGTGGTTATTATTATATTTCCTAGTTTATGATAATCGTTTATAATCCATGCTAGAATTGTATTGATTGGAAACTCAAATACATGTGTGGATTGATGACCCACAAGTATAGGGGATCAATCATAGTACTTTCGATAAGTAAGAGTGTCGAACCCAATGAGGAGCAGAAGGCTCTGATAAACAGTTTTCAGCAAGGTAATAACTGCAAGCACTGAAAGTAGCGGTAACAAGTGATGGTGTAACGTAGCAAGTGAAAAGTAACAAGTAACAAGTAGTAGCAACAGTGCAGCAAAGTGCCCCAATCCCTTTTGTAGCAAGGGACAAGCCTGAACAAAGTCTTATAAGAGGAAAAACGCTCCCAAGGACGCACGGGAATTTTTGTCATGCTAGTTTCATCATGTTCACGTGATTCACGTTCGTTACTTTGATAGTTTGATATGTGGGTGGACCGGTGCTTGGGTACTGCCCTTACTCGGACAAGCATCCCACTTATGATTAACCCCTCTCGCAAGCATCCGCAACTATGAAAGAAGAATTAAGACAACGTCTAACCATAGCATTAAACTAATGGATCCAAATCAGCCCCTTACGAAGCAACGCATAGACTAGGGTTTAAGATTCTGTCACTCTAGCAACCCATCATCTACTTACTACTCCCCAATGCCTTCCTCTAGGCCCAAATATGGTGAAGTTTTATGTAGTCGACGTTCACATAACACCACTAGAGGAAAAACAACATACATCATATCAAAATACCGGACGAATACCAAATTCACATGACTATTATTAGCATGACTTATCCCATGTCCTCAGGAACAAAAGTAACTACTCACAAAGCATAATCATAATCATGATCAGAGGTGTAATGAGTAGCATCAAGGATCTGAACATAAACTCTTCCACCAAGTAATCCAACTAGCATCAACTACAAAGAGTAATCAACACTACTAGCAACCTTACAAGTGCCAATCGGAGTCGCGAGACGGAGATTGGTTACAAGAGATGAACTAGGGTTTGGAGAGGAGATGGTGCTGATGAAGATGTTGATGGAGATGACTCCCCTCCGACGAGAGGAGTGTTGGTGATGACGATGGCGACGATTTCCCCCTCCGGGAGGGAAGTTTCCCCGGCAGGATCGTCTTGCCGGAGCTCTAGATTGGATCTGCTCAAGTTCCGTCTCGTGGCGGCGGAGAATCCACGAAAAAGCTCCTCCTTAATTTTTTCTGGAACGAAACCCTTCATATAGAAAAAGAGGGGGCCAGTGGGTCGTCAGGGTGCCCACAAGCCCTGTAGCCGCCACCAGGGGGTGGCGGCTACCAGGCTTGTGGGGCCCTGTAGCTCCCCTCTCGTACTTCTTTCGCCCAGTATTTTTATATATATTCCCAAAAAATTCCATGTTGATTTTCAGGGCATTTGGAGTTGCGCAAAATAGAGGACTCAGACTTGCTCCTTTTCCAGTCCAGCATTCCAGCTGACGGTATTCTACCTCTTCAAATAAACCTTGCAAAATAAGAGAGAAAAGGCATAAATATGGTACCACAAGGTAATATAACAGCCCATAAAGCGATAAATATCAACATGAAAGCATGATGCAAAATGGACGTATCAACTCCCCCAAGCTTAGACCTCGCTTGTCCTCAAGCGAAAACCAAGTTCCATAAACATGTCCACATGTTTAGGGATGAAGGTGTCGATAAAACATAATACAGACATGAGGGCATCATGATCACACATAGAACAACAATACATCATAAACATTCTTATGGGAAAGTAACAATTCCTTCACAAGGCAAAGTATGAAGCAAAAACCTTACCGAGAAGTAGCCAACAACAGTCCATAGTCATTGAAGCAATTGCAATTTATCATAACATCAGAAAAAGTCAAATAAGAGCTTGTAAAGCAAACCCACATACTCAATCATCTCTTTTGTTTTCCACAATTGTTACAACTCACGTGGTACTCATGGTATCAAAGTTTCAGCTGGACATAGAGGAAGATAGGGGCGTATAGTTTTGCCTCCCAACCATTTACCTCAAGGGTAAAGTCAACAATAATAAAGCATAAGTACTCATCTCCAAGTTGATATATGAATATAGATCTTTCCCAAGAATGTGACGGTAGCCAAGACAAAGGCAAAATAGGGAATTGGCGAAGATCACCATGACTCTTACAAGGGCAAAATGTAAAGGTACAAGAAAGGCCCTTCGTAAAGGGAAGCAGAGGTTGTCATGCGCTTTTGAGGTTTGGATGTGTGGCCTCTTAGTGCGGAGGAACGCCACTTTATATTGCCTCCTGTGATAAAGACCTTTATTATGCAGTCTGTCGCTTTTATGTCTTCCTCATCACAGGTTCATATAAAGCTTATTTTCCACACACTAATAGATCAAACATATTAGAGAGCAATTTTTATTGCTTGCACCAATGACAACTTACTTGAGGGATCTTATTCAATCCATAGGTAGGTATGGTGGACTCTCATGGCACAACTGGGTTGGAGGTTTATGGATGCACAAGTAGTATCTCTACTTGGTGCGGGAGTTTTGGCTAATATGAGGTGGAAGCAATCGTCACATGCTAAGGGATCTCTAGGCATATAACATTGTTTGGAACCAAGCAAGCAATCGTCACATGCTAAGGGATCTCTAGGGATCTCTAGGCATATAGCCTCGTGCGCTCTCCAGACTGCTTATTATTTTTCTAATTTTTCAAAAATTCCAAAACGGAGGAAATTTCCTATTGGAAAAGCTTCGGAGTCCAATTACTTACCGAAACACATACCTCTTCGTTTTCAGGGTCAGAAACAGGCTGATAAACATCCCTTATGTACTCCTATGGAGTTATGATATATATGATATTGGTCTCAACATTTATGGGAGTACCAGAGATATAATGCTTGATTCTTTGCCCATTTACCACTCTAGGAAAATTTCCTTCCGTGTTATTGATTTTGATGGCACCGGAACGATATACAGCCTCGACAACGTAAGGACCTTCCCATCTAGAGAGAAGCTTGCCTGTGAAGAATCTTAAGCGAGAATTGTATAGCAGGACATAATCACCTACATTGAACTCTCGTTTCTGTATTCTTTTATCGTGCCATCTCTTAACCTTTTCCTTGAACAACTTGGCATTCTCATATGCCTAGGCCCTCCATTCATCTAATGAGCTGATATCAAACAACCGCTTCTCACCGGCAAGTTTGAAATCAAAGTTAAGCTCTTTGATTGCCCAATAAGACTTGTCTTCTAGCTCAAGAGGTAAATGAATGGCCTTACCGTAAACCATTTTATACGGCGACATGCCCATGGGATTCTTATAAGCAGTCCTATAAGCTCATAGTGCATCGTCAAGTTTACTAGATCAATTCTTTCAAGATCTATTGACAGTCTTTTGTAAGACCAATTTGATCTCCCTATTACTCAACTCTACTTGACCACTAGACTGAGGATGATAAGGAGATGCAACTCTATGGTTGACATCATACTTAGCAAGCGTCTTGCGGGAAACACCATCAATGAAGTGTGAACCGCCATCAGTCATTAGATATCTAGGGACTCCAAACCTTGGGAAAATGACTTCTTTAAGCATCTTAATAGAGGTGTGATGATCAGCATTTCTAGTGGGGATAGCTTCTACCCACTTAGTGACATAATCAACAGCGACTAAGATGTGAGTGTACCCATTGGAACTCGAGAAGGGTCCCATATAATCAAAGCCCCAGACATCAAATCGTTCAATGACAAGTGAATAGTTCATAGGCATTTCCTGACGCTTATTGATGTTCCCTATTCTTTGGCATTCGTCACAAGACAAGACAAACTTACGGGCATCCTTGAAGAGAGTGGGCCAATAGAAACCTGATTGCAATACCTTATGAGCAGTTCTATCTCCAGCATGGTGTCCTCCGTAGGCTTCGGAATGACACTTCTACAGGATCTGTCCCTGTTCATGTTCAGCCACACAACGTCTAATAACACAATCTACTCCTTACTTATAAAGGTGAGGATCATCCCAAAATTAGTGTCTCAAATCAAAGAAGAATTTCTTCTTTTGCTGGTAGGTGAAACTGGGTGGTATGTATTTGGCTACGATATAGTTTGCGTAATCAGCATACCACGGTGCACTATGTGAAGTGCGGATGACATTTAATTGCTCATCAGGAAAGCTGTCATCAATAGGTCATGGGTCATCCAGGACATTCTCTAGCCTGGACAAGTTATCTGCTACAGGGTTATCAGCACCCTTTCGGTCAACAAAGTGCAAATCAAATTCCTGTAGCAGGAGAACCCATCTGATTAGCCTAGGCTTAGCATCCTTATTCTCCATAAGGTACTTAATAGCAGCATGATCAGAGTGAATAGTCACTTTGGAGTCAACTATATAAGATCTGAACTTTTCACATGCAAACACGACTAATAAAAACTCCTTTTCTGTAGTGGCATAGTTTCTTTGGGCACTGTCTAGAGTTTTACTGGCGTAGTGAATGACATTCAACTTCTTGTCAACTCTTTGTCCTAGAACAGCACCGACAGCATAATCACTAGCGTTGCACATGATTTCAAAGGGAAAGTTCAAGTCAGGTGGTTGAACAATAGTTGAAGTTATCAAGGCCTTCTTAAGTATTTCGAAAGCTTCCTCACAATCCTCATCAAAAACAAAAGGAACATCCTTCTGCAAGAGGTTGGTAAGAGGCCTAGAAATCTTAGAGAAGTCTTTAATGAACCTTCTATGGAAACCAACATGACCTAGGAAACTCCGTATACCTCTGATATTTGTGGGGCAAGGCATTTTCTCAATTGCATCAACCTTAGCCTTATCAACTTCAATGCCTCTTTCAGAAATTTTATGTCATAAGACGATGCCTTCATTAACCATAAAGTGGCACTTCTCCCAATTCAAGACGATGTTGGTATCTTTGCATCTCTGTAAGACTCGATCAAGGTTGCTGAGGCAATCATCAAAGGAAGACCTGTAAACGGAGAAGTCATCCATGAAAACCTCGACAATATTTTCACAAAAGTCAGAGAATATAGCCATCATACATCTTTGAAAGGTGGCAGGTGCATTGCATAAGCCAAAAGGCATACGTCTATAAGCAAAGGTACCGAAGGGGCAGGTGAAAGTGGTTTTCTCCTGATCAGATTGTGCAACAGGTATTTGCGAGAAACCTGAATAACCGTCCAGAAAGCAGAAGTGTGTGTGTTTGGACAGCCTTTCTAGCATTTGCTCGATAAACGGCAAAGGATAATGGTCTTTCCTGGTTGCCTTGTTCATTTTCCGGAAGTCTATCACCATCCTATAGCCAGTAATAATCCTTTGTGGGATTAATTCATTCTTATCATTAGGAACGACGGTGATACCTCCCTTCTTAGGTACGCAATGTAGTGGGCTTACCCAATCGCTATGAGCAACATGATAAATGATTCCTGCTTCCAGAAGCTTTAATATTTATTTTCTGACGACCTCTTTCATCTTAGGATTTAATCTCCTTTGATGATCAGCAACTGGTTTGAAGTCAGGATCATCAAGAGTATATCCAATAGCCTCACTGTTCTTCCTCAAAGTTTCTAATAACTTCTTCTCTTCATGATTCGAGAGGTGAGCGCTAATAATAACAGGATATATCTCCTTCTCATCAAGGTAGGCATACTTAAGAGTGTCAGGCAACTGTTTAAGCTCGAACACAGGATCACCCTTCGGTGGGGGAGGATCCCCAAGCAGTTCAACATGTAGATTATTCTTGAGAATAGGATATTGCTCTAAGACAATTTTATCTATCTCATCTCTTTCATCCATATGCATATCATTTTCATGCTCAAGCAGATATTGCTCTAAAGGATCCGTAGGAGGTACGGCAATAGAGGCAAGAGCAATGATTTCATCCCTACTAGACGACTCTTTTTCATGGGGTTGTCTTCCAAACTTGGAGAAGTTAAATTCATGAGACACACCCTCGAAACTAACAGTGACGGTCTACTTAATGCAATGAATGTGAGCATTGACAGTGTTGAGAAAGGGTCTACCAAATATGATGGGACAAAATCTATCTTGTGCAGTAGCAAGGATGAGGAAATCAGTAGGATACTTCGTGTTACCACACATGACTTCTACGTCTCTCACTATTCCCAAAGGGCAGACAGTGTCTCTATTAGCTAGCGTAATAGTGACATCAATGGGTTCTAACTCAGCAGGTGCAATCTCATCTTTGATTTCATCATATAGGGAACGGGGTATTGCACTAACACTAGCACCCATATCACACAAACCATGATAACAGTGATCTCTTATCTTGACAGAAACAACGGACAGGCCAACTACAGGTCTGTATTTGTCTTTCGCGTGAGGTTTAGCAATTCTAGCAGAGTCCTCACAGAATTTGATAACATCCCCGTCTATGTCCTCGGCTAAGAGATCTTTGATAATAGCAACACTAGGTTCAACTCTAATTTCCTCATGGGGTACAAGTGGTCTAATGTAACCCCTACGTATCACAGTTGGAGCTTTAGAATAATCCTTTTTCCTAGCAGGGTATGGTGGTTTCTCAGCGTAGGCACAACGAACAATAGGATCACTAAAGGCAATGACTTTATCCTCAACTATATTGGGTTTAGCTATGTTGACTTCTACAGGGGGGTGATATTTAAACCACTTCTCTTTGGGAAGATCAACATGAGGAGCAAAAGATTCACATAGAGAAGCTACTATCTCAGAGTCAAGTCCATACTTAGTGCTAAAATCTCTAGAAGTGTTTGTTTCAACAAAATATTTAACGCAATCAAACTGGAAATTTATACCTGACTCCTTACCTTCCTCAAGCTCCCAATCTTCAGAGTTACGTTTGATTCTTTCCAATAAATTCCACTTGTGGTCAATATCCTTCTTCATAAAAGAACCGGTACAAGAAGTGTCAAGCATGATACGATCTTCATCAGAGAGCCGAGCATAAAAGTTTTGAGTGATAATTTCTCTCGAGAGCTCTTGATTTGGGCATGAATATAGCATTGATTTAAGCCTCCCCCAAGCTTGAGCTATGCTTTCCCTGTCACGAGGCCAAAAGTTATAAATATAATTCCGATCACGATGTACTAAATGCATAGGATAGAACTTTTGATGAAATTCCAATTTCAACCGATTGTAGTCCCATGATCCAGTATCATCACATAGCCTATACCATGTCAACGCCTTATCCTTCAAAGATAAAGGAAAGACTTTCTTCTTTACCTCATCCTCGGGCAAACCTGCAAGCTTAAATAAACCACAAACTTCATCTACATAGATCAGATGCAAGTCTTGATGTGAAGATCCATCTCCTGTAAAAGGATTAGCCAGCAGTTTCTCAAGCATACCTGAAGGAATTTCATAAAAGATATTTTCGGTAGGTACCTCAAGTTGAGGAGTGTCGGTGAATACTCGCAACATATGCCATGGGTAGGCTAAAGTCGGTGAGAACCGAAGGGACAAAGGTGGGCGCTGGGAATGAGGTTGGTACACGCATGGGACGCACGATGTACCCAGGTTCAGGGCTCTCCGTAGAGATAATGCCCCTAATCTTGCTGGTGTGTTGATGTATGGGAACAGAGTACAATGTTGCTCCTGGAGCTGTGTTGGGAGGAGGAAGAGGGGAGCAGCCGGCTCGTCTCTACCTCGCTCTCTGTTGGTGGGTGAGTGTGTAGTGTTGAATGACTGGCAAGTGATCGGCCCCTCTGCATGGGGGCGGCCGGGGGGTTTTATAGACGAACCCGCCGGCCTACAATATGGATAAAAGGTACAAGCATGGGACCCGGCTGGCCGCTTCGTCGGCTGGCCAGGGGCCCACAAGGGTCTTGTCTTGTCGATGAGGGGCCCGCCGGCTGGATGGTCTCGTTTACCTGTGGGACCCGCCGGCTGGCCAATGGGGCTCCCAGGTAAGGTTGACGCTGAGAACGCGTTGTACATCAAGCGTCGCCCCGCGAGATTCTTCATGGGCAGGCAATACGACCGCCTCCACTGTTCCCCATGCCGAGTGCAGTAATGGAGTGGGAGTGTGACGGTCCGATATCAGGCTAGGTGATTGATCAGAGCTGGGGTAGGTCAGCGGCGTGGCCGCCGACGTTCGTACCTGCCGGGCGTCTTGATCCAGTTTCTTTGCTGACGTGTTGCTACCTTTAATCGTGAGGTCCTTTCGTGACCTACGATCTGATGTGACTGGCGATCCCCAGTCGGCTAGCCTGCTTGGTCTACCGGCTTGAGGGTGGCCGCCTCCTCCCCAGTCCGGCTGGCGGGACCAGGCCAGCTCTGAAGGGGAGGCCGCCTGCATTCTAGCCGGCAGGGGCTGCCTGGCCGGCCAGGAAGGTGGTCGCCTCGTCTTCCAGCCGGTAGGCGAAGCCCAGCCGGTCAGAAGACTTGGGCCTTGGGAATCTCCATATCTTCATGTCCATTGGGCCGGAAATGAAGGAACAGGCTTGATGAGCCTTCCCCGGGGTTATCCCCCCGACAATAGTCCCCGAAGCTGGCAAGGTCTGCCGCCTGCTGGCGGGCGGCCTCACCGGCTTGTTGGTTTGTCTTGATATTTTGGCTGATGTTTGCGACGAAGGACGCCGGCTTCGGAGGCGGGTAGCTTTGAAGCGACGCCTTGGTCTCGTTGTCACTGGCCCGGAGAACGCCACGTGCCAGGCCCCGCTTGGCGTAATGATGGCGATTACTGCTGACGGGACCGGGCCTGGGCCTTGGGTCCCGCCATGACGCCCCCTCGGCCCTCGCGGGGGAGATCCTGTGTGGATTTACCCTGCAACGGTTGGGCTTAGGGGGGTGTTACCGCCCGTAATACACGGAATTAATGGGGCCCGGCGCGCACTGGATCCCCTCCCCACGACGCTTCGTGGGGGTTTAAATGGGACGCGAGGGTTTCGAGGAGGCCACTCGCCCCCTCTTCTCGCCCTGCTCCGTTCTTTCTTCCTTCTTGCGCCCTGAGAAGAAGAGCTCACGCCCATCATCTCCTTCTTCTTCGCCGTCGAGGCCTCCGCCGACCGCTTGGAGCCCTCGCCACCCGCAACCATGGCCAGTGGATCTTCTTCCAAGAGGTCGTCGGCGCAGCAGGCGTCCTTGCAGGGGGCCTGGCTGGGCAATGATGTTGACGAGGAGCTCATCGATGCGCTCCGTCATCATCGACTGCCCCCCCGGCCTCCCAAGTGTTGGTGCGCCTTCCTGGCTCCGAGGCCTCTCCCGCACCTGTCGCGGGAGAGGTCGTGGTCTTCGCCGAGCACTTCTACCAGGGTTTCGGGCTCCCGTCTAGCTCTTTCTTCGCCGAGTGGCTCCAGTTCTTCGGCCTGCAGCCGCATCACCTGGCGCTAAACGCCATACTGTAGTTGGCCACCTTCGTGGTCCTGTGCGAGGGCTTCGTGGGGATCGAGCCTCGTGTCGATCTGTGGTGCAGTTTGTTCTTCTTCAAGCAGCAATCCATCACCATGGAGAAATCTAAGGTGGAGAGGCTCAAGGGGTCGCGCCCCATGACGCCGTGCGGGGCCGCGTTGGTGCATCACCGCCCGAAGTCCGGCTTCCCCCAAATGCCTCTGCAAGACTCCGTCAAGCATTGCAGAAGGGGTTCTTCTATGTGAGGAGCCTCGACCCGCCCAGGACGCCCTCAACATGCCCCCGTTCGCCATCGCCCCTCCGACGCGGCAGAACTGGGACGCGAAGACTCCCAAGCCGCATCTTGAGGTGGCGCTCATTCGCGCCCATGTCAATATCTTGAGGGAGAGCGGCCTCCTCGTCCGTGACCTTCTCGCCACCATGGTGGTTCTCCAGATCCTGCCTCTGCAGAGGCGGCCACATCTGGTCTGCCAAATGAGCGGCCGGCTCGATCCGTGCCGGCTGTCCATCAAGAGGTTCACCTCGGGCGCTGTAGCGCGAAGGGTGAACCTGATCTCCATCCCCCGCATGGATGAGGGCGGGGAATGGACATGGGGGATGTCCCCGTTCAACCGGGCTCATCCGCCTCCGATGGTAGGCTTACTCCCTTCTTTTTTGTCGTTTTGTTTTGAAGCCGGTGGCGTTTGCTGAACCGGGTTGAATTCCTTTCTTGTAGATGTTCAAGACCCTGCAGGGGTCCCTCCCCCAGCCTGCTCCTGAGGTGGAGGCGTCCGGCGCCTCCGAGATGGAGGATGAGGATGCGATGGAGCCCCGCTCAGACTCCTCCATCGGCACGGGAGATCCCCTGGAGTCTGAAGGTACCGAACCGTCTGGTGAGTACCCGCGGCACATCCTAGCAGACTGGACGGACGATGATAAGGAGGCCTCATTCTGCTCTGATGCACCCTTCGAGGGAGACTCCGATGAGGTGGAGGAGGTCACCGGCCCACTACCGTCGCGCGGCCGACGTCAAGGTGGCGGAGCGACTGCTACTGTCGAGGCCGCCGAGAAGAAGGGCAAGGGTGCCACAACTTCCCGGCCGGCCTCAAAGCGACCGGCGCCGGGTCCCCTAGCCGGGCGGCGAGCAGACAGCGCCAAGAGGCGCCGTGGCGGTGGCCGGAGGCAGGTCCCGGTGGTTGTAGGGTATGGTTTCCTCCTCTAATTCCTTCCATATGTTGAGATGAATTTTGTTCCTGAGAAGCTTGGCTTGACAGGGAGGCGGAGGATGCGGATGAAAACACCGCCTCCGCCGCCGAGCGGGCCGGCTGGACAGCGGCCGATGCTGCCGATAGGGAGCTGGAGAAAAAGTCCAAGCGCCGGTGGGACACGGCTGCGGGGAAGGCCGCCGTGGGCCAGTCTTGCCCCAGCCGGGTCGACCGGCCGGCGGAGAAGCATGCGAAGGCTAGACAGGACCCCTCCGCACACGCTCGTGTGGACGAGCCAGCTAGCGAGGCCGCCTCCAGGCCGAATCCAAGGACCGAAGGGGCCTAGCCGTCTGAACCGGCAGCCCCGGAGCGGGTGGCCCTGGAGACGATCCCGGTTTATCCCAGGGCCGAAGCGACTCCTGACGCGCCGGTGCTGGATCTGACCGTGCCGGACGCGGCCCCTGATGTTCTAGGGGTGACCATGGATGCGCCGGACGCGGCTCATCCGCCTCCTGCGGAGGGGGTAGCGCCGGCTGGGACGGCGCCCGAGCCGGTCGTCGAGCCAGCACCAGGAGTCGGCGCCATCGTCGTCCCCCAGCAGGGCCCTGTTGCGCCAAGGGCAGGGGGCCGTCCTGGGAGCCGGCCCATGAAGTCATGGCGGGCGGCGAACGCGGCCCGCGTGCGAATGCCCGCCGGCACCGTTCTTTCCGGTGTGCCGGAGCTGGTGACGCTGTTTGACAGCAGCTGGTCAAAGGTGGAGCATGCGGCCCACGTGATATGCGGCGACATGGAGCGCCTGGAAGCCCGCACCCAGGTAGGCCTTGCCTTCTTTGGTTTTTCCTTGTGCTTTTTTCTCTTCTCTTGACGTCAGTGGGGGCGCGATAGCGCACCCACTGGGTGTAGCCCCCGACAATCGGGCGGGTTGATTGCCAACCGATCCGAATCTCTTGGAGGCCTTTTTCTCTGCATATTTTTCTTCAGTGGGGGCGCGCAAGCGCACCCACTGGGTGTAGCCCCCGAGTATCGGGCTGGTTATGCCTTTAACCAGGTCGAATCTTAATCATGTTCCCTTTCTCTCTCCTTTGGCAGGCGCTTTACGATGCTCAGGTACAGGCGTACAACGAGCTTCGGGACCAGCACCTGGGGGCTGATAGACGGATCGCCAAGCTTGAAGTCCGGCTAGGCGAGGCTGTCGCGGAGCGCGATGCCTTGCACCAAGCCGGCGGCCGGCTCCACGAGCAGCTGGACCTTCTTCAGGCGGAGAAGAAGGAGCTCGAGGCGGCCGGCCGGGTCGAGTTGGAGCGGCTGCGGGCCACGCTGCAGGAGAAGGAGGCCTCCTACTCTGCAGACATGGACCGCCTCACGTCGCTTCATCTTGAGGAGGCGAACCTCAAGGACACCGCCTTGAGGGCTTCGTCCTTCGCCCTTACTCAGAAGCAAGCGCAGCTGGGTAAGGCGTTGGAGTCCGTCGCGACCCTCCACGAGGAAATCGCCCGCCTCACTCACGCGAGTGAGGTGCGGGAGCGCGAAGTCCTCGAGGTCTTTCATGAGACCGACGGCGCCTTCCAGCGTGGGTTTCCTTTCCTTGTTTTGCGTTTGGTTTTTTGGCCGTCTCCTCCTCTTGACGTGTTCTTACGTCCCGACTGTCTTTTCCTCAGATCTCTTCTCCGAGACCCAGGTCGCAGCCGACACCGCCGTTGAGGTGAGCCGTGAGGAGCGTCGCGCGGCCGGGCAGGAGGTGGATACTACATCCGGCTGGAGCGTAGAGGAGATCGGCGTGGTGAAAGTGCGTTATATCGACTAGTGGGGGTGAATAGGAGATTTTTAGAATTTCATCACTGAGGAAATTCCTCACTGATGACAAACTTACAGCGGAAACAGTAAAGGATCAGAAGTGCAAAGTTTCACAACAGCAGTTTTTCAGAGTGAAGAATGTGAAAACAGATTGCACAGTGAGCAGGCACGCAGAATACAGATGTGCATTAACTACCGTGAAAAATTGGGGTTGAGGAAATTCAGAGAAATTCTTCTACAAATTCTTCAAACAGTTGCAGTGAAAGTCATCAACACATAATACGATAAAAGTAAGGAGTTGAGGAATTAGAACCCGTTTCTCAGTGAAGACAATCGTTGATGACCCAGTTCCAACTGCTGTGACAGTCGTACATCTGGTTTGGAGCGGCTTGGTATTGAAACCAAAGGACACACAGTCCCGGGACACACAGTCCCTACCGTATTCTCCTTGAGCTAAGGACATACTGTCCTCGCCCAACACTCGTGGTAAGTCTTGAGGGCAGACTTCCAAACCCTCACAAACTTGGTCACCCGACGATCCACAATTGACTGCTGGAAAGCTCTAGACCTGACGCCTAACCGTCTGGAGGATGCACAGTCCTCAAAGGTAAAAGGCTTCAGTCCCACACAGGAACAACTTCTTCAGTGATGCTCAATCACTAGGTTTGGTTTGTGGTTTCGGTGTATGGTGTATTTCCTCACTAATGAATTACTCTTGAAGACTCTGAGGAATTGGGTTGCTCTTATGACAAGTGTCAGTTTCTAACGGAGCAGCCAACGAGCTAATGGTTGTGGGGGGTGGCTATTTATAGCCCGGGAGCATCCCGACATGATTTGACACTAATGCCCTTAATAATATGACCGTTGGAGTGGATAAGACCAATGACTTGGCGTGGCTATCGGAACGGTCGGGACCCTCAACTGTGAGAGTCCTCATGTCACTCGTATTCCTCACTTGAGGCTTTTGGTAGGATGTAGGCTTGGGTTGAGCATCATGAGGAAATTCATTCCATAGTGTAACTTCGACCCCCTTTAACAGTACGGTGTTCCTATTACTCAAATGCGAAGAAAATAAAACAAAAAGTGTTAATCTTCATGCTTCAAATTCTTCATAGTGATTTTCTTCATGACACACCGGATTTCTCAATATCAGTATCTTCATGAGGAATATCAATTTCATCGCAGATTCCTCGCGATTCATTTCTTCAGCTTCAGACCAATTTCTTCAACTGAAGACATGCATTTTTAGGGGTCGATATTCTTCAAATATCTCAAACTCCTCAATGACTTATAGATCATGTGTACACTCACAAACACATTAGATACTTAACCTATAAGTCTTGAAACCACCTAAATCACTAAGGGGCACTAGATGCACTTACACGTGGGCCTTCAGGCCCGCCTGCATGTCCTGGGCGAGTCTGTGACTCAGCTACAGGTTGCAGGTTCGTCGATGGTGGCGGCCCTATGGCCGGAGGCCGTGGAGCCGACGACCATGAGTCGGCTTGCCCGCTGGCTTGCAGCCGGTGGAGAGCGCCTGGACGCCTGGCGAGCCTCTGCGGCGCGGTCTGGGGCTTATATGGCCCTGCGCTTGGCCAAGTCATGGTATCGCAACCTGAACTTGGGCAAGCTGGCTGCCCAACGCGACGGCTCAGAGGCGGAGCTGCAAGGCATGGAGGAGGAGCTCCCGGTGAGAGCCAGCGCCGTGGCCGAGTACGCCGACTGGGATGACTTCGTCTTGGAGCGAGGCGAGAACGGCGGCGTGCTCGCTGAGGATCTGCACGGCCTTCAGCCCTACGACATCGATGGCAGCGCTGAGGAGGCGGCCTGGGCTGCGGATTCTGCAGCCGCCTCCAGTGGTGGGGCGTATGCCGACTCCAGTATCAGTGGAGCCGGGGGCCGCAACGGGGGAGACGGCGCATCCACCTCGGGAGGAGCCGGAAGCGGCGATGCTACCACATCAGGAGCGGCAGCCGAGACGACCCCTGAGGTCGTTGTCCCATAACTGGCGTCCTTTTGTGTTTTTTGTTCTACCCGTGGAGGGATATAACGAATGTGGGCCGTGGGCCAATGCTTTTTATGAATGTATATATTCAGCATTATATTCGTCACCAAGCGTGTTGCCTTATGATCCCGTCTTTTGATTCCTGGTTGACTTCTCTTATCCGAAGCCATCAAGACGTAAAGAACAAGACATAAGCCAATCAGAGGCCGACTAGAATGAACCAACTCGAGCCGGTCGTCACTAGTATAGCCGGACTTTGCATGTATTCGACCTGACCCGGCGTCATATCGCGAACCGAGCGACCGGAGCTAGCCCGCAGGTTCAAGCGAAGGACCGGGAGTCAGTCGGTACACTATGTGCCTGACTACAAGGACTGACCGTTCGAGCGGCTGGCGAGCCCCCGAGCTTGTCTGAAGCTAGCAAGGGGCCGCGCTGCATAGCCTCCGGGCTTAAGCAAGCCAGCAAGAGGTGGTACGCGGTGTAGCTCGTACACTGAGTGAAAACTCTTTTAGCAAGAGAAAGCATGGAGCCTGCTTTTTCTGTGTAGCCTCCGGGCTTAAGCAAGCCAGCAAGAGGTGGTGCGCGGTGTAGCCCGTACACTGAGTGAAAACTCTTTTAGCGAGAGAAAGCATGGAGCCTGGTTTTTTCACCATATTTGTTGTTCTCGGCAGTCAGAGGCCGTCTGGAATTTTGAATGAGATCGTATGTACGATCGAGCCAGCCCGAGCCGGTCGTTACTTGTATAGCTGGACTTTGCATGTATTCGACCTGACCCGGCGTCATATCGCGAACCGAGCGACCAGAGCTAGCCCGCAGGTTCAAGCGAAGGTCCGGGAGTCAGCCGGTACACTATGTGCCCGACTACAAGGATTGATCGTTCAGGCGGCTGGCGAGCCCCCGAGCTTGTTTAAAGCTAGCAAGGGGCCGCGTTGCGTAGCCTCCGATCTTAAGCAAGCTAGCAAGAGGTGGTACGCTGTGTAGCCCATACACGTGAGTGAGAACTCTTGACAAAAAGAAACATGGAGCATGTCCTTTTTATTGCCTTCTTTGTTCCCTGAAGAGGGAGGAAGATACATGTGTATGCTCTTTCCTTTGTTTGTCTTCCGCCTTTTAGCAATAGAACGGGCAAAGCAATGCCGCGTTCCATGGGAGCTCCGTTTCTTGGCCGGAGTCGTCCGTCTTGCGCTTCCTTGGCTTCTGGGCGTCGATCAGGTAGTAAGCGTTGTTGTGTAACGCCCTACTGATGATGAAGGGTCCCTCCCACGGGGGTGAGAGCTTGTGCTGGCCGGCAGTGCGCTGGATTCTTCTGAAGACCAAGTCTCCCTCCCTGAAAGAGAGAGGCCTGATCCTTTTGTTGTGGTAGTAGCTCAGCTTCTGTTGGTAGATGGCCGTCCGGCTCAAAGCCAAGTCCCTTGCTTCCTCGAGGAGATCCACACCGTCTTCTCTGGCCTCCTTCGCCTCCGTTTCTGTGTATAGGGTGACCCGAGGCGAGCCGAATTCGACATCCGTGGGGATGATAGCCTCAGACCCGTATACCACAAAGAATGGAGTGAAGCCGGTCAACCGGTTGGGCATGGTGCGGAGGCTCCATAGCACAGCCGGCAGTTCTTCGATCCAGCAGCCGGTTGACCTGACCAGTGGTGCCACCAGCCTTGGCTTGATGCCGGCTAGGATAAGGCCGTTGGCCCTCTCCACTTGGCCGTTTGACTGGGGGTGTGACACCGAGGCCAGGTCGAGCCGGATGCCTACCTTGGAAAAGTAGAGCGCCAGGGCACCCTTGGCGAAGTTGATGCCGTTGTCGGTGATGATGTTGTGGGGAACGCCATATCGGACATAGATGTCTGTGATAAACCTGACAGCAGTGGGGCCATCAAGCTTCTTGATAGGCCTGGCTTCGATCCACTTGGTGAACTTGTCGACGGCTACCAGAAGATGCGTCATCCCTCCGCGAGCCTTCTTGAAGGGCCCAACCATGTCCAGTCCCCAGACGGCGAATGGCCATGATAGGGGAATGGTTTTCAGCGCTGAAGGCGGCATATGGCTTTGTGCACTGAAGCGTTGGAAGCCTTCACATTTGTCCACCAAATCCACAGCCTCTTCGAGGGCCGTGGGCCAGTAGAATCCATGGCGGAATGCTTTGGCCACCAGGGTTCTGGAGGCGGCATGATGCCCACACTCCCCCTAGTGGATGTTTCTAAGGATCTCTTGCCCTTTTTCTGATTCGACGCAGCGTTGGAACACGCCGGTCGTGCTGCATCGCACCAGCTCGTGATTGATGATGGCGTAGGAGGCGCACCTGCGATGGGTCTGTCTCGCCTCCGCCTCATTCTGAGGAAGTTCGCCGCGAAGAAGGAAGGCCAAAATGGCCTGAGCCCATGATGGAGCCGACACAAGGGTTGCCTCCGCTTCGTCTTGACTGTTGGGGGCTTCTGCAGCCCCCGAGCTTGATGGCGTCTCCGGTGCTATTGCTGCAGCCGGCTCATCGTCTATCTCCATAACGTCCACCCACTGGGAGGATTCGAGCCCGGGCAGAGCCGGGATTGTCGTTGTAGCTAGTGCCATTGTTGGAGTCGGGTGGACCAATGGAGCCAGATTAGGATCCGAAGCCGGCGTAGTTGGTGGAGCCGACGGCGCTTGTACCGTAGATTCAATCGGTGACGCGTTTGGAGCCGGTGCCGTTAGTGCTGCCGGCACGGGGTCCGCAGCCAGCATAACTGGTGGAGCCGGCGACGCTTGTATCGTAGAATCTGCTGGTATGAATATTGACGCCGACTCCAGAGACGGCTTGTGGAGTTGCTCGAGGGAGACGCCGGTTGGGATGGCCTGCCTCGTGGAGCCGATCTTTGCCAGCGTGTCTGCCGCCTCATTTTCCGCCTTGGTAACGTGGTGGAACTCACAAGCCTCGAAGGGGCCACTGAGTTGCTGGATGAGGAAGCGGTAGCTTGCCATGTTGGCGTCCCTAGCGTCCCATTCGCCAGAGACCTGCTGCACCACCAAGTCCGAATCGCCGAAGCATATGAGCCGCCGGATGCCAATCTCCTTGGCAAGCCGGAGGCCGTGAGCCAGTGCTTCGTACTCGGCGACGTTGTTGGAGGCGGCAAAATGGATCTGGAGAGCGTAATTGAGCTGGTCCCCTTTTGGGGACGTCAAGATGATGCCGGCTCCCGGCCCTGTCCGCATCTTCGAGCCATCGAAATGCATCCGCCAATGCGTGGAGTCTGGAGGCGGTGGCTCGAACTGGGTCTCGGCCCAGTCGACTAAGAAGTCGGCCACCACCTGTGATTTGATGGCGGTGCGAGGCTCGTATCGAATGTCGTGGTCCGCCATGGCGATGGACCATTTGGCAATTCTGCTCGTGGCATCACGGTTGCCCATGATCTCTGATAGCGGAGCAGTGCTCACCACAGTGATGGCCTGCTCTTGGAAGTATTGTTTTAATTTCTTAGCAGCAAGCTAAACACTATAACACATTTTCTGATAATGAGGGTAGTTCTGCTTAGAGGCGGACAAGACCTCACTAAGGTAGTAGACAGGGCGCTACACTGGCAGGGCCTTGCCCTCCTCTTTGCGTTGAACTACCAACACTATGTTGACCACTCGAGTGGTCGGTGCGATGTATATGAGTATGGGTTCCCTTTCAGATGGGGCTGACAAGATTGGCAGGCTCGAGATTACCCGCTGGAGGTCGCGGAAGGCTTCGTCCGCCTGGTCGTTCCACTCGAACTTCGTCGTCTTCCTCATGAGCTGGTAGAGTGGAAGGGCCTTCTCGCCAAGCCGGATGATGAACCGGCTGAGGGATGCCAAGCAGCCGGCGAACTTCTGGACGTCGAGGATCCGAGCCGGCCGCACCATCCGCTCGATGGTGCTGATCTTCTCAGGGTTTGCTTCGATGCCGCGGGCGGACACGAAGAACCCCAAGAGTTTGCCACATGGGACCCCGAAGATGCACTTCTCCGGATTGAGCCGGATCTTGTATTCGCGTAGATTGGCGAATGTCTCTTGCAGGTCGTCGAGGAGGCTGAAGTGCTGCTTCGTCTTGACGACGATGTCATCCACATAGACGTGGATGTTTCTGCCAATCTGTGGCAGTAGGCACTGCTGCATGCAGCGTTGGAATGTCGCACCTGCGTTCTTCAGAACGAACGTCATGGTGGTGTAGCAGTAGGCCCAGAAGGGTGTGATGAAGGAGGTCTTCAGGCGATCAGCTGGATCCAGCTCGATTTGATGGTAGCCTGAATAAGCATCTAGAAATGACAGCAGTTCGCAGCCTGCAGTGGAGTCGATCACTTGATCTATCCTAGGCAATGCGAAAGGGTCTTTCGGGCAAGCCTTATTCAGGCTAGTGTAGTCGATGCACATTCGCCATGTGTTGTTCTTCTTCAGCACCAGGTCCGGGTTCGCTAGCTAGTCCGGGTGGAAAACCTCCATGATGAAGCCGGCTGCAAGGAGTCGGGTGATCTCTTCTCCGATTGTGCGCCGCTTCCCCTCGGCGAAGCGGCGCAAAGGTTGTTTCACCGGCTTTGCATCCGGTCGCATGTGAAGTTTGTGCTCGGCGTACTTCCTCGGAACACCCGGCATGTCCTTGGGGGACCATGCAAAGATGTCCCGATTCTCACAGAGGAAGTTGACGAGCTCGCCTTCCTATTTGGGGCTCAGGCCAGCCCCGATGGTGATGCACTGCTTTGGGTTGGCAGGGTCGAGTGGGACCTGCTTGGTCTCTTTAGCCGGCTTGAAAGAGGCCTCGCCGGCCGATTGGGACGGAGGAGAAGGAATCGCCGGCTGCTCGGTAGCCTGGGCCACGAGCCGGTCGATCTGCCGCTTCTCCTCAGCAATCACCAAGGCGTCGGCGAGGCGGCTGCTATCTTGGGCGCACTCGAGCGACTAATTGTAGTCGCCAACAACAGTGATGATGCCCTTGGTACCCGGCATCTTCATCTTCAGGTAGGCGTAATGCGGAATAGCCATGAATTTGGCCAGAGCCGGTCTCCCCAGCAGCGCGTGATACGGGCTACTGAGGTCCACCACCTCGAACCATATGGACCGACGGCGGAAGTGGGCCTTGTCGCCGAAGAGGACGTCCAGCTGGATATTGCCGATGGGCGAGCATGACTGCCCAGGCACGATGCCATGGAATACAGTGCTGGTTGGCAGGACGTCCGTCTCCTTGAGCCCGAGCTTGCGGAGAGTGTCGAGGTAGAGGATGTTGATGCTGCTGCCGCCATTGACCAGCACCCGGGAGAATCGGCAGGTGAGCCTCTTGGAGGCGAAGGTGGTGTCGAGGACGAGTGCGTATGACCCCGGGTTGGGCATCACCGCAGGGTGGTCCACCCGGCTCCATGTGATCGTCCTGTCCGACCAATGCATGTACTGGGGAACCGGGGGAACGGTGGCGTTCACCTTGCGCCGCCTTTGGCGCAGGCTGTGCTTGTCGTCGCCTTCCCGGTGAAGACGACGAACGCTCCATCTTGATGCGGATAGTCGTCAGGGTGTGGGCCGTCGTCGCGAGGCGGCGGCGGCGGAACCGGAGCGTGATGGGGAGCCGGTGCACGGGGCGCCGCTTGCGCACCCGGGGGAGCTGGCATTCCCTCCCCTTGCGATAGCCGGCGTGCGGTGCTACACTGTCGAAGGGTGTGGGTAGACGGTGTCGCCCCCGAATGTATCTTGCAAGGGGCGTCGAGCAGCTACTGGAGAGACTGACTGGGCTGCCAGTTGGGGTTGCCCTGATTGCGACGCTTTCGTGGGGGGCGGCTTGGGAAGCCGATGCCTCGCCCTCCACGTTGGCCACTAGCTTGTTGTTGGCCATCTGATCCGCCTTACGCTTGTTGTTGTTCTGGCCGCCTCGGTTGTCCCCAGTCGGCTTGGGAGTAGCCGGCGCAGGCACAACCTTGTCCAAGGCGGTCACCTTGATGCGCATTGCGGAGTCGGCCGTGGCGTACTTGTCCGCCTTGGCCATGAGCACGCCAAAGAGGTGGGCTCGGCACACATGAGCTTGTGCTTGAGGAGGGTGCTGTCTCGGCATCCGTCGATGAAGTACTGTATGGCTTGTACCTCATGCACCCCCTCACAGGAGTTGCGGAGCTCGGTCCACCGGGTGACGTAGTCGCGGAGGGGTTCGTCGGCCTTCTGGACGCACATGGCCAGCTCTCGAGGCCGACCAGGGCGCTTGTAGGTGCCGGTGAAGTTGCGAATGAACGCCTCCTTGAAGTCCACCCAGGAGTTGACGCTGCCGGCTGGGAGGCTGTTAAGCCACGTCCGGGCCGAGCCGGCCAGCATGAGTAGCACGTAGCGAACCTCTACGCGCTTGTTGCCCCTGGCGATGCCCACGACCGTGGTGTAGTCGATCAGCCAGTCTTCTGGCTTGGCCGTGCCGTTATACTTGGGCGTATCCCGAGGTAAGGTGAAGCCTCGGGGGAACGGCTCCCCTCGGATCCGGGGGCCGAACCACGCCGGACCGACGGGTCCGTCTTCCTCTAGGAGGGCCGCATGGGCCAGGGCGATGATGCGCCGGCGAGCATCCCGCTCATCCTGGGTGGCGGGGGCGCCAGCCCCGGTGGCGAGAGGGGAGGCGCCTCGGGAGCCGGAGGCATGAGTCCTTCGCGGGGGAAGATCCCCGTACTCCAAATCGCCCTCGTCGCGTCCGCGACGTAAGCCTGAAGTGTGCTCGCTCTGGCGCTGTGAGCGCCAGTCTTGGCTTCCCTCACCCGTCCAGCCGGAAGGGCTATGCGAGGAAGATCCCTCGGCGTGGTGCTGGCTGCTAGGGTTGCGGCGAGCCCCCGAGTTTGGTCCCGAGGACTCTGATTGAGCCTCACCAGTGTCAATCCGAGCGTGTTGCTGGTTAGCGGCGTCAAGGAGATCCTTGACACGCTTCTCCTGGAAGGCGCGCTCCTCGCCTTCCAGGCTCGCCATCTCCTCCATGGCCGCCTGCACTGCCCGCATGTTGGCCGCAGGAGTCTTGTAGGTGGGCAGGTCGCCGCCTAGAGCTTCGGTGATGAACCGGCCGTGGCTGCGGACCGATCCAAGCCGACTAGGGGCCTCGAAATCAGAGTAAGGCCGTACGCGGAGTTGTACTTGCGGCGCGTAGCCTCCAACCGACGTTTCGTCGAGGCGACGGCGATGCCCTCCTCCAAGATACGCCTGCGAGCCTCCTCCAGCGAGGCCCGAGCGTTTGCAGGGTCGGCGGAAGCGGCGACCGGTGTCTTCAGGCCGGCGATGGCGTCCCGAGGGGTATCAGCGGCGGCCGCAACGGGCTCGCCGGCGCCTCTGGAGGCCTTGCCGGGAGCCGCGCTGGTGCCGGCGCCGATAACCATCACCTCCACGGTGTTGGAGACGGCAGCAACGTGATAAGGGGTGAAGAACCCTACCGACAGCGGAGGGCCGTCGAAGATGAGAACGTTACTGGGGTAAACGTCGTGGACAGGAATCTCAGCAATAGAGAGCGTGTCGAAGCTGGCGCAGAGTGCCTCAACATCGCAGTCCTCGCCGAAGTAGCGTGGGGCATCGTTGAGGCAAAGATCGCTGAAGAGAACATTGAGGTTCTCCATAGCAGCGACGACGACGCTAGGCAGCGCCTCGTCATCAGAATCTTCTTCCGAATCCGCATGGCGGACGGAGACGTCGATCATCATGGGTGTCGCCTCCTCGAAAGCGAGCTCCATGGGCATGCAAACTGCTCCGGACGCGATGCATCCGGTGGTGTAGGTGCGGGGCCCCGCCCGGCGCGTAAAGCCAGCCGATGCCGCGATCGGCCCCACGGTGGGCACCAAATGTCGGTGAATACTCGCAACATATGCCATGGGTAGGCTAAAGTCGGTGAGAACCGAAGGGACAAAGGTGGGCGCTGGGAACGAGGTTGGTACATGCATGGGACGCACGATGTACCCAGGTTCAGGGCTCTCCGTAGAGATAATACCCCTAGTCCTGCTGGTGTGTTGATGTATGGGAACAGAGTACAATGTTGCTCCTGGAGCTGTGTTGGGAGGAGGAAGAGGGGAGCAGCCGGCTCGTCTCTACCTCGCTCCCCGTTGGTGGGTGAGTGTGTAGTGTTGAATGACTGGCAAGTGATCGGCCCCTCTGCATGGGGGGCGGCCGGGGGGTTTTATAGACGAACTCGCCGGCCTACAATATGGATAAAAGGTACAAGCGTGGGATCCGGCTGGCCGCTTCGCCGGCTGGCCAGGGGCCCACAAGGGTCTTGTCTTGTCGATGAGGGGCCCGCTGGCTGGATGGTCTCGTTTACCTGTGGGACCTGCCGGCTGGCCAATGGGGCTCCCGCGTAAGGTTGACGCTGAGCACGCGCTGTACGTCAAGTGTCGCCCCGCGAGATTCTTCATGGGCAGGCAGTACGACCGCCTCCACTGTTCCCCATGCCGAGTGCAGTAATGGAGTGGGAGTGTGACGGTCCGACATCAGGCTAGGTGATGGATCAGAGCCGGGGTAGGTCAGCGGCATGGCCGCCGATGTTCGTACCTGTCAGGCGTCTTGATCCAGTACCTTTGCTGACGCGTAGCTACCTTTAATCGTGAGGTCCTTTCCTGACTTACGACCTTATGTGACTGGCGATCCCTAGCCGGCTAGCCTGCTTGGTCAGCCGGCTTGAGGGTGGCCGCCTCCTCCCCAGTCCGTTTGGGGGGACCAGGCCGGCTCTGAAGGGGAGACCGCCTGCATTCTAGCCGGCAGGGGTTGCCTGGCCGGCCAGAAAGGTGGCCGCCTCGTCTTCCAGCAGGTAGGCGAAGCCTAGCCGGTCAGAAGAATTGGGCCTTGGGAATCTCCATATCTTCTTGTCCATTGGGCCGGAAATGAAGGAACTGGCTTGATGAGCCTACCTCGGGGTTATCCCCCCGACAAGGAGCAACTCCTCGTGCTTCCGTTCGTGGTGAAGATACCCCGAACAAACTCCCCAAAGGAACAGTTTCCATAGTGACAAGTGACAATAAATTTCAGCACAGTATATAAATGTTTCCTTACCAAAGGCGCTTCACTCCCCGGCAATGGCACCAGAAAAGGGTCTTGATGACCCACAAGTATAGGGGATCATTTGTAGTCCTTTCGATAAGTAAGAGTGTCGAACCCAACAAGGAGCAGAAGGCTTTGATAAACAGTTTTCAGCAAGGTAATAACTGCAAGCACTGAAAGTAGCGGTAACAAGTGATGGTGTAACATAGCAAGTGAAAAGTAACAAGTAACAAATAGTAGAAACGGTGCAGCAAAGTGCCCCAATCCCTTTTGTAGCAAGGGACAAGCCTGAACAAAGTCTTATAAGAGGAAAAACGCTCCCGAGGACACACATGAATTTCTGTCATGCTAGTTTCATCATGTTCACGTGATTCGCGTTCGTTACTTTGATAGTTTGATATGTGGGTGGACCGGCGCTTGGGTACTGCCCTTACTCGGACAAGCATCCCACTTATGATTAACCCCTCTCGCAAGCATCCACAACTACGAAAGAAGAATTAAGACAACGTCTAACCACAGCATTAAACTAATGGATCCAAATCAGCCCCTTACGAAGCAACGCATAGACTAGGGTTTAAGCTTCTGACACTCTAGCAACCCATCATCTACTTACTACTCCCCAATGCCTTCCTCTAGGCCCAAATATGGTGAAGTGTTATGTAGTCGACGTTCACATAACACCACTAGAGGAAAAACAACATACAGCATATCAAAATACCGAACGAATACCAAATTCACATGACTATTATTAGCATGACTTATCCCATGTCCTCAGGAACAAAAGTAACTACTCACAAAGCATAATAATAATCATGAACAGAGGTGTAATGAGTAGCATCAAGGATCTGAACATAAACTCTTCCACCAAGTAATCCAACTAGCATCAACTACAAAGAGTAATCAACACTACTAGCAACCTTAAAAGTGCCAATCGGAGTCGCGAGACGGAGATTGGTTACAAAAGATGAACTAGTGTTTGGAGAGGAGATGGTGCTGATGAATATGTTGATGGAGATGACTCCCCTCCGACAAGAGGAGTGTTGGTGATGACGATGGCGACGATTTCCCCCTCCGGGAGGGAAGTTTCCCCAGCAGGATCATCCTGCCGGAGCTCTAGATTGGATCTGCTCAAGTTCCGCCTCGTGGCGGCGGATAATCCATGAAAAAGCTCCTCCTTGATTTTTTTTCTCGAACGAAACCCTTCATATAGCAAAAGAGGGGGGCCAGTGGGCCGTCAGGGTGCCCACAAGCCCTGTAGCCGCCACCAGGGGGGTGGCTACCAGGCTTGTGGGGCCGTGGTGGCTCCCCTCTGGTACTTCTTTCGCCCAATATTTTTATATATTCCCAAAAAATTCCACGTTGGTTTTCAGGGCATTTGGAGTTGCGTAGAATAGAGGACTCAGACTTGCTCCTTTTCCAATCTAGAATTCCAGCTGCCGGTATTCTCCATCTTCAAATAAACCTTGCAAAATAAGAGAGGAAAGGCATAAGTATGGTACCACGAGGTAATATAACATCACATAAAGTGATAAATATCAACATGAAAGCATGATGCAAAATGGACGTATCATGGATCCGTAGACAACACATTGTCTCTAGTGAGCATCTAAAGGACTAGCTCGTTGATCAAAGATGGTCAAGGTTTCCTGGCCATAAACATGAGTTGTCATTTGATAACGGGATGACATCATTAGGATAATGATGTGATGGACAAGACCCAAACTATGAACGTAGCATATGATCGTGTAAGTTTATTGCTATTGTTTTCTGCATGTCAAGTATTTGTTCCTATGACCATGAGATCATGCAACTCCTGGACATAGGAGGAATGTGTTGTGTGTATTAAACGTTAGAGCGTATCTGGGTTACTACAAAGGTGCTCTACAGGTATCTCCGAGGGTGTGTGTTGGGTTGGCATGGATCGAGACTGGGAGTTGTCACTCCATATGACACAGAGGTACGTCTTGGGCCCACTCGGTAATACAACATCAGAAGAAGCTTGCAAGCAATGTGACTAAGCAGTTAGTCACGGGATCTTGTATTACGGAACGAGTAAAGAGACATGCTGATAACGAGATTGAACTAGGTATGCAAGTACCGACGATCGAATTCGGGCAAGTAACATACTGATGGACAAAGGCAACAACATATGGGATTAACTGAATCCTTGACACAGAGGTTCAACCGATAAAGATCTTCGTAGAATATGTAGGAACCAATATGGGCACCCAGGTCCCGCTATTGGTTATTGACCGGAGAGTTTCTTGGTCATTTCTGCATAGTATTCGAACCCGCAGGGTGTGCACACCTAAGGTTAGGTGATGTTTCGGTACTATTGAGTTATGTGTGTTGTTGACCGAAGGTTGTTCGGAGTACTGAATGAGATCCCCGACGTCAACAGGATGGTTAGGAGGTAAGTATTTCTATATAGGAAAGTGGTATTTGGGTTCCGGAAAGGTTTCAGGCATTTCTGGTAGTGTACCGGGAGTGACGGATGGGTTCCGATGGTCCACCGAGAGGGGCCCAGCCACCCCGGGGGGGCACATGGGCCCAAGAGGTGGCGCACCAGCCCCTGGTGGGCTGGGCAACCGACCCCCATATGGGGCCCATGCTCCCATGAGGAAAAAGGTTGAGGGTGGAGGAGTCCTTGTTGGAGTAGGACTCCTCCCCACGCCCACCTCCTAGTAGGAGGTGGACTCCACCTCCTTGGCCGACGGCCAAGGGCCCTAGGGGAAACCCTACGGCACCTCCTCCCACCCTTCCTCCTATATATAGTGGAGGTTTTGAGGGCAGCCACCACCTCAAAATCCAGGTGGTGCCCTCTCCTCTCTAGATCGTCTCCCTCTCCTCTCTAGATCGTAGTTGTGCTGCTGGAAAACTCATCTACCTCTCCGCCCTCGCTTGATGGATCAAGGAGGCGGAGATCATCATCGAGTTGTGCGGGTGTTGAACGTGGAGGTGTCGTTCGTTCGGCACTAGATCATGATTGGATCGCGGGCCACTTGCAATTTGGATTGCGATGAGATAGGACCCATTGTCGGTGCTACCAGACCTACCAAGGTCAAAGTACCTGCGTTGCACGAGCTGCTCCAGGATCTCGATACACTCTGACCGAAGATCACCAACACCACCTTCCTTCACTCGGTCTAGAAGGATCATAATATATAGCAACATATTTCTTATCCATTTCTAGAAATCTTTAATAAGCATAGCACAATCATAATATATGTTGTCCCTTGGGTCTACTATGTAAGTCCTTTTAAACCTTCGCTTTCCACGATAGAGTGATCCACATTGTGTCACTCTATTTTCACATGTTGTATCCTCTTAAGTAACAAAGTAATAGATGGACTATTATAACACCTACTCACTTGTCAGTACTTACCAAATAAGCTATTATAACACAACAAACGAAAGCAACACATTAGAAAACAAAGTAAGCAAGTCAACACCCATAAACCTAAAATGTGTCTCACAGATATAAGAGGCTAACCTGCAGAACGAGCTCCTAGCAAGCTTTTCCATACCTATAGTTTCTAAAAGAGTAGCGAGTCTCTTAATGGAAGCCTTCCTGCAAGCTAATTTTGCAAGCTATTTTGAGTATTATGTATATGTTTTTTCTTATATGGTGTTGAGATGGCTGCAGTACGAATTGAAATAACACATGATGCTTGGTTAAGCACAAATATGTCACAAACGAGAGATCATGGATAGACTTAGTACATGTAATATTTCACATTCTAGAGTCTGGACCATGATCTCAGCTATCTCTCATAGAAAACACATGGTTGTTCTCAATCATCGCCTTGGGAACAATGCCAAGGGAGGAGGAACGACACGGACGTGGGTCAGCTAGATCGAGTCGATGACACCATGGAGGTGATCTTCACTCGTGAAGCCGCACCCCCAACATAATCTCTGCAGACTCAAACGCGAGGCGATGGTAGGGATGGGGAATCTACCATCATGAACCATCAACATGTTCATGATGCTCAAGCTCTCTAGCTCATCCACATCCTCCTCCTCTCATCCCATGTGTGGGGCGTCATCACCGCATCCACAACCTTCTCTGTGTTGTAGCCAAACTAAGTGACGGCAACGACAACATGTGGCTGGCGGCGGCGGAGCCCTAGAGCTAGGGTTTGTGAGGAGAGATTGGTGAGAAGGAAAGGGTGTATGACTTGTGGGGAGATTGGGAAGGTGTGTTCATGGTGGGAAAAGAATCTGGAACAAAAGCAATCTTGAAAATAAAGCGGTATAAGTGGAAGGAAATAACAATGGAAGCAATCATTGAAATAAAGCGGTATAACTCGAACAAAATATTTTTTAAGTGGATTGGAAGGAAATAATTGACGTGGAAGGGAGCATCGATGAGTAAAGAGCCGTGGGAGGGGATGATGGAGACCGACAAACCAATGACGTACGAACCTAACATCACTGCCACAAACTCACCCTTTAGGAGTAGAGATAACCATACATTTAACAAACTCGAAAGTTGTCTTTGTGATCGTTTAAAAACAATCTATTCCTTATTAAGAGGCAATTATGTCTCTAGTTGTCTTTTAGCCTCTGCTTTGTATTCCTCGTGGTTATATTTTGTGACCAATAACTTGCTTAGTATTCGCAATACCAACAAGAATTTTAAATAATGGAATAGCACCCGTTGGATGAGTCTGGTGATTTTATGAGATTCCATGTTTCTTCAGCATGAAAATGGTAGGAATATCATAAGAAGATGTGAACCTCATTTATGATTTTTTAACTCGATCTTCATATGAAATATTGGAAGAGCACTTTAAAGGTAGTCTTCTTGTTAGTGAAAAGTGATGTCTACTATGCAACCTTCTCCTTGTAGATGTTGTTGGGCCTCCAAGTGCACAGGTTTGTAGGACAGTAGCAATTTTCCCTCAAGTGGGTGACCTAAGGTTTATCAATCCGTGGGAGGCATAGGATGAAGATGGTCTCTCTCAAGCAACCCTGCAACCAAATAACAAAGAGTCTCTTGTGTCCCCAACACAGCCAATACAATGGTAAGTTGTATAGGTGCACTAGTTTGGCGAAGAGATGGTGATACAAGTGCAATATGGATGGTAGATATAGGTTTTCGTAATCTGAAATTACAAAAACAGCAAGGTAACTAATAGTAAAAGTGAGCACGAACGGTATTGCAAAGCATGGAAACAAGGCCTAGGGTTCATACTTTCACTAGTGAAGTTCTCTCAACAATGACAGCATAATTGGATCATATAACTAGCCCTCAACATGCACCAAAGAGTCACTCCAAAGTCACTAATAGCGGAGAACAAACGAAGAGATTATTGTCGGGTACGAAACCACCACAAAGTTATTCTTTTTTATCGATCTATTCAAGAGTCTGTAGTAAAATAACACGAAGCTATTCTTTCCATTTAATCTATCCTAGAGTTCGTACTAGAATAACACCTTAAGACACACATCAACCAAGACCCTAATGTCACCTAGATACTCCATTGTCACCTCAAGTATCCGTGGGCATGATTATACGATATGAATCACACAATCTCAGAATCATCTATTCAACCAACACATAGAACTTCAAAGAGTGCCCCAAAGTTTCTACCGGAGAGTCAAAACGTGTGCCAACCCATATGCAAAGGTTCCCGATGTCACGAAACCTGCAAGTTGGTCACCAAAACATACATCAAGTACTCACATGAATATCCCATTGTCGCCACAGATAGACACGTGCAAGATATACATCAAGTGTTCTTAAAGACTCAATCCGATAAGATAACTCCAAAGGGAAAACTCAATTCATTACAAGAAGGGAGAGGGGGAAGAACATCATAAGATCCAACTATAGTAGCAAAGCCCGCGGTACAAAGAGATCATGACATCTCAAGAACACGAGAGAGAGATCATACACATAGCGACTGGTACATACCCTCAGCCCCGAGGGTGGACTACTCCCTCCTCGTCATGGAGATTGCCGGGATGATGAAGATGGCCACCGGAGATGGATTCCCCCTCCGGCAGGGTGCCGGAACGGGCTCCCGATTGGTTTTTGGTGGCTACAGAGGCTTGCAGCGGCGAAACTCCCGATCTAGGTTTCTTTTGGAGGGTTTCTGTATTTATAGGAATTTATGGCGGTGGAATTACGTCGGTTGGGCCCACGAGGAGGTCACAAGCCTGCTAGGTGCGGCCTAGGGGGGTCGCGCCTCCTGGGCTTGTGACTCCCTCATGGCTCTTCTGGCCTTCTTCCAAAGCTTCGGGGGTCTCTTTTGGTCCAAAAAAATCATCGTGAAAGTTTTAATCCTTTTGGACTCCGTTCCGAAAAAGGTCAAAAACTCGGAAAAAACAGAAACTGGCACTAGGCACTGAGTTAATAGGTTAGTCCCAAAAAAGATATAAAATAGCATATTCATGCATATAAAACATCCAAAGTTGACAAGATAATAGCATGGAACCATAAAAAATTATAGATACGTTGGAGACGTATAAATAAGATGTAGACCTCACAGTAATGATGGATACTTTGTAAATGGTGCAATAGATGCCACCAATACCTTGTGATTCACAAATAAAATTTGAGTTCGTCATATTAAGTATGGCATTTCATAATTTTTATTTTGAATCTATAGCAATGTTTGCAAGAAAATTTAAGTTCCACTACAAAGTTAGAGTTGTTGTCCTAAAAATGCATGTCATAAGAAATGTTTGTCGTAAACACATATAATGTCTTAAATTCCGAAGGAATAACTGTACACAAAATATTCTTTTGCATTGGTATCACTGTGGTAATACATATAGAGGCAAAATTTTAAAAATTACATTTTTACGTAATATATGAAGACATGAGGCTTCAAATGATTTCACGATGTAAATGGTACATAATCATATTTTTATGCAATATTGAAAGACATAAAAGTCTAGCGTGAGGAATGGGTATTTATGTTAATGAATAGATTAGACAACTTTCATATATTACATAATTGCCTCTTAATAAGGAATAAATTGTTTTATTAAGAGGCAACTACAGACATAATTGCCTCTTAATAATGAAAACAATCTATTCCTTCGGTAGGTTTGTAGTTTGGCATTTCCTATTTTATGTCTTTCATCTGCGCGCATTTTGTCCGCTTTTTGCCCATTTAGGTCGGCCGCCCGCTCTGCGTCCGCCCTGTTTTCTTTTTGGGTCGGCCGTACGCCCAAAATGAATGACCCATTTAATGTTCACACATTTAGATTAAAAAGGTCCCTGACCATAGATCATGCCAACGCCCAAGAGTTCATGCCGACACCATGCCAGCGGTCGGCCATGTCCTCACCGACGGCTGCCGACATTCCATCGAACAAACTGCGGGTGCTGGTGAGCATGTCGGCTGGCATCTCGTGTTGTCGTTTCCTCATGCCTCCGGACGATGATCCGCCTGCCACCGACGTGGCATTGAGGTCAATGTTCACCGATGTGGGAGTGGAAGGGGCCACAATGCTCACCTCCCGCGAGCATTCCCTGGAGAAGTCTCTGCCTTGCGGATAGACGTGGAAGCCAGGAATCAGCTACGAGGAAGACGCGCACGGTGACTCCGACCGCATCATCCAAGGATATGCCGACAAGCCCTTGCTGGTCGCGGTCGTGGCAACGACGGTGTTGACAAGCCTATGCTGGCTAGGGTTTACCCTAGGTACAACAAGGCCTCCCTAGTTGCCACCTTCACCCGGGCATTGGTGTCTTCCTGTTGTGCGCCGACGGTGATGGGAACGGCGGCAACTACCTCGCCCCTTGCATCCTTCGCGTGCCTCGGGCCCTTCCTCTTCTCCGAATCCACGACCCGCTCCTCGGACGTCAACAGTCTTGCGGGGGTCGCGGGGCTTGCCTCTGCCTACGGGGTCGGCGCTAGACGAGGCAAGGGAGGCGAGGCCGGTGGTTGCCTCGAGGTCGCCGTCCATGGTGGTGGGAGCATGCGCGGGAGCGACCGGGAGGGTTTGGAGAAAGTGAAGGGAAAAAGTGATCGCTTGCCACCAACTAGCGGGCCAGGAAGGGGAGTACATGAGCATCACGCGCGTACACTTCATGTCCGCTATTGGGGAACGTTGCAAGGGAAACACAAATTTTTCCTACGCACACATAAGATCTATCCATGGTGATGACCATCTATGAGATGAGAGATTGCATCCACATACCCTTGTAGATCGCTAAGTGGGAAGCGTTAAGAAACGCGATTGATGTAGTCGAATGTCTTCACGATCCAAATTGCAATCCGTCCCATGAACTTTGTCCCGGTCTAGCACCGAACGGACGACACCTCCGCGTTCAGCACACGTACAACTCGATGACGATCTCTGCCTTCTTGATCCAGCAAGAGAGACGAAGAGGTAGCAGAATTCTCCGGCAGTGCAACGGCGTGACGGCGATGGTGGTGGAGTTACTCCGGCAGGGCTTCGTCATGCCGTACCAAAATAACTACGGGGTGTCACGAAGTAGTGGAGGGAGAGAGGGTTGCGCCGTGGCTTGTGTTGCAAAAAGCCTCTCTACCCTCCACTATATATAGGAGGAGAGGGAGGGGTGGCACCCTAGGAACTTGCGCTAGGGTTCGACCGACGCAAGGAGGAGGAGGAGGAGGAGTCCTCCAATTCGGTTTGGATGAGGAGGACTCCTCTCCTAGTCGATTTGGCCCACCTCTCTCTCTTTCTCCACTTTGGCTGAAGTAGGCCCACTTCGGCTGGCTGCCCAGCCCACTAGGGGTTGGTGCGCCACCTTTGGGCCTATTTCGTCCACCTCCGGGTGGGTGGCCCCTCCGAGTAGAACCCGGGAACCCATTCGTCAGTCCCAGTACTTTACCGATAATGCCCGAAATCCTTCCACAAGCCAAATGGATACTTCCTATATATCAATCTTCATCTCCAGACCATTACGGAAATCCTCGTGATGCCCGGGATCTCATCTGGGACTCCGAACAACATTTCGTCAACAAAATACATAATTCAACTATACCGAAACATCATCGAACCTTAAGTGTGTGCACCCTGCGGGTTCGGGAACTATGCAGACATGACCTGAGACACTCTCCGGTCAATAAACAATAGCGATACTTGGATGTCCATATTGGCTCCTACATATTCTACAAAGATATTTATTGGTTCAACCTCTATGTCAAGGATTCAATTAATCCCGTATAACATTCAATTTGTCCTTCGGTATGTTACTTGCCCGAGATTCGATCGTCGGTATCTCTATACCTATTTGAATCTTGTTACCGGCAAGTCTATTTACTCTTTCCTTAATACAAAATCCCATGCCTAACTCTTTAGTCACATTTCTTGCAAGGATTGTTGTGATGTTGCATTACCGAGTGGGCCCCGAGACACCTCTCCATCATACGGAGTGACAAATCCCAATCTTGATCCATGCTAACTCCACGGACACCTTCGGAGATACCTGTAGAGCACCTTTAAAGTCACCCATTTACGTTGTGACGTTTGATACACACAAGGTATTCTTCCGGTGTCAGTGAGTTACATGATCTTGTGGTCATAGGAACATATACTTGACATGCAAAAACGGTAGCAATAAAACAACACAATCACATGCTACATTCATAGTTTGGGTCTTGTACATCAAATCATTCTTCCAATGATGAGATCCCGTTATCAAGTACAACCCTTGTGTATGGCTAGGAAACCCTTTACCATCTTTGATCAACGATCTAGTCTACTAGAGGCTTACTAGGGACAGTGTGTTGTCTATTTATCCACACATGTATCTGAGTTTCTATTCAATACAATTCTAGCATGGATAATAAACGATTATCTTGAACAAGGAAATATAATAATAACTATTTTATGATGGACTCTAGAGCATATTTCCAATAGCCTCTCACTTGCAGTAGAGTCAATAATCTAGCTCACAACCCTATGTGGTTTATAATGTAACGAATCTAACACCCATATAGTTTTGGTGTTGATCATGTTTTGCTGGTGGAAGAAGCTTAGTCAGCGGGTCTACAACATTCAGATTCGTGTGCACTTTGCAGATACTTATGTCATCCTCCTTGATGTAATCGCGGACGGAATTGAAGCGTCGCTTTATGTGCTGGTTCTCTTGTGAAACCTTGGTTCCTTGGCTAGAGCAATGGCACGAGTGTTGTCACAAAACAGAGTCATTGGATCTAGTGCACTGGGCACAACTCCAAGATCTGTCATGAACTGCTTCATCCACACACCTTCCCTAGCCGCATGTGCGCCAGCTATGTACTCCGCTTCGCATGTAGAATCATCTACCATGCTTAATTGCACCAACTAATTGCACCCCCATTAAGAATAAATATGTATCCGGTTTGTGACTTAGAGTCATCCGGATCAGTGTCAAAGCTTGGATCGATGTAACCATTTACGATGAGCTCTTTATCACCTCCATAAGCGAGAAACATTTCCTTAGTCCTTCTCAGGTACTTCAGAATATTCTTGTGTTGGGGAACGTTGCATGGGAAACGAAAATTTTCCTACACACACGCAAGACCTATCCATGGTGATGATCATCTACGAGAGGGGAGATGAGATCCACATACCCTTGTAGATCACTAAGCGGGAAGCGTTAAGAAACGCGGTTGATGTAGTCGAACATCTTCGTGATCCAAATCGCAATCCGTCCCATGAACTTTGTCCCGATGTATCGTCGAACGAACGACACCTCCGTGTTCAGCACACATGTAGCTCGATGACGATCTCAACCTTCTTGATCCAGCAAGAGAGACGAAGAGGTAGCTGAATTCTCCGGCATCACGACAGCGTGATGGTGATGATGGTGGAGATACTCCGGCAGGGCTTCGTCGTAACGTACCGAACTAGCTATGGGGCGTCAAGAGGTGGTGGAGGGAGAGAGGGATGCGCCATGGCTTGAGGTGCAAGAAGCCTCTCTACCATCCACTATATATAGGAGGGAGGGGAGGGGTGGCGCCCTAGGGATTTTCCCTAGGGTTTGGCCGGCGCAAGAGAGGAGGGAGGAGTCCTCCTCCAACATAGTTTGGAGGAGGAGTCCCCTTCCCCAATTCAGTTTGGCCCCATATCTCTTTCCTTCTTCCCTTTTGGCCGAATAGGCCTTCTTGGGCTGGCCACCAGCCCACTACGAGGTGGTGCGCCACCCTTGGGCATGTTTGGTTCCCTCCTGGGTAGGTGGACCCTCCCGGTGGAACTCCGGAACCCATTCGCCACTCCCGGTACTTTGTCGGAATTTCCCGAAATCCCGATGGAAGCCAATCCCCCAGCTCGACTAGACGCTTAGTGTACCGAGACATTCTGAGCACATGTTCACTGACAGACCCATTCTCCTCCATTTTGCAAGCATGGAATTTATCAGAGGTTCCATACCTCTCGATCCGGGCATTCTTCTCAAAGATGAACTTCAACTCCTGGAACATCTCATATGCTCCATGACATTAAAAGCATCTTTGAAGTCCCAATTCTAAGCCATACAAAACTGCACATTGAACTAATGAGTAGTCATCTTTACGGGATTGCCAGGCGTTCATAACGTCTGGGATCGCCGGTTGAGGTGGTGCATCACCTAGCGATGCATCAAGGACATATTGCTTTTGGGTAGCCGTGTGCATAAGCCTCAGATTACAGGCCGAGTCAACAAAGTTGCTTCCATCCCTAGGAACGCATTAAAATTCAGGGTTGCTACTTGATAACCCACAAGTGTAGGGGATCGCAACAGTCTTCGCGGCTAAGATAACCCAATTTATTGATTCTACACAAGGGGAGCCAAAGAATATTTATAAGATTTAACAGTTGAGTTGTCAATTCAACCGCACCTAAAAGATACTTTCTTGGCAAAAAAATATTAGTAGCAACGGTGATATGGAAGTGATGGTGGCAACGGATATAATGATGGCAAAGCAACAAAAGTTAAATAGCAAAAGCAAAACAACTTGTGACCAGCAGGATTAAAACACTATAGTTTAGGGACATGGATGGTTGGTCATGGATGAGAGATATCATGTATTTAACTTGGGGCAAGGCACACAGAAAAGTAATGATCATCTAGGCAAATATCAAACATTAGGCATGTATCCCAAGGTAGTCGTGCGTGCTTGCAATAAGAACTTGCACAACATCTTTTGTCCTACCATCCCGCTACCAATGGGGCCAAAAGGAACTTATGGAGATTAAGGTGCTCCTGTCAAAGAGCACCAGAACAAAGCATTAACAATCAATGGATACATGGAATCCTCAAATGATAGTTTATCCCCTTTGGTGTCCCAAGCTGTCACCATTGGGATCGCCGGTTCCGGACTATAATAGGTGCATACTACTCATAGATAGGATCAAGAACACAAATATATTCATGAAAACGTAAGGTATTCAGATCTGAAATCATGGCACTCGTGCCTTAAATGACAAGCATTAAGAGAAACAAGTAGTAGCAAAGATGATAAACACCATAGTAGATGATAGGCAACATGCTCCCAACAATCTGACGAACTATTACATGATCTAACTCATCCAATCCCTACCATCCCCTTCACCTATAGCAGGGAATTACTCACACATGAAAGAGGAAGTCATGGAAGGGTGATGGAGTGGCGATGATGATGACTATGGCGACAATTTCCCCTCTCCGGAGGCCAAGGCAGCCTCCAGATTAGCTCTCCCGTAGAAGAACCGAGGGTGGCGGTAGCTCCGTGTCAAGAATTGGCGAAACGACTTCTGTTCTGGGATTTCTCCGTCACAGGTAAAAATAGGAGCCAAGGTAGGGCACCAGAGGAGGTGAGTCCCACCCAGGCGGCCTCCCTGCGCGGCCAGGGGCAGGCCGCTCCACCAGGTCGCCTAGAGGCCTGGTGGCCCCCTTCTGGCCCATCTTCTCGTCAAGGGTTCCTCCTGGTGCGTGTATTTTCTCTATTTTTTATTGGAATTTTTTGGGACGCCTAAAAATCCATTTTCCTGCACACAAGAAAACCATACAGGCAGCTTTGCTGAAAACAGCGTCAGTGTGGGTTAGTTTCATTCAAATCATGCAAGAATGAGGCCAAAACAATAGCAAAATTGTTTGGAGAAGTCGATGCGTTTGAGACGTATCAACTCCCCCAAGCTTAGCATATTGCTTGTCCTCAAGCAATTCAGTTCAACGAACAGGATGCGATAAAGAAAACTTTGACAAACTATTTTGCTTCATTACATGTATATAAGCATGTACTACGAATAAGTCCAACAAGTATTGAAGCAATGCCACAAAGACAATGGACGAAGCAATCTTTCGATCATGTGAAGAGTTTCAAACAACTAAGAATGAATAATATGCAACTGAAAATCATGACGAGATCACAATGCACATGACTTGGACATACTAGAGTGGTATCTCGCTAGCCCCCATGAGTGAAACAAAACATAAATGCAGACGCTCCTTTGAAGTCTTAAAGGAGACTAGAAATAAATATTTCAGAATGAGTAATATCACAATCATGCAGAAGACAATGTGGTACTTTGGGATAATGCACATTATACTCAGAATGACAATTATGCACTCAATAGTTGGTGCTTTTTTATAAGAAGAGTATGACTCAACAGTAAAGTAAAATAGATAGGCCCTTCGCAGAGGGAAGCATTGATTTGCACAGGTTCCAGAGCTTGAGCTTTTAAAACAGGGATGAATCAAAATTTTGGGTGGTATGCTTTCATTGTCAACGTAAAAACTAAGAGATCTCAATATCTTCCATGCTAAATACATTATAGGCGGTTCCCAAACAGAATAGTAAAGTTTGTACGCCCCCTCCACCAATCGATCACACTCCACGGTGGGCCGAATCCACGGGTACCGTCCATACAAACAACAATCCTGGGGGAGTTTTGTTTCATTAAATTTGATTTGACTTTTGAGCATGGAACTGGGCATCCCGATTACCAGCCACTTCCTCGTGAATGATAGTGAATCAACACATATCTTGAGAATAACCCAATTAGCATGGAAGATACTCATAGCCCTTAGTCACTACATGAGCGATTAAGACATACGAAACAAAATATTTATTTGAAGATTTAGAGTATGGCACATGAAAATTTACTTAGGATGGCACATAAATACCGCATATAGGTAGGTATGGTGGACTCATATGGCGCAACTGGTTTCCAGGATTTTAGATGCACAAGCAGTCAGTCCGCTTAGTACAGGTGAAGGCTAGCAAAAGACGGGGAAGCGACCAACTAGAGAGAAATAACAGTCATAATCATGCAGAGCGACAAAGCAACATTGAATCGGGCATGAAAATGATATAACTATTCTGAAATCAAAAGATCATCAAGGCTTAATAGACTTCTAGTCATAAACATGTGTAAGCATGTGCCAAGTCAATCCTAAAACTCTCTGAAGGGAAATACCACTTCAATATGACAAACCATGAACAATGCAATGCATGTAAATTATTTCGACAACACATTATGCAATCCATCTATTTGAAACTAGTCACAAAGAAAGCATGAACTACTGGGAAAGCATTGTAAACATAGCACTATGTCGCTACAAGGTGGTCTCTAGATCATAAGTACACGCATATGTACAAAAGTAGAAACAAATAGATTTTATATAGGCTTTCCTTGTTGCATCCCTTCCGTCAATCTTCGTCATTATTGCATCGTCACTTGCACGATCGAACGTAGAAAGATATAATCAAGTGCAATTGCAACCATGGACGTGAGATGAACTCTGCAAACAAAGCAAACTAAAGAGAGAAAGGAAATCTTTTTCGGTTTTCCAAAGGTTAAACGAAAGCAAAAGAAAAGAGTAATCTTTTTGTTGTTTTTGCAAAGAAAGAACAAAGAAGAACACGCAAAAACTCTGAAAATATTATTAAAAAAAAGAAACCACAGATGATACAATGAAAGGGGAGAAGGGTACGTACTCCCCCAAGCTTAGGCTTTTGCCCTAAGTTGGTCTTGGCTACTGCGGGCTCCAGGAGCTCCCTCCGGCTCCGGGGTGGTACCGGTAGCTCCAAGAATCGTACGGGGCCTCGGGCGCGTAGATTGATGCCCTGTTGTCCTCCCAAGGAGAAGGCTCCTCTTCCTCGGGAACAACCCTCTCCATGGGGTTGTAGAACTGCTGGTGGATCACGAACTCGTCCATCTCAATCGCGGTGAAGGACCATCCATTCCTGCTAGTATAATCAAACAAAAGTGGTGCAGGTAGACGCATCTCGCGAGTAGTCAACTAGCCAAACCTCATAATATAAACAATTTTACGAAACTCAGAAGTCCTAGTAACAAACTCATGCCTCTTCATAGCGGTAAGATCAAAGCTGCGCATCATCCACGCGTACAATGCGCTCGAGATGCTCGAGGATAAGTGTGGCATAAATGCCACCAAAGTGAGGCCCCTTTGCTGCTGTTAGCGACGAGGCGACGAGCAATCAAAGCACCAATATTATACGTGTTATCTCCTAAGAGGGTGGATGCCAAGATAGCAAGATCCGGAGCCGAAATGTTACTCGTGTTGTCACGAGCTAACACCCCTTGAGCAATATAGTATGTGAAATACCTGATGTGGGGAAACAAGATGCTGGAAATCTTCCCCAGGTGATTGTCTTGCGGATCCTTGCTGCAAAGGGAGGTGAATAGGGATTTCAGCCGGTAGGGCTGAAATTTCATTTTGGTTGTCTTCCCCACATTCCGCACACCTATAACGTCACAAAATTCTGCCGCCGCAACAAAATATGAACACGGGTATTATCATGGCACGTGTTGTGTCCATCTCGTGGAGCATCTCCGGTGGCACGATATCATCATTGTAACTTGTCCTCACAGTAGAGGGTGAAGTTGGAGCTCTAGTTAGTCTATCGGTAGGATCGGGTCTCTTCTTCCCAAGCCATCCTTTTTCTTTTTGAAACAAACTCATTTCTGAAATTTTTGGTACATCACAAAAATGAAGGTTTAAGCAAACTGAGTTGGAGCAAACTATTCTACTTGCTTCCCTGATGCATAAATTGCGTCAAAAATTCATAAATAAATTTCTAAACATGTATGCAAGCTCATATGAACAGCACCAAGAACTCCTAAATACTCACAAATAAGACTACCAATCAAAATTCTAATTGGAGGGGTGGAGGAGTCACATACCAAGGAGCAAATGCTCAAATTCTCAATGCAAATGATGGGTTGTAGAGAGAGATCGAAATTTGTCACCAAGAACAGCAAGAACGCAAGCTCCAAGAGAAAAATCGGGATTTTTGAAGTGAGAGAGAGAGAAGGGAAGAAGAAGTACCTGGAAAGGGGACCAGGTGGGCCCAGGTGCCGTGTGGGCGCGGCCAGGGGCCAGGCCGCGCCACCTGGCCGCCTGGACCAGGGGTGGCCCCCCTGGTCAGCCCTAGGTGCCCCTGTGTCTCTTTTTCGATGTAATTTTTTATTATATTTTTCCTAGAATTTTTCTGATAACTTCTCTTTCGGAAAAAAATCGAAGTACCGAAAGCTGCAAAACTTCTGGAAAGCTCGAAGCAATGGTTAAACATATGAAGTTTCAAAAACATAAAACTTTGGTACAACAAGGAGGATGAAAGATAAAGGAAATGAAAACATGACAAGCTTCTCTTTTTACTCATATAAAACATGTTTGTTAGCAATAAAGGTTGATCAAGTCTTACTACTAAACATGTGTTATATCGAGCAAAAAGTTGCACTTCTCATAAAGGAATAATGGTACCTTTATTTTAATGGATATTGTACCCACCATAATGGTTTTGTATTTGTGGTGCACATGTAGAGGACAATCCCACTCTCCAACCTTCACGGTCTCAATATTCTCAGTAGAATTAAGGCCATGCCTTTTATCAATCTTCTTCGGAAAATATACCATGTGCTCCTTCTCATTAACATTGAAAGTCAACTTTCCTTTATTGCAATCAATAATAGCACCTGCGGTGTTAAGAAAAGGTCTACCAAGAATAATAGACATGCTCCCATCCTCGGGCATGTCAAGCACAACAAAGTCAGTAAGGATCAAGCAATTAGCAACTTCAACAGGAACATCCTCACAAATACCAACAGGAACGGTTGTTGACTTATCAGCCATTTGAAGAAATATATCTGTAGGGATTACTTTATCAAAACAAAGCCTTTTGTAAAGAGAGAAAGGCATAACAATCACTCCTGCACCAAGATCACATAAAGCAGTTCTGACATAATTATTTTTATGGAGCAAGGAATGGTGTGTATATGTGGATCACCAAGCTTCTCAGGAATCTTACCACTAAAAGAGTAATTAGTAAGCATAGTGGATATTGCTTCCTTAGGAAATTTTATTTTATTAGTAACAATATCTTCCATATACCTCGAATACGGAGGCAACTTAATAGCATCAATCAAAGGAATTTGAAGAAAAAGAGGTTTCATCCATTCACAAATTTTATTGTAATGCTCTTCTTCCTTGGTTTTGAAAGACTTACCTGGGAAGTGCATTGATTTCTATACCCATGGTTCTCTTTCCTTCCCATGTGTTCTTGCAACAAAGTCTTCTCTAGTATATCTCCTGCGCTTGTCGGGTGCTTCTTTTTCTTGTACTTCAGGAGGATCATTCTTCTCATTATCTTTATCAGAATCAGCACCATCTTCAGTTTCATCATCGGAAATAGATATACTATTAGGATCAACAATAGGTTCTTCGTCAATTATGCGATCATTGCAGTTATCAGCTTCCTTATGTTTCTTCTTCTTCTTCAAGGAGCTGACAACGTCTTCTTCCTGCAATTGGTAATCTTGCTTGATCCTCTTTGGATGCCCCTCCGGATAGAAGGGGTCATGGGTGTGTGTACCACCTCGGGTCTTGATACCATACGCCTGTGTATCAACTTGTTTGCCATTGTTAGCAAGCAAATCTTGTTGCACATTAGAAATTTGTTCAAGCTGAGTTTGAACCATATGAAAATGCTTAACAAGACCTTTAACATCATTAACAGTTCTACTTAAAACATCAAGCAAACTTTTGATAGCAAGGGAATTATCATGCAACTGGTTTTGAATCCTCTCATTAAAGTGATTTTGCTTGACAAGTGAAATTATCAAGCTCATCTAAACATTGATCAGGGGGCTTACTGATGACCCACAAGTATAGGGGATCAATCGTAGTCCTTTCGATAAGTAAGAGTGTCGAACCCAACGAGGAGGAGAAGGCTCTGATAAACAGTTTTCAGCAAGGTAATAACTGCAAGCACTGAAAGTAGCGGTAACAAGTGATGGTGTAGTGAGGTGAAATGTAGCAAGCGAAAAGTAACAAGTAACAAGTAGTAGCAACGGTGCAGCAAGTGGCCCAATACCTTTTGTAGAAAGGGACAAGCCTGAACAAAGTCTTATAAGAGGAAAAACACTCCCGAGGACACATGGGAATTTCTGTCATGCTAGTTTCATCATGTTCATGTGATTCGCGTTCGTTACTTTGATAGTTTTATATGTGGGTCGACCGACGCTTGGGTACTGCCCTTACTTGGACAGGCATCCCACTTATGATTAACCCCTCTCGCAAGCATCTGCAACTACGAAAGAAGAATTAAGACAACGTCTAACCATAGCATTAAACTAGTGGATCCAAATCAGCCCCTTACGAAGCAACGCATAGACTGGGGTTTAAGCTTCTGTCACTCCAGCAACCCATCATCTACTTACTACTCCCCAATGCCTTCCTCTAGGCCCAAATATGGTGAAGTGTTATGTAGTCGACGTTCACATAACACCACTAGAAGAAAAACAACATACACCATATCAAAATACCGAACGAATAACAAATTCACATGACTATTATTAGAATGACTTATCCCATGTCCTCAGGAACAAAAGTAACTACTCACAAAGCATAATCATAATCATGATCAGAGGTGTAATGAATAGCATCAAGGATCTGAACATAAACTCTTCCACCAAGTAATCCAACTAGCATCAACTACAAAGAGTAATCAATACTACTAGCAACCTTACAAGTACCAATCGGAGTCGCGAGACGGAGATTGGTTACAAGAGATGAACTAGGGATTGGAGAGGAGATGGTGCTTATGAAGATGTTGATGGAGATGCCTACCCTCCGACGAGAGGAGTTTTGGTGATGACGATGGCGACGATTTCCCCCTCCGGGAGGGAAGTTTCCCCGGCAGGATCGTCCTGCCGGAGCTCTAGATTGGATCTGCTCAAGTTCTGCCTCGTGGCAGCAGAGAATCCACGAAAAAGCTCCACCCTGATTTTTTTCTGGACGAAACCCTTCATATAGCAAAAGAGGGGGGCAGTGGGCCGCCACGGTGCCCACAAGCCATGTTGCCGCGGCGAGGGGGTAGGTCGCGGCGACCAGGCTTGTGGGCCCCTGGTTGGTTCCCTCTGACACTTCTTTCGCCCAGTATTTTTTATAAAATCCAAAAAAAATCCACGTTGATTTTCAGGGCATTTGGAGTTGCGCAGAATAGAGCACTCAGACTTGCTCCTTTTCCAGTCCAGAATTCCAGCTGCCGGTATTCTCCCTCTTCAAATAAACCTTGCAAAATAAGAGAGAAAAGGCATAAGTAAGGTTCCACAAAGTATAATAACACTCCATAAAGCGATAAATATCAACATGAAAGCATGATGCAAAATGGACGTATCACTTACCATGAGGGATGTCACTTGCCTTGAATTCTAAAAGAGAGTGTACCTCTACCATAGGTGGGTGAGTGGTAGGCTCACATAATTTCTCAATAGGAGGTAGATTCTTCACATCTTCAGCTTTAATACCTCTCTCTTTAATAGACTTATTGGCTTCTTGCATAACTTCGGGGCTCAAGAAAAGCATACCCCTTTCCTTGGTGGTGGAGGTGGTTCAAGAACGGACCAATCATCATGATTCTTAGCTATCTTGCCCATTAGTTCTTCAGCATCGTTCGGTGTTCTTTCCCTGAAAACACAACCAGCACAACTATCCAGATAGGTTCTAGATTCATCGGTTAGACTAGCATAAAATATATCAAGCAATTTATTCTTAGGGACTCCATGTCCCGGTCTAGCCTTGAGTAAAGTGCAATACCTCCCCAAGCTTTAGGGAGGTGCTCATCCTGCAACTGTTTAAAGTTATATATTTTTTGTAATGCAGCATGTTGCTTATGAGAAGGAAAATATTTAGCAACAAAAGATTGAGCTAAATCTTGAGGACTCTTAATGGAACCACATCGTAGTGCATCATACCATGCTTTAGCATCTCCCTTCAAAGAGAAAGGAAGTAGCTTAGTAACGAAATAATTTCTCTTCTTGTCTTCTGTAGTGAATAAGACACCCAACTCAGTGAGTTTGGTAAGGTCAGCAAACGCGTTGTCATTTTCTCTTCGATAAAAGGGGTAAGCTTCAACTGTGGATATAAGTGAAAGATCGGAAGCGAAATCAAAATCAGCATCCTCAATGCAAATAGGAGATGAAGCAAATTCGGGATCAGGAGTAAATTTGTTCTTCATAGAATGCTTTTCAAGCAACTTCTTAACAACTGCAGGGTCAGAGTCAGCACACCCTGTAAGCTCCCTGCATAAATCATCATCAAGTTCAATATAATCATCATCAAGGATTCTTTCCCTGAGACCAGTCAAGTCTGGGTAACCAAAGGATCTACCAATGAGGTAGCGTGTAACAGGAATTTCAATTCCAGACTGCTTTGCAGCCTTAGCAATCTGAGACTCAATAAAATAACCAAGTAAACCAGTCTCATCAAGAGTAGTGGAAGCATCATCAAAATTATCAGACATGGTGACGGACCCGGTAGAAGCAGCATGTGGTGGTGGTGAAGTAAACTTACTCATGATGGAAGGTGAATCAAGCGTAGCACTAGTGCTAAGAACAGTACCTTTTCTTATAGTGGATGGTAAATCAGAACCTTGGGTCTCCTTTCTTACCCATAGCGGATAAATCACAGCAAGCAAAATAACTCCAAGTAAACTTGTAAATAAAGCTATGCTCCCCGGCAACGGTGCCAGAAAATAGTCTTGATAACCCACAAGTGTAGGGGGTCGCAACAGTCTTCGCGGGTAAGATAACCCAATTTATTAATTCGACACAAGGGGAGCCAAAGAATATTTATAAGCTTTAACAGTTGAGTTGTCAATTCAACCGCACCTGAAAGATACTTGCTTGGCAACAAAATATTAGTAGCAACGGTCATATGGAAGTGATGGTGGCAACGGAAATAATGATGGCAAAGCAACATAAGTAAAATAGCAAAAGCAAAGCAACTTGTGACCAGCACGATTAAAACATTGTAGGCTAGGGAGATGGATGGTTGGTCATGGATGAGAGATATCATGTATTTAACTTGGTCCAAGGCACACAGAAAAGTAATGATCATCTAGCCAAATATCAAACATTAGGCATGTATCCCAAGGTAGTCGTGCGTGCTTGCAATAAGAACTTGCACAACATCTTTTGTCTACCATCCCGCTACCAATGGGGCCAAAAGGAACTTATGGAGATTAAGGTGCTCCTGTCAAAGAGCATCGGAACAAAGCATTAACAATCAATGGATACATTGAATCCTCAAATGATAGTCTATCCCCTTTGGTGTCCCAAGCTGTCACCATTGGGATCGCTGGTTTCGGACTATAATAGGTGCATACTACTCATAAATAGGATCAAGAACACAAATATATTCATGAAAACGTATGGTATTCAGATCTGAAATCATGGCACTCGGACCCTAGGTGACAAGCATTGAGATCAACAAGTAGTAGCAAAGATGATAAACACCATAGTAGATGATAGGCAACATGCCCCCAACAATGTGACGAACTATTACATGATCTAACTCATCCAATCCCTACCATCCCCTTCACATATAGCAGGGAATTACTCACACATGAGAGAGGAAGTCCTGGAAGGGTGATGGAGTAGCGGTGATGATGACGATGGCGACGATTTCCCCTCTCCGGAGGCCAAGGCAGCCTCCAGATTAGCTCTCCCGGAGAAGAACCGAGGGTGGTGGCAGCTCCGCGTCAAGAATTGGCGAAACGACTTTTGTTCTAGGATTTCTACGTCACGGGTAAAAATAGGAGCCAAGGTAGGGCACGAGAGGAGGTGGGACCCACCTAGGCGGCCGCCCTACACGGCCAAGGGGCAGGCCGCGCCACCAGGTCGCCTAGGTCAAGGGTTCCTCCTGGTGCGTGTATTTTCTCTACTTTTTATTGGAATTTTCCGGGACGCCTAAAAATCCATTTTCCTGCACACAAGATAACCATACAGGCAGGTCTATTGAAAACAGCATCAGTCCGGGTTAGTTTCCTTCAAATCATGCAAGAATGAGGCCAAAACAATAGCAACAGTGTTTGGAAAAGTCGATACGTTTGAGACGTATCACTAATGCACGGGCCATTGATCTACAACATAAATTTGCAAAGATTACTTAGACTATGTTCAAGATAATTGAGTTTAGTTAATCATATTATTAATAAACTCCCACTCAAATTGACATCCCTGTAGTCATTCGAGTGACACATGATCCAAATTCACTAACTCAAGTTCGATCATCACGTGAGTTGAGTTAGCTTCAATGGTGTACATCTCTATGTTGATCATATCTACTATATGACTCATATTCGACCTTTCGGTCTCTTGTGTTCCCAGGCCACGTCTGTACATGCTAGGCTCGTCAAGTTTAACCCGAGTGTTCCGCGTGTGCAACTGTTTTGCACCCGTTGTATGTGAACGTAGAGTCTATCACACCCGATCATCACGTGGTGTCTCGAAACGATGAATTGTCGTATGATACGCCTCCGTCGTATCTACTTTTCTGAACTCTTTTGCCCTTGTTTTGGACTCTAATTTGCATGATTTGAATGGAACTAACCCGGACTAACGCTGTTTTCAGCAGAATTGCCATGGTGTTGTTTTTGTGCAAAAATAAAAGTTCTCGGAATGACCTGAAAATTTATGGAGCATTTTTCTGTAACTAATGAAAAATACCTGCGCAAAGATCCACCGGAGGAGGTGAGCCAGTGGGCCACAAGCCCAGGAGGCGCGACCACCCCCCTGGTCGCGCCTACCAGGCTTGTGGGGCCCATGTTGCTCCACCGCCTCCAATCTCAGCTCTATTTAGTACGTCTCGCCCGGAAAAAAATCAAGGTGAAGAGTTCATCATGTTTTACGATACGGAGGCGCCGCCACCTCCTGTTCTTCATCTGGAGGACAGATCTGGAGTCCGTTCTGGGCTCCGGAGAGGGGAAATCAACGCCATCGTCATCATCAACCTTCCTTCATCGCCAATTCCATGATGTTCTTCACCGTTCGTGAGTAATCTCATCGTAGGCTTGCTGGACGGTGATGAGTTGGATGAGATCTATCATGTAATCGAGTTAGTTTTGACGGGGATTGATCCCTAGTATCCACTATGTTCTGAGATTGATGTTGCTACTACTTTGCCATGCTTAATGCTTGTCACTAGGGCCCGAGTGCCATGACTTCAGATCTGAACCTATTATGTTGTCGCCAATATATGTGTATTTTAGATCCTATCTTGCAAGTTGTAGTCACCTACTATGTGTTATGACCCGGCAACCCCGGAGTGGCAATAGCCGGAACCACTCCCGGAGATGACCATAGTATGAGGAGTTCATGTATTCACCAAGTGTTAATGCGTTGGTCCGGTTCTTTATTAAAAGGAGAACCTTAATATCCCGTAGTTTCCATTAGGACCCCGCTACCACGGGAGGGATGGACAATAGATATCATGCAAGTTATTTTCCCTAAGCACGTATGACTACATACGGAATACATGCCTACATTAGATTGACGAACGGGAGATAGTTACTTATCTCTCCGTGTTATAGTTGTTACATGATGAATCACATCCGGCATAATCATCCATCACCGATCCAATGCCTACGCGTCTTTTACTACTGGTCCTTGCTACGTTACTTTGTTGCTGCTACTGTTACTCTGCTGCTACTGCTGTTACTTTGCTGCTACTGGTTACTGTTGCTACTGCTGCTATCACCCTACTTTGCTACTGATACTTTGCTGCAGACACTAAATCTTTCAGGTGTGGTTGAATTTACAACTCAGCTGCTAATACTTGAGAATATTCTTTCGCTTCCCCTTTAGTCGAATCAATAAATTTGGGTTGAATACTCTACCCTCAAAAACTGTTACGATCCCCTATACTTGTGGGTTATCAAGACATTTTTCTGGCGCAGTTGCCGGGGAAGCACAGTTAAATTCTCTGAGTCACTTGGGATTTACGTTTGCTGGTCACTATGAGGAATCCGATTGATCCAAGAACTAAAGTCTTGCCCTCAACTATGAGGACAGGTAAGGAACTGTCATCTAGCTCTGCACTTGATTCACCTTCAGTTATGAGTACGTTTGTGACACCACCTCCTCCTAGAAATCTTGATATGTCGCATGTGTTTGATGATGCTACTTCTGCTGCCTATGATGCTTATGATGATGATATGCCTGATACTGCTTTGCCTGATGATGCTATGTCTGATACTGCTTTTCCTGATGATGCTATGCTTGATACTGCTTTGCCCCTTGGTGCATTCCTTGATGCACAAATTGCTAGAGTTGTTGCTGGATGTGATGATACTTCTGAAACTGTTGATACTATTGAAGTAGAACTTGCTATTATGCCTGAATTGCCTGTTATGCCTGAGCGTTATGTTATGGAGGGAGAGATAGCTGAGGATTTTCTTGCATGTAAGGATAGCTATGATGTTGAGAATTTACTACGCAAGTGGAAAGAAAAATCTCTGAACGCTAGGACGAAATACGACCCGAAGTTTGCTACTTCGCCTATCTTTGTGACCGATAAGGATTATGAATTCTCTGTCGACCCTGAGTTAATCACTCTGGTCGCATCTGATCCTTTTCACGGTTATGAGTCTAAAACGGTTGTAGCCCATCTTACCAAACTGCACAATATAGCCACCCTATTCACTAGTGACCCCAAGATCCGCCACTACTATATCCTCAAGCTGTTTCCTTTCTCGCTAAAGGATGATGCTAAGACCTGGTTCACTTCTCTTGATCCTGGTTGTGTGCGTAGCCCCCAGGATATGGTCTACTACTTTTCTGAAAAATATTTCCCTTCCCATAAGAAGCAAGCTGCCTTGCGGGAGATATACAACTTTGCTCAAGCTGAAGAAGAGAGTCTCCCACAAGCTTGGGGGAGGCTCGTCTAGCTGCTGAATGCTTTGCCTGATCACCCTCTTGAGAAGAATGAAATACTTGATATCTTCTTTAATGGACTTACCGATGCTTCTTGAGACCACCTAGATAGTTGTGCTGGTTGTGTTTTTAGGGAACGAACCGTAGAACAAGCTGAGATTCTATTGAATAACATCTTGTGCAATGAGAATGCTTGGACTATTCCCGAACCACCTCCGAAGCCAACTCCGAAGAAAAGAGGTATTATATTCCTCAGTCCTAAAGATATGCAAGAAGCCAAGAAATCTATGAAAGAGAAATGCATTAAATCTGAAGATGTCAAAAATCTACCACCTATCGAAGAGATCCATGGTCTTGATAACCCGATACATGTAGTAGAAGTAAATTCTCTGCATAGATTCGATGAGAGTGATATTCCTTTTGATAAACCTGCTAGCTTATGCCTGGATGAATTTGATAACTTTGTTGCCAAACAACAAAGCTCCAATGATTATGTTAGCAGACAATTGGACCAGAATACTCGTATGCTTAGTCATTTAAGTGCTTGTGTGGACAGAACCGTCAATGATCTTAAGCTCTTGAGTAAACATGCCTCTATGGTTACTACTCAGGTAGAACAAGTACTTCAAGCTCAGAATGACTTGCTCAATGAGTTGAATGACAATTCTGTTAGAGTCGTCACTAGAGGCGGTAGAATGACCCAGGAACCCTTGTATCTTGAGGGTCATCCGAAGAGAATTGAACAAGATTCTCAAGGAGTTAGCACTGATGCACCTAGTCATCCTAGAAAGAAGAAGAAAGATGATAGGAACCTGCACGCTAACAACCCTGTTATTGCTACACCTGAGAGTCCTAACGATGTCTCTGTTTCTGATGCTGAAACACAATCTGGTGATGAACATGAGCCTAATGATAATATCAATAGTGATGTTCATGAAGATGCTCAACCTAGCAATGAAAAGGATGTGGAGATTGAACATGATCTTGATAACCCACGGCCTAAGAATAGAAGATACGATAAGAATGACTTCGCTGCTAGGAAGCACGGTAAAGAAAGGGAACCATGGGTTCAGAAACCCATGCCCTTTCCTCCCAAACCATCCAAGAAAAAGGATGATGAGGATTTTGAGCGCTTTGTTGAAATGATTAGACCTGTCTTTCTGCAAATGCGTTTGACAGACATGCTCAAAATGTCTCCGTATGCTAAGTACATGAAGGATATTGTGACTAATAAGAGGAGGATACCTGAGGTTGAGATTTCCACCATGCTTGCTAACTATACCTTCAAGGGTGGAACTCCTAAGAAACTAGGTGATCCCGGTGTGCCCACTATACCTTGTTCCATTAAAGGAAACTACATTAGAACTGCGTTATGCGACCTTGGAGCCGGTGTTAGTGTTATGCCTCTCTCTCTTTATCGTAGACTTGAACTGGATAAGTTGACACCCACTGAAATCTCTCTGCAAATGGCCAACAAATCAACTGCTTTCCCCATCGGCATTTGCGAGGATGTGCCTGTTGTGGTTGTTAACGTCACTATCTTAACAGACTTTGTTATCTTGGATATTCCCGAGGATGATGCCATGGCGGTCATCCTCAGAAGACCCTTTTTAAACACCGCAGGGGCTGTTATAGATTGCAACAAAGGCAATGTCACTTTCCATGTCAACGGTAATGAGCATACGGTGCACTTTCCGAAGAAACAATATCGAGTACATTGCATCAATGCTATCAAAAAAACTTCATCGATTCTTATTGGGAGCTTTCAATGCCCTATTCCTCCTATTAAGATGAAGTATGATTCGCTAGTTGGGGAGATACACATCCCCATTGAGGTGACCTAGTGACTATTCGAAAATTCTCCGTTCTCTTTTGCGATTCAAGAAAGTTTGTCAAGGAGACTTGATCAACCTCATTGACGGATTTCTTTCGATGACCATGAGATGCATGAATCAAGGAGTCACAAACCTCTGTTCCAAGCTTTCACCTTCGGTTGCTTAGAAGAAAAATGATAGATTTAGTTTAGTTTTCCCTGTTTTCTATTTTAGTGTCCCGTAGGAAAGTACCCCAAAAATAAAAGTTCTCCGAACGTCCTGAAAATCAAGTATGATTTTTTCTGGATTTTTTGAAAAATACTAGGACGAAGAGCTAGTCTGGGGGCTACACGAGTGGGCCACAAGCCCTAGAGGCGTGGGCACCCCCCTGGTCGCGCCTACCTGGCTTGTGGGGCCCACGTGCACCCCCTCCACTCATTCTAGCTCTCATCCACTTCTCCTACCTCCAGAAAAAATTGTTTCGCAGCTCAAACCCGTGTTCTTGCTCCTCTTGCTGGGATTTTTGATCTCTTTTCTCATAGCACCATTCTCCGAACTGTTTTGGGGAAATTACTCCTTGGTAAGTGACTCCTCCATTGGTCCAATTAGTTTTTTCTCTAGTGCCTTATACTTCGCGTATTTTTGCTGCCTTGGTGACCCTGTTCTTGAGCTTTGCATGCTAATTTATCTGGTCCCAAGTAGTTTTGATGTGTAATATGGCCTCTAGGCACTTGTGGGAGTAGTTGTTATAAGTTTTGTTGAGCCTTGTTCACTTTTCCTTAGAGTCACTAAAAATTTCAGAAATTTTCAAAGATATGAAAAGGAAAAGATCAGGAGGTTCTTAAGAGGCTCTTCAAGCCATGACCCCAAGGATGATGGGAGTGAGAAGAAGCCCAAGTATTCGGTCCCTTGAGTCGCAGAAGTTCGAGCGTGCGAGTGGCCAAGTGATGTGTTCTTACGCGACGCTGGAATTTATGAGGACTTCTACCACTTGGTGGAGAACGCAGGCCTTACCATCTTCGTTGAAGATAAGTGTCTGCAATACCTCCTCCTCACTAATATCTTCGTACAAAGCTTTAACTTCTATCCGAGGAAGAATCCTCCTATGGTTGAGTTCAAACTTTATGATATCCCCCAGCGCATGTCACTCCAGGATTTTTGCAATGTTTGCAAATTACCTTACGTTGGGATATTCATGAACCTCGTCCACGGGGCTTGGAAGCTTTCATCGATACAATTGTTGTAGGAGAGGAGAGAGGAGTGTATTGCGCTAGAGCTGCTAGCATTCATTTTCCCGTGCTTCGGTACTTCTCACTATTTGTGGGAAAATGTTTGATTGGCCGTGGGAAAGCTGGGTCCCTTAGCTCCCCAGATCTTGCGGTCTTGCGCGAAGCCCTTTATAACGATAAAACTTATAGCTTGGGCGCTATAGTAGCTCAACGGTTGAACATGAACCGTTCTAAAGGCATTGTCTATGGAGGTATCTATGCTACCCGTCTTGCTAGACACTTTGAGATACCTATTAGACTGGACGAGGAAGAAGAGATTCTTCTTCCCGAGAGATATCTAGATTATGATAGCATGGTTCGCCATGACTTTCTTGATAGAGATATAAATAGAAGGATGATTTATAACCTGGTATTTAGTCAGGGTACTCGTGAGACTATTACTTTGCCTGCTCCTTCTTTGTTCAATCTTCATGCAGGCAGGTACATTATTATGCCCTCGGACATCTACGCATATTGGGACTTAGCCCAACCACAGGTGCTCGTGCCCGAGCCACCAGTCGAGTACCAGACGCCAGTTTATCAGTGGGAGCCAGAGGAGCTCACACAGCAGTGGCATCCTCAGTCCACTCCGGAGTACCCCAGAGCTGGTTATTTCCCTCCTTGGGAGTAGACCAACTTAGGCCAAAAGCCTAAGTTTGAGGGAGTACGTGTTTCTCACCGACTTTACATTCTTGCTTATGCTTTCACTTTGTTCGTCGGTGTTCACACTTTGCCACTGTACCATCCATGCTAGTTTATTTTCTTTTTCTCGTTTTCTTTTCGTGTGTGTGTCTAGTTTGAGAAAACCCAAAAAGATTTTCTTTTCTTCTTTTGCTTGTTGGGAGCTTTCCCGTGTAAATAGTTTTCTTTTTCTTTGGGTCAAGGTAGAAGACCATGGTTACAATGTTTAGTGGCTCTCGCATGCATACCTATTTAGCTATCATAGAGCCATATTACTTTGTAAGTGACTGAGCCTGGAAAAGCTGGTATGAACTCGATCTATTTTGTTTTGTGTAAATATGACTAGCTCATCATGCCTAATTCAGCTTTGTTGTGAGAGAAACATGTTTTCAATGACAACTTAGAGATCATAGTTGCTGATGCCATGCTTAATTAGCTAGGAGCTTATAGTGGTTTATCTTGGTTGACAACATGAATTTTGAGATGACTATGATGTAGTATGATAGGATGGTATCCTCCTTTGAATGATTCAAAAGGCTTGACTTGGTGCATGTTCACGCATGTAGTTGAAACAAAATCAACATAGCCTCTATGATATTCATGTTCATGGTGATTTATTGTAGCGACCCGACTCAAAATGAGTCAAGCCTCTGTGTATCTGTGCCATCCCTGGATCAGTATGCTGGCACACACAATACATCAATGTATATATCAAAGTGCAATCACATGTAAATAGCGTAGAACTGATATGTACCTTAAATATTTCAGCGGAAGCAGTCAAGGGAGTGGAGTCCCAATAAACACCAACGGCAAGTTGAGTGTAGACCGTAACCCTGAATCGTACTCTTACTCGTCGAAGAAGAAAAATATTTGCAACATAAGACGTTGCAGCCGTGTAGGTCAGCATAATGAATATGCTGGCAAGTCACATATGAGAGGGGGTAAAATATCATCTATACTATATGCATATATGGCAGGTGGTGTTGTAAGTTTTAGCGTAAAGCAAATTTTCTCCTACAACAAGAGGGGCTAAAAGCAAAATATTACTACGCTGTTGGTTGTTAATGAGATGGTTCCGCCAACCAGTTCTCATACCCGAGTTGTCAATAATTCCCACATCAATATTATTATTTGTGTTGAGAATTTCAGATAACTTCAGTTCCTTTGGCTCAAGTTGTCCATGACCGTGGACACGGCTAATCGATTAGGTTTGAGTACTCTGCAGAGTTTTGCACACGTTCCCCACAAGATTTTATCGCCTCCGTGTATGTCCTCGCACTTCAGGGTGTTTGAAGACCGGATGATCAAAACATGGTCTTTCAACGGGTCCCTCTGAATCCCTGTCGGTGCCCATCCAATACTACCGTTCTTCTACATCTGCTAGCACCGCCTGTCCAGAGTCGCCGCGTTGTCCAACCAAGCGAGAGCCCATAATGACTTGTGGCTGTGCAGGTAAGCCTTGGGTCTTGAAAATATCCGTCCGTCTCTTTGAGCCTGGGTGAAGCTTTCCGCAGGATGTCATGGCATCTCCAGCATCCCGGGTCATCCACTGGGTTCTCCAGGGAGCCGATCAACCGTCCTTCACCCAGAGTTGCATTGCGTCCGGGGTCTTGAAAATCTTGTCTTAACCGGTCTTGATTATTTAATCAACCTTGCATCACTCGTGTTATGCACTCAACCAAAATCCCGTCTACTCAAGCATAGCAATATGAAATTTGTCGTCCCGGGGCCAAGTATTGGGGTTGTTGTGTGCCTACCACATGATACTACAACCTTTACTAAAATTTCCAAGTACCTAAGCAGCATGCAATTGGGCATAGGATGGTAGAACTACGATGCATAAAACATAGGTGATAGTATGATCAAAATGACTTGCCTGCTATTACTTGATGAAGATAGTCGCTCTCAAAATCCTGATAATTCTACTCGCCACACTCCGAGCAATCTATCGTAAACGAATAGCATTCAATAAACATTCATGCCAAAAAGGAAGAACCAAAAGAACATAAGAACAAAACATGTCTTTGTGCAAAATAACAACATACTAAGGTTTAATAAAAAAAATTAGGTTCTAAGTGTGTTGTAAAGTGAAGGTGCATGAATGAGATCAAAAGAGTTAATGGACGAGGAACCATTGCTATATAAGCTCGACTTGCATACACTATGGGAGATGATCAAAAATATTGGGAGAACAACATGAATGTTGTTTGACAAATAGAATAAGGCATAAGAATTTATTTGTAGAAATAATTTCTTGAAATGGAGCACTACAACGCAAGTTATAGCGAATTGAAGTATGAATTAAATTTGCATTAAAAAGGTCAAGAGAAGTTAAACTGAAGTACGATGGTTATGTACAAAAATATATGACATGAGTGTTTAGGGGTGAAATGAATCAATTGAAAAGGTGCTACTGTTTGCAAGGTAAGATCAAATGAATGTTCGAATACAAATTTGAATCGCTCAAATTTGTAAGGTTCAAAGGTCGAAACTAATGATGTACTGGATATAGGAGATCAATGAGCGTGTAGAAAAAAGAATTACTATATTTGAAATAGCGGATCAAAAGATACAAATATTTGAATATAACATTGAATCGGCTTAGAACGATGTGAACACTTTTGGGCACTAATAGATAAATCTGATTTGATCAAAATTATAAGTTGAAAAGTTAAAACTAATGATACAAACAGGAAGATTACTTTGATACGAATCCGACGCAATTGGATTCATCTAAAACGGAGCTACGGATAAAAAGATATGATCAAAAGAAGTTTGAATATGAATATGAACAAATTTAGAAATTTGAAAATTTCGAAAAGTTGATATGATAGGTTCACAGGATAGGTGGGATCAAGACGAAACTCTAGGCGTTGGTTTCATCTAATTCGGATAAACGAGTAAAAAGTTATGGCTATTTGAAAAATCAGGGCCAAGCTGTTTTACGGAAGAAAAGTGCTATGTCTAAAAGAATTCTAGTACTAATGTGTAAATACGAAGACTGAATAATATGTCTAATTACTCTACCGTATACTAGTGTAGAAATACTAGTCTAGAAATAATAAACTACGGTAGTATAAAAAATACGAAGAGAAATACCTTTAGAATGCACAGTAAGAATTAATTCCAATGAGGAGACGACTTCGAGAAATCCCGCCGAAGAGAAAAGAATATTTTTATTTAATAAACCTAGTCAAACCAAAATATTGATTTAACCCGAAATAGACGATTTTTTGGATGCTCCCATGGATCTATATTTATAGGTGAAAGGGGGTCTAAAGGTCCATAGATAGGCAATGTGGGACTAAACATATACGTAATGTAGGCAAACTAGAAAACAAAAAGAAGAAGTGTCGCATGGGCCATGGATTCGGCCAGCCCCGGTGAGTAGTACGGCCAGGCGCGGCCCTCTATTTTTTTTCCGAACGTACAATTTTTTTAAAAACAAAGAAGAAAAAGATATAAATGAAAAAAAAAACATTTTATATAGGCAAATTATATATCAAAATTTTCAGAATAAAATTTTGTAAAACATGAACATATTTTCAAAACCAAAAAAATATATTTTTTAAAAAATTATTTTTTTGCAATAACTTTAAAATGAAAAGGAATTTGAATTTCGAATAAATTGCAAATACTTAAAATTTAAATCAAGACATTGTCTCTGATTTTGGAGGGTCATTTTCCTCCTCTCGTTTGATTTTTTTTTAATCAAAGGGTTTTGAAAATATTCAAACTCAAAATTGAAAAGGGATTCAAAATAGAAAATTTTGGGAAAGTCATTTTATTCCCTCTCATTTTTTTGAGAAGTTTCAAATTCCACTCAAGTTTCAATCACTCAAACAAACAAACAATCAATCTAATAATTATATTAACATTCCAAAATTTATAATTTTGGGATGTTACATTTATGTTCTACTCATGCCTGCACTCAATGTTAGTTAATCTCAATGCATTTTGATGACTATTGTCGCTCTCTAGTTGGTCGCTTTCGAGTCTTTTGCTAGCCTTCACTTGTACTAAGCGGGAATACTGCTTGTGCATCCACTTCCATAAACCCAAAGTTGTTCCATATGAGTTCACCATACCTACCTATATGCGGTATCTACCTGCCGTTCCAAGTAAATTTGCATGTGCCACTCTCTAAATCTTCAAGAAATAATCTGTTTTGCGTGTCCGAACCGCTCATGTGGTGACAGGGGGCTATCAGTATCTTTCATGGTAGGCGTGTTATCCTCGATATGTGTTTATTCACTATCATTCACGAGAAAGGGGTCGGTAGTTGGAATTCCCAGTTCCATACTCAAATCGAAAATATAATTGCAAACAAAACTCCCCAGGATTGATGTTGGTATGGACGGTACCCGAGGATTCGGCTAGCCGTGGAGTGTGATTGATTGGTGGTGGGGGAGTCAAAACTTTACTTCTTTGTTTAGGAACCGCCTATAGCATGTGTAGCGTGGAAGATGTTGAGAAAATCATTGCGTTGACAATGAAAGCATGACACCAAAAATTATTATCTCTGTTTTCAAAGCTTGAGCTCTGGCACCTCTGCAAATCAATGCTTCCCTCTGCGAAGGGCCTGTCTATTTATGTTACTGTTGAGTCATCCTCCTCTTACAAAAGCACCAATTAGAGAGCACCTGTGTCATTTTTATGCTTTGCATTTAACTGTGTTGAGTATGACACTCACTGGATCTTCTTTGCCATGAATTACAATGTTTAGTCAGCCCTTGGTCTTTGAAGGTGCTCTCCACTTATGTTTTGCGGTCTCAGAAAGAGCTAGCGAGATACCATCTGTTCGTACTGCTTCATGATTGTTTTGATTGAAGTGTTGACGTTCGAGACTTATTATTATTTGCTAGCTAGTTGATTATGCCATTGACATGAGTTTACTGTGAGACCTAGATGTCATTTGCTTATGTGGTTTGCTTGTGATCTTGCTCAAACCCTGGATATGAGTTAGACATAGTTGGAACAACAAGATCAAACAGAGTTCGTTAAAGTTTTTCTTTTGTCTCTTTCAGTTTGTCAACTGAATTGCTTGAGGACAAGCAAGACTTAAGCTTGGGGGAGTTGATACGCCTCCGTCATATCTACTTTTCCGAACTCTTTTGCCCTTGTTTTGGACTCTAATTTGCATGATTTGAATGGAACTAACCCGGACTAACGCTGTTTTCAGCAGAATTGCCATGGTGTTGTTTCTGTGCAGAAATAAAAGTTCTCGGAATGACCTGAAAATTTACGGAGAATTTTTCTGGAATTAATGAAAAATACCTGCGCAAAGATCCACGAGAGGAGGTGAGCCAGTGGGCCACAAGCCCAGGAGGCGCGGCCACCCCCCTGGCCGCGCCTACCAGGCTTGTGGGGCCCACGTTGCTCCACCGCCTCCAATCTCAGCTCTATTTAGTCCGTCTCACCCGGAAAAAATCAAGGAGAAGAGTTCATCACGTTTTACGGTACGGAGGCGCCGCCACCTCCTGTTCTTCATCTAGAGGACAGATCTGGAGTCCGTTTTGGGCTCCGGAGAGGGGAAATTGTCGCCATCGTCATCATTAACCTTCCTTCATCGCCAATTCCATGATGTTCTTCGCCGTTCGTGAGTAATCTCATCGTAGGCTTGCTGGACGGTGATGAGTTGGATGAGATCTATCATGTAATCGAGTTAGTTTTGACGGGGATTGATCCCTAGTATCCACTATGTTCTGAGATTGATGTTGCTACTACTTTGCCATGCTTAATGCTTGTCACTAGGTCCCGAGTGCCATGATCTCAGATCTGGACCTACTATGTTGTCGCCAATATATGTGTGTTTTAGATCCTATCTTGCAAGTTGTAGTCACCTACTATTTGTTATGACCCGACAACCCCGGAGTGACAATACCCGGAACCACTCCCGGAGATGACCATAGTATGAGGAGTTCATGTATTCACCAAGTGTTAATGCGTTGGTCCGGTTCTTTATTAAAAGGAGAACCTCAATATCCCGTAGTTTCCATTAGGACCCCGCTGCCACAGGAGGGATGGACAATAGATGTCATGCAAGTTATTTTTCCTAAGCACGTATGACTACATACGGAATACGTGCCTACATTAGATTGACGAACGGGAGCTAGTTACTTATCTCTCCGTGTTATAACTGTTACATGATGAATCACATCCGGCATAATCATCCATCACCGATCCAATGCCTACGAGCCTTTTACTACTGGTCCTTGCTACGTTACTTTGCTGCTGCTACTGTTACTCTGCTGCTACTGCTGTTACTTTGCTGCTACTGGTTACTATTGCTACTGCTGCTATCACCCTACTTTGCTACTGATACTTTGCTGCAGACACTAAATATTTCAGGTGTGGTTGAATTGACAACTCAGCTGCTAATACTTGAGAGTATTCTTTCGCTTCCCGTTGAGTCGAATCAATAAATTTGGGTTGAATACTCTACCCTCGAAAACTGTTACGATCCCCTATACTTGTGGGTTATCATCGCAATGGTGCACACTCGGGGAAAACACAATTTTATCTTGAAATTTTAGTGAAGGATCACCTTATAATGCTACCATCGTCCTAAGCAAAATAAGGTGCATAAAAGGATTAACATCACATGCAAATCACAAGTGACATGATATGGCCATGAACTTGTGCTTCTTGATCTCCATAACGAAAGCACCGACATGATATGCATCGTCATCGGCGCCACACCATGATATCCATCATTGTGCTGCCATCGAGGTTGTCGCGCTAACTAAGTTATTACTACTAAAGCTACGGAATAGCGATGAAGCAAAGCATCACCAAGCGTAAAATAATTAAAGACAATCCTATGGTTCCTGCCTGTTGCTATAGTATCGACGTGTCAGTCGATATTTAACTATTACAACATGATCATCTCATACATCAAATATATCATATCATGTCGTTGGCCATATCACATCACAACATACCCTGCAAAAACAAGTTAGACGTCCTCTAATTTGTTGTTGCAAGTTTTACGTGGTTGTTATGGGTATCTAGTATGATCACATCTTACTTACGTAAAACCACAATGGTGATATGCAAGTTTGCTATTTAACCTTCTCCATGGACCGCCTCGGTCAAATCTAATTCAACTAAAGTTGGAGAAACAGGCACCCGTCAATCATCTTTATGCATTAAGTTGCATGTTAGTCGATGAAACTGGTCTCCCGTAAGCGTACGAGTAATGTTGGTCCGGGCAGCTTCATCCAACAATACTGTTGAATCAAGAAAAGACTAAGGAGGGTAGCAATCTGAATATCAACGCCCACAAACTCCTTTGTGTTCTACTTGAGATGCCATCTACGCTTAGACCTAACTCTGATACCGCTATTGGGGAACGTTGCATGGGAAACAAAAAAATTCCTACGCACACGCAAGACCTATCCATGGTGATGATCATCTACGAGAGGGGAGATTGGAGGGAGGGGAAGGGTGGCGCCCTAGGGTTTGGACGGCGCAAGGGAGGAGGGAGGAGTCCTCCAACATAGTTTGGGGGAGGAGTCCCCTTCCCCAATTTGGTTTGGCCCCACCTCTCTTTCCTTCTTCCCTTTCAGCCGAATAGGCACCCTTGGGCTGGCCACCATCCCACCATGGGCTGGTGCGCCACCCTTGGGCCTGTTTGGTTCCCTTCGGGTGGGTGGCCCCTCCCGATGGAACCCCTCGTCACTCCCGGTACTTTACCAGAAATATCTGAAATCCTTTCGGAAGCCAAATGGATACTTCCTATATATCAATCTTCGTCTCCGGACCATTCCGGAAACCCTCATGACGTCCGGGACTGCGAACAACATTCGGTCACCACCATACATAATTCAACTATACCGAAAATGTCACTGAATCTTAAGTGTGCACACTCTGTGGGTTCAAGAACTATGCACACATGACCTATGAGACTTTCCAGTCAAGACCTGGATGTCCATATTGGCACCTACATATTCTACAAAGATCTTTATTGGTTGAACCTCTATGTCAAGGATTCAGTTAATCCCGTATAACATTCCCTTTGTCATTCGGTATGTTACTTGCCCGAGATTCGATCGTCGGTATCTCTATACCTATTTGAATCTCGTTACCGGCAAGTCTCTTTACTCGTTCCGTAATACAAAATCCCGTGGCTAACTCTTTAGTCACATTTCTTGCAAGGCTTGGTGCGATGTTGTATTACCGAGTGGGCCCCGAGATACCTCTCTGTCATATGGAGTGACAAATCTCAGTCTTGATCCATGCTAACTCAACGAACACCTTCTGAGATACCTGTAGAGCACCTTTATAGTCACCCAGTTACATTACGATGTTTGATATACACAAGGTATTCTTCCGGTGTCACTGAGCTACATGATCTCATGGGAACATATACTTGACATGCAGAAAACAGAAGCAATAAAACGACACGATCACATGCTATGTTGATAATTTTGGTCTTGTCCATCACATCATTCTCCCAATGATGTGATCCCGTTATCAAGTGACAACCCTTTTCTATGGCTAGGAAACCTTTTACCATCTTTGCTCAACGAGCTAGTCTACTAGAGGCTTACTAGGGACAGTATGATGTCTATGTATTCACACATATATCTGAGTTCCTATTCAATACAATTCTAGTATGGATGGTAAACGATTATCTTGAACAAGAAAATATAATAATGATTGTTTTATTATTGCATCTATGGCATATTTCCAACATCCGCGGCGATGCAAATCATGTTCAAAATTGATCCAAAAATGGATTTGCAAGCGGACAAAAAACGGTCACGCGTCTGCTTGGATCAGCGCGTTGAATCAACTTTTTGCTCACGTAGATCCGAACAGATGACGGCGAATGAAATGAATCGTCCCGTTTAAGTTGCGCTTAGCATATTTGTTTAACCAAAAGGAGAACAAACTAACGAGACATATGCATTAATCGATCAAGATCGATCGAGGATGGTTAGTCCTTGCTTCCTCACAGAATAAATAAAATTATGCTAAAGTAATAAGAGTATTTACAGCCGGCCCCGTCAAATGACCCTTCATATGTTTGCGGACATGTTCGCGGACGCGTCCGATGTGTGACCGGACAAAAGACATTAAAAAAAGACCTAACTCAATCCCTCATATCATTCAGGTTGTCCGTGAATTCTCATATTCATCTCAAATATGAAAAGGATATGTTGGCTCGCGGACACGCCGGTCGGTCTGTCACATAGGACGCGACCTCATCCTTGACCATATTTTTTATTCATTTTTTTCTTTCTCTCTTCCTTTCCATCAATTACGTGCAAATAACCAAACAAATGTAAAAAAATGAAAAGTACAGTTACGTGACAGACAAATATGAAACACGTCTGGTCAATGATCAGACGCGTTCATGAAAGTTTAGAAGGTTATATTTTCAATGTCCAACTATAGATGCGCTAATCCCTGACTGCATGCATGGCGGTGCATGCCCAACTTTCAGCCAACCTCGCAGCCATGCGCAGCCTGCCGTGGCCCGCGCACTGCGCCCAATCGTTTGTGCCGACGGCACGCGGAGAGGCCGGCCGGGGTGCCACGGTGGTGGTCGTTTCTTCGTCTCCTGCGGAAGTGTCCGTCTATATTTTGCTGGAGTGATTCGTCCATGTGCATGCCAAATGCAGTCAATCAATCAAATCACAAAAAGAATTTAAACCGAACCAACTTTGGCGTGTCATCAGATTCAACACCCAGCGCTGCCTGTTCTTTTGATGGCTTTTAAAATAAATTGAAATAAACTATTCTACCCAGCTTATTTTAAAAACCCAATCAAATTAAAAAAATAAAGTCTACTAATTAAAATTTGACTAGTAGGCTTTTAAAAGAATATTTGATTGGGCTTCTACTCCCTCCGTCATAGTTTATAAAGCATGCGCGTGTATTTAGGTCATCAATTCGACTTATATAAAATATAGTGTTTAACCTAAAAATTATATCATTAGAAAATAAAACATCTAAAGTTTTTAATAATACATTTTTTGTAATATATGTCTCTCATTAAGTTGATCGAATTGACGACCTAGATAAATGTGCTGAATTTATAAACTGAAACGGAAGGAGTAAAATAAGCTGGATAGAAATAACTTATTTTAAAAGCTCAAAAAAGCCAAAGAAACTGGGCCTTATAAGACGGCGTGCCGTCACTCGTTGGACGTTTTTGACCGCCGTATTGAGCGCCCGTCACATCTTGAGACTGAGTATATACCAAAAAAAACTACCACATTACATGCTAGTGTTATAAAAAAAACTATCATTTTTTAATTTTTCAAAAATCTATCATAAAACTGATTTTCTGTTTCAAAAAACCCAAATAACCACATTGTTTAGAATTGATCAGCTTTTGACAGATCAGGTCTGCTCCTAACTAAACTGCTAGTTGACTTTTTATTTGACCGTTAACTGACGTGTGAGACCCACATGTCAGCTCTTTTTTCCTCCTTTTCTCTTCTCTCCAAGAGCACCAACAAGGGCCGGCCACAATGTCATGCCGGCAGCAGCGGTGTGCAGCAACGGCAAGCGCCGACGAGCAACAGTAGAGTCGTAGCCGCGGGGAGCAATAACGGCGGCGAGCAGCATCAGCCGCGAGCAGCCGCAGCCGCGGTAGCGGAGAGCAGCATTAACAGAACCGTAGCCGTGGGGAGCAACAACGACGGCAGGCAGCAGCAGCCGCGAGCAGCCCCACAGGCGGCGGGCAGCCGTAATGGTGGCATGGAGCAGCCAAGGACAATTCTAGTGTGCAAGCCATGGGGACAGCTGCCGGCCCGCACTTAATTTTCAGTGTCCTTAGACTGCCAGGGTGTATGATAGCTAGTAACATAGTCTTGAAACAGCAAACATGGTGATGTAACAAGTAATTAAAGAAGAAAGAGAGAATTAGAATAACATAGGTAGATATCGTAACATGTTAAATGCTATGCTACTATGTGTCATGCATGTCAATAAATGAGATCACCTATAATACTAGTTTATGTTACTGTACACTATGAAGGTAGTATCATATAATAGTAACATATGCATGATACTAGTATATGTTACTCTCCACTATGAACAGTCTTATAATATGCCAAGCAAAATAGTGGTTTGCCTCACTTAGCAATGAATTTTTTCCCCATTTAACACATCTTTGCCCCCTGAAATTCAGTTTTACATCCGTCGCTGGTAGCAGGGCCCGCAAGCAACACGCAGCAACATGGAGAAGCGGTGGTGACAGGTAGCAGCAGGGAGCAGCGCCGGCGAGCAGCAGCAGCGCGCAGCTTCCGACCATGGCGACGTGTGACGAGATCGAGACAGAGCACAAGGACCCGATTGCTTTTTTTAAAACTAACGGAGACCCGATTGCTTTTTTTACAAAATTTATAGGGACCATTTTTGCTTTTTCTGTAAGGACACACACATGGGCTTCATATGTTATATAATGGTCAACTAAGGGTTCAATATAACGGTGACCTCACGAGTGGACCTCCCCTGTTATAAACACGGATAAAACTTAACGCTTCGGTAACTACGATTTTTTGGAACGACGAACCAAATTTATGGTAGATTTTCAAAAATTGCATTGACGAGTCCGTACAAATGCATCCAGCGACATCACCATGGCGCCGCCACGAGCGCTAGATGGAAGCGCAGCATCCACTGGCGCCACCATGCATGTATGTAGTTCCTGTCATGCGATTTGTTCTCAGGTAGTGTCTATATGCTGATAACGTGTTAGAACAAAACGAGATTGAATGAAAGTGAATGAATGATTAGTCCTGATTTTTATTGATTTACAAGTATATATACATTTGAAAGAGATGTGAAAAAAAGATATTTGTTCGGAGGCATCTCTTGAGCCTATTGACAATAAAAAGAAAAGACATGACTGTTTCAGATTGGACACGTCTTTTTGCTAATGACTATTCATCAATTAACATGTGCTAATTAATACTCCCTCCGTTTCTCAATATAAGTCTTTTTGAAGTTTTTAGTGAAAAATTACATACAGATGTATATAGACATATATTAGAATATATATTTACTCATTTTATTCCGTATGTAGTTTTCTAGTGAAATCTTTAAAAGCACTTATATTTAAAAACGGAGAGAGTAATAGGCATGTGCTAACTAATTTCTAACCATTTCAATTCCTCCGTCGATGTAGCACTTCTTTCTGGTAGCAAAAGTAGAACACGGTGACAATCGGGGTCTCTTTGCTGATTACTAAGAGCAACTTTAGCAGACCCCGCATCCCGCCGGTCCATAAAACGCGTTTGAAGTTCGCACAAAACAGCTTTTACGGTCTGGGCCGGGCTGGCACAGATGCACACCCCTCAAACGGATCCGTAAAAAAGTATATTCGCGGAATATATTTTTTTACGGGTCGGGTTTACGGGGTCTGCTATTTGCACCGCTGCATCCTGCATATCATCAGCCCGCAAATATCAAATACAACATAATTCAACAATTGAAAACAAACTGAATTATTCAAATCAAACATAATACAATAATCATCCGCATTACAAATAATTACTCAAATAACCGTAGCAAACTTAAATAGTGCAATACAAAACTTGTCATGAATACAAATGGGTACAAAAATAAGTCACTGTCCAGCCCTTTGCCAATGGTGCTCAATGAGATCTTCCTGAAGTTGAAAGTGGGTGTGTGCATTTTCAATCTCCTTGTATGTCTTAAGAAAAGCTCTAATGCGGTTTGGGTCTCTAGCTTGTTTGACACGGCTAGCCACATTGTCGTAAAAGAATTCTAAGTTCAATCCTCTCTCATCTTCAAGAATCATATTGTGCAGGATAACACATCATGTCATGATGTTCTTCAAGGTTTTCTTATCCCAAAAACGAGCAGGACCACGGACAATGGCAAACCTAGATTGCAAAACATCGAATGCTCTTTCAATGTCTTTGCGGGGTGCCTCTTGCACCCTTGCAAATTCACATTGTTTTTTTGTTTTGGTTTCTTTGATGCTCTTGACAAATGTGCACCAAGGAGGGTATATACCATCTGCAAGATAGTACCCCTTTGTGTATTCATGCCCATTGATAGTGTAGTTGCAAGCAGGAGCATCACCACTAGCAAGCCTAGCAAACAAATGAGACCGTTGCAACACATTGATATCATTGAGAGTGCCCCCGCATGCCAAAAAAGCAATGCCAAATCCATAAATCCTCGGATGCTACGGTCACTAGCACAATTGTTGCATCACGAGACTTGCCACAATACATTCCTTGCCAAGCCTTGGGTCAATTTTTCCAATTCCAATGCATACAATCAATGCTACCTAGCATGCCAGGCCAACCTCTCCTCTCATTAGATGCCATCAATTTTCTTTGTGTCATCTTCATTGGATGCCCGAAGATACTCAGGACCGAAGACACGGATGATCACTTTCGCAAATCTACGCACAGACTTAATTGTGGTATCTTCACCAATGCGAAGATACTCATCGGCATAGTCAGCCGGAACGCCATATGCAATCACCCGCATAGCTGCGGAGATTTTTTGATATGCACTAAATCCCTTTAAGCCCGCGGCATTCCTTCTTTGAGTAAAATATCGGCAATTTGCCTCGCAAGCTTGAACAAGTTTCACAAAGAGGGATCGGCGCATTCGGTACCTTCTCCGGAAGAGGTGCGGAGGATATGTAGGATTCTCTGCGAAATAGTCTTGCATCAACATCTCATTCCCAAGATGGTGATTCCGAGGAATGCACAAACGCCCGACAGTCGATCCTCGCCTCCTCTTCCGGTTCTCGTCTTCATGCTCCTTCACGGCAAGCGCCATGACTAATGTTTGCTGCCGAAAGTTCGCAAGCATGGTCTCAACATCCGAGGCGTCCGAATCGGACGAATCGGATAGTAAGAACTTCTCGCACGGGGTCAACTCCATCTTCTCGCACAGCTCGCAAAAATCACAAAAAGGGACTAACCGGTGGCGGGTGATCCCGGGCGGCGACGAGGGGGTGTGCTCTACGGTGGTCGATCCCCGGCGGCGGCGGCGGCGGGGGGCGACTCTTCTTGCCGGATCCGGAGGGGCGGTGAAGTGACTCACCTGCAGATATGGCCGGAATCGCCGGCGGCGGGGCGGGCGGAAGCAAGGGCGGGGCGGCGGCGGAAGGAGGGGGAAAAGAGCGCGGGCTGAAATGTCCCTCCCGCCAACTGCCTCTGTGTGATGCACGGCACCTCAGCCGCGAGGGAGAAACCCGTGTTTTCCCGGGTTGGGGTCGAGAATTTGCCGTGCCCCCCAAAAATATTTGCAGACGGGGGCGGGATGCGGGGTCTGGTCGGGTCGGCTTTTAGGCCCGTATCCGCATTTTGGCGGTTATTTTACGGGACGGGGGTGGATGTGGGGTCTGTTAGAGTTGCTCTAATGAGACAGTGTCGTCACTCCTGTCGAATAGGGGTAGTGAAGCACGGACGGCCTCCCCCTGGGCCCCGGACCGCGATGAGGACATGATGGCAAAGCCAACCAGCTGAGCACAGAGTTTCATTGGCTCGCCCGTAACTAGTTTCCCGTCCAGTCCAGAGGGGCCCCCGGTACAGACGCCGACGCAGACGCATCGCATGCACACTCGAGCGGCTTCTTCCATGGCTTGGATGATTTTGCTACTTGTCCAATAGCTCCTCCGTGTGTACTCGTGTATTTGGTGGGCTGTTCCGGTCCTAAATTTTGTTGAATAGGAGCATCTCTCGCAAAACATGAACAATTGTGACATGTAAACGTGTTTTACAGTTCGACGTTTAGATTTTGGAGGGTTAAATATTGCGCTGCAGAACAAACCCCGTATAATCGAACTATATAATTTCAAAAAAAGCATTCATGGACGAATTTGGAAACACGCTTCATTCAGATTTTATACATAGTAGACGATCATACATACTAAGGGGGGTAGAGGTAAGCTATCCTACTGGAGCTCACCGAAGCTACTATATCCTACCGCACTACGCAAAATCAAGCTTACCGAAGTCAAGCTCGTGCGGTAGTAGATGCGCAGTGCGCTCAGCCGTCGTCCTCGTCGGAGGAGAGCTCGACGTAGATTCGCTCCTCGCAGTCGCTTCACGGGGCCACTCCTCCACCTTCTGGCTGAAGGCGAGGGCCGACACGACACCCTGCTCGTAGAGCACTGTGACGATCTCATCCTTCCTCCAGAGGCGCTGTTGGTCCCCTTCCGCCTCCCGCGCACTCCGCGCCAGCAGCGCGGGCAAAAGGATGTCCACCTCCACCGGGGGGTGGAAATCCTCCAGTCCGACGACGGCCCCGGCACGTCGCTCCGGCACCAGCTCGGCCTTCGGCTCCTCGATCTCGTGAAGCTCCATCTTCACCGGCGCGAGCTCCTCGATCTCCCTCTTCAGCGGGGGAGGGAGGTGCGCGAGCGCGGGCTCGAGGCCTCGAAGGAGCTGTAGGAGAAGAGCCGGCCGTGCGCGCGGTCGTACTTCTCTGTCTCGCGACGGCGACGGCGCCAGGCCCCACAGCGTGTACCGACTGATGACGCTCTTCCGGGTGGCGTCAGATCTAATGCAACAAGCCCTCTTGGGGTCTTCATTCCTACGGCCACCGGAGTTGGCCATCAAAAGGCGGTGGAATGGAGCGGCTACGCGGCAGAACGGAGGCGGGCGGCGGTGGATTGGAGGCGCTAGCGGTGAGGTGGGGGAACTTTTTGTGGCGGTGGAGGGATAGTGTTTCGAACCGCATCCAGCGGTCGAACCCGCAAATATAGCGGTCGAGCGCTCGCGTTTACGAGGCATCGCAAAAGTTTTACGGGCCGGACCGCGTTTACAGTATCTGCTCTCGTAAAAAACAGCCCAAAACCGTATGGTCGTCGGAATTTTACAGTTCCGGCGATTATACAGGATCTGCTAGAAATGCTCTAAGAGCATCTAAGAGTTGGACCTTGCAAATCCGGGCCCTCAAACGCTCGCAGACGGGTCCGAACGAGTTCGCGGACACTGACCGATCATGTCTCAAATAATGCATTTTACATTCGAATATCTTAAATTAGAAAACCTCAAATCCATACTATTACATGCAATGTAAAACTTAATACTAAATGGAGCTCGTCTAGCTCGATCATGTCCATGTTCGGTTGCTGGCTGCGTCCCTCACAGTGTTGGTTTGGTCGCTGGTAAGGTACAGTAGGACATGGGACACTAGCTGGCTCACGGGAGTCGAATTCCCGCTGTCTCCCATGCCCTACTCTTCCTCGTCGGAGTTGGTAACCCGGACGGTGTCAGTCGACGTGAGGTCCATCTCAGGTCCTTCTTGGAAGGAGCCGACGGCCACCACCACACGGTTGTGTGGCCCGCACTGGTGCACCCTACGGGGCGTCGGAGAGTGTGACTCCGCCTCTCCAACAACCACCTCCGCGAGGGCCTCTGTCGCATCCCGTGCCCACTGCCTTGCCCAACGGGAACGTCGCACCATGACATCGTCCGAGGATGACCATGCTTCGTGCTCGGCGCGCTAACGAAGGAGTTGTGCTTCTGCCATGGTGTTCGGATATTAGACGGTCTGCATCACCTCCAGTGAGGCAGCGACACTGGTTCCAAGCACTAGTTGTGCGGACGCAATGGATTTCCGGCATTGCGAGTCTCGGTGTTGTCGTCGTGCAGCCACCCCCGGTAGCGGCAGAGCGCAAGCCGGACAACCATCTCCTCCTCGAGGTCGCGTGGGACAAGCTCGTGGTCTATAGATCTAGAGGTGAAGGAATCAGATCCGGTGTGTGCCATACCGGAGGTGCGCTTACGTGGCAGACGGGAGTGGAGGAGAGTGGAGGGGAGTGGAGTGAAGTGGCTAGGGTTTGGTTCGACGAGCGTATGTGGACAAATATATGTGGGGTAAATGTGGGCCAACGCGGGCCACTGCGGGCCAGGCGGGCATGCCCGAGCTCCCCCATATACGCCCCATATTTGGATTGGAAATGAGGGGTGCTCGTTATCCCGGTCTCTTGAGGCCGGTTTGAGGGCTCCGTCCGGGTCGCTTATTTGTCACCAACTAGTGACCAGGCGGCCTGCCTGGGCGTTTGAGGAGCATTTGAGGGGTCCGGTTGTAGATGCTCTAAGAGAAACTACAAGCGGCCTCAAACCCGTCTCAAATGCCCGGGCAGGCCGTTCCGTCACTAACGGTCAGAAAAATCTGACCCAATCGGACCCCTCAAACGGGCCGCAAACGTCTCGACTGACCGGCAGCCGTGATATCCAGTCTAAATATGGAGCGGATATAGGGGAGTGTGGGCGCGCCCAGCCACGCCCGCCATGTCGGCCTGACAGCATGGCCCCTACGTGGCCTCGCCTAGAAATCCGACAGTCCGACGGGCGCCTCCACCGTCGATTTGGTCTGAACGCCGCGTGGCGCCACTCCGAATCCCCGTCCTTATACATAGTCGGCTATTTAAGCCGGTCGGCGTCCCCCAACACTAGCACATCCCCTCCTCCCATATGCCGTCGCCGCCCAAGCCCGTTAGCTTTACCCCCACGTCGTCGCCACTACACGATCCAATAGCGCCTTTGGCTCCTTGCGCAGGTCCGGATCCGGAGGGCCACGGGGCTATCTTTGGATCCGAAGGATAATTTCGAGAAGGCCGAGGAGGTGGAGGAGGAAGAGGTGGGGCGGAAGAGGACAAAGAGCAGGAGCCGACAGAGGAGGCGCCGTCGCTAGCTGTGGGGGAGGACCAGCAAAAGCCGACGGAGGAGGTGCTGCCACTTGATGTGAGGGAGGAGGAGGTGCCGACGATGGAGGATGTGGATCTGTGGCCGGGGCAGCTGGCCATCCTAAACTCCGCTCAGAGTCGGCTTCGGAGGCCAGACGGCTCTGTCGGCATCATATGAAGGCGGTGCGGACTTTGCAGGAGGCGACATAGCTCGCTCAGGCTCCGGCGCAGACGGCTCAGGCCATCTCCAACGACGACAAAGAGTAGCATAGTATATATTAAATATGCTATTAAATTTTGCATGCTTTTGTATGGATCTAGGGGATGAAATATGAGAGAGTTGGATGTGGACCAGCAGATTTAAGGCGTGATCGGTCAGTGTGTGCGGACATGCACGGGCGCGTCCGCTACTGTTCGATGGGCCGTATTTGCAAGCTGTGTCGTAGATGCTCTAACTACTGTGGCATTTTTCAAGGATAAAATGGGTGTTGTGGATTGTGGCGCCGCCGGCCTCGATAAACGAGGGCATCGACATCCACGGTGTCGGGTTCCTTCGATAAGGATGAGATAGTCTTCTCCTCAGATGACGAGGAGGAGCAGCCGCAACACGGACAACATCTGTTGCTGAGGCGGTTGTGACAGAAGAAGAATTCGTTCGTCAGATGGAGATCATGATGGAGCGTTCGCTTCGTCAGATGGGACCAGCGCCACCATCATGGGTCCGCCTCAAGAATGGGAACATCCCCGCTTCGACAAGTCAAGGACGAGCGACTGTCCCCGTCGTGCAACTGCGACCTCAACATCGACGACAGTGTGAAGCTCGAGTCCTCGTGCCCCAGCTCCTCCGCTGCGTGAAGCCTGGGCCGCCGTCACCACTCCATAATCGCTATGTGCAGATCGATGCGCCATCATCGCCACCTCGACGACGATGCCCCCAGGAGGTGCCACCCGAGATCGCTAAGGCACGTGGTCGCATCCTCCACTACCTAGAGGCGGAGGTGGTTCCACCGGCTCTCGGGCCATGGTCTCCAACACCGAGCGTGCGGCGCGGCAGCACACAAAGTATGACCGACGTAATGTGGGTCTCCGCTCCGCATTCACCAAGACAGACCTGGCGCCGGAATGGGTCTGCAACGACCCACACCTCGTTGCGGCTTGGGTGCACGACGCTTCGTGGCCACCGTGGAGACGGCCTCCACGCGTTGTTGCCATCTTGACGGTGAGCTCGTCAAGATCGGCGAGGGGTGGTTAATTAGCGAGTACTCCGCCAACGCTGGTCTCGACAAGGCCGTCGCCAGGGCCCCAAAGTCCACATCGTCAGTGGCCGCATCAGCACTCCGCACGACGCAATTGGAGGCGGAGCGGATCCTCCCTGAGCGGCACACAACCGTCAGGCATGTCTGTTGTGGCCATCCGGCGTCGTTCCACCGCTGGAGACCCACAACGACAACGACACAGATGAAGATGGCGGTGCGGTAGGACATGGGTCTACGCGTATGATGTGGTCGTCCGATATATGGTTTTTTAAAGTTAAACAGTCGAAATATTGACCTTTTTTGTAAATTATCTTTGAACTTGAATGAAATCTGCCCTTTCGATTGAATTTTGTTAGGTTGGTTCGAATTGTAAGACGGATGTATGCGGATACGGTTGAACTGCGGTCTCCCGCATCTGTGTCAGTGGACTGGTTCTCCCTGTCTACATACAGATGCGAGATGATATTTGCGGATTGTTGTTGGAGATGCGCTAAGGCCCACCGAAATAGAAAATCTGCATCCTAGAATGGTCGAGGATTGTAATGATATTTAATTATGCGCAAAAAGAAACACAATATTCTTTTCAAGAGATTGGAATAGATGCACAGTTTCTTTTGAAATCTAGTCACATAAATCATAAGCTAAAATTTAATGATTTGCGATCTTACAACTAAAATAACCTGTTTTTGCTGGAACGCAACTATAAAAAAATCTATGTAGAAAAAAATACGAAGAGTTATAGAGTTGCTTGATTTGATGGCAATATTTGGCATGTCAATTGTTGGCACGTTGATGACCCACAGGTGTAGGGGATCTATCGTAGTCCTTTTGATAAGTAAGAGTATCGAACCTAATGAGGAGCAGAAGGATCTGACAAGTGGTTTTCAGCAAGGTATTCTCTGCAAGCACTGAAATTATCGGTAACAGATAGTTGTGTGATAAGATGATTCGTAGCAAGTAGCAAGTAACAATAGTAACGAAGGTGCAGCAAAATGGCCCAATCCCTTTTGTAGCAAGGGACAAACCTGGACAAACTCTTATAGGAGGTAAAGCTCTCCCGAGGACAGTCAAGCTAGTTTTCATCATGTTCATATGATTCACGTTCGCTACTTTGATAGTTTGATATGTGGGTCGACCGGTGCTTGGGTGCTGCCCTTACTTGGACAAACATCCCAATTATGATTAACCCCTATCGCAAGCATCCGCAACTATGAAAGAAGAATTAAGACAAAGTCTAACCATAGCATTAAACTAGTGGATCCAAATCAGCCCCTTACGAAGCAACACATAAACTAGGGTTTAAGCTTCTGTCACTCTAGCAACCCATCATCTACTTATTACTTCCCAATGCCTTCCTATAGGCCCAAATAATGGTGAAGTGTTATGTAGTCGACGTTCACATAACACCACTAGATGAAAAACAACATACAACGCATCAAAATATCGAACGAATACCAAATTCACATGACTACTTATAGCATGACTTATCCCATGCCCTCAGGAACAAAAGTGACTACTCACAAAGCATAATAATATTCATGACCAGAGAGGTATTGAATAGCATCAAGGATCCGAACATATAATCCTACACCGAGTAATTCAACTAGCATCAACTACAAAGAGTAATTAACACTACTAGCAACCTTACAAGTACCAATCGGAGTCACGAGACGGAGATTGATTACAAGAGATGAACTAGGGTTTGGAGATGAGATGGTGCTGATGAAGATGTTGATGGTGATGAGTCCCCTCCGATGAGAGGAGTGTTGGTGATGACGATGACGACGATTTCCCTCACCGGGAGGGAAGTTTCCCTCGCCCGACGACCCTGCCGGAGCTCTAGATTGGTTCTGCTCAAGTTCCGCCTCGTGGCGGCGGCGATTCCTCCCAAAAGCCTCCTCCTGATTTTTTCTGAAACGAAACTCTCCTTATAGCAAAAGAGGGGAGCTAGAGGGCCAACAGGGAGCCCACAAGCCCCTAGGCGCGGCCAGGGGGTAGGCCGCGCTTAGCAGGCTTGTGGCCTCCTGGTGGCTCCCCTCTGGTACTTCTTCTGCCCAGTATTTTTTATAAATTTCAAAATAATTCCTCGTTGATTTTCACGGCTTTTGGAGTTGCGCAGAATAGGTATCTCAAACTTGCTACTTTTTCAGGCCATAATTCCAGCTGTCGGCATTCTCCCTCTTCATGTAAACCTTGCAAAATAAGAGAGAAAAGACATAAGTATTATACCGTGAAGTGTAATAACAACCCATAAAACGATAAATATCAACATAAAAGCATGATGCAAAATGGACGTATCACACGTCTGAAAAATTGTCTACTAGTTGGTTTTTGTCCATTTCTATAAAAGTTGTCAATTATAACAACTTCTAGTTTGTGGGTGTCAAATATTAACATCAGACCAACCAGCATCTTAAAAAAAATCTTTGGAAATCCTTACAGTCAAAGAAGACATAAGGGCTCTTTTGGTTTACAAGAATTTTGTAAAAATTATAGCGGACATGAATTTTGTAGGGAAATTTCCTTTAGAGGCCTTCGGTTTGTAGGAATTGATTCCTTGTCGTACATAGTATAGGAATCAACACTTCACATTTCAAAGGAAAAGATAAGTGTTAAATCCAATGGAAAAAAAAATTCCTATCTGATTAATGGAATGACATCTTTTTTCTTATAGGAATTGAGATACATGTCATCTCAATTTCTATGAATTTTCTATTCCCAAACATTCCTATCCTATAAACCAAAAAAGCCATAATTATTTATCTAGGACCCTAATGTGTGGTGACGAGTCATCGGGGAGGAGGGTCGATCGAACTATCTCGTTCACCAGGAGGAGCAGCTCCCAATGGATGCCATGAACAAAAAAAAACGCATTTGTCTTACAAAATATAGAGAACACATAGATCTCTAATTGCCAATACATGAAATATAAAATAAAATAAATGACATGCTACTTTATAAAGCTCCCATTTCTATAATATATAGATTTACAAATGTTATGATTGGAAAATGTGTTATGCGATTCAAAATTTTAATATATAAATTTTGCCATGGAGTTATTGTAATGCGCAAAAAACCATGTTTTGGAGAACATTTTTTTTGCAAAGGACCAAAAACAAAATGGCATGACGTATTTTTTCGCTTTACTTGGACTATTGTACAAAAATTCATAAACAAATGTCGTGTCATTGATTTTTTCATGCCAATTAAAATAAAATTGCAATAATACTAATAATAAAAATGCCATGCCAATAATAATAATAATAATAATGTGAGGTTCTCAATAATAATATTGTCATCCTATTAATAATAAAACTGCCATGCTCCTAATAATAAAAATGCCATGTTATTAATACTAAAGTGACATGCTCTTAATCATAAAATTGGCATCCCTTAATAATAAAAGTGCAATGTTATTAATTATCAAAATGCCACACTCTTAGTAATAAAACAACTACATGAGAAAGTAAAAAAACAATTCCAAAACACGTGGAATAAGCGATAAAAATTTCCAAAATCTTGTCATGGTGGCATTATAAAAAGACCTAGAAATTGCCATGTTACCTATAATAAAAATGTGCATGACAAGTTTAGGAAAAAAACCTCTGGAAAACATGGACTCTTGTTCTTTCAAAAAATGAAAAAACAATTGGATTTACATCTTTTAAAAATAAAATAAAAAGTCCAATACAACTTAATTAGCTTCAAATACATAACTCAATTTTAAGTACATGTTTCAACAAAAACCTGCTTCAACCTAACTGGTAAAGTGTGCATGCATCTTTGCATGAGGTCTCGAGTTCGAGATCCCCTTCGTGTACACCTCACCCAAATGTGTTGGGACAAAAACTAGCGAGCATTCTCGACGATATAATTTACAGTGAACGATTCCACCTGAACTACTCGTGTTGCCTTGCGCCAAGATCCGTGAAACGGCAATGGAGGTGTTCGCTAGGGTTGGCCTCCTGGAAAAATATTTATGATTATCATTTCCGTTTATATAAGCAGGAGGTCCCGAGTTCGAGCCGAGTCCGCATGATTATTTGGGAGAAAAAATAGCGGATGTCAATTATTATTTTTACGTGCAAGGCAGGAGCACTGTCGATTTTCATTAAGAGAGGAAAAAAGAACAAAATGGTCCTGTTTATAAGGTAAACTATGCCAAAAAAACCTTACAACACACGATTAAAACAGAGGACAATCGTGCAACAACCCAACCCTTGCCGACATCGACAACTCAAACTCCACCACCAACACGCCCACAAACCCGAAGAGGTGTGAGGACTCTTCGGCGACGCCTTCAAGAAGCATCGTCGCCGGTATGCTTCAACCCCCATCGAACCAAGGCTTTCGTCTAGAGTCATCCACAACAACTCCGCCGAACCTCGGAAAAGTCCAGCCACACCAAACAGCCTACACGGCAACCCTAGAACCAACAAACCACGGTCTAGTGAAGAGGAGGAACTCTTCGACGACAACTTCAAGAAGCAATGCCACCGGTATCCTTCGATCCCCATCGAACCAAGGCTTTCGCCTAGAGCACTAAGCCTCTCCACCTATTACAAGCACCGGGGAAGGAGCTCAGCCACTGACAACAGAGAGCGATCTCCGACAGAAGCATACCAAAGAAGTCGGACCCAGGAATAATCGATCAAGCCACACAACACCAAGGAGACGAGCAACCGTCGATGAACAACACAACCTGACCACCACCACCATCCACCAACGAACCGGATCTGAGAAAGGGTGGCGCCGCCAGACATACCACCGGCAGGACCACCTACACCACGTAGAGGCCACTGCACCAGGGAGACTAGCAGCTCCAACCAGCACCACGCTGGTCGGAGCACACCAAAAACCTTGACAGAATAAGCCATCGGTTTGACAAAGCAGTCCGCCTCCCGCCAGGAAAGGCGGGAGCAGCAGCTCCAAAACTTGCACCGGCCAGCATGCACACCACCATGCACCGGCCAGCAACGGCCGAGTCGCCCCACCACCGTCGCCAGCCCGACCCCACCAAGAGCCCCCGCCGCGCCCACCACATGCTAGATCTGGGTGGAGCAGCCCCGGATCTGTGCCCTGCCGAGCACGGACGCCGCAACAACCGCCACCACCACCCGAGGCACGTCGTCCAGCTCATCCCTGGGACGCCACCCTGGCCCCTCGCGCGAAAACACACGGAGGACAACCACCATGGCCGCCGCACCAGATCGGGCACACCCGCGCCACCGTGAGAAGAGGGAGCCCCGTCACCGCCATCAAGGCGAGAGGCTTCGCCCGGCCATGTCATACGACGGTGGCGAGGGAAAAGGCCAGGGAGGAAGGGGCGCCGACGGCGGGATTGTTGAGGAACGTCGCATGGCAAACAAAAATTTTCCTACGTGCACGAAGACCTATCATGGTGATGTCCATCTACGAGAGGGGATATTCGATCTACGTACCCTTGTAGATCGCACAGCAGAAGCGTTAAGAAACGCGGTTGATGTAGTGGAACGTCCTCACGTCCCTCGATCCGCCCCGCGAACCGTCCCGCAATCCGTCCCACGATCTAGTGCCGAACGGACGGCACCTCCACGTTCAGCACACGTACATCTCGACGATGATCTCGGCCTTCTTGATCCAGCAAGAGATACGGACAGGTAGATGAGTTCTCCGGCAGCGTGACGGCGCTCCGGAGGTTGGTGATGATCTTGTCTCAGCAGGGCTCTGCCCGAGCTCCGCAGAAACGCGATCTAGAGGTGAAACCGTGGAGATATGTGGTCGGGCTGCCGTGGCAAAGTTGTCTCAAATCAGCCCTAAAACCTCCGTATATATAGGGGGAAGAGGGGGAGCCTTGCCTTGGGGTCCAACGACCCCCAAGGGGTTCGGCCGAGCCAAGGGGGGGAGTCCTCCCCTTCCAAACCGAATCCAACTAGGTTTGGAAGGAGGAGTCCTTCCCCCTTTTCCCACCTCCTCTTTTTTTTCTCTTTGATTTTCTTCCTATGGAGCATAGGGCTGTCCCACCAGCCCACTAAGGGCTGGTGCGCCACCCCCAAGGCCTATGGGCTTCCCCGGGGTGGGTTGCCCCCCCCCCCCCCCGGTGAACATCCGGAAGCCATCCGTCATTCCCGGTAACTCCGAAAACCTTCCAGTAATCAAATGAGGTCATCCTTCGTTTCCAGACCATTCCGGAAACCCTCGTAACATCCGTGATCTCATCCGGGACTCCGAACAATATTCGGTAACCAACCATATAACTCAAATACGCATAAAACAACGTCGAACCTTAAGTGTGCAGACCCTGCGGGTTCGAGAACTATGTAGACATGACCCGAGTGACTCCTTGGTCAATATCCAATAGCGGGACCTGGATGCCCATATTGGATCCTACATATTCTACGAATATCTTATCATTTGAACCTCAGTGCCAAGGATTCATATAATCCCGTATGTCATTCCCTTCGTCCTTCGGTATGTTACTTGCCCGAGATTCGATCGTCAGTATCCGCATACCTATTTCAATCTCGTTTACCGGCAAGTCTCTTTACTCGTTCCGTAATACAAGATCCCGCAACTTACACTAAGTCACATTGCTTGCAAGGCTTGTGTGTGATGTTGTATTACCGAGTGGGCCCCGAGATACCTCTCCGTCACACGGAGTGACAAATCCCAGTCTCGATCCATACTAACTCAACGAACACCTTCGGAGATACCTGTAGAGCATCTTTATAGTCACCCAGTTACGTTGCGACGTTTGATACACAACTAAAGCATTCCTCCGGTGTCAGTGAGTTATATGATCTCATGGTCATAGGAACAAATACTTGACACGCAGAAAAACAGTAGCAACAAAATGACACGATCAACATGCTACGTCTATTAGTTTGGGTCTAGTCCATCACGTGATTCTCCTAATGACGTGATCCAGTTATCAAGCAACAACACCTTGTTCATAATCAGAAGACCCTGACTATCTTTGATCAACTGGCTAGCCAACTAGAGGCATGCTAAGGACAGTGTTTTGTCTATGTATCCACACATGTATATATGTCTTCATTCAATACAATTATAGCATGGATAATAAACGATTATCTTGATACAAGAATTATAATAATAACTATATTTATTATTGTCTCTGGGGCATAATTCCAATAGTCTCCCACTTGCACTAGAGTCAATAATCTAGCCCTCACATCATCATGTGAATTACATTGTAATAAATCTAACACCCATACAGTTCTGGTGTTGATAATGCTTTGCCCGTGGAACAGGTTTAGTCAGCGGGTCTGCTACATTCAGATCCGTGTGCACTTTGCATATATTTACGTCCTCCCCTTCGACGTAGTCGCGGATGAGGTTGAAGCGTCGTTTGATCTGTCTGGTCTTCTTGTGAAACCGTGGTTCCTTTGCTAGGGCAATGGCACCCGTGTTGTCACAGAACAAGGTTATTGGATTCAGTGCGCTTGGCACCACTCCAAGATCCGTCATGAACTGCTTCATCCAGACACCCTCCTTAGCCGCCTCCGAGGCAGCCATGTACTCCGCTTCACATGTAGAATCTGCTACGACGCTTTGCTTGGAACTGCACCAGCTTACCGCACCCCCATTAAGAATAAATACGTATCCGGTCTGCGACTTAGAGTCGTCCGGATCTGTGTCAAAGCTTGCATCGACGTAACCCTTTACGGCGAGCTCTTCGTCACCTCCATACACGAGAAACATCTCCTTAGTCCTTTTCAGGTACTTCAGGATATTCTTGACCGTCGTCCAGTGATCCACTCCTGGATTACTCCGGAACCTGCCTGCCATACTTATGGCCAGGCTAACGTCCGGTCTAGTGCACAGCATTGCATACATGATAGAACCTATGGCTGAAGCATAGGGGACGGTGCTCATATGCTCTCTACCCTCATCAGTTGCTGGGCACCGAGTCTTACTCAATCTCGTACCTTGTAAAACTGGCAAGAACCCTTTCTTGGACTGTTCCATTTTGAACCTCTTCAAAACTTTATCAAGGTATGTGCTTTGTGAAAGTCCTATCACGCGTTTCGATCTATCCCTTTAGATCTTAATGCCTAGAATGTAAGCAGCTTCTCCTAGGTCCTTCATAGAGAAACTTTTATTCAAGTAATCCTTTATGCTCTCCAAAAACTCTACGTTGTTTCCAATCAGCAATATGTCATCCACATATAATATTAGAAACGCCACAGAGCTCCCACTCACTTTCTTGTAAATACAAGATTCTCCAACCACTTGTATAAACCCAAATGCTTTGATCACCTCATCAAAGCGTTTGTTCCAACTCCGAGATGCTTGCACCAGTCCATAAATGGATCGCTGGAGCTTGCACACCTTGTTAGCATTCTTAGGATCGACAAAACCTTCGGGTTGCATCATATACAACTCTTCCTTAAGGAAACCGTTAAGGAACGCTGTTTTGACATCCATCTGCCAGATTTCATAATCGAAAAATGCAACTATTGCTAACATGATTCTGACGGACTTAAGCATCGCTACGGGTGAGAATGTCTCATCGTAGTCAACTCCTTGAACTTGTGAAAAACCCTTTGCCACAAGTCGAGCTTTATAAACGGTCACATTGTCGTCAGCGTCCGTCTTCCTCTTAAAGATCCATTTGTTCTGAATAGCCTTGCGGCCCTGAGGCAGTACTTCCAAAGTCTACACTTTGTTCTCATACATGGATCCTATCGCGGACTTCATGGCCTCTAGCCATTTGTTGGAATCTGGGCCCACCATTGCTTCTTCATAATTTGCAGGTTCATTGTTGTCTAACAACATGATTGACATGACGGGATTACCGTACCACTCTGGAGCAGCACGTGGTCTCGTCGACCTGCGTGGTTCGATAGGAACTTGAACCGGAGTTTCATGATCATCATCATTAACTTCCTCCTCAACCGGCGTCGCAATGACAAAGGTTTCCCCTTGCCCTACGCCACCATCTAGAGGGATGAGAGGTTCGACAACCTCATCAAGTTCTATCTTCCTCCCACTCAATTCTCTCGAGAGAAACTCCTTCTCGAGAAAAGCTCCGTTTTAGCAACAAACACTTTGTCCTCGGATTTGAGATAGAAGGTGTACCCAACTGTCTCTTTTGGGTAACCTATGAAGATGCACTTTTCCGCTTTGGGTTCCATCTTTTCAGGCTGAAGCTTTTTGACATAAGCATCACATCCCCAAACTTTAAGAAACGACAACTTTGGCCTTTTGCCATACCACAGTTCGTATGGTGTCGTCTCAACGGATTTTGATGGTGCCCTATTTAAAGTGAATGCAGATGTTTCTAATGCATAACCCCAAAACGATAACGGCAAATCGGTAAGAGACATCATAGATCGCACCATCTCTAATAAAGTACGATTACGATGTTCGGACACACCATTACGCTGTGGTGTTCCAAGCGGTGTCAGCTGTGAAACAATTCCACATTGTCTTAAGTGAGCACCAAACTTGAAACTCAGATATTCACCCCCACGATCAGACCGTAGGAACTTGATCTTCTTGTTACGATGATTTTCAACTTCACTCTGAAATTGCTTGAACTTTTCAAATGTTTCAGACTTGTGCTTCATTAAGTAGACATAACCATATCTACTCAAATCGTCAGTGAAGGTGAGAAAATAACGATATCCGCCGCGTGCATCTACGCTCATTGAACCGCACACATCGGTATGTATGATTTCCAACAAGTCACTTGCACGCTCCATTGTTCCGGAGAACGGAGTTTTAGTCATCTTGCCCATGAGGCATGGTTCGCACGTGTCAAGTGAATCAAAGTCAAGTGACTCCAAAAGTCCATCGGCATGGAGTTTCTTCATGCGCTTTACACCAATATGACCTAAACGGCAGTGCCACAAAAATATGGCGCTATCATTGTTAACTCTAACTCTTTTGGTCTCAATGTTATGTATGTGTGTATCACTATCAAGATTCAATATGAACAACCCTCTCACATTGGGTGCATGTCCATAAAAGATGTTACTCATAGAAATAGAACAACCATTATTCTCTGACTTAAAAGAGTAACCGTCTCGCAATAAACAAGATCCAGATATAATGTTCATGCTCAACACAGGCACTAAATAACAATGATTCAAGTTCATAACTAATCCTGATGGTAACTGAAGTGAAACTGTGCCGACGGCGATTACATCAACCTTGGAACCATTTCCTACACGCATCGTCACTTCATCTTTCGCTAGCCTTCGTCTATTCCGCAGTTCCTGTTTCGAGTTGCAAATATGAGCAACAGAACCGGTATCGAATACCCAGGCACTACTACGAGAGCCGGTTAAGTACACATCAATAACATGTATATCAAATATACCTGATTCTTCTTTGGCCGCCTTCTTATCAGCCAGATACTTGGGGCAGTTGCGCTTCCAGTGACCCATACCCTTGCAATAGTAACACTCTGTTTCAGGCTAAGGTCCAGCTTTGGGTTTCTTCGTCGGATTGGCAACAGGCTTGCCTCTCTTCTTTGAATTACCCTTCTTGCCTTTGCCGTTTCTCTTGAAACTAGTGGTCTTATTCACCATCAACACTTGATGCTCTTTACGGAGTTCAGACTCTGCGACTTTCAGCATCGCAAACAACTCGCCGGATGACTTGTTCATCCCTTGCATGTTGTAGTTCAACACAAAGCCTTTATAGCTTGGCGACAGTGATTGAAGGATTCTGTCAGTGATAGCCTCTTGCGGGAGTTCAATCCCCGGCTCAGCTAGACGGTTTGAGTACCCAGACATTTTGAGCACATGTTCACTGACAGACGAGTTCTCCTCCATCTTGCAAGCATAGAATTTATCGGAGGTCTCATACCTCTCGATCCGGGCGTTCTTCTGAAAGATGAACTTCAACTCCTGGAACATCTCAAATGCTCTATGACGCTCAAAGCGACATTGAAGTCCCGGTTCTAAGCCATACAAGACTGCACATTGAACTACTGAGTAGTCCTCCTTACGTGTTAACCAAGCGTTCTTAACATCCTGGTCAGCCGTAGCGGGTGGTTCATCTCCTAGCGCAGCATTAAGGACATAATCCTTCTTCCCAGCTTGTAAGATTAGCTTAAGATAACGAGCCTAGTATAAAAAGTTGCTTCCATCATCTTTCAACTTAGCTTTCTCTAGGAACGTATTAAAATTCAGGGTGACTGTTGCGTGAGCCATGATCTACAACACAAATATATTCAAAGTGGACTTAGACTATGTTCAAGATAATTAGAGTTTAACTTAATCAAATTACTCGCTAAACTCCCACTCAAAAAGTACATCTCTCTAGTCATTTGAGTGGTTCATGATCCACAAACACTAGCTCAAGTCCGATCATCACGTGAGTTGAGTACAGTTTTAGTGGTAAGCATCCCTATGCTAATCATATCATCTATATGATTCATGATCGACATTTCGGTCTCATGTGTTCCGAGGCCATGTCTGCACATGCTAGGCTCGTCAAGCTTAACCCGAGTGTTCCGCGTGCGCAACTGTTTTGCACCCGTTGTATGTGAACGTTGAGTCTATCACACCTGATCATCACGTGGTGTCTTGAAACGACGTACTGTAGCAACGGTGCACAGTCGGGGAGAACACAATTTCGTCTTGAAATTTTAGTGAGAGATCACCTCATAATGCTACCATCGTTCTAAGCAAAATAAGGTGCATAAAAGGATTAACATCACATGCAATTCATAAGTGACATGATATGGCCATCATCACGCGCTCCTTGATCTCCATCACCAAAGCACCGGCACGATCTTCTTGTCACCGGCGCCACACCATGATCTCCATCAACGTGTCGCCATCGGGGTTGTCGTGCTACTCATGCTATTACTACTAAAGCTACATCCTAGCAAAATAGTAAACGCATCTGCAAGCACAAATGTTAGTATAAAGACAACCCTATGGCTCCTGCCGGTTGCCGTACCATCTACGTGCAAGTCGATATTATCTATTACAACATGATCATCTCATACATCCAATATATTACATCACATCGTTGGCCATATCACATCACAAGCATACCCTGCAAAAACAAGTTAGACGTCCTCTAATTTTGTTGTTGCATGTTTTATGTGGTGACCATGGGTATCTAGTAGGATCGCATCTTACTTACGCAAACACCACAACGGAGATATATGAATTGCTATTTAACCTCATCCAAGGACCTCCTCGGTCAAATCCGATTAAACTAAAGTTGGAGAAACTGACACTTGCCAGTCATCTTTGAGCAACGGGGTTACTCATAGCGATGAAACCAGTCTCCCGTAAGCGTACGAGTAATGTCGGTCCAAGCCGCTTCGATCCAACAATACCGCGGAATCAAGAAAAGACTAAGGAGGGCAGCAAAACGCACATCACCGCCCACAAAAACTTTTGTGTTCTACTCGAGAAGACATCTACGCATGAACCTAGCTCATGATGACACTGTTGGGGAACGTCGCATGGGAAACAAAAATTTTCCTACGCGCACGAAGACCTATCATGGTGATGTCCATCTACGAGCGGGGATGTGTGATCTAGGTACCCTTGTAGACCGTAAAGCAGAAGCGTTAGTGAACGCGGTTGATGTAGTGGCACGTCCTCACGTCCCTTGATCCGCCCCGCGAACCGTCCCGCGATCAGTCCCACGATCTAGTGCCGAACGGATGGCACCTCCGCGTTCAGCACACGTACAGCTCGACGATGATCTCGGCCTGCTTGATCCAGCAAGAGAGACGGAGAGGTAGATGAGTTCTCCGGCAGCGTGACGGCGCTCCGGAGGTTGGTGATGATCTTGTCTCAGCAGGGCTCCGCCCGAGCTCCGCAGAAACGCGATCTAGAGATAAAACCGTGGAGATATGTGGTCGGGCTGCCGTGGCAAAGTTGTCTCAAATCAGCCCTAAAACCTCCGTATATATAGGGGGAAGAGGGGGAGCCTCGCCTTGGGGTCCAAGGACCCCCAAGGGGTTCGGCCGAGCCAAGGGGGGGAGTCCTCCCCTTCCAAACCGAATCCAACTAGGTTTGGAAGGAGGAGTCCTTCCCCCTTTTCCCACCTCCTCTTTTTTTCTCTTTGATTTTCTTCCTATGGAGCATAGGGCTGTCCCACCAGCCCACTAAGGGCTGGTGCGCCACCCCCAAGGCCTATGGGCTTCCCCGGGGTGGGTTGCCCCCCCCCCCCCCGGTGAACACCCGGAACCCATTCGTCATTCCCGGTACATTCCGGGTAACTCCGAAAACCTTCCGGTAATCAAATGAGGTCATCCTATATATCAATCTTAGTTTCCGGACCATTCCGGAAACCCTCATGACGTCTGTGATCTCATCCGGGACTCCGAACAACATTTGGTAACCAACCATATAACTCAAATACGGATAAAACAACGTCGAACCTTAAGTGTGCAGACCCTGCGGGTTCGAGAACTATGTAGACATGACCCGAGTGACTCCTCGGTCAATATCCAATAGCGGGACCTGGATGCCCATATTGGATCCTACATATTCTACGAAGATCTTATCGTTTGAACCTGAGTGCCAAGGATTCATATAATCCCGTATGTCATTCCCTTCGTCCTTCGGTATGTTACTTGCCCGAGATTCGATCGTCAGTATCCGCATACCTATTTCAATCTCGTTTACCGGCAAGTCTCTTTACTCGTTCCGTAATACAAGATACCGCAACTTACACTAAGTCACATTGCTTGCAAGGCTTGTGTGTGATGTTGTATTACCGAGTGGGCTCCGAGATACCTCTCCGTCACACGAAGTGACAAATCCCAGTCTCGATCCATACTAACTCAACGAACACCTTCGGAGATACCTATAGAGCATCTTTATAGTCACCCAGTTACGTTGCGACGTTTGATACACAACTAAAGCATTCCTCCGGTGTCAGTGAGTTATATGATCTCATGGTCATAGGAACAAATACTTGACACGCAGAAAAACAGTAGCAACAAAATGACACGATCAACATGCTACGTCTATTAGTTTGGGTCTAGTCCATCACGTGATTCTCCTAATGACGTGATCCAGTTATCAAGAAACAACACCTTGTTCATAATCAGAAGACCCTGACTATCTTTGATCAACTGGCTAGCCAACTAGAGGCATGCTAGGGACATTGTTTTGTCTATGTATCCACACATGTATATAAGTCTTCATTCAATACAATTATAGCATGAATAATAAATGATTATCTTGATACAAGAATTATAATAATAACTATATTTATTATTGTCTCTAGGGCATAATTCCAACAGGGATCTGGGGCTACCGCCCGTGTCGCCCCTGGAGGAGCGACACGGGGGACGGGATGGGACTGGTGTGGCTGCAGATGCCAATTATCATTTCCGTATATCTAAGCAGGAGGTCTTGACTTTGAGTTCCCCCGCCGGTGCACTTTGCATGGATTTTTTAAAGATAAAAACAACGATATTTCGCGAGAACACAAATTTATATTGGTCATGAGTCAAGATTCATGTAGGAGCAGTTACAGCCAATGACTTTACCTTATCTACATGGTTTCGGCCCTACGCCAAGATCCATGCAACGACATTTTAAGAGCCAAGTACTTTCTGGGGGGGTGATTTGATGAGTGCAAGCTTAAGAAAAGGGTGCTTCTTTCATTTGGCAAAGCATTATGGTGGGATTGGAATCTCTCAGGAATGTTTATATTTGGAGGGTTGAAACCGGAGAGAATATTGACATATGGAGAGATGCGTGGATCCTGAATTGTGCGAATAGGAGAATTATTACACCCAGGAGGGGGAATCTATTGACGGAAGTAGCTAACTTTATTGATTCAGTTACAAATTTTTAGGACAAGGATTTGGTGAAACAAATATTGCGGTCTATAGACGCTTAAAGAGTCCTCGCAATCCCCCACACTATGCATAATATGCAGGACTTCATTGCCTAGATCTACACTAAAAATAGTTTGTTTACAGTACGATCTACGCACATGGAGGAATGGAGTAAACAACATGGACGAAAACTGGAATACACAAACGGCATGGGAAAAAGTAAGGTCAATCCTATCTGGGCTAATATTTGGAAATTAGCTTGTCCGACGAAGGTTAAACTTTTATCTGGCGTTCACTTCATGGGACTCTTCCGTGTCATGTTACATTGGCTAATAGACACACAAAAACTTCACCAATTTGCCCAACATGTGGAACTGGGCCAGAGGATAATAAACACGTGTTGTTTTTATGTCTGAAGGCCAAACAAGTGAGGGAAAGCTTGGGCGTGTATGAAATAATAAAGAAAACTAGTGTGGTGCACCGTGCAGGGGAGGCAACTATTGAAGTGTTACATCTTATGGCTGTTCAAGATCTATCTATATTGGATTTTCAGAACAGAAGAGACCTGGTCGCTATTACCACGTGGTATCTATGATGGAATAGAAGGAAGCTTGTTCATGAGGGGAAGTCAGAAGAGGCGTCCCAAACCTCAATTGGGATCCGGGCTATAACGACGAACTACGTAAGTGTCCGTTTACCAAAGGTGAAGAAGAAGAGTGGAGGATGGAGTAGACCTTCAAAGAGTTCTGTTAAATTAAATGTGCATGCCTCTTTTGATGAAGATCAACTAAGAGGCAATGCGGGTGCCGTTATAAGAGCAACTCTAGCACACCCCGCAAAAGAGGCAAACCCGTAAAAGTCCGGTGAGTATGCGGGTTAGGCCCATTTTTTCGGCCACAACAGAGCCCGCATACTCGCCCGGCCCGTAAAAAAATTTGCCGCGGCCCGCAAAACGCACACCCCGACCACTATATCTACGGTTCACCGGCGCATTTGCGGGTCGAAATCCTATCCCCCGCCGCCGTCGAGCCCCCGCGATTCCCCACCCCTCCCCACATTTCTTGCCGCCGGCGACCACCTCCCCGCCTCCAGCCGCAATGTGGAGCTCCGGACGCGGCTCCGATAGCAGATCTGGCGACGAAAGCGACCCGGAGCGCGAGCGGCGCGTTCGGTCGGAAGCCACGAGGAAGCGCGGGGCCCGGAGGTGGACCAACCGCGGCATTTCGCCGCCGGCGAGCTTCCGCGTCCGGGAGACGAAGGAGTACGACAGTCGGTAGGTCGCCGTGGGCTCGTCCTCGGCTGCGGGCTCCTCCTCTTCTGCGTCCCTTCTCCCTGTGAAGAGGCAGTGGTCGAAGGAGCCGGAGGACGTCGTCGCCGTCAAGGAGGAGCCCGAGGAGCTCGGCCGCCGCGGAGTCGTCGGGCCGGAGGACTTCGTCGCCGACGTGGAAGCCGTTGCGACAGCCATTGCTGAGCGCAGATTGCATGAGGAGGCGGAGCGCCGACGCCATGACGAGGAGATCGAAGACCTCTAGTGGCGGCAGGCGGTCGAGGCCAACATCGCCGTCAAGGAGAAGGACGACGAGTGGCGGCACATCCGCGAGGAGCAGAAGGCGACGTACATCGACCTCGGCAGCTCCGACGAGGAGAACTGAGCTCATTTTATGTAATCTATGTAGTATGTAACCTATGTAGTACGTACTATGAACTTCCCGCAAAACTATATTTTCAAATTATGCAGTTTCGTTTACGGTTTCTGTTTGGCCGCGCTCATTTTTCGATCCGTCAACGAGATCTAAGTGAAACCGCAAATGCGTTTTGCGGGTCCAGATTTTGCGGGGTCTGCTAGAGTTGCTCTAAGGGATGGCAAGGGATGCTCTGGCTGCAGAGGCATTAGCGCGTAGGTTCGGACTTTTGCTAGCACAAAAGGGGATGCAATTGGCTTATTATTAATTCTGATAACTTGAAAGTAACTGAAATAATGAATAACGGAGGATACTCTGCATGAGCGACGGCTGCAATCTTCAAGGATTGTTTTTTACGGCTTGTGATTTTTCTTTTTTTTAGTTTCAAGCATTGTAATAGAGGAGTAAACAAAGTAGCACGTGAGCTCGTTAGACTAGGAAAAAGGTTCTGGTACGAATGAGTGGATTGAGGAGCCTTTAAAAATATTGTACATATTCTAATAGATTATGTAACACTTATTTCTAATTAATAAAGTTGATGTTGTTTTTTAAAGAAAAAAAATCCATGCAACGGCAGGAAGGCGTTTACCCATGTTGGCCTTCTGGCGGTAGAAAGACATCATGTGCCTTGTTTTTTATAACGCAATGCAAAGACACTGCACATCACGATTTCTCCAGTTCAAAAGGTACGTCGCACCTTTCTGCACAGGCACCATTTGGACCGCTTTTACCGTGCAGAGAACCGACCAAGGGAACGAGCGTGAACCAACCAGTTACATGGTCGCAGGAACTGTGGTATTTTCAATTCATTACGGTTCAAATTTTGATGTTTCCATTTATTTTTTAATTTATTTTAGAATTTTTGATAATGCGCATTTAGTAAAAAAAGATGTTTTTATTAATGTCAATATGTCTACAATGATATCATAAATTTTAAGATGATACGTCAGTTCAGTCTTTTAAAGATACTAATAAGATAGAATGTACTCTCTCCGTTTCTAAATATAAGACATTTTAAAGATTATACACTATGGACTACATACAAAGCTAAATGAATGAATCTACACTCTAAAATATGTTTATATACGTCCGTATGTAATCCATAGTAAAATCTCTAAATGTCTTATATTTAGGAACGAAGGGAGTATATGTGTACGTTTATAAAGATGAATGTATATATTTGCATATAAATATTTACGTGTATATTGTGTTAAATAAAACAAACAATGTATGTGGGTGTATATAAACACTTCGTGTGTTGGAAAAGGAAAACGCTTCTAGCTGGCGCGTCCGCCGAATCGTTCGGCCGGTCGCGCGCGGCCCGCACGGCTGGTTGGCTAGGGCTTGTAATATTTTTTTCGTCCAGATTTGCTACAACCACCACGTTTAAATTTGCTACAATCGTTTCTCATTTTGCTATAATTTGTTTATTAAAAAGTTACATCCACGTTTGGTTGCAACTCGAGTTGTTGGATTTTTTTGATACAACCGACGTTTGATTTTTGTTATAACCGTGTTAATTTTTACTACAACCGGTATCTTTTTTGTTGCATGTAACCGTTCATTAAAAAAGTTGCATACACGTTCGTAAAAATTGCGGTCCGGGTTTACTGGATTGTTTTGCTACAACCCATATTTTGTTTTGCTCTCACGCATCATCATCGTTTCTTTTTTCTAATACCACGTTGATATTTTTTTGCTACAATCATATTTTTATTACAAAATTTGCTACGTCGTGACCTAAATTTGCAGCATCGAAAAAAATTACTGCATGAAAAATCTAGCGATGCGGCTCGTGGATCTGACGAATGGACTGCGATCGGCGCGAGCGCTCGGGCTGGCGCGCGGGCGCCCAGTACTGCCAGTTAGAAAAAGAATGGAACGACCGTCCGAGGACTATGGCTTGGCGGCTCCATCAAGCAAGTGGCCAGCAGCGCCCGATCTAGAAAAGTGTGCCTTTTCCTCTCCCTTGAGCCGCTGTCCTTGGTGCTCTTTTTCAGTCTTGGTACTCGTATATTAAGTATTTCATCCGGATCTCATATGCTTTTTGGTGAACAATGAAATTTAAAAAATATTATTTTTTTACTATTTTTAATAAATATTGATGAAAATTTTAACTGCGTGCAATTTTTTTTGATGATATGACATTCATTTATGCGTGGTAAAAAAGTTGATGCTCCAAAAACACTATCAGTGAAAGAACTTTGGAGCATTTGTTTTTTTGTCGGAACCTCCACAAATGTCATTTCATCACAAAATTTTGCAGAATGTTAAAACTTTCTTCAATGTTTATCATAAAAAAATCAGTTTTTTAAACACATTTTTTATTGTTTTTCAGAATTTTACTGTTCATTAGGGAGCATATGAGCTCGAATCAAAAGAGCACTTTCGTTTTTTCCAGTATTTTCCATCCTTCTCTTTCGGGCTTTTTGTAATTGCCCTAGAAAATGGCATTGTTGAACCTAAACAAACTTCGTGGAAGAGCGAGGAACAAAAATACATCGATCCAACTAAAATGAAACATTTATCCGGGCTTAATAGTTGACATGAACCCTTCTTATAAACTGTCAAAAATTCTTTAATAGTCAGAGCTTGCTCCAAAGAGCCCTTATTAATATATTAGAGCATTTACAACGAGAGTAGACAAATCCGACACCCCATACATATGCGGACGCGTCTGAGCACGCCCGCAAACGCATCCGAACGAACCCTCGTATCTCACTCACAGGGTTCACATATCTCAATTTCGGACTATCAAATCCATGCTAATCTGTGCATGTCGATCATACACGCCAATGTCGTATGTAAATAACAAATGTTTGTTTGCAAAAATAAATAGTGTTTACATAAAATTTATTTAAAATGCACAACTCAATCATCCGCTTTTTGGTTTTCATGTAGGTCCACACATGCTCCACAAGATCACTCAGTAGCTGCATGTGCACATGATGATCTCGAAGATCCTCATGCATCTATAGAAAGTTCATCATCAGAGCTGCATTTTGATCTTCCAGCATTTGAGCTTGTTCTCCACGCGTATTGGTTTGGGAAACACCAACACCCTCATCCTCGATAATCATATTGTGCAAAATAACACAAGATGTCATCAGCAAGCACAAAGTTTGTGATTCCCACATCATGGTAGCTCCACGAAAAATACTCGAACGAGGTTGAAGAACTCCGAATGCCCTCTTCATATCCTTCCTAGCCGCTTCCCCCATTGTTGCAAAGTACTTTTGTTTCCTGTCGTTTGGTTTGGATATGGTCTTCACAAACGCCGCCAACTGAGGATTATGCCATCGGCAAGATAGTATCCCATGTTGTAGTCATGGCCGTTGACAGTGTAGTTACACGGTGGTGATTCCCCATTGCAAAGCCTCCCGAACACCAGAGATCGTTGAAGCACATTGATGTCATTGTGAGAACCCGTCATTCCAAAGAAAGATTGCCGAATCCATAAATCATGTGATGCCATCACTTATAGTATGATGGTGACCTCTTTGGTGTGACGTTGATACATTCCCCGCAAACCTTTGGGGAATTTCTTGTATTGCATATGCTTGCAATCAATTGACCCGAGCATTTCGGGAAACCCTCTGGCCTCTCCAATAGCCAACAACTTCTCCATGCCATGTGCATTTGGTTCTCTCAGATGCTCCAAAAACCTGCACCACAGCGTGAGCAAACTTAACAGTAGTCTTTAGACATGTTCTCCCCCCATCCTCACCATCTCAACAATGGCATCTGCTGCAGTACCAAGTGGGAGCATCCTTAGAGAAGTTGTGCACTTCTGCTTAGCAGAGAAACAAAGTTGACCACAACAATCACTTGTGATGTTGAACTAGTCATCGTGTACCCCAGTCCCTCCACAATTCGCAAAAAACAATGGTTTTCGCATGCGAAAACTGCGACAAAACCATGGACCATCCATGAAAGTTGGGTCCAGAGGAAAGTAGTCCTTTTGCAGTAGCCATGCTTCAGATACCCTATCATCATTGATCAATCTTATCCCTTTGATTGAGACCTTGAATTTGAGCATATGCTCCACTCGCTGGTCCATTTCCTCTTGCATGCTCATGAGCATGATAATATCCACTCCTTCGTCTGAATCTGAGGAATCAAAGAACTCATCTCGAGTCATTTGATCAATCTCGGACGGTCCATACTCCTCATCCAACGAAGCATCGGAATTCATGATTTTTCCATTAAAATAAAATAAAAATATAGGTTAGACAATGTATCGAACAAATAGAGTGCAAGGGGGGCTCGGTAATTGCCTAATGTATCGTGATGGCGTCCGGGCCGACAATGACGTCCCCGATGGCGAGGATGGGAGACATGAGTGTTGTGCCTATGCTAGCAGCACAGACACTCGGAACGGCTGCGGAGTGCATGGTGGCGGAGCTGAAAGACGAGCGTCTTGGAGGATGAAGAAGAGAGGAGAGAGCAAATGGATCCAACATGTCGAGGGGGTTGATTTGGTGCGATTTGCGGTGGGTCGGGTTGTCGCGTGCGATGTGGCGGATTTACTCGGGCGCCCCATATCCGCCCCATATTTGGGCTAGATATGAGGGGTGCTGGTCAGTTGTAACATCCCAATTTTCCTAATTGGGAATGTTTTACATTGTAACTAAGCATCTATGCATATTGATTGAAATAAAGTTTGCATTTCTATTTTTTTCCTCACATGAGAAATGCCGGGAAAAAGATCTCTTGCACGCAAGAGAGAGAGAGCGGAGGAAAATGACCCTCCAAAGTGCGGGGCATTTTTGAAATATTTGGAGCCAAGAAATCCAAAGTTTTATCGTGAGAATATTTGCAAAAAGAAATAAAGCATTTAGGGGATTTTCTGAAGAAAAAAAACATTTTTTTAAAGTTTTTATTTTTGCTTTGGAAAAATGTTAATCGAGTAGAGGATATTTTTCTGATTTTTTTGGTATATAATACCCCATATTAAATATTTTATTTGTTTCCTTTTTATTCCTTTTTAATTTCTGTTTCGGAAAAAGACTAAAATTAGGAAAGGTTTGTTTTCAAAGGAGACCGCAGCCGGCGCGTTTTAGAGTGGGCCGAAATCCCACCACATCCGGGATCTCGATCCCCTTTCGGATCGGCCGACCGCCCCCAGGATCCCCCAGCCCCTCTCTCTGGCGCTGGGCCCCACTGCCCGTCCTCTCCCCCACCCCGGTCACCTTCCTCCTCCTGACCTCTCCCCTTTCCTAACCAGCAAACCGACCCCGACCCCTCCCAGTACGCCAGGATCTCGCCGGATCCCCCTGTCCTTCCCTCCCGAGCGCCCCTCTCCCCCTATTTATACCCCCCCTTGCTGTCGCACCCCGTTCCCCACCTCTCCACACCGTCCCGCCGCCCCCAAGCCGCCCTGCCGCAGCCCTCGCCGGAGCACCCGAGCCGGCCACCTTCGGCCACCCGCGGCACCGCCTCCGGCCACCCCGACCCCTCCCCGACGCCACCAAAGCGCTCGCCGCCCTCGCCCACTTCGACTGGAGCCCTCCCCGCCGCCGGAGACCCTCTGGAGCCCCTTCCCCGTCCACGCCCGAGCCGCCGCCGCCGTCAAGCTCTCGCCGGAGTTCATCCCCGCCGGTGAGCACCCCATCCACCTCAGTAGCCGTTGGATCCTACACGTACGCTATAGATTAGATCGGGGAATACCCCTTCGGTTTTCTAACAAAACCGAGCCGGTTTTTATTCACTTATCTATTTAGCCGTAGGTTTTTCTTAAGTCTCGGCCATTTGCTCCCTACACCCGGAACACACACCCCCACAGCCATTCATTGAGCGCCACGTGTACCCCCCCGTCTGTTAGCAATTGTTTTATTTCTCTGTTTAGTTCCAAAAACAGCATAGTTTCAGTTTTGTTTTGACCATAGCTTTTGATCTCGAAGTCAAATGAGGTTGATTCTTTTTCCAGTATATCCCAATTTTTCTGTAGTTTTTAAAAACATATAATTTGTCTATGTTTGAAATTTTCAAATTTGAATTAGATCAGATTTAGTTTAAACCTTGTTTTGCTTATTCCAGGAGTTTAAAAAATGATTTTGAGTTGATTTTTTTTGCTACTGCTTCCTAGTGATTATATATTACTGTGGTAGAAGTTTCAAAAATTTTAAAATATTTTTACTTGGGTTTTTAACAGAAACAAGTTTCTGCCTTACTGACGTGTATTGAATTCTTTCACTTAGGCCATAGCAACTCTTTTCTTGTGATGTTATTTTTACTTGTTGTTGGACTGTAGTGCTTATGGTGTGTATTTGTTTGTATCGGTAGATCACCCGGAGTGCGAAGCTTGTTACTTAGAAGCGCTCGATCAAGACAACTATCATCAAGGCAAGTCATTTTGATCATACTATTTCCTATGTTTTTGATGCATGGTAGTTTATCCTTTCTTTACCCAATTGCATGCTGCCTAGGTGCTTGGAAATTTTAGTATAGGTTGTAGTATCATGTGGTAGGCACACGACAACCCCGATACTTAGCCCCGGGACGACAATTTTCTTATTGCTATGCTTGAGTAGACGGGATTTCGGTTGAGTGCATAACACGAGTGTTGCAAGGTTGATTAAATAATCAAGACCGGTTAAGACAAGATTTTCAAGACCTCGGACGCAATGCAACTCTGTGTGAAGGACGGTTGATCGGCTCCCTGGAGAACCCAGTGGATGACCCGGGATGCTGGAGAGGCCATGACATCCTGCGGAAAGCTTCACCCAGGCTCGAAGGGACGGACAGAGACTTCAAGACCCAAGGCTTACCTGCACAGCCACAAGTCATTATGGGCTCTGGCTTGGTTGGACAACGCGGCGACTCTGGAGAGGCGGTGCTAGCAGATGTAGAAGAACGGTAGGAATGGATGGGCACCGACAGGGATTCAGAGGGACCCGTTGAAAGACCATGTTTTGATCATCCAGTCTTCAAACACCCTGAAGTGCGAGGACATACACGGAGGCGATCAAATCTTGTGGGGAACGTGTGCAAAACTCTGCAGAGTACTCAAAGCTAATCGATTAGCCGTGTCCACGGTCATGTACAACTTGAGCCGAAGGCATTGAAATTTCCCTGAACTCTCGACACAACTTAATAATGATGTGGGTGTTAACAATAACTCGGGTACGAGAACTGGTTGGCGGAACCATCTCGTTATCAACAAACAATGTAGTAACATTTTGTTTTCAGCCCCTCTTGTTGTAGGATAAAATTGGCTTTATGCAAAACTCATAGCCCCACCGGCCAAATATGCATTTAGAGATAGTTGATTATTATTTTACTCCTCTCTTTGATGACTTGCCGGCATATTCCATATGCTGACCTACACGGCTGCAACGTATCATGTTGCAGAGTACTTTTCCGACCAGGAGTGAGGCTACGATCTATGCTCAGCGACATGCCCTGGAGTCGGATGGACTCGTCTACCTAATGCTTCCGCTAGTCTTCGTTAGATATCTCATGAGATGGCCTTCAGCCACTTTATTGTAATCCTTTATTGTAATAAAGTACTCGTTATGAGATTCGATTAATAAAGCTGTGTGATTGAACTCTTGATATATTCATGGATGTACTGAGTGTGTACCAGCATGATCTTGGGATGGTACGGAAACACCAGAGGCTTGACTCGTCTTGAGTCGGGTCGCTACAGAAATGGTATCAGAGCACTCGCTAACCATAGGACGTAACCTCTAGGAATGGAAAAGCCTTAGGAAGAAAACTATTTTCTTATGTCTATAAATCCTCTATTTTCTCTTCTGATCATTTCTGACTTCTCTCCGATTTTCCAATGTTTTAGATGGCCACCTTCATCCTCGTTAAGTTCACGGAGTTTTGCCAGCCCGACGCCACTATGCCTTTCGGAAAGGAGCTGGTACAGATCACCAAGGACTTGAGGATTGCTCTGCCGACCATCACAGGGAAGCCGACTTCGTCTTACCCGGAGGATTCACGCTACAGGATCGAGGTGCATATTCCCGGAAGGACATTCGAGCCGCGCACTGAGCCGGTGGATTTCAAGTTCGTCGCACCCAACTGGATTCTCGGAAGGGACATGGCAGTCCACTGTGCACTCGGACGTATCAAGGAAGAGTACAAAGGCTGCCCTATTTCACCAGACCTATTCACGGTATCCTGGAGAAGCGAAGACAGAGAAATCATCTCAAGCAAGACCAAGGACGCTCTCCTGTCTTATGCCCAGACCTTGGAGAAGCACAGCGGGACTCTGGAGCATCGTGTGATCAAGGACGCCAGGAAGATCAAGCAACTGTCGCTCCGCGAACTCGAACTCGAAGAAGCAGCCCGGGAAGCCCACTATGAGCACAAACTGGAGGTGAAGGACTTCCCGGAGAGGATCGAGAAGCTGAAGACTCGAGTTGCATACCTGGAGGAGGAACTGGACATGGGCGAGAACCTTCATCCCGAAGGTGACGTAGCCCCCTTGATCAGCAATGACGAGGACTATGAAGAAAGCTCCACCGAAGGACCCATCACCATGCTTTTCTAAGGAGGACACTTAGATTGGACCACCAAATTTATTTTATCGTTAAACGTTTAGGCCGATGTTTAGGATTTTCAAATTTTGTATCCCCGTGTGAACCTTTGTGATGGTATTGAATAAAATGTGTGATGTGATACTTGTTTGTTGCATTTCATGTGGGTAGTGTAATTACTATTAGACCATTGTTCTATGCTAATCTCACCCCTCTACAAACATCAGATGCCTCCGAGACGTGCCCCTACCTCCAACTTTCCGCCGGAACTCACCCAGTTGATCCAGCAACAGAACACCCTAATGCAGCTGATCATCCAAAATCAGAACAATAACAACAACCGTCATCCACCCCAGGCCGACAATCTCACCCGTTTCCTGAGGTTGAACCCTCCAACTTTCTCCAGCAGCATTGAGCCCATTGTGGCAGATGATTGGCTCTGCAAGATGGAGCGGGAACTTATCACTGCTGGTTGTACTGAAGCTGAGAAGGTGCGCTTTGCCGCACATCAACTTGAAGGCCCTGCAGCTGCATGGTGGGAGAACTACACCACCACATACTCCATTGCCGGAATCACTTGGGAGCAGTTCAAGCAAGCCTTCCGTACCGCACATGTCTCAGCTGGTGCAATGAGTCTGAAGAAGCATGAGTTTCGCAACTTACGCCAGGGGAATCGTTCTGTGGCTCAGTATGTCGATGAATTCAGCATGCTCGCCCGTTATGCACCTGGAGATGTGGCCGATGATGCGGCCAAGCAGGAAAAGTTCTTGGAGGAACTCAATGATGAGCTGAGCATTCAGCTGACTGTAGCCACCTTCAACAACTACCTGGAGCTGGTAGATAAGGCCCTCATCTTGGAGGGGAAACACCAGCAGATGGAGAACCGCAAGCGGAAGTATGGGAATGGAAAGTTCAACTCCGGCACTCAGCAGAAGCCTCGCTACACCCCCTATTCAGGAAATACCGGGACAGGATCTGGTAAGTTTGGAGGACACGTCCAGCATAACCACCCAGTGCACAACCATGGAGGCCACAACCATGGAGGGAACCACCGCAACAACAACAACTTCAATAATGGCGGTACTGGCACTCAACAGCATTCAGCTCCAGCTCAGAAGGATCTGAATCACATCACCTGCTTCAAGTGTCAGAAGACGGGACACTATGCCACTGAATGTCCCCAGAACAAGCAGGGGAATGGAAACGGCAACAACAACTCTGCAGCAAAGAAGCCCAATCCTTTTCCTCGAGCTCAGGTGAACCACATTGATGTTGAAGAGGTCTATGATCACCCCGATACTGTGGTTGGTAAGTTTTTGCTAAATTCACGTCCAGCATTGGTACTTTTTGATTCTGGTGCAACGCATTCATTCATATCAAGGGTAGTTGTGGAAAAGTATAGTTTGCCAACTAGAACCCTCAGCCAGCCTATTAAGGTCAGTTCCCCAGGAGGCATGATGACAGTCGGGATAGGATGCCATGCTTTGAGTCTCAACATCGGGAACCATAATTTTCCCACCGACCTCATCGTATTAGAGTCCCAGGGATTGGATGTAATCCTAGGCATGGATTGGTTGGCCAAGTATGAAGGGAATATGGATTGTGCCCTTAAGTCTATTTTTCTCACCACCCCCGAGCAGAAGTGGATTAAGTACGTGTCTCAGCGCCCGACACGGAGTAAACGAGTAAGCTCTCTCACGGGAGTAGTCCAGGAGGAAGTACCGATTGTACAGGAGTCCCTAGATGTATTTCCGGAGGAATTGCCGGGCATGCCACCCGATAGAGAGATTGAGTTCCTGATTGAGCTATTACCCGGAACAGCCCCGATATCCAAGAGACCCTATCGGATGCCCGCAAATGACTTGGTAGAAATCAAGAAGCAAATTAAGGAGTTGTTGGACAAAGGGTATATTCGCCCAAGTTCTTCACCTTGGGGAGCCCCAGTGCTCTTGGTTGAAAAGAAGGATAAGTCCTTGAGAATGGTTGTCGATTATCGTGCATTGAACGAGGTGACCATCAAGAACAAGTACCCCTTGCCAATGATCAATGATCTGTTTGATCAGTTAGTTGGAGCTCACATATTCTCAAAGATCGATCTTCGATCCGGGTATCATCAGTTGAAGATTCGTGAACAGGATATACCCAAGACAGCCTTCACCACTCGGTACGGCTTGTATGAGTACACGGTCATGTCATTTGGACTGACTAATGCTCCGACATATTTTATGAATCTAATGAACAAGGTATTTATGGAATACTTGGACAAGTTTGTGGTGGTGTTCATCGATGACATACTGATATTCTCCAAGAATGAAGAGGAACACAAGGAACATCTGCGACTAGTTTTGGAGAAACTTCGAGAGCATAAGCTATATGCAAAGTTTAGCAAATGTGAGTTTTGGTTGAAGGAAGTAGGATTCCTCGGACACGTCATCTCAGGAGAAGGAATAGCAGTGGACCCTGCCAAGGTCGCAGCAGTCACCGAATGGGTAGCACCCACTTCAGTCAAGGAGATCCGCAGTTTCCTCGGACTTGCCGGATATTATCGGAGGTTCATTGAGAATTTCTCAAAGATCGCCAAGCCCATGACAAAGTTATTGAAGAAGGAATCCAAGTATGTTTGGACTGAGGAATGTGAAACCAGTTTTCAAGAGTTGAAGAAACGTCTTGTTACAGCTCCAGTGCTGATATTGCCGAACATTCGGAAGGATTTCCAGGTTTACTGTGACGCTTCTCGTCAAGGACTCGGAGGAGTGCTCATGCAAGAAGGTAAAGTTGTAGCCTATGCATCCAGACAGCTCAGACCCCATGAGTTGAATTATGCCACGCATGACTTGGAACTAGCAGCCGTAGTGCACGCTCTCAAGACCTGGAGACATTTCCTGATCGGAAATAGTTGTGATGTATACACGGATCACAAGAGCCTGAAATATATCTTCACGCAGAAGGAGTTGAACCTCAGACAGAGGCGATGGCTAGAGTTGATCAAGGACTATGACATGAGATTGCATTATCACCCAAGCAAGGCAAATGTTGTAGCCGATGCGTTGAGCCGCAAGAGTTATGTGAACACACTCATAGCAGGAGGATTACCCCAGGAGTTAACCGATGACCTCCGAGAGCTCAAATTGGAAATAGTTCCAAGCGGATTTGTTGCCACACTAGAAATTCAGTCCACTTTGACAGAAAAGATCCGCGAGGCACAGAAATCAGACAAGGAGATAGTTGAGATTAAGCAGAAAATGAAAGACGGGAAGGCTAAAGGTTTTCATGAGGATGAACACGGAACTTTATGGTTTGAGGATCGCATTTATGTGCCCAACGATCCCGAACTCAGGAAGTTGATACTTCACGAGGCCCATGATTCCCCGTACTCGATACACCCCGACAACACCAAGATGTATCTGGATCTGAAGGAAAGTTTCTGGTGGACAGGAATGAAGAAAGACATTGCCGAGTTCGTAGCAATATGCGATGTTTGTCAGCGAGTAAAAGCCGAGCATCAGAAGCCAGCAGGTTTGCTCCAACCTCTGCCGATACCCGAGTGGAAATGGGAAAAGCTTGGTATGGACTTCATCACAGGATTACCCCGGACCCGTTCTGGCTATGATTCTATTTGGGTTGTGGTCGATCATTTGACCAAGGTAGCTCACTTCATTCCTGTGAAGACTACTTATACGAGTGCCAAGCTGGCCAAGATATATATGACCAGGATCGTATGTCTGCACAGAGTACTGAAGAGCATTGTGTCAGATAGAGGGACTCAGTTCACATCCAAATTTTGGCACCAACTGCATGAAACCTTGGGAACGAGATTGGAGTTCAGTACAACTTTTCACCCACAGACAGATGGACAGACCGAGAGAGTCAATCAGATTCTGGAGGACATGTTGAGAGCTTGCGCACTAGACTATGGGTCTAGTTGGGATGACAATTTACCTTATGCCGAGTTCTCATACAACAACAGCTACCAGACCAGTCTGAAGATGGCCCCTTTCAAAGCTCTATACAGAAGGAGGTGCAGAACACCATTGATGTGGGATGGAGTTGGAGACCGACAACTTTTTGGTCCCGACCTTATCCGAGATTCTGAAGAGAAGGTCAAGCTTATTCGTGACCGACTCAAGATAGCTCAGTCCAGGCAGAAAAGTTATGCTGACAGCAAACGCAAGGAAGTAACCTACGAAGTGGGAGACCGAGCATATCTTCGGGTGTCTCCACTTCGAGGAATCAAGAGATTTGGTGTGAAAGGAAAGTTAGCACCCAGTTTCATTGGCCCCTACAAAATTCTTGAACGTAGAGGCGAAGTTGCATATAAACTGGAACTGCCGGAAGGATTGTCCGGAGTTCATGATGTCTTCCATGTTTCCCAGTTAAAGAAATGCCACGCTGAGATGGCCGATGTTCCGTTGAGAGATACAGTGCCCCTAGAGGCCATACAGCTTGACAGTGATCTGACGTATGAGGAGAAACCCGTCAGGATTCTCGAGACTTCCAACAGAGTTACCCGCAGCAAGATCATCAAGTTCTGCAAGGTGTTGCGGAGCCATCACACCGAGGAAGAAGCCACCTGGGAACGAGAAGAGGATCTTCGTCGAGACCACCCGCACCTATTTTCTAGCAAACCCGAATCTCGAGGGCGAGATTCATCTTAAGGTGGGTAGGTTTGTAACATCCCAATTTTTCTAATTGGGAATGTTTTACATTGCAGCTAAGCATCTATGCATATTGATTGAAATAAAGTTTGCATTTAAATTCTTTCGACTTTTGCTTTTGCATTTCTATTTTTTTTCCTCACACGAGAAATGCCGGGAAAAAGATCTCTTGCACGCAAGAGAGAGAGCGGAGGAAAATGACCCTCCAAAGTGCAGGGCATTTCTGAAATATTTGGAGCCAAGAAATCCAAAGTTTTATCGTGAGAATATTTGCAAAAAGAAATAAAGCATTTAGGGGATTTTCTGAAAGAAAAAAACATTTTTTAAAAGTTTTTATTTTTGCTTTGGAAAAATGTTAATCGAGTAGAGGATATTTTTCTGATTTTTTGGGTATATAATACAACATATTAAATATTTTATTTGTTTCCTTTTTATTCCTTTTTTATTTCTGTTTCGGAAAAAGACTAAAATTAGGAAAGGTTTTTTTTCAAAGGAGACCGCAGCCGGCGCGTTTTAGAGTGGGCCGAAATCCCACCAGATCCGGGATCCCGATCCCCTTTCGGATCGGCCGACCGCCCCCAGGATCCCCCAGCCCCTCTCTCTGGCGCTGGGCCCCACCGCCCGACCTCTCCCCCACCTCGGTCACCTTCCTCCTCCCGACCTCTCCCCTTTCCTAACCAGCAAACCGACCCCGACCCCACCCAGTACGCCGGGATCTCGCCGGATCCCCCTACCCTTCCCTCCCGAGCACCCCTCTCCCCCTATTTATACCCCCCTTGCTGCCGCACCCCGTTCCCCACCTCTCCACACCGTCCCGCCGCCCCCAAGCCGCCCTGCCGCAGCCCTCGCCGGAGCACCCGAGCCGGCCACCTTCGGCCACCCGCGACACCGCCTCCGGCCACCCCGACCCCTCCCCGACGCCACCAACGCGCTCGCCGCCCTCGCCCACTTCGACTGGAGCCCTCGCCGCCGCCGGAGACCCTCTGGAGCCCCTTCCCCATCCACGCCCGAGCCGTCGCCGCCGTCAAGCTCTCGCCGGAGTTCATCCCCGCCGGTGAGCACCCCATCCACCTCAGTAGCCGTTGGATCCTACACGTACGCTATAGATTAGATCGGGGAATACCCCTTCGGTTTTCTAACAAAACCGAGCCGGTTTTTATTCACTTATCTATTTAGCCGTAGGTTTTTCTTAAGTCTCGGCCATTTGCTCCCTACACCCGCAACACACACCCCCGCAGCCATTCATTGAGCACCACGTGTACCCCCCCTGTCTGTTAGCAATTGTTTTATTTCTCTGTTTAGTTCCAAAAACAGCATAGTTTCAGTTTTGTTTTGACCATAGCTTTTGATCCCGAAGTCCAATGAGGTTGGTTCTTTTTCCAGTAGATCCCAATTTTTCTGTAGTTTTTAAAAACATATGATTTGTCTATGTTTGAAATTTTCAAATTTGAATTAGATCAGATTTAGTTTAAACCTTGTTTTGCTTATTCCAGGAGTTTAAAATATGATTTTGAGTTGATTCTTTTTTATACTGCTTCCTAGTGATTATATCTTACTGTGGTAGAAGTTTAAACTTTTTTCAAATATTTTTACTTGGGTTTTTTAACAGAAACAAGTTTCTACCTTAGTGACGTGTATTGAATTCTTTCACTTAGGCCATAGCAACTCTTTTCTTGTGATGTTATTTTTACTTGTTATTGGATTGTAGTGCTTATGGTGTGTATTTGTTTGTATCGGTAGATCACCCGGAGTGTGAAGCTTGTTACTTAGAAGCGCTCGATCAAGACAACTATCATCAAGGCAAGTCATTTTGATCATACTATTTCCTATGTTTTTGATGCATGGTAGTTTCTCCTTTCTTTACCCAATTGCATGCTGCCTAGGTGCTTGGAAATTTTAGTATAGGTTGTAGTATCATGTGGTAGGCACACGACAATCCCGATACTTAGCCCCGGGACGACAATTTTCTTATTGCTATGCTTGAGTAGACGGGATTTCGGTTGAGTGCGTAACACGAGTGTTGCAAGGTTGATTAAATAATCAAGACCGGTTAAGACAAGATTTTCAAGACCTCGGACGCAATGCAACTCTAGGTGAAGGACGATTGATCGGCTCCCTGGAGAACCCAGTGGATGACCCGGGATGCTGGAGAGGCCATGACATCCTGCGGAAAGCTTCACCGAGGCTCGAAGGGACGGACGGAGACTTCAAGACCCAAGGCTTACCTGCACAGCAACAAGTCATTATGGGCTCTGGCTTGGTTGGACAATGCGGCGACTCTGGACATGCGGTGCTAGCAGATGTAGAAGAACGGTAGGAATGGATGGGCACCGACAGGGATTCAGAGGGACCCGTTGAAAGACCTTGTTTTGATCATCCGGTCTTCAAACACCCTGAAGTGCGAGGACATACACGGAGGCGATCAAATATTGTGGGGAACGTGTGCAAAACTCTGCAAAGTACTCAAAGCTAATCGATTAGCCGTGTCCACGGTCATGTACAACTTGAGCCGAAGGCACTGAAATTTCCCTGAACTCTCGACACAACTTAATAATGATGTGGGTGTTAAAAATAACTCGGGTACGAGAACTGGTTGGCGGAACCATCTCGTTATCAACAAACAATGTAGTAACATTTTGTTTTCAGCCCCTCTTGTTGTAGGATAAAATTGGCTTTATGCAAAACTCATAGCCCCACCGGCCAAATATGCATGTAGAGATAGTTGATTGTTATTTTACTCCTCTCTTTGATGACTTGCCGGCATATTCCATATGCTGACCTACACGGCTGCAACGTATCATGTTGCAGAGTAATTTTCCGACCAGGAGTGAGGCTATGATCTACGCTCAGCGACATGCCCTGGAGTCGGATGGACTCGTCTACCTGATGCTTCCGCTAGTCTTCGTTAGATATCTCATGAGATGGCCTTCAGCCACTTTATTGTAATCCTTTATTGTAATAAAGTACTCGTTATGAGATTCGATTAATAAAGCTGTGTGATTGAACTCTTGATATATTCATGGATGTACTGAGTGTGTACCAGCATGATCTTGGGATGGTACGGAAACACCAGAGGCTTGACTCGTCTTGAGTCGGGTCGCTACATCAGTCCCGTTTGAGGCGCTCGTGTGGGTTGAATTTTCATGACCGGTTAGTGGCCGGGTCGTGTTCCAAGGCGTATGAGGCGGGTCTGGGATGCCCGACTGTAGATGCTATTACCCTCACCAAATAATAAGTGTGAGATCAACTCTAACACGATGATCCATTTCGTCCGCACGTGTACGCTTGGGTCGAAACGAACACAACACTTGGCCCAACGCGCCGAACCAAACGGATACGTGCCCACTATTTGTTTGTTGCGTGACCCATTTGAGGCACAAATTTGGGCTCCGCATTTGCGTTTGCACAGAAACAAAATGGACGCGCGTGACAACCTCCTACGCCGCAGATGCCCGGCTTCCATGCTTACCCGCAAGCCTCCTGCTTCTTTGGGGACTGCTTGCCGGAGGTGAGCATGGTCGCATCAGCCATGCCCAAGCCCATGTCCATCGACCTCAATGCGAGACCTATGGCTGGTGGATTATCCTCCGGGGGCCAGAGGAAACTGTCACGGGTGATACCAACCGACATGCATCACAACGCCCGCAACTTGTTCGACAGAATGCCGACCACGGACGACGAGACAGACAACTATTTTATCATGGCGAACATTATCTTAGAAGTCCAAGGACACCTCTGGGTGGCGCTGCCTCCGATCCTGATGAGATAAAATCCAAGACGGCTAAGGCCCCTTCATGGCAGGCCTACCTGACACCTTTGATCAAGGCTATGGAGGCATGATCGATCCCTTCACGCGATGCAAATATGGCATGGGCAGTGATACGTCTCCGTCGTATCTACTTTTCCGAACTCTTTTGCCCTTGTTTTGGACTCTAATTTGCATGATTTGAATGGAACTAACCCGGACTAACGCTGTTTTTAGCAGAATTGCCATGGTGTTGTTTTTGTGCAGAAATAAAAGTTCTCGGAATGACCTGAAAATTTATGGAGAATTTTTCTGGAATTAATGAAAAATACCTGTGCAAAGATCCACAAGAGGAGGTGAGCCAGCGGGCCACAAGCCCAGGAGGTGCGGCCACCCCCTGGTCGCGCCTGGCAGGCTTGTGGGGCCCACGCAGCTCCACCGCCTCCAATCTCAGCTCTATATATTCCGTTTCGCCCGGAAAAAAATCAGGGAGAAGGATTCATCGCATTTTACGATACGGAGGCGCCGCCACCTCCTATTCTTCATGTGGAGGGCAAATCTGGAGTCCGTTCTGGGCTCCGAGAGGGGAAATCATCGCCATCATCATGATCAACCTTCCTCCATCGCCAATTCCATGATGCTCTTCACCGTTCGTGAGTAATCTCATCGTAGGCTTGCTGGACGGTGATGAGTTGGATGAGATCTGTCATGTAATCGAGATAGTTTTGACGAGGATTGATCCCTAGTATCCACTATGTTCTGAGATTGATGTTGCTACTATTTGGCTATGCTTAATGCTTGTCACTAGGGCCCGAGTGCCATGATTTCAGATCTGAACCTATTATGCTGTCGCCAATATATGTGTGTTTTAGATCCTATCTTGCAAGTTGTAGTCACCTACTATGTGTTATGACCCGGCAACCCCGGAGTGACAATAGCCGGAACCACTCCCGGAGATGACCATAGTATGAGGAGTTCATGTATTCACCAATTGTTAATGCGTTGGTCCGGTTCTTTATTAAAAGGAGAACCTTAATATCCCGCAGTTTCCATTAGGCCCCCGCTGGCACGGGAGGGATGGACAATAGATGTCATGCAAGTTCTTTTCCCTCAGCATGTATGACTACATACGGAATACATGCCTACATTAGATTGACGAACGGGAGTTAGTTACTTATCAATCCGTGTTATATCTGTTATATAATGAATCACATCCGGCATAATCATCCATCACCGATCCAATGCCTACGAGTCTTTTACTATTGGTCCTTGCTACGTTACTTTGCCGCTACTGCTGTCACTACTGCTGCTGTTAATCTGTTGCTACTGCTGTTACTTTGCTGCTACTGCTCTTACTTTGCTGCTACTGGTTACTGTTGCTACTGCTGCTATCATACTGCTTTGCTACTGATACTTTGCCGCAGACACTAAATCTTTCAGGTGTGGTGGAATTGACAAGTCAACTGCTAATACTTGAGAATATTCTTTCGCTTCCCCTTGAGTCGAATCAATAAATTTGGGTTGAATACTCTACCCTCGAAAACTGTTGCGATCCCCTATACTTGTGGGTTATCAAGACAATTTTCTAGCACCGTTGCCGGGGAAGCACAACTATATTCTATGAGTCACTTGGGATTGACGTCTGCTGCTCACTATAAGGAATCCGAAAGATCCAAGAACTGAAATCTCGCCCTCAACTACGAGGACAGGTAAGGAACTGCCATCTAGCTCTACACTTGATTCACCTTCAGTTATGAGTAAGTTTGCGACATCACCTCCTGCTAGAAATCTTGATATATCGCCTGTGCTTGATGATGCTACTTCTGCTGCCCATGATGCTTATGATGATGCTATGCTTGATACTGCTTTGCCTCATGATGCTATGCTTGATACTGCTTTGTCTGATGATGCTATGCTTGATATTGCTTTGCCTGATGATGCTATGCTTGATACTGCTTCGCCACTAGGTGCATTCCTTCATGCACAAATTGCTAGAGTTGCTGCTAGATGTGATGATACTTCTGAAACTGCCGATACTATTGAAGTAGAACCTTCTATTTTGCGTGCTAGAACTAGCTCTCCTATGCGTGAATTGCCTGTTATGCCTGAGCGCTATGTTATGGAGGGAGAGATAGTTGAGGATTTTCTTGCGTGTAAGGATAGCTATGATGTTGAGAAATTACTGCTCAAGTGGAAAGAAAAATCTCTGAACGCTAGGGTGAAATACGACCCGAAGTTTGCTACTTTGCCTATCTTTGTGAGCGATAAGGATTATGAATTCTGTGTCGACCCTGAGTTAATCACTCTGGTCGAATCTGATCCTTTTCACGGTTATGAGTCTGAAACGGTTGTGGCCCATCTTACCAAACTGCACGATATAGCCACCCTATTCACTAGTGAGGAAAAGATCCGCCACTACTATATCCTCAAGCTATTTCCTTTCTCACTAAAGGATGATGCTAAGACTTGGTTCACTTCTCTTGCTCCTAGTTGTGTGCGTAGCCCCTGGGATATGGTCTACTACTTCTGTGAAAAATATTTCCCTGCCCATAAGAAGCAAGCTGCCTTGCAGGAAATATACAACCTTGCTCAAGCTGAGGAAGAGAGTCTCCCACAAGCTTGGGGGAGGCTCGTCCAGCTACTGAATGCTTTGCTTGATCATCCTCTTGAGAAGAATTAAATACTTGATATCTTCTATAATGGACTTGGCGATGCTTCTAGAGACCACCTAGATAGTTGTGCTGGTTGTGTTTTTAGGGAACAAACCGTAGAACAAGGTGAGATCCTATTGAATAACATCTTGTGCAATGAGAATGCTTGGACTATTTCCGAACCACCTCCTAAGCCAACTCCGAAGAAAAGAGGTATTCTATTCCTCAGTCATGAAGATACGCAAGAAGCTAAGAAATCTATGCGAGAGAAAGGCATTAAATCTGAAGATGTCAAAAATCTACCACCTATCGAAGAGATCCATGGTCTTGATAACCCGATACAGGTAGTAGAAGTAAATTCTCTGCGTAGGTTTGATGAGAGTGATATTCCTTTTGATAAACCTGCTAGCCTATGCCTGGATGAATTTGATAACTTTGTTGCCAAACAACAAAGTTTCAATGATTATGTTACCAGACAATTGGAACAGAATGCTCGTATGCTTAGTCATTTAAGTGCTTGTGTGGATAGAAACGTCAATGATCTTAAGCTTATGAGTAAACATGCCTCTATGGTTACTACCCAGGTAGAACAAGTACTTAAGGCTCAAAATGACTTGCTCAATGAGTTGAATGACAATTCCGTTAGAGTCGTTACTAGAGGCGGTAGAATGACCCAGGAACCTTTGTATCCTGAGGGTCATCCAAAGAGAATTGAACAAGATTCTCAAGGAGTTAGCTCTGATGCACCTAGTCATCCTAGAAAGAAGAAGAAAGATGATAGGGATGTGCACGCTAGCAACCCTTTTAGTGCTACACCTGAGAGTCCAAACGATGTCTCTGTCTCTAATGCTGAAACACAATCTAGTGATGAACATGAGCCTAATGATAATATCAATAGTGATGTTCATGATGATGCTCAACCTGGCAATGATAAGGATGTGGAGATTGAACCTGTTGATCTTGATAACCCACAACCTAAGGCTAGGAGATACGATAAGAGTGACTTCACTGCTAGGGAGCATGGTAAAGAAGGGAACCATGGGTTTAGAAACCCATGCCCTTTCCTCCCAAACCATCCAAGAAAAAGGATGATGAGGATATTGAGCGATTCGTTGAAATGATCAGACATGTCTTTCTGCAAATGCGTTTGACACATATGCTCAAAATGTCTCCGTATGCTAAGTACATGAAAGATATTGTGACTAATAAGAGGAGGATACTTGAGGTTGAGATTTCCACCATGCTTGCTAACTATACCTTCAAGGGTGGAACTCCAAAGAAACTAGGTGATCCCGGAGTGCCCACTATACCTTGCTCCATTAAAGGCAACTACGTTAGAACTGCTTTATGCGACCTTGGAGCCGGTATTAGTGTTATGCCTCTCTCTCTTTATCGTAGACTTGAACTGGATAAGTTGACACCCACTAAAATCTCTCTGCAAATGGCCGACAAATCAACTGCTTCCCTATCGGCATTTGCAAGAATGTGCCTGTTGTGGTTGCTAACGTCACTATCTTAACAGACTTTGTTATCTTTGATATTCCTGAGGACGATGCCATGGCAGTCATCCTCGCAAGACGCTTTTAAACACTGCAGGGGCTGTTATAGATTGCAACAAAGGCAATGTCACTTTCCATGTCAACGGTAATGAGCATACAGTGCACTTTCCGAAGAAACAATATCGAGTACATTGCATCAATGTTATCGAAAAGACTTCATCGATTCTTATTGGGAGCTTTGAATGCCCTATACCTCGTGTCAAGATCAAGTATGATTTGCTTGTTGGGGAGATACATATCCCCATTGAGGTGGCCTAGTGACTATTCGAAAATTCTCTGTCTTCTTTTGCGATTCGAAAAGGTTTGTCGAGGAGACTTGATCAACCTCATTGATGGATTTCTTTCGATGACCATGAGATGGATGAATCGGGGAGTGCCAAACCTCTGTTCCAAGCTTTCACCTTCGGTTTCTTAGAAGAAAAATGATGTATTTAGTTTACTTTTCGCTGTTTTCTGTTTTAGCGTCCCGTGGAAAAGTACCCTGAAAATAAAAGTTCTCCGAACGTCCTGAAAATCAAGTATGATTTTTTCTGGGATTTTTGAAAAATACTGAGACGAAGAGCTTGTCTGGGGGCTGCACCAGTGGGCCACAAGCCCTGGAGGCGCGAGCACCCCCTGGCTGCGCCACCCAGCCTTGTGGGGCCCACGTGCACCCCTCCACTCATTCTTGCTCCCATTTGGTTCTCCTACCTCTAGAAAAAATCGTTTCGCAGCTCAAACCCGTGTTCTTGCTCCTCTTGCTGGGATTTTCGATCTCTTTGCTCAAATCACCATTCTCCGAACTGTTTTGGGGAAATTACTCCTTGGTAAGTGACTCCTCCATTGGTCCAATTAGTTTTTGCTCTAGTGCCTTATACTTCGCGTATTTTTGCTGCCTTGGTGACCATGTTCTCAAACTTTGCATGCTAATTTTAGCTGGTCCCAAGTAGTTTTGATGCGTAATATGGCCTCTAGGAACTTGTTCGAATAGTTGCCACGAGTTTCGTTGAGCCTTATTCACTTTTCCTTAGAGTCACTAAAAATTTCAGAAATTTTCAGAGATAGAAAAGGGAAAAGATGAGGAGGTTCTTAAGAGGCTCTTCAAGCCATGACCTCAAGGATGATGGAAGTGAGAAGAAGCCCAAGTATCTGGTCCCTCGAGTCGCAGAAGTTCGAGCGTGCGAGTGGCCAAGTGACGTGTTCTTACGCGCCGCTGGAATTTATGAGGACTTTTATCACTTGGTGGAAAACGCAGGCCTTACCGCCTTCGTTGAAGATAAGTGTCTGCAATACCTCCTCCTCACTAATATCTTCATACAAAACTTTAACTTCTATCCGAGGAAGAATCCTCCTATGGTTGAGTTCAAACTTTATGATATCCCCCAGCGCATGTCACTCCAGGATTTTTGCAATGTTTGCAAATTACCTTATGTTGGGGATATTCATGAACCTCGTCCACGGGACTTGGAAGCATTCATCGATACAATTGTTGTAGGAGAGGAGAGAGGAGTGTCTTGCGCTAGAGCTGCTAGCATACATTTTCCCGTGCTTTGGTACTTCTCACTTTTTGTGGGAAAATGTTTGATTGGCCGTGGGAAAGTTGGGTCACTCAGTTCCCCAGATCTCGCGGTCTTGCGCGAAGCCCTTTATAATGATAAAACTTATAACTTGTGCGCTATAGTACCTCAACGGTTGAACACGAACTGTTCTAAGGGTATTGTCTATGGAGGTATCTATGCTACTCGTCTTGCTAGACACTTTGAGATACCTATTAGACTGGAGGAGGAAGAAGAGATTCTTCTTCCCAAGAGATATCTAGATTACAATAGCATGGTTCGCCATGACTTTCTTGATAGAGATATAAATAGAAGGATGATTTATAACCTGGTATTTAGTCAGGTTACTCGTGAGACTATTAATTTGCCGGCTCCTTATTTGTTCAATATTCATGCAGGCAAGTACATTATTATGCCCTCGGACATCTACGCATATTGGGGCTTAGCTCAACCACACGTGTCCGTGCCCGAGCCACCAGTCGAGTACCAGACGATAGTTTATTAGTGGGAGCCAGAGGAGCTCACACAGTAGTGGCATCCTCAGTCCACTCCGGAGTACCCCGGAGCTGGTTATTTCCCTCCTTGGGAGTAGACCAACTTAGGCCAAAAGCCTAAGCTTGGGGGAGTACGTGTTTCTCACCGACTTTACATTCTTGCTTATGCTTTCACTTTGTTCGTCGGTGTTCACACTTTGCCACTGTATCATCCATGCTAGTTTATTTCTTTTTCTCGTTTTCTTTTCGTGTGTCTGTCTAGTTTGAGAAAACCCCAAAAATATTTTCTTGTTCTTTTTTGCTTGTTGGGAGCTTTCCCGTGTAAATAGTTTTCTTTTTCTTTGGTTCAAGGTAGAAGACCATGGTTACCGTGTTTAGTGGCTCTCGCATGCATATCTGTTAAAGAGCCATATTACTTTGTCTTCTCCTTTGTGTTTGCCTGCAGATTCCAGCGTAGTCCAATGCACGAGCACGCTTATTATTGTTCACAACATTCGGTCGTGCAAGTGAAAGGCAATAATGACGATATATGATGAAGTGACCGAGCCTGGAAAAGCTGGTATGAACTCGATCTATTTTATTTTTGTAAATATGACTAGCTCATCGTGCCTGATTCAGCTTTGTTGTGAGGGAAACATGTTTGCAATGACAACTTAGAGATCATAGTTGCTTATGCCATGCTTACTTAGCTAGGAGGTTATAATGGTTTGTCTTGGATGCCCACATGAATTTTGAGATGACTGTGTTGTAGTATGATAGGATGGTATCCTCCTTTGAATGATTCAAGTGGCTTGACTTGGCGCATGTTCACGCATGTAGTTGAACAAAATCAACATAGCCTCTATGATATTCATGTTCATGGTGATTTATGTCCTACTCATGCTTGCACTCAATGTTAGTTAATCTCAATGCATTTTGATGACTGTTGTCGCTCTCTAGTTGGTCGCTTCCCAGTCTTTTGCTAGCCTTCACTTGTACTAAGCGGGAATACTACTTGTGCATCCACTTCCATAAACCCAAAGTTGTTCCATATGAGTTCACCATACCTACCTATATGCGGTATCTACCTGCCGTTCCAAGTAAATTTGCATGTGCCACTCTCTAAATCTTCAAGAAATAATCTGTTTTGCGTGTCCGAACCGCTCATGTGGTGACAGGGGGCTATCAATATCTTCCATGGTAGGCGTGTTTTCCTCGATATGTGTTTATTCACTATCATTCACGAGAAAGGGGCCGGTAGTTGGAATTCCCAGTTCCATACTCAAATCGAAAAGATAATTGCAAACAAAACTCCCCTGGATTGATGTTGGTATGGACGGCACCCAAGGATTCGGCTTAGTGTGGAGTGTGATTTATTGGTGGTGGGGGAGTCAAAACTTTACTTTTCTGTTTGGGAACCACCTATAGCATGTGTAGCGTGGAAGATGTTGAGAACTCTTAGTCATTGTGTTGACAATGAAAAGCAGGCCAGCCAAAATTATTATCTCTGTTTTCAAAGCTTGAGCTCTGGCACCTGTGCAAATCAATGCTTCCCTCTGCGAAGGGCCTGTCTATTTATGTTCCTCTTGAGTCATCCTCCTCTCATAAAAGTGCCAATTAGAGAGCACCTCTGTCATTTTTATGCTTTGCTTTTAACTTTGTTGAGTATGACTGTGACTGGATCTTCATTCCATGAATTACAATGTTTAGTGAGCCCTTGGTCTTTGAAGGTGCTCTGCAATTATGTTTTGCGGTCTCAGAAAGAGCTAGCGAGATACCATATGTTCGTACTGCTTCATGTTGTTTTGATTGAAGTGTTGACGTTTGAGACTTATTATTATTTGCTCGCTAGTTGATTATGACATTGATATGAGTTTACCGTGAGACCTAGATGTCATTTGCTTATGTGGTTTGCTGTGATCTTGCTGAAATTCTGGTTATGAGTTAGACATAGTTGCAACAACAAGATCAAACAGAGTTTGTCAAAGTTTTTCTTTTGTCTCTTTCAGTTTGTCAACTGAATTGCTTGAGGACAAGCAAGGCTTTAAGCTTGGGGGAGTTGATACGACTCCGTTGTATCTACTTTTCCGAACTCTTTTGCACTTGTTTTGCACTCTAATTTGCATGATTTGAATGGAACTAACCCGGACTAACGCTGTTTTCAGCAGAATTTCCATGGTGTTGTTTTTGTGCAGAAATAAAAGTTCTCGGAATGACCTGAAAATTTACAGAGAATTTTTCTGGAACTAATGAAAAATACCAGCGCAAAGATCCACCGGAGGAGGTGAGCCAGTAGGCCACAAGCCCAGGAGGCGCTGCCACCCCCTGGTCGCGCCTTGCAGGCTTGTGGGGCCCACAGAGCTCCACCGCCTCCAATCTCAGCTCTATATATTCCGTTTCGCCCAGAAAAAATCAAGGAGAAGGATTCATCGCGTTTTACGATACGGAGGCGCCGCCACCTCCTGTTCTTCATTTCGAGGGCAGATCTGGAGTCCATTCTGGGCTCCGGAGAGGGGAAATCATCGCCATCGTCATCATCAACCTTCGTCCATCACCAATTCCATGATGCTCTTCACCGTTCGTGAGTAATCTCATCGTAGGCTTGCTGGACGGTGATGAGTTGGATGAGATCTATCATGTAATCGAGTTAGTTTTGACGGGGATTGATCCCTAGTATCCACTATGTTCTGAGATTGATGTTGCTACTACTTGGCTATGCTTAATGCTTGTCACTAGGGCCCGAGTGCCATGATTTCAGATCTGAACCTATTATGTTGTCGCTAATATATGTGTGTTTTAGATCCTATCTTGCAAGTTGTAGTCACCTACTATGTGTTATGACCCGACAACCCCGGAGTGACAATAGCCGGAACCACTCCCGGAGATGACCATAGTATGAGGAGTTCATGTATTCACCAAGTGTTAATGCGTTGGTCCGGTTCTTTATTAAAAGGAGAACCTTAATATCCCGTAGTTTCCATTAGGACCCTGCTGCCACGGGAGGGATGGACAATAGATGTCATGCAATTTCTTTTCCCTAAGCACGTATGACTACATACGAAATACATGCCTACATTAGGTTGACGAACGGGAGCTAGTTACTTATCTCTCCTGTTATAACTGTTACATGATGAATCACATTCGGCATAATCATCCATCACCGATCCAATGCCTACGAGCCTTTTACTACTGGTCCTTGCTACGTTACTTTGCCGCTACTACTGTCACTATTGCTGCCGTTACTCTATTGCTACTGCTGTTACTTTGCTACTACTGCTGTTACTTTGCTGCTACTGGTTACTGTTGCTACTGCTGCTATCATACTAGGTTGCTACTGATACTTTGCCGCAGACACTAAATCTTTCAGGTGTGGTTGAATTGACAACTCAACTGCTAATACTTGAGAATATTCTTTCGCTTCCCCTTGTGTCGAATCAATAAATTTGGGTTGAATACTCTACCCTCGAAAACGGTTGCAATCCCCTATACTTGTGGGTTATCAGGCAGCACTTTCCGACATGACCATGAATTCCCGGAAGACTACGACCAAGAAGAAGAAGATGAAGTGGACATCGACGGGGAAGCTCTCCACGCAAGTTCAAGGAGAAATATGCCGCCTTGAGTGCGTGTGAAGGGAAAGATGTAGTCGAGGACCATTGTGAGGAAGAGAAGACGGGGATGAGGGGAAATACCAACTCCAAGAACGAGGACAAGCATGATGCTGCGTCGATTGCCTTGCATGCAACTTTGGAAGGCATGACGAGCAAGAAGGAGACAAGGGAGGAGAAGCACCGAAAATACAAAAGAGGAGGAAATGAAGGCCTTCTTGGAGATACAAAGGAAGAGGCTCGATACGGAGGGGGAGAAGCAAATGAAGATGCTTGAGATCGAGGCTACCAATGCCAAAAGCAATGCAAAAGATGTCACATGCGCTTGCATGGCGAAGGGATGGAGATCATGAAGGTTGACTTGAGAAACGTGTCACCAAGAAGGAGGCCTTGGTATGAGAAGATGCATGCCGACATGCTCAAGTTCGATTATGAGTGGTCCATGGCGGACCACACCATCTTTTTTGTTTGCGAGCAAGCATGCCGACATGACCACTGACGAGATGGCATGGTTGAACTATGCCCCCCTTTTCATGCGCTAGCATGTGTGTCGGTCGCTGGCAAGTTGAAAGGATCGATATGTTTGACTAGAGGGGGGGGGGTGAATAGGCAACTACCAATTTTTAGCTTGTCTTAACAAATTAGCGTTAGCAACAAAAGGTTCTCTATATGAACAACTAGGTGAGCAACCTATATGATGCTAACAACAAGGATAACAAGTGCAAGCATGAAATACACCACAACAATAATAAGTACAAAGTAAAGGTAAGAGAAAACCGCAAGTGGAACTGGTGGAGATGAGGATGTGTTACCAAAGTTCCTTCCCTTTGACATGAAGTACATCTCCGTTGGAGCGGTGTGGAGGCAAAATGCTCCCCAAGAAGCCACTAGGGCCACCGTATTCTCCTCACGCCCTCAAGCAATGCGAGATGTCGTGATTCCACTATCGGTGCCCTTGAAGGCGGCAATCAAACCTTTACAAACAAGGTTGGGGCTATATCCACACAAAGCTTGGAGGCTCCCAACAAGACCACGAAGCTTCACCACAATGGAATGTGGCTGCAAGGTGACCTCAACCGTCTAGGGTGCTCAAACACCCAAGAGTAATAAGATCCGCAAGGGATTAGTGGGCGGAATCAAATATCTCTTGGTGGAAGTGTAGATCAAAGCCTTCTCAAGCAATCCCTAGGAAATCAACAAGTTTGATTGGCTAGGGAGAGAGATCGGGCAAGAATGAGCTTTGGAGCAACAATGGAGCTTGGGGAGGTAAGAGGTAAGCTTCTCAGGGAAGAAGACACCTTTATATAGTGGGGGGGGGGTACAATCCAACCGTTACCCACCCACCAGCTGCACTAGCCAAGCGGTACTACCGCTCCTAGAGCGTTACTATCGCTGCTAGGAGCGGTACTACTGCCCAACAGCTCACCGACCACGGTAGTAAGAAAATACTACCGTGCCTACCACTGTGGAGGCAGAAGGACGCGCAAAAAGTCCGACGGAGCGGTACTACCGTCCACAAAACGGTAGTAAACACTACTACCGCTCCAGGAGCGGTACTACCGCTAGCCCTTTTGCACATACAAGGAAAACAAGGTTGGAGCTCCATTTGTATCAAGGGAAAGGTTGTGACAGCCCAATGCCGACGCCCTAGAAGATTCCCCCTTTATTCCGTTTTCGTCGTGTGTCTATTTTTCTTTTGTCGCAGCATCATCGCATCATGCGCATCATCATCATTGCATCGGCACCCCGTTGCCGCCAGTTTTCAAAACTTGCATCCGTTGTTAGCTGCCGGTTCTCGTCGTTGTCCGTTCTGAGCCCGACCGCACACGCACGCGCCCGCGGCATCGTCGAAACCCTGTTTTAAAAGTGTGCATAAAACTTTCTCTGATCGGGTTGAGATTTGACGTGCGGTCTTATTTTAATATAGCTAGGCCGCCTGTCGAATTTCGTCGCGATCGGAGACCGCCTGGTACCCGAACGGTCGACCGTAGCGGCACCGTATTTGGTCTACCGTCGGACGTCTGTCGGTGTTTTAAAACACGTTGCCGGGTCGCCCGTTTTCCCTCTCATCTTCGCCTAGCCCCTCTGCACAGTGCGTCGACCCTACGCGCAACCCAGTCCGAAAACCTCCCGGTACCTGTAACACACGGTCATGACCGATGGGTCCAGATCAACCCCGTAATACCCCAAACCATCATCGTTTTGTCAATCGGGTTTCCTAACCTATTGTTTTTTTCGTCCGATCTAGATCGGAGGGCTGTAATTAGACCTCATATAGACCCTAGACTATAAATAGAGGTCCAACCCTAAATCCTAGGAGAGCTGTCCCATCCCATCACCGCTGCCGCCCTCTCCTTTTCCTCCTCGTGTTCAGCACCGAGTCAATCAGCAGCTCTTCAGATCCATTCCTAGTTTTCTCCACCAGACAGCTCGCGCAGCAGCCTCCACCCGTGCCCTTCGGCGCCTCCTGCCGACAGCCACCTCGGGAGCGCCGCCTTCCCTCGATCTGGTTCGGGCCTCCAGATCGGGAGACAAACCGAGCTGCCCACGCGTCAGGTGGACTGCTCCAGGCCAGTCGTGGCCTTACCTCGGCGGTGGGAACGAGGCAGCGAGCAGACTCGTGCCCCCTCCATTGACCGAGCTCTAGTGTCATTCTTCTCGGGATCTGGGGATCCAGGTCGGGTCCCGCTGAGGCCGCCGCCTCCCAGCACCCCCGTGCGAGCGCCGCCAGATCCTCCTCGCGCGAAGCCGACGCGAGCGCAGCGCCCGCCTGGCCTCCCCGCGTTGTGCGCTCGCCAGAGCCCCCTTCGCCGCTGTGGGCCGGCCCAGCTACGCGCCCAAGCACCTGCAGCGCGAGCCCGCCTCTCCACCGCAGCGCCGCTCGTGGGCCTCCTCTCGCTTTGTCCCGCAATGGCCCACCTCCCTCCTAGCCAGGTCGGCCCAGGAGCCACGGTGAGCTTATTCCCCGCCCAGTGCATTTTTTTCTGCTATAATGCGCCTGAGGTTTCGGCCCAATAGGTTAGTAGGATTTTCGGAGTTATAATAAATTCCAAAGATATCCGTATATTAGAACGCCCGTAGTTATTTATCCGTAAGTCCGATCGCGATGTTTTAGATATGGTTTTGTGGTAGTTTCGCGCGTAGAATACGAATTTGTAACTTGCATAATTATTTGTCGTAGTTTAACGTGCCAAACGCCTAGTTTTGCGTGCTGTTTCAATAGGTTACGCCCGTATTTTTTTTTCTCGCAAGTCCGGATTGCTCGTATGCCGTATTAGAAATGCCCATGTTTTAGGAATCATTTTTTTGCATGTATTTTAGAGCGGTCAATTGTATTTTTACGTGTAGGGATTTGCCGGTAATTTATTTTCCCGCGTATAGGTATTTTTCTCGCATTTATGTGTGGCATTATTTTGTGTTGCAAACCCCACATATTTTATATGTTTCCGGGGTAGAAAAATCCCACGGATTTTTCTGTGCAATTAGTTTTAGCTTTTGAGTAAGTTAGTTCGCGAGATATTTTGCCATGTTGCCCTTTTGTTTAATTCGTAGGATTTATTCCGTGTGTCGTTTGACGGAGTTGTCAACTAGAGAGTTGATCTTGGATGTTTTGTTTAGCCCCTGGTATTATTGGTTGCAATAGAAATGCATGTTTAGGTGTTGTTTGCTTGCTCTCAAGTTGCTTGAAATAGTGCTGATTTGGAGGAGCTGAAATATTTCTATGTCTGGAATCTGTTATATTTTGTTGCTGTCTTGTCTTGCTTGCATCTTGTGATCTGTAGCTCTTTTGAGGTGGGTCCAATGGAGTTAGTTGTACCCCTTGTGTTTCTCTAGCATGCTGTAAAGTTTCATGCTATTTGGAGTCCTGTAGCTTAGGATTTTTCTGCTGTCAATATTGCTTCAGATCGAAAACTGCACTTTCATGAGGTGTAATTTTCACTAAGTCTGAAATAGTGTGTGAGATGTCATTTTGTGACTTCTTTCTCTAGTGATCCTTGCTGCCATGCTAGTTGTTGTTAGTTGTTAGTAGTAGTGCTTCTTTCCCTCTTCTGTGCCATGCCTTGCTTGTGCATATCGGAGTTGTGTAGCCGTAGTTGTGGGGCGTAGAAAATGCTATGTGGCTGATTTTGGCAGATTGTAGTCCTTTCTTGTTTTGCTCGTAGTTTTTAAACCGTAGCTCCGATTTGATCGTTTCCTACATGAAACTTGCTTAGAATCTCACGTAGTCTCATTTTATCTTGCTGTTTGTATGTTTTGAAGTGCTCGTAGCCGCCGTTGCACACATTTTTGCATTCATGCCATCATATCTTGTGATGCTTGTATCTTTTGAACCGTAGCTCCGTTGGAGATGATCTTTATGTGTAGATTGCTTGAAATGATGCGTAGAATCACGTGAACCTATTTGTTTTGCTGTTTAACAACTAATTAAATGCATTAGTTCAGATCTGGACATAATTGTAAATTAACATGTGAGGTTGTCTCGGAGATGCTATATGTCATTTCCGACCTCATTTAAAATGTCTAGATAGGTAGTTTAATTTCCGCTTCACCTCTTGCATGTTTGACAACATTAATATTTCCGTGTAACTAACCGGGAGTGAACTAAATAATTCATATGTGGAGTTTCGTCAATATGCAACTCGTTGCATATTGAACTTGACTTAATGTGTAGTGTTTGTTTGTGTGATTTGCCATGCCGTGACTTGCATGTATTCAGCTGCTCATGCATCATTTGTGTTGTTGCACCGTGTGGTGAATTTCGTGTATTGATTTGTGTTTCCGGTTTGCTTCGTCTCGATAGAGTTCCGCAGCGTGCCGGATGTGAGGACCCGTTCGACTACGTCGGTTCGTCTGCTTCACGGATGCATTCTTCTTCCAAGCGGGATCTCAGGCAAGATGATCGTTTCCCCAGATACCATTACTATCATTGCCATGCTAGTTTTACCGTCTCTATCGTTATGTCTCGTTGCCTACCACATGTTAAATATCAGCCTCTCAACAATGCCATGAAAACCTTCAACCTATTCAACCTAGCAAACCACTGATTGGCTATGTTACTGCTTGCTTAGCCCTGTTGATAGCGTTGTTAGTTGCAGGTGCAGTTGCTTCCATGCGATAGCATGGGTTCCTTGTTATATCACCATATTAATGCTATCTAATTTAATGCACCTATATACTTGGTAAAAGGTGGAAGGCTCGGCCTTTCTAGCCTGGTGTTTTGTTCCACCTTTGCCCCCTTAGTTTTCGGCTACCGGTGTTATGTTCCATAAACGAGCGCTCCTAACACGATCGGGGTTGTTATGGGGACCCCCTTGATAATTCGTTTTAGATTAAAGCTGGTCTGGCAAGGCCCAACTTTGGTTCTACATTTGCCCAACATAATAATTTTGATAAATTGAAATGCATAGGGAGTTAGCGCTACCCGAGGAGTAATTTTACATAAACAGGGGGGCCAGTGCTGATGGTGTTGGTCCCAAACGGTCTGCCTGCGGGGCCACCGCGAGGAAACTCGAGGTTTGGCAATCATAGCTAGTTCCATCCGTCGTGTCCTGAGAACGAGATACGCGGCTCCTATCGGGTACGTCGACACGTCGGGCGGCCTTGCTGGATTAGTTTTACCTTTGACGAGATATCTTGTGCATCGGGATTCCGGTGATGCTTTGGGTAATCTCAGAGTTGAGGTTTTCCACTAGGGAATCCGACGAGATCGCAAGCTTCGTGATTGAGGATTTCTATGCGGCTTGTGGTAATTTGTGATGGACTAGTTGGAGCACCCCTGCAGGGTTAAACCTTTCGGAAAGCCGTGCCCGCGGTTATGTGGCAACGTGGATACTTTGTTTAACACTGGTTCTAGATAACTTGAAATTAACTTAATTAAAACATGCCAACTGTGTGCGTAACCGTGACTGTCTCTTTCGTGGGTTCCTTCTCCGATCGAGTACACGGTGGGGTTATGTCTGATGAAGGTAGGTGTTCAGGATCATTCATTTGATCATCTGTAGTTCACGTCCGTTAGGCGTAGATCTTCCCCTCTTATTTCTGGTACTCCTAATTTTAGCCACCAAACATATGCTTAGCCGCCGCTGCAACCTCACCACTTAACCTTACCTCACCCATAAAGCTTTGCTAGTCTTGATACCTTTGGAAATGAGATTGCTGAGTCCCCTGTGGCTCACAGATTACTTCAACACCAGTTGCAGGTACAGGTAAAGGTTACTTGACGCGAGCGCGTTGATTGTTCATTTGGAGATGGTTCTTCTTCTTCTTCTTCTTCTTCTTCATCGATCTAGGATGGGTTCCAGGCCGGCAGCCTGGGATAGCAAGGATGGATGTCGTTCTTATTTTTCTCGTTTGTTTTCGTCCGTAGTCGGACCCTGCTCTTACTCTTGATGATTATGTAATGTACTGATGTGACTCTGATGTAGCTTGTGGCGAGTGTAAGCCAACTCTATATATATCTCTTCTGTTCAGTACATGTACTTGTGACGATATCCATTCTCGCGACACGACGAGATGCGCTTCTATCCCTGACGAGGCCCTCGTGCCAAATTTAGGATAGGGTCGCATCTTGGGCGTGACAAGTTGGTATCAGAGCCGTACAGACCTAGGAGCCCCCTTGATTGATCGAACTTGGCCGAGTCGAGTCTAGTGAAAAACTATTTGAGTCTTAGTTATATATCGGAGAGTAGGATTCTTTTTTCTCCTCTTCTATGCTCTGGTGAGGAATCTTGACGTAATAATTTACTCTACTCCTCTTCCCACTCAAATTTTTTTTAGGATCACGCGGATATTTTGGAATCTATATGATGCCGATGTGATGGAGTTCTGTCTTGGTGCCTCCTGTCTGACTTGATCTTCTTCCGGGGAGTTGAGCTCCAGGGGATTCTTGAGCACATCGTTATCATTCAGATTTGTTAATATCTCAGAACGAAGGATGTTCATAATTGCTTCAATACTAGTAGTGGAGAGATAACCCCGATGTCCCCAGTACTGGTGCAGATTGTCCGGGGGTACTGCCATACTTTGTATCGTTGTGATCACGAGGGTCTGTTGTAGATGAAGGTCCGAGATTCTGGTTGTGTGTTGACGGATGTGATACAGGTGCCGGGTTAGTATAGGAGCTATGTGATATTACTCCTTGTATCCGTGTACCAGATTGCATGACCAGATATTTCGGGAATTCATAGGTGGGAATTCAAGTAGTTTCTTATAGGACAATCTTCCAACAAATGCATGATGTTAGGTTGGGGTTCGACATCTAGTGGATTCGTTTGTTCACAGTCAACTTACAGCGGTACACGTTGTGTCTTAAAGAGTCCCTGTAGCTTGGTACGACTCGGGGACGCTTCGTATGTCGGGTGCACTGCCTTGCACTTGATGGCTACTGTAAAATCGAGCCCCTGCGATCCTGTCCACGAAAATATCGGACGAAATCTTTCTCATGAGTTTGTTCTGGCTTGTTTCGTAAGCCTCATCCATTGTTTTGTTGAATATGGTAATTCGTGTTGCTTCGATGTCAAGTGTTGATTTCAGATCTTTCCAAGAGGTGTTCTCATATTTTTATGTGAGAATGCAAATCCTGTTGCTCAATCGGTTGTCTTATCAATTTTGTCAACCGGAGTCGCCATATCAATTCTTTTTCAACCGGTGTGTTTCTCTCCAAGTGGATTCAATCCTCTCTAATTTTTGCAGATCATTCCTCAATTCTTTCCGGAGTTTATCTCATCTGTCCCAAGTTGTCTTTGTTTTTCCCGCCCTCCCACCCTTTTTCTTCAGGGATTCAATTTTCATCCAAGACTTTTCTCTTCGTTGTGCTTCCGCTGTTTGTTCTTTCTCTCTTATCCGGTGATTCATCATGAAGATTCTCAGGAGCTTCATGTTCATCCTTATTCATTCTTGTCATCTTTTCCGGTGAATTCAATGCAATTGTCCGTATTCATCATATCCTTTTCGTCCTTGTAATTCTTTCCCATGTTGGAAATTCTTATCTGTCTTCTTGCTATTCATTCCTCTCTTTTCATCCGGAGCGTTGATGATATTTCAGTAGTTTCTCGTTTTCAATTCTTTTAATTATTTCGAGGTGCTAACCTCATCTAGTTCTCTTATACCGGTGCAATATCTCTCTTCTAAGTAATCCTTTCAACGGTGATTTCTTTGAGTGGGCCCATAACCTACAGGTTTTCCCAGGATCTTACCTGGCTGTTTAATCTTTTCGGAGATCCTTAATTCTTTTCAACTATGACGTAAGTATGAATTTCATCAGTCATATTCCTTATCCAAGGCTTATTTGAATTAATTCTCATATTGGCTCAACCTTTCATTCTTCTCTATTCCGGAGTGTCTCATTAATTCTTGGTGGTGTTGTTCTCGTCCTCATTCTCACCTTGCTATCCGGAGGAGTGTTTCTCTTAATCTTGCTCCATTCTTGTGAAGATTGTCATTTCAGCTTGGTGCCATCATCTTAATTGTTCCAATCATGGGTATCCCTTTCTTGCTATCCGGTGCATTTCGGTATTTTCATTCTCGTTCCTCCGAAGGCCATCATTTCAGAAGATTCTTCGTTCTCAGCTTTCAGCTTTCATCCTCAATTCTTCTCCATTGTTGTCTCTTCGTTCGTCTCTCGACTATTTCGGTGCCTTATTCAGGTTTTCTGTTAGGTGGTTCATGATCTCATCATTCTCTTGTTTCTCCATTAATTCTTGGTTTTCCCATTCAACCGTGAGTTCTTACCGGTGTTGCCTTCAATTATGCTTCAAGTGGGGTTTTTCTCTCTGTTTCCCCAAGATTCATTCTACAAGAATAAGTGGTATGCTAAATCCGCTGCTTGTCATCAATTAAACTTGATGAAGGATGAGCATAACATAATTCTTATTCTTGTTCTTCCTTCTTCCAAGAGATTTCAATTCTTCTTCCGGAGTGACTCATGATATCAATTCTTTTCTCAAGTATCCGTTCTCTTGCATTTTCAAGTGCATTTGTTCTTCCTTGATCCTTTGAGGTGGTACTATAGCCCTCTTGTTAGTGTAGGAGCCTCGAAGAATTTCTTTTCAAGAATGAGATAATTAAACCCACCAATTCTATGGTCATGAGATATTTCAACCCATGATTTCTCCATTGAGCTATCTTGGTTTGGATTTCACCTAAAGCTTTTCCTATGGATTGTTGCTATCATGGTGCTTGTCATTCATCCAAGTTTTCAATGTATCCTCTTGGTGTAAGAATTGTTCATATCTTGGTTCTCCCAATCAATCCTTGTTTCTTTTAGTGGTTGGTTGTCACCTCATATTTGTTGAGATGACTTTCATAAGCCCACTAGTATCTTGTTTTTGTTGTTGGTTTTCCAACTACTCTGTCAATTCTCTGACCGGAGGCTCTTCAATTCTATTGTGATGATAGTTGTCATCCTTTTCTTCATTCTCTTCTTCCGTATGAGCTAGTTCCTATTCTATTGTTCCGGAGGCTTTGTGGTATTGCTCTTTTGGGTCTAGCTTCTTGTTCTATCAAGATCATGGTGTTCCCTTGTTCTATCTAGTTGTTTATTATGTATATTGTCTAATTCTCTCTTCTTGTCGAATTTTTTGTCCCATTTTCCTACCGAAGTGCTGCCGAAATTTTCCGTGAATTCTTGCTTCTTTCTCATTTCATTCCTCATCGCCTTGCAACCTTCAAGGATTGTTGGTGTCACTCGTTTGTCAAAGAAGCGACTAAGTTTTTACCTCTTGTTCTTTCTCATCCTCTCCCCCTTTCATTCTTGGCTCTCGGGGCGAGATCTTCTTGTAGTGTAGGAGAGTTGTGACAGCCCGATGCCGACGCCCTAGAAGATTCCCCCTTTATTCTGTTTTCGTCGTGTGTCTATTTTCCTTTTGTCGCAGCATCATCGCATCATGCGCATCATCAGCATTGCATCGGCACCCCGTTGCCGCCAGTTTTCAAAACTTGCATCCGTTGTTAGGTGCCGGTTCTCGTCGTTGTCCGTTCTGAGCCCGACCGCACACGCACGCGCCCGCGGCATCGTCGAAACCCTGTTTTAAAAGTGTGCGTAAAACTTTCTCTGATCGGGTTGAGATTTGACGTGCGGTCTTATTTTAATATAGCTAGGCCGCGTGTCGAATTTCGTCGCGATCGGAGACCGTCTGGTACCCGAACGGTCGACCGTAGCGGCACCGTATTCGGTCTACCGTCGGATGTCTGTCGGTGTTTTAAAATACGTTGCCGGGTCGCCCGTTTTCCCTCTCATCTTCGCCTAGCCCCTCTGCACAGTGCGTCGACCCTACGCGCAACCCAGTCCGAAAACCTCCCGGTACCCGTAACACACGGTCATGACCGATGGGTCCAGATCAACCCCGTAATACCCCAAACCATCATCGGTTTGTCAATCGGGTTTCCTAACCTATTGTTTTTTTCGTCCGATCTAGATTGGAGGGCTGTAATTAGACCTCATATAGACCCTAGACTATAAATAGAGGTCCAACCCTAAATCCTAGGAGAGCTGTCCCATCCCATCACCGCCGCCGCCTCTCCTTTTCCTCCTCGTGTTCAGCACCGAGTCAATCAGCAGCTCTTCAGATCCATTCCTAGTTTTCTCCACCAGACAGCTCTCGCAGCAGCCTCCACCCGTGCCCTTCGGCGCCTCCTGCCGATAGCCACCTCGGGAGCGCCGCCTTCCCTCGATCTGGTTCGGGCCTCCAGATCGGGAGGCAAACCGAGCTGCCCACGCGCCAGGTGGACTGCTCCAGGCCAGTCGTGGCCTTGCCTCGGCGGTGGGAACGAGGCAGCAAGCAGACTCGTGCCCCCTCCGTTGACCGAGCTCTAGTGTCATTCTTCTCGGGATCTGGGGATCCAGGTCGGGTCCCGCTGAGGCCGGCGCCTCCCAGCACCCCCGTACGAGCGCCGCCAGATCCTCCTCGCGCGGAGCCGACGCGAGCGCAGCGCCCGCCTGGCCTCCCCGCGTTGTGCACTCGCCAGAGCCCCCTTCGCCGCTGTGGGCCGGCCCAGCTACGCGCCCGAGCACCTGCAGCGCGAGCCCGCCTCTCCACCGCAGCGCCGCTCGTGGGCCTCCTCCCGCTTCGTCCCGCAGTGGCCCAGCTCCCTCCTAGCCAGGTCAGCCCAGGAGCCACGGTGAGCTTATTCCCCGCCCAGTGCATTTTTTTCTGCTATAATGCGCCTGAGGTTTCGGCCCAATAGGTTAGTAGATTTTCGGAGTTATAATAAATTCCAGAGATATCCGTATATTAGAACGCCCGTAGTTATTTATCCGTAAGTCGGATCGCGATGTTTTAGATATGGTTTTGTGGTAGTTTCGCGCGTAGAATACGAATTTGTAACTTGCATAATTATTTGTCGTAGTTTAACGTGCCAAACGCCTAGTTTTGCATGATGTTTCAATAGGTTACGCCCGTATTTTTTTTCCTCGCAAGTCCGGATTGATCGTATGCCGTATTAGAAATGCCCATGTTTTAGGAATCATTTTTTTCCATGTATTTTAGATCGGTCAATTGTATTTTTACGTGTAGGGATTTGCCGGTAATTTATTTTCCCGCGTATAGGTATTTTTCTCGCATTTATGTGTGGCATTATTTTGTGTTGCAAACCCCACATATTTTATATGTTTCCGGGGTAGAAAAATCCCACGGATTTTTCTGTGCAATTAGTTTTAGCTTTTGAGTAAGTTAGTTCGCGAGATATTTTGCCATGTTGCCCTTTTGTTTAATTCGTAGGATTTATTCCGTGCGTCATTTGACGGAGTTGTCAACTAGAGAGTTGATCTTGGATGTTTTGTTTAGCCCCTGGTATTTTTGGTTGCAATAGAAATGCATGTTTAGGTGTTGTTTGCTTGCTCTCAAGTTGCTTGAAATAGTGCTGATTTGGAGGAGCTGAAATATTTCTAAGTCTGGAATCTGTTATATTTTGTTGCTGTCTTGTCTTGCTTGCATCTTGTGATCTATAGCTCTTTTGAGGTGGGTCCAATGGAGTTAGTTGTACCCCTTGTGTTTCTCTAGCATGCTGTAAAGTTTCATGCTATTTGGAGTCCTGTAGCTTAGGATTTTGCTGCTGTCAATAATGCTTCAGATCAAAAACTGCACTTTCATGAGGTGTAATTTTCACTAAGTCTGAAATAGTGTGTGAGATGCCATTTTGTGACTTCTTTCTCTAGTAATCCTTGCTGCCATGCTAGTTGTTGTTAGTTGTTCGTAGTAGTTCTTCTTGGCCTCTTCCGTGCCATGCCTTGGTTGTGCATATCGGAGTTGTGTAGCCGTAGTTGTGGGGCGTAGAAAATGCTATGTGGCTGATTTTGGCAGATTGTAGTCCTTTCTTGTTTTGCTCGTAGTTTTTGAACCGTAGCTCCGATTTGATCGTGTCCTACATGAAACTTGCTTAGAATCTCGCGTAGTTTCATTTTATCTTGCTGTTTGTATGTTTTGAAGTGCTCGTAGCCGCCGTTGCACACATTTTTGCATTCATGCCATCATATCTTGTGATGCTTGTACCTTTTGAACCGTAGCTCCGTTGGAGATGATCTTTATGTGTAGATTGCTTGAAATGATGCGTAGAATCACGTGAACCTATTTTTTTTGCTGTTTAACAACTAATTAAATGCATTAGTTCAGATCTGGACAGAACTGTAAATTAACATGTGAGGTTGTCTCGGAGATGCTATATGTCATTTCCGACCTCATTTAAAATTTCTAGATAGGTAGTTTAATTTCCGCTTCACCTCTTGCATGTTTGACAACATTAATATTGCCGTGTAACTAACTGGGAGTGAACTAAATAATTCATATGTGGAGTTTCGTCAATATGCAACTCGTTGCATATTGAACTTCACTTAATGTGTAGTGTTTGTTTGTGTGATTTGCCATGCCGTGACTTGCATGTATTCAGCTGCTCATGCATCATTTGTATTGTTGCACTGTGTGGTGAATTTCGTGTGTTGATTTTTGTTTCCGGTTTGCTTCGTCTCGATAGAGTTCCGCAGCGTGCCGGATGTGAGGACCCGTTCGACTACGTCGGTTCGTCTGCTTCACGGAGGCATTCTTCTTCCAAGCGGGATCTCAGGCAAGATGATCGTTTCCCCAGATACCATTACTATCATTGCCATGCTAGTTTTACCGTCTCTATCGTTATGTCTCGTTGCCTACCACATGTTAAATATCAGCCTCTCAACAATGCCATGAAAACCTTCAACCTATTCAACCTAGCAAACCACTGATTGGCTATGTTACTGCTTGCTTAGCCCTGTTGATAGCGTTGTTAGTTGCAGGTGCAGTTGCTTCCATGCGATAGCATGGGTTCCTTGTTATATCACCATATTAATGCTATCTAATTTAATGCACCTATATACTTGGTAAAAGGTGGAAGGCTCGGCCTTTCTAGCCTGGTGTTTTGTTCCACCTTTGCCCCCTTAGTTTTCGGCTACCGGTGTTATGTTCCATAAACGAGCGCTCCTAACACGATCGGGGTTGTTATGGGGACCCCCTTGATAATTCGTTTTAGATTAAAGCTGGTCTGGCAAGGCCCAACTTTGGTTCTACATTTGCCCAACATAATAATTTTGATAAATTGAAATGCATAGGGAGTTAGCGCTACCCGAGGAGTAATTTTACATAAACAGGGGGGGGGGCAGTGCTGATGGTGTTGGTCCCAAACGGTCTGCCTGCGGGGCCACCGTGAGGAAACTCGAGGTTTGGCACTCGTAGCTAGTTCCATCCGTCGTGTCGTGAGAACGAGATACGCGGCTCCTATCGGGTACGTCGACACGTCGGGCGGCCTTGCTGGATTAGTTTTACCTTTGACGAGATATCTTGTGCATCGGGATTCCGGTGATGCTTTGGGTAATCCCAGAGTTGAGGTTTTCCACTAGGGAATCCGACGAGATCGCGAGCTTCGTGATTGAGGATTTCTATGCGGCTTGTGGTAATTTGTGATGGACTAGTTGGAGCACCCCTGCAGGGATAAACCTTTCGGAAAGCCGTGCCCACGGTTATGTGGCAACGTGGATACTTTGTTTAACACTGGTTCTAGATAACTTGAAATTAACTTAATTAAAACATGCCAACTGTGTGCGTAACCGTGACTGTCTCTTTCGTGGGTTCCTTCTCCGATCGAGGACACGGTGGGGTTATGTCTGACGAAGGTAGGTGTTCAGGATCATTCATTTGATCATCTGTAGTTCACGTCCGTTAGGCGTAGATCTTCCCCTCTTATTTCTGGTACTCGTAAGTTTAGCCACCAAACATATGCTTAGCCGCTGCTGCAACCTCACCACTTAACCTCACCTCACCCATAAAGCTTTGCTAGTCTTGATACCTTTGGAAATGAGATTGCTGAGTCCCCTGTGGCTCACAGATTACTTCAACACGAGTTGCAGGTACAGGTAAAGGTTACTTGACGCGAGCGTGTTGATTGTTCATTCGGAGATGCTTCTTCTTCTTCTTCTTCTTCTTCATCGATCTAGGATGGGTTCCAGGCCGGCAGCTTGGGATAACAAGGTTGGACGTCGTTCTTATTTTTCTCGTTTGTTTTCGTCCATAGTCGGACCCTGCTCTTACTCTTGATGATTATGTAATGTACTGATGTGACTCTGATGTAGCTTGTGGCGAGTGTAAGCCAACTCTATATATATCTCTTCTGTTTAGTACATGTACTTGTGACGATATCCATTCTTGCGACACGACGAGATGCGCTTCTATCCCTGACGAGGCCCTCGTGCCAAATTGAGGATAGGGTCGCATCTTGGGCGTGACAAAGGTGGTGCAAATAGAAATGTGTGCGTGATGATTCCACCCAAACCTTTCTGACGTGGAACCCCTCTTAATAGTACGGCTTTCCTACGACTCAAATCCACCAAAGAGAAACGTAGAAAGCATCCGTCTTCAAAAGGCTCCAAGGGGCATCGAATCGTATTGTGCGTAGTCATGAGTTATCTGAAATGCTCAATGCACATGATTAGTTCGCACAGGCATTGTCATCAATCGCTAAAACCACTTAGGGATAAATATGCCCTAACAATCTCCCCATTTTTTGTGGATTGCCGACAATACAAGAGTTGCACAAAAAGGATATAGTGAAAGCATATGCAAACCCGAAATCTACAAACTAGAGACATGCTCCCCTCGATGTGTGCATACTTTAGAAAAAGGATATGGACTGCCCAGCACACAACCAAAGAAAGGCACTCCCCCTAGATTTTATAGACGAGGCAATCCTTGTAACAAAATAGAATAAACATTAGGCATGGAAGTAAGGCATAGCATGTGAGCATGAAGATTAGGGCACAAGATAATAAGACTCACAAGCTACTAATAAGTTGGATAATAATGAGACAATAAAGAAGAGATAACATATGTCTCACACCATATGATAAAGTATGACATCTCATAATCTCACACACAAAGCAAAGACAACCAGCGAAGCAAATAAAGTTCAACAAATAAACCAACAATGAAAAATGAGGAAACTTGCAAATCCTACACTCTCTCCCCCTTTGGCATCGGGACACCAAAAAGGCAGAGAGGACACCTACGACACAGGTGGTAGCTCGAACTGGAGAGGACTTAGCCATCAGACAACTGAACATAATCCTCATCTGTATCGTCTTTGGTCTCCTCCTGAGAGTCCTTGTCACACGCATCCCACTGTAAATTGTTCTTTTGCATCCACGCAGCCTCAGGAGTGATGTCTTGCTCAGACCCACCGGAGATGTGCACGTCGAGCTTCCTCATAATCAGTTTGTCACGTTGACGGATCTCCTTCTCAGCAACATGTGTCATGTACTGCCCCTTCGCCTGCATGCAGAACAAGGTCTTCATGCGGTCTGTAAGCTTCTTGGCCCACGATGGCTCGGCAGAGGAGGGCACATGTGATTCTCGAACTACCTCCTCCTCAGCCGGAGCCTCATCCTTAGTGGCAACAGCAGGTGTAGTGGTGGTGTTGGTCCATTTGTCCTTTTGCCGCAGCTTGATTGGCTCATGGCGATTCCACATAGGAGCATGTAACTCAATAGATGGGAAGGCTTACGCCCACTTCTTCTTGATCAGATAAAGCAGATAAGGGCTGTAGATTGGGACCTTATGGCGGAAGACTACTGAGTGAAGCTTGCTCCACATGATGTGAGATACATCAAGTGGTCCAAAAGAGTGAGTCCTACCTTTCTGACACATCATAAGCATATCCACCAGGTAAGAATTGTTGGGGAACATCGCATGGGAAACAAAAAAAATTCCTACGCGCACGAAGACCTATCATGGTGATGTCCATCTACGAGAGGGGATTTCCGATCTACGTACCCTTGTAGATAGCACAGAAGGAAGCATTAAGAAACACGGTTGATGTAGTGGAACATCCTCACGTCCCTCGATCCGCCCCGCGAACCGTCTCACGAACAGTCCCGCGATCCGTCCCACGATCCGCTCCGATCTAGTGCCGAACGGACGACACCTCCACGTTCAGCACACATACAGCTCGACGATGATCTCGGACTTCTTCATCCAGCAAGAGAGACGGAGAGGTAGATGAGTGCTCCGGTAGCGTGACGGCGCTCCGGAGGTTGGTGGTGATCTATCTCAGCAGGGCTCCGCCCGAGCTCCGCAGAAATACGATCTAGAGGAAAAACCGTGGAGGTATGTGGTCGGGCTGCCGTGGCAAAGTTGTCTCAAATCAGCCCTAATACCTCAGTATATGTAGGAGGGAGGGGGAGGGACCTTCCTTGAGGCTCAAGAGAGCCCCAAGGGGTCGGCCGAAGCAAGGGGGGAAGTACTCCCCTTCCAATCCTAGTCTAACTAGGATTGGAAGGTGGAGTCCTTCTCCACTTTCCCAATTCCCCTCTTTTCTCTTTGATTTTTTCTATCTCCTGCGCATAGGGCCTCTTGGGCTGTCCCACCAGCCCACTAAGGGCTGGTGTGGCACCCCTAAGGCCTATGGGCTTCCCTCGGGTGGGCTGCCCCCCCCCGGTGAACATCCGGAACCCATTCGTCACTCCCCGTACATTCCCGGTAATGTCCGAAAACTTTCCGGTAATCAAATGAGGTCATCCTATATATCAATATTTGTTTTCGGACCATTCCGGAAACCCTCGTGATGTTCGTGATCTCATCCAGGACTCCAAACAACATTCGGTAACCAACCATATAACTCAAATACGCATAAAACATTGTCGAACCTTAAGTGTGCAGACCCTGCGGGTTCGAGAACTATGTAGACATGACCCGAGAGACTTGATGTTTGCTGTGTATCCCTTACAATGGCGCCCAAAATAGTTGTGTCAACGGCACCAGGAATCCTTCAGCTACGGCTACGCCTTAAGGGACTTCCTAGGCAAGTATGCAAAGGATTTCCCCCGTGGCCTTGCAGCCTTGCGTTGGTGCTCCCTCGAAGCGGAAAGGGTGATGTAGCACAGAGACGGTAAGTATTTCCCTCAGTTTGAGAACCAAGGTATCAATCCGGTGGAAGAGTATCTCAAGATCCTGCACAAATACAAAAGCTTGCACCCAACGCTATGAAGGGGTGGTCAATCCCTTATAGATTGTTTGCCAAGTGAGAACTGAAAACAACAAAGTAACAAAGCAAAGTAAAAGCGGAGATGTAAACGATCGATGTGAATAGACCCGGGGGCCGTAGTGTTTACTAGTGGCTTCTCTCATAAAAGCAAGTAGACGGTGGGTGAACAAATTACTGTCGAGCAATTGACAGAACTGTGCAGAGTCGTGACGGTATCAATGCTATGATTATTTCTATAGGCATCACGTCCGAAACAAGTAGACCGATACTTTCTGCATCTACTACTATTACTCCACACGTCGACCGCTATCCAGCATGCATCTAGTGTATTAAGTCCATAAGAACAGAGTAACGCCTTAAGCAAGATGACATGATGTAGAGGGATAATCTCAAACCAATGATAAAAACCCCATCTTTTTACCCTTGATGGCAACTACTTGATGTGTGCCTTGCTGCCCCTACTGTCACTGGGAAAGGTCACCACATGACAGGACTCAAAACCAAGCACTTCTCCCATTGCAAGAATCATAGATCTAGTTGGCCAAACAAAATCCAAGACTCGGAGAGACTTACAAGGATATCAAATCATGCATATAAGCAATCAACAAAGACTCAAATATATATCATAGATAATCTGATCACAAGTCCACAATTCATCAGATCTCGACAAACACATCGCCAAAGAAGATTACATCGGATAGATCTCCATGAAGATCATGGAGAACTTTGTATTGAAGATCCAAGAGAGAGAAGAAGCCATCTAGCTACTAACTACGGACCCGTAGGTCTGAAGTGAACTACTCACGAGTCATTGGAGGGGCGATGATGATGATGATCAAGAAGCCCTCCAACTCCAAAGTCCCCTCCGGCAGGGTGTCGGGAAGGGTCTCCAGATGAGATCTCACGGAAACGGAAGCTTGTGGCAGCGAAAAAGTATTTTTGAGGCTCCCCTGATTTTTTGTGGAATATTTGGGAATATATAGGCGCAAGACCTAGGTCAGGGGGCGGCCAGGGTGGCCACAAGCTTGCCCACCGCCGCCTCCCCTGGTGGCGTGGTGGGAGCTTGTGGGCTCCCTGGAGCCCACCTGGCTTGGCCCAAAGGCCCCCCGGTCTTCTTCCGTTTGGGAAAAAATCATTTCGGGGTTTTCATTCCGTTTGGACTCTGTTCCAAAATCAGATCTGAAAAGAGTCAAAAACACGGAAAAACAGGAACTGACACTTGGCACTGAATCAATAAGTTAGTCCCAAAAAGATATAAAAAGGTACATAAAACATACAAAGAAGACAAGATAATAGCGTGAAACCATCAAAAATTATAGATACGTTTGAGATGTATCAAGCATCCCCAAGCTTAACTCCTGCTCGTCCTCGAGTAGGGAAGTGATAAGAATGATGCTTTCATGCTACCTAGCATAGGTGTCCTTTGTAATTCCTCTTATGTGACGTGAATGTTCAGATCCATTAGATTCAAAACAATAGTTTGCTATTGACGTGGAAACAATAATAATTCAAGCAAACTAGCAAAGTAATCATGAACTTTCAAAATAACAAGGCCAAAAGAAAGTTATCCCTACAAAAGCATATAGTCTGGCTATGCTCTATCATCATTGCACAATGAATTTAAATCATGCACAACCCCGGTATTGGCCAAGTAAACTTTTCACACCTTTACTTTCTCAAAAATTTTCAACTCTCACGCAATACATGAGCGTGAGTCATGGTTATAGCACTATAGATGGTGTGGAATGTGGTGGAGGTTGCAAGAAAAAAAGGAGAAGATAGTCACATTAACTAGGCATATCAATGAACTGTGGAGATGCTCATCAACAGATATCAATGTGAATGAGTAGGGATTGCCATACAAATGATGCACTAGAGCTACAAGTATGTGAAAGCTCTTAAAGAAAACTAGTGGGTGTGCATCTAACTTGCTTGCTCACGAAGACCTAAGCAATTTTGAGGAAGGCTATCATTGGAATATACAAGCCAAGTTATATAATGAGAATTTCCCACTAGCAATATGGTGGTGACAAAACGAGAGACTCTCAATCATGAAGATCATGGTGCTCAAAATGCACAAGTTTGGAAAAAGTGGTAGCATTATCCCTTCTCTCTTTTTCTCTCATTTTTTTTATTTTGGTGGGCTCTTTGGCCTCTTTTTTATGGGCTTCTTTGGCCTCTTTTATTTCGTCACATGGGACAATGCTCCAATAATGATGATCATCACACTTTCAACTCAAAAATTAGAGCAACTATGACTCTGTATGGAATGCCTTCGGTAGTGTACCGTGGCAATGATCTAGCATGGCATAGAGATCAATGGAAACATCATGCTAGCTATCTTACGATCGTGCAAAGGCAATGTAGACGTGGTGGCACATATCATGGTGGTAGTTGCATGGCAATATATCTCGGAATGACTTTGAAAAAGCCATAGTAGGTAGGTATGGTGGCTGTTTTGAGGAAGGCTAATGGTGGGTTTTGTGCACCGGCGAAAGTTGCAGGACACTAAGAAGATAGTGATGGTGGAAGGTGAAAGTGCATCTAAACCATGGACTCATCATTAGTCATGAAGAACTCATATACTTGTTGCAAAAGTTCTATTAGTAATCAAAACAAGGCATTCAACGCATACTCCTAGGGGAAATGTTGGTAGGTATAAATCATCGCGCGATCCCGACCGCCACCTAAAGGATGACAATCAATATACTAATCATGCTCAGATTTCATCACGTAGCGGTTCAACATTCGTGCATGCTATGGGAATCACTAACATCAACACAAGTATTTCTAGATCCACAACACCTTACTAACATGACTTTAATATTACCATAACCACAACTCAAAACTAATTGAGATGAATCAAAATTCTCTAACTATTCAATGCACATGAAGGTGGAAGTTTTCGTATCCCTTTGGATAACTACCCCTTTTGAGACTACTTTCAAAGAATATATCAACTACCAAGCCACGCACCGCTGCGCTCTAAAAGATATAAGTGAAGCACATAGAGCAAAAGTATCTAGCTCAAAAGATATAAGTGAAGCACATGTGAGCTGAATTGTCTACCAAAAGATATAAGTGAAGCTCGACAAAATCATGGTGAGTGCATGTATCTCTCTCTAAGTGTGCAGCAAGGATGATTATGACAAAAAAAAGACTCCTACGATACAAGACTCTCCAAGCAAAAACACATAACATGTGGTGAATAAAAATATAGCCCCAAGTAACGGTACCGATGGATTGAAGACGAGAGAGGGGATGCCTTCCCGGGGCATCCCCAAGCTTAGGATTTTACGACATCCTTGAATCTCTTGGGGTGCCTTGTGAATCCCCAAGCTTGAGCTCTTGCCACTCTTTATCTCTTTGTCCATATGAACTTCACCCAAAACTTGAAAACTTCACAACACGAAACTTAAACATAAACTCGTGATAACATTAGTACAATAAAGCAAACCACCACTTCCTTAGGTACTGTAGAAAACTTAAATTCTACTTTTGCTGATGTTGGGTTACTGTAATTTCAATCTTCCATGGCTAATACCCCCCGATACTATCCATAGTTTCATTAAAATAAGCAACCAACACAACAAAAACAGAATCTGTTAACAGCAGACCAGTATGTAGCAATATGTATGTTTCGTATACCTCTGGTACTTCAAAATATCCGAAAAATTACGACAGTCTGAAGAATTTGCGTAGAAATCATCAGCAAAAAGAATCAACTCAAAAGCTCTTACAGAAAAAAAATGCAAATTCTTTTCGTGAGCAGAAAGTTTCTATCTTTTCCAGCATGACCAAACGATCATCCCTAAGACTAATCATAACGGTTTTGCTTGGAACAAACGGAAAAAGAAACACAAAGAAACACAATCATAACAGAATTATGAAAGTGTGGAAAACACAAGACAGAAAGAAAAAGGATAGATTCGTTGGGTTGCCTCCCAACAAGCGCTTTTGTTTAACGCCCTTAGCTAGGCATTTCAATGATGCTCTCACAAAAGACAAGAATTGAAGCACAAGGAGAGCATCATAAAGCATGTGAAAATCACATCTAAGTCTAACATACTTCCTATGCATAGCCATTTTATAGGAAAACAGATTGTAAAGACAACCAATAGTTGCCATATGCAAGGAAGAAGAAAGAGACAATAGCAATCTCAACATCACGAGAGGTGATTTGGTAACATGAAAGTTTCTACCAAAATATTTTCCTCTCTCATAGCAATTACATGTGGGATCATATTCAAATTCAACAATATAGCTATCCCATAGGATATTCTTTTCATGATCCACATGCATGCAAAGTTGACGCTCTTCAAAAATAGTGGGATTATCATCAAATAAAGTCATGACTTCTCCAATCCCACTTTCAGTATTGTTGCAAATATCATATTCATCATGAGGTTTGAACAAATTTTCAAGATCATAAGAAAGATTATCACCCCAATCATGATTATTGCAACAAGTAGTGGTCAAAGCAAAACTAGCATCCCCAAGCTTAGGGTTTTGCATAATTTCAGCATGATTGTGACTAATAGGATTTATAGTGAAACCATTGCAATCATGCTTTTCATTCAAGGAGCCCTCGTGAATCACTTCATGAATTTCTTCCTCACAATTTTCAGATTCATGCATCTTACGCAAAACTCCAAAGAAATAGTCAATTGCCCTCAACTCACTAGCAATTTGTTCCACACGAGTGGGTCTCTTAAAGAGACTAGCAAGTGGATGAGGATCCCTATCAATGGATTTTTAGCAAGCAAAGATGCAAGCTAAAAGAAGGCACATGGTAACACACGCAAACAGAAAGCAAGTGGAAGAAGGGCGAACGGAAAAAGGCAAATGTGAAGTGGGGGAGAGGAAAACGAGAGGCAACTGGCAACAAAAGTAAATGCAAGAGAAGAGTTTGTGAGACCTACTTGGATAGATCTTGATTTCTCCTCCCCGGCAACGGCGCCAGAAATACTTCTGATGTTTGTTGTGTATCCCTTACAATGGCGCCAGAAATAGTTGTGTCGACGGCACCAGGAATCCTTCAGCTATGGCTACACCTTAAGGGACTTCCTAGGCAAGTATGCAAAGGATTTCCCCCGTGGCCTTGGAGGCTTGCATTGGTGTTCCCTCGAAGCGAAAAGGGTAATGTAGCACAGCGACGGTAAGTATTTCCCTTAGTTTGAGAACCAAGGTATCAATCCGGTGGAAGAGTATCTCAAGATCCTGCACAAACACAAAAGCTTGCACCCAATGCTATGAAGGGGTTGTCTATCCCTTATAGATTGTTTGCCAAGTGAGAACTGAAAACAAGAAAGTAACAAAGAAAAGTAAAAGCGGAGATGTAAAAGATGGATGTGAATAGACCCGGGGGCCATAGTGTTTACTAGTGGCTTCTCTCATAAAAGCAAGTAGACGGTGGGTGAACAAATTACTGTCGAGCAATTGATAGAACTGTGCAGAGTCGTGACGATATCTATGCAATGGTTATTTCTATAGGCATCAGGTCTGAAACAAGTAGACCGATACTTTCTGCATCTACTACTATTACTCCACACTTCGACCGCTATCCAGCATGCATCTAGTGTATTAAGTCCATAAGAACAGAGTAAGGCCTTAAGCAAGATGACATGATGTAGAGGGATAATCTCAAACCAATGATAAAAACCCCATCTTTTTACCCTTGATGGCAACTACTTGATGTGTGCCTTGCTGCCCCTACTGTCACTGGGAAAGGTCACCACATGGCAGAACCCAAAACCAAGCACTTCTCCCATTGAAAGAATCATAGATCTAGTTGGCCAAACAAAACCAAGACTCGGAGAGACTTACAAGGATATCAAATCATGCATATAAGAAATCAGCAAAGACTCAAATATATATCATAGATAATCTGATCACAAGACCACAATTCATCGGATGTCGACAAACACACCGCCAAAGAAGATTACATTGGATAGATCTCCATGAAGATCATGGAGAACTTTGTATTGAAGATCCAAGAGAGGGAAGAAGCCATCTAGCTACTAACTACGGACCCGTAGGTCTGAAGTGAATTACTCACGAGTCATTGGAGGGGCGATGATCATGATGAATAAGACCTCCAACTCCAAAGTCCCCTCCGGCAGGGTGCCGGGAAGGGTCTCCAGATGAGATCTCACGGAAACGGAAGCTTGCGGCAGCGGAAAAGTATTTTCGAGGCTCCCCTGATTTTTTGCAGAATATTTGGGAATATATAGGCGCAAGACCTAGGTCAGGGGGCGGCCAGGAAGGCCACAAGCTTGCCCACCGCCGCCTCCCCCTGGTGACGTGGTGGGAGCTTGTGGGCTCCCTCGGGCCCACCTGGCTTGGCCCAAAGGCTCCCTAGTCTTCTTTCGTTCGGGAAAAAATCATTTCGGGTTTTTTATTCTGTTTGGACTCCGTTCCAAAATCAGATATGAAAAGAGTCAAAAACAGAAAAAAAACAGGAACTGGCACTTGGCACTGAATTAATAAGTTAGTCCCAAAAAGATATAAAAAGGTACATAAAACATACAAAGAAGACAAGATAACAGCGTGAAACCATCAAAAATTATAGATACGTTTGAGACGTATCAAGACTCCTCGGTCAATATCCAATAGCGAGACCTGGATGCCCATATTGGATCCTACATATTCTCTGAAGATCTTATCGGTTGAACCTCAGTGTCAAGGATTCATATAATCCCGTATGTCATTCCCTTTGTCCTTCGGTATGTTACTTGCCCGAGATTCGATCGTCAGTATCCGCATACCTATTTCAATCTCGTTTGCCATCAAGTCTCTTTACTCGTTCCGTAATACAAGTTCCCGTGACTTACACTAAGTCACATTGCTTGCAAGGCTTGTGTGTGATGTTGTATTACCGAGTGGGCCCCGAGATACCTCTCCGTCATACGGAGTGAAAAATCCCAGTCTTGATCCATACTAACTCAACGGACACCTTCCGAGACACCTGTAGAGCATCTTTATAGTCACCCAGTTACGTTGTGATGTTTGATACACACAAGGTATTCCTCCGGTGCTAGTGAGTTATATGATCTCATGGTCATAGGAATAAATACTTGACACGCAAAAAAACAGTAGCAGCAAAATGACACGATCAACATGCTACGTTCATTAGTTTGGGTCTAGTCCATCACATGATTCTCCTAATGATGTGATCCCGTTATCAAGTGACAACCCTTGCCTATGGTCAGGAAACCTTGACCATCTTTGATCAACGAGCTAGTCAACTAGAGGCTTACTAGGGACAGTGTTTTGTCTATGTATCCACACAAGTATTGTGTTTCCAATCAATGCAATTATAGCATGGATAATAAACGATTATCATGAACAAAGAAATATAATAATAACTAATTTATTATTGCCTCTAGGGAATATTTCCAACAAGTGCCCACTTGCACTAGAGTCAATAATCTAGTTGTCATCACCATGTGATTTCAACGAATCCAACACCCATATAGTTCTGGGGTCTGATCACGTCTTGCTCATGAGAGAGGTTTTAGTCAATGGTTTTGAAACTTTCAGATCCGTGTGTTCTTTACAAATCTTTATGTCATCTTATAGATGCTGCTACTACGTGCTATTCGGAAATACTCCAAATATCTACTCTACTATACGAATCCGTTTCACTACTCATAGTTATTCGGATTAGTGTCAAAGCTTGCATCAACGTAACCCTTTACGACGAACTCTTTAACCACCTCCATAATCGAGAAAAATTCCTTAGTCCATTTAGTTACTAAGGATAACTTTGACCGCTGATCAGTGATTCAATCCTGGATCACTATCTATACCTCTTAACAGACTTGCTGCAAGGCACACATCAGGTGCGGTACTCAGCATGGCATACTTTAGAGTCTACGGCTAAGGCATAGAAGACGACCTTCATCTATTCTCTTTATTCTGCCGTGGTCGGGTTTTGAGTCTTACTCAAATTCACACCTTACAACACAGTCAAGAACTCCTTCTTTGTTGATCTATTTTGAACTCCTTCAAAAACTTGTGAAGGCATGCATCTTGTTGAAACTTCTATTAAACGTTTCGATCTATCTCCATAGATCTTGATGCTCAATGTTCAAGTAGCTCAATCCAGGTATTCCTTTGAAAAACTCCTTTCAAACAACCTTTTATGCTTCACAGAAATTCTACATTACTTCTGATCAACAATATGTCAACCACATATACTTATCGGAAATTCTATAGTGCTCCCACTCACTTCTTTGGAAATACAAGTTTCTCATAAACCTTGTATAAACCCAAAAGCTTTGATCAACTCATCAAAGCATATATTCCAACTCTGAGATGCTTGCACCAGTCCATAGAAGGATCGCTGGAGCTTGCATACTTGTTAGCATCCTTAGGATTGACAAAACTTTCCGCTTGTATCACATACAACCTTTCCGTCGAGGAAAACAATGTTTTGATATCCTATTTGCAATATTTCATAAATAGTGCATCAACTGCTAACATAATTCCAACAGGCCTTTAGCATCGCTATGAGTGAGAAAGTCTCATCATACTCAACTCTTTGAACTTGTCGGAAAACATCCTTGCGACAAGTCGAGCTTTTCTTAATGGTGACGTTTCACCATCATCGTCTGTCTTCCTTATAAAGATCCATCTTTACTTAATAGTCCTACGACCATCAAGTAGTTCTTCCAAATTCTACACTTCGTTCTCACACATGGATTCTCTCTCGGATTTCATGGCACCAGCCATTTGTTGGAACCCGGGCCCACCATTGCTTCTCCATAACTCGTAGGTTCATTGTTGTTCAACAACATGACCTCCAAGACAGGTTTACCGTACCACTCTGTAGTAGTACACGGCCTTGTCAACCTACGAGGTATGTAGTAACTTGATCTGATGCTCAATGATCACTATCATCAGCTTCCACTTCAATTGGTGTAGGCGCCATAGGAACAACTTCCTGTGCCCTGCTACACACTAGTTGAAGTGATGATTCAATAACCTCACCAAGTTCTGTCACCCTCCCACTCAATTCTTTCGAGAGAAACCTTTCCTCGAGAAAGGCCATGTTTCTAGAAACAAACACTTTTCTTCCGGAACTGAGATAGGAGATGCACCCAACTGTTTTGGATATCCTATGAAGATGCAGTTATCCGCTTTGGGTTCGAGCTTATCAGACTGAAACTTTTTCACATAAGTGTCGCAGCCCCAAACTTTCAAGAAACGACAACTTAGATTTCTCTAAATCTCAGTCTATACTGTGCCATCTCAACGGAATTACGCGGTGCCCTATTTAAAGTGAATGCGGTTGTCTCTAATGCATAAACCGTAAATGATAGTGGTAATTCGATAAGAGACATCATAGTATGCACCATATCAAATAGGTCGCGTCTATGACACCATCACACCATGGTGTTCATGGTGACATGAATTGCGAAACAACTTCCACATTGTCTTAACTGTGTGCCAAAACTCGCAACTCAGATATTCATCTCTATGATCATATCGTAGACAGTTTATCCTCTTGTTACCACAAACTTCACTCTGAAACAGAATTGAACTTTTTCTATATTTCAGACTTGTGATTCATTAAGTAAATACTCATGTATCTACTCAAATCGTCATTGAAGTAAGAACATAATGATATCTACTGCGTGCCTCAGCACCCATTGGACTGCATACATCAAAATGTATTACTTCCAACAAGTTACTATCTTGTTTCATCTCAATGAAAACAAGGCCTTGCTCATGTGGTATGATTTGTATGTCACAAGTGATTCAAAATCAAGTGGGTATAAATATCCATCAGCATGGAGCCTCTTCATGCAATTCATACCAATTATGACTCAAGCGGCAGTGCCACAAGTAAGTGGTACTATCATCATTACCTCGTATCTTTTGGCACCAATATCATGAACATGTGTATCACTACGATCGAGATTCAATAAACCATTGAGGGTAATTATTCAAGCAAATAGAATAACTATTATTCTCTTTAAATGAATAATCGTATTGCAATAAACACGATCCAATCATGTTCATGCTCAACGTAAACACCAAATAACAATTATTTAGGTTTTACCACCAATCTCGATGATAGAGGGAGCGTGCGATGTTTGATCACATCAACCTTGGAAGCACTTCCAACACGTATTGTCACCTCGCCTTTATCTAGTCTCCGTTTATACCACAGCTTTCATTTCGAGTTACTAATCACTTAGCAACCGAACCGGCAACCAATACCCTCGTGCTACTAGGAGTACTAGTAAAGTACACATCAATATCATGTATATCAAATATACTTCTATCGAGTTTGCCAGCCTTCTTATCTACCAAGTATCTAGGGTAGCTCCACCTGAGTGACCGTTCCCCTCATAACAGAAGCACTTAGTCTCGGGTTTGGGTTTAATCTTGAGTCTCTTCATTAGTGCAACAACTGTTTTGCCGTTTCACGAAGTATCCCTTCTAGCCCTTGCCTTTCTTGAAACTTAGTGGTTTTACTAACCATCAACTATTGATGCTCCTTCTTGATTTCTACTTTCGCAGTGTCAAACATCACGAATCGCTCAAGGATCATTGTATCTATCCTTGATATGTTATAGTTCATCACGAAGCTCTCACAACTTGGTGGCAGTGACTTTGGAGAACCATCACTATCTCATCTGAAGATTAACTCCCACTTGATTCAAGCGATTGTCGTACTCAGACAATCTGAGCACACGCTCAACGATTGAGCTTTTCTCCTTTACTTCGTGGACAAAGAATCTTGTCGGAGGTCTCATACCTCTTAACAAGGGCACAAGCATGAAATCACAATTTCATCTCTTTAGAACATCTCTTATATCCCGTGACGTTTCAAAACGTCTTCGGCGCCTTGCTTCTAAGCCATTAAGTATTTTGCACTGAACTATCGCATAGTCATCAGAAACGTGTATGTCAGATGTTCACAACATCCACAGACGACACTCGAGGTGCAGCATACCGAGTGGTGCATTAAGGACATAAGCCTTCTGCGCAGCAACAAGGAAAATCCTTAGTTTTACAGACTCGGTCCGCAAAGTTTGCTACTATCAACTTTCAACTAAATTTTCTCTAGGAACATATAAAAACTGTAGAGCTATAGCGCAAGCTACATAGTAATTCGCAAAGACCATTAGACTATGTTCATGACAATTATTTCAATTAATCATATTACTTAAGAACTCCCACTCAAAAAGTACATCTCTCTAGTCATTTGAGTGGTACATGATCCAAATCCACTATCTCAAGTCCAATCATCACGGGAGTCGAGAATAGTTTCAGTGGTAAGCATCTCTATGCTAATCATATCAACTATATGATTCATGCTCGACCTTTCGGTCTCTTGTGTTCCGAGGCCATGTCTGCACATGTTAGGCTCGTGAAGTTTAACCCGAGTGTTCCGCGTGTGCAACTGTTTTGCACCCGTTGTATGTGAACGTTGAGTCTATCACACCCGATCATCACGTGGTGTCTCGAAACAACGAACTGTCGCAATGGTGCACAGTCGGGGAGAACACAATTTCGTCTTGAAATTTTAGTGAGAGATCACCTCATAATGCTACCGTCGTTCTAAGCAAGATAAGGTGCATAAAGGATTAACATCACATGCAATTCATAAGTGACATGATATGGCCATCATCAAGGGCTCCTAGATCTCCATCACCAAAGCACCTGGTATGATCTTCTTGTCACCGGCGCCACACCATGATCCCCATCATCATGATCTCCATCATCATGCCGGCATCGAGGTTGTCGTGTATGCTATGCTATTACTACTAAAGCTACGTCCTAGCAATATATTAAACGCATCTGCAAACACAAACGTTAGTTTAAAGACAACCCTATGGCTCCTGCCGGTTGCCGTAGCATCGACGTGCAAGTCGATATTAACTATTACAACATGATCATCTCATACATCCAATATATCACATCACATCGTTGGCCATACCCTGCAAAAACAAGTTAGACGTCCTCTAATTGTTGTTGCATGTTTTACGTGGTTGCCATGGGTATCTAGTAGGATCGCATCTTACTTACGCAAACACCACAACGGAGATGCATGAATTGGTATTTAACCTCTCTCCAAGGACCTCCTTGGTCAAATCCGATTCAACTAAAGTTGGAGAAACCGACACTCGCCAATCATCTTTGAGCAACGGGGTTGCTCGTAGCGATGAAACCAGTCTCTCGTAAGCGTACAAGTAATGTCGGTCCGAGCCGCTTCGATCCAACAATACCGCGGAATCAAGAAAAGACTAAGGAGGGAACCAAATCACACATCACCGCCCACAAAAACTTTTGTGTTCTACTCGAGATAACATCTACGCATGAACCTAGCTCATGATGCCACTTTTGGGGAACGTCGCATGGGAAACAAAAAATTTCCTACGCGCACGAAGACCTATCATGGTGATGTCCATCTACGAGAGGGGATTTCCGATCTACGTACCCTTGTAGATCGCACAGAAGGAAGCGTTAAGAAATGCGGTTGATGTAGTGGAACGTCCTCACGTCCCTCGATCAGCCCCGCGAACCGTCCCACGAACCGTCCCGCGATCCGTCCCACGATCCGCTCCGATCTAGTGCCGAACGGACGGCACCTCCGCGTTCAGCACACGTACAGCTCGACAATGATCTCGGCCTTCTTGATCCAGCAAGAGAGACGGAGAGGTAGATGCGTTCTCTAGCAGCGTGACGGCGCTCCAGAGGTTGGTGGTGATCTATCTCAGTAGGGCTCCGCCCGAGCTCCGCAGAAACACGATCTAGAGGAAAAACCGTGGAGGTATATGGTCGGGCTACCGTGGCAAAGTTGTCTCAAATCAGCCCTAATACCTTAGTATATATAGGAGGGAGGGGGAGGGACCTTCCTTGAGGCTCAATAGAGCCCCAAGGGGTCAGCCGAAGCAAGGGGGAAGTCCTCCCCTTCCAATCCTAGTCTAACTAGGATTGGAAGGTGGAGTCCTTCTCCACTTTCCCACTTCCCCTTTCTTTTCTCTTTGATTTTTTCTATCTCCTACGCATAGGGGACTCTTGGGCTGTCCCACCAGCCCACTAAGGGCTGGTGTGGCACCCCTAAGGACTATGGGCTTCCCCCGGGTGGGCTGGCCCCCTCGGTGAACATCCGAAACCCATTCGTCACTCCCGGTACATTCTCGGTAATGTCCGAAAACTTTCCGGTAATCAAATGAGATCATCCTATATATCAATCTTCGTTTCCAGACCATTCTAGAAACCCTCGTTACGTCCGTGATCTCATCCGGGACTTCGAACAACATTCGGTAACCAACCATATAACTCAAATACGCATAAAACATCGTCGAACCTTAAGTGTGCAGACCCTGCGGGTTCGAGAACTATGTAGACATGACCCGAGAGACTCCTCGGTCAATATCCATTAGCGGGACCTGGATGCCCATATTGGATCCTACATATTCTCCGAAGATCTTATCGGTTGAACCTTAGTGTCAAGGATTCATATAATCCCGTATGTCATTCCCTTTGTCCTTCGGTATGTTACTTGCCCGAGATTCAATTTTCAGTATCCGCATACCTATTTCAATCTCGTTTACCATCAAGTCTCTTTGCTCGTTCCGTAATACAAGTTCCCGTGAATTACACTAAGTCACATTGCTTGCAAGGCTTGTGTGTGATGTTGTATTACCGAGTGCGCCCCGAGATACCTCTCCATCATACAGAGTGACAAATCGCAGTCTTGATCCATACTAACTCAACGGACACCTTCGGAGACACCTGTAGAGCATCTTTATAGTCACCCAGTTACGTTGTGATGTTTGATACACACAAGGTATTCCTCCGGTGCCAGTGAGGTATATGATCTCACGGTCATAGGAATAAATACTTGACACGCAGAAAAACAGTAGCAACAAAATGACACGATCAACATGCTACGTTCATTAGTTTGTGTCTAGTCCATCACATGATTCTCCTAATGATGTGATCCCGTTATCAAGTGACAACACTTGCCTATGGTCAGGAAACCTTGACCATCTTTGATCAACGAGCTAGTCAACTAGAGGCTTACTAGGGACAGTGTTTTGTCTATGTATCCACACAAGTATTGTGTTTCATCTCAATACAATTATAGCATGGATAATAAACGATTATCATGAACAAAGAAATATAATAATAAGTAATTTATTATTGCCTCTAGGGCATATTTCGAACAAGAATGCACGTGGTCCTTGTTGCCAACGCGTGGAAACAGTGTGTTGCGAAATATACGGTGCATGACATCCAAGAATGTGGGCATAATGTAGGAGACCTCACCAGACGGGGATTCCTTCGAAATATAGTATGGTAGCAACTTCTCCTTGGCTAGAGCAGAATACTTAGCGTGTGGGTGCAAGCCAACTGGGTGCTCAAGCCCCTCATCATGAACGTGTAGAAGGTCCATGAAATCCCTCCATGTAGCAGTTAGTTGCTCCCCATTTGTCATCCAGGTCATAGTGAGGTCGCCATCAGGGTGAAAGTGGACAGTAGCAAAGAAGTGGGCCACTATCTGAGGATCAAAATTATGATGAAAGGTAATGAGCTCCTCAATTTGAAGCTGATCCACCATGGCTAGAGGTTCACCAAAGTATGCAGGATCTTTCTTCACATGGTTCATATCAATCCACTTCACAAGTACATATATATTCTTCTTTGTTTTGATGACATCTTCATAAATAAGAAACTGCTGCTTAGACCAGAACATGTCACCTCCAGGAAACTGAAACCTATCACTGTCATAGGGGTTGACCTTTTGGCAAAGCTGAAACTCTGCAAGTGGCATAGCATCCCAATCAACACTATTCTTGTACTTGTGAGCTCGCTTCTTGAAATTGCGCTTTGGAGCTTGAGAACATCAGGTACATCTGAAGAGCGAGATCTCTTGGTGGGTTAGAGCGTAGGGAGCCACCACCTATGACAAGCAAATGCAAACACATCACAATGACCAAAGAAGTCAAGGCAAAGATCAACATGAACCAGAAAATCCCAGATCAAAAAGAGCTGGAAGGGTAGGACATGCGTGCTCAGGGGAACAACGATAGTGTAGTGCCCCAAGTGTAAACCTTCCCTATTTGGAACCTGTTACAAGTGGGTCCACCTTGTCAGGAATATCATGATATCATTTGTGCCATGACTTCATGTGTTGTCCCTTGTATTTTCTTCCTTGCATGCATGCATGTCATATCATATCTTCCATGTTTCTTTGAGACTTTGTGATTGCAAGTGTGGTGGTGATGATGTTGTGGTCTTATGCTTTCATGTGGTGTTTGTGTTCTTGTGGACATATGTGTGGTGTGGAGCAACTCTACTAGGATTGCTTCTGCTAGTAGGATAACATGTGGATGCTTAGGTTTCAAATCATCTTCACCCCTCTCTCTATTCCTCCTATGTCAAGATTCACTTCTTCCTTTTCTGTTTTTAAAATGTTCCTGTTTTAGCTCTTGTTTGAGGTGGATTTGTGAAGAAAAGATGCTGTTTTAAGGAGGGGTGCAAGAGCTGCAAATAATTATAAAACAGGTCAAACAATGGCTGTTTTGTAAATATTAATTTGCCCCATATATTCATGTTGCATTTTATTCAAATAGTTCATGATTTGTCATGACCAGGGATGTGCTAGCTTATTTTTTTATCTTATAGTTTTCCTTGAGCATTTCTTCCTTCTCTGGTAATTCCTGTTAAAAGAAGGCACCAGGGAGTTGTCTTCTCTCTATTTGGCGCCTAATTGGGCTTCCTTCCGCTCTGGTGGCCCATCTTCTCCTCCTCTTTGCAGCAACTTTCCCCCTAGGTCGATATAAACTCTCCTCCCCCTCCCCCAGGCGGCTAGGGTTCGTCCTTCCCCTCGTCTACTCCCTCCAGCACCGCCAGGGAGTCCCTCATCGTTCCCTACGCCATGAGCAGCTCTGGGTCGAGCTCGACGCCGGCGTAGCGACGACTTCGGCCCCTCGCCGTAGCTGCGCAAGCAAGAGGACCCAGGAGGGGTTCCATTTATGCATGGAGCTGGAGCCAGGACTTCTTCCTCGACGTCCCCGACGTGCACCTTCTTCCTCGGCCGGCGGCTTCTTCCTATAGCAGAACAACGCGATTCTTCTTCTTCCACGTCGAGCGCCTCGCCTCCTGATGCTAGGTGAGCGAGACCGTGCCCCCTCCTCTTTTCCTCTTCGGTAGTGGCGCCGGGCCTCCTGCTCGAGGCTTGCCGGAGTTGCACCGGCAAGCTGTGTAGTTGTAGCACTGATCGTTGGGCACGCAGGGTAGTCTTCCACCATTCTTGTCGACGTAGAAGAGGTAGCCCTACGGCTGTGCGTAGATAGTAGCAGGGGATCCTTCTCCTCGGGTTGCTTCGGTTCCTCCTGTAGCAGCTGCAGCAGCAGGACGCCGGCGATCTCCCTGTCGCTGAGTTCTCTGTCGAGCAGAGCAGCAGCTCGTGTGTTGTGGTGTGTGGTGCAGTGCTAGGGTGATGTCGTGCCTGTAAGTTGTGTAACAGGGGTTCCTCCCCCTCATAGAGCATCGTTAGTAGCAGTGGTGGCTCGCCCCTCCTCTTGGCGCAGCAGCAGCAGGAACAGCGAGACAACCCCGTCGTTCTCCCTGACGCCGGCGCTCCCCTGTAGACACGTGGAGAGTAGCTGTAGCATTACTTGCACGCGACCCCTTCTCTGTCAGACTTCCAATCGTACCGCAGTGGTTGAGCCTTGTGTTTGTTATCGTCAGGTGTAGGGTTCGAGTCCCAGCTGGTGCACCCCTTTGTTTTGTTGTTCTTTTTCCTGTTGGAGCAGTGGTTGCGCAGAAGAGAGGTTTACCATGTTAGATAATCATCTGTTGTCGAGCAGCCGGTCAGTAGCAGAGTGGCACAAGTAGTGTGGTGCACCAGGGGGTCCTTGCTTCGATCCTAGTGACCCCCCTTTTTTCCCTTTTGCTGCTGGATATTTTTTCCCTTCCCCAGCTTTGCTTGGGCAGCAAGTTGTTATTTTTCTTTTGCTAGATTTGACTTCAACTATTCTCTGCCTAGAATTTAGAGTTGTGTGTGTGTTCTCTAGAGGGAGTGCATGTAGGTGAGTGATGTATGCATGTGTAGAATGATGTGTGTGTGAGTGAGTGCTTGAGGGGGAGTGTGTGTGCAAGTGTGTGTGTGACTCTACACACATGCTTGTGCAATTGCACAAGCCCTTGAGTTCAATCTTTGTGTGTTAGTAGATTTGTGCATGTGTGTGTGTGTCTCCCCACACACTTATGCATACACACCCATGTGAGTGTGTATGTGTAGGTGAGTGAGTGTGTGTGTTTGTTCTTGCTCAATTGTGGTGTGAGTGGGTGTGTCCATGTGCTTGGTGATGTACTAATGCCACCATTGGACTTGTGATAGTGTGCAATGGATTATGTAGGTGTAGCTCTAGTGAATAGCACATGTGATGATGCACTATTCTCTATATGTGGGTCTTTGTAGATTTTCTTTTCTAGTTTGTGCTCACTTGCTCCAAGTAAGTGCCCACATATTATATATGTTTTTGTGGTAGAAAGATCCCAGGAATCCAATGCTGAAATCACTTTTTTCCATTGGAACATTTTCTGGAGATTTCATATTTACATTTTTCTTCTAAGTTTAGACCTTGGTTCCATGAATTGTGATGTGCTCTTGTATTTGTTTCTTGCTTGGGGTAGTAGAGGGTGACCCCCTCTACCACATGTTGGTTTAAATTCATGATTTGGAATCCATGTGTGCAAGTTGTGCCCATCCAAAGTAGGCTTGTGGCTGAAATTCCAGATTAGTGAAAATCTGAGATTTTCACTAGTCTGAGAATCTGGTTATATTTTCTTCTCCTGTAGATGAGGTTGTGATGGTCATTGTGTTGTGATCTAGCCCTAGCTTTCAACTAGAAAGTTGGACCTGATATGTTTGCTTAGCTCCCTGTAAAATTTCATGACATTTGGAGCCCGGTAGGTATTGTTTTGGCTGTTGTCAAAAAGCTTCAGAGCAAAGACAGAAAGTTAGGTGCAGGAATTTTCACCAAGTCCCTGAGATCTGATGGTTTTGGGCAAGTTTGCAGCCTTGTATCTTCTTGTGTTTAATTCCTTTTTGTATGATTCTTTCTTGTGCTAGTAGTATTCTTGGCTAGCTACAGCCACATATATTATTTGTCATAGTTGGGTGGCTGTAGGTGCTCTGCATGTAGCTCACAAAGTGCTATGATGCAGTTTATGGCAGATTATGTAGTTTTGTCATTTTGATGTTTGTGAGTGCTTAGTTTATGTTGTGGTGTTCTTCTTTGCTCCACCCCATCCATGATTGTTTGTTTTATGTCTTGGCAACCTGGGAATACCAGATTTGTACCATTTGAGTGTGTGGTGAAGATTTTGACACGTAGGGCTTCATATCTTGTTTCGTTGATTCCCGTTGATCTGTAGCTCCGATTGTATTGTTCTTTATATGGTTTTGCATCGTTTTCACGAGATGCATCTGATCATGTCATTCTCATGCATGTAAAAATAGGTTAGCATGCAGTTCTGTCCAGGAACTTGTGTTAGCTTCTTAAGCTTGTGTTGGTGATAGAAATAGTGATGCATGCTCATTTTTCATCTCATGCATCATGTGCTTGTTGCATCTTGAGGTGCTGTTGTTCATTGGATGTTATTCTTATGTTGGGTAGCACCGGGATTGGAAAACGAATACGTGGAGTCAGGAGAGTACGTGTAGGACGATCAAGAACCATTCCAAGCTAAGGATATCACAGGCAAGATGATATGACCTTGATTCCATATCTAGACTTGTTATGCTAGTTTGCATGTCCATGTCATATTGCTCGCTTCCTACCACTGAATTAAATTGCCTCTTGATATGCCATAAACCCAAACACTGATCCCTTCCTAGCAAACTTGAATGGCTAAGTAGGCTTTGCTCAGCTACTAATGTTAGCGTTGCTAGATGCAGGTGCTTTGTCTCATGTGACAACATGAGCTTGATATCATTATCTAAATTCTGTTATTTAATTAGTGCACCTATATACTTGGTAAATGACGGAAGACCTAGCCTTTTGTCGGGTGCTTTGTTCCGTTATTGCCGCCATAGTTATCGGTTACCGGTGTTTGATTCCATATTGATCGCTCCTAACACGTTCGGGGTTGTTATGGGGACCCCCTTGATAAATCGCGTAGTGTTAATACTTGTCCGGCAGGACCCAACATTGGTTTTTAATCTGCTAATCACATAATAATCTGCACAGGGAATAGCTACCCCGAGGAATTTAATCAACAACCCGGGCCAGTGCTCCTCATGAGTGTTGGTCCCACCTGAGCGATATCCGGGGCCCGAGTGGTCACCCAGAGGTTTAGCCATCCCGACGTCTAGCTCATCCGTCGTGTCCTGAGACTGAGATACGCGGCTCTTATTAGGGTCATCGACATGTCGGTAGGTGCTGCTAGACTTGTCTTACCTTAGCGATATATCTTGCGTATAGGAATCCGAGTGAAGCTTTGGTTTTCCCCAAAGTTGAGGTTTTCCTCTACGGAATCCGACGAGATCACGAGATTCGTGATAGAAGATTACTTTGAGGCCTGTGTACGTTTGTGATGGACTAGTTGGAGCACCCCTGCAGGGTTTAATCTTTTGGAAAGCCGTGCCCGCGGTTATGTGGCAACTTGGAATATTTTGTTAACATCCGGTAATAGATAACTTAAACATAAGCTAATAAATTTTCCAACAGTGTGCGTAACCGTGACTGTCCCCTCGAAGATCTCTCTTCGATCAGGAACAAGGTGGGGTTATGTTTGACGTAGGTAGGTGTTCAAGATCACTTAGTGATCAAGTATTTGTCGACCGCTAGTATAGTCCACCTTCATAAATGCTTTACGTAAGTTAGCCACCAAATCAAGCTTAGGATGCTGCAACCTTAAACACTTCACCTTATCCTACCTAATAACTTGACTAGTTCTGGCACCAAGGTCTTAGATTGCTGAGTCCCCGTGGCTCATGGATTCCTCCACAATACCAACAGGTTCAGGTACCCGAGAGACAGATGATCCCGACGGCACGCAGCTTGCGTGGCAGTACGATGAGGAGACAGACCGCCTGTACGTGAACTATCCAGAAGATTGAGGCGTGATCGTGATCGTGGGCCTGCAGGCAGGGTAGCATAGCCTTTCTATGTTTTGTAGTCCGTAGAGGAACTACTTTGGTTGTATGCGTGATGTACTCTGATATATTTATGAGAAGGCAATTGAGCCCCTGATTGTCTATCTTTATTATTATGTATGTGATGTGTTACCTGTTTGCGAGACGCTTAGATGCGCTCCTTTCCAATTCGGGGCCTTGATCCCCAGATCCGAAAGGACCGCATCTTGGTCGTTACAGGTAGTACCGCTCTAGGAGGAGCGATATTACATCATGGGCGACTAAGTGCGAGATCTGACAATGGAACTGGCAGATCCAGTACTACGGGAGACCCAAACACACATATTTCACTGTAGACATGAAAGATCTACTATACAAGAACTTCCGAACCCTCCTAGCATGAAGATATGGTGCCATGATACAAAGAACGAACATACATGCCCCTAACCCTAGATTCAACAAAAACGAGGCAAAAAGAAAGGGAATGAGGGGCAGTACCGAGGTCCATGGCACGAGGGAGAGGATCCCACCAAACGGAATCGGAAAAGGGTGGCCGGATAAGGAGGTCCGGCGAGTCCCTCTGGCAGCAACTCTTGAGAGGAGAGAGAGGAAAAGGAGAGAGCCACGATATGAATGGATATGGGGGAGAAAGAAGTGCCCTCTTGTCAAAAATGCGTGAAATTTTTGCTCCACTCTCCTTGAATAATAAAAACTTTGAAGCTTGCGAGTGAAAAAGAAAAAAACACAGAAAACCCAAATGAAGATAAGAATAGACGCGCACGCACTCGAACACAGAATCAAATCTTCTGATGAAGAGAGGGCGGTGGCCGGAGCCACCAATGTGAGACAAATGGTATGACACCACGAATAATTATCCTTGGGTTCATGAGCACAATTCTTCTTTGAAGCACAAGTGCCATCAACAATGGCTAATGTGAAAGACTTGATCAATTTATGCATAATGGGGGAGGGAAAGTTCATTGAGAGAACAACACTCCCCCTATGTCCATGCCTACACCTAGAGCCAAGTATAATGATGAGTCAGGTGTATCCACCCCACGCCTAGTGGAATACCTTAGCTCCGCGTTGGGTACAACAAAGTCCCCAATGACTCTAGAAGCTCATGCCCCAATGCCTCGGGGGTAGGGACCCTCGCGAGGCCAAAGCATCCTCACGACCTCCTATATACACCCCCACCATGACACTCTCACAGAATAACGAGTCGAGGCTGTCCTCGGGAGCGTTTTTCCTCCTATAAGACTTTGTTCAGGCTTGTCCCTTGCTACAAAAGGGATTGGGCCACTTGCTGCACCGTTGCTACTACTTGCTACTTGTTACTTTTTGCTTGCTACGTTTCACCTCGCTACACAATCTCTTGTTACCGCTACTTTCAGTGCTTGCAGTTATTACCTTGCTGAAATCCGTTTATCAGAGCCTTCTGCTCCTCGTTGGGTTCGACACTCTTACTTATCGAAAGGACTGCGATTGATCCCCTATACTTGTGGGTCATCAGTCATACCAACTAATCATTCTGCCTCCCCTAGAGTCCTTCAATTGCTGCCACCAAACTACTGCCTGCCCCTTGAGCTGAAACCTTGCAAACTTGATGAAGTCCTTTGGACGGACATTGATGCACTCAAAGTGTTTGATCATGACCCTAATCCAGTCCTTAGCATCGAATGGCTGGTCACAAGACGTGAAGGACCTCGGCTGGTTCGCCAGGAATTGATTCAGAGATGCAAATTGATGAGCACCATGGTTGAAATTGCCCTGCCGCTGATTGGTCCTCTCTTGCAATAGCCGAATTAACATCTGGGTTTTAGCATTTGTTGCAGCCATCACCGCTTGCCAAGCCTCTGCAGGAGGAGCGACCCGAATTCTCGCGAGTTGGTGGAGCCATCCTGAATACGGACAACACATTATCCCAGAGAATAACATTCAAAGTAAAGTTGAATCAATAGGCAGAAATATCTGAACAAGAATATTTAGCAATCGCACTCGAACAAAATAGTAAGAATGCTTCCTCAAAGTGACTGCCGACAACATGTGATTAAAGACCACTTGCAAACCAAGTATGAGCTAGAACTGCTCGGAACAAACGTATGACAGAGATTCCATCCGATATCTTCGTGGATATGATCGCACGGGCTCGAACTTATAGTAGCGCCATCCTGTGCAAGGCAGTGCACACAACATACGAAGCGTCCCCGAGTAGTAGCAAGCTACAAGGACTCATAAGACACAACGAGAACCGCTGTAAGACGACCGTGAACAAACGTACCCACTAAATGTCGAATCCCAACCTCACATCATGCATATGTAGGAAGATTGCTCTATAAGTCACTACCTGATATCCCACCTATGAATTCCGGAAATATCTGGTTATGCAATCTGGTCCACGGATACAAGGAGTAATAAGTCACACAACTCCTATACTAACCCGTCCAGTGTATCACATCCGTCAACACATAACAAGAATCTCGGACCTTCATCTAACACAGACCCTCGTAATCACAACGATACAAAGTGTGGCGATACATCTAGAACACTCCGCACCAGTACTGGGGAAGCCGGACTCCTCTCGTCACTACTAGTATTGAAGCAATTACGAACATCCTCTGTCCTGAGATACCAAGAAATCTGAATGATAGCGATGTGCACAAGAATCCCGTGGAGCTCAACTCCCCGGAAGAAATCACGTCAGACAAGAGGCACCAAGATAGAACTCCGAAAAATCGATATCATATAGATTCCAAAATATCCGCGTGATCCTGAAAAAAAATTGAGCGAGAAGAGGAGTAGAATTAAGATTTCCTAAGTCGTGAACCTCACCAGATCATAGAAGAGGAGAAAAAGAAACCTACTCTCTGATATAACTAAGACTCAAATAGTTTTACTAGACTCGACTCGGCCAAGTTCGATCACACAAATGCTCCTATGGTTTTAAGGCTCTGATTACCAACTTGTAACGACTAAGATGCGACCCTTTCCTACTTTGGGGGAGAGGCCTCAAAAGGGAAAGGGGCGCATCTAAACGTTTCGCAAGCGAGATAATCATAACATTCCATATCTGAAAGAGTGACAAGTAGGGCATACACTTGCCATCTGATAAGAGTATATCATATAACTTACAGACACACATTATTCAGAGCATAGCTTAGTCCAGCTATGGACAACATGAAAACAAGTAAAACTATGAAATCCCGCATGCTGACCCCACGATCACGACCACGGTCATAGTCCTCCGGGTAAGTCACGTACAGTCTGCCCGAGTCCGTATTGAACTCCCACTTCAGCTGGCTGTCATCAGGATCTCCTGCGTCAGGCGTACCTGTACCTGTTGGTGTTTGTAGTTATGTGTGAGCCACGGGGACTCAGCAATCGAATGACCTTGGTATCGAATCTAGCCAAGTTAATGGGTGAGGAAGGTTAAGTGTATGAGTTTGCAGCAACCTAAGCATATATGGTGGCCAGCTTACGATGATTGCTAATTCTTGAGCTTGCGTTGGTTTTTCCCTTGAAGAGGAAAGGGTGATGCAGCAAAGTAGAGATAAGTATTTCCCTCAGTTTGAGAACCAAGGTATCAATCCAGTAGGAGTATCAAGATGAGGCACCAAGGCACCTGCGCAAAAACAAACAAACTTGCACCCAACGCGATAAAGAGGTTGTCAATCCCTTTACGATTACTTGCAAGGTGAGATCTGATAGTGATAATAGGTAAATATAAATAAATAAAAGTGCAGCAAGGTATTTTTGGTATTTTTGTATGTAGATCTGAATATATAATGTGTAAAATAGACCCGGAGGCCATAGTGTTCACTAGAGGCTTCTCTCATGATAGCAAGTATTAGGGTGGGTGAACGAATTACTGTCGAGCAATTGATAGAATCGTGCAAAGTCATGACGATATCTAAGGCAATGATCATACATAGGCATCACGTCCGAGACAAGTAGACTGATACTTTCTGCATCTACTACTATTACTCCACACATCGACCGCTATCCAGCATGCATCTAGTGTATTAAGTTCATAACAAATAGAGTAACGCCTTAAGCAAGATGACATGATGTAGAGGGATAAATTCATGCAATATGATATAAACCCCATATTTTTACCCTTGATGGCAACAACACGGTGCGTGCCTCGCTACCCCTTCTGTCACTAGGTGAGGACACCGCACGGTATGAACCCAAAACCAAGCACTTCTCCCATTGCAAGAATTATAGATCAAGTTGGCCAAAAAAACCCATAACTCGAAGAGAATTACAAGGATACGAAATTATGCATATAAGAGATCAGAGGAGACTCATATAATATTCATAGATAATGTGATCATAAATCCACAATTCAACGGATCTCGACAAACACACCGCAAAAAAAAGTTACATCGGATAGATCTCCATGAAGATCATGGAGAACTTTGTATTGAAGATCCAAGAGAGAGAAGAAGCCATCTACCTAGTAGCTATGGACCCGAAGGTCTATGGTGAACTACTCATGCATCATCGGAGAGGCAATGGTGTTGATGAAGAAGCCCTCCATGTCCGAATCCCCCTCCGGCAGGGCACCAGAACGGTCCCCAGATGGGATCTCGCGGAACCAGAAACTTGCGGCGGCGGAAAAGTATTTTGTGGCTCTCCATGTTGGTTTGGGGTTTTTAGGGTATTTATAGGCAAAAGCGGTAGGTCAAAGGAGGCACGGGGGGCCCACGAGCCTGCTAGGTGCCCCCCTGGGCACGCCTAGGGGGCTCGTGGCCTCCTCCGTGGCCCTCTGCCTTGGTTCTCAAGTCTTCTGGATCCCTTGTGTTATGGAAAAAATCATCAAAAAGGTTTTATTCCGTTTGGACTCCGTTTAATATTCTTATCTGAAAAAGGTCAAAAACACGGAAAAAACAGAAACTGGCACTGGGCACTGAGTTAATAGGTTAGTCCCAAAAATGATATAAAATAGCATATAAATGCATATAAAACATCCCAAGTTGATAATATAATAGCATGGAATAATCAAAAATTATAGATACGTCGGAGACGTATCAAGCATCCCCAAGCTTAACTCCTGCTCGTCCTCGAGTAGGGAAGTGGTAAATACCGAATTTTTGATGTGGAATGCTACCTAACATATTTGTTCTTTGTAACTTCTTTATTGTGGCATGAATGTTCAGATCCATAAGATTCAAAACAATAGTTTAATATTGACATGAAAACAATAATACTTCAAGCATACTAGCAAAGTAATCATGAACTTTTGAAATAACAAGGCCAAAGAAAGTTATCCCTACAAAATCATATAGTATGGCTATGCTCCATCATCCCCACACAACGAATTTCAATCATGCACAACCCCGGTATTGGCCAAGTAATTGTTTTCGCACTCTTACTTTCTCAAACTTTTTCAACTCTCACGCAATACATGAGCGTGAGCCATGGATATAGCACTATAGGTGGAATAGAGTGTGGTGGAGGTTGTGAGGCAAAAATGAGGAGATGGTCACATCGACTCGGAGTATCAACGGGCTATGGAGATGCCCATCAATAGATATCAATGTGAATGAGTAGGGATTGTCATGCAATAGATGCACTAGATCTATAAGTGTATGAAATCTCAAAAAGAAAAACTAGTGGGTGTGCACCCAACTTGCTTGCTCACGAAGACCTAGGGCAATTTTGAGGAAGCCCATTATTGGAATATACAAGCCAAGTTATATAATGAAAATTCCCACTAGTATATGAAAGTGACAAAACAAGAGACTCTCTATCATGAAGAACATGGTGCTATTTTGAAGCACAAGTGTGGAAAAAGATAGTAGCATTGTCCCTTCTTTCTTTTTCTCTCATTTTTTTGTTGGGCTCTTTGGCCTCTTTTTTTCATTTCCTTTTTCTGTGGGCATCTTTGGCCTCATTTTTATTTCCTCACATGGGACAATGCTCTAATAATGATGATCATCACACTTTTATTTACTTACAACTCGATACTTAGAACAATAATGACTCTATACGAAATGCCTCCGGCAGTGTACCGGGATGTGCAACGATCTAGCTTAGCGTATGGTGTTGAAACATCTTTCTAGCTATCTTACGATCATGCGATGGCAATATGAAAGTGATGGCACATGTCATGATAAGGAACGGTTGAAGTTGCATGACAATATATCTTGGAATGGCTATGAAAATGCCATAATAGGTAGGTATGATGGCTGTTTTGAGGAAGGTATATGGTGATTTTGTGCATCGGCGAAAGTTGTGCGGCACTAGAGGGGCTAGCAATGGTGGAAGGGTGAGAGTGCATCTATTCCATAGACTCACATTAGTCATGAAGAACTCATATACTTATTGCGAAAGTTTTATTAGTAATCGAAACAAAGTGCTAAACGCATACTCCTAGGGGAAGGGTTGGTAGGAGTTAACCATCACGCGATCCTGACCGCCACACAAAGGATGACAATCAATAAATCAATTATGCTCTGACTTCATAACATAGCGGTTCACCATACGTGCATGCTACGGGAATCACTAGCCTTAACACAAGTATTTCTAGATTCACAGCACCCTACTAACATAACTCTAATATTACCATATCCATATCTCAAAACAAATTGTGAGGAATCAAACTTCTCTTACTAATCAATGCACTTGAATATGAAAGTTTTTATTTTATCCTCTTCGGATGCCTATCATATTTAGGACTAATTTCATAACACACCCCAATTACCAAATTACTTAGAGAGAGCGCTCTCAAAATGATATAAGTGAAGATCGAGAGTTCTTATTTCTACAAAATATGACACCGCCGTGCTCTACAAAGATTTAAGTGAAGCACTAGAGCAAAATTATCTAGCTCAAAAGATATAAGTGAAGCTCATGGGAGCAAAATTATCTAGCTCAAAATATATAAGTGAAGCACATGGGAGAAAAATTATCTAGCTCAAAATATATAAGTGAAGCTCATTGAGTATTCTAACAAATTCACGATGAGTGCATGTCCCTCTCAAAAGGTGTGCAGCAAGGATGATTGTGATAAAACAAAAAAGCAAAGACTCCTATAATATACGACGCTCCAAGCAAAACACATATCATGTGGTAAATAAAAATATAGCTCCAAGTAACGTTATCGATGGATTGAAGACAAAAGAGGGGATGCCTTCCCGGGGCATCCCTAAGCTTAGGCTTTTTGGTGTCCTTGAATTTGGCTTGGGATGACTTGGGCATCCCCAAGCTTATGCTCTTTCCACTCTTTATTCCATTGTCCATAAGAACATCACCCAAAATTTGAAAACTTCACAACACAAAACTTAAACAGAAACTCGTGATATCATTAGCATAAGAAAACAAACCACCAACTTTTTAGGTAGTGTAGTAAACTTAATTTCCAATTATAATTATGTTATATTACTGTATTCTCACTAATCCATGGCTCGTATCCCCCGATACTAACCATAGTTTCATCAAAATAAGCAATCAACACAACAAAAACAGAACAGTCTGTAGCAATCTGTATATTTCGTATACCTCTTCTATCCCAAAAATTCTGAACAAATTATGACAATTAGGGAAATTTGCATATCAATCAGCATAAAAAAGAATCAACTCAAAAGATCTTTCTGGATAGGAATTCAAAATAATTTGTGAGCACAAAGTTTATGTCTTTTGTTCAAAATGATTAAACAAGTATCACCAAAACTAATCATTAAGGTTCTACTTGGCACAAACATTAATTAAAACATAAAAAACACAATCATAATAGAATCATGATGGTGTGGAATCAACAAAACAGAAAGTAAAAAAGAAAAAATAAATTTATTCATTGGGTTGCCTCCCAACAAGCGCTATTGTTTAACGCCCTTAGCTAGGCATAAGGCAATAGATTCAAGTGTTGTCATCTTTAGTGCTCAAACCATAAGTAGCTTTCATAATGGATTCATAAGGAAATTTTATTTTCTTTCTAGGAAAGTGTTACATGCCCTTCTTTAATGGAAATTGAAATTTAATATTCCCTTCCTTCATATCAATAACAGCACCAATAGTCCTAAGGAAAGGTCTACCAAGAATAATGAGACATGTTGGATTGCAATCAATATCAAGCACAATGAAATCTACGGGCACATAGTTCCTATTTGCAATAATAAGAACATCATTGATCCTTCCCATAGGTTTCTTAATAGTAGAATCCGCAAGATGCAAATTAAGAGAGCACTCGTCAATCTCATTGAAACCTATAACATCACATAAAGATTTTGGAATTGTGGAAACACTAGCACCCAAATCACACAAAGCATGGCATTCATAATTTTTAATCTTAATTTTTATAGTAGGTTCCCACTCATCATGAAGTTTTCTAGGAATAGATATTTCCAACTCAAGTTTCTCTTCAAGAGATTTCATGATAGCATCAACGATATATTTGGTAAAAGCCTTATTTTGGCTATAAGCATGTGGACAGTTTAGCATGGATTGTATCAAGGAAATACATTCAATCAAAGAGCAACTATCATAATTAAATTCCTTGAAATCCAAAGTAGTAATTTCACCACTATTCAAAGTTTTGATATCCTCTACTCCACTTTTAGTATTTTTAGCATCAAGATAAATAGACTCTGAATCATTGGGCGTTTCTCAACCAAAGTGGATTCACATCCAGACCCATCATCATTAAGATTGACATTAGAAAATAAGGATTCAGTAGGAGTCACACCAAGCACTTTAAGATCTTTGTGATTCTCATCTCGAGAACACGCCTTTTTAAGCCATTCATGTCTAGCATGAATTTGGGCGGTTCTTTCTTTACTCTCATTCATGGAAACACGCATAGCTTTCAAAGTTTCATCCACATTAATCTTGGGAGGAACACATCTCAATTTCAAAGAATCAATATCAAGAGACATTCTATCAACAGTCCTAGCCAAGTCATCAATTTTAAGCAGGTTTGCTTCTATGGAAGCATTGAAAATATTTTGCGAATTAATAAACTCTTTAATATTACTCTCAAAATCACACGGTATTTTCTTATAATTTCCATGAGCATTGTTGTAGGAATTGCCAAAATTATTAGAGGGATTACTAGGAAAAGGCCTAGGATTAAAGTTACCTCTATAAGCATTGTTGTTACCAAAATTATTCCTACCAACAAAATTAACATCCAAATTTTCATTGCTATTCTCAATCAAGGAAGAAAAAGGCACATCGTTTGGATCTAGAGGAGCACTTTTACTACCAAACAACTTCATTAACTCATCCATCTTAGCACTCAAAGAGTTAATTTCTTCCATAGCATGCACTTTTTTACTACTAGGTGACCTTTTGGTGTGCCATTGAGAATAATTTATCATGATATTATCTAGGAGTTTTGTAGCTTCTCCTAGTGTGATTTCCATAAAAGTTCCACCAGAGGCGGAATCCAAGACATTTCTAGAAGAAAAATTCAAACCAGCATAGAAAATTTGTATAATCATCCAAAAACTTAGGCCATGAGCGGGACAATTTCTAATCATCAATTTCATTCTCTCCCAAGATTGTGCAACATGTTCATGATCTAGTTGCTTAAAATTCATGATACCATTACGGAGAGAGATAATCTTAGCAGGTAGAAAATACTTGGAAATAAAGGCATCTTTACACTTGTTCCATGAATCAATACTATTTTTGGGTAAAGATGAAAACCAAGTTTTTGCTCGATTTCGTAATGAGAACGGAAATAGCTTCAATTTAATCATATCATTATCCACATCTTTCTTCTTTTGCATATCGCATAACTCAATATAGGTATTAAGATGGGATGCGACATCTTCACTAGGAAGGCCGGAAAAATGCTATTTCATAACAAGATTCAACAAGGCAGCATTAATTTCATATGAATCCGCACTAGTGGCGGGAGCAATTGGAGTACTAATAAAATCATTGTTATTAGTATTAGAGAAGTCACACAATTTAGTGTTTTCAGACATGGTGACTTAGCAAGCAGACAAGCACACAATGAAACAGAAAGCAAGCAAAAGAAAGGGCGAACAAAAAAGGCAAATAAAGAAAGGCAAATATTTTTATAAATTTTGTTTTAGAAGTGGGGGGGAGGAAAACGAGAGGCAAATGACAAATAATGAAAATGCAAAGATGAGTTTGCGATAGGTACTTGGTAGATATGCTTCACTTGAATACTCCCCGGCAACGGAGCCAGAAATTCTTCCTGCTACTTCTTGAGCTTGTGTTGTTTTTTTCCCTTGAAGAGGAAAGGGTGATGCAGCAAAGTAGAGATAAGTATTTCCCTAAGTTTGAGAACCAAGGTATCAATCTAGTAGAAGTATCAAGATGAGGCACCAAGGCACCTGCGCAAAAACAAACAAACTTGCACCCAACGCAAAAAAGAGGTTGTCAATCCCTTTACGATTACTTGCAAGGTGAGATCTGATAGTGATAATAGGTAAATATAAATAAATAAATAAATAAAAGTGCAGCAAGGTATTTTTGGTATTTTTGTATGTAGATCTGAATATATAATGTGTAAAATAGACCCGGGGGGCATAGTGTTCACTAGAGGCTTCTCTCATGATAGCAAGTATTACGGTGGGTGAACGAATTACTATCGAACAATTGATAGAATCGAGCAAAGTCATGACGATATCTAAGGCAATGATCATACATATAGGCATCACGTCTGAGACAAGTAGACCGATACTTTCTGCATCTACTACTATTACTCCACACATCGACCGCTATCGAGTATGCATTTAGTGTATTAAGTTCATAACAAACAGAGTAACGCCTTAAGCAAGATGACATCATGTAGAGGGATAAATTCATGCAATATGATATAAACCCCTTTTTTACCCTTGATGGCAACAACATGATGCATGCCTCGCTGCCCCTTCTGTCACTAGGTGAGGACACCGCACTGTATGAACCCAAAACCAAGTACTTCTCCCATTGCAAGAATTATAGATCAAGTTGGCCAAACGAAACCCATAACTCGAAGAAAATTACAAGGATACGAAATCATGCATATAAGACATCGGAGGAGACTCAAATAATATTCATAGATAATCTGATCATAAATCCACAATTCTTCGGATCTCGACAAACACACCGCAATAGAAAGTTACATCGGATAGATCTCCATGAAGATCATGGAGAACTTTGTATTGAACCAAGAGAGAGAAGAAGCCATCTAGCTACTAGTTATGGACCCGATGGTCTGTGGTGAACTACTCACGCATCATCGGAGAGGCAATGGTGTTGATGAAGAAGCCCTCCGTGTCCGAATCCCCCTCCAGCACGGTGCCAGAACGGTCCCCGGATGGGATCTCGCGGAAACAGAAGCTTATGGCGGCGGAAAAGTATTTTCGTGGCTCTCCGTGTTGGTTTGGGGATTTTAGGGAATTAATAGGCGAAAGAGGTAGGGCAAAGGAGGCACGGGGGGCCCACGAGCCTGCTAGGCCCCCCCAGGGGCGCGCCTAGGGGGCTCGTGGCCTCCTCCGTGGCCCTCTGCCTTGGTTCTCAAGTCTTCTGGATCCCTTCTGTTATGGAAAAATCATCCCGAAGGTTTTATTCCGTTTGGACTCCGTTTAATATTCTTATCTAAAAAATGTCAAAAACACGGAAAAAAACAGAAACTGGCACTGGGCACTGAGTTAATAGGTTAGTCCCAAAAAGGATATAAAATAGCATATAAATGCATATAAAACATCCCAAGTTGATAATATAATAGCATGGAACAATCAAAAATTATAGATACGTTGGAGACGTATCAATGATCAGAGTAACATATGGTGTCTACGCAAGGCGATCGAGACTAGGTTGATGACTAAGTGATCCTGAACACCTACATACGTTAGACATAACCCCATCGTGTTCTCGATCGGAGAACGATCTCCGAAAGAGACAGTCACGGTTACGCACACAGTTGGCAGTTTTATTAGAGTTACTTTAAGTTGTCTAGAACTGGATGTTAACAAAATATCTATATTTTCCACATAACCGCGGGCACGGCTTTCTGAAAGATTAAACCCTGCAGGGGTGATCCAACTAGTCCATTACAAATTACCACATGCCGCATAGTAATCCTCTATCACGAAACTCGTGATCTCGTCGGATTCCTAAGAGAAAACCTCAACTTTGAGGAGACCCAAAGCTTCACGAGAATCCCAATGCGCAAGATATATTGCTAAGGTAAGAAAAATCTAGCAGGACCTCCCGACGTGTCGACGACCCCGATAAGAGCCGTGTATCTCAGTCTCAAGACACACCGGATAAGCGAAGCGTACGGTGGCCTGATAGAGATCACCCGAGTTGCCCCGGATTGGCCCCGCACGGTGCTCTAGTTTGGACCAACACTCATGAGGAGCACTCGCCCGGGTTGTTGATTAATACCGCGGGGTAGCTATTCCCTATGCATTTAATTATTAAGTTATTAGCAGATTAAAACCAAAGTTGGGTCCTGCTGGACAAGCGTTAACACTATACGATTTATCAAGGGGGTCCCCACAACAACCCCAAACGTGTTAGGAGCACTCAGTTATGGCATCAAACACCCATAGCCGAAACTAAGGCGGCAAGAACAGAACAAATCACCCGGCAAAAGGCTAGGCCTTCCCTTATTTACCAAGTATATAGGTGCACTAATTAAATAACAGTTGAACATAATGATATCAAAATGCCCATAGTATCACATGGGCCAGCTGGAACCTGCAACTAGCAAAGCTATTCATTAGGGGTTGAGCAAGCCTACTTAGCCAGACAATAATTGCTAGGAGAGGGAAGTGTTTGGGGTTCATGGCAAAGACAGGTGGCATTTATATCAAGTGGTAGGCAGCGAGCATGTAACAAAGGAAACGTGATTCTAAGCATAACAAATCTAGAAACAGTGTCAAGGTCACGGTCATCTTGCATGTGATTTCTTCAGCCTGGAACTGCTCTTGTTCTTCCTGCACGTACTCTCCAGAATCCACGTACTCGCTCTCTGTTCCCGATGCTACCCAAGACAAGGTAACAGCAAATAAACATCGGCAAAACATAATGCAACAACCAATATGATGCATGTGTAAAGAAGGAATCATGCATCACTATTCTAGTCACTTTCATATGCATTAGTTGAGTTAATTAAATTCTGGATAGAACCTCATATTAAGTTATCTTGACATGCATGAACATGGCATGAACATGTGAATCACGAGATAACGATGCAAGAACATAAAAAGAACGTAATGAATGGAGCCACGGATCAACCGGAAACTGCAAAACAAGTTTCAAAGGCCTACGGTTCAGAACAGCCACAAACACAAACATATGGGCACTCACTGGTTTAACCATGTTGCCCCATTATCAAGCAACAAGACACAAGTGGAATGGTGCTTGGGAATACACCACACCAACAACTAATACCCACACAAGCTCTAAAACAACATAAGCATACAATCTGTATTTTAACAACAACATAGCAGTTTGACTACAAGATCCACAGCAGCTACAACCCTCTAAATAAATCAAACAAGACATGAAACTGAAGCCATCCAAAAGCATTACAACCCTGGACAAAAAGCTAAGGCAAAGGAATCACCCATGAGCAGATCTACAACCTCTAACTTGGACAAAAACATCACAGATTGGGACTTAGTGAAAATTACAGATTTTCACCAGCTACTTATGCTCTGAAGCATTTTGGCAGCCTCCAAAATGATATCTAGAGGAGGTATAAAAGCATGAAATTTTACACGGAGCTAGACAAACGTAACAGCTAACAAACATTAGTTTGTTGCATGGGCTAATTCCCAACACACGAGCTAATACACACAAGACAACAGGGGAAGAAAATAACTCCCGATTCCCAGACTTAGGGAAATTCTCATGTTTTCACAAATCTGCCAGATTCAGTCAAGTGCCCACTTTGACAGGGTACAATAGGTGCATGAAAGAACATAAGAACAGAATGAAAGTCCCGTGCTGTAGAGGGGTTCACCCACTACCATTCCATCAAGGAATCACCAAGAAAAGATCAAAGCTCCACCTAATATTGGGCTCTAAACAAGGCATGGAAACATAAGCTGCACACTTGGGAAAAAATAAAAGATAAATGGGGCCAGGGAGATTCGAACCTTCACCCCTGCTAGCACACACGGCACCACACCAATGCGCTACACCTCGAGTCTGACCAAAGATGGGAGGCCAACGAGCTAAGCTATCCGCACTCCTACTCACAACAGGTAGGAAAAACAAGAAACAAAAAGGGGTGCAGGTGGGAATCGAACCCACGACCTCTCTGATCAGGGCGCGGCGCTAGAACCAGTCGGGCTACAAGGGGGGTTCTGAACCAGCTAAGCTACAACACACGGCAACTACACATCGTCTTCTACCTCCAGATCAGGGAAGGAGCAGCTCGGCTCCGGCAACGATGCAGCAACGGTGGCTGCTCCTAGGGACCGGCGGGGATGCGGGAACCCTTGGGGGTTCCATTCCCGTGCCTAGCTCTACAGGCGGGAGCCCGTAGCGGCGGCTCGACGCGGCCTCTGCTCCGGCCCGTACGGAGCTCGATCCAGTGAACTACGACACGCAAAGGGGAGATACTACGCGCGGGAAAGAAGGGAGGGGAACGACACTCACCCTGGGGCTGCTCGGAGGCGCGCTTGACGCCGAGAAGAAGGACGAAGAGGCAGGGAGACAACGACGGCTCTGCTCCGCTCCGTCCCTGATGAAGACGGCGAGGAGGGGCCGACAGAGGAGGGGAACCACCCTCCTAGTGTCGGGAATGGATCGAGGGAGGATCTAGCATCCTCCCTGCGCGCTTGGACTTGACAGGGAAGCACCGGCGACGAGGGGAGGGATGACAGCGAGGCGACGACACTCTCTCCGAACCCATCTCTCTCTCTGAATCTCTCTGTGAAACATTACCTACAGAGGGGGAAAAAGGAAAAAGAGAGGCTGGCGGCGGTGGAGAGGGAACCCTAGCATGCATGCCGAGGGGGAGGCTCTAAATAGGGGCGGATGGTACGGCTTCACGGCGTTGGCGCGACCTCCCTCTCTCTCAGCTCTCTGATGGAAAGCAACAACGAGGACACGGCGTGAGGAGGAGGAAGAAGGAAAGGAACGTGGGCTCTAGCGCCAGGGAGAAAGCCATGGGCCAGGAGCCCATCCAACGGCCTCACCTCTCTTTAAAACAAAGAAGGTTCTCTCTTTCAAATAATTCAAATCAGACTTTGAATAAATAAGAGAGAGGCTAAAACTAAATAAAAGAAGAAAAGGAAAATCATAACAAGTCTCTAAGATGATGCTCCTATTTGTAGAAGTAGAAGTGGCATTTTAGGGCAAAGCAAATTAGTTGATTTTTTTTCTAAATCAGCCCCTCCTCTTAAATAAAACAAAAAGGAAATAGTTTCAAATGAGTGATGTTTGACATCCACAAATATTTGAAAGAATTTGCAAATAAGATGAGAATTTTTAAAACCCCAAAACAACAACCTGACTATGCCTCAAGGAAAATATAAAACAGGGGGGGTTTGGGCTATGGTGCAACTTGATGTTGAGGTCATTGTTGCACCCACACCACACTTCACAACACCACACAATCCACATGAGTTCACCACAACAAGGTAGACAAGAAGAAGACAAACAGAAGATGGAGATGATATGATGCATGAGATGCACATGAAATGACAACACATGAAATGATAACCTCCTCATAACTTCCATGCATGGGTTCAACAAGGTCTCCACAATTGGAAAGGGATACAAATACGGAAAGAAAACATCTGGGTTGTTGCACTCACGGTGAAGTGTTCCTTGTCGATAGTGCCGATTAGGTCCCTCGGAGTATATTTGCCATTTTGGTGAAGTGGATTTACCTCATTCAGAGGGTCTGAGTTGCAAACAGAAACTTGGCAAAAACATTCTTGGCCAATTGGTCAATTTTTTTCAGAAAGTATTGACACATTTTGCTGGAAATTTTTCAAGATATTTGCAATGAATTTTCAAAAAAAGATTTTGCAAGGAAATTTCTTAACCGGATGGAGATTGAATGGTTCCAACAAAGCGTGCAACCAAAAGATGAACCATACAAGAAACTTCATCTAGATGATGGTCGGGGACTAGGCCACCAATATTAGAGTATATTGACTTAAGGGGCCAAGCAAAAATGCTTGATCATAGGTCATACTCATCATTAAGCTCAAAATGGGGTTACCATTTTTCATTTAAGAATTTTAATGTCTTAATATCGCTTGAGTTGCTTTATCTCATGACTTCGAGTAAGGCTTTTCCAGGATATGAGTACATAACTTTTAAAGATGTAGATTACGTAGCATGTAGGTGTACTTGTTGTGGATGCTCAATGTTGATGAAGATCATCTTGAGTTGGGAGAAATCCTGCGTTGTTTGGTATACTTCTCACCTACATGGATTAGTCATGCAAGGAAGAATATGATATATCCAAATGACAAGAGTGAAATTGTCCAACAAATAGTTGTCATGGATATGATTTGTGTTTATCTTCTTCCTCCATCATCAAAGAAGGATTTTGATACTTGGCCATGAAAAGATTGCTTGTGGTGTGAGTTAACGGCAATCTTGTGGAGTAAGGTTCATCCAAGTACCTAAAAAAGGTTAGATGCAATACAAGGGATCATAGTTTCCTAGGTATGAGATGGTGTCATATGAGAATTATCAAGGAATAATCAAGTAAGTTCATGCCTTTGCATGCATCCGAGTAAGCCTAGCTCAAGTTTGAATCATAAATGGTGTTCAACTCACTCATCAAGTGACAAAACACTTTCTCATGAAGTGGCTTAGTAAATATGTCGGCCAATTGTTTGCTAGTACAAACATTCTTGAGATTAATATATCCTTTGGCAGCATGATCATGAATGAAATGATGATGAACTTGAATATGTTTAGTTCGATAATTTAGCGCGGGACTAGGAGCAATATTTATAGCACTTTCATTATCACAAAGCAATGGAACAAGTTTCTCATGTATGCCATCATCCTTAAAAGTTTGTGTCATCCATAGCAATTTGGCACAACATGATTTGGTGGCAATGTATTCCGCTTCGGTGGTGGGTAGAGATACCGAGTTTTGTTTCTTGGATAACCAAGATACAATTTATCTCCCAAGAAATTGACAAGTACCCGAGGTGGATTTTCTATCAACCTTGTCTCCATCATAGTCTCAGTCAGAATAGCCAACAAGATTAAAAGAAGATCCCTCGGGATGCCAAATGCTAAAGTTTGGTGTGTGTATTAAGTATCTCACAATTATTTTCATGGCATTAAGATGACACTCTTTGGGTGCCACTTGATATAGGGCACACATGCACACAGAAACCATGATATTGGTACTGGATACACATAGATATAGCAATGAACCGATCATTGATTCATAGACATTTTGATCTGTTGGGTAACGTAGTAGTAATTCAAAAAATTCCTACATGACACCAAGATCTATCTAGGAGATGCTAGCAACGAGCAAGGAGTAGAACATCTTCATAGCTTTGAAGATCGCTAAGCGGAAGCATTACTATGAACGCGGTTGATTGAGTCGTACTGTCACAGCCCTAGAATATAGCTTGTAGTTACGTGCATTACTAAGCATTCATGAATGCATTCAAATCAATTTAATTCAAATTTGGATGATCTACAAATGGGGATGACCAAACTCTAACACCAAAAAACATCCAAATAGGTTCAACAAGAGAAAAATCCTAGCTACTCCATATTCAAAACAAAACCCTAGCAACTCTATATGCAAAACAATTCAAAAGTGTTGACAAATCCATGAACCAAAATGGTTTTCATAAAAGTCCATCATTTTTGATAAATGTTGGAAAGAAAATGTCAGGGGTGATATATATTTTCAAAATACTTTTGGCATTTTATTTTAAACTCAAAAGCCACTGAAATCAATTAATTAATTGATTTCAAATACTTCCTAGTTTTATAAAATGTTGAAAACTTCACATGGGGCTGGAAATATTCCAAATGACACCCGAGAGTTGTTTAGCTATTTTCTTTGAATTAGTTGGAGCCAAAACAAATAAAAACAAATGTGAGAAAGAAAACAAAACAGAAAAAGGAAAAAAAGAAAAGAAAGGAAACTAACCTGTGCTCACCTATTGGCCCAGCCCACCAAGGGGGTTTCCCCTGTCGTCTTCCTCCTCGTGCCAGAAGGCAGAGGAGAAGGAAGGCACGACGCGCCCCTCGCCACCTCCTGCTTCGCGTGGAGCTCTCCCGTGCCTCCTCGCGCCAGCACGACAAGCTCTCCCTCTCCCTTATCTCCTCCCCTCTCTCCATTCCCCTCGTCTTCTTCGTGTTTTCTTCCTCCTCTTGCCGCCATTGCCGGTCTGCCCTAGCTCACCTCCAGCGGGTCTCCGGCCACCCCTCACTTCCCTGTCGCACTCCACACCTCCGCCTCGACGAGATGCTTCTCTCCATCAACTCCTCCGAGCTCCCGAGACCCCGCAGCGTCGCCATCGTCGCCGGTTCTCCCTCGGTCACCGGATCCGCCGCCGTCGATTCGTCTTGCTCCGAGCCTCTCCATCGTCGCCGATGCCAGAAATGGAGCCGCCGTGAGCCCTCGAGCCTTTCCCCTCTCTCTCCCGCGTGAAAACTCCCTCCAGATCTCCTCCCCGACGAGCCGACTTTCGGCCACCGCGCGCGCTCGTCGCCGGCGCCTCTCCGGCCACCTTCAGTCCCTCCTGCTACCCCTCGAAGATGAGCCGCTTCACCAACTTCGCCTAGCCGCAAACTGCGCCCGATTTGGTGCCCTGTAGCGTCGTTTAGGTAGTCTCCAGCGAGTCCTCCGCCGTGGCCATGGTCGCCGGCGACCACCCTCCTGTGGGGGCCGACGTGCCCACCTTAACCCGCCACTAATCAGGCCTTAGAGCCACTGACAGAGGGCCCCACGCCTGGTCAAACCCCAATTAGGGGCTGGTCAGTGCGGGGTTAGCCCCTGGGTCACTGACCAGTGGGCCCCACTGGTCAGGGTTTGACCTGGACCGGCTGGTTGACCTCCTGACGCAGGGATGACATCAGCTTGTCGCAGTAATAGCTTTTTCTGATTTTAATTAATTCCAGAATAATAGCAAAACTTGTAAAAATCATAGAGATTAAAATATAACTCGGATGGAAATAATTTATATATGAAAAAGGATCAGAAAAATCCAAAGAATCTGATTATGGAATTTCCATGCATGTTTGAAAAAGTTAACATCACCAAATAGGAAAAATGGTGAATATGATAAATTTCCTATTTAGTTTGGAGATGGAATTTGATACTTATTTGAATTCCACTTCAATTGTTATGACCAAACATTGGTCAATGCAAATCAGTATCTCAAAATACTAACTCCATGCATGTTGGAACAATTTGTTATGAGCATCAGGTCGAATCAATTATAAGGGTACTTGGAAAAATACCCGGCTTGAAGTGATGTTTGAATCCTAATTCAAACCAACTTCAACTTAATAAATGATAGCCACATTAGCCCTGCCACCTTTCATTTCATGTCTTGAGCATGCATCATAGTGTTGCATTTCCGTGAAGTAATTGTTGTTATTTCTTGTTTGCCGGTGTTGTTCCCTCTCGGTAAACGATGTTTCCGATGATGTGATCGTTGACATTGATGAAGACTCATTGCTATCTTCAGATGTGTCAGGCAAGCAAACCCCCCTTGAGCATATTGATATAAACCCATTCTCTCGCTCCTGCTCTCTTTTACTGCATTAGGACAACATCGATTCAACTGTTACTTATTCTCGGTAGTTGAACCATTCCTCTGCATGACCTGATTTTGCCATGGTAAATAGTTGAAACCACTTAGCATGAGTAGCAACTGTTTGAGCCTTTGTTGTGCTTACTCATCCATGCTTGACTACAATGTCTGCTATGCCTAGACTTGTGTCGGGTCTGATCCGTCTGGATGATGAAATGGAATGGTTGTGTTCATGTCCTACAGTGTGAGAATAAAGGTGTGAATCTGATTTGGTAAAGGTAGCGATGAGAGGCCATGTAGGAGTACATGGCGTGTTGTCTCATTGGGACCGTCCTTAAGAACTGAGTTCTGTGTATGTTATCCATGACAAGATACTACCATGCATTGGGCCCTGAAATATGACCCCGCTCGGCTTATTAATTGCCTACATCTCTGACCAGGAGTTGCAATTAGTTTCTGGTGTTTGTAGGAAAAGTGTTGGCGGCCGTGTTTAGCTCTGCCCGACGGGGTAGGCTTCTCTGCGGTAGATACACAGTGGCACGGTGTACCAAGTGGCACTCGGATGGTGGGCTTGGGAACCCTGCGCACATCGTTTGGGGCCGTAGAGGAAACCTCGGCTGGACTTCCTTGCGGGTTCAGTCTCGAATAGGCGATAAACCTAGACTAGGGTCTTCCGTGGTTAACGGTCATGGCCGACACCCACGCCAGTGCTTCCGCTTGAAGGTTGCCGAGATGCATGACGTGCATATGGTGCTAAGTGGTGAGAGCATGTGTGAAGAAGTATACCCCTGCAGGGTGATTCAATCTGTTCGAATAGCCACGTCCCCGGATATGGACTACTTGGAAACATTACGTGGTACATAGACAATTTAAATGGATACTCTAAAACATGCAAGATAAGTGTGAGTGCTATGGAAGGCCTTCTCGTAGGGAGACGAGAGTGGATCCATAGTGGTGTATTGAATTGGTGAATATGTGGACTCGTGTGCGCTATACCACCTCAAAGAAAGAACTTGTAGTCGTAGTACAGGTTAGCCAAGAGTCAAAGCTGGCTTGCTGCAATCAAACCCCACAACCCTTTCATTGAAACATGATGCATATGTAGATAGTTCTGATGTAAGACTTGTTGAGTACCTTTGTACTCATGGTTGCTTTATTTATGTTTTTGCAGAGAAGACATAGACTCATTAAAAGGTTCTACGCGGTGTGTTCGATGTTGACCGGAATAGCTTGGTAATCCCAGACAGAGGTCTGGCTCCTTTGGTAGGCTCGTAGTAGCTTTTCAAGCTCTTCCAGCCACTTTTAGTAGATGTTTGTACCCAGACATGATTTGCTTCCGCTTGTTGTTTGTATGACTTGAGTGTCGGGTCACGGGACCCCTGTTTGTAATAACACACTATGTTGATTCTTATGAGTCCTTAATAAAAGCTTGACTCGTGGAGTTATGTTGTGATGCCATGTTGTATCTACACATATCGTGCATATTGTGTGTATGTTATGAAATGCATTATATGTGTGGGATTCGACACCTAGTTGTGCGCATTTAGTAGTACTCTTTACAGGGAAATGCCTCTTTGTGCTTCTATCGAGCCTTTCTAGCTTGCTACTGCTCTAGACAGATTGATTGACCGGCGTGTATCCTTCTTTGCAGTTGTGTCTGACCCCTCGGGGAAATGTCACGCGGTGTAATGGAGGCCTTGTAGCTTGCTGCGACTCGTCTACACACGCTGTTGATCGACACCTGCTTTGTTGGGTTATGTATGCCTGTCCCTGTACGGATACCGCTTGGGTTTATCACTAGTCATGTCGACCCGGGTTCTTTGTCGTTTGAACGCTAGCAACATATTCATATACGTGAGCCAAAAGACGCAAATGGTCCCGACCAAGGTAAGGTGGCAGCCGTGGAGTTTACCGTGCGTGAGGCTGCAAAGTGATGTGATGTGTGAGAGGCTGGGTTCTTATGACTTAGGATCGGGGTCCCGACACGTACTCACAGCGATTCAGATCGTGGAAGATTCCGATCTAAGCGCCGAACAACAACGCCTCCGCGTTCAACACACGTGTTGTTGGGGGTAACGTAGCATCAATTCAAAAATTTCCTACGCCATATTCTGATCTTCCTATGGAGAGACCAGCAACGAGAGAGGGGTGAGGGGATCTTCATACCTTTGAAGATCGCTAAACGGAAGTGTTGCTAGAACGTGGTTGATGGAGTCGTACTCGTTGCGATTGAGATCGCGGTGTGATTCCGATCTAGTGCCGAACCACGGCACCTCCGTGTTCAACATACGTACAGCCCGGTGACGTCTCCCGCACCTTGATCCAACAAGGAGGAGGGAGAGGTTGGGGAAGATCTCCGGCAGCACGATGGCGTGGTGTCGATGGAGAGACGAAGTCTCCAGGCACGGCTTTGCCATGCACCGTGGGAGAGGAGGAAGAAGAAGAGCAGGGCTGCGCCGAGAGAGAGATGGAAAACCGTGTCTCCAATGGCCAAAACCCCCACTATATATAGGGGGAAGGGAGGGTGGCGCTCCCTTTAGGGTTTCCCCCTTGTGGGGGCGGCAGCCCTAGATGGTGGGAGGGGTTGCGACCAGGAGGGGAGGAGGGGGTGGCGCACCCCCTGGTGGGACTTAGGCCCACCTGCGCTAGGGTCCCCCCTTTCCCCTCTTAGGTACCATGGGCTGGGTGTGGGGGCGCACCAGCCCACCCAGGGGTTGGTTCCCTCTCACACTTGGCCCATGTGGCCTCCTGGGGCTGGTGGCTGCTACTGCAACAAAAGACCTTCCAACGGCGCCAGTAATAGGTGTGTCGACGGCACCAGGAATCCTTCTGCTACGGCTATGCCTTAAGGGACTTCCTAGGCAAATATGCAAAGGATTTCCCCCGTGGCCTTGGAGCCTTGCGTTGGTGTTCCCTCGAAGCGGAAAGGGTGATGTAGCGCAGCGATGGTAAGTATTGCCCTCAGTTTGAGAACCAAGGTATCGATCGAGTGAAGGAGTATCACAAGAGCCTGCACAAACACAAAAAGATTGCTCCCAATGCTATGAAGGGGTTGTCAATCCCTTATAGATTGTTTGCCAAGTGAGAACTGAAAGCAACAAAGTAACAAAAGAAAAGTAAAAGCAGAAGTGGAAACGATAGGTGTGAATAGACCCGGGGGCCGTAGTGTTTACTAGTGGCTTCTCTCATGAAAGCAAGTAGACGGTGGGTGAACAAATTACTGTCGAGCAATTGATAGAACCGCGCAAAGTCGTGACGATATCTATGGCAATGTCTATAAGCATCACGTCCAAAACAAGTAGACCGATACTTTCTGCATCTACTACTATTACTCCACACGTCGACCGCTATCCAACTTGCATCTAGTGTATTAAGTCCAAAAGAACAGAGTAACGCCTTAAGCAAGATGACATGATGTATATGGACAATCTCATATCTACGACAGAGCCCACCTTGTTACCCTTGATGTCAACTACACGATGTGTGCCTTGCTGCCCCTATTGTCACTGGGAAAGGTCACCACACGGTAAGAACCCAAAACCAAGCACTTCTCCCATTGCAAGAATCATAGATCTAGTTGGCCAAACAAAACCCAAGACTCGGAGAGACTTACACAGATATCAAATCATGCATATAAGAAATCAGCAAAGACTCAAATATATATCATAGATAATCTGATCACAAATCCACAATTCATCGGATCCCAACAAACACACCGCCAAAGAAGATTACATCGGATAGATCTCCATGAAGATCATGGAGAACTTTGTATTGAAGATCCAAGAGAGAGAATAAGCCATCTAGCTACTAACTACGGACCCATAGGTGTGAAGTGAACTACTCACGAGTCATTGGAGGGGCGATGATGTTGATGTAGAAGCCCTCCAACTCCAAAGTCCCCTCCGGCAGGGCGCTGGCAAGGGTCTCCAGATGAGATCTCGCAGAAACGGAAGCTTGCGGCGGCGGAAAAGTTTTTTCGTGGCTCCCTTGATTTTTTTTCTGATTTTTAGGGAATATATAGGCGCAAGATCTAGGTCGGGGGGCGCCAGGGAGGCCACAAGCCTGCCCACCGCCGCCCCCCTGGTGGCGGAGTGGGGGCTTGTGGGCTCCCTGTAGCCCTCCTGGCTTGGCCCACAAGCCCCCTGATCTTCTTTCGTTCGGGAAAAAATGATTTCGGTGATTTTATTCCGTTTGGACTCCGTTCCAAAATCAGATCTGAAAAGAGCCAAAAACACAGAAAAAATAGGAACTGGCACTTGGCACTGAATTAATAAGTTAGTCCCAAAAAAGATATAAAAGGTACATAAAACATCCAAAACTGACAAGATAACCGCGTGAAACCATCAAAAATTATATATATGTTTGAGACGTATCAGTGGCCTCTCCCGGTGGGCCTCCGGAACCCTCCCGGTGGTCCCCGCACTTTGTCGGTGGTGCCCGAAACATTTCCGGCGTAAAAACTCATCCATCCTATATATCAATCTTTACCTCCGGACCATTCCGGAGCTCCTCGTGACGTCCGGTATCTCATCCGAGACTCTAAACAACCTTCGGTAACCTCGTATGACAATATCCTATAACCCTAGCATTATCGAACCTAAAGTGTGTAGACCCTACGGGTTCGGGAGGCATGCAGATATGACCGAGACATCTCTCCGGCCAATAACCATCAGTAGGGTTTGGATACCCATGGTGGCTCCTACATGTTCCATGATGATCTCATCGGATGAACCACGATGTCAAGGATTCAATCAATCTCGTATACAATTCCCTTGTTTGTCGGTATAGAACTTGCCCGAGATTCGATCATCGGTATACCTATACCTTGTTCAAACTCGTTACTGGTAAGTCTCTTTAGTCGTTCCGTAGCACGTCATCCTGTGACTAACTCCTTAGTCACATTGAGCTCATGATGATGTTCTACCGAGTGGGCCCAGAGATACCTCTCTGTCACATGGAGTGACAAATCCCGATCTCGATTCGTACCAACCTAAAGACACTTTCGGAGATTCCCGTGGTGCACCTTTATAGACACCCAGTTACGTTGTGACGTTTGATACACCCAAAGCACTCCTACGATATCCGGGAGTTGCACAATCTCACGGCCGAAGGAAAAGACACTTGACATTAGAAAAGCTTTAGAATACGAACAACACGATCTAGTGCTATGCTTAGGATTGGGTCTTGTCCATCACATCATTCTCCTAATGATGTGATCCCGTTATCAATGACATCTAATGTCCATGATTAGGAAACCATGATCATCTATTGATCAACGAGCTAGCCAACTAGAGGCTTGCTAGGGACACATTGTGATCTATTTATTCACACATGTATTACTATTTCCTGTTAATACAATTATAGCATGAACAATAGACGATTATCATGAACAAGGAAATATGATAATAACCATTTTATTATTGCCTCTATGGCATATTTCCAACACGTGCATCCCAGTGACGTCTCCTTCACCTTGATCCTGCATGGAGAGAGGAGAAGTTGAGGGAGAGCTCCGGCAGCACGACGGTGTGGTGACAGTGGAGCTGCGTGGTACTCCGGCAGGGCTTTGCCAAGCGCTATGGAGGAGGAGGAGGAGGAAGAGCAGGGCTACGTCAAGGGAGGAAGAAAACTTGTGTGTTTGGCCAGAACCTTTCCGGTGACCGAAACTCGACTTCCTATATGTAAATCTTTACCTGCGAACCATTTCGGAGCTCCTCGTGATGTCCGGGGTCTCATCTGGGACTCCAAACAACCTTCGGTAACCATGCACTATTCCTATTACAACTCTAGCGTCATCGAACCTTAAGTGTGTAGACCCTACGGGTTCAGGAACCATGCAGACATGACCGAGACACTTCTCCGGTCAATAACCAACAACGGGATCCGGATACCCATGTTGGCTCCCACATGTTCCACGATGATCTCATCGGATGAACCACAAAGTTGGTGATTCAATCAATCCCGTATGTAATTCCCTTTGTCTACCGGTATGACACTTGCCCGAGATTCGATCGTCGGTATCCATATACGTTGTTCAATCTTGTTACCGGCAAGTCTCTTTACTCGTTTCGTAACACATCATCCTGTGGCTAACTCCTTAGTCACATTGAGCTCATTACGATGATGCACTACCGAGTGGGCCCAGAGATACCTCTCCGTTACACGGAGCGACAAATCCCAGCCTCGATTTGTACAAACCCAACAGACACTTTCGGAGATATCTGTAGTGCACCTTTATAATCACCCAGTTACGTTGTGACGTTTGATGCACCCAAAGTACTCCTACGGTTTCCGGGAGTTGCACAATCTCATGGTCTAAGGAAATGATACTTGACATTATAAAAGCTTTAGCAGACGAACTACACGATCTTGTGCGATGCCTAGGATTGGGTCTTGTCCATCACATCATTCCTAATGTTGTGATCCCGTTATCAATGACATCCAATGTCCATGATCGGGAAACCATGACCATCTATTGATCAACAAGCTAGTCAACTAGAGGCTCACTAGGGACATGTTGTGGTCTATGTATTCACACATTTATTATGATTCCCGGTTAATACAATTATAGCATGAATAATAGACAATCATCATGAACAAGGAAATATAATAATAACTGACTGGCACTCTCTGGCAATAGCTAGGCGAATGTTGATTCTGTGACAACAGACCTTCCCCTGCAACGGCACCAGAAGAATGCTGCTAGCACTCCCCGGCAACGAAACTAAAAGAATGTTGTTGATGGCCCACCAGCGCGTGGGTTCGCAGCAGTTTTTGAGGGTAGAGTATTCGACCCAAATTTGTTGATCGCCAAACAGGAGGTGAGAGAATACTCTCGAGTATTAGCAGCTGAATGTGTCAGATTCAACCACACCTGAAAGATTAGTATCTGCAAGCAAAGTAGTAACAGCAAAGTAGCGAGTAACGGCAGTGGCAAGGAACAGCAGTAGTGACAGCAGTAGCAACTAGCTACAGTAGCAAGCGACAGTAGTAGCAACAGTAGTAACAGCAGCACATCAAGACAAGTAACTACTGCAGCAACAGTAGTAACAACAGAGCAAGACAAGTAACAGCATCAGCAACAGTAGTAACAACAGCAGTAGGACAAACTCGTAGGCAATGGGTCGGTGATTTGTTTGGATGATATTCATCATGCAACAGTTATAACAGGGAGAGATATGTGGCTAGCTCCCGTTTGTCAATGTGATGTAGGCATGCATTCCGTGTGTCGTCATACGTGCTTTGGGAAAAGAACTTGCATGACATCTATTGTCCATCCCTCCCGTGGCAGCGGGGTCCAAAAGGAAACTACGGGATATTACGGTTCTCCTTTTAATAAAGAACCGGACCAACGCATTAGCACTTGATGAACACATGAACTCGTCAAACTATGGTCATCATCGGGAGTGGTTCCAGTTCTTGTCACATATATTGGTGACAACATAATAATTTCATATCTGAAATCATGGCACTCGGGACCTAGTGACAAGCATTAAGCATGGCAAAGTAGTAGCAACATCAATCTCAAAACATAGTGGATACTAGGGATCAATCCCCATTAAAACTAACTCGATTACATGATAGATCTCATCCTACTCATCACCGCCCAGCGAGCCTACGAATAGATTACTCACGAACGACGAAGAGCTTCATGGAATTGGAGAGGGAAGAAGGTTGATGATGACGATGGCGACAATTTCCCTTCTCCGAAGCCCAAAACGGACTCCGGATCTGCCCTCCAGACGAAGAACATGTTGTGGCGGCGCCTCGTATCGCAAACGTGACGAAATCTTCTCTTTTTATTTTATCTAGGACGAAAGTGAACTCATAGACCTGAGATTGGGGGCGGCAGAGCCGTGTGGGACCCACAAGCTTGCCCACCGCCACCAGGGGGTGGCGGAGGCAGGGCTTGTGGCCCACTGGCCCACCCCCCTCAGGTGGAACTTGGCGCGGGTATTTTTCATGTTTTCCAAAAATGCTCCCCGTAAATTTTCAGGACGTTTGGAGAACTTTGATTTCTACACAAAAATAACACCAAGGCAATTCTGCTGAAAACAGCGTTAGTCCAGGTTAGTTCCTTTAAAATCATGCAAATTGGAATCCAAAACAAGGGCAAAAGAGTTTGGAAAAGTAGATACGATGGAGACGTATCAACTCCCCCAAGCTTAAAACCTTGCTTGTCCTCAAGCAACTCAGTTGACCAACTGAGAGAGAAAGAAAAACTTTGACAAACTCTGTTTGATCTTGTTGTTGCAACTATGTCTAACTCATAACCAGAATTTCAGCAAGATCACAAGTTAACCACATAACCAAGTGACACAAAGGTCTCACAGTAAACTAATATCAATGGCATAATGAGCTAACGAGCAAATAATAATGAGTTTCAAATACCAACACTTCAATCAAAACAAGCATGAAGCAATATGAATAGGTGGTATCTCGCTAGCTTTTTCTGAGACCGCAAAACGTAAATGCAGAGCACTTTCAAAGATCAAGGGCTGACTAAACATTGTAATTCATAGCAACAAAGATCCAGTCATAGTCATACTCAATATCAATCAAAAGCAAAGCATAAAAATGACAGAGGTGCTCTCTAATTGGTGCTTATAGAAGAGGAGGATGACTCGACAGGAAAATAAATAGATAGGCCCTTCGCAGAGGGAAGCATTGATTTGCAGAGGTGCCAGAGCTCAAGCTTTGAAAACAAAGATAATAATTTTGGGTGGCATGCTTTCATTGTCAACGCAATGACCAAGAGTTCTCAATATCTTCCATGCTACTCATGCTATAGGTGGTTCCCAAACAGAAAAGTAAAGTTTTAAATCCCCCACCACCAATCAATCACACTCCACGGCTAGCCGAATCCTCGGGTACCGTCCATACTAACATCAATCCGGGGGGGGCCTTGTTTTACAGTTATGTTTTCGATTCAAGCGTGGAACTGGGCATTCCAATTACCGGCTCCTTTCTCGTGAATGACAGTGAATAAACACATGTCGAGGATAACACTCCTAGGATGGAAGATACCAATAGCGCTCTGTCACCACATGAGCGGTTCGGGCATGCAAAACAAATTATTTCTTGAAGGTTTAGAGAATGGCACATGCAAATTTACTTGGAACGGCAGGTAAATACCGCAAATAGGTAGGTATGGTGGACTCTCATGGAAAAACTTTTGGGTTTATGGAAGTGGATGCACAAGCAGTATTCTGCTTAGTACAAGTGAAGGCTAGCAAAAGACTGGGAAGCGACCAATTAGAGAGCGACAACGGTCATCAAGATGCAATGAGTTTGACTAACATGGAGTGCAAGCATGAACAAGATATAAATCACCATGAACACGAACATCATAGAGGCTATGTTGATTTTGTTTCAACTACATGCATGAACATGCGCCAAGTCAAGCCACTTGAATCATTCAAAGGAGAATACCATCCTATCATACTACATCATAGTCATCTCAAAATCTATGTTGGCATTCAAGACAAACCATTATAAGCTCCTAGCTAAATAAGCATGGAATCATAAACTATGATCTCTAAGTTGTCATTGCAAACATGGTTCTCTCACAACAAAGCTGAATCTGGGTCGACAAGCTAGTCATATTTACAAAAACAAAATAGATAGAGTTCATACCAGCTTTTCTAGTCTCAGTCACTTCATCATATATCATCATCATTGCCTTTCACTTGCACGATCGAACGATGTGAACAATAATAAGAGTGCTCGTGCATTGGACTAAGCTGAAATCTGCAGGCAAACACAAAGGAGAAGACAAAGTAATATGGCTCTTTGAAAGCTAAACAGGTTTGCATGCAAGAACCACTAAACATTGTAACCAATATCTTCTACCTTGACCCAAAGAAAAAGAAAACTATTTACACGGGAAAGCTCCCAACAAGCAAAAGAAGAAAGAAAAATCTTTTTGGGTTTTCTCAAAAGGACACAAAACAAGAAAACAAGAAAACAAAAATAAACTAGCATGGATAATATAGTGGCAAAGTGTAAACACCGGCTAACAAAGTGAAAGCATAAGCATGAATGTAAAGTCGCTGAGAACACGTACTCCCCAAGCTTAGGCTTTTGGCCTAGCTTGGTCTACTCCCATGGATGGTCCTGGCGAAACCAAAAATAATAATGGGTGTTATACGGGAGTGCTGCGGCTACTGCCTGAATAGCTGTCTCGCGAAGTCGAGCAGCCGTTGCCTCACTCTCATACTCCTCTGCCTCTCCTATGGTTATGTAGTATCTTTGTTTTACCTGAAAGTCAAAGAAAGCAGGAGCAGGAAGGGTAATATGGAAAACACGCTGCCGGTTAAATTTCAAGCGGTAAAGGAGGGATCGATGATCTCTCTCAAGGAACTGGAAGCGTGTTAGAGCGACACAATCAAGGTAGGCTGTACGGAGAGGAGGGTCTTCTGAACGGATGGATATTCCAAAAAAGTTTGCTAAACGTGTAGCATAAACTCCACCAAAGAAATCCATCTCACTGGCATTTTTATTCAGCCTCCTTGCTATTATAGCTCCTGTATTGAAGCTCCTATCACCTGTTACTGCGCTCTTAAGGAACTAAGGTCGGAAGCGCATAGGTGACAATGTGCACCCGTGCCGTTAATGCACCTACCTATGAAGAGGGCAAAGTAGTGCAAGGCAGGGAAATGGATGCTTCCTATGGTGGCTTGCGTGATATCTCTGGTTTCTCCAACAGTTATACTCGAGACAAAGCCTCTGACCAAAGATTTAGAAGGATCATTAATACTACCCCCATCGAGTATCTTGCAAATCCTATTGAAATCCTCCAAATCCATGGTATATGATTTATCGTACAGATCAAACAGTATGGATGAGTCACGGCCAACTGAAAATTTAAATCTACGCACGAAAGAGGCAGTGAGCATAGCATACTGTTCACATTTATCTGAGAGGAATTCTTCTAACCCGGCATTGCGGACAAGTGTATCAAACACATCCTCGAAACCTGCTTCGATCATAAACTCATCAGAAGGCCATTCACATGGTTGCACCGGTGCGTCCCTTAGTTGAAAAGGTTCGGGCTCCCGAAAAGAAAGACGGGGACCCTTCTTACATGAGGAACCACCATGAAACTTCCTCCTAAACATAATTCCCTTTTGCTGAAATTTTTGAAGTTCAAGAGAAAAGTGAATGAAGACCAACCATACCTTGTAGCAACTGCTCCTACTAGTGCCTAGAGACCATATCACGCGCTAAAACTACTTGGGGCCAGCTAAGATCAACCTTTCTAGGTCAAGAACAGGGTCACCAAGGTAGCAAGAATACGCGAAAGATAAAGCACTAGAGCAAAAACTAATTGGACCAATGGAGGAGTCACTTACCAAGGAGTAATTTCCCCAAAACGGTTCGGAGAATGGTGCTTTGAGCAAGGAGATCGAAAATCACAGCCAAATGAGCAAGTACACAGGTTTGAGCTGCGAAACAATTTTTTCTAGAGGTGGAAGAAGTGGCTGGGAGCTGGAATGAGTGGAGGGGGTCCCTGTGGGCCCCACAAGCTTGCCCTCCGCCACCAGGGTGTGGCGGTGGAACGACTTGTGGCCCACTGGTCTGGCCCCCAGGCCAGCTCTCAGGCACAGTAATTTTCAAAAAATCCCGAAAAAATCATACTAAATTTTCAGGACCATCGAAGAACTTTTATTTTCGAGGTATTTTTCTCCGGGACGCTAAAACATAAAACAGGAAAAACTAAACTAATTCCATCATTTTTCTTCTAAGCAAAAGAAAATGAAAGCTCAGAACAGAGGTATGTGACTCTTTGATTCATCTATTTCATGGTCATCGAAAGAAATCCGTCAATAGGATTGATCAAGTCCTCATGACAAAACCTTCTCGAATCTCAAGAGAGAACGGAGAATTTTCTAATAGCCACTAAGTCACCTCAATGGGGATATGTATCTCCCCAACAAGCAAATCATACTTCATCTTAACACGAGGAATAGGGCATTCAAAGCTCCCAATAAGAATCGATGAAGTCTTTTCGATAGCATTGATGCAATGTACTTGATATCGTTTCTTCAGAAAGTGCACTATGTGCTCATTACCGTTGACATGGAAAGTGACATTGCCTTTGTTGCAATCTATAACAGCCCCTGCAGTGTTTAAAAAGGGTCTTCCGAGGATGACAGCCATGGAATCGTCCTCGGGAATATCCAAGATAACAAAGTCTGTTAAGATAGTGGTGTTAGCAACCACAACAGGCACATCCTCCCTAATGCCGATAGGGAAAGCAGATGATTTTTCGGCCATTTGCAGAGAAATTTCAGTGGGTGTCAACTTATCCAATTCAAGTCTACGATAAAGAGAGAGTGGCATAACACTAACACCGGCTTCAAGGTCACATAAGGCAGTTCTTACGTAGTTTCCTATAATGGAGCAAGGTATAGTGGGCACTCCGGGATCACCAAGTTTCTTAGGAGTTCCACCTTTGAAAGTGTAATTGGCAAGCATAGTGGAGATCTCAAGATCTGGTATCTTCCGTTTATTAGTCACGATATCTTTCGTGTACTTGGCATACGGAGACATCTTCAGCATATCAGTTAACCGCATCTGCAGAAAGATGGGTCTTATCATCTCAACGAAGCACTCAAAATCCTCATCATCCTTTTTCTTGCATGGCTTAGGAGGAAAGGGCATAGATCTCTGAACCCATGGCTCCCTTTCTTTACCATGCTTCCTAGCAGTAAAGTCATTCTTATCCTATCTCTTAAGTTGTGGATTATCAGGATTAACCGTAGGTTAAACTCCAGATCCTCATCATTGCTAGGTTGAGCATCATTATGAACATCACTGTCCATATTGTCACCAGGTTCGTGTTCATCACCAGATTGTGTTTCTGCATCAGACGCAGAAATATCATTAGGTTCTTCAGGTGTGAAAGTATTTGGTGAACTGGCATGTAGGTTTATATCATCCTTCTTTTCTCCTTAGGATTACTAGGTGTATCAGCATTGATTCCTTGAGAATCTTGATCAATTCTCTTAGGATGACCTTCAGGATACAAAGGTTCCTGAGTCATTTTGCCTCCTCCAGTCATGACTCTGACAGAGTTGTCATTTAATTCATTGAGCAGGTCATTCTGAACTTTAAGTACTTGTTCTACCTGAGTAGTAATCATAGAGGCATGTTTACTCAGAAGCTTCAGATCATTGACATTTCTATCTACGCAAACACTTAAATGGCTAAGCATAGGAGTACTTTGTTCCAAATGTCTGCTAACATAATCATTGAAACTCTGTTGTTTGGCAACAAAGTTGTCAAATTCATCAAAGCATAGGCTAGCACGTTTGTCAAAAGGAATATCACTCTCATCAAACCTATGCAGAGAAACAGCTTAAGGATATAGTAGTGGCGGATCTTCTCCTCATTAGTGAAAAGGGTGGCTATATCGTGTAGTTTGGCAAGATGGGCTACGACCGTCTTAGACTCATAACCGTGGAAAGGATCAGATTCGACTAGAGAGATTATCTCAGGATCGACAGAGAATTCATAATCCTTATCGGTGATAAAGATAGGTGAAGTGGCAAACTTCGGGTCGTATTTCATCCTAGCTTTCAGAGATTTTTCCTTCCACTTGAGAAGTAATTTCTCAGCGTCATAGGCATCCTTACGTGCAAGAAAATCCTCAGCTATGTCTCCCTCCATAATGTAACCCTCAGGTATATCAGGCAATTCATATCTAGGAGAGCTAGTTCGAGCAGGAGCAAAAGCAGGTTCTATCTCAATAGTATCGATAGTTTGAGAAGCATCACGAGCATTGGCAGTAACTCTAGCAATATGAGCATCAAGGAATACCCCTAGTGGAACATCAGGCAAAGTAGCATCTCTAGCAGTATCAAGCATAGCATCATCAGGAAAAATAGCATCTCTAGCAGTATCAAGGATACCATGATCAGGAAAAATAGCATCTCTAGCAATATCAGGCAAAGCAGTATCAGGCATAGCATCTCTAGCAGTAGCATCATAAGCATCATCAAGCACTAGCGACATGTCAAGATTTCTAGCAGGAGGTGATGTCGCAAACTTACTCATAACTGAAGGTGAATCAAGTGCAGAGCTAGATGGCAATTCCTTACCTCCCCTCGTAGTTGAGGGCAAGACTTTGACTTCTGTATCCTTCAGATTCTTCATAGTGATCAGCAGATATAAATCCCAAGTGACTCAGAGAATATAGCAATACCTCCCCGGCAATGGCGCCAGAAAAATGTTGACTGGAACTCTTGGGCAATAGCTAGAAGAATATTGATTCTGTGACAACAGACCTTCCCGTGCAACAGCACCAGAAGAATGCTGCTAGCACTCCCCGGCAACGAAACTAAAAGAATCTTGTTGATGGCCCACCAGCGCGTGGGTTCGCAGCAGTTTTCCAGGGTAGAGTATTCGACCCAAATTTGTTGATCGCCAAACAAGAGGTGAGAGAATACTCTCGAGTATTAGCAGCTGAATGTGTCAGATTCAACCACACCTGAAAGATTAGTATCTGCAAGCAAAGTAGTATCAGCGAAGTAGCGAGTAACGGCAGTGGCAAGGAACATCAGTAGTGACAGCAGTAGCAAGTAGCTACAGTAGCAAGCGACAGTAGTAGCAACAGTAGTAACAGCAGCACAACAAGACAAGTAACTGCAGCAGCAACAGTAGTAACAGCAGAGCAAGACAAGTAGCAGCAGCAGTAGGACAAACTCGTAGGCAATGGGTCCGTGATTTGTTTGGATGATATTCATCATGCAACAGTTATAACACGGAGAGATATGTGGCTAGCTCCCGTTCGTCAATGTGATGTAGGCATGCATTCCGTGTGTCGTCATACGTGCTTAGGGAAAAGAACTTGCATGACATCTATTGTCCATCCCTCCCGTGGCAACGGGGTCCAAAAGGAAACTACGGGATATTAAGGTTCTCATTTTAATAAAGAACCGGACCAATGCATTAGCACTTGGTGAACACATGAACTCCTCAAACTAAGGTCATCATCGGGAGTGGTTCCGGTTCTTGTCACTCCGGGGTTGCTGGATCATAACACATAGTAGGTAACTACAACTTGCAAGATCGGATCTAAAACACACATATATTGGTGACAACATAATAATATCAGATCTGAAATCATGGCACTCGGGACCTAGTGACAAGCATTAAGCATGGCAAAGTAGTAGCAACATCAATCTCAAAACATGGTGGATACTAGGGATAAATCCCCATTAAAACTAACTCGATTACATGATAGATCTCATCCTACTCATCACCGCCCAGCGAGCCTACGAATAGATTACTCACGAACGACGAAGAGCTTCATGGAATTGGAGAGGGAAGAAGGTTGATGATGCCGATGGCGACAATTTCCCTTCTCCGAAGCCCAAAACGGAAATCCAGATCTGCCCTCTAGATGAAGAACAGGTTGTGGCGGCGCCTCCGTATCGCAAACGCGACGAAATCTTCTCTTTTTATTTTTTCTAGGACGAAAGTGAACTTATAGACCTGAGATTGGGGGCGGCAGAGCCGTGTGGGTCCCACAAGCTTGCCCACCGCCACCAGGGGGTGGCGGAGGCAGGGCTTGTGGCCCACTGGCCCACCCCCTTAGGTGGAACTTGGCGCAGGTATTTTTCATATTTTCCAAAAATGCTCCCTGTAAATTTTCAGGACGTTTGGAGAACTTTGATTTCTGCAAAAAATAACACGAAGGCAATTCTGGTGAAAACAACGTCACTCCAGGTTAGTTCCATTCAAATCATGCAAATTGGAGTCCAAAACAAGGGCAAAAGAGTTTGGAAAAGTAGATACGATGGAGATGTATCAATAACCACTTTATTATTGCCTCTAGGGCATATTTCCAACGGTCTCCCACTTGCACTAGAGTCAATAATCTAGTTACATTGTGATGACTCGAACACCCATAGACTTCTGGTGCTGATCATGTTTCGCTCGTGGAAGAGGTTTAGTCAACGGATCTATGACATTCAGATCCGTATGTACTTTACAAATATCTATAACTAAAGTCAATAATCTAGTTACATTGTGATGAATCGAACACCCATAGAGTTCTGGTGTTGATCATGTTTTTCTCGTGGAAGAGGTTTAGTCAACGGATCTGCGACATTTAGTTCTGTATGTACTTTCTAAATATATATATATCTCCATCCTGGATGTATCCACGAATGGAGTTGAAGCGGCGCTTGATGTGCTTGGTCTTCTTGTGAAACCTGGCATCCTTGGCAATGACAATAGCTCCAGTGTTGTCACAGAAGAGAGTCATCAGGCCCGGCGCACTGGGAATCACTCCTAGGTCGGTGATTAACTGTAATGCCCCAGAGTGTAACTTGCCATATTTGGAACCTTCTTGTATGTGGGTCCATCTTTTCATTGATAAGAGAGTTATATTTCATGTGGTATTTCATGTGCATGTCTTGTTTCCCTTGCATGCATGCATCCATATCATTCCATGTCTCTGTGTTTGTTGTTATTGTGAATCCATGTATGTGGTGTGACATGTGATGATGATATGTGATGTGATGTGGAGTGGTATTTGAAGTAGGGTGCAACTTATGCTAGGTTTCAAATAGGTTTCAAAACCCCCCTCTCCATTTTTCTCAAAGCTCAAGTTTCACTTGCTCCATCCCTGATTCAAAAATGTTCATATTTTAGAGTGAATTGTTGTGGATGTGATGCTAGGTTTAAAGTGTTTTGAACTTTGTTTAAGTGGGGTAAATATTCACAAAACAGGTTATTCAAATTCTGTTTTGTAAATATTTAAATGCTCCAAAAAATTCCCTTCTCATTTTATTTAAATAGGTCATAATTCCTTATGACGAGGGGCATTTTATTTTAATTTTAGGGTCAACAGTGTGGCCTGTGTGTATTATTTTATCTTTGTTTTGTTTTAAATAGAAAAACCCCAGAGGGTTTTTCTTTTTCTTTCCTGGCGCCTTAGGTGGGCTTCCTCCCCCTGGCTGGCCCAACTAGCCCCTCCTCGCGCGCAGCCCGCTCCTTTCCCTCTCCTGTAGACGGCGTCTCCCTCCTCTCGCCCTTTCCTTCAGTTTCTTCAGACACATCGCGATAGAGAGCAACGCCGTGCTCACGGACGTATAGGCCGCGTGTCCCTCGCCTCCTCCTCCTCCTATAAATCCCCCTTGGCGTCCGTGAAGTGGCCTAGGGTTCCTCCAATCCGCCGCCACTCCTTTCCCCTTCCTCCTCCTTCTCGCCAGATCGACAACAAGCGGAACGAGTTCCTCCTCTTCCATGGTCGATCCATCAGGAGCTCATCGTCGTCGTTGCCGTGCGTCTCCGTCCTCTCCGAGCAGCCCAGGAGCATGCGGGACCTCAAGGGGGCCTGTTCCCGCAGCTAGCCGTCGCCTATCTGCCCTGCTTCCCCTGCCACGATGACGGCCCTCTTCTGCTCCGACGATCTCCTCCACCTCGGCTTCTTCCACTACTTCCCTACTTCCTCTCCGACAGGCTCGACTTCCTCGACCATTAGGTGAGCACGAAGCTTCCTCCCCCTTCCCTGTCGGCAAATCGCATGTAGGATCCGTAGCTTCGCCGCCATGCAACTCTCTGTCGCTGGCGCCACCGTGCACGTTGCAGTATTAGTTGCAGGGCTTCTCGCGCCGTGCTTAGTGCTGAAATGGAACCGGGGATGTTCCTTCTTCCTCCCAGCAACAAGCATGTGCTCAATTCGGTGTGGATCGCCGGCGGTGAGCCTCCCCTGTTCCGGCCATCGAGGCCTGTAGCATATCCAGATGGGGTTGCTCAAAAGAGCATAGCCCCCCTCTCTGTTAAGAATCGTAGCAGCAGCGTAGTGGTTGGTGGTGTTTTGCGCAACGTTTGATCCTGGGTTCGAAACCCAGCGACACCCTTTGATTTGTTGGTTTTCGGGCACAGTGGCATCAGTAGAAGGCTTACCATGTATGCATCCTCTGTCCTATCGAGTGAATGAACAGTAGCACAGTGGTGGTGGTTCTGTGTGTTAACCCAGCAGGTTGAGGGTTCGAATCCCCTCTGCCCCTTTTATTTTCTTATTTCTTTTTGTTGTTCTATAACTTGTTGCTTGTTGTTCTATAGATAGGAGGCTGATTACATGGCTTGAGCATCAATATGTTGTGCCTAGGATCTCAAACCAGTAGGTTTTTCACCTATGTTTTAGTTAGTGTGCTTGTGTAGTTAGTGATGCTTATGTATGTGTTTGTGCTAGTGTATGTGTGTAGGATATATATGTGTGTGCAAGCATCTATGTGCATGTGTGCTTGTGTGGTGCAAGCACCCAAGAGCATGTGTAGGTGCATGTGGTAGTGTGTGTGTGCTTGTGCATGTGTGTACTAGTGCATGTGCATGGGGTGTGTGCTTGAGAGTGTGCAAGCACCCATGTGTTGTGTGAGTGTGTATGTGTCCTTGTGGTGCATGTGTGTGTGTGACACCCACATGCCCAAGGCATGGCTTTGCCTTAGGAGCTCTTGTGTTGCAAGCTTGTATGTGTGTGAAATAGTGGTAGTTGATGTGTGTGTTTTAGAATAGCATATGTATGTGAGTGTGTATATGCTTGAGGTATGTGTGTGTGTATGGTGAGGTGCTATGGCACACATACATGAGGTCTAAACCCTCATGTCACCATTGGAGTTGTGAGTGTGTGCAAATGCATGTGTAGGTGATGAGCTAGTGTGTAACACATATGATATGGCACTATTTACCTCTATGTGCAAGTTGTGCATTGTCAAAGTAGGCATGTGGCTGAAATTGCCAGTTTAGTGAAAACCTGTGATTTTCACTAAGTCTGAGAAACTGGTGATATTTTCTTCCCTTGTAGTTGTGGTTGCAAAAGTTCATGTGTTGGGAATCAGCCCTTGCAATCAACTAGAGAGTTTTAGCTTTTGTGTTTGTCTAGCTCTCTGTCAATTTTCATTCCATTTCACTTCATGTAGATATTGTTTTGGGTGTTGTCAAAATGCTTCAGAGCATACACAGCTGGTGAAAGTCTGAGAATTTCACTAAGTCCGTGAAAACTGATATTTTTGGCCAAGTTAGCAGCTGTAGATCTTTCTGTGTGTAACTCCTTTGTATTATCTTTTTGCTCATGCTTGTAGGGATTTTGAATAGCTTCTGCCACATATCTTATTTGGTACATTTTGGTGGCTGTAGGTGCCATGCATGTTGCTCTCAAACTGCTATGTTGCTGTTTAGGACAGAATGTATAGTTTTGTAGTTTTGAAGCTTGTGAGTGCATAGTTGGTGGTGTGGTGAGTTTCTTTGCACTACCACATCTATACTTGTTTGTTTGATCATGTGGCAACCTGGGAATACCAGAAGTATGCCATTGGAGAGTGCTTGTGGTAGATTTGATCCGTAGAACTCCATTTCTTGTTTCGTAGTTTCCGGTTGATCCGTAGCTCCGTTCGTAACGTTCTTTGTATGTTTTTGCATCGTTTTCACGTGATGCACCTGTTCATGTCATCCTCATGCATGTCAAGATAGCTTAGAGTGAAGTTTTCTCCAGAAGTTTGTCTTTTCTTCTCATGCATATGCAAGTGACTAGATTAGAGATGCATGTTCATTCTCATCTCATACATCATGTGTATGTTGCATCATGTTGTGTTGTTGTTCATCGGGTGCTATTTTTATGTTGGGTAGCACCGGTATCGGAGAGCGAGTACATGGATTCGGGAGAGTACGTGCAGGACGAACAAGAGCAGTTCCAAGCTGAAGACATCACACGCAAGATGACGTGACCTTGATACCATCTCTAGTCTTGTTGTGCCTAGATTCACGTTTCCTTCGTCATATGCTCGCTGCCTACCACTGAATTAATTGCCTCCTGAATTTGCCATGGAACCCAAACACTTTCCCCTCCTAGCAAATATTGAATGGCTAAGTAGGCTTGCTCAGCTTCTAATGTTAGCGTTGCTAGTTGCAGGTGCAATTGTCTCATGTGATAACATGAGTTTGATATCATTATGTTAAATATGTTATTTAATTAATGCACCTATATACTTGGTAACGACGGGAGGCCTAGCCTTTTTCCGAGTGTTTTGTTCCGTTATTGCCGCCATAGTTTCCGGCTACCGGTGTTTGATTCCATAACTGATCGCTCCTCACACGTTTGGGGTTGTTATGGGGACCCCCTTGATAAATCGTGTAGTGTTAATACTTGTCCGGCAGGACCCAACATTGATTTTAATCTGCTAATCACTTAATAATAAATTTTGCATAGGGAATAGCTACCCCGAGGAATTAATCAACAACCCGGGCCAGTGCTCCTCATGAGTGTTGGTACAACCCAAAGCAGCTTATTACGCTCCCCGGGTTAACTCGGTGTTTTGGCGTGGTAACCATCGCTCATCCGTCGTGTCGTGAGACTGAGATACGCGGCTCTTATCGGGGTCGTCGACACGACGGGAGGTCCTGCTAGTCTTGTCTTACCTTAGCGATATATCTTGCGTATAGGAATCCCAGTGAAGCTTTGGTTCTCCCCAGAGTTGAGGTTTTCCTCTAAGGAATCCGACAAGATCGCGAGATTCGTAATAGAGGATTACTTTGCGGCCCGTGACCGTTTGTGATGGACTAGTTGGAGCACTCCTGCAGGGTTTAATCTTTCAGAAAGTCGTGCCCGCGGTTATGTGGCAACTTGGAATATTGGTTAACATCCGGTTGTAGATAACTTGAACTTAAATTAATAAAATTGCCAACTGTGTGCGTAAGCGTGACTATTGACTCCGTGACAGCAGACCTTCCTCTGCAACGGCACCAGAAGAATGCTGCTAGCACTCTCCGGCAATCGAAACTAGAAGAATGCTGTTGACGGCCCACCAGAGCGTGGGATCGCAGCAGTTTTCGAGGGTAGAGTATTCGACCCAAATTTGTTGATTCGCCAGACAAGAGGTGAAAGGATACTCTTGATTATTAGCAGCTGAATTTATCAGATTCAACCACACCTGAAAGATTAGTATGTGCAAGCAAAGTACCAGCAGCAAAGTAGTATGATAACATCGGTGTCAGAAACGATCTGTTGATGGCAGACTATTCCTAACTGTCGTATCAATGGCGCAAGAAGTTTCCCGTGGACGGAAAATATTCTTTCCCGTCAACGGCGCGAGAAAAAGTATTGTAGCAGGTAGCAGCAGTGTAACGAGTAATAGCAGTGGGAAGGAACAGCAGTAGTGACAGCAGTAGCAAGTAGCAACAGTAGCAAGCGACAGTAGTAGCAACAGTAGTAGCAGAGCAAGACAAGTAACAGCAGTAGCAGCAGAGCAAGACAAGCAACAGCAGTACTAGGACAAACTCGTAGGCAATGGGTTGGTGATTTGTTTGGATGATATTCATCATGCAACAGCTATAACACGGAGAGATATGTGGCTAGCTCTCGTTCGTCAATGTGATGTAGGCATGCATTCCGTGTGTCGTCATACGTGCTTAGGGAAAAGAACTTGCATGACATCTATTGTCCATCCCTCCTGTGGCAGCGGGGTCCAAAAGGAAACTACGGGATATTAAGGTTCTCCTTTTGATAAAGAACCGGACCAACGCATTAGCACTTGGTGAACACATGAACTCCTCAAACTATGGTCATCACCAGGAGTGGTTCCGGTTATTGTCACTCCGGGGTTGCCGGATCATAACATCTAGTAGGTAACTACAACTTGCAAGATCGGATCTAAAACACACATATATTGGTGACAACATAATAATTTCAGATCTGAAATCATGGCACTCGGACCTAGTGACAAGCATTAAGCATGGCAAAGTAGTAGCAACATCAATCTCAGAACATAGTGGATACTAGGGATCAATCCCCATCAAAACTAACTCGATTACATGATAGATCTCATCCTACTCATCACCACCCAGCGAGCCTACGAATAGATTACTCACGAACGACGAAGAGCTTCATGGAATTGGAGAGGGAAGAAGGTTGATGATGACGATGGTGACGATTTCCCCTCTTCGGAGCCCAAAACGGACTCCAGATCTGCCCTCCAGATGAAGAACAGGTTGTGGCCGCGCCTCCGTATCGTAAACGCGACGAAATCTTCTCTTTTTATTTTTTCTAGGACGAAAGTGAATTTACAGAGCTGAGATTGGGGGCGGCAGAGCCACGTGGGTCCCACAAGCTTGCAATCTACCACCAGGGGGGTGGCGGCTACAGGGCTTGTGGCACACTAGCCCACCCCCTCAGGTGGATCTTTGTGCAGGTATTTTTCATATTTTCCAGAAATATTCTCCGTAAATTTTCAGGACGTACTGAGAACTTTCATTTCTACACAAAAACAACACTGTCACAGCCCCAGACCTAGAATTGTTTGTCATTGCATCTCATGCATGCATTCCTATTTTTTTCTTTTGAAAATGAAATGAGGAGTGATCAAGCCTCATCATTTAAATTTTTGTCAAACAAGCAACATAAATATTGCTTCAAATTGATTCAAGGAAATGTCCCTGGTTTTCCAATAAAATATTGGGCTGAAATAAAAATGTCAACCAATATTTTGGATCATAGAAACTTTTTATATTGGATTTTTGATTTAATCAAACAACTATTTTAAATGGAATTATATTTTCTATATATAAAATATAGCTTTATAAATACGGAAACTATTATGTGGTATTGGACAATTATATTTATGCCACATAAAAATATTATAAGGATTTTGCAAAATGATTTGGATTTATTTTCAAATCAACACAAATGTTAGAAAATAGAAAACAGAAAAGAATAAAGAGAAGAAAACAGAAAGGCTTACATGTCGCCTGCCCCAGCCCACCAGGGGCTCAGGCGTCTTCTTCCTCCGGCCAGAAGGCAGAGGAGAAGCTTGCCACGGCGCATGGCCAGGGGCGCCACGCCTCCTGCCTGCCTGGCCTCCCCTCCAACCTGGTGGCTAGGATAGGCTCGGGAGAGCCGTCCCGATCTCCTCCCCCTCCTCTCCATTTCTCTCCCTCTCCTCTGCCCTGCTCTCTCTTTCTTCTGCCGCCATTGGTGAGCTCAGGCTCGAGCTCACCACCGTGCCTCCAGCCCCTGCTAGTCCTATCCGAGCAGCTCATTCCCTCCGCCATGACGTGCTGCACCTCCCCGTCGAGAGAATCGAGCCGGAGCCCCCCTGGCGCTGCCATCGTCGTCGTCTTCATCTCCGGTCACCGAGATCTGCCTTCGTCGATTTGCTGCCACTGGGCTTCTCCGACCTCCCCGATGCGAAAAATGGAACCCCCGTGAGCCACTGCTTCTTTCCCCTCTCTTTCCCCTCGTTCTCCCGCACCGTAGCCCCATTCCCCACCAAGGCCGAGAGCTCCTCGCCGCCGGCCATGTCGTCGCCGTCGCTATGGTGCCTCTCCCACCCGCTCGAGCTGGGGATCGAGCTCCTGGAGCCGCCAGGAACGTGTTGAGCCCGTCAGCTGCCCTTCCCGTGCCCTGCAGCCATCAGTCGCACAAGGCCGAGCTTTGGCCGCCGCTTCGGCTCATCGTCGGCACTCTCTCCAGCGACCCTAGCCTCTCCTGATGCCCCTGCCAGATCAGCTGCTTCGCCAGCTTCGCGTACCCGCAAACCGCGTCCGATTTGGTGCCCTGTAGCATAGTTTAGCTCAACTCCGGCGAGTCCTCCGCCGCGCCCGTGGTCGCCGCCGACCACATTCCGGTGGGGGCCGACGTGGTCACCTAATTAACCCACTAACACCCCCCCCCCTAGCCGCTGACGGTGGGCCCCAGGGTAGGTCAAACCCTAGTTAGGGGTTGGTCAACTCGGGGATTAGCCCCTGGTCACTGACCAGTGGACTCCACTGGTCAGGTTTGACCTGGCCCAGCCCCTGTTGACCAGAGACGTCACTGTGACGCAATAAAGGATTTTCTAATATAAAAGAAATTCCAGAATAATAGTAAAACTTGTAAAAATCATAGAAATTAAAATATAACTCGGATGGAAATAATTTATATATGAAAAAGGATCAGAAAAATCCAAAGAATTTGATTATGGCATTTTCATGCTAGTTTGAGTAAGTTAACAACATCAAATAGGCAAAATGATGAATAGGGTAAATTTAATAAATAGTTTGGAGATGGAATTTGATTCCGATTTGAATTCCACTTCAATTACTATGCTCAAACATTGGTCAATGCAAATTAGTACCTCAAATTACTAACTCCATACATGTTGGAACAATTTGTTATGAGCATCAAGTCAAATCAATTAAAAGGGTATCCGGAAAATACCCGGCTTGAGGTGATGTTTGAATCCTAATTCAAACCCAGCTTCACCTTAAGAAATGATAGCCACATTAGCACTGCCACTTTTCATTTCATGTCTTGAGCATGCATCATAGTGTTGCATTTCCGCGAAGTAATTGTTGTTCTTTCTTCTTTGCCGGTGTTGTTCCCTCTCGGTAAACGACGTTTCCGACGATGTGATCGTTGACATTGATGAAGACTCATTGCTATCTTCAGACGTGTCAGGCAAGCAAACCCCCTTGAGCATATTGATATAAACCCACTCTCTCGCTCCTGCTCTCTTTTACTGCATCAGGACAAACACGGTTCAACTGTACATGTTATCGGTAGTTGAACCCATTCCTCTGCATGACCTGATTTTGTCACAGTAAATAGTTGAAACCACTTAGCATGAGTAGCAACTGCTTGAGCCTTGTTGTGCTTACTCATCCATGCTTGTTTACAATGCCTGCTATGCTTAGAGTCGTGTCGGGTCTGATCCATCTGAATGATGTATCGGATAGGCTTCTCTGCGGTAGATACACAGTGGCACGGTGTACCAAGTGGCACCCGGATGGTGGGCTTGGGAACCCTGCGCACATCGTTTGGGGCCGTAGAGGAAACCTCGGCCGGACTTCCTTGCGGGTTCAGCCTCGAATAGGCGATAAACCTAGACTAGGGTCTTGTGTGGTTAACGGTCGTGGCCGACACCCATGCCAGTGCTTCCGCTTGAAGGTTGCCGAGATGCATGACGTGCATATGGTGCTAAGTGGTGAGAGCATGTGTGAAGAAGTATACCCCTGCAGGGTGATTCAATCTATTCGAATAGCCGCGTCCTCGGATATGGACTACTTGGAAACATTACGTGGTACATAGACAATTTAAATGGATACTCTAAAACATGCAAGATAAGTGTGAGTGAGCCTTCTCGTAGGGAGACGAGAGTGGATCCATAGTGGTGTATTGAATTGGTGAATATGTGGACTCGTGTGCGCTATACCACCTCAAAGAAAGAACTTGTAGTCGTAGTACAGGTTAGCGAAGAGTCAAAGCTGGCTTGTTGCAATCAAACCCCACAACCCTTTCATTGAAACATGATGCATATGTAGATAGTTCTGATGTAAGACTTGCTGAGTACCTTTGTACTCATGGTTGCTTTATTTATGTTTTTGCAGAGAAGACTTAGACTCATTAAAAGGTTCTACGCGATGTGGTCGATGTTGACCGGAATAGCTTGGGAATCCGAGACAGAGGTCTGGCTCCTTTGGTAGGGTCGTAGTAGCTTTTCAGGCTCTTCTAGCCACTTTTAGTAGATGTCTGTACCGAGACATGATTTGCTTCCGCTTGTTGTTTGTATGACTTGAGTGTCGGGTCACGAGACCCCTGTTTGTAATATCATACTATGTTGACTCTTATGAGTCTTTAATAAATGCTTGAGTCATAGAGTTATGTTGTGATGCCATGTTGTATCTACACATATCGTGCATAATGTGTGTATGTTTGAAATGCATTATATGTGTGGGATTCGACACCTAGTTGTTTGCCTTTAGTAGTATTCTTTACAGGGAAATGCCTCTTTGTGTTTCCATCGGGCCTTGGTAGCTTGCTACTTCTCGGAAGACATTGATTGACTGGCATGTATCCTTCTTTGCTGTTGTGTCTGTCTCCTCGGGGAAATGTCACGCGGTGTAATGGAGTCCTTGTAGCTTGCTACGACTCGTCTACTCACGCTGATGACCGACACCTGCTTTGCTGGGTTATGTATGCCTGTCCCTGTACGGATGTATCGCTTGGGTTTATAACTAGTCATGTCGACCCGGGTTCTTGTCGTTTGAACGCTAGCGACACATTCATATACGTGAGCCAAAAGACGCAAACGGTCCCGGCCAAGGTAAGGTGGCGGCCGTGGAGTTTACCATGCGTGAGGCTGCAAAGTGATGTGATGTGTTACATGTTGGGTTCTTATGACCTAGGATTGGGGTCCCGACAAACACCAAGGCAATTCTGCTGAAAACAGCGTCACTCCAGGTTAGTTCCATTCAAATCATGCAAATTAGAGTCCAAAACAAGGGCAAAAGAGTTTGGAAAAGTAGATACGATGGAGACGTATCAACTATCCCCTTCGAAGACCTCTCTTCGATCGGGAACACGATGGGGTTATGTTTGACGTAAGTAGGTGTTCAGGATCACTTAGTTATCAACTAGACTTCGACCGCTCGCGTAGACCACCACATCTATATCTGTTCATCGTAAGTTAGCCACCATAAATTCTTAGGATGTTGCAACCTAAACACTGAACCTTCCTCACCTAATAACTTGACTAGTTTCGGTACCGAGGTCATAGATTGTTGAGTCCCTGTGGCTCACAGATTACTTCAACACCCCAACAGGTATAGGTACGCCCGACACAGGTGATCCTTATGGAACGCAGCTGGCGTGGTAGTACGATGAGGAGAACGACCGCCTGTACGTGAACTATCCTGAAGACTCTGGCCGTGGTCGTGATCGTGGGCAAGCATGCGGGATAGCATAGCCTTTTCTCATGTTATGTAGTCCGTAGCGGAACTACCTTGTCTGAATAAATGTGTGATGTAAACTCTGGTATTATCTATGAGATGGAAAATGATTCCCTATTTGTCATTCTTTTATTATGTATGTAACGCCCCGGACACACCCGCCGGCGGTCGTTACTCCTGGCGGGATCTAGACTGGCCCACATATCAATACTAGTCTTTTCTACGCACTTTGTCCTCACTCATGCGCACCCGGGATGAACTTCCGGGTCGGTCACCCATCCTAGAACTACTCCAAGCCAAGCACGCTTAACTTGAGAGTTCTGTTTGAATGGGCTCCCGGAAAAGAAGGAATTCCTTATTGATATGAGTAGTCTATCATCCCTAATAAGCCAGGCTATCACATACACCACCACTCAGAGGAACCGACGTCCTCGTCGGGTCACAGGAGCGTTCCCTCTTGGTACAAACGTCTGTGCATCTAGTCCAGTACATGTACCATGCCGTGTGCCACGACGGGGGCTCCCGGAAAAGAAGGAATTCCTTATTGATATGAGTAGTCTATCATCCCTAATAAGCCAGGCTATCACATACACCACCACTCAGAGGAACCGACGTCCTCGTCGGGTCACAGGAGCGTTCCCTCTTGGTACAAACGTCTGTGCATCTAGTCCACTACATGTACCATGTCGTGTGCCACGACGGGTCACAAACGTCATGAACAACATGACTGCGCACCTGTCCGCAAACATCTGTGTAACCGCGAGGGTCGGCTCTGATACCAAACTTGTAACGCCCCGGACACACCCGCCGGCGGTCGTTACTCCTGGCGGGATCTAGACTGGCCCCACATATCAATACTAGTCTTTTCTGCGCACTTTGTCCTCACTCATGCGCACCCGGGATGAACTTCCGGGTCGGTCACCCATCCTAGAACTACTCCAAGCCAAGCACGCTTAACTTGAGAGTTCTGTTTGAATGGGCTCCCGGAAAAGAAGGAATTCCTTATTGATATGAGTAGTCTATCATCCCTAATAAGCCAGGCTATCACAATGTATGTGCTATGTTTAGCTTGCTTGCGAAACGCTTAGATGCGCTTCTTTCCATTTTGGGGCCTCGTCCCCTAAATCGGAAAGGACCGCATCTTAGTCGTTACATGAACTCCTTCATCCAGACTCCTCCCTGTGTTGCTTCTGAAGCAGCTATGTACTCTGGTTCACATGTAGATGCCGCCACGACGCTTTGCTTGCAACTGCACCAGCTGACTGCCCCACCATTCAAAATATACACATATACGGTTTGTGACTTGGAGTCATCCGGATCTGTGTCGAAGCTAGCATCAACGTAACCCTTTACGACGAGCTCTTCAGCACCTCTATAAACGAGAAACATATCTTTAGTCCTTTTCAAGTACTTAAGGATATTCTTGACCGTTGTCCAGTGATCCACTCCTGGATCACTTTGGTACCTCCCTATCAAACTTATGGCAAGGTTCACATCAAGTCTGGTACATAGAATGGCATACATAATAGAGCATATGGATGAAGCATAGGGGACAATACTCATCTTTTCTCTATCTTGTGGTTGGGTGTTGAGCTGTGCTCAACCTCACTCCTTATAATAAAGGCAAGAACCCCTTCTTATCCTTATCCATATTGAACTTCTTCAATATATTGTCAAGGTATGTGCTTTGTGAAAGACCAATGAGGTGTCTCGATCATTCTCTGTAGATCTTGATGCCTAATATGTAAGCAGCTTCTCCAAGGTCCTTCATTGAAAAACTCTTATTCAGATAGGCCTTTATGCTTTCCAAAATTTGTACATCATTTCCCATCAACAATATGTCATCGACATATAATATGAGAAATGCTACAGAGCTCCCACTCACTTTCTTGTAAATACATGCTTCTCCATAAGTCTGTACAACCAGAAGGTATTGTCGACCCTAATAATGCTGACAAGGTATGCAAGCTCCAGCGCTCCATCTATGGGCTGGTGGAAGCATCTCAGAGTTGGAACATTCGCTTTGTTGAGGTGATCAACTGCTAACATGATTTTGATGGACTTCAGCATCACTACGGGTGAGAAAGTCTCATCGTAGTCAATTCCTTGAACTTGTCGATAACCCTTAGCGACAAGTCGAGCCTTATAGATGGTCACATTACCATCCGCATCAGTCTTCTTCTTAAAGATCCATTTATTTTCTGTGGCTCGCCGGTCATCGGGCAAGTCCACCAAAGTCCACACATTGTTCTCATACATGGATCCTATCTCAGATTTCATGGCTTCAAGCCATTTGTTGGAATCCGGGCCCTCCATCGCTTCTTCATAGTTCAAAGGTTCACTATTGTCCAACAACATGATTTCCATGACAGGGTTGTCATACCACTCTGGTGCATAACGTGTCCTTGTGGACCTTTGAGGTTCAGTAGAAACTTCATCCGAAGATTCATGATCATCATCACTAACTTCCTCTCTAGTCGATGCAGGAACCACAGAAACATTTTCCCGCGCTGCGCTACTCTCTGGTTCGAGAGGAGGTACAATTACCTCATCAAGTAATACTTTCCTCCGACTTACTTCTTTCGAGAGAAACTCTTTCTCTAGAAAGTATCCATTCTTGGCAACAAAGATTTTTCCTTTGGATCTAAGATAGAAGGCATACACAATAGTTTCCTTTGGGTACCCTATGAAGACGCATTTTTTCGCTTTGGGTTCGAGCTTCTCAGGTTTAAGTTTCTTCACATAAGCATCACAGCCCCAAGCTTTCAGAAACAACAGCTTAGGGTTTTTTCCAAACCATAATTCATACGGTGTCATCTCAACGGATTTAGACGGTGCCCTATTTAAAGTGAATGCGGCAGTTTCCAACCATATCCCCAAAATGATAGCGGTAAATCAGTAAGAGACATCATAGATCGCACCATATCCATTAGAGTGTGATTACGACGTTCGTACACATCATTACGCTGAGGTGTGCCAGACGGCGTGAGTTGTGAAACAATTCCACATTTTCTTAAGTGTGTGCCAAACTCGTGACTCAAATATTCTCCTGCACGATCAGATTGCAAGAACTTTATTTTCTTGTCACGTTGATTCTCCACCTCACTATGAAATTCCTTGAACCTTGCAAACGTTTCACACTTCTGTTTCATTAAGTAGACATACCCATATCTGCTTAAGTCATTAGTGAGGGTGAGAACATAACGATAGCCAACGCCAGCCTCAACGCTCATTGGACTGCATACATCGGTATGTATTATTTCCAACAAGTTGGTTGCTCGCTCCATTGTTCCGGAGAACGGAGTCTTGGTCATCTTGCCCATGAGGCATGGTTCACATGTGTCAAATGATTCAAAATCAAGAGACTCCAAAAGTCCATCTGTATGGAGTTTCTTCATGCGTTTTACACCAATATGACCAAGGCGGCAGTGCCACAAGTATGTGGGACTATCATTATCAACCTTACATATTTTGGTACTCACACTATGAATATGTGTAACATCACATTCGAGATTCATTAAGAATAAACCATTGACCAACGGGGCATGACCATAAAACATATCACTCATATAAATGGAACAACCATTATTCTTAGATTTAAATGAGTAGCCATCTCGCATTAAACGAGATCGAGACAGAATGTTCATTCTCAAAGCTGGTACTAAATAACAATTATTAAGGTTTAAAACTAACCCTGAAGGTAGATGTAGATGCAGCGTGCCGACGGCGATCACATCGACCTTGGAACCATTCCCCACACGCATCGTCACCTCGTCCTTTGCCAGTCTCTGCTTATTCCGTAGTTCGTGTTTTGAGTTGCAAATGTGAGCAACAACACCAGTATCAAATAACCAGGAGCTACTACGAGCGCTAGTAAGGTACACATCAATAACATGTATATCGCATATACCTTTGATGTAGCCGGCCTTCTTATCCGCTAAGTACTTGGGGCAGTTCCGCTTCCAGTGACCGGTTCCCTTGCAATAATAGCACTCAGTCTCAGGCTTAGGTCCTTTCTTTAGATTCTTCCCGGCAACTGGTATACCGGGCACGGCAACTGCTTTCCCGTCCTTCTTGAAGTTCTTTTTACCCTTACCTTTTCTTGAAACTGGTGGTCTTATTCACCATCAACACTTGATGTTCTTTCTTGATTTCTACCTCCGCTAATTCCAGTATTGAATACAACTCGGGAATGGTCTTCTCCATCCCTTGCATGCTGTAGTTCATCACAAAGCCCTTATAGCTAGGTGAAAGCGACTAGAGGATTCTGTCAATAACCGCGCCATTCGGAAGGTCAACACCCAGCTCAAACAAGCGGTTGTGCAACCCAGACATTCAGAGTATGTGCTCGCTGTTGGGGAACGTTGCATGGGAAACAAAAAATTTCCTACGCACACGAAGACCTATCATGGTAATGTTCATCTACGAGAGGGAGATTAGATCCACATACCCTTGTAGATTGCTAAGCAGGAAGCATTAAGAAATGCGGTTGATGTAGTGGTACAGCTTCGTGATTAAATCATCGTCGTCCCACGATCCGTCCCGATCTAGCACCGAAAGGACGGCACCTTCGTGTCCAGCACACGTACAGCTCGATGACGATCTACGCATTATTGATCCAGCAAGAGAGACGGGGAAGTAGATGAGTTCTCCGGCAGTGTGACGGTGCGCCGGTGATGGTGATGATCTATTCCTGCAGGGCTCCGCCCGAGCTTTGCGGAAATCCAATCTAGAGGAAGAACTACGAGGTATAGGTTTGAGTTGCACGTGACAAAGTTGTATCTCAAAAGCCCTAAAACCACCAATATATATTGGAGGAGGGGAGGGTCTAGCCTTGGGTCTCACCGGAGCCCCAAGGGCGCCGGCCGAGAGGAGGAGGTTGACTCCCACCCCAATTCGGTTTGGGGAAGGAGGAGTCCACTCCTTCCTTCCCACCTCCCTCTTTCCTTTTTTTTTCTTTTCCTTTGGTTTTTTCTTCTTGTGGCACCATAGCCCACTTGGGCTGGCCTCACCAGCCCACTAAGGGCTGGTGCGCCACCCTAGTGCTATTGAGCTCACTTTCGGGTGGGTGGGCCCCTCCCGGTGAATACCCGGAACCCATTCGTCACTCCCGGTACACTGTCGGTAATGCCCGAAATCTTTCTGGTGACCAACTGAAACCATCCTATATATCAATCTTCGTTTTCGCACCAGTACGGAAACCCTCGTGACATCTTTGATCTCATTCGGGACATCGAACAACCTTCGGCACCAACACATGTAACTCAACTATAATAAAATGTCACCGAACCTTAAGCGTGCACACCCTGCGGGTTCGAGAACTATGCAGACATGACCCGGGACACTCCTCGGTCAATATCCAATTGCGGTACCTAGATGTCCATATTAGATCCTACATATTCTACGAAGATCTTATCGGTTGAACCTCTGTGCCAAGGATTCATATAATCTTGTATAACATTTCCTTTGTCCTTCGGTATGTTACTTGCCCGAGATTTGATCGTCGGTATCTCCATACATATTTCAATCTTGTTACCGGCAAGTCTCTTTACTCATTCTATAATACAGGATATCATGACTTACACATGAGTCACATTGCTTGCAAGGCTTATATGTGATGTTGTATTACCGAGTGGGCCCCAAGATACCTCTCCGTCACACGGAGTGACAAATCCTAGTCTTGATCCATGCTAACTCAATGGACACCTTCGGAGATACCTGTAGAGCACCTTTATAGTCACCCAGTAACGTCGTGACGTTTGATACACACAAGGTATTCCTCCGGTATCAGTGAGTTACATGATCTCATGGTCATAGGAATGAATACTTGACACGCGGAAAACAATAGCAACAAAATGACACGATCACATGCTACGTTTATAATTTGGGTCTTGTCCATCACATCATTCTCCTAATTATGTGATCCAGTTATCAAGTAACAACACTTGCATATGGTCAGAAAACCTTAACCATCGTTGATCAACTAGCTAGCCAACTAGAGGCTTACTAGGGACATTGTTTTGTCTATATATCCACACATGTATCTATGCTTTCATACAATACAATTATAGCATGGATAATAAACGATTATATTGAAACAGGAAATATATTATTAACTATTTTATCATTGCCTCTAGGGAATATTTCCATCAGTCTCCCACTTGCACTAGAGTCAATAATCTAGTCTCACATCGCCATGCGATTTATATTGGAATGAATCTAACACCCATACAGTTCTGGTGTTGATCATGCTTCGCTCATGGAACAGGTTTAGTCAGCAGATCTGCTACATTTAGATCCGTGTGCACTTTGCAAATATTTACGTCCTCTCCGTCGATGTAGTCGCGGATGAGGTTGAAGCGTCGTTTGATGTGTCTGGTCTTCTTGTGAAACCTTGGTTCCTTTGCTAAAGCAATGGCACCAATGTTGCCACAGAACAGAGTTATTGGATTTAGTGCACTCGGCACCACTCCAAGATCCGTCATGAACTGCTTCATCCAGACACCCTCCTTAGCTGCCTCTGAGGCAGCCATGTACTCCGCTTCACTTGTAGAACCTGCTATGACGCTTTGCTTGGAACTGCACCAACTTACCACACCCCCTTTAAGAACAAATACGTATCCAGTTTGAGACTTAGAGTCATCCGGATCAGTGTCAAAGCTTGCATCGACGTAACCCTATACGACGAGCTCTCCGTCACCTCCATAAACGAGAAACATTTCCTTAGTCATTTTCAGGTACTTCAGAATATTCTTGACCGCCATCCAGTGATCCACTCCTGGATTACTTTGAAACCTGCCTGCCATACTTATGGCCAGGCTGACGTTAGGTCAAGTGCACAACATTGCATACATGATAGACCCTATGGCTGAAGCATTGGGGACGGTACTCATCTTTTCTCTATCTTCCGCAGTTACTGGACACTCAGTCTTACTCAACTTTATACCTTGTAATACTCGCAAGAACCCCTTCTTGGACTGCCTCATTTTGAACTTCTTCAAAACTTTATCAAGGTATGTGCTTTGTGAAATTCCTAATAGGCGTCTCGATCTATCCCTATAGATCTTAATGCCTAATATGTAAGCAGCTTCTCTTAGGCCCTTCATTGAAAATCTTTTATTCAAGTAATATTTTACACTCTCCAAAAACTCCACATTGTTTCCAATCAGCAATATGTCATCCACATATAATATTAGAAACGCTACAGAGCTCCCACTCACTTTCTTGTAAATACAAGATTCTCCAACAACTTGTATAAACCCAAATGCTTTGATCACCTCATGAAAGCACTTATTCCAACTCCGAGATGCTTGCACCAGTCCATAAATGGAGTGTTGCAGCTTGCACCCTTTGTTAGCATTCTTCGGATCGACAAAACCTTCGGGTTGCATCATATACAACTCTTCCTTAAGAAAACTGTTGAGGAATATCGTTTTGACATCCATCTGCCATATTTTATAATCGAAAAATGCAGCTACTGCTAACATGATTCGCACGGACTTAAGCATCGTTACCGGTGAGAATGTATCATCGTAGTCAACTCCTTGAACTTGTGAAAACCCTTTGCCACAAGTCGAGCTTTATAAACTCTCACATTACCGTCCGCGTCCGTCTTCTTCTTAAAGATCCATTTGTTCTAAATAGCCTTGCAACCTTGTTACGGCAACAAAAGTCCTTCATTGGCACTAGGAATTCTTCTTGTTACTTCTCTGCTTTGCGTCGGTTTTCCCTTGAAGAGGAAAGGGTGATGCAGCACAGGAGCAGTAAGTATTTCCCTCAGTTGGAGAACCAAGGTATCGATCCAAAAGGAGGGCCTCGTCAAATCCAAAGTACCTGCGCAAACACAAACAAGCTTGCACCCAACGCTTCAAAGGGGTTGTCAATCCCTTCAAGATTGTTTGCAAAGTGAGATCTGAAGGCGGAAAGTGCAACGAAGTAAAAAGTGTAAGGCTGAAAATATGGTGTGGAGTAGACCCTGGGGACCATAGTGTTCACTAGAGGCTTCTCTCAAAATAGCGAATATCACGGTGGGTGAACAAATTACTGTTGAGCAATTGATAGAACCGCGCAAAGTCCTGACGACATCTAAGGCAATGATCATACATATAGGCATCATGTCCGAGACAAGTAGACCGATACTTTCTGCATCTACTACTATTACTCCACACATCAACCGCTATCTATCATGCATCTAGTGTACTGAGTTCATGACGAACAGAGTAACGCCTTAAGCAAGATAACATGATGTAGAGGGATAATCTCAAACCACTGATGAAAACCCCATCTTTTTACCCTTGATGGCAACAACACGATGCGTGCCTCGCTGCCCCTTCTGTCATTGGGTGAGGTCACCGCACGATATGAACCCAAAGCCAAGCACTTCTCCCATTGCAAGAATCATAGATCTTGTTGCCCAAACAAAACCCACAACTCAAAGAGAATTACAAGGATATGAAATCATGCATAAGAGAGATCAGAAGAAACTCAAATAAGATTCATAGATAATCTAATCATAAATCCACAATTCATCGGATCTCGACATACACGCCGCAAAAGAAGATTACATCAGATAGATCTCCATGATGATCATGGAGAACTTTGTATTGAAGATCCAAGAGAGAGAAGAAGCCATCTAGTTACTAGCTATGGACCCGTAGGTCTATGATGAACTACTCACGCATCATCAGAGAGGTCATGGTGTTGATGGAGAAGCCCTTCGTGTTCGAATCTCCCCTCCAGCAGGGCACCAGAACGTGCCCAGATGGGATCTTGCGGAGACAGAAGCTTGCGGCGGAGGAAAAGTGATTTTGATGATCTCCTGATTTTTTGGGTTTTTTAGGGAATTTATAGGCGGGCGCGGAGGGGCCCCACAAGCATGGGTGGCGCGGCCTACCCCCTGGCCACGGGGTGGGGGCTTGTGGGGCCCCTGAGGCTCCCCTGCCTTGGCTCCCAAGCTTCTCGATCTTCTTCCATTCCGGAAAAAATCTTTTCGGGGATTTTCTTCCGTTTGAACTCCGTTTCAAAATCTCCTCTACAAGGGGTCAAAAACATGGAAAAAACAGGAACTGACACTTGGTGAAAGTGCATTATATCGACTAGAGGGGGGTGAATAGGAGATTTTTAGAATTTCATCACTCAGGAAATTCCTTTTGAGGAAATTCCTCACTGATGACTAACTTACAATAGAAAAAGTAAACGATCAGGAATGCAAAGTTTCACTACAGCAGTTTTTCAGTATGACGAATGTGAAAACAGATTGCACAGTGAGCAGGCACGCAGAAAACAGATGAGGATTAACTAGCGTGAAGAATTTGGGGTTGAGGAATTTCAGAGAAAGTCTTCAGCAAATTCTTCAAACAGTGACACTGGAAATCATCAACACATAATCTGAGGAATATAAAGAGTTGATGAATTAGAAGTCGTTTCACAGCGAAGACAGTAGTTGATGACCCAGTTCCAACTGCTGTGACAGTTGTACATCTGGTTTGGAGCGGCTTGGTATTGAAACCAAAAGACACACAGTCCCGGGACACACAGTCCCGGGACACACAGTCCCTGCCGTATTCTCCTTGGGCTAAGAACACACAGTCCTCGTGCAACACTCGTTGTAAGTCTTCAGGGCAGACTTCCAAACCCTCACAAACTTGGTCACCTCGCGATCCACAATTGACTGCTGGATTTCTCTAGACCATGACGCCTAACCGTCTGGAGGATGCAAAGTCCTCAAAGGTAAAAGGCTTCAATCCCACACAGGAACAACTTCTTCAGTGATGCTCAATCACTTGGTTCTAGGTTTGTGGGTTGGTGTTTGGGGTACTTCCTCACTGATGAATTACTCTCGAAGACTGTGAGGAATTGGGTTGCTCTTATGACAAGTGTCAGTTTCTAACAGAGCAGCCAACTAGCTAATGGTTGTGGGGGCGGCTATTTATAGCCTGGGAGCATCCCGACATCATTTGACACTAATGCCCTTAAATAATATGACTGTTGGTGTGGATAAGACCAATGATGTGGCGTGGCTATCGAAACGGTCGGAACTCTCAACTGTGAGAGTCCTCATGTCACTCGTATTCCTCACTTGAGGCTTTTGGTAGGATTAGGCTTGGGTTGAGCATCATGAGGAAATTCATTCCAAAGTGTAACTTCGACCCCCTTTAACAGTACGGTGTTCCTATTACTCAAGTGTGAAGAAAACGAAACAGAAAGAGTAAATCTTCATGCTTCAAAGTCTTTAGAATGATTTTCTTCAGGACACACCGAATTCCTCAATTTCAATATCTTCATGAGGAATATCAATTTCATCGCAGAATCTTCGCGATTCAATTCTTCAGCTTCAGACCAATTTCTTCAACCGAAGATATACATTTTTAGGGGTCGATATTCATCAAATATTACAAAATCCTCAGTGACTTATAGATCCTCTGTACGCTCATGAACACATTAGATACTTAACCTATAAGTATTCAAACCACCAAAATCACTAAGGGGCACTAGATGCACATAAAATCTCCCCCTTTTTGGTGGTTGATGACAATTAGGTTAAGTCTTCAACAGGGGTAAAAATATGAAGTGTAAATACTCATTTGAGGAATTTGAAATCAAGATTCAGAGAGACTCCCCTTGAAGATGTGCATATCTTGATGATTTTGCTTTTCACAGCAAATGCACATTGATGATTTATATCATGGAGTCTTCCCCTGAGTTTTGTAAATCATGCATACATATGACATATAGTATGAAGAAATTGAGGATGCATGATGACAAATGGTATCTGACGAATTTCAGCATGCGTGCATTAAAAATTTGAGGAAAAAGCATGTGAAGAAAAACGTTCAAAAGCGTCAGAGTACCATAGGGCTTAAGTTACAACTCATTACATAAACACTTCAGAAGAGCCAAGAGTTTGTAACTTAAATATAGTTCATAAGCCCCAAAATGTCCCGCTTGAAGACTAAATCTCAAGTTTCTCCCCCTTTGTCATCAAGTGACAAAAAAGGGACAAACTGAGGACTAACGCCCGTGAAGACTTCACTCCTTGGCGGTTGATGAAGATGCGTGAGGTTTCTTGGGAGTAGTCTTCTTCCTCGGACCGATGGCAGTGTCGTGTTGTTCTTCATCAGATTTAGCAGTGCGGAATGAAGAAAAGGAACTGTCTTCAAGCTCTGGAACTGGAATTGGCCTGAACTTCTTCTTGGGTGGCCACGACCAGTCAAAGTCTCGCTCAAACTCCAATTCTTCAAGTTCTGCCGGAGTCTTCAGATGAGCAAGTGTAGCCTAGGTGCGATCAAAAACCTCATGAAGATAGTGATGGTTAAGCTTCACAGAATTCTGCGTTTCAGTGAGGGTTTTCACAATGGTGTCGAACTAGCGTTTGACCCACTTGTGATTCCTATCCACCTTCTGGTGAAGACTGAGGAGAAGCTCTCTAGTATTCATCACACGAGGAGCAACAGGGCTTGGAGCATGAGTCTCAGTATCATCCCATGAAGAATATGCTTCGGGCTCTCTGAACTTTCCATCAAGGGGCCTACGGCCTTCATCAATAACAGACTTGCCTTTTCCTTCAACTGGCTCAAAAGTCTTCTTGTTGACCCTGATAGGAGGCATATAACCAACATGGTTATTGAAATCAGCATGAAAGTTGATGCATGTCCTTGTCCTGATGAATCTCATGATCCATGGAGCATATATCTTGTGATGAAAGGGACACATGGCATTGTCGGCCAAAGTCCTCAAGAAGAAATCATGTATGTTGATAGGAATACCATGGATGATGTTGAAGAGGATATTCTTCATGATGCCTACGACATCTTCTTCATCATCATGGCCCTTTATCAGCGCAAGAACACTGCAGAGGATTCTGTAAACATATCTTGGTTCATACTTGAGCTCGTGGACGAGGAAGGTTTTTCTCGGTAGTTGCCCTTTAGCCAAAGGCTTCATGAGGACTTCCATCATCCCGTTGGGCAGCTCACGCTCACCATAAAGCTTCACGGCCTCCTCTGAGGGAATTGATACTGGCAGTTCATGCAGTAGCTCAGTAGCAGGAGCCTTGTAGTGAGTGTTTTGAGTCATCCAGTCAAACACCCAGGTGTTAATGTCTGCAGGATCGCCAGATATGTGAAGAGTGGCATAAAATTGAAGAATGAGCTCACTGTTCCAATCAGAGATATCTGAGCACATTGGTAGAAGTCCAGCTTCATGAAGGACGTCGAGGACTGGAGCCAGGCATGGTATTGCTTCAAGTTCAACATGAGGAATATGCATGTGCTGGAATATCTTTTTTCTTCCACACAGCACAGAGGCATAGTAATTTAGCAGTGTCCTCATCCAAAACTTCAGATGCCTGATTTGAGGTTTGTCATAGGGATTTTCTCCAATGAAGTACATGCGTTCTTCAAAGAAGTTCTCCTTTTGAAACTGTGGTTGCTTGGAGAATGGCTGACGCTGCATTGGCTGAAGATTTTGCTGCGGAACTGGAGGGGAGACGACAATTGCAGTATCTGGGTTGAGCACGACGAAAGCATTGTCTTGGTCTGGTGCATTTTCCTCAGCATTGTCCTTAGGGTGAGGAATTTCATCAACTTGGTCTTCAGGCTAAGGAGCATGCTCATGTTGTGCTTCAGGCTGAGGAACATCATCAACTGGAGCATCCTGTTGAGGGTTTTTCTCCGGAGGAGGAACAGGTTCATCCTGAGCCTCAGTGTGAGGATCTTGCTCAAGAGGAAGAGTTGGGTCAGCCTGATCCTCAACTTGAGGAATTTGCTCAGGACTTTGAATTTCATCGGCTTGAGGATCTTCACTTTGCTCTTCCTCAGCTTGCTTGGTGACAGAGGCAGATTCATCAGTTGGTGCAGCTGATCCTTGTGCAGGTTCGACATGAGAAATGGAGGGCTCAGGATTGTCGTCAATGCGAATTTCTTCGTCAGTGTGTTCCCCAGATGCAGCATCCTTCATTTCCTCATCTGGCCCTTTCTCCTGGTCTTCAAAGGTGACCATTTCATAAGATGGAGCGATGTTGAGGGGCACAGGGTCTAGTGGAGCATTTTCTTCAAGCGCTTTGAGGCGCTTGGCCTCGGTGTTTTCTTCTGCTGAGGAGGCCTTTCTCTTTTTGGCTTCCTTTTCAGCAGCCCTTGTCTTCTTCACATCTGATGCAGACGGAGTCATCTGCTTCACCTTTGAAGCTTTTGGAGAAGGTGTTTTCTCAGCAGATTCATCAGCTGGCTTTGAGGAACCAGCTGGAACAGAGTCATCAGCTGGCTTTGAAGCAGCAGCTGGAGCAGAGTCATCAGCTGGCTTTGAAGCAGCAGCTGGATCAGGGGCAGTCTCACCAGCTGTAGCAGATTCATCAGCTGGATTTTCCGTGGTGATTTCTTCAATTTCCGGTTCATCCACATAGTTTTCTTGAGGAATTTCCTCAGCTTGAGGAGTTTCATCAGCTGGTTCTTCAATCAGAGGCTGAGGAGTTGGTAATGGCGGGGCAGCTTTCTTGTTGTAGTTTTCAACGGCTTCAGTAGCAAGTTTGATGAAATTGCTTTTGTGACTTTGACGGTCAGAAAGCTTGGAGTACTTATCTGTCAAAATCTTCAACTCAGCCTGTGTTGACAACGGTGCATCAGGCGTCAGGTTGAGGAGATTCTGCCTGAGGAATTTCTCCTTTGTGAGCTTAGCAACCTTGGCCTGTTTGGCTTGCTGCTCCTTCCACTTGGCCTCGTTGATGAATGTGGCCACCATGTGGCTGATGCCAGGGGAAGTTTCAAATCATCAAGCGGAGTGTTGGGGTCCTCATACCAGATATTTATGTAGTCTAGGAGGACTTTAGGGTCCATGGCTAGAGGAATGGCGCTACCAGAAGCTTGAGCTACCCTCTCCTTCTTGTTTCTCATCATAGCTTGCAACGTCTCATCGTCATAATCATCACTTCCCTCTGATGCAGAAGGGACCGTGATGATTTTTCTAGGGCTTGGTTTTGTTCCTCTTCTAGCACACACCTTAGTCCTCATAGGAGGTGGTGAAGACTTTGTCTCCGAGCTGGTTGCAGCTGGGAGTGATGAGCTGGAGGTAGCCGGCAGTGGCTTCATGACCGGCTTCTGTTCTGGTTTTGAAACCTGTGGTGGCGCTGAGGATTTTGGCGCTGATGGTTTTGTAGCTGATGCCAGAGCTGGTTTCTCTTGAGGCTTTGAAGCCTTTGGTTTTGATGGCACAGACTTTTGTTGAGGAATTGCTCAACCAGAGATCTCAGCAGTAGAGGAAGTAGCTGCAATTGAAGCAGCAACAGATGATTCATTGAATTTCCTCACAACGGCATCTGCCTACTTCTTAAGCTTAGCCAAGTGCTTTTCCTTTTCATCAGGATAGTCATCAAGGGTCTTGAGGCTTGAGGGATGTGCTTCTTGATGATCCTCAAGTGGAGCCCGTTTGCGAGGAGGCTTCAAAGCGAATTTCTTGCATACTTGGGAGTGACAAATCTGTATTCCTTCCACTCCTTAGCCCATTGGCGTTCTATCTTCTAAAGCCGAATCTTTCTCTTGGCCATTGTTTCATTTTCATCAGGAGTGCAGTAGTCCAAGTATATATCCTCAGGGATATCTGCGGCTGTCTTCTTCTCAAGTTTCTTGCCTCCCTTCTGCTTCCTGTCATCCTCCATTTTCTTCAGCTGAAGATTTTGCTGATGAGATTGAACTCTTGAAGATTCTGATGAGACTTAAAGATTGTCTTCAAGAAACGCTACAAATGAGTTAATGTGATGAGAACCGAGAGATTCATCAGCTGACATGTGTGTACCTGTGAATAGAGTATAGTTGTGAGGAATGTGGAGAGGTCATATGCGTTCTCAGATTTGAAGAAAATGAAAAAAATTGAAAGTTGAGGAATTTGACCAGTGGTTGAGGAATTTGCCTAAGCATAATGTTCTTGGGTTCCAGAGTTGTACAGATCCGAAAATTTGCACAATTGAGGAATCTCGTGAAAAGTTTAGATGCTTAGTGAAGTTCATCAATAGTGTGGAGACAGGCAGTGTTTGAGGAAAAGAAACATATGGATTCTTGAGGAAAAACAGATTTCACATCTGAGATGTAAAATAGTAGATCAAACTTGCTGTAAAAATAGGGTTTTTATTTACCCTAGATGGCGCGCACGAAGAACAGAGAAGAGTAGCAGGGAGAAGCTCTTCCGGTGCGTATCCAATGCACCCTAACCCGGCAGCAGAGGACGTCTACGGCGGCGGCGGACGAGGAGGGTCCGACTCCGGTGTGGTTTCGACGACGGAAAAGTCGAGGCAGTGAAGCTCTTCTTCGCCGGCAACGAGACTTCCAGCGGTGGCGCTACGGTTCGGGGCTTTTGCTGTAGCAGGAGAGCGATGGAGCGAAGAAGTGTTTTCCGAGGGGGCTAAGGACATATTTATAGCCAGGCAGTTACCGTTGGCGCGAAGAAATCAGACCAAATAGCCCCTGCCTCCACGTCTCCGCAGGACACGTGTAGCTCACGAGCAAAGCGGTGGAGATCATGGAGATCGTGCTTATCCGAACGAGGAAAGTGGGGTTCAGTTACTGTGTACTAAAGAAACATTTTTTGAAGATTTGAGGATTTTGTTACAAAATCATCAGCTGACAAGGACGCCGTGAGGATTTTGAACAAAGTTTCAAGTAGAACGCATATGAAGAATTGAATAGACTAGATGAGAATAGCATAGAGGGAAAGTAGGGTCCGATCACATTCACTTAGATGAAATATCAACTTGAAGAAATAGTTATAAGTGAATGTTGTTGAGGACTTGAAATCACAGTCTATCTAGGTAAACGAAAGTCATCAAGTGTTTTTGAAGATTTGACTATCTTGAGGATTTTGTGATAAATCGTCACACTGAAGAACAACTGTTTTGAAGAAAATCAAATTTTGAGGAAATGGAACTTTGAAGAAAATCAATCTTGAGGAATTTCATGTTGGGCGGTTGCGTGACCCACCATATAAGAATGTTGATTACAGACGTCGCGTACAATTGTTGTAGGGCCGTGAGAATCAATTTCTTCGTTGATTTCTTCACATTCAGAGTGATATTGTTCATCAGTTGAAGAAAATCGATTCATCATGTGTTGCACATCTAAGTCATCAATTTTTCATAAGTGTTAGGATGTGTGCATGTTTTTACAAAACATTTGAAGATTATAAGATATTTAGCTCACACCGCAACTTGCAAAACCTTTTCTCATCGAAGGGCTTAGTGAAGATATCTTCCAGTTGATCATCAGTCTTCACATGGTCGATGAGGATATTGCCCTTGAGGACATGGTCCTGAAGAAAATGATGACGAATCTGAATGTGCTTAGTCTTCGAGTGTTGTACTAGGTTGTATGCAATCTTGATTGCACTCTCATTGTCGCAGTAGAGAGGCACATTCTTCATGTTGATGTTGTAGTCCTTGAGGGTTTGCTTCATCCACAACAATTGAGCACAACATGAACCAGCAGCAATGTACTCAGCTTCGGCAGTGGAGAGTGATACGCAGTTCTGCTTCTTTGAGGACCAGCAAACTAGTGATCTTTCGAGGAAATGCCATGTGCCAGAACTTGACTTGCGATCCACACGGTCACCAGCATAGTCAGAATCAGAATACCCTACCAGTTGAATATTTGAGACCTTGGGATACCATAATCCTAGTGTTGGTGTGTGAGCTAAGTATCGAAGAATATGCTTCACAGCCTTATGGTGTCATTCCTTTGGTTTTGCTTGAAAACGTGCACACATGCAAACACTAAGCATTATATCTGGCCTAGATGCACATAGATACAATAAAGAGCCAATCATAGAGCGATATACCTGTTGATCGAATTCTTTACCATTTTCATAAGTGCCGAGGTGGCCGTTGGTAGGCATTGGAGTCTTGGCACCTTTGCATTCATGCTTGTCGAATTTCCTCAGAACATCCTTGAGGTATTTCTCGTGTGATATGAAGATTCCATTGTGTTATTGACGAATTTGAAGACCTAAGAGGAATTTCAGGTCCCCCATCATAGACATCTGATATTCTTCACTCATCATGTAAGCAAATTCATCACAGTATCGTTTGTCAGTACAGCCAAATATAATGTCATCGACATATATCTGGCACACAAATAGCTCATTATCATAGGATTTAGTGAAAAGAGTTGGATCAAGTGAACCAGGTTTGAAGCCTTTCTTCATGAGGAATTCCTTCAATGCATCATACCATGCCCGAGGGGCTTGCTTGAGACCATAGAGCGCCTTTTTGAGTCTGAAGACTTTGTCTGGATTCTTTGGATCCTCAAAACCTGGGGGCTGAGCAACATATACTTCTTCCTCAAGCTTACCATTGAGGAATGCACTTTTCACATCCATTTGATATAAGATGATGTTATGATGATTAGCATAAGCAAGTAGTATTCGAATAGCTTCAAGTCTAGCAACACGTGCAAAAGTTTCATCGAAATCTATTCCTTCAACCTGGGTGTAGCCTTGGGCTACAAGTTGTGCCTTATTCCTCACCACTTGACCATCCTCATCTTGCTTGTTTCGGAAAATCCACTTGGTTCCGATGATGTTGTGCTTGCGAGGATCTGGTCGTTTGACGAGCTCCCATACGTCATTCAGCTTGAATTGAAGAAGTTCGTCTTGCATAGCTTGGATCCACTCCGGTTCCAGGAAAGCCTCAGCAACTTTTGAGGTTTCTGTGATAGATACAAAGGAGAAATGCCCACAAAAGTTAACTAAGTGTGAAGCTTTTGAGCGAGTGAGAGGACCTGGCGCGTTGATCTCATTGAGGATTTTTTCAAGTTCTACTTCATTTGCAATCCTCATATGAGCTGGTTGAGGATTTCGTCTGGGCTGAGGAAGTGGTTCTGGAGCAATTTCCTCAGGAGCACCTTCTTGATTTTCATCAGTGATGGGGATGGTTTCTTCATCAATTTCCTCAGTGGGAACAATGTCTTCAGTAGGTTTGAGCTTTATTGCTTCCTCACGAGACAGCTTATCTGGATCAGAAGGCAATTGCTCTCTTTGCGAGCCATTAGTTTCATCGAACCGCACATCTACAGTCTCAACAACTTTGTTGTGATAGTTGTTGAAGACTCTGTAGGTGTGCGAGTCCTTTCCATAACCAAGCATAAAACCCTCATGTGCCTTAGGTGCAAATTTTGAGCTATGGTGAGGATCTCTAATCCAACATTTTGCACCGAAGACTTTGAAATAACTTACATTGGGTTTCTTATCAGTGAGGAGTTCATATGAGGTTTTCTTGAGGAATTTGTGAAGATATACCCTGTTGATGATATGGCATGCAGTGTTGATTGCTTCAGGACAAAAGCAACGAGGAGTCTGATATTCTTCAAGCATAGTTCTTGCCATCTCAACCAGAGTCATGTTCTTCCTTTCGACGACACCGTTCTGCTGAGGAGTATAAGGAGCAGATAATTCGTGAGTAATACCAAGTTCATCAAGATAATCATCAAGGCCAGTGTTTTTGAACTCTGTTCCATTATCACTCCGGATATGTTTGATCTTGATGCCAAGGTTCGTCGAGGCCCTTGAAGAAAATTGTTTGAAGATTTCCTGCACTTCAGTATTATATACGGTGATATGCACCCATGTATATCTGGAATAATCATCAACTATGACGAAGCCATATAAAGATGTTGCATTGGTTAGTGTGGCATAGTGAGTAGGTCCAAATAGATCCATATGAAGCAATTCGAAGGGACGAGTAGTGATCATGATAGTCTTCGAGGGATGCTTGGATCTGGTCATTTTCCCAGATTCACATGCACCGGAGAGATGATCCTTGAGTAATTTGACTGATTCGATGCCGATGACATGCTTGTTCTTCGCAAGCGTGTGCAAATTCCTCATGCCTGCATGACCTATTCTTCGGTGCCACATCCATCCTTCTGAGGTTTTTGCTAGTAAGCAAGTGGCTGGTTGAGGACCTGTAGAGAAGTCAACAATGTACAAATCCCCTCTTCTTACACCTTCGAAGACTTTGGATTTATCAGATTCCATGATCACAACACATCTATATCTACCAAAGATAACAATCATATCAAGATCACAAAGCATTGAGACTGACATGAGGTTAAATCCAAGGGATTCAACAAGCATCACTTTGTCCATATGCCTATCCTTGGAAATAGCCACTTTGCCAAGTCCCAATACCTTGCTTTTACCTATGTCAGCATATGTGATTTGCTTCAGAGGTGATGGAGTTAGTGGCATATTCATCAGCAAGATTTTATCACCAGTCATGTGATGTGTGCAACCACTATCAAGAACCCACTCAGTACTCTTGGGTTTGTCATCCTGCAGATGAATTAGTACAACTTACCATCTCATATGCTTCAGACTTGAAGAATATGATTTCAATTTCATCAGATAAGAATTTCATCACAACAGAATTATAAGGACGTGTGTAATATTTCTATTTCATCAATATTAGCTTGCGTCCTATCAAGCATTTCCTCAGGTCTCCAGCAAATTCTTCAGATGATGATTTTCATCTGGAGACCTGACCTGCAGAAGTGATTAGTTCGATTTCTTCACCACCCATATCTGAAGGGGTGGTAAAGCATTCATCATATGAGAAAGGTGGCATTGAAGCTAATGCACTTCTCTTAACAGTAGGGGGGTTAAAGTACTCATATGAATATGCAGAGAACTGGTTTGAGGATTTATGAACATGATGATTTCAAGAGTAACGCTCATATTCATATTCCTTGTAGTTTCCTTGCATGTTAGAAGTATTAGCACGGGAACGAGCATAATTTTGACCAGTTGAGGATTTTGATCCTCTTGAAGACTTTGATCCTCTTGAGGAATTTGATCTAGGGTTCAGATTCTTCATTGGTGGTGTCATGAGGACATTCACCTGAAGTTTTTCAAGACAACTTTTGGGAACCCAGATTTTCCTCAAAGGAGGGCCATTCCTGCAGTTAGTTCCAACATATCGAGCAAATACTTCACCAGATTGATTTTTGAACAGTTTATAGTTGGAGTCAAATGACTTATCTGAGGAATAGGATAATTCACATGAAAAGCCGATTAGATTGGATGGATCAAAAGGAGGCCCAGTAACAGCAACCCGTGAGGTTTTGGGATACTACTCAGGTTTCCAATAAGATCCATTAGCATTCAATTTCCTCTCAAAGGCAATTCCTTCTTTCCTCGGGTTCCTGTTCAAGATCTGCTTTTTGAGCACATCACAAAGGGTTTGGTTTCCTTTGAGACTTTTGTATATGCCTGTCACATACAATTCCTTCAGCCCTGCATTTTCATCAGTAACATTTGTGTTTTCCTCAAGTGAGGAAATTGACACTATAGGTGCAGTTGAAGAATTTGTAGCAATAGAAGCATTTGATGATTCTGGTGAAGAATTAGCAGTTTCGCGTTCAATGCATTTAAGACATGGAGGAATGAATTCAGCTTGAGCAGCGCTGATCTGTTGAGCTAGTAATGAATCATTTTCCATACGAAGATTATCATGAGAAATCCTCAGCTTCTCTAGATCAAGCTTCCTTTGAAGAAATTCATAGGAAACTTTCTCATGATCAGCGAGGAGTGTATCATAACGATCTTGAAGATTATCAAATCTAGACTGAAGACTTTTCACATCTTCAGTGAGGATTTGGGTAAGATTCATTTCATCATTCAACAGATCATCACTTCTATCTAGCAGTTTCTGAAGCTTTTCCAGGGCAGTTTGTTGTTTAGTGGCAATGATAGCAAGTTTACTGTAACTGGGTTTTTTATAATCATCAGGTCCACATTCACTTGAATCAGAGGAGGAAGCATCATTCGGTACCTTTTAGCCTTTTGCCATGAAGCAATAGGTTGGAGCGAAGTCATAAGCATAGTCATCAGTGTGAATGGTCTTATCACCTTCTTCAAGGTTGAAGATTGACTTGCTGACGAAACTGGTTGCAAGTGCAAGACTGGCCTGTCCGGATTATGAGTCTTCATCAAAACCCTCCTCTTCATCACATTCCTCTGATTCTGCCTCAGAATCCATTTCCTTGCCAATAATTGCCCGAGCCTTTCTGAAACTAGTCTTCTTGTGCGATGGGGGATTTGAAGATGAGGATTTTGAAGATTTCTTCTTCTTCTTCAAGCCATCAGAACTGTCATCCTTGTATTTCTTCTTATTTGATTCCTTTCCCCAACGGGGACAATCAGCAATGTAGTGACCTGACTTCTTGCATTTGTGGCAGGTTCTTTTCTTGTAGTCCTCAGATGAAGATTCTGATTTCCTCATATCTCTTCTTGAAGATTTACCGAACTGGCCACGTCGTGTAAACCTCTGGAATTTCCTCACGAGCATTGCAAGCTCCTGTCCAAATTCTTCAGGGTCACCAATGTTGTCATCCGAGTCTTCTTCTTCAGATGAGGAAATTGCTCTAGCCTTCAGTGCACGTGGTCTAGAATATCTTGGTCCATATAGATCTTTCTTTTCTTCTTGCTGGACTTCATGAGTATTGCGCCTTTCGAGTATATCAGCTGGATCAAGCATCTTGTAGTCTGGTCTATCTTGAATCATCAGGACTAAACTATCAAATGAAGAATCCAAAGATCTTAGCAGTTTCTTCACAACTTCGTGATCAGTAATGTCTCGAGCTCCCAATGCTTGCAGTTCATTTGATATGTCAGTGAGGCGATCAAAGGTATCTTGGCAGCTTTCATTGTCAAGCCTCTTGAAGCGATTGAAGAGATTGCGAAGAACATCAACACGAGAATCACGCTGGGTTGATACTCCTTCATTTACTTTGCACAGTCTCTCCCAGATAAGTGTTGATGAGCCCAAAGCACTCACTCTTCCAAACTGGCCTGGGCTCAGATGGCCACAGATGATATTCCTCGCTTGAGAATCAAGTTGCTTGAATTTCTTCACATCAGCAGCAAAGACACTAGCAGAGATGATGGGGACGCCATGTTCCACAATATACCAGAGATCATTGTCAATAGTTTGTAAATGCATCTGCATCTTGGTCTTCCAGAAGGGAAAGTTATTTCCTTCGAAAGTAGGACATGTTGCAGTAACCTTAATCATGTCTGCAGTCGACATAACTAAAACAACAGGTGGTTAAACCAAAATCACACAAAACATGGGAGTACCTTGCTCTGATACCAATTGAAAGTGCGTTATATCGACTAGAGCGGGGCTGAATAGGAGATTTTTAGAATTTCATCACTGAGGAAATTCCTTTTGAGGAAATTCCTCACTGATGACTAACTTACAGCGGAAACATTAATGGATCAGGAGTGCAAAGTTTCACTACAGCAGTTTTTCAGTATGAGGAATGTGAAAACAGATTGCACAGTGAGCAGACATGCGGAAAATAGATGAGGATTAACTCGTGTGAAGAATTTGGGGTTGAGGAATTTCAGAGAAAGTCTTCAGCAAATTCTTCAAACAGTGATAGTGGAAATCATCAACACATAATCTGAGGAATATAAAGAGTTGAGGAATTAGAACCCGTTTCACAGCGAAGACAGTAGTTGATGACCCAGTTCCAACTACTCTGACAGTTGTACATCTGGTTTCTAGCGGCTTGGTATTGAAACCAAAAGACACACAGTCCCTACCGTATTCTCCTTGGGCTAAGAACAAACAGTCCTCGTCCAACACTCGTGGTAAGTCTTCAGGGCAGACTTCCAAACCCTCACAAACCTGGTCACCCGGCGATCCACAATTGACTGCTGGATTGCTCTAGACCATGACGCCTAACCGTCTTGAGGATGCAAAGTCCTCAAAGGTAAAAGGCTTCAGTCCCACACAGGAACAACTTCTTCAGTGATGCTCAATCACTTGGTTCTAGGTTTGTGGTTTGGTGTTTGGGGTATTTCCTCACTGATGAATTACTCTCGAAGACTCTAAGGACTTGGGTTGCTCTTATGACAAGTGTTAGTTTCTAACAGAGCAGCCAACCAGCTAATGGTTGTGGGGGGCGGCTATTTATAGCCTGGGAGCATCCCGACATGATTTGACACTAATGCCCTTAAATAATATGACCGTTGGTGTGGATAAGACCAATGATGTGGCGTGGCTATCGAAACGGTCAGAACTCTCAACTCTGAGAGTCCTCATGTCACTCGTATTCCTCACTTGAGGCTTTTGGTAGGATTAGGCTTGGGTTGAGCATCATGAGGAAATTCATTCCAAAGTGTAACTTCGACCCCCTTTAACAGTACGGTGTTCCTATTACTCAAGTGTGAAGAAAACAAAACAAAAAGAGGAAATATTCATGCTTCAAAGTCTTCAGAATGATTTTCTTCAGGACACACCGGATTCCTCAATTTCAATATCTTCATGAGCAATATCAATTTCATCACAGAATCTTCGCGATTCAATTCTTCAGCTTCGGACCAATTTCTTCAACCGAAGATATACATTTTTAGGGGTCGATATTCATCAAATATTTCAAACTCCTCAATGACTTATAGATCTTGTGTACGCTCATGAACACATTAGATACTTAACCAATAAGTCTTCAAACCACCAAAATCACTAAGGGGCACTAGATGCACTTACACTTGGCACTGAGTTAATAAGTTAGTCCCAAAAAAATATATAAAAGGCATGCAAAACATCCAAAGTTTGACAAGATAATAGCATGAAACCATCAAAAGTATTGTATACGTTGGAGACGTATCAAGCATCCCCAAGCTTAACTCCTGCTCGTCCTCGAGTAGGGAAGCGATAAAGAACGATTTTTTGATGTGGAATGCTACCTAGCATAGTTGTCCTTTGCAACTTCTTTCAGATCCGTAAGATTCAAAACAATAGTTTTCTATTGACATGAAAACAGTAATACTTCAAGCAAACTAGCAAAGTAATCATGAACTTTCAAAATAACAAGGCCAAAGAAAGTTATCCCTACAAAATCATATAGTCTGGCTATGCTCCATCATCCTCACACAACTAATGTAAATCATGCACAACCCCGGTATTGGCCAAGTATTTGTTTTCGCACTCTTACTTTCTCAAACTTTTTATAACTATCACGCAATACATGAGCGCGAGCCATGGATATAGCACTATAGGTGGAATAGAGAGTGGTGGTGGTTCTGAGACAAAAAGGGAGGAGATAGTCACATTGACTCGGCATATCAATAGGCTATGGAGATGCCCATTAATAGATATCAATGTGAATGAGTAGGGATTGCCATACAAGAGATGCACTAGAGCTATAAGTATGTGAAAGCTCAAAATGAGAACTAGTGGGTGCGCATCCAACTTGCTTGCTCACGAAGACCTGGGGCAATTTTGAGGAAGCCCATCATTTGAATATACAAGCCAAGTTATATAATGAAGATTCCCACTAGCATCTGGTAGTGACAAAGCAAGAAACTTTCAATCATGAAAAACATCGTGCTATCATGAAGCACAAGTGTGCAAAAAGATAGTAGCATTGTCCCTTCTCTCTTTTTCTCTGTTTTTTTCATTTGGGCTCTTAGGCCGAATATTGCTTTTGGCTCCCGAGCTCACTAGAGGCCTTTAAATTCAAACTTCAAATTCAGTGAAAATTTGTATTTTAATGTTTCAAAAAATTCTGAAAAAAATACATAGATAAATGAAGGTATAATACACAAGTGTGTAAATTTTCAGAACAAAATACGTTGAAATGAGGGCTGTGCAAAAAAGACAAATCTGAGGTTGTTTAACACATGTTACTATTCATCATTTCAGACCATGAATTTGTCTTTTTTGTACAGATCACGTTTTAAAGTATTTTGACCTGAAATTTTACACACATGTCGGTTACATCCTTATATACATGCATATTTTTTCAGAATTTTTTGAACCATAAAAATTTGAATTTGAATTTTTCAAAAATAAAGGCCTCCATGGCTCCCGGGAGCCAAAACGCCATTCTCCTCTTAGGCCTCTTTTTTTCTTTTCTTTTCTTTTCTCCTTTTTTTTATTTTTGGGCTCTTTGGCCTCTTTTTTTCCTCACATGGGACAATTCTCTAATAATGATGAGCATCACACTTTTATTTACTCACAGCTCAAAGATCACAATGATGATCACTCCATAGGAAATGCCTCCGGCAGTGTACCGGGATGTGCAACGATCTAGCATGGCATATGACGTTGAAACATCTCGCTAGCTATCTTCAGATCATGCAATGGAAATATGACAGTGACGGCACAAGTCATGAGACGGAACGGTGGGAGTTGCATGGCAATATATCTCAGAATGGCTATGAAAATGCCATAGTAGGTAGATATGGTGGCTGTTTTGAGGAAGGAATTTGGTGGGTTTGTGCACCGGCGAGAATTGCGCGGCACTAGAGAGGCTAGCAATGGTGGAAGGTGAAAGTGCATCTATACCATGGGCTCACATTAGTCATGAAGAACTCACATACTTGTTGCGAAAGTTTTTATTAGTAATCGAAACAAAGTGCTAAACGCACACTCCAAGGGGAAGGGTTGGTAGGTGTTAACCATCGCGCGATCCCGACCTCAACACAAAGGATGACAATCAATAGATCAATTATGCTCCGACTTCCTAACATAGCGGTTTACCATACGTGCATGCTACGGGAATCACTAACTTCAACACAAGTATCTCTAGATTCACAACACCCTGCTAGCATAGCTCTTAATATTACCGAATCCACGTCTGAAAACTAATTGAGAGGAATCGATACTTCTCTTTCTACTCAATGCACATGAAGATGGAGGTTTTTGCATCCTCTTTAGGTATCTATCACTTCTGGGACTACTTTCATAGCATAAGACAACTACCAAATCACCCACCGCCGTGCTCTAAAAGATATAAGTGAAGCACACAGAGCAAAAGTATCTTGCTCAAAAGATATAAGTGAAGCACTATGAGCATTCCAGAAAAATCACGACGAGTGCATGTCTCTCTCTCTCTCAAAAAGGTGTGCAGCAAGGATGATTGTGACACAACAAAAGGAAAAGACTCCTACGATACAAGACGCTCCAAGCAAAACACATATCATGTGGTGAATAAAAATATAGCTCCAAGTAATGTTACCGATGGATTGAAGACGAAAGAGGGGATGCCTTCCCGGGGCATCCCCAAGCTTAGGTTGTTTGGTGTCCTTGAATTTGGCTTGGGATGCCTTGGGCATCCCCAAGCTTGAGCTATTTCCACTCCTTATCTCATCGTCCATGAGAACATCACCCAAAACTTGAAAACTTCACAACACAAAACATAAACAGAAACTCGTGATAACGTTGTTGGGGAACGTCGCATGGGAAACAAAAAATTTCCTACGCGCACGAAGACTTATCATGGTGATGTCCATCTACGAGAGGGGATGTGTGATCTATGTACCCTTGTAGACCGTACAGCAGAAGCGTTAGTGAACGCGGTTGATGTAGTGGAACGTCCTCACGTCCCTCGATCCGCCCCGCGAACTGTCCCGCGATCAGTCCCACGATCTAGTCCCGAACTGACGGCACCTCCGCGTTCAGCACACGTACAGCTCGACGATGATCTCGGCCTTCTTGATCCAGCATGAGAGACGGAGAGGTAGAAGAGTTCTACGGCAGCGTGACGGCGCTCTGGAGGTTGGTGATGATCTCGTCTCAGTAGGGCTCGGCCCGAGCTCCGTAGAAACGCGATCTAGAGGTAAAACCATGGAGATATGTGGTCGGGCTGCCATGGCAAAGTTGTGTCAAATCAGCCCTAAAACCTCCGTATATATAGGGGGAAGAGGGGGAGCCTTGCCTTGGGTTCCAAGGACCCCTAAGGGCTTCGGCCGAGCCAAGGGGGGCAGCCCTTCCCTTCCAAACCGAGTCCAACTAGGTTTGGAAGGAGGAGTCCTTCCCCCTTTTCCCACCTCCTCTCTTTTTTGTCTTTTCTCTTTGATTTTTCTTCTTATGGTGCATAGGGCTCTTTTGGGTTGTCCCACCAGCCCACTAAGGGCTGGTGCGCCACCCCCAATGCCTATGGGCTTCCCCGGGGTGGGTTGCCCCCCCCCCCCCCCCGGTGAACTCCCGGAACCCATTCGTCGTTCCTGGTACATTCCCGGTAACTCTGAAAACCTTCCGGTAACCAAATGAGGTCATCCTATATATCAATCTTCGTTTCCGGACCATTCCGGAAACCCTCGTGACATCCGTGATCTCATCCGGGACTCTGAACAACATTCGGTAACCAACCATATAACTCAAATACGCATAAAACAACGTCGAACCTTAAGTGTGCAGACCCTGCGGGCTCGAGAACTATGTAGACATGACCCGAGAGACTCCTCGGTCAATATCCAATAGCGGGACCTGGATGCCCATATTGGATCCTACATATTTTACGAAGATCTTATTGTTTGAACCTAAGTGCCAAGGATTCATATAATCCCGTATGTCATTCCCTTTGTCCTTCGGTATGTTACTTGCCCGAGATTCGATCTTCAGTATCCGTATACCTATTTCAATCTCGTTTACCGGCAAGTCTCTTTACTCGTTCCGTAATACAAGATCCCGCAACTTACACTAAGTCACATTGCTTGCAAGGCTTGTGTGTGATGTTGTATTACCGAGTGGGCCCCGAGATACCTCTCCGTCACACGGAGTGACAAATCCCAGTCTCGATCCATACTAACTCAACGAACACCTTTGGAGATACCTGTAGAGCATCTTTATAGTCACCCAGTTACGTTGCGACGTTTGATACACACAAAGTATTCCTCCGGTGTTAGTGAGTTATATGATCCCATGGTCATAGGAACAAATACTTGACACGCAGAAAACAGTAGCAACAAAATGACACGATCAACATGCTACGTCTATTAGTTTGGGTCTAGTCCATCACGTGATTCTCCTAATGACGTGATCCAGTTATCAAGCAACAACACCTTGTTCATAATCAGAAGACGTTGACTATCTTTGATCAACTGGCTAGCCAACTAGAGGCTTGCTAGGGACAGTGTTTTGTCTATGTATCCACACATGTAAATGAGTCTTCATACAATACAATTATAGCATGGATAATAAACGATTATCTTGATACAGGAATTATAATAATAACTATATTTATTATTGCCTCTAGGGCATAATTCCAACAGTCTCCCACTTGTACTAGAGTCAATAATCTAGCCCTCACATCATCATGCGAATTACATTGTAATAAATCTAACACCCATACAGTTCTGGTGTTGATCATGCTTCGCTCATGGTGTTGATCTCGGACTTCATGGCTTCTAGCCATTTGTTGGAATCTGGGCCCACCATTGCTTCTTCATAATTTGCAGGTTCATTGTTGTTCAACAACATGATTGATAAGACGGGATTACCGTACCACTCAGGAGCAGCACGTGGTCTCGTCGACCTGCGTGGTTCGACAGAAACTTGAACCGGAGTTTCATGATCATCATCATTAACTTCCTCCTCAACCGGCGTCGCAACGACAGAGGTTTCCCCTTGCCCTGTGCCACCATCCAGAGGGATGAGTGGTTCGACAACCTCGTCAAGTTCTATCTTCCTCCCACTCAATTCTCTCGAGAGAAACTCCTTCTCGAGAAAAGCTCCATTTTTAGCAACAAACACTTTGCCCTCGGATTTGAGATAGAAGGTGTACCCAACTGTCTCTTTTGGGTAACCTATGAAGATGCACTTTTCCGCTTTGGGTTCCAGCTTTTCAGGCTGAAGCTTTTTGACACAAGCATCACATCCCCAAACTTTAAGAAACGACAACTTTGGCATTTTGCCATACCACAGTTCGTATGGTGTTGTCTCAACGGATTTTGATGGTGCCCTATTTAAAATGAATGCAGTTGTTTCTAATGCATAACCCCAAAATGATAACGGCAAATCGGTAAGAGACATCATAGATCGCACCATCTCTAATAAAGTACGATTACGACGTTCGGACACACCATTATGTTGTGGTGTTCCACGCGGTGTCAACTGTGAAACAATTCCACATTGTTTTAAGTGAGCACCAAACTCGAAACTCAGATATTCACCCCCACGATCAGACAGTAGGAACTTGATCTTCTTGTTTCGATGATTTTCAACTTCACTCTGAAATTGCTTGAACTTTTCAAATGTTTCAGACTTGTGCTTCATTAAGTAGACATAATCATATCTACTCAAATCGTCAGTGAAGGTGAGAAAATAACGATATCCGCCGCGTGCCTCTACGCTCATCGGACCACACACATCGGTATGTATGATTTCCAACAAGTCACTTGCACGCTCCATTGCTCCGGAGAACGGAGTTTTAGTCATCTTGCCCATGAGGCATGGTTCACACGTGTCAAGTGAATCAAAGTCAAGTGACTCCAAAAGTCCATCGGCATGGAGTTTCTTCATGCGCTTTACACCAATATGACCTAAGCGGCAGTGCCACAAAAATATGGCGCTATCATTGTTAACTCTAACTCTTTTGGTCTCAATGTTATGTATGTGTGTATCACTATCAAGATTCAATATGAACAATCCTCTCACATTGGGTGCATGACCATAAAAGATGTTACTCATAGAAATAGAACAACCATTATTCTTTCACTTAAAAGAGTAACCGTCTCGCAATAAAAAAGATCCAGATATACTGTTCATGCTCAACGCAGGCACTAAATAACAATGATTCAACTTCATAACTAATCCTGATGGTAACTGAAGTGAAACTGTGCCGACGGCGATTGCATCAACCTTGGAACCATTTCCTACGCGCATCGTCACTTCATCTTTCGCCAGCCTTCGTCTATTCCGCAGTTCCTGTTTCGAGTTGCAAATATGAGCAACAAAACAGGTATCGAATACCCAGGCACTACTACGAGAGCCGGTTAAGTACACATCAATAACATGTATATCAAATATACCTGATTTTTCTTTGGCCGCCTTCTTATCCGCCAGATACTTGGGGCAGTTGCACTTCAAGTGACCCATACCCTTGCAATAGTAACACTCCGTTTCAGGCTTTGGTCCAGCTTTGGGTTTCTTCATCGGATTGGCAACAGGCTTGCCGCTCCTCTTTGAATTACCCTTCTTTCCTTTGCCGTTTCTCTTGAAACTAGTGGTCTTATTCACCATCAACACTTGATGCTCTTTACGGAGTTCAGACTCTGCGACTTTCAGCATCGCAAACAACTCGCCGGGAGACTTGTTCATCCCTTGCATGTTGTAGTTCAACACAAAGCCTTTATAGCTTGGCGGCAGTGATTGAAGGATTCTGTTAGTGATAGCCTCTTGCGGGAGTTCAATCCCCAGCTCAGCTAGACGGTTTGACTACCCAGACATTTTGAGCACATGTTCACTCATAGACGAGTTCTCCTCCATCTTGCAAGCATAGAATTTATCGGAGGTCTCATACCTCTCGATCCGGGCGTTCTTCTGAAAGATAAACTTCAACTCCTCGAACATCTCAAATGCTCTATGACGCTCAAAGCGACATTGAAGTCCCGGTTCTAAGCCATACAAGACTGCACATTGAACTACTAAGTAGTCCTCCTTACGTGCTAACCAAGCATTCTTAACATCCCGATCAGCCGTAGCGGGTGGTTCATCTCCTAGCGCAGCATTAAGGACATAATCCTTCTTCCCAGCTTGTAAGATTAGCTTAAGATTACGAGCCCAGTCTACAAAGTTGCTTCCATCATCTTTCAACTTAGCTTTCTCTAGGAACGTATTAAAATTCCGGGTGACTATCGCGTGAGCCATGATCTACAACACAAATATGTTCAAAGTGGACTTAAACTATGTTCAAGATAATTAGAGTTTAACTTAATCAAATTACTCGCTAAACTCCCACTCTAAAAGTACATCTGTCTAGTCATTTGAGTGGTTCATGATCCACTTACACTAGCTCAAGTCCGATCATCACGTGAGTTGAGCATAGTTTCAGTGGTAAGCATCGCCATGCTAATCATATCATCTATATGATTCATGATCGACCTTTCGGTCTCATGTGTTCCGAGGCCATGTCTGCAAATGCTAGGCTCGTCAAGCTTAACCCGAGTGTTCCGCGTGCGCAACTTTTTTGCACCCGTTGTATGTGAACGTTGAGTCTATCACACCCGATCATCACGTGGTGTCTCGAAACGACGAACTATAGCAACGGTGCACAGTCGGGGAGAACACAATTTTGTCTTGAAATTTTAGTGAGAGATCACCTCATAATGCTACCGTCGTTCTAAGCAAAATAAGGTGCATAAAAGGATTAACATCACATGCAATTCATAAGTGACATGATATGGCCATCATCACGTGCTCCTTGATCTCCATCACCAAAGCACCGGCATGATCTTCTGGTCACCGGCGCCACACCACGATCTCCATCAACGTGTCGCCATCAGGGTTGTCGTGCTACTCATGCTATTACTACTAAAGCTACATCCTAGCAAAATAGTAAATGCATCTGCAAGCACAAACATTAGTATAAAGACAACCCTATGGCTCCTGCCGGTTGCCGTACCATCGACGTGCAAGTCGATATTATCTATTACAACATGATCATCTCATACATCCAATATATCACATCACATCGTTGGCCATATCACATCACAAGCATACCCTGCAAAAACACGTTAGACGTCCTCTAATTTTGTTGTTGCATGTTTTACGTGGTGACCATGGGTATCTAGTAGGATCGCATCTTACTTACGCAAACACCACAACGGAGATATATGAGTTGCTATTTAACCTCATCCAAGGACCTCCTCAGTCAAATTCGATTCAACTAAAGTTGGAGAAACTGACACCCGCCAGTCATCTTTGAGCAACGGAGTTACTCGTAGCGATGAAACCAGTCTCTCGTAAGCGTACGAGTAATGTCGGTCCGAGCCGCTTCGATCCAACAATGCCGCGGAATCAAGAGAAGACTAAGGAGGGCAGAAAAACGCATCACCGCCCACCAAAACTTTTGTGTTCTACTCGAGAAGACATCTACGCATGAACCTAGCTCATGATGCCACTGTTGGGGAACGTCGCATGGGAAACAAAAATTTTCCTACGCGCACGAAGACCTATCATGGTGATGTCCATCTACGAGAGGGGATGAGTGATCTATGTACCCTTGTAGACCGTACAGCAGAAGCGTTAGTGAACGCGGTTGATGTAGTGGAACGTCCTCACGTCCCTCGATCCGCCCCGCGAACCGTCCCGCGATCAGTCCCACAATCTAGTGCCGAACGGACGGCACCTCCGCGTTCAGCACACGTACAACTCGACGATGATCTCGGACTTCTTGATCCAGCAAGAGAGACGGAGAAGTAGAAGAGTTCTCCGGCAGCGTGACGGCACTCCGGAGGTTGGTGATGATCTCGTCTCAGCAGGGCTCCGCCCGAGCTCCGCAGAAACGCGATCTAGAGGTAAAACTGTGGAGATATGTGGTCGGGCTGCCGTGGCAAAGTTGTGTCAAATCAGCCCTAAAACCTCCGCATATATAGGGGGAAGAGGGGGACCCTTGCCTTGGGGTCCAAGGACCCCTAAGGGCTTCGGCCGAGCCAAGGGGGGCAGCCCTCCCCTTCCAAACCGAGTGCAACTAGGTTTGGAAGGAGGAGTCCTTCCCCCTTTTCCCACCTCCTCTCTTTTTTTCTTTTTTCTTTGATTTTTCTTCTTATGGCGCATAGGGCTCTTTTGGGCTGTCCCACCAGCCCACTAAGGCCTGGTGCGCCACCCCCAATGCCTATGGGCTTCCCCGGGGTGGGTTCCCCCCCCCCCCCCCGTGAACTCCCGGAACCCATTCGTCATTCCCGGTACATTCCCGGTAACTCTGAAAACCTTCCGGTAATCAAATGAGGTCATCCTATATATCAATCTTCATTTCTGGACCATTTCGGAAACCCTCGTGACGTCCGTGATCTCATCCGGGACTCCGAACAACATTCGGTAACCAACCATATAACTCAAATACGCATAAAACTACGTCGAACCTTAAGTGTGCAAACCCTGCAGGCTCGAGAACTATGTAGACATGACCCGAGAGACTCCTCGGTCAATATCCAATAGCGGGACCTGGATGCCCATATTGGATCCTACATATTCTACGAAGATCTTATCATTTGAACCTCAGTGCCAAGGATTCATATAATCCCGTATGTCATTCCCTTTGCCCTTCGGTATGTTACTTGCCCGAGATTCGATCGTGAGTATCCGTATACCTATTTCAATCTCATTTACCGACAAGTCTCTTTACTCGTTTCGTAATACAAGATCCCGCAACTTACAATAAGTCACATTGCTTGCAAGGCTTGTGTGTGATGTTGTATTACCGAGTGGGCCCCGAGATACCTCTCCGTCACACGGAGTGACAAATCCCAGTCTCGATCCATACTAACTCAACGAACACCTTCGGAGATACCTGTAGAGCATCTTTATAGTCACCCAGTTACGTTGCGACGTTTGATACACACAAAGTATTCCTCCGGTGTTAGTGAGTTATATGATCTCATGGTCATAGGAACAAATACTTGACACGCAGAAAACAGTAGCAACAAAATGACACGATCAACATGCTATGTCTATTAGTTTGGGTCTAGTCCATCACGTGATTCTCCTAATGACGTGATCCAGTTATCAAGCAACAACACCTTGTTCATAATCAGAAGACAGTGACTATCTTTGATCAACTGGCTAGCCAACTAGAGGCTTGCTAGGGACAGTGTTTTGTCTATGTATCCACACATGTAAATGAGTCTTCATTCAATACAATTATAGCATGGATAATAAACGATTATCTTGATACAGGAATTATAATAATAACTATATTTATTATTGCCTCTAGGGCATAATTCCAACAAACGTTAGTACAAGAAAACAAACTACCACTTCTTTTGGTACTGTAGCAAACTTGAATTCCATCTATATTGATGATGGGCTACTGTATTCTCACTTTTCCATGGCTAGTACCCCCCGATACTAACCATAGTTTCATCAAAACAAGCAACCAACTCAACAAAAACAGAATCTATCAAAAACAGACCAGCCTGTAGCAATCTGTATACTTCGTATCCTTCTGGTACCTCAAAAAATCTGAAACATTACGACGGTCTGGGAAAAAAGCATATCAACCAGCAGCAAAAAGAATCAACTCAAAATCTCTTTCTGAATAAAAATAAAAAATCATCTCGTGAGCGAAAAGTTTCTGTCTTTTTCCAGCAGGATCAAACAACCATTACTAAGACTAGTCATAAAGGTTTTGCTTGGCTCAAACACAAAAATAAACACAAAAAACACAATCACAACAGAATAGTGATGGTGTGGACGCAACAAAACAGGAAGAAAAAAGATAAATCCATTGGGTTGCCTCCCAACAAGCGCTATTGTTTAACGCCCTTAGCTAGGCATAAAAGCGTTAGAATCACGTATCGTCGTCTTTGCTTCTCAAACCATAAGTTGCCCTCATCATGGCTTCATAAGGCAATCTTATTTTCTTTCTAGGAAAGTGTTCCATGCCCTTCCTTAAAGGAAATTGAAATCTAATATTCCCTTCCTTCATATCGATGATAGCACCGATAGTCCTTAGGAAAGGTCTACCAAGAATAATAGGGAAAGTAGGATTGCAATCAATGTCAAGCACAATGAAATCCACGGGTACATAGTTCCTATTTGCAACAATAAGAACATCATTGATCCTTCCCATGGGTTTCTTGACAGTAGAATCAGCAAGATGCAAATTAAGAGAGCACTCTTCAATCTCATTAAAACCCAAAACATCACATAAAGACTTTGGAATCGCAGAAAACACTAGCACCCAAATCACACAAAGCATTGCATTCATAGTTTTTGATTTTGATTTTGATGGTAGGTTCCCACTCATCATGAAGCTTTCTAGGGATAGAGACTTCCAATTCAAGTTTCTCTTCAAGATATTTTATCATAGCTTCGACGATATGATTGGTAAAGGCCTTGTTTTGGCTATAAACGTGTGGAGAGTTTAGCATGGATTGCATCAAATAAATGCATTCAATCAAGGAGCAACTATCATAATTGAATTCCTTGAAATCCACGATAGTAATTTCAGTACTACTCAAAGTTTTAACATCTTCTACTCCACTTTCAATGATTTTAGCATCAAGATAGATGGACTCTGAATCATTGGGGCACTTTTCAACCAAAGTGGATTCATATCCAGCCCCATAATCATTAGGTTTGACACAAGAAAACAAAGATTCAATGGGAGTCACACCAAGCACTTTAAGATCTTCGTGATTCTCATCACGAGAACACGCCTTTTTAAGCCATTCATGTCTAGCATGAATTTTGGCGGTTCTTTCTTGGCTCTCAATCATGTAAACACACATAGCTTTCAAAGTTTCATCCATGTTGATTTTGGAAGGAGCACATCTAACTTCCAAAGCATCAACATCACTAGACATTCTATCAACACTCTTAGCTAAATCGTCAATTTTGAGTAGCTTTTCCTCTATGGACGCATTGAAAATATTTTGAGAGTTGATGAACTCTTTGATATTACTCTCTAGATCAGAGGGTAATCTATTGTAATTTCCATGGGTATTGTTGTAGGAGTTGCCAAAGTTATTAGAGGAGTTACCAGGAAAAGGCCTAGGAACATAGTTTCCTCTAAAAGCATTGTCGTTGCCAAAGTTATTCCTACCAACAAAATTAACGTCCAAGCTAGCGTTGCTACTCTCAATCAAAGAAGACAAAGGCATATCATTAGGATCGAAAGGAGCACTTCTACTAGCAACCAAATTCATTAACTCGTCCATCTTAGCACTCAACGAGTTAATTTCCTCTATAGCGTGTACCTTCTTACTAGTACGTGACCTTTCAGTGTGTCACTGAGAGTAGTTCGTCATGATGTTGTCTAAGAGCTTTGTGGCTTCTCCTAACGTGATTTCCATGAACGGTCCACCTGCGGCAGAGTCCAAGATATTTCTAGAAGCGAAATTCAAGCCAGCGTAAAAGATTTGAATAATCATCCAAAGGCTCAAGCCATGAGCGGGACAATTCCTAATCATTAATTTCATTCTCTCCCAAGCTTGTGCAACATGTTCATGATCAAGTTGCTTGAAATTCATGATATCATTACGGAGAGAGATGATCTTAGCCGGCGGAAAATACTTGGATATATAAGCATCTTTGCACTTATCCAAAGAATCGATACTATTTTTCGGCAAAGAAGAAAACCAAGTTTTTGCGCGATCTCGCAACGAGAAAGGAAAAAAGCTTCAATTTAATCACGTCATTATCCACATCTTTCTTCTTTTGCATATCGCAAAGCTCAATGAAGGTATTGAGATGGGATGCGGCATCTTCACTAGGAAGGCCAGAGAATGGCTCTTTCATAACAAGATTCAGCAAAGCGACATTGATTTCGTATGACTCCGCACTAGTGGCGGGAGAAATCGGAGTACTAATAAAATCATTATTATTAGTATTCGAGAAGTCACAAAGTTTGGTGTTTTTGTTCATGGTGACTTCAGCAAGCAAGCAAGCACACGAGCAAACAAAGAGCAGGCGAGAAAAAGGGCGAACGAAAAGGCGAACGAAAAAGGCGAATTGGTGAAGTGGGGGAGAGGAAAACGAGAGGCAACTGGCAAACAAAGTAAATGCAAGAGATGATTTTGTGACACCTACTTGGATGAGTTCTTGACTTGATCTTCCTCCCCGGCAACGGCGCCAGAAATTCTTCTGCTACGGCAACAAAAGTCCTTCCTTGGCGCTAGGAATTCTTCTTGTTACTTCTCTGGTTTGCGTTGGTTTTTCCCTTGAAGAGGAAAGGGTGATGCAGCACATGAGCAGTAAGTATTTCCCTCAGTTTGAGAACCAAGGTATCGATCCAGAAGGAGGGCCTCGTCAAGTCCAAAGTACCTGCTCAAACACAAACAAGCTTGCACCCAACACTTCAAAGGGGTTGTCAATCCCTTCAAGATTGTTTGCAAAGTGAGATCTGAAGGCGAAAAGTGCAACGAAGTAAAAAAGTGTAAGGCTGAAAATATGGTGTGGAGTAGACCATGGGGGGCATAGTGTTCAGTAGAGGCTTCTCTCAAAATAGCAAATATCATGGTGGGTGAACAAATTACTGTCGAGCAATTGATAGAACCGTGCAAAGTCATGACGATATCTAAGGCAATGATCATACATATAGGCATCACGTCCGAGACAAGTAGACCGATACTTTCTGCATCTACTACTATTACTCCACACATCGACCGCTATCCAGCATGCATCTAGTGTATTAAGTTCATGACGAACAGAGTAACGCCTTAAGCAAGATGACATGATGTAGAGGAATAATCTCAAACCAATGATGAAAACCCCATATTTTTACCCTTGATGGCAACAACAAGATGCGTGCCTCGCTACCCCTTCTATCACTGGGTGAGGTCACCGCATGGTATGAACCCAAAACCAAGCACTTCTCCCATTGCAAGAATCATAGATCTAGTTGGCCAAACAAAACCCACAACTCGAAGAGAATTACAAGGATATGAAATCATGCATAAGAGAGATCAGAAGAAACTCAAATAAGATTCATAGATAATCTGATCATAAATCCACAATTCATCGGATCTCGACAAACACACCGCAAAAGAAGATTACATCGGATAGATCTCCACGAAGAGCATGGAGAACTTTGTATTGAAGATCCAAGAGAGAGAAGAAGCCATCTAGTTACTAGCTATGGACCCGTAGGTCTATGGTGAACTACTCACGCATCATCGGAGAGGTCATGGTGTTGATGGAGAAGCCCTCCGTGTCCGAATCTCCCCTCCGGCAGGGCACCAGAACGTGCCCTAGATGGGATCTTGCGGAGACAGAAGCTTGCGGCGGCGGAAAAGTGATTTCGATGATCTCCTGATTGTTTTGGGATTTTTAGGGAATTTATAGGCGCAACCCCTAGGTCAGGGGGCGCTCAGGGGGCCCACAAGCCTGGGTGGCGCGGCCTACCCCCCTGGCTGCGGGGTTGGGGCTTCTGGGGCCCCTGAGGCTCCCCTGCCTTGGCTCCCAAGCTTCCAGATCTTCTTTTGTTCCGAAAATATCTTTTCGGGGATTTTCTTCCGTTTGGACCCCGTTTCAAAATTTCCTCTGAAAGGGGTCAAAAACATGGAAAAAACAGGAACTAGCACTTGGCACTGAGTTAATAAGTTAGTCCCAAAAAATATATAAAAGGCATGCAAAACATCCAAAGTTTGACAAGATAATAGCATGAAACCATCAAAAATTATAGATACGTTGGAGACTTATCAGACCTTCAGGTAATACTTCCAAACTCCACACTTTGTTTTCATACATAGATCCTATCTCGGAATTCATGGCCTCCAGCCATTTGTTGGAATCCGGGCCCACCATTGCTTCTTCATAATTTGCAGGTTCATTGTTGTCTAACAACATGATATATAAGACAGGATTACCGTACCACTCAGGAGCAGTACATGATCTTGTCGACCTGCAAGGTCCGATAGTAACTTGATCTGAAGCTTCATGATCATCATCATTAGCTTCCTCCTCAACTAGCGTCGCCTCGATAGAGGTTTCCCCCTGCCATACGCCACCATCTAAAGGGAGTGGAGGTTCTACAACCTCATCAAGTTCTATCTTCCTCCCACTCAATTCTTTCGAGAGAAACTCCTTCTCAAGAAAAGCTTCGTTCTTAGCAACAAACACTTTGCCCTCGGATCTGAGATAGAAGGTGTACGCAACTTTCTTATTTGGGTAACCTATGAAGACACACTTTTCTGCTTTGGGTTCCAGCTTTTCAGGCTGAAGCTTTTTGACATAAGCATTGCATCCCCAAACTTTAAGAAACGACAACTTTGGCCTCTTGCCATACCATAGCTCATACGGTGTCGTCTCAACTGATTTTGCTGGTGCCCTATTTAAAGTGAATGCAGTTGTCTCTAATGCATAACCCCAAAACGTTAACGGCAAATCAGTAAGAGACATCATAGATCGCACCATATCTAACAAAGTACAATTACGACGTTCGGACACACCATTACGCTGTGTTGTTCCAGGTGGTGTTAACTGTGAAACGGTTCCACATTGTCTTAAGTGAGCACCAAACTCGAAACTCAGATATTCGCCCCCTCGATCAGAACACAGGAACTTGATCTTCTTGTTATGATGATTTTCAACTTCACTCTGAAATTGCTTGAACTTCGCAAACATTGCAGACTTGTGCTTCATCAAGTAGATATATCCATACCTACTCAAATCATCAGTGAATGTGAGAAAATAACGATATCCTCCGCGCGCTTCCACACTCATTGGACCGCATACATCGGTATGTATGATCTCCAACAAGTCACTTGCACGCTCCATTGTTCCGGAGAACGGAGTCTTAGTCATCTTGCCCATGAGGCATGGTTCGCACGTGTCAAGAGATTCAAAATTAAGTGACTCCAAAAGACCATCGGTATGGAGTTTCTTCATGCGCTTTACACCAATATGACCTAAGCGGCAGTGCCACAAAAACGTGGCGCTATCATTGTTAACTCTACATATTTTGGTCTCAATGTTATGTATATGTGTGTCATCACAATCAAGATTCAATATGAACAAACCTCTCACATTGGGTGCATGACCATAAAAGTTATTACTCATAAAAATAGAACAACCATTATTCTTTGACATAAATGAGTAACCGTCTCGCAATAAACAAGATCCAGATATAATGTTCATGCTTAACACAGGCACTAAATAACAATTATTTAAGTTCATAACTAATCCAGATGGTAAATGAAGTGAGACTGTGCCAATGGCGATTGCATCAACCTTGGAACCATTTCCCACGTGCATCATCACTTCATCCTTCGCCAGCCTTCGTTTATTCCGCGGTTTCTGCTTCGAGTTGCAAATATGAGCAACAGAACCGGTATCAAATACCCAGGCACTACTACGAGAGTTGGTTAAGTACACATCAACGACATGTATATCACATATACCTGATTTTTCCTTGGCCGCCTTCTTATCAGCCAAATACTTGGGGCAGTTGCGCTTCCAGTGACCCATCCCCTTGCGATAATAGCACTCTGTTTCCAGCTTAGGTCCAGCCTTGGGTTTCTTCGTTGGATTGGCAACAGTTTTGCCGCTCTTCTTGGAGTTACCCTTCTTTCCTTTGTCGTTTCTCTTGAAACCAGTGGTCTTATTGACCATCAACACTTTATGCTCTTTCCGAAGTTCTCACTCTGCGAATTTCAGCATCGCGAATAACTCATCGGGTGACTTGTTCATCCCATGCATGTTATAGTTAAACACAAAGCTCTTATAGCTAGGTGGCAGTGATTGAAGAATTTTTTCAGTGATAGCCTCTTGCGGTAGTTCAATTCCCAGCTCAGCTAGACGGTTTGAGTACCCAGACATTTTGACCACATGTTCACTGATAGACGAACTCTCCTCCATTTTGCAAGCATAGAATTTATCGGCGGTCTCATACCTCTCGATCTGGGCTTTCTTCTGAAAGATAAACTTCAACTCCTGGAACATATCATATGCTCCATGACGCTCAAAACGTCGTTGAAGTCCCGGTTCTAAGCCATACATGGCTGCACATTGAACTACTGAGTAGTCCTCCTTACACGATTGCCAAGCGTTCAAAACATCTTGGTCAAACATAGCGGGTGGTTGATCGCCTAGAGCAGCATCAAGGACATAACTCTTTTTCCCAGCTTGTAGGATGAGCCTAAGATTACGTGCCCAGTCTACAAAGTTTCTTCCATCATATTTCAACTTAGCTTTCTCTAGGAACGTATTGAAATTCAGGGTTGCTACTGCGTGAGCCATTGATCTACAACATAAAATATTGCAAAGTGGACTTAGACTATGTTCAAGACAATTAGAGTTTAACTAATCAAATTACTAATAAACTCCCTCTCAAATAGACATCCCTCTAGTTACTTGAGTGTGGCATGATCCAAATTCACTAACTCAAGTCTGATCATCACATGAGTTGAGTATAGTTTCAGTGGTAAACATCTCTATGCTAATCATCTCAACTATACGATTCATGCTTGACCTTTCGATCTCTTGTGTTCCGAGGCCATGTCTGCACATGCTAGGCTAGTCAAGTTTAACCCGAGTGTTCCGCGTGTGAAACTGTTTTGCACCCGTTGTATGTGAACGTTGAGTCTATCACACCCGATCATCACGTGGTGTCTCGAAAGGACGAACTGTCGCAACGGTGCATAGTCGGGGAGAACACAGATTCATCTTAAAATTTTAGTGAGGGATCACCTTATAATGCTACCGTCGTTCTAAGCAAGATAAGGTGCATAAAAGGATTAACATCACATGCGATTCATAAGTGACATGATATGGCCATGATCTTGTGCTTCTTGATCTCCATCACCAAAGCACCGGCATGATCTTCTTGTCACCGGCGCCACACCATGATCTCCATCATCGTGCCGCCATCGAGGTTGTCGTGCTATCTACGCTATTACTACTAAAGCTACAACCTAGCAATATAGTAAACGCATCTGCAAACACAAACGTTAGTTTAAAGCCAACCCTATGGCTCGTGCCGGTTGCCATAGCATCGACGTGCAAGTCGATATTAACTATTACAACATGATCATCTCATACATCCAATATATCACATCATGTCTTTGGCCATATCACATCACAAGCATACCCTGCAAAAACAAGTTAGACGTCCTCTAATTGGTTGTTCCATGTTTTACCTGGCTGCTATGGGTATCTAGTATTATCGCATCTTACTTACGAAAAAACCACAACGGAGATGTGCAAATTGCTATTTAACCTCTCTCCAAGGACTGCCTCGGTCAAATCCAATTCAACTAAAGTTGAAGAAACCGACACCCGCCAGTCATCTTTATGCAACGAGTGGCGTGTTGGTCGATGAAACCAGTCTCTCGTAAGCGTACGAGTAATGTCGGCCGGGCCACTTCAATCCAACAATACCGCCGAATCGAGAAAAGACTAAGGAGGGCAGCAAATCAAACATCAACACCCACAAAAACTTTTGTGTTCTACTCGACATTACATCTACGCATAAACCTAGCTCATGATGCCACTGTTGGGGAACGTTGCATGGGAAACAAAAAAAATCCTACGCACATGAAGACCTATCATGGTGATGTTCATCTAAGAGAGGGAGATCGGATCCACATACTCTTCTAGATCGCTAAGCGGGAAACGTTAAGAAACACGGTTGATGTAGTGGTACAACTTCGTGATTCAAATCACCGTCGTCCCACGATCCGTCCCGATCTAGCACCGAACGGACGGCACCTCCGCGTTTAGCACACGTACACCTCGATGACGATCTCCGCCTTCCTGATCCAGCAAGAGAGACGGGGAAGTAGATGAGTGCTCCGGCAGCGTGACGGTGCACCGGTGATGGTGATGATCTATTCCTGCAGGGCTCCGCCCGAGCTCCGCAGAAATGCGATCTAGAGGAAGAACTACGAGGTATAGGTTTGAGTTGCACGTGGCAAAGTTGTATCTCAAAAGCCCTAAAACCACCAATATATATAGGAGGAGGGGAGGGGCTAGCCTTGGGGCTCAAGGGATCCCCAAGGGCGCCGGCCAAGAGGAGGAGGTGGACTCCCACCCCAATTCGGTTTGGGGAAGGAGGAGTCCACTCCTTCCTTCTCACCTCCCTCTTTCCTTTTTTTTCTTTCCCTTGGTTTTTTCTTCTTGTGGCGCCATAGCCCACTTGGGCTGGCCTGACCAGCCCACTAAGGTCTGGCGCGCCACCCTAGTACTATTGGGCTCACCCCCGGGTGGGTGGGCCCCTCCCGGTGAAAACCCGAAACCCATTCGTCACTCCCGGTACACTGTCGGTAATGCCCGAAATCTTTCTGGTGACCAAATGAAACCATCCTATATATCAATCTTCGTTTCTAGACCATTCCGGAAACCCTCGTGACGTCCGTGATCTCATCCGGGACTCTGAACAACCTTTGGTCACCAACACATATAACTCAACTATACTAAAACATCACTGAACCTTAAGTGTGCAGACCCCGCGGGTTCGAGAACTATGCAGAAATGACCCGAGACACTCCTCGGTCAATATCCAATAGCGGGACCTGGATGTCCATATTGGATCCTACATATTCTACGAAGATCTTATCGGTTGAACCTCTGTGCCAAGGATTCATATAATCCTGTATAACATTCCCTTTGTCCTTCGGTATGTTACTTGCCCGAGATTTGATCGTCGGTATCTCCATACCTATTTCAATCTCGTTACCGGCAAGTCTCTTTACTCGTTCCGTAATACCAGATCCCGTGACTTACACTTGAGTCACATTGCTTGCAAGGCTTATATGTGATGTTGTATTACCGAGTGGGCCCCGAGATACCTCTCCGTCACACGGAGTGACAAATCCCAGTCTTAATCCATGCTAACTCAATGAACACCTTCGGAGATACCTATAGAGCACCTTTATAGTCACCCAGTAACGTTGTGACATTTTATACACACAAGGTATTCCTCCGGTGTCAGTGAGTTACATGATCTCATGGTCATAGGAATGAATACTTGACACGCAGAAAACAATAGCAACAAAATGACACGATCACATGCTACGTTTATAATTTGGGTCTTGTCCATCACATCATTCTCCTAATGATGTGATCCAGTTATCAAGTAACAACACTTGCATATGGTCAGAAAACCTTAACCATCCTTGATCAACTGGCTAGCCAACTAGAGGCTTACTAGGGACATTGTTTTGTCTATATATTCACACATGTATCTATGGTTTCATTCAATACAATTATAGCATGGATAATAAACGATTATCTTGAAACAGCAAATATAATAATAACTATTTTATCATTGCCTCTAGGGCACATTTCCAACACTCGCTGACACACCCATTCTCCTCCATCTTACAACTGAAGAACTTGTCGGAGACTTCATATCTCTCGACCCGGGCATGAGCTTGGAAAACCATTTTTTGCCCTTGGAACATCTCATGTGCTCCATGTTGCTCAAAACGCCTTTGAAGCCCCGGTTCTAAACTGTAAAGCATGTCGCACTGAACTAGAGATTAGTCATCACTATGCGACTGCTAGGCGTTCATAACGTCCTAGGCTGCCGCGGGAACGGGAGGGTCACCTAGCGGTGCATCAATGACATATGTCTTCTTGGAAGCAACGAGGATGAGCTTCAAATTACGAGCCCAGTCCGCATAGTTGCTACCATCGTCTTTCAGCTTGGTTTTCTCTAGGAACGCGTTGAAGTTCAGTGGGACATGTGCGTTGGATATTGGATCTACAATATTTGTAAAGACATTTTTAGACTAAGTTCATGATAATCAAGTTCATCTAATCAGATTATATAATGAACTCCCACTTAGATAGACATCCCTCTCGTCATCCAAGTGATACATGATCCACATCGACTAGGCTGTGTCCGATCATCACGTGAGACGGACTAGTCATCAATGGTGAGCATCTGCATGCTGATCGTATCATCCATACGACTCATGTTCGACCTTACGGTCTCTCGTATTCCGAGGTCATGTCTGTACATGCTAGGCTTGTCAATTCAACCTAAGTGTTTTGCATGTGTAAATCTGGCTTACACCCGTTGTATGCGAACGTTAGAATCTATCACACCTAATCATCACGTGGTGCTTCGAGAAAACGATCCTTCACAATGGTGCACACTTAGGGGAATACTTATCTCGAAATTTAATGAGGGATCATCTTATCTTCGCTACCATCATTCTAAGCAATAATATGAAAACATGATAAACATCACATACAAATCATATAGTGACATGATATGGCCAATATCATCTTGCTCCTTTGATCTCCATCTTCGGGGCACGACATGATCATCATTGTCACCGGTATGACACCATGATCTCCATCATTGTGTCTCCGTGAAGTCGTCTTGCCAACTATTACTTCTACTACTATGGCTAACGGTTAGCAATAAAGTAAAGTAATCACATGGCGTTGCATCTCAAACAATAAATTAAGACAACTCCTATGGCTCCTGCCGGTTGTCATACTCATCGACATGCAAGTCGTGAATCCTGTTACAAGAACATGATCAATCTCATACATCACATATATAACATCACATCCTTTTGGCCATATCACATCACATAGCATACCCTGCAAAAACAAGTTAGACGTCCTCTAATTGTTGTTGCAAGTTTTACGTGGCTGATTTGGATTTCTAGCAAGAATGCTTCTTACCTACGTGATAGCCACAACGTTGATATGCCAAAGCTATTTACCCTTCATAAGGACCCTTTTCATCAAATCCAATTCGACTAAAGTGGGAGAGACAGCCACCCGCTAGCCACCTTATGCAACAAGTGCATGTTAGGTGGTCGAACCAGTCTCACTTAAGCGTACGTGTAAAGTCGGTCCGGGGCGCTTCATCCCACAATACCGCTGAAAAAAGATTGCACTAGTAACGGCAAGCAATTGACAAAATCATCGCCCACAACTTTTGTGTTCTACTCGTGCATAGAACCTGGCTCGGATGTCACTGTTGGGTAATGTACTAGTAATTCAAAAAAAATTCCTACGTCACACCAAGATCTATCTAGGAGATGCTAGCAACGAGCAAGGGGTAGAGCATCTTAATACCTTTGAAGATCACTAAGCGGAAGCGTTACTATGAACGTCGTTGATGGAGTCGTACTCGTAGCGATTCAGATCGTGGAAGATTCCGATATAAGCGTCGAACAACGGCGCCTCCGCGTTCAACATACATGCAGCCCGGTGACGTCTCCTTCACCTTGATCCAGCAAGGATAGAGGAGAAGTTGAGGGAGAGATCCAGCAGCATGACAGTGTGGTGACCGTGGAGCTGCATGGTACTCCGTCAGGGCTTCACCAAGCGCTACGGAGGAGAAGGAGGAGGAAGAGCAGGGCTGTACCGAGGGAGGAAAAAAACTTGTGTGTTTGCAGCCCCAAACCCTTGGGTATATATAGGAGGAAGAGGAGGAGGAGGGCCGTCCACCCTAGGGTTTCGCCTAGGTGGTGCGGCGGATAAGGAGGGGGCGGTGGCCAGGGTTGAGGTGGCTTGCCTCCCAAGTTGGGAGGTGGGCCACCATCGCCCTAGGGTTCCCAGCCCTAGGCGCCCTTGGGCCTTGGTTCGGCCAAGCCAGCCCACCTAGGTGGCTAGATCCCACCTTATTTCGGCCCTTCTGGCCTTCCGGGGCTGGGGGGCCCTCCCGATGAGCCTCTGACACCCTTTCGGTGGTCCTGGTACAATACCGATATACCCTGGAACCTTTCCGGTGACTAAAACTCCACTTCCTAAATATAAGACACCTCTGGACCATTAGAGAGCTCCTCGTGACGTCCGGGATCTCATCCGAGACTCCGAACAATTTTCGGTAACCATGCACTATTCCCATTACAACTCTAGCATCATCGAACCTTAAGTGTGTAGACCCTACGGGTTCGAGAACCATGCAGACATGGCCGAGACACCTCTCCAGTCAATAACCAACAGCGGGATCTGGAAACCCACGTTGGCTCCCACATGTTCCGCGATGATCTCATCGGATGAACCACGATATCGGGGATTCAGTCAATCCCGTATGCAATTCCATTTGTCTACCGGTATGACACTTTCCCGAGATTCGATCGGCAGTATCCCTATACCTTGTTCAATCTCGTTAACGGCAAGTCTCTTTACTCGTTCCATAACACATCATCCCATGGCTAACTCCTTAGTTACATTGAGCTCATTACGATGATGCACTACCGAGTGGGCCCAGAGATACCTCTCCGTCACACGGAGCGACAAATCCCAGTCTCGGTTCATACCAAACCAACAGACACTTTCGAAGATACCTGTAGTGCACCTTTATAGTCACCGAGTTACGTTGTGACGTTTGATACACACAAAGTACTCATGGTCTAAGGAAATGATACTTGACATTATAAAAGCTTTAGCAGACGAACTACACAATCTTGTGCTATGCTTAGGATTGGGTCTTGTCCATCACATCATTCTCCTAATGATGTGATCCAGTTATCAATGACATCCAATGTCCATGATCAGGAAACCATGACCATCTATTGATCAACGAGCTAGTTAACTAGAGGCTCACTAGGGACATGTTGTGGTCTATGTATTCACACATGTATTACGGTTTCCGGTTAATACAATTATAGCATGAATAATAGACAATCATCACGAACAAGTAAATATAATAATAACCACTTTATTATTGCCTCTAGGGTATATTTCCAACATGATCAACCGGTGTGTCCTCCTTAGTGAGGTCAACATGTCCACATGTAGGCATGGAGGTTTTCATACCTTTCCATTCTTGCATGTTGAACTTCTTGATCAAGTCCTTGTTATACTTGGTTCGAGAGATAAACGTACCTTTGCTCGTTTTCTTGATTTCCAAACCAAGCCAAAATTTCATCTCACACATCATGGGCGTCTCATATTTCTCGGATATCAACCTTCCAAATTTCTCACTAAAATGTGGGTAAGTGGATCCAAAGATAATATCATCCACATAGATTTGGCACACATGTAATTCAATATTAACTCTTTTAGTGAGCAAGGTTGCGGCAATTTTAACAACCTCAAAACCCTTTTCGATAAGAGACTTTGTAAGGCATTTGTACCAAGCTCGAGGGGCTTGTTTAATACCATATAGAACTTTACGAAGATTATAAACATGATTAGGTTTCTTAGGATTCACAAATTCGGGAGGTTGTTTAACATAAACTTCCTCCTGAATTTCACCATTTAGGAAAGCAATTTTGATATCCATTTGGTAAAAAGTAATGTCATGGTGATTGGCATAAGCGAGAAGTATACATATGGCCTCAAGTATAGCAACGGGGGCATAAGTCTCACCGTAGTCCATACCTTCGACTTGAGTGTAACCTTGAGCTATGAGTCATGCCTTTTTGTGTACCACTTGGCCATCTTCATCTTGCTTGTTCCAAAACACCCATTTTGTACCAATGGTGTTGTGCTCGTCCTTGGGCATCTCCACTAGTGTCCACACTTCATTCCTCTTGAAGTAGTGTAGCTCGTCATGCATGGCATTTAACCAATCCGGGTCTTCAGGTGCTTCTTCCCTTCATAGGCTCAAAACTAGAGATAAATTAGTAATCCTCACAAAAGTTAGCTAAACGAGTTTTAGAGTGAGTGACTCTCCCGGTTTGTATGTCACCGAGAATTTATTCTACGGGGTGATTCTTGTTCACTATTGCTTGAACTCATGGTAGCTTTTGCTTGTTGGATGGTGGATCTTCCTCACTCTCATTATCTTATTCTTCGTTGTTGTTGAAGGTGTCATCTCCTTGAGGTGGTGGTGAAGAAGGTTGAGGTGGATCATCACGATGTAATTATTTGCCCTCTTCATGTTGTCGTGTACCGCTTGTGGACACGTCCATGTCGTTTTGTGGTTCCCCTTGGTGCGAGGTAGGAGCTTCCGCTTGTGTTAATGAAGTACTTTGCTTCACCTCCTTGGGACGTGTCTTGCCGATGGACAAGTCTTGAATGGCTTCCAAAGCTTCCTTATCTCCGGCATCATTTGGCAATTGGTTGACTTGCGAACCATTAGACTCATCAAACTTAACATCTACCGTCTCTTCAAATTTTTGAGTGAAGTTGTTGTAGACACAGTAAGTGTGATAGTTTGATCTGTAACCAAGTAGGAAACATTCATGAGATTTAGGAGAAAATTTAGAATATTGATGCTTATCAAGAATGAAGCACATTGAGCTGAATACCCGAAAGTGTCCAACTTGGGGTTTGTTACCGGTGCGTAGCTCGTATGTCGTTTTACCGAGAAGCTTGTGTAGGTAGAGTCGGTTTGTTCCATGACAAGATGTTTCCACGGCTTCTGCCCAAAAGTGTGTTGGTGTCTTGTATTCCACTACACCACGACACCACAATGGCGACATGCATGAGTCAGCGTTTCTTATTAAGCATCACACTATCTGTCGGCATAGCACACTCAAAGATGAACTGTCGGCATACCAATGGGTGTCACAATATCTCTCGGCATAGCATACTATCACATGATCTGTCGGCATAGCATTGTATGTCGGTGTACAAATGTCTTCCGGTGTAGACCACACCAAGCTTTTCATAGTATGTGTCAGCAAATATTTATGTGTCATGAAAGACCTTTCCCGGAGGACTATAGGCGACGGCTCCTTCCTGTCGGCAAAGGTCTTTGCCGAAAATAAATGTGTCGCCTTAGGTGACCTATGTCGACACATTGTGTGACACTGCTTTGAGTGTCATGGTCTAGTGTTCGTCGAGCATCATTCTAGCCATCTCTATGCGTGTACGGTTCTTCCTCTCAACAACTCAATTTTATTGAGGTGTGTATGTAGCCTATAACTCATGTGATGCACCTTCTTCATCAAGAAAATGATCCACATTAGTGTTCTTGAACTCCGATAAATTGTCGCATTGAACTTTCTTGATCTTCACTTCAAATTGATTTTGGGCTTTCCGAGCGAAGTTCTTGAAGATCGTTTGAACCTGTGAGTTGTCATCAAGAAAGAATAACCACGTAAATCTGGGAAAATCATCTAGTATAACTAGACCAATAGAATTTCCACTCACGCTCTTGTAAGCATTGGGACCAAAGATATCCATGTGAAGCAGCTCGAGTCGCCTCCTAGTAGTCATGATGTTCTTTACGGGATGACTTCCACCCACTTGTTTCCTTGCTTGACAAGCACTAGAAAGTCTATCTTTGTCAAATATAACATCTTTGACACCAAGTATATGATCACCTTTGATAAGCTTGCCTAGATTACGCATACCTACATGTCCTAGCCTTCTATGCCATAGCCAACCTTAAGATGATTTTGCAATAAGGTAAGTACGAGGTTTGGCTCTTATAGGGAAATCAACAATGTATGTATCACCTCTACGGAAACCGGTAAAGACCATGTTATGATTATATCGTCGAAACACTTGTCAGTCTACTTTAATAAATAGCACATTGAAACCAAATTCGACTAGTCTAGATACGGAAAGAAGATTGTAGCCAAGGGATTCAACAAGCATGACATTTTAAATAGAACTATCATCAGATATGGCCACCTTACCAAGACCTAGTACCTTACCCTTGGAGTCAACTCCAAAAGTCACATACATCTGTGGTCCATGGTTTGATGTGATATCTTGAAACATGTCTCTATCTCCGGTCATGTGATTGGTGCATCAACTATCGAGAATCCACTCCTTTCCTCCGGCCATGTAGTCTTTGTAGTTTGCCATGAGACTTAGACTCTTCATAGTTGTAACAGCCCAAGTGCAATCCCTGTAACTTTTGCATGACGAACCTTGTATGACATGACAACCTTGCATTCACTTAATAAGATTTCTTGCTTCATGTATTTCACTTGCATCATATCATCATATCATCATGGCATCCATTTTATTTTGTTCTCCTTGTTGCTTGTGTGGTGTTGGAGTGGAATTGTTGTGGTGATGATTTGCTTGTAACAATTGTCATGTCTATGAGTGAACTATTCCCTAAAAACTCTTTGGAATACCTCTCTCTCTCTTTTACTCAAATGAAGCTATGTGGTGATTTTATACTTTTCCAACACCCTCTTTAAAAAATGTTTCCATGCTAGCAAATATTATTATTGCATTTTTAAATCTAAGTTCGGCCTTGTGCTCCTCCGTGCCTATTTTAAAAAAACACAATGGCTTGCGAGGTTTAATTAAGTGCCATTTAATTTTTGCTTCTAAAAATGTCCAATGTGTTTTATAGAACAAGGCATGTTTTTGTGAGCCCAAAATTATATTTACTTGAGCCTAAAACGCTTTCCTTTTTATCTAGTTATTCTTTATTGCTCAATATGTTTAAATAAATAGCATAGCTTCCTGTGGGTGAGAAGCAGCAGTGCAGCCCAGCAGTAGGAGCCACATCACAGCCCAGCGAGCGCACAACCCGAAACCAGCCTCGCTCACGCATGCACCTTTCCTGCATGGACGTAGTGGGTGATCGCACCTACCAGTGACAGAAGCGTTGATTTCCCCTTCCCCGCTCTCTCATAGTTAAAAGGCTCCACCGACGTTGCCGAGCCGCCGTGGCAGTCAACTAGCACCCTAGCCCCTCTATTTGAACCCTTCCTTGGCGTCTGGGCCTCCTAGGGTTCCTCTTCCCCCTCTTTGCCGCCTGCGGGTGAGCTTAGCCCCTGTAGATCCACCCCTCCTCCCTGTCGAGGGAGAGACCGGTGAGCCCGTAGTCGCCGGCGAGCCCTCGATGACCCCAGGGGGAGTAGAGCATCCAGGAGTGGCGCTCGTTTGTACTGCTTCCATGATGTCTCTGCTTCAACGAGGGACGTCAAGGCCAGACGCAATTCGCATTCTTCTTCCTTGGCAGAAGCTCGTCGCCTACTACCAATTCGCCGTATCCATCGTCCTCGAGCCTGATAACCTACACCGAGGCCCTCCTCGTGAGCATCCGCGCGTCCCCAACAATTTTCCCTCTCGTTTGCGCGTTGCGTTGCCGTCGTCAGTGAGGCCCGACCGCGTCTCCGACGAACCTTGTCGTCAGTGAGTGTTTCGTCGCCATCATTTGTGATCAGTAGCGCGTAGAGAGACCCCGTCAGCACGTTGTTCTGTTTTCGTCGTGTGGTAGCAGTTTGCCCCGTCGTGGCCAGCTAGTCAAGCTCGTCGTCTCTGCTTCTGTTTCTGGTTGCCGGCATCGATTCATTCAACGTTAGGTGCCAGGAGTGCGTGTGTGCATGCGTAAGGAAGTTGGAGAGAGTTTGGTGCCTTTTGCTGCATCTTTGGGTCACCAGAGTAGCAGCGTCGTGGTCATGTGTCCTCTATCTTCGTCGTCGGTGGTCGCTGCTTAGTGTCGTTGATGCATTAGTTTCCCTCCAAGCCTAAAGGGTGATGTAGCATAGCAACGACAAGTATTTCCCTCAGTTAAGAAACCAATGTATAAATCCAGTAGGAAGATCCACAAGACTATGTAAGCAGCACCTGCACGCAAATAGCAAATCCTCGCAACCCAACACATGGAGGGGTTGTCAATCCCTCGTGGTTAAAGTAAGTATAGATTGATAGGCGCAAATAAGAGTGATAGCAAACAGAATGCAGCAAGGTATTTTTTGGTTTTTGATAATTTAGATCTAAAAACAAAAGAGCAAATAAAGTAGAAACACAAATAGCAAAGCAGAGATTGCAAATAGATGATGTAAAGTAGACCCGGGGGATGTAGGTTTCACTAGTGGCTTCTCTCGAGAAATAGCAAACTGTGGGTAGACAAATTACTATTGGGCAATTGATTGAAGAGCAAATAATTATGATAATATTCAAGACAATGATAATGTATATAGGTATCATGTCCAAGGCAAGTAGACCGACTTCTGCGTGCATCTACTTCTATTACTCCACACATCAACCTCTATCCACCACGCATCTAATGTATTGAGTTCATGGAGAAATGGAGTAATGCCTTAAGAGCGATGATATGATGTAGACAAGATCTATCATGTAGGAATATACCCCATTGTTTTATCCTTGATAGCAATGATACATGCATGTCATGTCTCTTTGTGTCACTCAGATTGAGCACTGCAAGATCAAACCCATCACAAGGCACCTCTTCCCATTGCAAGATAAAAGATCAAGTTGGCTAGAAAAAACAAAATATCAGATAAGAAACACGAGGCTAAAATAATCAAGCATGAATATGTATTCATGGATCTTATCATAAACTCACAATTCATCGAATCCCAACAAACACACCACAATAGAAATAGTTACATCATTTGGATCTCCAAGAGACCATTGTATTGAGAAACAAAATGATGGATAAATTCATCTAGCTACTACCTACGTACCCATAGGTCTGATATGAACTACTCATGAATCATCAGAGGAGCACCAATGAGGATGGTGAACCCCTCTGTGATGGTGTTCTCTCCGAAACGGGCTCTAGATTGGTTTTCGTGGCTCTGGAACTTGTGGCGGCTGAAACGATTTTTCATCAACTCCTCTAGGATGTTATGAATATTCGGGTATTTATAGAACTCAGAGGCAGTGGAAGAGGTGCCCGAGAGCCCCACTAGACACCAGGCCACGCCAGGGGTCTCTAGTGTGCCCTGATGTCTAGTGGGCCCCGTGGGCCTCGTTCGCTGCTCATTCTTGGATACCAAGTTTACTTCTCGTCCAAAAAATCTCCATAAAATTTTGTGGCAATTGGACCTCATCTGATATGGATTTTCTGTGAAGGAAAAAGCAACAACTCGCACTAGGCACTATGTCCATTGGTTAGTCCCCAAAAATGATATAAAGTTGCTATAAAACGATTATAAAACATCCAAGAATGATAATATAACAGCATGGAACAAAAAAATTATAGATACATTGGAGACGTATCAGCATCCCCAAGCTTAATTCATGCTCATCCTTGAGTAGGTAAATGATAAAAATAATTTTTTTATGTTCACGTATGGACTTATAGATGATGCAAAGTAATAGTCTATAATTTAATTCCTGCCTCACATGTTCATCGCATTCCTTTTTCTTTCAGCATGGACATATGGACTTATAGATGGTGCAAAGCAATAGTCTATAATTTGACATCAAATTCTCAATATTCAAGCATATCGACAAGCAACCAAGTCTTTCAAAATATCAACGCTAAAGAACTTTATCCCTAGCCCATCATGCTCTATCATTGTTCCATTCATGCAACAACTCAAACATTAACTACATCCAATGCTCAAGTATGATAATGGTGTTCCTTAGTTGGTGCTTTATAAGAGAAGACGGAGACTCAAATTCAAATAAAAAATTGCAAAAGGTAAATAGATAGGCCCTTCGCAGAGGGAAGCGGAGATTTGTAGAGGTGCCAGAGCTCAAAGTGAAAAACTTAGAGATGATTTTTTTAGAGTGGAATGCTTTTCCTGTTAATGAGAATGACTAAGATTTTGCAATATAGTCCATGCTAAACAAATTATAGGCGGTTACCAAATTGAAAATAAAGTGTATTCCTTTTTCCACCATTCTTTCACATTCCACGGCTAGACGTATCCACGGGTACCGTCCATACCAACACTTCCCAAGGAATTTATTATTTGACAACATAAAATATATTTTTTCTTTTGGGGACTCAGAATCCATATTACCGCCATGATCTCGTGCAATGATTAGTGAATAAGCACTCATCTTGAGAATAACCTATTTATCATGGAAGATACGAGCCACCCCTCACCCCCTCATGAGCGATACGGGCACACAAAACAGGAATTTATTTTGAACACTAGAGTTGGCACTTGCAAATTTGCATGGAACAACGTTGAAATACCGCATATAGGTACGTATGGTGGACTCATTTGGCACAACTTTGGGTTTAGAATTTGGATCCACCAGCAGTATTCCCGCTTAGTACAAGTGAAGGCTAGCAAATAGGTTGAGAAGCTCCCAACCAAGGAACAAAAATCATCATAAGTGAACATTAAACATAACTAACAACGAATAATGCAACACAAGTAAGATGTAATCTCATAGCATGATTATTTACTTTCTGTGCATGCATAGGGAATCACAAACCTTAATACCAATATTCTTACTAGAGCATAATTACTCATCAACATAACTCACATATTACTATCTTCATATCGCAAAACTATTGCAAGGAATCAAGCTAAATGTCGAATGATCTTCATAAGAGTTTTTATTATATCTTTCCTCGACATTCATCACTTTGGGACTAATTTTAATTTAAAGAAAATTGCCAATGCAAATAACAAGCTATGGGCCTGGACAGAGGTCAGAGGAACTATTTGGAAGACCATGTTTCGTTGGTCCTGTTCTCAAACAACTGGCAGTGTGAGGACTTACAAGGAGGGAACGAATCATGTGGGTAAAGTACACAACACTCTGGAGAGTTTACAACTTAATCGATTAGCCGTGTCTCCGATTATGAACAATTTGAGCCTCTGGACTTGGATCTATCTCTGAACTATCAACACCGGACTGATAATTAATTGTGGGCAACTTATGATGATTTTGGGCTATGAGGCAACGGTTGGTGGAACCATAACATATTAGATAACTCCATGGTGAAAATTCGTGAATGTTCCTTTGTTGTAGGAAAAATAAAATAAAACTAGCTTTTATGCAAAAACTCAGACACAAACCCGCAAAGCCTTATTACATATAGAATAGTCTTACCATCTGTTTTCTCTTATTGTGATCTTGACGGTACATTCAATGTACTGACCTACACGGCTGCAACGTCTTATGTTGCAGATATTTCTATGACGAGTAAGAGTACGATTTAGGCTTATAGTCTAGACTCAACCTGCCATTGGTGTTGAGGGGATTCCACTCCCGTTTGACTATTTCCGTTGAGATTCATGAGGTATTTATCAGTTTTACGCTATTTACACGTGATTGCACTTTGATATAAACATTGATGTATTCTGTGTGCCAGCATACTGATCCAAGGATGGCATAGATGCACAAAGGCTTGACTCGTTTTGAGTTGGGTCGCTACACCTTACAAACATCTTGGTTCAACTCCACAACATGAAGTACGAGGCTCCCAAGCGACACCTAACCAATCTAGGAGGCACCACCCTCCAAAAGGTAATAGATGCAGTAGAATGATGAACTCCTTGCTCTTGTGCTTCTAAAGATAGTCTCCTCAACACTCAATCACTCTCTCTTAGATTTGGCAGGGGTAGGAGAGATTGATATTGTGGAAAGAAACTTAGGGAGGCTAGAAATCAAGGTTGAAATGGTTGGAATGGAATCTCTTGATCTCAACACATGAATAGGTGTCTCTCTCAGAAAAATGGATCTGGCAAGTGTAAGTTTGTTTTGAGTGCCTCCTCTACAAATCAGATGTAGGTGGAGGGTTATATATAGGCATCCCCCGAAATCCAACCGCTACAACATTATTACCCAACTCGGTGACACCGAAATGAATCTCGGTGGTACCGAGTTGCACTAAATGTGGCAACTTTTGAATTCTCGGTGAGACTGATATAGGAAACTCGATGGTATCAATATGATGACCTAGACCAGTCTCCAAATCTCACTGAGACCGATTTCAAACTCGGAAATTCTGATTATAGAAATCTTCTCAACAGAAAGTTGGTCACTAAATCTCGATGGCACTGATGTGAAAGTTGGTGGTATCGAGATGGTAGGATTTGGCATATGATCTGTCAAGTGTAAAATCGGTAGGACCAAATGAAAATAGTTGGTGGCACTGATTTTGCTGGTTTGGCTTTGGATAGAGATATTTTGTGGGAGAATGGCTGATTATTTTTGGTAGCTACCTTTAAGCACTTAAGAAACAGATTCATCATAATACCTCACCCCTTTCAATAGTATTGACTTTCCTATGGACTCAAAGCAATTTCTCACAAATGTAAAATGAAGAGTCTTATTGCTTGAAGCTTGAGCCAATCCTATTCCATTCTTACATCAAGGGGCTTCTCCTCACAATCCTATATGCCAATGCTCTGTGTGGACTATACCTGAAATATACTAGGTAAAAATGTTAGTCCAAGAGACAACGTATGTTGTCGTGAATTATCGAAACCACCAAGGGAGCGTATGTGCTTTCACCCCCTCAATGGAACCGACATCCTCGTTGGCCCACATGAATGTTCCATTTCGGCGCATGTCTATGTGTCCAGCCCAACACATGTGCCATGCTATGTGACATGATGGGTCACAAATGTCATGCACAACATGACCGCGCACCTGACCCACAAACATCCGTTTAACACAAGGGTCAGGTCTAATACCAACTTGTAACACCCCTGATACACCCGCCGGTTACTTGTCGTTACCCTTGGCGGGATCTAGACTAGCCCCACGGACCAGCACTAGTCTTTCGTGTGTTCTTTTTCATCACTTGTGTGCACCTCGGACCAACTTTCTAGCAAGTCATTGATGACCCACAAATATAGGGAATCGATCGTAGTCCTTCCGATAAGTAAGAGTATTGAACCCAATGAGGAGTAGAAGGAAATGATAAGCAGTTTTTAGCAAGGTATTCCTTGCAAGTGTTGTAGGTAACAATGATAGATAGTTTTGTAGCAAGATAGTTTGTATCAAGTAACAAGTAATAAAGGTAGCAAGTGTGCAGCAAGGTGGACCAATCCTTTTTATAGCAAAAGACAAACCTGAAAGTTCCCTTATATAAAGTAAAGCGCTCTCGAGGACACATGGGAATTGTCGTCTAGTCATGTTAACCATGTTGAGTTGATTCACATTCGTTACTTTGATAATTTGATATGTGGGTGGACCGGCGCTTTGGTGTTGTTCTTACTTGAACGAGCAACCCACTTATTATTACCCCCTCTCGCAAGCATTCACAACTATGAAGGAAGAATTAAGATAAATCTAACTATAGCATGAAACATGTGGATCCAAATTGGCCCCTTACGGAATAATGCATAAACTAGGGTTTAAGCTTCTATCACTCTAGCAATCCATCATATAATTATTAATCCATAATGCCTTCCCTTAGGCCCAAGTATGGTGAAGTGTCATGTAGTCAACGTTCACATGACACCAATAAAGTAAGCAACAACATACATATCGTCGAAATATCGAAAGAATACCAACTTCACATGATTACACATAACATGACTTCTCCAATGTCCTCTATAACAAAAATAACTACTCACAAATCATAATCATGTTCAATATTAGAGGTCTAATGAACATGATAAAGGGTGTGAACATATTATCTTCCACCATGTAAACAAACAATCATCAACTACAAGATGTGGTCAACACTACTAGCAACCCACATGTACCAATTTGAGGTTTTGAGACAACGATTGGATACAAGAGATGAACTAGGGTTTGAGATTAGATGGTGATGGTGAATATGTTGATGAATATTGGTCCTCCCACGAAGGATGAAGCGTTTGTGATGATGATGGCTTCGATTTCCCCCTCTCGGAGGGAAGTTTCTCCGGCGGAATCGCTCTCTCAGACAACAAAAGGGCTCCTACCTAGGTTTCCGTCTCAACATAGTGGTTCTTTCTCCCAAAAGTATCCTTCTTGTTTTTTCTAGGTCAAAACCCTTCATATAGCAGAAGAGGTGCATCGAAGGCCATATGTGGGCATCCCAATGCATCAGGGTGCTCCTTGTTGCCTTGGGAGCAACAGGTGGAGCCCCTCTGGTGGTTCTTCTCTCGAGTAATTCTTATATATTCCGTAAAAAATATCCTTGAAGTTTCAGGCCATTTTGAGTCCAAAAAAATTCCACCTTTTTTCCATGGGCTTGAGGTCCAGAATTCCAGTTTCCGGCAATTTCCCTCTTTGTATAGATCTTTCAAATTAAGAGAGAAAATGCATTAGAATTGTATCATAAAGTGGAATAATGGCCCGAAAAATATAGATATCAATAGGAAATCATCATACAAAATGGACGTATTAGTCACCCATCCTGAAACTACACCATGTTAAGCACACTTAACTTTACAGTTCTTTCTCAATGGGCTCCTAGAAAAGAAGGAATTCCTTGTTAATATGAGTAGTCCATTATCCTTATTAAGTCAGGATCTATCAGACTCAAACCAAACCAAACAAAAAATTTGAGTCATCGAGAAAACCACGCATCTGATCTTTTTGAAATGGGAGGGGGGGTCACACAACTCCAACATGATATTCATGGAACCAATATCCTGAGATAAACTTTAGCACCTTATATTAGTTCCACTAACCACACTATCATGACACCAAAAAATAATTAAGTGTCACTTGCACACTTGTGCTCTCTTATTCATGCCCACCTTGTAACACTCCTAGACCGATATCGCCTGTCATCGTCGTAAATGTTGTTGGCTAGCAACCATCTACAACCTCGCCAATCTTTTCCTGCAACTCTTCTGCTTCCTCGGTGGTGCCTTCAAGGATAAGGGTGAGACCTTTGATATTTTCAGCCATATGGGTGGTGCGTGGGTCAAAATTTTCGACTTCATCCGGCTTCTTCTGGATCATTTCAAACATCGGGTCTAGGAGAACCAGCTACTTCTGTGCATGGATCTCATGTGACACCAAACCATGGAGGTCATCTCCCCACGGAATTCGCGAAGTACTCTGATGTATACAATGCAACTTTATTCTTGTAGACTTTGTTGGGGCTCCAAGCGCAGATTTTTGTAGGATAGCATCAAATTTCCCTCAAGTGGATGACCTAAGGTTTAACAATCTATGGGAGATGTAGGACGAAGATGGTCTCTCTCAAACAACCGTGCAATCAAATACAAGAAATCTCTTGTGTCCCCAACACACCCAATACAATGGAAAATTGTATTGGTGCACTACCTAGGCGAAGAGATGGTGGTACAAGTGTAGTATGGATAGTAGATATAGGTTTTTGTAATCTGAAAATATAAAAATAGCAAGGTGGCATATAGTAAACATCGAGCAAAATGTTATATAAATGCTTGGAAGTAAGGTCTAGGGTTCATACTTTCACTAGTGCAATCTCTCAACAATGCTAACATAGTAGAATCATATGGTCATCCCTTAACATGCAACAGAGAATCACTCCAAAGTTCATAAGTAGCGGAGAACATAAGATGAAATTGGTGTGGGTAGTAGAACCACCTCAAAGTTATTCTTTCCAATCAATCTTTTGAGCTATTCCTATAAGTGTCACAAACAGCCCTAGAGTTCATACTAGAATAGCACCTATGATACATATCAATCAAACCTAATGTCACCTAAATACTTTAATGTCACCTAAAGTATCTGTGGGTTAATTATACGACATGCATCAAACAATTTTAGATTCATCATATTCAATCCAACACAAATAACTTCAAAGAGTACCCCCAAGATTTCTATCGAAGAATATAATATTAAAACATCCAATCAACCCTATGCATAGATCCCCAAGGTCACCAGAATCCGGAAGTTGATGACATGACATATATCGAGTGAATCAATAGAATACCCCATTATCACCACGGGTATCCACATGCAAGACATACATCAAGTGTTCTCAAATCCAATATTCAATCCAACATAAAGAGATATCAAAGGGAAAGATTCAAGTCATCAGAACAAGCAAGGGACAAACATATGATCCAACTATATTAACAAAGCCTGTGATACATCACGATCGGGACATCTCAAAAACATGAGAGAGAGAGAGATTGAACACATAGCTACTCCATCCTCGTCCTGGCCTCTATTGGGATGATGAGGATGGCCACCGGAGATGATTTCCCCCCTTTGGCGGGGTACTAGAGAGGCCCCAGATGGGTTTTTCGTCGATACATATAGTGCGGCGATGGAGCGGAAGTTTGCTATTTATTTCTGAGGGTATCTATATATATAAGATTTTTTGGCGTTGGAATCGCGCTAAATGGAGCAACATGGGCCCCACAAGCCATCAGGGCCCAGGGGTGGGCCTGCCCCGTTGGCTTGTGGCCCACAGGTGACTCTCCTCTGGTGGTTCTTTGCTCCAGTATTGCTCATATGTTTTAGAAAAAACATCAAAAAGTTTTGGGCTATTCCGAGAACTTTCATTTTCTGCACAAAAAACAACACCATGGTAAATTTGCTCAAAAGAGCGTCAGTCCCGGTTAGTTCTGATTAAATCATATAAAGTGCATCAAAACCATATAAAAATATTGTAAACATAGGTGAATATGGCATGAATACTTCATATATTATCGATAAGTTGGAGATGTATCCGCATCCGCAAGCTTAATTCCTACTCGTCCTTGAGTAGGTAAATGGCAAAAGAAATAGTTTATGAAGTGTGAATGCTAGCATAGTATATAACTTTAATCAAGATAATTCGAATCACTTTTTCTAGCATCATAAGAAGCATTTTTTTATAAAAATCATCATGGTTGAGTAGCAATCAATTCACATGTCATGGTTCAAACAATGCATTATCTTTAAACTTAACAACCCATGTTCTTAGTTACCAAACAACTTCAATGCATCATCAAGTCTAAGTAAGAGATTCACATACTCAATTAACATATAGTATTCTATTATTCCTAATACTCAAGCATATTTTTGGAACAAAAACATCCATCATACACAGAGAAAGATAAGGGCTTAAATTCCACCTCCCAACATACTTATCATAAAGATAATTGTCAACAATAATGAATCATGATCAAATATATTTGACTCGATATATATGTTTGGGTCTTTCCCCACAAGATGGTGCTTGCAAACTAATATATTGAGGTTGGAATAAGAAGTTGGCTCAACATGAAAAATAAGTAACATGAAAGTAAATAGTTTGTCCCTTCGCAAAGGGAAATAAGGATTTGTAGAGGTGCCAGAGATCATTGTTTTAAAACAGAGATGAATATGTAATTTTGGGTGGTGTGCCTTTCATGTCAACATCACAACAGAGTTTTCAATATCTTCCAAGCTAATCTCATTATTGGTGGTTCCCAAACAGAATTGAAATTTTACTCCCCCTCCAACATTCAAACACATTCCATGGCTAGCCGTATCCACGGATACCATCCAAACAATCAACTTTCTAGGGGGAGTACTTGTTTATTTATTTTTGTATTATGTAGGACTGTGCATCCTTTTTACCAACCTCTATCGAGCAATCACAAGATAATAAACACTCATCTTGAGAATAACTCGCTTATCATGGAAGATAATGACCGCACGTCGATCCATGAGCGGTACAAGCACACAAAACATATGTTTATTTCAATGCTTAGAGGTGGCACATGCAAATTTACTTGGAATGGAAGTGAAATACCATATATAGGTAGGTATGATCACTACTGGAATTAGAGATTTTGCCGTCTGCCTATTCTTTGCCGTCAGCTAGCTGACGGCAAAGACACTCTTTGCCATCAGCTTCAGCAAAACTGACGGCAAAGAACTCGCTGATGGAAAGAAGGTCTTTGCCAGCAGTCAGCTCTTTGCCGTACGCGGCAGACGGCAAAGAAGGCGCCAGCAGACGGCAAAGAAACTCATCTGGCCGGGGGAACCTTAGGTCAACCTACTCCCTTCTTTGCCGTCTGCTGGCGCCTTCTTTGCCGTCTGCCAACAGACGGCAAAGAGTATAGACCCCTTTGCCGTGTGCCAGCAGACGGCAAAGATCTTGAATCTAGTAACGGCTGTCCCGCCCCCACCACGGCCCTCTCTCTCTCAAACAGCCCCTCCCTCTCTCTCTTCTCCCCCGACGCCCAACGCCGCCAGCACTGTCGCCCGGCCACCCCCGGCACCGCCCCGGTGCCCCTAGTGCCGCCCCGAAGCCCCACAACCCCCCCCCCCCGGCGCCCCCTGGTGCCGCCCCTCAAGCCCCACCGTCGGCGCCCCGTGGTGCCCCTGGTGCGCCCCCGCTGCCCCACCCCCGGCGCCCCTGGTGCCGCCGCCGCAGCCCCACCGCCGGTGCCGCCGGCCCAGCCACTGCCCCGCAGGCCTCGGCGCCGCCCCCGCAGCCCCACTGCCGGTAAGCCCATCCACCCCCGCCCCCTTGATTTTTTATTTTTTTGGTATTTAGTTCTTTGGAATTAGATTATAACTACCGGCATGATTTTTTATTGTTGTTGTAGTAGTTGTTCTTGTTATTGTAGTTGTTGTTGTTATTGTAGTTGTTGTGGCATATATAGTTTAGTTGGTAGGTTAGTTAATTAGTAGTTTTAGTGGTAGTTTAGTTAGTTGGTAGATTTAGTTAGTTAATTAGTAGATTTAGTTGGTAGTTTAGTGGTAGATTTTGTTTTGTTATTTAGTGGTAGCTAGATTATTTTTTAGTTACTTAGTGGTAGATTCTGTTTTTATTATTTTTTTGCTGTTTAGTGCTATCTAGGTTTAGCGATAGGTTTAGTTAGCTTGGTTAGTTAGGTTAGTTAGTTAGTTAGATTACTAGAAAGAATATGAAGAAGAAGAGGAGGAGGAGGAGAAGAGGAGAAGAGGAGTAGGAGGAGGAGAAGAAGAAGAAGAAGAATAGGAGGAGGAGAAGAAGAGGAGAAGGAGGAGGAGAAGAGGAGAAGAAGAATAGGAAGAAGAAGAAGAGGAGGAGGAGGAGAAGAGGAGAAGAGGAGGAGGAGGAGAAGAGGAGAAGAGGAGGAGGAGGAGGAGAAGAAGAAGAAGAAGAATAGGAAGAAGAAGAAGAAGAAGAATAGGAGGAGGAGAAGACAAAAAGAAGATCACATGTTTGGTATTTAGTTTTTTGGAATTAATTAGTCCATTTAGCTCCAAAATTCCATAATAAGCTCAAAATGGCATAAGAACCTTGGTTAGCTCATTAATATTATATACTTAGCTTGTTTTCCTCTAAAATGGGATAATTAGCCCATTTAGCTCAAAAAAGACATAATTAGGTAATTTAGCTCCAACAAGAGGAGAGGAGGAGAAGAAATAGGAAAAATGAAAAGAAAGAAGAAGAAGAAGAAGAAGAAGAAGAAGAAGAGAAGGAGGAGGAGGAGGAGGAGGAGAAGGCCAAGGACCTTCTATCCTTCTCCTCCTCCTCCTCCTCCTCCTTGATTTCTTCTTCTTCTCCTCCTCCTCCTCTTTTTTCTCCTCTTTCATATTATCCTTCCTTTAATTAACCCAACAATGACATAATTAGCCCATTTAGCTCCAAAATACCATAATAAGCTCAAAATGGCACAAGAACCTTGGTTAGCTCATGAATATTATATACTTAGCTTGTTTTCCTCTAAAATGACATAATTGGAACATTTAGCTCAAAAAAGACATAATTAGGTAATTTAGCTCCAACAAGAGGAGAAGAGGAGAAGAAATAGGCAAAATGAAAAGATAGAAGAAGAAGAAGAAGAGAAGAAGAAGAAGAGAAGAAGGAGAAGGAGGAGGAGGAGGACGATGAGAAGGCCCAGGACCTTCTAGTCCTTCTCGTCCTCCTCCTTCTCCTCCTCCTCCTCCTCCTCTTTCTTCTCATCTTTCATATTATCCTTGCAATTGCTTTAATTTCCCCAACAATGACATTACTAGTCCATTTAGCTCCAAAATACCATAATAAGCTCAAAATGGCATAAGAACCTTGGTTAGCTCATTAATATTATATACTTAGCTTATTTTCCTCTAAAATGGGATAATTAGCCCTTTTAGCTCAAAAAAGACATAATTAGGTAATTTAGCTCCAACAAGAGGAGAAGAGGAGAAGAAATAGGCAAAATGAAAAGAAAGAAGAAGAAGAAGAAGAAGAAGAGAAGAACGAGAAGGAGGAGGAGGAGGAGGAGGAGGAGAAGGCCAAGGACCTTCTATCCTTCTCCTCCTCCTCCTTCTCCTCCTCCTCCTCCTTCTTGATTTCTTCTTCTTCTCCTCCTCCTCCTCCTCTTTCTTCTCCTCTTTCATATTATCCTTGCTTTAATTAACCCAACAATGACATAATTTGCCCATTTAGCTCCAAAATATCATAATAAGCTCAAATTGGCACAAGAACCTTGGTTAGCTCATGAATATTATATACTTAGCTTGTTTTCCTCTAAAATGACATAATTGGAATATTTGTGTTGATCAAAGGATTTACATGTGATAGTTGTCTCGTCGCTGTGAGGTCTGTTGTGCGAAGACCTGCCCGTGCGTTGTACGAGCTCCGCCCCTGCATTCGTGGGTCAGTACAAATTTCATCTCCTCCCCGCCCCCCTTCATTTACTGTGGCTCGGTTTCCGGATGAAACTTTCTAGATTTAGGTAATTCAATTAATTTATCAGTATGCGTGACCAGTATGCGACTCCCGTTCGAAAGGGCGACATCTATAAATATGCATGTCTTTGCATATTTATAACCGCCATCCTTTCGAATTGTCCAACATTATCCATGGACAGCCCGAGTATGTGTAGATTGGGTTCGTTTTCCCGTATGTTGTGCTCTGGATCCGATGCGGAATTTCGTCAGTGCCTCCCTGTTGTTCTACGGATGAACATCCTCTCTGTTTATTGCGGAGACGTGTATCAGGAGAACAGCGAGGAGGTGCTGCCGAAATTTTGCGTTGGATCCGGAGCAGAGCATGGGAAAACGAACCCAATCTACACATACTCGGGTGGGATTAGGACCTATCTTTACCTATTAGCGTGTAGGTTGCCTGGACGTAATAAAAATGGCGAACATGATTAACCGATGAATATAAATGCTAAATTATATATAAATATATTTCTTCTGTCTTTAGTAGCTACGCAAGATGAGTGATCGTGCGTGGATGTATACCGGTCACCCTAGTCAGAAAGAGATGACGAAAGAATGGTTTTTAAAAACAAAGGAATTTGTGAAAGCCGCATTCGCAAATGGCGAGGAAAGAAACTATTGCCCCTGTCCTGGATGCGACAACTATAAAAAGACGACAGAGGCTGTAATGATTAAACACCTGCAGAGGAGGGGTTTTAAGCCTAATTATACGGTGTGGACATGTCATGGTGATTCTATACAACGCACAGGAGCTGAGGTGGTCCGTCGTCACACGGACGAGCATGGTACTGGGATCAAAGACATGGTGCAAGACTTTGATGATGCTCGGGATTCAGAAGATGAGATGGAGGAATCTACAAATGCCTTTTATGAAATGTTGGAGTCTTCAAAATGTCCTCTCCATGAGCACACTGAGCTCTGTCAGCTGGATGCAATTGCACAAGTAATGGCTCTGAAGGCTCAGTTCAACTTGGGAAGAGAATGCTACGACGCGATGATGACACTATTTGGATGTTTCCTACCCAAAGGCCATGTCATGCCTGCAAACCTGTACCAGTCGGACAAAATACTTCGTGTACTTAAGATGCCCTATGAGAAGATAGATGCATGTGAGAAAGGATGTGTCTTATTTAGGAAGGAGTATGCACACTTGGACTATTGTCCCAATTGCGAGTCTTGCAGGTATCTTCTGGTAGACAACGGTATGGATGAGAAGAGGCAGACCAAAATCGTAGTTAGTGTTCTTCGGTATATGCCAATCGTACCAAGACTTCAACGTCTTTTCATGGTCGAAGAGACAGCCAGACAGATGACATGGCACAAATTGGGCAAAAGAACCGAACTAGATGCGGGTGGGAATAAGATGATGGTACACACATCGGATGGGGAAGCGTGGAAACATTTCGATGGATTGCATCAGGATAAAACGGCAGATCCAAGGAATCCTCGAGTCTGCGCCGCCACGGATGGTTTTAATCCCTTCGGCATGACGGCAACCCAATACAGTTGTTGGCCTGTATTTGTCATTCCACTCAATCTCCCCCCCGGGCAGATTATGCAAAGAAAGAACATATTCCTGACGTTGATAATTCCAGGGCCCAATTATCCAAGGAAGAATATGAATGTGTACCTGCAACCGCTTAAGGATGAATTGGAAGAAGCTTGGGAAAATGGGGTCAAGACATACGATGCCGCTAGAAAAGAAAACTTCAAAATGCATGTGTGGTACATGTACTCTATGCATGACTTGCCAGCGTATGCGCTATTCTCTGGATGGTGTGTGCATGGAAGGTTCCCGTGCCCCCAATGCAAGGCAGCTCTTCAGTTTCATTGGTTGCAGGAGGGTCGGAAGTATTCTTGCTTTGACTTGCATAGACAGTTCCTGGATCCTGACCATCAGTTCAGAAAAGACAAGAAGAACTTTACCAAAGGTAAAGTTGTCAAGAACTTGGCACCATCTGCGTTCACAGGCCAACAGATCCTGGATCAGTTAAACGCCCTCGAGCCTGATCCAGAGCGTCCAGGGTATTTCAAGGGGTATAATTCAAAACATGCCTAGACTCACAAGCCATGCTTGTGGGATCTGCCTTACTTCAAAGACCTCCTTCTTCCACACAATATCGACATGATGCACACTGAAAAGAATATCGGAGAGGCTATTTTTGGTACATTGTTCGACATAGATGGGAAGACAAAGGATAATATTAAGGCTAGAGTCGATCAAGAGACACTATGTCATAGACCGTTACAAAACATGCGAGAAGGCAAAGGAAAGCAGAAGTGGTCGAAGCCAAAGGCCTGGTTCAATCTTGGAAGGCCAGCTATGAGGGAAATTATCTTGTGGGTCAAAATGCACTTGATGTTCCCCGATGGGTATGCAGCGAATCTAAAGAGGGGAGCGAGTCTTGAAAAATTAAAAATCTTTGGTCTCAAGAGTCATGATTGGCACATATGGCTAGAGCGGGTAATGCCGGTGATGTTACGTGGCTTTATTCCTGAGGATGAATGGCTAGTACTGGCGGAGCTGAGCTATTTCTTCCGTGTTCTTTGTGCGAAAGAATTGTCGCCTGGCGTGGTAGAAGACATGGAGGAGTTTGCACCAGAGTTGTTGTGCAAGTTAGAGAAGATCTTTCCACCGTGCTTCTTTTAATCCAATGCAGCATTTGATTTTACATCTACCGACCGAGGCAAGATTGGGTGGGCCCGTGCAAGATCGTTGATGCTATGCAACTGAGAGGATGCAGAAGACCCTTCGAGCTAAATGTAAAAATAAGCGTAGAATTGAAGCATCGATGGCTGAGGCATTCATTACTGAGGAGGTGGCAAACTTTGTGACAGCACACTACGAAGCCAAAAATCATCATTTGCATAATCCGAAGCCTCGGCACAATGATGGAGACCCTAAAAAGGTGGGTCCAACCTCAGCCTATTCAAAGGGAAGCTCGCACCAGTCGGTGCTTCAAAACCAATAACGTTGGATATCGAAGAATGGCGGAACATTTCGTTGTATATCTTCAACAACCTAACAGAAGTGCGGCCGTACATCGAGTGAGTTCTCGGAACATTTTCCCGTAACTTCTAATTCATTTGAACTGCTCTTATTCCCGGATATTTCAAACAGCCGTTACGTCGTCAAATTCTCGGATGGAGCGGTGATCGAAAATGATTTCGTCAAAGAGTATGAGCTTTTGTCAAAGACAGGAGGCGGCTATCCCGGTTTCATCTCTTGGTTCAACCAAACGGTAATTATCAATAATGGACCATTTCATTCTTGGTCTAACTTGCGGCTAATGCAACAACCGTTTTGTATTAAACTTGTAGGCTAATTCAGAGTCTATGGATGCCGAACTGAGACAAGTCGCTAATGGTTTTGACTATAAGGTCCGTTCATTTGAGAAATACAACATCAGCGGCTATCTCTTTCGTACCTTTGGCAAAGAGCTATCTATGCCCGACCGGAAATCTACAAATTGTGGTGTCTCTGCTATCGGCGAAGTTGTTATCGAGTATTATGGAAGAGTTGAAGCAATTTATGAACTTCAATTCTATGGTGAAAACCCACCGAACGTCGTAGTCTTCAAATGTTATTGGTTCCAGCCGAAAAAGACTAGAAGGACTCATGAACATATAGGACTAGTCGAAATCAATCCAAACACCCATTTAGATGTTCCCGATGTCTATATTACGGCTCAACAGGCGACCCAAGTTTTCTATCTACCGTGGGCATGCCAAACGGATAAGAATCTGGAAGGTTGGTATGTTGTTTATGTTGGGGAACGTCGCATGGGAAACAAAAAATTTCCTACGCGCACGAAGACCTATCATGGTGATGTCCATCTACGAGAGGGGATTTCCGATCTATGTACCCTTGTAGATCACACAGCAGAAGCGTTAGTGAACGCGGTTGATGTAGTGGAACGTCCTCACGTCCCTCGATCCGCCCCGCGAACCGTCCCACGAACCGTCCCGCGATCCGTCCCACGATCTAGTGCTGAACGGACAGCACCTCCGCGTTCAGCACACGTACAGCTCGACGATGATCTCGGCCTTCTTGATCCAGCAAGAGAGACGGAGAGGTAGAAGAGTTCTCCGGCAGCGTGACGGCGCTCCGGAGGTTGGTGATGATCTAATCTCGGCAGGGCTCCGCCCGAGCTCCGCAGAAACGCGGTCTAGAGGAAAAACCGTGGAGGTATGTGGTCGGGCTACCGTGGCAAAAGTTGTCTCAAATCAGCCCTAATACCTCAGTATATATAGGAGGGAGGGGGAGGGAAGAGGTAGCCTCAAACCCTAAGGTTTGGCCGAAATTGGAGGTGGAGGAGTCCTACTCCAATCCTAGTTGGAGTAGGATTCCACCTTCCCACTTGGAAACTCTTTCCACCTTGTGTTTTTTCCTTCTCAAACCTTATGGGCCTTAGTGGGAACTTATTCCAGCCCACTAGGGTCTGGTTTATCTCTTCCCATAGCCCATGAGACCCCTTGGGGCGTGACACCCCTCCCGATGGTCCCCGGCACCCCTCCCGGCACTCCCGGTACACTACCGATGAGCCCGAAACTTTTCCGGTGACCAAAACAGGACTTCCTATATATCAATCTTTACCTCCGGACCATTCCGGAGCTCCTCGTGACGTCCTGGATCTCATCCGGGACTCCGAACAACATTCGGTAACCAACCATATAACTCAAATACGCATAAAACAACGTCGAACCTTAAGTGTGCAGACCCTGCGGGTTCGAGAACTATGTAGACATGACCCGAGTGACTCCTCGGTCAATATCCAATAGCGGGACCTGGATGCCCATATTGGATCCTACATATTCTACGAAGATCTTATCGTTTGAACCTCAGTGCCAAGGATTCATATAATCCCGTATGTCATTCCCTTTGTCCTTCGGTATGTTACTTGCCCGAGATTCGATCGTCAGTATCCGCATACCTATTTCAATATCGTTTACCGACAAGTCTCTTTACTCGTTCCGTAATACAAGATCCTGCAACTTACACTAAGTCACATTGCTTGCAAGGCTTGTGTATGATGTTGTATTACCGAGTGGGCCCCGAGATACCTCTCCGTCACACGGAGTGACAAATCCCAGTCTCGGTCCATACTAACTCAACTAACACCTTCGGAGATACCTGTAGAGCATCTTTATAGTCACCCAGTTACGTTGCGACGTTTGATACACACAAAGCATTCCTCCGGTGTCAGTGAGTTATATGATCTCATGGTCATAGGAACAAATACTTGACACGCAGAAAACAGTAGCAACAAAATGACACGATCAACATGCTACGTCTATTAGTTTGGGTCTAGTCCATCACATGATTCTCCTAATGATGTGATCCCGTTATCAAGTAACAACACTTGCCTATGGCCAGGAAACCTTGGCCATCTTTGATCAACGAGCTAGTCAACTAGAGGCTTACTAGGGACAGTGTTTTGTCTATGTATCCACACAAGTATTGTGTTTCCAATCAATACAATTATAGCATGGATAATAAACGATTATCATGAACAAAGAAATATAATAATAACTAATTTATTATTGCCGCTAGGGCATATTTCCAACAGTTTATGAAGTGCTGCCACATGTCAGACCACCTCTCCCAAATGAACAGGATTATGAACCTTACATTAACCCAGACACATATGATGGAGAATTCTTCCAAGAAGCACGTCTTTCCAAGAAACGTTTCAAGAACCGCCATGCTTCATCCAAGAACATGGAAGTAGACAGCGACAATGAATCCGACTCCAGCCCTGAGCCAGAACCAGAAGACCTGGAACTCGTAGAGGTTACTGATGCGGATGACCTGTCAATGCTTCAACGATTAAAGGAAGGCCTTTCACAACTTCACGCCGTTGAACCCGATGAGCACGTCATTCATGAAGACATGCGTGATAGTGATGATGATGATGCATTTATTGATGATGATTATTAGTTTGTAAGATTCACAACTTAAATTATATATATTTTAATCTTTATTATTCATGTACATATTATTATTCATGTCAGTCATTCAATTTTTTTATGTTGTACTAATTTATTTTAATCTTTATCATGGCAGGTGTTGAAAGATGGTGGGCGCGGGTCCAGAGCGCTCGACGGGTTCTTCCCAGGCGCCCCGCACGAGGGGTGGTACTTCCCTTCCACCCCTATCTCTCCGTAGAGCCTTGGCAGACAGTCTTTCGACACCAGCCGGGGGTTCTTCTTCGTCGGCGGCATTGCCCACTGGGAGAGGTGCTGGTCGGGTAGGGAGGAAGGGGAAGGGTATAGGGAGAGGTGGTGGCCGCGGAAGATCCAGGAGGACTGTTGAGCCGTCCTCGCCACCACCACCAGCTCATTCACCCGAGCATAGGACTAGTATGGTCGACCCGTTTGCGGAGGAGGCTATGAGGACTCCGGTCCAGGAGCCTGGTGTTCACGGGCATTCGTCCCATGAGACTCCGGTCCAGGAGCAGCCTCGGGTCGAGGTGCATTCGGCCCAAGAGCAGCCGGAGGAGACTACGGTTCCGGAGGCTTCACCCGACGTGGAGAGGGCCGGATGGGAGCCTTGGCCGGATCGTACCGAGTTGCCGGATTGGACCGAGGGTCCGGGTGGCTCAGGGGGCGGGGATGAGCTTACGGATAGTGAGGGCGATGTGCAGGTGGACGGGGCCACCGTGTACAAGCGTGGTAGTACACGTCTCCCGGTCGCCCCGGCTACCCGCGAGCAGAGGCCGGTGATTAAACCTGAAGGAGATAGGTAAGTACATTTACCCTTTTTTTAGCTTTTGCCTTCAAGTTTGTTCAAATATCTAATGCGCTGACCTTATCATACTGCAGGGGATGGGTACACCCTCTTGGAGTCCGCAGGCCGAACTCCGTCCTTGGTGTGCTTTGCCGGACAAATTTCCAGGGGTTTGTCACGTTGCCTGGTGAGGGTCAGGTTCCTACACTAGGATTTACCTGGGAGCACTACCAGGCTGCGCAGGCCCCGCCGGAGGAGATTATAGATGGTGTCTTGTGCCACACGAGGGCCGAGTTGGTGATCAGGAGCTTTTGGGTAAATTATCCTTTTACAGAATCTAAAATTAACAATATACCTAATTATTGTACTAATCGGTGTTTTCACGTTTGATTGCAGACCTTCTATAGGTGTGAGGATGGATATGAGGAGGAGGCGGCCAGGGTTCTCGAGGTCGAGTGTAGGCGGTTACTACAGAACTTGCGCCACGAGGCTCGGCCGCAGGCTATTCGAGATTACTACGCCATGCGTGGTATTAAGAAGGAGAAGAAGGATTGCCGCGGAAAGTTTCTGAAGAAGGAGCAATACATGAAGGTAATTACCTATTCTTAAGTCCTTCTACGTAGTTTTCTTGATTTCATTCATAGGTGTAGCGCTGAAAATTCTTTCTAATAACTTACAGGTGCCCCCGAGATGGTGTGCGGATAAGATGGATTGTTGGGAGGCGTTGGTTGATGAGTGGTGCACAGGCAGCTGGCGAGCCGTCCACGAGAATGCGAAGGATCGGCGTAGCCAAATGGTTGGTGTGCCACACCATCAATGCAGCGCCAACTTACTTCAGTTTGGACGAAACTGGGTATGTGATTTGCTTCATGATTCATGCAATTCATTCTTGATGCTAATATTTTGTTCCTCTCTTTTAGGCGCATCACAATAAGACTGAGATGCCACACTTGTACGACCTTTATGGCATGGCCCATACTGCCTCGTACAAGAAGGCGAAGGCATTCTCTGAGTCTGACCTGGATGATCCCAGTAACTTCACCAACATATCATCCCACCAGAAGCTCGTGGCATACAGGGACGCGAGGAAGGCTACGAAAGGGGATGACTTTAACCCTAGCCAGGAACCTTTGGATCCAGAGTTGGTGATGATATCTGGTGGCGGGAGGCCCCATGGCTCGATAGCCATTGGAGATGGGATAATACGTTGTCCACTCACTCTTCTGGAGATCAAGGCGCTCCAGTCGAGCAGATGTCCTGAGATAACGCCTCGTCCACGGCCAGTCGAACTTGCCATCGAGGTTAGTTGTACGGACTAAGAACACTTTCATCCATTTCATTATGTGTGTCACCATATATCATTACTGTGGTAAGAGGAATGGTTTTTCAGGCTGCTCTTCAGAAAGAGAGAGCGGCAAACTAGGCTCCTCTTGAGAAAGAGAGATTGGCAAGCCAGGCTGCTCTTCAGGCTGCTCTTGATGAGAGGGACCAGACCACGGCACGGTTGCTTGAGGAGGAGAGGGCCCGGAATGAGGCGGGTCAACGGGCCCTGTACGAGCTTTTTGTGGTATGTTTTTTTCACATTAGTCAAATCATGTGTGTAATGTCTGTTTCAATACTAACTAATACGACCCACTCTTCAGGGTCTGTGCGAGAAGAGCGGTCAAGTCCCTCCGCCGATGCCCGTCTTCTCTTCGATTCACACGGTGAGAATTATTATAAACTAGTATTAATAATTGAGTGTCATCATGCTAACTGAGACATTGCAAAATATCTTTTCTGCAGAATAACTCCCGAGCGGCATCGCACGACCCTTCTCCAGGGCAACCGTCTCCAAACGAAGCCGGCGCGAGCAACCGTGGTGTTTCTCCTCCTTGATGACCACTACGGTAAGTTTCTCCTCCAAACTTAGCTTGTTTTCCTCAAAAAAGAGATAATTAGCCCATTTAGCTCGAAGAAGACATAATTAGGAAAAATGAAAATAAAGAAGAAGAAGGAGGAGGAGGAGGAGGAGGAGGAGAAGGCCAGAAGGTCCTTGGCCTTCTCCTCCTCCTCCTCCTCCTCCTTCTTCTTGATTTCTTCTTCTTCTCCTCCTCCTCCTCTTTCTTCTCCTCTTTCATATTATCCTTGATTTAATTAACCCAACAATGATATAATTAGCCCATTTAGCTCCAAAATACCATAATAAGCTCAAAATGGCACAAGAACCTTGGTTAGCTCATGAATATTATATACTTAGCTTGTTTTCCTCTAAAATGACATAATTGGAACATTTAGCTCAAAAAAGACATAATTAGGTAATTTAGCTCCAACAAGAGGAGAAGAGGAGAAGAAATAGGCAAAATTAAAAGATAGAAGAAGAAGAAGAAGAAGAAGAGAAGAAAAAGAAGAGAAGAAGGAGAAGGAGGAGGAGGAGGAGGATGAGAAGGCCAAGGACCTTCTAGTCCTTCTCCTCCTCCTCCTTCTCCTCCTCCTCCTTCTCCTACTCCTCCTCCTTGATTTATTCTTCTTCTCCTCCTCCTCCTCTTTCTTATCCTCTTTCATATTATCCTTGCAATTGCTTTAATTTCCCCAACAATGACATAATTAGTCCATTTAGCTCCGAAATACCATAATAAGCTCAAAATGGCATAAGAACCTTGGTTAGCTCATTAATATTATATACTTAGCTTGTTTTCCTCTAAAATGGGATAATTAGCCCATTTAGCTCAAAAAATACATAATTAGGTAATTTAGCTCCAACAAGAGCAGAAGAGGAGAAGAAATAGGCAAAATGAAAAGAAAGAAGAAGAAGAAGAAGAGAAGAAGGAGAAGGAGGAGGAGGAGGAGGAGAAGGCCAAGGACCTTCTATCCTTCTCCTCCTCCTCCTTCTTCTTGATTTCTTCTTCTTATCCTCCTCCTCCTCCTCTTTATTCTCCTCTTTCATATTATCCTTGCTTTAATTAACCCAACAATGACATAATTAGCCCATTTAGCTCCAAAATACCATAATAAGCTCAAAATGGCACAAGAACCTTGGTTAGCTCATGAATATTATATACTTAGCTTGGTTTCCTCTAAAATGACATAATTGGAATATTTAGCTCAAAAAAGACATAATTAGGTAATTTAGCTCCAACAAGAGGAGAAGAGGAGAATAAATAGGCAAAATGAAAAGATAGAAGAAGAAGAAGAGATGAAGAAGAGATGAAGAAGAAGGAGGAGGAGGAGGAGAAGGCCAAGGACCTTCTATCCTTCTCCTCCTCCTCCTTCTCCTCCTCCTCCTTCTTCTTGATTTCTTCTTCTTATCCTCCTCCTCCTCCTCTTTCTTATCCTCTTTCATATTATCCTTGCTTTAATTAACCCAACAATGACATAATTAGCCCATTTAGCTCCAAAATACCATAATAAGCTCAAAATGGCATAAGAACATTGGTTAGCTCATGAATATTATATACTTAGCTTGTTTTCCTCTAAAATGACATAATTGGAATATTTAGCTCAAAAAGAAGGAGAAGGAAGAAGAAGAAGAAGAAGAGAAGAAGGAGAAGGAGAAGAAGAAGAAGGAGGAGGAGAAGAAGAGAAGAAGAAGGAGAAGGAGGAGAAGAAGAAGGAGAAGGAGCCCTCCTTCTTCTCCTTCTTCTTCTCTCCTTCTTCTCCTCCTTCTTCTCCTTCTTCTTCTCTTCTTTTTTCTTCTACTCCTCCTCCTTCTCCTTCTCCTTCCCCTTCCCCTCCTCCTCCTCCTCTTCTTGTTTTTCTTCTCCTTGTTCTCTTCTTGCTTCTTCTCTTTCTTCTTCAATTTAGCTTATTTGTCATATATATGTTGTTGTTCTTCTTCTTCTGACTTTGTTATTCCCATTTTGCAGATTGGATGTACTACATGCATGGAATCTGGCGTTGGAGTGCTTTAGTTTCCGTTTTTATTTGAGTTGATGAACAATGTGTTGGTTCTTTGTATGTGTTGATGAACAATATATGTGCAACTATATGTATGTATATATGGATGAAACTTTGTATGTGTTGGTTCTTTTGATATATGGGATGTACGTTGATGAACAAATGGCATTGATGAGCTTTATATGTATATGATATATGTGTTGTGATCTATTTATGATATATGTGCTATGAATTATATGTATATGTGTTGTGAAATAGAAAAAATAAATAAAAATGTGACAATATAGGCTCTTTGCCGTCTGCCAGCTGATGGCAAAGGCCTTTGCCGTCAGCCAGCCGACGGCAAAGGTGCCACGTGGCGCCCAGCTGTGCAACCTGGGCAGTAGCAGCTAGCCATATAGTCTCTTTGCCGTCTGCTTCCTGGGGGGCAGACGGCAAAGAAGAGGGCACAGAGGAGGAGGCAGACGGCAAAGAGTGGAGAGAGGGGGGAGGGGAGGACCCGGCAGACGGCAAAGATTGTCCTGGAGGCAGACTGCAAAGATGGAGGGGAGGGGAGGGGGGAGAAGGCAGACGGCAAAGATCGACGGGGAGGCAGACGGCAAAGATTCACGGGGAGGCAGACGGCAAAGGCTCCGTTAACCCCTAACGGAAGCAACGCCTGTCGGCTGCCGTCTCAAAGGCTTTGCCGACTGCTCCAAAGGAAAGCTAACGGCAAAGCTCTTTGTCGTCCGCTTTCGGGGGCAGACGGCAAAGAAGGTCCTATGCCGTCGTAGGCTGACGCAGAAATTTTGCCGGCCGTGACAATCTTTGCCGTCTGTGGTATTGTCTTTGCCGTTAGGGATATTGTCTTTGCCGTCTGTGATGGCAGACGGCAAAGAAGGTGATTCATGTAGTGGATGGACTATCATGGAAGAAACCTGGCTCAAGTATTTGGACGCACAAGTAGTATCTCTACTTAGTACGAAGTTTTGGATAGCAAAAGGTTCTAAACAAGCACCACATGTTGGAGGATCCATAACAATATAACTTCTATGCAAATATACCCAAACATAAACAGTGTGTTGTCTTCCTTGACCAACTTCAACTATTTTATCAAGGTTGAAAATAATTAATGGATATTCACAATCATAATAGATGTCCAAGATAATATATTTGTATGTGAAAGTTCTCTTCCTTATACTAAGCATTCATGAATTGTTTGTATGACCAAAATTGTGACTGTCAAACTTCAATAGATTTTACGTTCTAAACCAAATTTGAAACTACTACTAAGCATAAAGCACATGGATAATTTCAGATTTATGATATTTAATTCATTCACAATTTACTCTTAGCGTATAAGTGAACCACGAGAGTAAACATCAAACTACTCTTGAAAGATATAAGTGTAGATCAATGAGTAGTCAAATAATTAAGTAAATATGTGAGTACTCTATCTCAATAAATGTTTAAAATATGATAATTTTATTGAAACAGAAATCTAAATCAAAAATGCATTCCAAGAATAGCACAAATCATGTGGACAAATAAAAACTTACGATCAACATAGGCTAACCGATTTTTGTTGACGGAGAGAGGTGGGATGCATAGCATCCCCAAGCTTAGATGCTTGAGACTTCTAGCAATATTTACTTGGGATGCCTTGGGCATCCCCAAGCTTAAGCTTTTTTATCTCTTTCAATCCTTTCATATCCCGGTTTCACCTAAATCTCAAAAAACATCATCCACACAAAACTTCAAAAGAACTCGTGAGATAGGTTAGTACAGATAACACTAAATCAACACTTCATGTACTACCAAAATAATTTGAATAATAATTTTCGAACATTATATACTGCATACTATCATTTCCACAATCCATATATGTTATTATAAGCCAGGTAAACTTTAGGATAAGTAGATAACGAAACTATGACAGCAATCTGTCCAAACAGAACGATTCGTAGCAATCTATTAAAATATTGTACTTCTATAACACAAAAAAATTCAAAAATTTAGGACCTTATAAAAAATTTGTGTGAAATTATTGCGTAGAAATTTCATAAACTTTACATGTTCGGGTAAAATCTGATAATTTAACTACGATAGCAAAAGTTTCTTTTTTTTCTACAACACACATCACACATCCAATTCAAGCATTCTAAAGGCAATTATTGGAAATTTTTATTAAAAAAAGTTTATAAATAACATCTAACAGATTAAAAAATAAAATGACACTCCAAGCAAAATACATATCATGTGATGAATAAAAATATAGCTCCAAGTAAGATATACCGATAATGTTGGAGACGAAAGAGGGGATGCCTTCTGGGGTATCCCCAAGCTTAGACGCTTGAGTATTCCTTGGATATTACCTTCGGTGTTCCTTGTTAATACCCAATCTGAGGTTATTTCTTCTCCTTATTCTCGTCATATCAGTATATCACCCAAACCTTGAAAACTTCAATCACGTAAAACTTAACGGAACTTCGTGAGATGGGTTAGTGTAAGAAAGATAGATTATTCACTTAGGTACTACCAAGAAATTATTCATAATTGTCCTCAAATAATACCTACAGTATTATATAATTTATATCTCTCAATATAAGCTATGGAAACACTAAAATAAGACAACTATGCATGTAAAACTGAATTTGTCAAAAACAAAACAGTCTGTGAAGCTCTCAATGAACATCATACTTACGTGACTCTAAAAATTCTGAAAAATAGATAAACGCAGAGAATTTGTATGGAAATTTTATGTAAAAAATTTAAAAAATTTAAACTCTTCATCAAAATCACATAATTCATAAACTAGACGCAAAAATTTCTGTTTTTTGCACAGAATCAAACAAACAAGTATCCACACTATCCCGAAGGCTTTCCTTGGCACATTATTGAAATAAAAGCTAGAAAACATGATTAATACAGTATCTTACCAATTTTAATACATAAAAACAGTAGGTATAAGTATTGGGTTGTCTCCCAACAAGCGTTTTCTTTAATGCCTTTTAGCTAGGCATGCTGATTTCAATGATGCTCATTAAAAAGTAGTAATCGAAACATGCAAAAGAGCATCATGGACCACATGGAAAGTACATTTAAGTATAACCCACTTCCTATGAATAGGTATTTTGCAAGTAAACAATTTATTGTAGCAATAATAAATTTGCATAGGAAGGCAAAACAAGCACAACTTCAAAACTTTGAACACATAAGGAGGAAACTTGATATTATTGCAATTCCTACAAGCATATGTTCCTCCCTTATAATAATTTTCAGTAGCATCATGAAGTAATTAAAAAATATAACTATCACATAAAGCATTATTTTCATTATGCACAAGCATAGAATTTTTTATTACTCTTCCCATAAGCAAACTCCTCATACATAATAGTGTGATTATCATAGGAGACTTGAATGCTATAAATTGCTTCCAAATTAAAAGACTAATGTTTAGAAAAAGGGTATTCATAATTGTGTCAGATTTTATAAAAATAAGCATCACTACTTTTATAACATAAGTATCATCATAATAATCATCATAAGTAGTAACTTGGTTCTCATCATAACTAACTGAAACCTCTTCCAAGATATTGGAATCATTACTAAATTAAGTCATGGCCTCTCCAAATACACTTTTATCATTATAATAAGATTCAAAACCCTCCAAAATAGTGGGATAACAATCATCTAAAGTTGCCACTCTTCCAAATCCACTTTCATAAAAATTGCAATCATCATAACAAATTTGATCATTCAAAGTAGGGGGACTAAAAAGATCATCTTCATTATGCATATCATCCCCATTCTTGGAACGCACATTAGTTGCAGAAAATATATTCTAAAATATGTAATTCTCATCAAACATAGCATCCCCAAGCTTGTGGGTTTGTATATCATTAGTATAACACTCGATAGTATGAATAGCACAAATAGTGTAACAACTATTATCATCCTAATTTTCCAAGTTGGTGCCAAAAAGATATTCAATATTATAATGTGCATCATTATATTCCCAATCATCCTCATCACAACAAGTGGTAGGCATAAAAAAATAATCATCAAGTGTATCATAGTCCACACTACTTTCGGATTCTTTCTCAACTATTATAGGAGCAACATTATTTGGGAGAGATACCTTTTTACCTCCACTTTTCCTTCTTTTCTTCTTCTACACCACCTTATGTGTGGGTTTAAGTAATTTATCCAAGCTCATTTTTGAAGATATGGAAAGCTCCTCCTTGCAACCTAATTCATTACAAGAAACAATAGGAGGGTATTTGGAGACCTTTACCCTTTCACAAGTATTCCTTTTATATTTTCTATTGCTTTCTCATTCTTTCTGCAGTTGGCAATATAAGCATTCTCATTGCAATTTACTACGCAAAGCATATAGATTTCTTGTAGATTAGTTTCATTATCATTAGTGAAAAGAAATATATCGAACCAAACATTTTTATGTGACAGTTCCTCACTCCCCAAAAATAAACAAAGTTCACTATAGAGTTCACGGGAGATCAAATTATCACAATATTTGGAAACAGTTCGATCATGAAAATTCATGCATTTATGACCAACCCTATTGCAGAGTTCACAAGTAATGGGATGAAGAGAGCATAATCTTGCGGCAAATTCATCTATCACTTTAGCCCACCAATTACTTTGATCTTGTTTATGCTTCTTACGAAATCTATCACCCATATATGGCATGTCTTTACAAATTGGATCCACTCCACAAAAACTGACATGCTTATAGGAAAAAAATTGTGATGACTAGTGCAATCATCATTAGCATCATCGATATTCATAGAATCCATACTAACAATATTACTATCATGCTCATCATAAAGCATTTTTATAAATTCTGCCTCTAACAATTGAGCACAATTTTCTGAACCATCATTTTCACGAAAGACATTATAAAGGCGAAGCAATTAAGGCAACCTAAGCTTCATTTTTAGTTTACTTTTATAAAACTAAATTAGTGAAAAACAAGAAACTAAAATATTTAATTGCAAGATCTAAAGATATACCCTCAAGCACTCACCTCCCCGGCAATGGCGCCATAAAGAGCTTGATGTCTATTATGCAACTTTGTTCTTATAGACGTTGTTCGGCCTCCAAGTGCAGAGTTTTGTACGACATAAGCAAATTTCCCTCAAGTGGATGACCTAAGGTTTATCAATCTGTGGGAGGTGTAGGGTGAAGATGGTCTCTCTCAAACAACCCTGCAATCAAATACAACAAATCTCTTGTGTCCCAAACACACCCAATACAATGGCGAATTGTATAGGTGCACTAGTTCGGCGAAGAGATGGTGATACAAGTGTAGTACGGATAGTAGATATAGGTTTTTCTAATCTGAAAATATAAAAACAGCAAGGTAGCATATAGTAAACAACGAGCAAAACGTTATGTAAATGCTTTGAAGTAAGGCCTAGGGTTTATACTTTCACTAGTGCAATCTCTCAACAATGCTAGCATAGTAGAATCATATGGTCATCCCTCAAGATGCAACAAAGAATCACTCCAAAGTTCATAAGTAGCAGAGAACATAAGATGAAATTGGTGTAGGTAGTATAACCACCTTAAAGTTCTTCTTTTCGATCAATATTTTGAGCTATTCCGATAAGTGTCACCAACAGCCCTAGAGTTCATACTAGAATAGCACCTACGATACATATCAATCAACCCTAATGTCACCTAGAGACTCCAATGTCACCTCAGGTATCTGTGGGTTAATTATACAACATGCATGAAACAATTTCAGATTCATCATATTCAATCCAACACAAAGAACTTCAAAGATTAACCCAAGATTTATATCAGGGAACATAATTTGCAAATGTGCAATCAACCCCTATGCATATATACCCAAGGTCAACGGAATCTGCAAGTTGATGCCATAATATATATCAAGTGAATCAATAGAATTACCCATTGTCACTATGGGTATCCAGATGCAAGACATACATCAAGTGTTCTAAAATCCAATATTCAATCCAACATAACGAGATCTCAAAGGGAAAGGTTCAATTCATCACAACAAGCAAGGGACAAACACCATATGATCCAACTATATTAACAAAGCCCATGATACAACAAGACCGAAACATCTCAAGAACACGAGAGAGAGATATATTGAACACATAGCTATTGGTACATACCCTCAACCCCGAGGGTGAACTACTCCCTACTCGTCATGGCCTCCGCCGGGATGATGAAGATGCCATCGGAGATGATTGCCCCCTCCGGCAGGGTACTATAGAGGCTGCAGATGGGTTTTTTGTCAATACAAATAGTTGCGGTGGCGAAGCAGAAGTTATTTGTTTAGTTTTGAGGGTTTCTATATATATAAGATTTTTTGGCATTGGAATCACGCTAAATGGAGCTACGTGGGCCCCCACAAGCCATCATGGCACGCCCAAGGGGTGGGCGCGCCATGATGGCTTGTGGGCCATAGGTGGCTCTCCTATGGTGGTTCTTCACTCCAATATTGCTCATATGTTCTAGAAAAGATCATGAAAAAGTTTCAAGCGATTCCCAGAACTTTCATATTTTGCACAAAACAACAACACCATGGTAATTCTGTTGAAAACAGCGTCGGTCCGGGTTAGTTATAGTTAAATCATATAAAGTGCATCAAGATCATATAAAAAATATTGTAAACATATGTGAATATGGCATGAATACTCCATAAATTATCAGTACATTGGAGACGTATCATACTCCAGGCTTTCAAGTCTGATGACTCGGACTGGAGCGAAATTCTTGACTTGGTTGAGGTGGGTAGTCAAGTCGGTGGATGTGGAGGCGCCAAAAAAGAACAATTGGCTTGTTGCATAGATCGTGCCAGAACCGATCTAAATTCCCATCGAGCCCCTGAGTTTACCTAGCAAGACATCCATGGGCCACCACTCTGAGAGCTTAGTGTGACATATTCCTCGATAAGGTACCCCGACTAAGCGATTGTGTAAGATGGTAACATGAATCAAGGATTTACCCAGGTTCGGGCTCTCATGGTAGACATACTACCTACTGTTTCTCATGTGTATTGCGATGGAGTTGTGTACAAACCACACATGAATGGATTGTAATGTTCCTATCAACGAGCCTCACCCCGAGATTATGTAGCATATTGGGAGTCCTATGGATAGAAATACTAGTTGGGTACATCAGTGGAGGTAGAGCCCTCCACGACTTTGGTATCTTTGGCTTGTATGTCAAGTCATGTGGAGTTTTCGTATAACATGTCTTCGGCCATCTAATGTGGCTTGGGACGAAACAGACCTAGGGGTCCTCAACCCGGCCCACCTAGCGAGAACGGACATGGTGAGAGACCTTTGGGCTGGGACACCGTCATAGGGTATCAAGAACTCATTACCTTCACATGTGGACCTCAGGTGGAGACACGTGAGAAAGGATGGTGTTTGTCATATGTGTGGGAATGAATATGACTCAGTATTTAATGTGATGGTCACATAAGATCATGCACTTATGTTCTGGAATCAATATAGGATTTATATGGCTTGAAACTTCCAAAACTACACCCACTAACTTGGTCTCGAGGTATACTCGATCGACTTTTTATTAGCAGGACAAGAGGGCAATCACAATGTGAGTGACGTGGACAATCTGCACAAGTTGAAACAAGTAATCTCATGAGGGTGATTAATACAATAGCCGCACAAATCCATGGTGATCATTAATGAGCTTATAAAGTTGCTAGATCTACGAGCGCTAGATCCTGTGTCCCGTATGTACATAATGCAAAGGTGGAAGACACTGTAGAGGGGTGGATTAATATTAAGTCGGATGGATTATTTTTCTCGGCAATGAGACTGGGAGGAAGTGGTGTTGCGACATGTGATCATGCAAGGATTTTTATTAGGGGTTTATGTGTACAATATGGAGACGCCCTTGATTCTCTTATGGTGGAACTAATTGTAGATCATGGTGCGATGTTAATGGCAATAAAATAACACATACAATAAGTGGTGCTAGATCCTAACTATGAGATGATGTTGATGCGCTAATTTTGCATCACGAATTACTATTGATATTTGTGTTAATCTTGTGCATTGTCCATTATTACCATACAATTTTTATGGATTTTCTCTCTGAATATGCAAGGTACATCACTAAGAGGGAAATATCTTGAAACTAGAATTCTCGACCGGGAAACCGAGAAAAAGGCAGAAAAACCAACTTGCTCCAAATGACCTGAAACTTTACGGAGAATGTTTCTAGAATATTTGAGAATTTCTCGGCCAAAAATATATCGAAGAGGGGCCACCAGCTGGGCACAAGCCAACAACCCCTCTAGTCGTGCCTTGATGGCTTCTGGGGCCCAGCTGACCCTCTCGCGACCATCTTCTCCTATATTGTGTGTTTTACCATAGAAAAAATCATAAGTTATCTTTCGGTACGAAGCCCTACCATCTCAAGGGGAAACACTGGGCAGAGGCCCTTTTGCTCTCCAACAAAGAGATTATGGCGGAGGAATTCCCCTCGAGGAGGGGGAAATTGAAGCCATTGTCATCACCAATGCTTCCTCATTCGTGGGAAGACCAATCTTCATCAACATATTCACTAGCACCATCTTATCTCCAACCCTAGTTTGTCATGTGTATTCAATTTTTGTTTCAAAACCTTAGATTGGTACCTGTGGGTTGCTAGTAGTGCTGATTGCATCTTGTAATTGATGCTTCTTGGATTACTCGGTGGAAGATATTATGTTCACATCCTTAATTATTATTATTACACCTCTGATTTTGAACATGTTGATGATGTGTGAGTAGCAATTATTGTTCCTAAGGACATGGGAGAAGTATTTTTATAAGTAATCATGTAAAGTTGGTATTTGTTCGATAGTTTGACAATATGGATGTTGTTACTTCTCTTAGTGGTGTCATGCGAATGTCGACTACTTGGCACTTCACCATGTTATGGGCCTCAAATAAGTCATTGTGGAGTAACAAATAGATGATGGGATGTCAGAGTGAGAGCAGCTTATACCCCAGTTTATGTGTTGCTTCATAAGAGGCTGATTTGGATCCACGTGTTTCATGCTATGGTTAGATTATTCTTAATTCTTATTTCGTAGTTGCAGATGCTCGCAGGAGGGGGTAATCATAAGTAGGTTGTTAGTTCAAGTAATAACAGCACCTTATCACCGGTCCACCCACATATCAAATCATCAAAGTAGTGAACACGAATCGACTTAATATTTTGGACATGACTAGACAGAGATTCCCATGTGTCCTCAGGAGCGCTTGCTTTATATAAGAGAACTTTCAGACTTGCCCTTTGCTATAAAAAGGGTGGGCTAACTTGTTGCACCTTTTGTACTATTGTTAATTGTCACTTGTTATGGATTATCTTGCTACAAAACTATCTATTACTATCACTTACAGCACTTGCAGAGAATCCCTTGTTGAAAACTACTTATAATTTCCTTCTGCTCCTCGTTGGGTTCGACACTCTTACTTATTGAAAGGATTACAATTAATCCCCTATACTTGTGGGTCGTCAAGATTCTTTTTTGGTGCCTTTGTCAGGGAGTGAAGCGCCTTTGGTAAGTGGAAATTAGTAAGGAAACACTTTCAGTACGTGCCAAAATTTATTATTGCTTGTCTATGAACGGTCACCCCTTTGAGTGGCTTGTTCGGGGCATCTTTGCCTTGATCGGAAGTTGAGGAAATTGTTCCTCAACGTATTGAAACTACTGAAAATATTTTTAATGAGATTCCTTCAAGTATGGTAGAGAAACAGTTGGCTACTCCTTATAATGCTTCAACTCATCTTGATTACCATTTGATATATGTCGATGAGATTTGTAGATTGTGTAAGCTTTCATGTCTACCCGAAGATAAAGTTAAGAAGAAAGTTTTCCCTTTATCTTTGGAGGGGAAAACACTAATGTGGTATAGGCTATTGGATGATATTGGATCATGGGATTGGAATCGCTTGAAGTTGGAATTTTATAAGAAGTCTTATCCTATGCATCTAATTCATCATGATCAGAATTCAATTTATAATTGCTAGCCTCATGAAGGAGAAAGCATCGCTCAAGCTTGGGGAGGCTTAAATCTATGATGCATACTTGCCCCAACCACGAGCTCTCAAAGGAATTGATTATACAGATTTTTTAGCTCGACTTTCTCATGATGATCAAACCTTACTCGATGCTTATGCCGGCGGTTCTTATATGAAGAATACTATTGAATTCAGATGGGGTCTTCTGGAAAAGATTAAATGCAACACTGAAGATTGGGAACTCGATGAGGGTAAAGAGTCTCGTATAAAGCTTAATTTTGATTGTGTTAAATCTTTTATGGGAACTTCCCCTTTTCATGAGTTTAGCAACAAATATGGCCTCGACTCTGAGATAGTAGCTTCTTTCTGTGAATCTTTTGCTACCTATGTTCACCTGCCGAAGGAAAAGTGGTTCAAATATCATCCTACCATTGAAAAATTATGTGAGGAACTTGTTAGAGTTAAGAAGGAAGAAATAATTGTTAACCATGTTGATCCAACTTTTCTTACTGCTTACATTGAGAAACCTCCTTTCCATGTTAGGATTAGAGAACATGCTAAGGCTACAACATCGGTTAATGAGTGTTATGTTAGAACACCTACGCCTTCCAAACAAATAAATGTTTAGCCTAATGTAGCTATAGTTAAAGATCTCCTAGTTGATAATATTGATGGGCGGGTTATTTACCTCTGTGATGAAGCTGCTAGAATTAAAAAAACGTGTTAGAAACAAATGAGATGGACTAGATAAAAATAAACTGGTGGTAGGCACACCTGTCATCTCAGTTAAAATTGGAGATAATTGCTATCATGGCTTGTGTGATATTGGTGCTAGTATTAGTGTTATACCATTTACATTATATCAAGAAATTATGCATGATATAGCACCCTATCAAATTGAAGATATTGATGTCACTATTAAGCTTGGAAACCGAGATACTATTTCACCACTTGGGATTGTTAGAGATGTTGAAGTCTTGTGCGGAAAAGTCAAGTACCCCACTGACTTCTTGGTACTTGGTTCGGAACAAGATAACTTTTGTCCCATCATATTTGATAGGCCATTCTTGAATACAGTTAATGTTGAAATTAATTGTTCTACTGAGAAGGTTAAAGTGAGCTTTGGTAATATTTATCATGAGTTTAACTTCTCTAAGTTTAGAAAGCAGCCACATGAAAAGGAATTGCCTAGTAAGGATGAAATAATTGGTCTTGCTTCTATTGTTGTACCTCCTACCGATCCATTAGAACAATATTTGCTAGAGCATGAGAATGACATGCATTTGAATGAAAGGAATGAAATAGTTAAGATACTCCTTGATCAACAACCTATCCTTAAGCACAATTTACGAGTTGAAATTTTAGGTGATCCTCCTCCACCCAAGGGAGATCGCGTATTTGAGCTTAAGGCTTTACCTGGTACTTTGAAATATCATTATATTCATGAAAAGAAGATATATCCCGTTATTATTAGTGCTAACCATTCAGAACATGAAGAAAAGAGATTACTCAAAACTTTAAAGAAGCACGTGGCTGATATTGGTTATACTCTTGATGATCTTAAAGGCATAAGTCCCACTCTTCGTAAGCAAAATATTAATATGGAACCTGATGATAAACCAGTTGTTGATCATCAACTTCGTCTCAACCCTAAGATGAAAGAGGTGGTAAGAACTGAAATACTAAAACTTCTCAATGCATGTATAATCTATCCTATTGCTGATAGTATATGGGTGAGTTCTGTTCATTGTGTTCCTAAGAAAGGTGGTATAACTGTTGTTCCTAATGATAAAAATAAACTTATTCCACAAAGGATAGTAACTGGTTATAGGATGGTAATTGATTATAGGAAATTGAATAAGGCTACTAGAAAAGATCATTACCCCTTGCCTTTTATTGATCAAATGTTAGAAAGATTATCTAAGCACACACACTTTTGCTTTCTTGATGGATATTTTGGATTCTCTCAAATACCTTTGTCAAAAGAGGACCAAGATAAAACTACCTTTACTCGCCCCTTTGGAACTTATGATCATAGGCTTATGCCTTTTGTCTATGCAATGCACCTACTACCTTTCAAAGATGTATGACTGCTATATTCTATGACTTCTGTTAAAAGATTGTTGTGGTTTTCATGGATGACTTTTCCGTTTATGGGACTTCCGTTGATGATTGCTTGAGGAACCTTGATCAAGTTTTGCAGAGATGTGAAGAAACTAATCTCGTCTTGAATTTGGAGAAGTGCCACTTTATGGTGAGTTAAGGTATAGTGCTTGGGCATAAAATTTCTGAACGCGGTATTGAGGTGGATAAGGCCAAAGTTGATGCAATAGGGAAAATGCCTTCCCCGAGAGATATCAAAGGTATAAGAAGTTTCCTTGGTCATGCCGGTTTCTATAGGTGTTTCATTAAAGATTTCTCCAAGATTTCTAGGCCATTGACCAATCATCTCCAAAAAGATATTCCTTTTCTTTTTTATGATAATTGTGTAGAAGTCTTTGAAATACTTAAGAAATTCTTAATTTGTGCACCTGTTGATCAACAACCCGATTGGAATCTACCTTTAAAATTATGTGTGAGGCTAGTGATTATGTTGTTGGTGTTGTTCTAGGGCAAACAATAGGAAATAAATTGAATGTTATTCATTATGATAGTAAGACCCTAGACATCGCTCAAAGGAATTATGCTACTACTTAAAATGATTTTTTAGCAGTTGTGTTTGCATGTGATAAGTTTATGCCTTACATAAATACCTTATGAAAAAGAAAGATGCTAAACCTAGACTCATTAGATGGGTGTTACTACTCCAAGAATTTGATTTGCAAATCGTTGATAGGAAGGAAGTTGATAACCCTGTAGCAGATAACTTGTCTAGGATGGAAACTTTCTTGATGATCCACTGCCTATTGATGATAATTTTCCTGATGAGAAACTTGTTGTTATAAACACTTCATGTAGTACTCCTTGGTATGTGGATTATGCTAATTACATTGTTGCTAAATATATTCCGCCTAGTTTCACCTATCAACAAAAGAAAAAAATTCTTCTATGATTTACGACATTACTTTTGGGATGACCCGTATCTTTATAAAGAAGGAGTAGATGGTGTTATTATATGTTGTATACCTGAGCATGAGCAGGAACAAATTCTAAGGAAGTGTCATTCTGAGGCCTGTGAAGGACATCATGCCGGTAACAGAACTACACACAAGTTATTACAATTCGATTTCTATTGGTCTACTCTTTTTAAAGATGCTCGTAAGTATGTCCTTTCTTGTGATGAATGCCAAAGAGTTGATAATATTGGTAAACGTCAGGACATTCCTACGAACTATTCACTTGCTATTGAACCATTTTATGTCTGGGGAGTTGATTTTATGGGACCTTTTCCTTCCTCAAATGAATATACTCATATTATAGTTTGTGTTGATTACATTACTAAGTGGGTAGAAGTTGTTCCAACTAGTAGTGCTGATCATAACACATCTATTAAAATGCTTAAATACATTATCTTTTCAAGGTTTGGTGTCCCTATATATTTAATGACTTTTGGTGGTTCACATTTTATTCATGGTGCTTTCCGTAAACTGCTAGCTAAATATGATGTTAACCATAGAATTGCACCCTAGTGGTCAAGTTGAACTGAGCAATCGAGAAATAAAATTAACCTTGCAGAAGACTATCAATAGGTCTAGAAAGAGTTGGTCTAAGAAACTTGATGATGCTTTGTGGGCTTATAGGACTGCTTATAAGAATCCCATGGGGATGTCCCCATATAAAATGGACTATGGAAAAGCTTGTCATTTACCTCTTGAGTTAGAACATAAGGTTTATTGTGAAATTAAAGAGCTTAATTATTATTTTAAACTTCCCGATGAGAAGAGGTTATTTGATATTAGCTCACTCGATGAATGGAGGACACAAGCTTATGAAAATGCTAATTTGTTTAAGGAAAAGGTTAAAAGATGGCATAACAAGAGAATTCAAAAATGATAATTCAATGTAGGAGACTTAGTGCATTTGTACAAGTCTCATTTTAGATTTTTTGCAGGGAAACTCCCCTCCAAATGGGAAGGACCTTATGTTGTCGAGGAGGTTTATCGCTCCGGAGCTATAAAGATTAATAACTTTGAGGGTAAAAACCGAGAGTGGTGAATGGGAAAGAATCAAGGATTATATTTAGAGCACACCCATTAATGATGAAACTAATGTCATCTAAGTCATAACATCGGAGGAGCACATAAAGGAAGTCTTCCAAAAGACTCAAAAAAACCTGAAAAGGGGGGAGGTACGTCGTTCGGTAAGTAAACCGACTCCAAAAATTCCAATTTTATTACTAGTTTTGGTATTTTAGAAAAAATACAAAAATAAAACGGATTCTAGGGGACCCATGAGGGAGGCACAAGCCAATAGGGCATGGCCCCTCGTTGCGCCCTGGTGGCTTGTGGGCCTTCGTGCACCTCCCGGACTCCAAATTATTCTCGAGCACGTATTCTTACCTGGAAAATTAATTATATATAATCCCGTGTGTTTTGTCACTGCATCGCAAGTTTCTCCTTTGTGCTTGTTTCGAGCTGTTTTTCTGGCAGGCCTAAGAATATGTCGTCTTAAGATTCAGATGGAGAAAGCCATGTCTCCCACTATATTTCACACCCGAAGATGTTTGGGGATATCTAACCCTACCTTTGCTCCACGGATGAGGATGAGGACAATGATTTGGAGGAAACAAAAGAAGTTGGCTCATACGAAGATGAAGTTCCACTACCTCAACCCGAAGATATGCATGTGGAATTCAAGAAGTCCAGTCTCCAAAACAGGGTAAAGAAATCTAAGGATCAATTTATCCCGTCATGTTTTCTGCAGGAAAGCAAGATGGCATTATGCAAAAAGATACTAAATCTCGAGCAAGAGAACGATGACTTGAGGGAGGAGAATTTTATCCTCCGACGTAAGCTGGAGAAGAAAAATGTGGCTACATCACCACTACCATCACCTAAAGAGGACGCTTGAGTACATGGGTATGGGCACCACCTTTTTCATGTTCCAAGCTTGGGGGAGGTGCCCTGGTATCGTATCACCATCACTTCCATCATTACTATCTATATTAGTTTAATCCTTAGTTGTTTCATGATTTACAGAAATAAATTTCAGATTTGCTTTGGTTAGAACTTTTGCTTTAAGTTATCAATCCTTGTAATCGAATATGCGAGATATATAATAAAGATTAGTTGAGTTTTTGTGGTTTACCCGTGGGCACCCATCATCATAGCATGGCAATAAAAATAAAGATAAAGATCATATGCTCATCTCATGAGAAGTAATGACTTCACACAAAAAGGGTATAAGTGATAAAAGTTGTTGATAGTGAACAAACATAGTATTAGTCAAGGTAGCAATCTAAACAAGATTAGGATAGAGGAAAGGAGACTCGCATATAAATACACTATCGTGGACATCTTTTATGAATGTGCGCCTTCGTCAAATATTATATAATGATCAAATGTTGATGTTGGACATGGAAGACAACATAATGATCATGGTAGTTTATATTCACATAGAAGTTATGTGGTCTCGGATCCTTCAACATGTGATGCTTGCTTTAGATCCTTTGCTAGCCCAAAAAATACACACTAAGTAGAGATGCTACTTGTGCATCCATAACCCTAAACCCAGATTCTTGCCATGAGAGTCCACAATATCTACCTATGGATTGAGTAAGATCCTTCAAGTAAGTTGTCATCGGTGCATCAAGCAATAAAAATTGATCCTAAATATGTACGATCTTTTATTGAAAATGAAAATAAGTTTTGTATGATCTTGTGATGGCAAAGAAAAAAGCGACATAGTAATAAAGTTTGCTATCATAAGGGGCAATACAAAGTGACGTTCCTTTACATTAAGAGTTCGCATATCCAACAAATTAAAAGTGCATGACAACATATGCCTCCCTCTACGAAGGGTCTATCTTTTACTTTCAGGAGTTTAACTCTGTGCTTGAGTCAATAAAGTTTATCCCTCTTCCAACCTATTAATCCTATAATAGCAAGCACCATGTGTTGAGGAAAGATTCAGACTTATATATCCAAGTGGATGTAGATGATCATGATTCATTATTGTTGACATTATCCTAGAGGTAAATAAGTTGGATGGCGAACCAATAAGCCCCTATCTTCCAATGTGTCCTATGGAAACATGAGCTCCAAAAATATGCCTTGCGAGTGGGCAATTATGGAAGATTAAATGATAGTTGAGTATGTGAACTTGCCAAAAATAAAGCTCTTACATAGACTCTCCTCTGAACGATTAAGGATAGTAAAACTGCACCCAAACCGAACTCTCTTAGTGATTAGCATTTCGACCGTCCATTTTCGTAACCCGGTCATTCTTGGCCATCAGATTTGCTGTGCAAAATGATCTATCCCACAATCTGTGAAATCTGGCCCAGCTGTCCTGGGGGCTGCTGTTCCAGAGAGTGAAACGAAAGCCTCTGGTGCATTGGGTTGTCGAGCCATCAACCCATTAAGGTCAGTAAAACGGAGGTGCGCTACTGGGCTTGGGAGTGTATGACTGATTGCGTGAGCTCCATCCACTCACGAATCTGAACCCTAACCCAATCCCGATTGAGGGGACTCGAACAAAGGAGGCGCTCGAGGGAGACCAGGCGCGAGTGAACGGAGGAGGAGTTTGAGGGAGACCAAGCGAAGCCAACCGACGCAAGCGAGGAGGCACGTGAGTGGATCCAGTGCCGCGTGGTTCAACTAATGCATGCGAGGGGAGCCGATCCAGCCGATGAGGGGATCCAATGGACTTTCAGGATTCAGATGAACCAGGGGCCGATCGATCCAGCCAGCGCGGTCGATCCGCGTGTGAGGTGGAAAGGGCGACCGTGGGTGATGTGGTGGGGAACGTCGCATGGGAAACAAAAAAATTCCTACGCGCACGAAGACCTATCATGGTGATGTCCATCTACGAGAGGGGATGTGTGATCTACGTACCCTTGTAGACCGTATAGCAGAAGTGTTAGTGAATGCGGTTGATGTAGTGGAACGTCCTCACGTCCCTCGATCCGCCCCGCGAACCGTCCCGCGATCAGTCCCACGATCTAGTGCCGAACGGACGGCACCTCCGCGTTCAGCACACGTACAGCTCGACGATGATCTCGGCCTTCTTGATCCAGCAAGAGAGACGGAGAGGTAGAAGAGTTCTCCGGCAGCGTGACGGCGCTCCGGAGGTTGGTGATGATCTCGTCTCAGCAGGGCTCCGCCCGAGCTCCGCAGAAACGCGATCTAGAGGTAAAACCGTGGAGATATGTGGTCGGGCTGCCGTGGCAAAGTTGTGTCAAATCAGCCCTAAAACCTCCGTATATATAGGGGGAAGAGGGGGAGCCTTGCCTTGGGGTCCAAGGACCCCTAAGGGCTTCGGCCGAGCCAAGGGGGGCAGCCCTCCCCTTCCAAACCGAGTCCAACTAGGTTTGGAAGGAGGAGTCCTTCCCCCTTTTTCCACCTCCTCTCTTTTTTTTCTCTTTGATTTTTCTTCTTATGGAGCATAGGGCTCTTTTGGGCTATCCCACCAGCCCACTAAGGGCTGGTGGGCCACCCCCAATGCCTATGGGCTTCCCCGGGGTGGGTTGCCCCCCCGGTGAACTCCCGAAACCCATTCGTCATTCCCGGTACATTCCCGGTAACTCCGAAAACCTTCCGGTAATCAAATGAGGTCATCCTATATATCAATCTTTGTTCCCGGACCATTCTGGAAACCCTCGTGACGTCCGTGATCTCAACCGGGACTCCAAACAACATCCGGTAACCAACCATATAACTCAAATACGCATAAAACAACGTTGAACCTTAAGTGTGCAAACCCTGCGGGCTCGAGAACTATGTAGACATGACCCGGGAGACTCCTCGGTCAATATCCAATAGTGGGACCTGGATGCCCATATTGGATCCTACATATTCTACGAAGATCTTATCGTTTGAACCTCAGTGCCAAGGATTCATATAATCCCGTATATCATTCCCTTTGTCCTTCGGTATGTTACTTGCACGAGATTCGATCGTCAGTATCCGTATACCTATTTCAATCTCGTTTACCGGCAAGTCTCTTTACTCGTTCCGTAATACAAGATCCCGCAACTTACACTAAGTCACATTGCTTGCAAGGCTTGTGCGTGATGTTGTATTACCGAGTGGGCCCCGAGATACCTCTCCGTCACACGGAGTGACAAATCCCAGTCTCGATCCATACTAACTCAACGAACACCTTCGGAGATGCCTGTAGAGCATCTTTATAGTCACCCAGTTACGTTGTGACGTTTGATACACACAAAGTATTCCTCTGGTGTTAGTGAGTTATATGATCTCATGGTCATAGGAACAAATACTTGACACGCAGAAAACAGTAGCAACAAAATGACACGATCAACATGCTACGTCTATTAGTTTGGGTCTAGTCCATCACGTGATTCTCCTAATGACGTGATCCAGTTATCAAGCAACAACACCTTGTTCATAATCAGAAGACACTGACTATCTTTGATCAACTGGCTAGCCAACTAGAGGCTTGCTCGGGACAGTGTTTTGTCTATGTATCCACACATTTAAATGAGTCTTCATTCAATACAATTATAGCATGGATAATAAACGATTATCTTGATACAGGAATTATAATAATAACTATATTTATTATTGCCTCTAGGGCATAATTCCAACAGTCTCCCACTTGCACTAGAGTCAATAATCTAGCCCTCACATCATCATGCGAATTACATTGTAATAAATCTAACACCCATACCGTTCTGGTGTTGATCATGCTTTGCCCGTGGAAGAGGTTTAGTCAGCGGGTATGCTACATTCACATCCGTGTGCACTTTGCATATATTTACGTCCTCCCCTTCGACGTTGTCGCGGATGAGGTTGAATCGTCGTTTGATGTGTCTGGACTTCTTGTGAAACCATGGTTCCTTTGCTAAGGCAATGGCACCCGTGTTGTCACCGAACAAGGTTATTGGATTCAGTGCGCTTGGAACCACTCCAAGATCCGTCTTGAATTGCTTCATCCAGACACCCTCCTTAGCCGCCTCCGAGGCAGCCATGTACTCCGCTTCACATGTAGAAATTGCTACGACGCTTTGCTTGGAACTGCACCAGCTTACCGCACCCCCATTAAGAATAAATACGTATCCGGTTTGCGACTTAGAGTCATCCGGATCTGTGTCAAAGCTTGCATCGACGTAACCTTTTACGGCGAGCCCTTCGTCACCTCCATACACGAGAAACATCTCCTTAGTCCTTTTCAGGTACTTCAGGATATTCTTGACCGCTGTCCAGTGATCCACTCCTGGATTACTCTGGAACCTACCTGCCATACTTATGGTTAGGCTAACGTCCGGTCTAGTGCACAGCATTGCATACATGATAGAACCTATGGCTGAAGCATAGGGGACGGTGCGCATATGCTCTCTATCCTCATCAGTTGCTGGGCACTGAGTCTTACTCAATCTCGTACCTTGTAAAACTGGCAAGAACCCTTTCTTGGACTGTTCCATTTTGAACCTCTTCAAAACTTTATCAAGGTATGTGCTTTGTGAAAGTCCTATCAGGCGTTTTGATCTATCCCTGTAGATCATAATGCCTAGAATGTAAGCAGCTTCTCCTAGGTCCTTCATAGAGAAACTTTTATTCAAGTAATCCTTTATGCTCTCCAAAAACTCTACGTTGTTTCCAATCAGCAATATGTCATCCACATATAATATTAGAAACGCCACAGAGCTCCCACTCACTTTCTTGTAAATACAAGATTCTCCAACCACTTGTATAAACCCAAATGCTTTGATCACCTCATCAAAGCGTTTGTTCCAACTCCGAGATGCTTGCACCAGCCATAAATGGATCGCTGGAGCTTTCACACCTTGTTAGCATTCTTAGGATCGACAAAACCTTCGGGTGGCATCATATACAACTCTTCCTTAAGGAAACCGTTAAGGAACGCCGTTTTGACATCCATCTGCCAGATTTCATAATCGAAAAATGCAGCTATTGCTAACATGATTCTGACGGACTTAAGCATCGCTACGGGTGAGAATGTCTCATCGTAGTCAACTCCTTGAACTTGTGAAAAACCCTTTGCCACAAGTCGAGCTTTATAAACGGTCACATTGCCGTCAGCGTCCGTCTTCCTCTCAAAGATCCATTTGTTCTGAATAGCCTTGCGGCCCTCAGGCAGTACTTCCAAAGTCCACACTTTGTTCTCATACATGGATCCTATCTCGGACTTCATGGCTTCTAGCCATTTGTTGGAATCTGGGCCCACCATTGCTTCTTCATAATTTGCAGGTTCATTGTTGTCCAACAACATGATTGATAAGACGGGATTACCGTACCACTCTGGAGCAGCACGTGGTCTCGTCGACCTGCGTGGTTCGACAAAAACTTGAACCGGAGTTTCATGATAATCATCATTAACTTCCTCCTCAACCGGCGTCACAACAACAAAGGTTTCCCCTTGCCCTGCGCCACCATCCAGAGGGATGAGAGGTTCGACAACCTTGTCAAGTTCTATCTTCCTCCCACTCAATTCTCTCGAGAGAAACTCCTTCTCGAGAAAAGCTCCGTTTTTAGCAACAAACACTTTGCCCTCGGATTTGAGATAGAAGGTGTACCCAACTGTCTCTTTTGGGTAACCTATGAAGATGCACTTTTTCGCTTTGGGTTCCAGCTTTTCAGGCTGAAGCTTTTTGACATAAGCATCACATCCCCAAACTTTAGGAAACGACAACTTTGGCCTTTTGCCATACCACAGTTCGTATGGTGTCGTCTCAACGGATTTTGATGGTGCCCTATTTAAAGTGAATGCAACTATTTCTAATGCATAACCCCAAAACGATAACGGCAAATCGGTAAGAGACATCATAGATCGCACCATCTCTAATAAAGTACGATTACGACGTTCGGACACACCATTACGCTGTGGTGTTCCAGGCGGTGTCAACTGTGAAACAATTCCACATTGTTTTAAGTGAGCACCAAACTCGAAACTCAGATATTCACCCCCACGATCAGACCGTAGGAACTTGATCTTCTTGTTACGATGATTTTCAACTTCACTCTGAAATTGCTTGAACTTTTCAAATGTTTCAGACTTGTGCTTCATTAAGTAGACATAACCATATCTACTCAAATCGTCAGTCAAGGTGAGAAAATAACGATATCCGCCGCGTGCCTCTACGCTCATCGGACCACACACATCGGTATGTATGATTTCCAACAAGTCACTTGCATGCTCCATTGTTCCGAAGAACGGAGTTTTAGTCATCTTGCCCATGAGGCATGGTTCGCACGTGTCAAGTGAATCAAAGTCAAGTGACTCCAAAAGTCCATCGGCATGGAGTTTCTTCATGCGCTTTACACCAATATGACCTAAGCAGCAGTGCCACAAAAATATGGCGCTATCATTGTTAACTCTAACTCTTTTGGTCTCAATGTTATGTATGTGTGTATCACTATCAAGATTCAATATGAACAATCCTCTCACATTGGGTGCATGACCATAAAAGATGTTACTCATAGAAATAGAACAACCATTATTCTCTGACTTAAAAGAGTAACCGTCTCGCAATAAACAAGATCCAGATATAATGTTCATGCTCAACGCAGGCACTAAATAACAATGATTCAAGTTCATAACTAATCCTGATGGTAACTGAAGTGAAACTGTGCCGACGGTGATTGCATCAACCTTGGAACCATTTCCTACGCGCATCGTCACTTCATCTTTCGCCAGCCTTCGTCTATTCCGCAGTTCCTGTTTCGAGTTGCAAATATGAGCAACAAAACTGGTATCGAATACCCAGGCACTACTACGAGAGCCGGTTAAGTACACATTAATAACATGTATATCAAATATACCTGATTTTTCTTTGGCCGCCTTCTTATCCGCCAGATACTTGGGGCAATTGCGCTTCCAGTGACCCATACCCTTGCAATAGTAACACTCTGTTTCAGGCTTAGGTCCAGCTTTGGGTTTCTTCGTCGGATTGGCAACAGGCTTGCCGCTCTTCTTTGAATTACCCTTCTTGCCTTTGCCGTTTCTCTTGAAACTAGTGTTCTTATTCTCCATCAACACTTGATGCTCTTTACGGAGTTCAGAGTCTGCGACTTTCAGCATCGCAAACAACTCGCCGGGAGATTTGTTCATCCCTTGCATGTTGTAGTTCAACACAAAGCCTTTATAGCTTGGCGGCAGTGATTGAAGGATTCTGTCAGTGATAGCCTCTTGCGGGAGTTCAATCCCCAGCTCAGCTAGACGGTTTGAGTACCCAGACATTTTGAGCACATGTTCACTCACAGACGAGTTCTCCTCCATCTTGCAAGCATAGAATTTATCGGAGGTCTCATACCTCTCGATCCGGGCGTTCTTCTGAAAGATAAACTTCAACTCCTGGAACATCTCAAATGCTCCATGATGCTCAAAGCAACGTTGAAGTCCCGGTTCTAAGCCATACAAGACTGCACATTGAACTACTGAGTAGTCCTCCTTACGTGCTAACCAAGCGTTCTTAACATCCTGATCAGCCGTAGCGGGTGGTTCATCTCCTAGCGCAGCATTAAGGACATAATCCTTCTTCCCAGCTTGTAAGATTAGCTTAAGATTACGAGCCCAGTCTACAAAGTTGCTTCCATCATCTTTCAACTTAGCTTTCTCTAGGAACGTATTAAAATTCAGGGTGACTGTCGCGTGAGCCATGATCTACAACACAAATATATTCAAAGTGGATTTAGACTATGTTCAAGATAATTAGAGTTTAACTTAATCAAATTACTCGCTAAACTCCCACTCAAAAAGTACATCTCTCTAGTCATTTGAGTGGTTCATGATCCACTTACACTAGCTCAAGTCCGATCATCACGTGAGTTGAGCATACTTTCAGTGGTAAGCATCCCCATGCTAATCATATCATCTATATGATTCATGATCGACCTTTCGGTCTCATGTGTTCCGAGGCCATGTCTGCACATGCTAGGCTCATCAAGCTTAACCCGAGTGTTCCGCGTGCGCAACTGTTTTGCACCTGTTGTATGTGAACGTTGAGTCTATCACACCCGATCATCACGTGGTGTCTCGAAACGACGAACTGTAGCAATGGTGCACAGTCGGGGAGAACACAATTTCGTCTTGAAATTTTAGTGAGAGATCACCTCATAATGCTACCGTCGTTCTAAGCAAAATAAGGTGCATAAAAGGATTAACATCACATGCAATTCATAAGTGACATGATATGGCCATCATCACGTGCTCCTTGATCTCCATCACCAAAGCACCGGCACGATCTTCTTGTCACCAGCGCCACACCACGATCTCCATCAACGTGTCGCCATCAGGGTTGTCGTGCTACTCATGCTATTACTACTAAAGCTACATCCTAGCAAAATAGTAAACGCATCTGCAAGCACAAACATTAGTATAAAGACAACCCTATGGCTCCTGCCGGTTGCCGTACCATCGACGTGCAAGTCGATATTATCTATTACAACATGATCATCTCATACATCCAATATATCACATCACATCGTTGGCCATATCACATCACAAGCATACCCTGCAAAAACAAGTTAGACGTCCTCTAATTTTGTTGTTGCATGTTTTACGTGGTGACCATGGGTATCTAGTAGGATCACATCTTACTTACGCAAACACCACAACGGAGATATATGAGTTGCTATTTAACCTCATCCAAGGACCTCCTCGGTCAAATCCGATTCAACTAAAGTTGGAGAAACTGACACCCACCAGTCATATTTGAGCAGCGGAGTTACTCGTAGCGATGAAACCAGTCTCTCGTAAGCGTACGAGTAATGTCGGTCCGAGCCGCTTCGATCCAACAATGTCGCGGAATCAAGAAAAGACTAAGGAGAGCAGCAAAACACACATCACCGCCCACAAAAACTTTTGTGTTCTACTCGAGAAGACATCTACGCATGAACCTAGCTCATGATGACACTGTTGGGGAACGTCGCATGGGAAACAAAAATTTTCCTACGCGCACGAAGACCTATCATGGTGATGTCCATCTACGAGCGGGGATGTGTGATCTAGGTACCCTTGTAGACCGTAAAGCAGAAGCGTTAGTGAACGCGGTTGATGTAGTGGCACGTCCTCACGTCCCTTGATCCGCCCCGCGAACCGTCCCGCGATCAGTCCCACGATCTAGTGCCGAACGGATGGCACCTCCGCGTTCAGCACACGTACAGCTCAACGATGATCTCGGCCTGCTTGATCCAGCAAGAGAGACGGAGAGGTAGAAGAGTTCTCCGGCAGCGTGACGGCGCTCCGGAGGTTGGTGATGATCTCGTCTCAGCAGGGCTCCGCCCAAGCTCCGTAGAAACGCGATCTAGAGGTAAAACCGTGGAGATATGTGGTCGGGCTGCCGTGGCAAAGTTGTGTCAAATCAGCCCTAAAACCTCCGTATATATAGGGGGAAGAGGGGGAACCTTGCCTTGGGGTCCAAGTGTTAGAGCATATATCTCCATATGTGGTTTTGGTAATTGATGACAACTCCTATGGACTAATGATTGCTTTAAGTTATATTTATAGGACTTGTCCATAGACACTTCTTGAAGTCCATCTTTTGGGTTCAAGGAGTTTATATGATGACCAAGATGTTATTCAAGGTATTATCCAAAGAATGGTCATAGAAACACTAGGTTGATCAAGATCTCAGACAAAGAGTAAATCAAGATGATCAACACACAAAGCGTACAAGGTGTACTGAGAGGGATCAAGTGATCCCATGGTATGGTAAGCATTGTCCATTACGTGTTTGTATACTAACCCATGGTCTTTGTGAGACTCCTATGTAGGGTTAGGTGTGCTTCCATTGGGCTTGCGTCAAAAGGAAGATCTCATACAACCCATGAAGGATGACGTCAATTGGTGATCGTCATCAAGATTGTGGTGTGCAATTTCAAGTGGATCAGCACGAATATATCATTGAAACTATTGTCAATGATCATGTGCTAACAAGGACAAGATCAAGATAAGCATTCCTGAGCACTACATGCTTGATTCTTGTGTATGTTCGCATGGTGGATAGGACAAGATCAAGATAAGCATTCTTGAGCACTACATGCTTGATTCTTGTGGATGTTCACACAAGGTGGACAAATGAAGATAAATACATAAGCTAGGCTTTCCGCATTGTGTATGGGAAAGCTACTTGAAGACTTCATCATGTCTTGCTTTCAACTTGAGCCAAGAAGGAACAACAACATCAAGCTCACGTGAAAGGGCTAACTCAAAGGTATCAGTTCCTTTGATGTTAGTTGTGCGGAGTGATGATCAGCGAATAAAAGTATACACTCAAGTATGGATCATCAGTACTCTTTTATGATTCTTGAGTCCTTAGGGATCCCACACTATTAAGAGGGGATCACAGGTTTTGCGATGAACTTGCTCAAACTACATCATCACTCTCTGCTCAGACCACATCTCCACTGTTTTGTTGTTATCTGAAAACAGAACCAGTGCCTCGGACATCCGGCTTTCTCCGGACGTCCGAGGACCGGACGACTGACTAGTTCGGAAATCCGGAATCCTATACCATATAAATCAGAGCCATATAACTCGGACTTCCGGCTACCTCCGGACGTCCGAGGGCCGGATGTCCGGCCAAGTCCCGGAAATCTGGAAGCCTGCACCAGTAGAAGTTGAGTTCTACATCTCGGAAATCCGGCTCCCTTCGGACGACCGAGCGCCGGACGTCCGACACCCGTCGAAATTCCGGAACTATGCACCAGAGAAACTTGAGCCATATAACTCGGACTTCCGGCTCCCTCCGGACATCCGAGGGCCGGTCAAGGCTCGGACGACCGACAGGCTTCGAAAATCCGGAGCCCTGCACCAGAAGAACATGTGCTCTATAACTCGGATTTCCGGCTCCCTCCGGACGTCCGAGCGCCGGACGTTCGACACCCGTCGGAAATCCCGAACCTACCACCAGTAGAAGTTGAGCTGTATAACACGGACTTCCGGGCCACTCCGGACGCCCATATGCTGATGAATTCAAATATGTTCAGGCACATCTACAGGCCTCGGACGACCGACCCGTGTCGGACGTCCGGCCGCTGATGAATTCAGAAGAGTTCCAGTCATGCCTAAAAGTCTCGGACGTCCGACCCCAGTCGGACGTCCGGCCCCTCACGAACGCCCAGACTTCCGACAAATGTCGGACGTCCGGACCCTGTGTGACTTAAAGTGTCCCCAACGGCTCTTTTTCTCTCCACACTATAAATACCCCCCTCCCACTTCGTGAGAGGGTTGCCTAACACAGCCTTATCCTCATAAGAACACATTTTCACCTCACACACATTTTCTCACTCCAAATCTTAGATCCCAAGAGCATTTGTGAGCCCCTTTGAGAGTTGTTCCAATCAAAAGATAGATCTTCTCCCTCTCCTTCTCTCAACCCAAGCTATTTGTGATTTGAGCAAGTTTTGAGCATTCCCCGTGATCTTGTTACTCTTGGAGGTTGGAGACTCCTAGGTGGTAGGAGTTCTTCGGAGAGGAATCAATTCGTGTGATTTCCCCCGAAAAAGTTTGTGAGGGTTTGGAAGCCACCTCAAAGGCTTACCACTAGTGGTTGAGAAACGCCTTCGTGGTGTTATCTCAAAGGGAGAATAGGGTGAGCCTTCGTGGCGTTGGTGTGCCTTCGTGGTAACATCCACCTCTCTAACGGTGACTAGCTTCCCTCCAAGGAAGTGAACATCGGGATACATCTTGGTCTCAGGGACCTTGGTTATCCCTAACCCTAACTCCTTACTTGTGGTTTACTTGTGTTATTTGAGCATACATACATTGCATATTGCTTGTGCTCATTATATTGTGTTGGCCATTTCTTGTACAAGATTAATCATTCAAGCATACCCTCTATATCCACACGTACATACTTGCAGCCCTTGATATATCGTGTGATATAGTGTGATCTAGTATCTTGTGTTATTTACCTACTTATCGTGTGATATAGCTCATCTAAGTTTGTGTAACTTACTTGTGCTTGTTAGTAACTGCATTGTGTCCATCTTGGTAGATCGTGTTGTTGATACACGTTGCAGTGCCTAGTGCATTTAGGATTTGTGCTTGACAAGTACCCTCTTAGTTTATTTCCGCATTAGGTTCAAGCCAAATCCGAAGAAGTTTTTAAATAGCCTATTCACCCCCCCCCCTCTAGGTTTCATCGAGGTCTTTTCAATTGGTATCAGAGCAAGGTCTCTCTTTAATTAGGTTTCACGACCTAGAGAGTATCGATGTCGACTATTGGATTAGTGCACAATGGCATCTTTGACTTTGATGGCACAAATTATACCCTATGGAGAATTCGTATGCTTCATCACTTTCGGGCCATGGGCCCAAATACTTTACGAATTGTTCTTGTAGGGATTGCTGACAAAAAGGATGATGCATCTTCATCTACTAATGAAATGTATCTTGATTGTGAGGCCTTTCTTGCCATTCATCGAACCATCAGTCCTGAAGTGTTCAAGTCTATCTCGACTTGCAAGTCAGCTCATGAAGTTGGGACTAAACTTGAAGATATATATGGTGGGTCCAATCTTGATGAAGACGGTATTATGATGAAGGAGTTGGTGCATGAGCTCTTCACTCTTTTCAATCTCAAAGAGTCCACCACTACCCCCATATCTGATTGCTTGCACACCTCAGCATCTTCAATCTCACAAGGTAATGACATGGTGAGTGAAGAAATATATGTTGATGAAAATGGCATAGACTCTATGGACACGAGCATATCTAGCACCACACATAGTGTAAATTATTGTGCTGATAGGTCATGCATTTCACCTAAAGATTCCTTGACAAATGTATGTGGTGATATGCATGCTTCCTCGTGTCCTCTTGATCAAAATATCTTGTCTCTCCCTAGTTGCTCTATGACTAACCATTTAGGGGAAATCAAGAAATATGAAGTACTTTTGGCTAATGAAGAATCTGATTCACCAAAAGAATCATCATCAACTCCTCCAGTTCACATGTGCCTCATGGCAAGAGGTAATAATGAGGTATCATCTTCCCTGTGCAATAACGATGATATTTGCGATGAGGATGATGATGATGACTTCACTGAAAATATCTATGTGATCAGTAAAGTTCTTCATAAAGCTAAAAATAACTCTCTTCAAAGGTTCCAAGATGTTCTTGCTTACTTTGAAAACTGTAATGATTCACTTAATCATGAACAAGCTAAAAGTGAACAACTTGAACATGAACTTGAGAAGAGTCATCAAGCATGTAGAGACTTAAGATCTTCAAAAGGAGAGATTGAAGTTGATCATGATAAACTTAAAAGGGATTTTGAGGTCCTCCTCCTTGAATGCAATAATGTCAAGGGAGAGATCATCAAAACCTCTAAGATCTATGAGGAGATTCAATCTACTCATGAGAAGTCTCTATTTGCTACGTACTCCTCTCATATTGTTGATGATACTTGTACATCTAACTCTACCTCTTTTGAAGTATCAAATTGAAGGAGAATGTTGAGCTACGTGCTCAACTTGATTTACTAACTAGCAATTATGGGAAGTTGGAAGAAAACCATGTAATGCTCACAAGCTCTCATGCCGATCTTCTAACATCCTATAATGTGCAAAAGTTAGCTCATGAGGCTATCATCACCAAGGTAACATCAAGCGAGCCTCATGTGGACAATGGCACTACTTCTAGTCAAAGTACTATATTTCCATGTGCTAGTTCTCGTAATTCGTCTACTCATAATGTTGCTACCTCATGTGATGAATTACTTTCCTTGCCTTGTTGCTCTAACATTGAAGCCTACACTTCCTCTAGTACCTGCATTGATACTAACCGTGCAGAGGAAATCAAAGAGCTCAAGGCCCAACTCACTTCTTTGAAGAAAGACTTGGAACAGTGTCATGAAGGGATGCCCACACTCAACAACGTCCTGTGTGAGCAAACATCTCCGAATGACAAAAATGAGTTTGGAGTAAACTCAAACAAGAACAAGAGGGGCCTAGAACAAGTCAAGAATTCGGCCAAAATCATTTGCTTCAAGTGCAAAGTTAAAGGGCACCATGTTAGATCTTGCCCTCTGAAGACGAAGTCTCAAAGTCACAAGCAACAAGGGACGCGGCCACAAACTCAATCACATATTCAACTACAAGTTGAAGGAAGGCCTCTTCCCAATAAGACCCAATCCAACACTCCCCGAGGTGAGAAATCAACTGGGAAGAAAGAAAAGGGTAGATGTTGCTACTTATGTCGTGAGAAGGGTCACATCGCTTCGTCTTGCACAAGAGGTAACTTATCCAACCCAATCACTATTGATGATATCTATTCCCTTGGGAAGGATAAGGTTGGCAATGTGTTTGCCAAGTTTGTTGGTACTCAAAATGGTGTCAAGAAAAGAACCATTTGGGTTGCCAAGCCTATTGTGATTAACCTCTTAGGACCCAACGTAGTTGGGGACCAACAAGCTCAAACTTGATCAATAGGTGACTATGGAGGACATTAGAGACTTGGATACATAATGAAGAATTAAGGGGTCTTCATCATTCATATTATCTCAAGCCAAGTCATTCAGATTATCGAGTTTCTATCTTATATCAAATGTGCCTCCTTACGATAACTTATACTTAAACTGTTTACATTTTTAGGTGCTTGCCCCCTTTTGCATTTTGTGGTTTTGTACCTTGCATGCGTTTGTATATGTTGTGCTTCCAACTTGCTTATCTTGAGTAATCAAGTATGTGTTGGTTTGCACATCATGTACATGTGAGTCTTGTATTGAGCCTATTTGCATCTTGTCTGTATTTTTGTTGGCTCTTGTGAGATATTAATGGATTATCCCATTGTGGGGGGAGTGATGTTCTTTGCACACCTCTCAATCCTATAAATGTGTATACATGGGGAATACCACTTAGTTTTGATATTTCAAGATTATCTAGTTTCTATGTGGTATGTCTTACTCATGAGAAATTCAAATTCCATATGGTCCATTAATTATCTCTTGTTGGTTTCAATTTGCCACTTGTTAATATTGTTGGTTATCACATTATGGGGGAGTAATATGCTATGTGCATATTACAAACCTAGAAAATGTGTACATTTGAGGTGTTGCCACTTAGTGTTGATATTGTAAATTATCCTGTTCCTAGGTGGCATGTTAGCTCTACAAGTGTCATTTGCTTGCGTTTTATGGGTAAAGATGATCTTGGATATATTTGTGATCTACCAATGAGTATCATTTCAAAAATACTTCTTGTCCTTGACAATTGGTATTCCCATCATATGATTGGAATTGATAATCATCTTTACATTGGATTTTGTGTTTCGTTTGTCTTTCTTGCCTCTTATGAATCTATTTTTAACATGTCTAGTGTGGTTATAGATATAGAGAAAGTGATGATCCCATCGTGTGCGTTTTGTATTCAAATGCAAATTCTATATAATGCACGTCCCTTGGGGGAGCTATCCTATTCCCTTTAAAAACACTCTCTTTATTCACCCATCATAAAATCATTTGATCCCCATCAAGTGTGTGTTGATGGGAGGCAAGTCTTGCTCTTTGTGATGCTTTGTGCCATCATGAAAATTTGTAGAGGGCTTTGTTTGTTGGATCCTAGCTCTCTCTTAGAAACTAGATACCTCTGTTTGTTTTCTTTCAATTGGTTTCTTATTGCCTTCTATTTGACATGTGTCAATGGATATCTCATTCCTTGATGTATCTTTTAATTGATATCTTTCAACTGATAGTTCTTTTGTTTTAGGATCTTATTTTCACTTGATATCTTGTCTTTTGATGACTTATCAACTTTGTTTTGAGTTGATGTTGGAAATACGTTCCCCAACAGTTGATTCTTGAGAGTCTTGAGCATGCATATCTAGCTACTATATACAACTTCTTTTGCTTGCTTTCCTCCTTTGACCCAATATATAAGGGAAACTCCACCCTGTCATAAATTGGCTAAAGTGTGCATGAAATTCAAATTCATATCTATATGCACATATGTGTGTGGAGTTTGTCCTATGTATTGCTGGTTTTCTAACTCTTTGGTCCCAATGAGTTTGGGCACCATTTTGTTTGTTTTGTTGTTCCAGGAACAACTGGAGATGCATTGGATGCTCGGCTCACCTATAAGGAAGATGTTGAGACCGTGTGATTATTGGAGCCAAGTTAGGATGATCAAAGAACAACTATCTACTACATCAATCCAATGTTGTCTCGGTAACAAGTATCCACTTCATGCATTCTTTTCTTGCAAAGGACCCAACCTGTCTTTTCTTTTCCAGGTTGCATCATGGCATGAATCTCTTGATTTGTTCTCGTAGTACTTGTTTGCTTTCTCAAAGCATCCGAACGATGATGTCTTACTGCTAGTTGGGATGTCTTTGATGTTTGTATGTTGGAAGTTCATATTATACAATAAGAAAACATTAGGCCATGTGCTATGCTTCCAAGCAAAAGATCTCATTGATATATTTATGACTTCCCTTTTTGGATACCTAGTGTTCTTCCTTCTTGTAACCATTTCGTGTGTACATCCTTCTTTGTGGATATATATATCATCATGATTGTCTTCTACTCAGAATCTTGGTCACATGAGAGAAGTTACATCTCTAATTGATATCCTCTTTTCTTTCACGTCCATCGCTGCATTTCCTCTTTCGGTTTTGGTGGCAACGTGAAAGGATTTGTTTTGAGTGCGTATCTTATTTTCCTACATCTTGGTGCACTCTTTGGCCGTGAAAATTATTTTTCCTCATGCTTGTCTTGATGAGGGTTTTGCCATTTTCAATTAGTATCCCTCCTCTTGACAAGATTCTTACTTCCTATCTTCACAATGGGTTGTCACAAGCGTTGGTTCCTATTTTGTTTATTAGTAAGCTTGTGAACCCATTTTCTAGTATGTGTGTGTGGGAATGATATGTCTTGCACTTTGTATCTCATATTCATCAAGACTATGTTGATGAGCAATGCTCATCCTTATCTTAAGTCTTCTCAAGTGCTTTGCCATGACTCACACACATTACTTTGGTTGAGCTTATTCTTAAGTTGCTTCCTTTACATGTTGCTCAACCATTAGTTTTGTGCAATTGATATGCCTATTGTCTCATCTATCTTCTTGCACTCGTTGTGTGTTTCTATTAATTCTGGGGGATTAACGATCCTATTTTGTGCACCTGTGTCAAATACAAAAATCTCATATTAGTGCACAAATCATGGGGAGCTTCTCTCGTTTTTGATAAAGCACTATGTTGCCTCTATCATAATATCTTTTAGTCATGTGGTTCGAAGGACCATATGATTGTTTGTTCCATCTTGAATTCTTTGATTGCTTGCTTCTATCATAATATCTTTTATTCATGTGGTTCGAAGGACCATATGATTGTTTGTTCCATCTGGAATTCTTTGATTGCTTGCCTCCATCTTTGTATGTCTTTGTGACATACGATCCTTTTATTTGCAATCTTTGGGTCCTCAATATAGTTTGTTTTCCTCCAACTACTTATCATTGTATTTGTGTCTTTTTCTGCACTCATTTGCTGAGAAGTACACACTTTTTGGAGGACCACCTACTATTTTGGCTTTCTAAACTTGTCGTCCATTTTGGCAATCGATGCCAATGGGGGAGAAGTTTAGAGAGTTTACTTTGGATATGTTTAGAGGGTTTTGCTTTTATTGTGTAAGCATTTACATCTTGCACACATGCATTATTACCTTGTATGTGTGTGCTTGGTTATGCTTATTTCCTTATATAAACTCTCTTGAAGTGGTTGTCTTGAATTACCAAAATGGGGGAGATTGTTAGAGCATATATCTCCATATGTGGTTTTGGTAATTGATGACAACTCCTATGGACTAATGGTTGCTTTAAGTTATATTTATAGGACTTGTCCATAGACACTTCTTGAAGTCCATCTGTTGGGTTCAAGGAGTTTATATGATGACCAAGATGTTATTCAAGGTATTATCCAAAGAATGGTCATAGAAACACTAGGTTGATCAAGATCTCAGACAAAGAGTAAATCAAGATGATCAACACACAAAGCGTACAAGGTGTACCAAGAGGGATCAAGTGATCCCATGGTATGGTAAGCATTGTCCATTACGTGTTTGTGTACTAACCCATGGTCTTTGTGAGACTCCTATGTAGGGTTAGGTGTGCTTCCATTGGGCTTGCGTCAAAAGGAAGATCTCATACAACCCATGAAGGATGACGTCAATTGGTGATCGTCATCAAGATTGTGGTGTGCAATTTCAAGTGGATCAGCACGAATATATCATTGAAACTATTGTCAATGATCAGATGCTAACAAGGACAAGATCAAGATAAGCATTCCTGAGCACTACATGCTTGATTCTTGTGGATGTTCGCATGGTGGATAGGACAAGATCAAGGTAAGCATTCTTGAGCACTACATGATTGATTCTTGTGGATGTTCACACATGGTGGACAAATGAAGATAAATACATAAGCTAGGCTTTCTGCATTGTGTATGGGAAAGCTACTTGAAGACTTCATCATGTCTTGCTTTCAACTTGAGCCAAGAAGGAACAACAACATCAAGCTCAGGTGAAAGGGCTAACTCAAAGGTATCAGTTCCTTTGACGTTAGTTGTGCGGAGTGATGATCAGCGAATAAAAGTATACACTCAAGTATGGATCATCAGTACTCTTTTATGATTCTTGAGTCCTTAGGGATCCCGCACTATTAAGAGGGGATCACAGGTTTTGCGATGAACTTGATCAAACTACATCATCACTCTCTGCTCAGACCACATCTCCACTGTTTTGTTGTTATCTGAAAACAGAACCAGTGCCTCGGACATCCGGCTTTCTCCGGACGTCCGAGGACCGGACGACTGACTAGTTCGGAAATCCGGAATCCTATACCAGATAAATCAGAGCCATATAACTCGGACTTCCGGCTACCTCTGGACGTCCGAGGGCCGGATGTCCGGCCAAGTCCCGGAAATCCGGAAGCCTGCACCAGTAGAAGTTGAGTTCTACATCTCAGAAATCCGGCTCCCTCCGGACGACCGAGCGCCGGACGTCCGACACCCGTCGAAATTCCGGAACTATGCACCAGAGAAACTTGAGCCATATAACTCGGGCTTCCGGCTCCCTCCGGACGTCCGAGGGCCGGTCAAGGCTCGGACGACCGACAGGCTTCGGAAATCCGGAGCCCTGCACCAGAAGAACATGTGCTCTATAACTCGGATTTCTGGCTCCCTCCGGACGTCCGAGCGCCGGATGTCCGACACCCATCGGAAATCCGGAACCTACCACCAGTAGAAGTTGAGCTGTATAACACGGACTTCCGGGCCACTCCGGACGTCCGTATGCTGATGAATTCAAATATGTTCAGACACATCTACAGGCCTCGGACGACCGACCTCTGTCGGACGTCCGGCCGCTGATGAATTCAGAAGAGTTCCAGTCATGCCTAAAAGTCTCGGACGTCCGACCCCAGTCGGACATTCGGCCCCTCACGGACGCCCGGACTTCCGACAACCGTCGGACGTCCGGACCGTGTGTGACTTAAAGTGTCCCCAACGGCTCTTTTTCTCTCCACACTATAAATACCCCCCTCCCACTTCGTGAGAGGGTTGCCTAACACAGCCCTATCCTCATAATAACACATTTTCACCTCACACACATTTGCTCACTCCAAATCTTAGATCCCAAGAACATTTGTGAGCCCCTTTGAGAGTTGTTCCAATCAAAAGATAGATCTTCTCCCTCTCCTTCTCTCAACCCAAGCTATTTGTGATTTGAGAAAGTTTTGAGCATTCCCCGTGATCTTGTTACTCTTGGAGGTTGGAGACTCCTAGGCGGTAGGAGTTCTTCGGAGAGGAATCAATTCGTGTGATTTCCCCTGAAAAAGTTTGTGAGGGTTTGGTAGCCACCTCAAAGGCTTACCACTAGTGGTTGAGAAATGCCTTCATGGTGTTATCTCAAAGGGAGAATAGGGTGAGCCTTCGTGGCGTTGGTGTGCCTTCGTGGTAACATCCACCTCTCTAACGGTGACTAGCTTCCCTCCAAGGAAGTGAACATCGGGATACATCTTGGTCTCAGGGACCTTGGTTATCCCTAACCCTAACTCCTTACTTGTGGTTTACTTGTGTTATTTGAGCATACATACATTGCATATTGCTTGTGCTCATTATATTGTGTTGGCCATTTCTTGTACAAGATTAATCATTCAAGCATACCCTCTATATCCACACGTACATACTTGCAGCCCTTGATATATCGTGTGATATAGTGTGATCTAGTATCTTGTGTTATTTACCTACTTGTCGTGTGATATAGCTCAACTAAGTTTGTGTAACTTACTTGTGCTTGTTAGTAACTGCATTGTGTCCATCTTGGTAGATCGTGTTGTTGATACACGTTGCAGTGCCTAGTGCATTTAGGATTTGTGCTTGACAAGTACCCTCTTAGTTTATTTCCGCATTAGGTTCAAGCCAAATCCGAAGAAGTTTTTAAATAGCCTATTCACCCCCCCCTCTAGGCGTCATCGAGGTCTTTTCACCAAGGACCCCTTAGGGCTTCGGCCGAGCCAAGGGGGGCAGCCCTCCCCTTCCAAACCGAGTCCAACTAGGTTTGGAAGGAGGAGTCCTTCTCCCTTTTTCCACCTCTTCTCTTTCTTTTCTCTTTGATTTTTCTTCTTATGGCGCATAGGGCTCTTTTGGGCTGTCCCACCAACCCACTAAGGGCTGGTGTGCCACCCCCAATGCCTATGGGCTTCCCCGGGGTGGGTTGCCCCCCCGGTGAACTCCCGGAACCCATTCGTCATTCCCGGTACATTCCCAGTAACTCCGAAAACCTTCCGGTAATCAAGTGAGGTCATCCTATATATCAATCTTCGTTTCCGGACCATTTCGTAAACCCTCGTGACGTCCGTGATCTCATCCGGGACTCCGAACAACATTCGGTAACCAACCATATAACTCAAATACGCATAAAACAATGTCGAACCTTAAGTGTGCAGACCCTGCGGGCTCGAGAACTATGTAGACATGACCCGAGAGACTCCTCGGTCAATATCCAATAGCGGGACCTGGATGCCCATATTGGATCCTTCATATTCTACGAAGATCTTATCGTTTGAACCTCAGTGCCAAGGATTCATATAATCCCGTATGTCATTCCCTTTGTCCTTCGGTATGTTACTTGCCCGAGATTCGATCGTCAGTATCCGTATACCTATTTCAATCTCGTTTACCGGCAAGTCTCTTTACTCGTTCCGTAATACAAGATCCCGCAACTTACACTAAGTCACATTGCTTGCAAGGCTTGTGTGTGATGTTGTATTACCGAGTGGGCCCCGAGATACCTCTCCGTCACACGGAGTGACAAATCCCAGTCTCGATCCATACTAACTCAACGAACACCTTCGGAGATACCTGTAGAGCATCTTTATAGTCACCCAGTTACGTTGCGATGTTTGATACACACAAAGTATTCCTCTGGTGTTAGTGAGTTATATGATCTCATGGTCATAGGAACAAATACTTGACACGCAGAAAACAGTAGCAACAAAATGACACGATCAACATGCTACGTCTATTAGTTTGGGTCTAGTCCATCACGTGATTCTCCTAATGACGTGATCCAGTTAGCAAGCAACAACACCTTGTTCATAATCAGAAGACACTAACTATCTTTGATCAACTGACTAGCCAACTAGAGGCTTGCTAGGGACAGTGTTTCGTCTATGTATCCACACATGTAAATGAGTCTTCATTCAATACAATTATAGCATGGATAATAAACAATTATCTTGATACAGGAATTATAATAATAAATATATTTATTATTGCCTCTAGGGCATAATTCCAACATGATGATGGCCCGCCGATGCCTCATATGCTGGAAACTTCTCTTAATCATACTTCAGTTTCTCTGCACCCATTCATGGCGATTTATGTGCCAATCCTCCTGGGGCCGAGTGCTACACCAATATATTCTTAATTCAACACTCTTTGCTCATCCTTTAGCTTCCGGTGCCGATTGGGCATCAAGCTCTGGTAGGGTTCCTTCTATTTCTTTTCGTTTCATGTGTGATTCATTTTTGCACGACACAAGTAGACATCCTCTCATACCAAAATTTATGTGTACATGTGATGTTCATACTAGATGTGCTTGATTAATCTTGTTTTGGAGTTTGGCACTGGATTTGCTTTTGCTTAGCAGTTGTGTGTGCCACGATGACATTGGTCGTCGGCATCAAGCTGCCACGTAATTCCTCGCCTCCAGGTCGTTGTTGCTCCGGACCAGTTTTGCTGCCCAAGTGCGGGACATTTCTTCATGACTCTATCCTCCAATTGCGTATCAAATTTGAAGTTCCTCTGAGACAAATCGGAACATGCAAGGAAGTTCTCCCTCTGTTTAGCATGAACACATTTTTTATATGTGTATCATTCACACCATTGTATTGTTAATTATCGTTGTTCTCAATAGGGGGCAATAATATGGAGGACTAAAGATGTAGGAGGCATCCTGGAGATGCATGAGGAAGCATTGATGCAGTGAGAGATAAGACCTCAACTAAGATCATGTAAGGCAGTAGAGATCAACGCGAAATCCGATAATAAAATAGTATATGTTTATTTCTGATTAGGTTTTGGTTCTAAACTTCAGATTGGTTTTGGAAAGGGTTCCTTCTCGTGAAATATCAATGTTCGAAGTGGTAAGAAATCAAAACAAAAGATCATTACTTCCATTAAGAATAAGCAAGTTGAATAAGGGACAAACTATTTACTAAAGATAATCTCCTTTTCAGCCGCCAAATCAATGAGTTTGTTTTCCTAAAATGATTTTATCTCCTTACATACTAGGTTCCCTTACCAAATGCAGTGACAAAAATGTCTGTAGTGGATTCCAGGAAGAGGCGGGAGTAGTGCATGTAGCGGTTGGTTAAGACATGTTTTGCCATCTCAAGGCCATCTCCCGACGACGTCGTCCATAACTAGGATCCCCTCATTGCCACCCACACATCTACCTCTGCTATGAACAATGATATGCATAATCACTGTTTTGGGTCTGTTCAGTTTTCTGGTAGATGTGGTTCATTCAATACTTAACATCATATAAATGATTTTAGAATTTTATCCTAATGATTAATTAACTGTTGAGGAGTTTAGCATGGCTTGTTAGATTTCTGGAGAACACGTAAGATGACTAGCTTTCAGAATATGAAAAACAAATAATTGGCACCTCCATATCATTAAAATAGCTCCAAGTGTATGTCATCTCATGCCATGGCATCCATTATTTGTTTAAGTTAGGTGATGTTATTGTCGAGATTGATGCGACATGTATCGTTGTTCAGTCTATTATTTAGTTCTCCAAAGTGCATGGAGTTTGCCCAACAATATCATATGGGATAGCTACAACACAATTGCAACTTCAAATCATTAAGGCTACCACTTTCTTAGGATGATTCATGGCAATGATCATTTGTTTGTACTTCAAATTACTACTTTCATTCTCTTCTTATTATTTAATTTTTTGTGTAACTAGATTGTTCTAGGTCTGGGTTAGATTAAATATCTTGCTGCTAATGAGGTCGTCACAGAATGAATAATGTCAATAGGTTTGCTAGCATGCATTCCCACCTTGTTGTCCTAAACACTATTGTTTTTTGCGTTGTCTTCAACACTTATGTTACTTGGCTAACCCATCCAAGATATATATGTGTATTTGTATACAAAAAAGTTTGTTGGAAACAAGTATTTTTCTAATTTGATAAATTAAACATTTAGCAACTTTAATACTTTGTGCATAAGTTCATGAAATCCTCTTGGGAAAACAGATGGATCCGGCAACGTGCACCATTACATCTATGCATTGATTCTTATTCACTTAAATATTTCTAAACCCACAACCCTTGCATATTGACATGTCCATTGGTATAAAAATTAGTGACATCAACAAATCAATAATAACATCAGATATTTTAGATAACAAGAGGGAAGTGAACGAGTGCACGGAGAGGGAAACAAGATCATTGACCATATCAAGGACCGATGATCTACAAGTCACTATAAACATCATGATATCGGTACAACAAGTGCACTCATGGTCCCAACAAATGGACTCAAATCTTGGTACACATGATGATAAGAGCATGGCCAATTTGATGTGACCTAGAAATTATAGAAGATGGCAATTACGTAAAATGATAAATATTTGGTCTCCTACATGAATATTTGGTTCGCCTACATGATGGTTCAGAAGTTTTTCACTGGAAATAGGAATTCAGTTCCTTTGAGTCTATATATTTGTAGAAATCACCATCATTCTACTTGAAAAGTGGATGGCACAGCAACGCGTGCCAGGTTTTTAGAAAGTCAAATTTCTTTAACTTTGATCAAGTTTAGAGCAAATAATATCGACATCCAGAATTAAACAAAAAGGTATGAAAATTCATGATGAATTTAATGGCACCAATTTGATTTTATATATATATATATATATATATATATATATATATATATATATATTTCTTTACAAATTCGATCAAATTTAAAAAAATTGATTTGAAGAAAAGTAATGCACCTTATATTTTAAAACAAAAAAGAGTATTATTTTAAGAACCCAACAACAACAACGATACAACAAAGCACACTCAGCCTAAATCCAACCCTCTCACGCCTTGTCATTTTTTGCCGTCCATTTCTTTGATTTGGCAGTTTACAACAGTTAGATCTGGTGTGTATAGTCATCTCCAACACATTTTTAATTATTGACCCAGCTATCCTCATGGGGTGCTGCTTTAGAAGCCAAAACTGAGCACTCTGGTAAATTGGGCCATCTCTTGCATCCCATTTAGCTAATCACCGTGATCCAGAGCAATTTGTTGTTGTGATCCCATCACTAAAAAAAATATGTGCTCGACCGAGGAATAGATAGGCCAGCAGTCGATGGTGTGGAGTGGATCGGTGACACGGGGTCGATTCACGCGGATGATGCGGGCGATCATAGGGAATTTAGCCGATGCATGCGAGGGGATCCAGGTGAATCGCGTGATGCAAGTGACTCGGGGACGACAAAGGAGCTACTGGCCTTGTCGTGCGCCAGATCAGGCCACACCACACCGACGTGGCATCGGATGTAGCATCGTGCAGGATGGTGTGGTGCTGGCTATTGAAGCTTTTCGATCATGTTGTCTCATCCTCCTCAAGTTGCGCGAGTTTTTGGTTGCTCCCCTTTGCCTTTCGGTTTTGATTAAAATTCTGTTCAGTTTGTCATTGTTTGGAATAGATCGGCAGGCTGAGGCACTGTTATTTGTCGATTGTCAGTTATCAATTCGATTTGTGCCAAAATTCCATTCGGCTATTTTTTAAATATAATCCGAACCAACCACGAATTAAACTGCTATTGGCTATCTTGCCAAAAAATAATTTAATCGCCATTGATAGATTATGCAAGTATGTGTCAACATACGGAGTCGATACCGTGTGCTAATCTACTAATACTTGCAAAAGAATGTGAGTTGGGGACTTAGACTTAGGAGCCAGCTAGCGGCTCAAAATAGACTGGTGTGCAACCATGATCATATCACGTATGGGACACGAAAATACCAAACCACAACTACTTGGACGTCCCCTTCATATGTGATTTACAAAAATGCCATTATAAAACATTTAGTGTGTTGTTTGATCTATTGCATCAGCCTCAATCTCTTGTGAGACAATATCAACAAGTTTTTTATACTGCATTGTAAGTTGTGTGAAACTCAGTTGCTTATATTGTCCATTCATCAGCTTCTACAACCTGCAAATATTCTAGGAGGAACTACCTAACTAGGCATATATTTCTTTTATGAAGATTCTTTACAAAAAGAACTTTTAACCAGTTTGAGTTACTTTTAAGTTTTGTCTAAGTTTGGTTGCATTACGAGCTACTTTACGATGCATTTTTAGTTTGTATTATGCCAAATATCCTAATGGGTTGCTATCCAATAGCATTTTTGCAGGTTTGTGGTTAATCCTCGTCCATGGGTGTAGTGTTGACCCACCGCACCCCTCGCGACTACCATCATTCTCTATCCTCACAGAGTGCCTCTCCAACTCTTCCACACACATGGCTCCTCTGGTTCTACTCTATGTAGTGCGAAGGGAGGAGCACGTGAAGATGAGAAGCGTGGCGTCCCTCATGAGGAGTAGCGGCACCTAACCCATTTGTCAGCTCGCCTAGCGGTGGGCCGGTTGAATATACATTCCTAGGCAAAGTATTTTCAAAGATGCCTATCGCAATTCTGCCCTACATCCATGTTGCCATGCCTCCCCCTACACCTGTGAGGAGGAGCTACCATGACGACAAGGAGGAGCACTTCTCTCTCTCACCCGAGGTCCGATTTTATTTCAATCTCCGCCTTGTGCATATTTATCCATGTCGTATTGGCATCCTCCTGCCATTTCTCATCTGCAATTCTATGATAGATGGAACTTGGGACAACTAGCTAATCAGCCGGTGCCTATGGTTTAGATTCTAGAGTAAACACAATGTAAAAGATTAGCACGTCTTGATGAACTATAATCATCTCTTTCTCTTTGTTTTCTAATTATCTATCCAAATAGTATTATTGTTAGTGAATGCCAAATTTTTGATAGTTGTTCTATGGTTCTTTCAGATTTTTTGTGGGGATTTACACTGGATATAGGCGACTGTTTCAAATCTGAAAATTCTTCTGCTAACTTCGAGGTTACACCTCCCCCTCCACTGCTTTCAATTTAGCTCTTCAGGTAAATACAATTTGTGATTATTTATATCCAGGCAGGGAAACACTGAACCAGAGGGAAAATGGCGGCTCGGAGTACAATGCCGAGATCAACTATTGCTAGAGCATATTTCTCCACGTGTGGTTTTGGTAATTGATGACAATCCCTATGGACTAATGGTTGCATTAAGTTATATTCAAATTAATTGTCCATAGGCACTTCTTGAAGTCCATTTGTTGGTTTCAAGGAGTTTATATGATGACCAAGGCAGTATTCAAGGTCTTTATCCAAAGATTGGTCATAAAGACACAAGGTAGATCAAGACTAAGTAAAAGAGTAAATCAAGTTGATCAACACACAAAGCATACAAGATGTATCGAGAGGGATTAAGTGATCCCATAGTATGGTAAAAATTGTTCATTACACTTTTGTGTACTAACCCATGGTCTTCGTGAGAGTTCTATGTGGGGTTAGGTGTGTTTCCATGGGCTTGAGTCAAGACGAAGATCTCATACAACCCATGAAGGATGACCTCAAATGGTGATCGTCATCAAGATTGCGGTGTGCAAATTCAAGTGGAGCATCACGAATATATCTTGCTTAATGCTTGTCGTTCATTGTGGTGGCAATGGACTTGTGAAGATGTGCTAAAGAGTGGCTCACCCATAGTGGAGTATGGGGGAGCAATTTACAAGTCTTGATCGATCCACCACAATCAAGAAAAGGTGGCCCATATTGAGGAAGTCAAGATTGTCATCATCTAGCTCAAGTGGACTATGTGCAAGGTATAGGTTTGTCCTTGACAGGTTTTCTATTTTAGGATAGATTGTGTACTGTCAAGGGGGCTCTCAAGTGAGTAGCTTGATCGTATCGTTCATTGAGATCTCAAACCATTTTCATCCTTGCATTATCTTTCTTTGTTCTTGTTTCGTGGTTCTCTTTGTGAGTTTTAGAGCTTATGGTCATCTTTATGACAAGCTCGAGTTCATCAAAAACGGAGTTCATGTGCATCTTCTATGATGTTTTTTATGTTGGAGTTTTTGTCGGTTCTTCATTCATAGAGGTTTCACATCTCTATATCATTGGCATTTTCATAATTGCATGTTCTTAATATTTCTCAATTCGGAGCTCTTGTCGTACTGAATCCAATAAGCTTGAGTTTGCTCAATTCGGAGCTCATTTGCAGAAGTTATGGAAGTTTTGGTATTCTTGCCTTTCATGTGTTGCTTGTGGTCTACCTGGAATGATCCAAGTGGTAGTACTTCTCCCTGGAGTGGTACTACCTCTTATCATCGGTAGTACTGCCCGGGCCGGCAGTAGTACCGCTACAGGGCGGTAGTGGCCCAGCTTGTACCGTTGCCCATAAGTTCGACACCTTTTTTGGTTGGATCTTGTGGTAGTTCTGGGCAGTACGATCAGCGCTGCCCCCTCTCAGTTCAGCCTCCCTCTGCCTGAGTGGTAGTACCGCTCCCAAGAGCAGTAGTACCGCTCTAGCTCGGGCTGAGGGGGTAACGGTTGGATTTTTTCCTTCCTATTTAAGGGGGCCTTCTTCCCCAAAGGTCCATATCCTTGGAGCTTGTGCCCCCCCCCATTGTTTACCTTCTTAGAGCTTGCTAACTCTCAATTCGCCCAATGATTCTTGTTAGTTGTGGAGGGAAAAGAGAGAGGAGATCTAGATCCACTTTTCCACCAATCACTTTCTCCTCTATGTGAGGGGAACCCCTTGGATCTAGATCTTGGAGTTTTCTACTTCTTGAGCTTGCGTTGGTTTTCCCTTGAAGAGGAAAGGATGATGCAACAAAGTAGATAAGTATTTCCCTCAATTTGTTGAGAACCAAGGTATCAATTCAGTAGGAGGAACAAGCAAGGGCCCAATCTTAGCACCAACACAAACAATCAAACACTTGCACCCGATGCTAAAAAGGGGTTGTCAATCCCTTCACGGTTATTTGCAAGGATGAGATCTGATAGAGATAGATATAAAAGATTGCTAGAACTAAGAGTAAAACAAAAGTAAATAAATGGCAGCAATATATTTTTGGTTTATATATCTGAAAGTATAATATAGAAAATAGACCCGGGGGCCATAGGTTTCACTAGAGGCTTCTCTCATGAAGGAAAATAATACGGTGGGTGAACAAATTACTGTCGAGCAATTGATAGAAAAGTGAATAATTATGAAGATATCCAAGGCAATGATTGTGCATATAGGTATGAGGTCCGTGTCAAGTAGGCATAAATGATTCTGCATCTACTACTATTACTCCACACATCGACCGACTCTTGTCTGTATCTAGAGTATTAAGTTCATGAATAACAGAGTAACGCATTAGGTAAGATAACATGATGTAGAGGAATAAACTCAAGCAATATGATGAAAACCCCATCTTTTTATCCTCGGTGACAACAATGCAACACATGCCTCGCTACCCCTACTTTGTCACTGGGTGAGGACACCACAAAATTGAACTCAAAACTAAGCACTTCTCCCATTGCAAGAATTACTAATCTAGTTGGCCAAACCAAACCAATAACTCAAAGAGACTTGCTAAGATATGAAATCATGCATATAAGAATTCAGAGAAGATTCAAATAATATTCATAGATAATCTGAACATAAATCCACAATTCATCGGATCTCGATAAACACACCGCAAAAGAGTCTTACATCAGATAGATCTCCATGAAGATCATGAAGAACATGGTATTGAAGTACAAAGAGAGATAAGAAGCCATCCAGCTACTAGCTATGGACCCGTAGGTCTGTGGTGAACTACTCACGCATCATCGAAGGGGCAATGGAGTTGATGTAGATGCCCTCCTTGATCTATTCCCCCTCCGAAATATTACCGAAAAACGCTCCCAGATTGGATCTTATGGGAACAGAGGCTCCCGACGGCGGAAAAGTATTTGTTGTTGCTCTTTTGGTATTGGGGAATATTTGGGAATTTATAGGAGGAGGATTAGGGTTAGCAGCCTTACATGGGGGCACAAGCCAGCCCCCCCCAGGGTGCGCCCTGCATGCTTGTCGTCTCCCGGTAGGTCTCTTGCCCCCTCTCCAAGCCTGGCAGGTTTCTTATGGTCCAAGAAAAATCATTCCGAAGATTTTATTCCGTTTGGACTCCGTTTAATATTCCTTATCTGCAATACTCAAAAACAAGGAAAATGTAGAAATTGGCACTAGGCTCTAGATTAATAGGTTAGTCCCAAAAATAATATAAAATAGCATATTAATGCATATAAAACATCCAAAACAGATAATATAATAGCATGGAACAATCAAAAATGACAGATGCGTTGGAGACGTATCAGAGTTCTTCGTGTTCTTCTTCGTTCTTCCTCTCTTTTTCTTCCATAGCATTACCTGTTGTGGAGGGATTTGGGAGAGAAGGACTTGGGCACTCAGTGTGACCTTGCCATTTCATTTGGTGCATAGGTTTGAATTCTCCACGGTGATACGTGGAAGTGAAGTTTGAGAGGTACTCTTGCGTGCTTGGTACCCTAATACTTGTTCTTCTTGGGTGCTTTGGCATCCTAGAAGCTTGGTGGTGCCTTGGAGCTCAATCATTGTGGTGTAAAGCTCTGGACAAGCATGAGGGTCTCCAATTAGGTTGTGAAGATTGCCCCGAGCATTTGTGGTTACTTCGAAGCCATATTCCATTGTGGTGAAGCTTTGTGGTGTTGTTGGGAGCCTCAAATTAAGTTGTGGAGATTGCCCAACCTTGTGTTGTACGGGTTCGATGACCGCCCTCAAGGGTCCCTTAGTAGAATCACGACATCTTGCATTGTGCGAGGGCGTGAGGAGATTACGGTGGCCTTAGTGGCTTCTTGGGGAGCATTGTGCCTCCACACCGCTCCAACCGAGATTAACATCCGCAAGGGTGTGAACTTCAGGATATATTGTCGTCTCCGTGTGCCTCGGTTATATCTTACCCGAGCCCTTTACTTATGCACTTTACTTTGTGATAGCCATATTGTTTCTTGTTATATATCTTGCTATCACTTAGTTGTTTATCTTATTTAGCATAAGTTGTTGATGCACATAGGTGAGCCTAGTTGTTTTCGGTTTTGTGCTTGACTAATTAAATGTTAGTTTTATTCCACATTTGTTCAAGCCTAAACCGTAATTATTTTAAAGCACCTATTCACCCCCTCTAGGCGACATCCATGTCCTTTCGGCTATGAAAATTGAAGAGGTCGTGGACAAGTGTGTGATTGAGTTGACGGGCAAGGGTGCAATTAATTCGAGGAGCAAGAGCATGATTAAATCGATTGTTCTCTTCATATACAAGAGGGCCATCTGAATTTTTTTGAATGCCATAGGAACGGAAAACCCTTTGAAGGATACATTAAGCAAGGTGTTGGCTGCATAGGCTACACTATTTCCATCACATTAGAATCTATGTTTCCAAGATATTCCGGTGCACTTTCAGCTTTTCTCGTTGTATTTTACATTTTTGCATGTTGCCAAATTACATGGTTGGTTTATTGCAGGTGAAGCTATGTTTGACATATCATGATAACACAGTCATAGTTTGTGATCTCTACCAAGCAGTGTTTGGTTAGCATTGTAATTGATTTTAGTTTTGTTCAAAAAATAATAATTGATTTTAGTGAGACTGTCGTGGGTATAAGCCTGACAGTAGATGTGTAGGGTACGAATGAGATGGGCAGAGTCCTAGCTACGGCGAGGTTGTATGAGTTCAGGCCCCTCTACGGTGGAGGTAATAGCCCTACGTCTCAGTGCTCTTGGAGCTGGTTACCGAGTGTAATATGGAGTACAATGTTTTTCCAACCCTTTTACCAGTGGGGGAGGGCGGCTTATATAGAGTGCGCTGCCCTCCACAATGTTTATGATTCAAGGGTGGAGTAGTGGCGATTGAATGCATGCGTTACAGGTAACGTATGCTATAAATGCTAGTTAATGCACCCGGAAACGTACGGCAGTTTCCCTCCAGGGAGGTTACGACGAACCGAGTGTATCCAGTCGGTAGGTCCGGTGTCCTCCGAGTCTTAGTCTCCGACTGGATAATTCTGGGCTTGTTACCGACTGGATGATGGGGGCACCTTAATACAGTCGGGCATACTTAAGGTCCCGTCCCTTGCGTGGGGTAGTCCTTGGGTAGGACCTGTAGGACAGGCCTATGACCCTACCCTAGGACTATGACCCCATCATTAGTCCCCGAATGGATTGGGGTTGAAACGTCAAAGTAGTGCTCGATGCTCAGATCCGACTGGTTTAGGTTCGGCTTAGGCGTTGCTTGCCTCTATCCATTCTATCCCTCTTGGCCGATGATCCGAGTGAATGTGCTCTGTAGAACGGACTGTCGGGAAACGAGTGCCTTCGCGGCATCTTTTGACACGACCGGTCAACTGGCAGCGACGGATTTTCCGGGATCTCAAATTTCGGGTTCCGCGCGCTTAGCGGGAGCGACGTCAGCGCGCTCGAGTAGCGCCTGACTCCTCGATCCTCGCGCCTTCAACTCTTCCGCCGATATCGCCGCGACTGGTTGGGCGGATAAGATTTCGGGCCCGCTCGCCAGTGACCCAGTCGGTGTTCTATTTAACTCCGGCCGACGAGACCCTTCGGTTACGCTCGCCGAATCCTCTGCTCTCGCTTGTTCCGTCTTCCTCGCCACCTCTTGCGCTCATACACCTTTCCCTTCCCATCCTTCTCGAAAGCTCGCCATCGTCGCCATGACCAAGGGCCAGACCAGCAAGATGGGGGCCAGGAAGAAGAAGGGCAAGGCGGCGGCTGCCCAGCGGCGGCGGCGGCCATTGCCAGCGGGATGGATCCAGGGAGACTTTCTTCCCTCCACCGTGACGGAGGAGGACCTACTGGAGCTCGTAGAGCACGGCCAGCTCGTGCATAAATCTTGGAGGTTGCCGGCGGACGACGAGGTTGAGCCGGCGCCACGGGAGGGAGAGCGTGTCTTGCTCCTCAGCCATGTTCACCGATGTTTCTCTTTGCCTCCCCACCCTTTCTTCAAGGGTATCATGAATCATTTTGGTGCACAACTCCATCACTTCCCTCCGAATGCCATTGCTCATCTTTCTGCCTTCATTGTTCTGTGCGAATGCTTTATCGGTTGCCCCCCTCATTGGGGTTTATTCAAACACATTTTTTCCGTCCGTTCCCAAACCATAAAACGTCTTAGTCAATCGGATGACAAGACGCATCTCCTCCAGCTTTGTGGGGGTTTAGGGTTTCAAAAGAAGAATCGGAGTATTTACCCTGCTCTGCAGTTGAGTGAGTCGGTTAGGAACTGGCAGTCGACGTGGTTTTACTGCCAGGACATAGCCCGTCCGAACGCGTCGACTGGGCTGCCTCCATTCAGTCTAGACCGCCCTGCTCCTCCCAAGCAACTCGCTCTCTCGAAAGCGGAGAAGAAAGACATCCAGCCATTGGTTGAGGCGCTCGCGGATGTTGTCAGGAGGGGGGGTCACTGGGATGGACTTGCTGGAAGTCTTCATCGGTCGGCGAATCCAGCCTCTGCAAGCCCGCCACCACGCCATGTGGCACTACGCAGGACCTGAAGACTCCACTCGGACCAACGTGGAGGGCATTCTCGAGGAGAAGGTGACCTCTAAGGTGCTCCAAATCATGGGTCCCTGTGAGAATCCCAAGGGAGCCCGCCGAGTGGCGCCTTATGGTGCGGACAATCCTCCACCGAATCAGGTGAGTAGCATTATCTGAGTGCGTTGAACTGCTTTAATTTCAGCAACTCATTTATATCTCCGCGTGATGCTTGACGTTTCCAACTGCAGGCGTGGACCAACTGGTTCTCCCTCGTCTCGAGCGGGAAACTGGAGGAGGAAGATGAAGAAGGCAGCCATGAAGGAAACGTGGAGAGCAACGAATACATCTTCGACGGCGAAGAGTCTGAGGAGGAAAACAGCGAGGAAGAGGAAAAAGATGAAGAGCCAGACTCGCTGCCTCCGCGGCCAGAGCAACGGAATAAGCGCCGGCAAGAGTCCACTGTCTCTTCAGTTTCCCCTGCGTCGCCGAGTGCCCCGCCTGCTTCCTCGGCTGCACTGAGTGTTCGAGGTATCAAAAGAGCCAGGGACGCAGCCACTGAACCTGCGGGTCAGTCCTCCAAGGCGCCCAAATCGAGCGGGTCCAAACCTCGGAAGGCCCTGCCGCGGATGAGGATGGCCATCCCCGTTACCTCCATGTAAGCGAATCTAGTTTTCGGTCCTTTCTGTTGATCGAGTGAACTCTTGTTTTACAAGTGGAATGGTCTTCACTCGACAGGGTTGCCACTTCTGTGACCTCGCCGGTTCGCCAAGGGGACGACCCCATGGACGCGGACGATGTCGTTTCATCGCAGCCAGGTACGTTGCGGGAGAGTCGGGTATTTTATTCCTGCAGACTGCACCATCTCTTTCTTCTTCTGAAGCACCGTGTTATTCGGCTTATCAGGGGGGAGAGCTGACCCGACCGCGAAGCCCGTCGAAGAGCCTGTCCCTGAGGCTGCTTCTCCTGTCGCCGCTCCCGCCACCGACGCTCTACCAAACGAAGCGCCTCCGCCGACTGAACCGGCGCTGACGGGTGAGGAACCTACGGGGGCGAACCTTGGGATGAACCCGGATCTCCCCCCGATTCCCGGTTCGCCGCACGCCGAATTCAACATTCGGTGTGTCCCGGAGGAGCAGGTGGGGGCGGTCAAGGGGACCATGGTTCGGGCGGAGCTGATGGCCGGAGAGGCCAAGAGAGTTTATGACTCCGCTGCTGCTTTATATCAGCGGAGCTTGGAGCTGCGCGATGACATCCGAGTAAGTACCGTAGTAAGTACTTACTTTTCTTCTGTAACCCACTGGGTGTTGTCGTAGTCTGTTGTTTGCAATGGGTTCACTCCGAGTGAACCCAATGGGTGTAGTCCCCGAGACTTCTGTCGAGTGCTTGCACCGACAGTTGTCTTTATACATTAGGTCTTTATTTTTGTCGTGTCTGTAGACAAGATTTCTGAATGCAAGTACTTACTGCAGTCGGAGCACTCTTGCGGAAGAGTTCCCTAGAGTAAACTGCACACAGGTGGAGTAGCTTTAGCCTCGGAGGCGTAGGTGAAAACGTGCACCTCAATAGGGCAGACCTGCTTGAGGTGCATGCCAGTGGGGTCACTCTTAGTGAACCCACTGGGTGTAGTCCCCGAGACCGTTGTCGACTGCTTGCGTCGGCAGGGGTCTGAAGAACGTAGTGTCTATTGAGAAAACTGGTGATAACCCTTTGTTTCGTTTTGTAGAAAACTTGTGAAATGGGAACTTCTTATGAAGCCCTCAGAGCGGAGAGGAATCAATATGCTGGTGAACTGGAAGCTGCAATGTTTGCCATGGCTGGTATGAAGGACGCTCTGGAGGCGCGAGAAAAGTCTTTGGAAGAAGCTCGGGAGGCAAACAGGGTATTGACGGCGGAGACGCAGATGATGAGGAAACATAGGACCGATCTGCATAATCAGATGGGCGCCCTGAACAGAAGGTGCATAGCTCAAGAGAAGTATGTCACCGACTGGGCTGAGCAAACGATGACTTGTCTGGCTGGTAAGTCTTATGCTTTGTTGAGTGGCTTTATCGTGTGTCTGACATTCGGTTTTCATTGTCTGCTTGCTTGTTGGTGGCAGACTTTTGTGGAGACCCTGAAGCGGAAACGGCGGCTGTGGAACAGTCTGTTAAGGACAAAGTTCCACTCGGTGAGGACGCCAATCGAGATCTGCTTTGAGCCCAAATCCGCGCTAGCAAAGTAGGTCCTTTCATCGGTGGACTGAGAGAAGTCGTCGGCCGAATTAACAAGGAACTTTGGTCGGAAGACGAGTCGCGGGACGAGATGGAGACCCTAACGAGCCGACTGGAGGAGGTGCCGAACCAAGTGCAATCGTGGAAGAAATCGGCAGCGCGGTGCGGTGCTGATGTTGCGCTGTCGTTGGTCCGAGTCCATTGCAAGGAGGTGCGGGAAGATAAGCTGAAAGCGTTGAAAGTCGCCAACACGAAGAAACTTCAATTCGAAGACTTCATGGAGACGTTCCTCGAGACTGCCACCCGCATTGCTGATGGAATTGACTTGGACACTTTTGTGGAGTCCTCTAGTCCTGACGCTGGCCCAGCTGACGCATGATGGAACTTTATCCTCGGTATGCCGAGGGTTTGCCTGTAAGATATTCTTGCCACTTCTGTTGGCAGTCATACTTTTGGATCGGTGCGGGTAAGCTTGATCCGCACCGAGTCTGTTGTCGTGTGTAGACTGTTGGAGTGACAACGAAAACATTTATTCTTTTGCTTGAATGATGTTTGGAGTTGAACACTAAATGTGTACTCGTAAAATATTAGGACTTAGGTGATACGTGATCGCAGCTAAGTCCCCGAGTGTGACGCAAAGTGCACACTCGGAGTTAGCTAATACTTAGGCGACGCAGGGTCGCAGCTAAGTCCCCGAGTGTGACGCAAAGTGCACACTTGGAGGAAGGTAGTACTTAGGCGGTGCGGGATCGCAGCTAAGTCCCCGAGTGTGACGCGGAGTGCACACTCGGAGGAAGTTAGTACTTAGGCGATGCGGGATCGCAGCTAAGTATCCGAGTGTGACGCAAAGTGCACACTTGGAGGTAGCTAATACTTAGGCGATGCGGGATCGCAGCTAAGTCCCCGAGTGTGACGCAAAGTGCACACTCGGAGGAAGTTAATACTTAGGCGATGCGGGATCGCAGCTAAGTCCCCGAGTGTGACGCAAAGTGCACACTCGGAAGAAATTAATACTTAGGCGATGCGGGATCGCAGCTAAGTCCCCGAGTGTGACGCAAAGTGCACACTCGGAGGAAGTTAATACTTAGACGATGTGGGATCGCAGCTAAGTCCCAGAGTGTGACGCAAAGTGCACACTCGGAGGAAGTTAGTACTTAGGCGATGCGGGATCGCAGCTAAGTCTCCGAGTGTGACGCAAAGTGCACACTCGGAGGAAGTTAATACTTAGGCGATGCAGGATCGCAGCTAAGTCCCCGAGTGTGACGCAAAGTGCACACTCAGAGGAAATTAATACTTAGGCGATGCGGGATCGCATCTAAGTCCCCGAGTGTGACGCAAAGTGCACACTCGGAGGAAGTTAATACTTAGGCGATGCGGGATCACAGCTAAGTCCCAGAGTGTGACGCAAAGTGCACACTCGGAGGAAGTTAGTACTTAGGCGATGCGGGATCGCAGCTAAGTCCCCGAGTGTGACGCAAAGTGCACACTCGGAGGAAGTTAATACTTAGGCGATGCGGGATCGCAGCTAAGTCCCCGAGTGTCATGCAAAGTGCACACTCGGAGGAAGTTAGTACTTAGGCGATGCGGGATCGCAACTAAGTCCTCGAGTGTGACGCAAAGTGCACACTCGGAGGAAGTTAATACTTAGGCGATGCGGGATCGTAGCTAAGTCCCCGAGTGTGACGCAAAGTGCACACTCGGAAGAAATTAATACTTAGGCGATGCGGGATCGCAGCTAAGTTTTTTTTTGTGACCATAGTCTGCAACCACGGAAGAACTCTGAATCTGCAAAAGAAACTGAATCTGCTGTATATTATTTCTCCAAAACTTGTTCGTTACACTGCTTCAGTCGGCGATCATGTATAAAAACGCTTGAGGAGGTCTCCGTTCCACGCGCGGGGTTCGTCGGTCTCTTTCTGAATGTTGTAGAGTCTGTATGCTCCGTTGTTCAGCACCTTTGAAATGATGAAAGGACCTTCCCAGGCCGGAGCCAACTTGTGTGGTCTCTGCTGATCCACTCGGAGCACCAAATCGCCAGCCTGGAACGTGCGGCTTCTGACATGTCGTGCATGAAAACGTCGCAGACCTTGCTGATAAATTGTTGAGCGAGTAAGTGCCATTTCGCGCTCCTCGTCTAGAAGATCGACTCCATCTTGCCTTGCTTGTTCTGCTTCGGCTTCGGAGAAGAGTTCGACTCGCGGGGCATTGTGAAGCAGGTCACTCAGAAGGACCGCTTCTGCTCCATAGACGAGGAAGAACGGTGATCGCCCCATTGATCTGTTCGGAGTGGTGCGGAGACCCCAAAGTACTGAAGGTAACTCGGTTACCCACACACCAGCAGCATGTCCTATCTCTCGCAAGAGTCGAGGCTTCAAACCTTGAAGGATAAGTCCATTTGCACGCTCAGCTTGTCCGTTGGATTGCGGATGTGCTACGGAAGCAAAATCCACTCGGATACCTTGACTCGCGCAGAAACCTTTGAATCTGTCTGAGTCGAAGTTTGTCCCATTGTCTGTGATTATGCTGTGAGGCACTCCGAATCTGGAGATGATGTCTCTGACAAACTTCACGGCTGTGGAGGCGTCGAGTTTCTTGATGGGCTTGGCTTCTATCCACTTTGTAAACTTGTCGACTGCCACCAACAGATGTGTGTAGCCTCCTTGGCCTGTCTTGAGTGGTCCGACTGTGTCTAATCCCCAAACTGCAAACGGCCACACAAGTGGGATTGTCTTTAGTGCAGACGTTGGCTTGTGGGACTTGTTGGAGTAGAACTGACAGCCTTCGCATCGATCGACCATAGCTTTGGCCATTTCGTTAGCCTGCAGCCAGAAGAATCTAGCCCTGAACGCCTTGGCGACGATTGCTCTTGAAGAAGCATGATGACCGTAGGTTCCCGAGTGGATATCCTCTAGGATCAACTGCCCTTCCTCTGGGGAAATGCAACGTTGGAGAACGCCTGAAACACTCTCCTTATACGGTTGACCGTCAATGACAGTGAATGCCTTCGACCTGCGAACTATCTGTCGGGCTTGGACTTCATCTTCTGGAAGTTCGTGCCTTAGGATATATGCCATAATCGGCACAGTCCAATCGGGAATAATTACCACAATCTCTATGACCAGATCAACCATAGCAGGTACATCGACTTCAGTCGGGTCTGTTGCACTCTTGGGTTGTACTGGCTCTTCCGTGAAGGGATCTTCTTTGACTGAAGGAAGATGAAGGTGCTCGAGGCAGACATCACTCGGGACGGGTCTCCGAGTGGATCCGAGCTTCGCCAACTCGTCCGCCGCTTGGTTCTTCAGTCTTGGAACATGATGAAGTTCTAGACCTTCAAACTTCTTCTCCAGCTTCCTGACTGCATTGCAGTAGGTTGTCATAGTGGGGTTCCATACGTCCCACTCTTTCATCACTTGGTTGACCACCAAGTCTGAATCGCCATAGACCATCAGGCGACGGACGCCGAGTGAGACGGCCATGCGCAATCCGTAGAGAAGAGCTTCATACTCTGCCTCATTGTTAGAGGAATCAAAGTGTATCTCAAGCACATATTTGAGCTTGTCACCCCTTGGTGATACGATCACAACGCCAGCACCGGATCCATTCAACATCTTAGACCCATCGAAGAACATTGTCCAATGAGCCGAGTAGATGTGAGTCGGTTGCTGTTGTTCTACCCATTCTGCTATAAAGTCAGCCAGGGCTTGAGACTTAATAGCTTTCTTGGCCTCGAACTTGATGTCACAGTACAGCATCTCCATCGCCCACTTCGCCACTCGGCCTGACGCATCTCGATTGTGGAGAATTTCCGACAAAGGAGAATCAGAAACGACAGATACCGAGTGGTCTTGGAAATAATGGGCAACCTTCTTCGCAGTCAAATAGATCCCATAGATAAGCTTTTGATAATGGGGATACCTCTGCTTGGAAGGGGTCAGGACCTCGGAGACATAGTACACTGGCCGCTGAACTTTGTATGCTTTGCCTTCTTCTTCTCGCTCGACTGTAAGAACAGTACTGACGACTTGATTTGTAGCCGCGATATACAAAAGAAGGGGCTCTTTACTGAGCGGAGCAGTAAGAACCGGCTGGGTGGAAAGTAGGACTTTGAGGTCGTCGAACGCGACTTGGGCTTCGTCTGTCCACTCGAAGGTATCTGATTTCTTCATGAGTCGGTACAGAGGAAGTGCTTTTTCGCTGAGTCGACTGATGAACCTGCTCAAAGCTGCTAAGCAACCTGTGAGTCGTTGAACATCGTGTATTCTGACCGGCCTCTCCATTCGGATGATGGTCCCGATCTTTTCGGGGTTAACATCGATCCCTCGTTCGGAAACGAAGAAACCGAGTAACTCTCCGCTGGGAACACCGAATGAACACTTGGCAGGATTTAGCTTGATATCGTACCTACGAAGGTTGGCGAATGTTTCTGCCAAGTCAGTCAGCAGGTCGGAACCTTTGCGGGACTTGACTACGATATCATCCATGTATGCCTCCACATTGCGACCGATCTGGTCGAGGAGGCATTTTTGGATCATGCGCATAAAGGTAGCTCCTGCATTCTTCAAACCGAAAGGCATGGTGATGTAGCAGAAGCACCCAAACGGGGTGATGAAGGCTGTTTTCAACTCATCAGGACCATACAGACGGATCTGATGATAACCCGAGTAGGCATCAAGGAATGACAAACGCTCGCATCCCGCAGTCGAATCGACAATTTGATCTATGCGGGGGAGCGGAAAATGGTCTTTCGGGCAGACCTTATTGAGGTGCTTGAAGTCAATGCACATTCGGAGTGACTTGTCCTTCTTGGGCACCATGACGACATTAGCGAGCCACTCGGAGTGGTGAACCTCGCGAATGAAGTTGGCAGCCAGCAGCTTGGCCACCTCTTCTCCGATTGCCTTCCTCTTGTGCGCGGCGGACCGACGCAGGCGCTATCGGACAGGCCGAGCGACGGGATCCACATGCAGTCGGTGCTCAGCCAACTCCCTGGGTACACCCGGCATGTCAGAAGGTTTCCATGCGAAGATGTCCCAGTTCTCACGGAGGAATTGGGTGAGCTCGGCTTCCTATTTAGGATCGAGGGTGGTGGAGATGTTTGTCGGGGCGGCAGACTCGTCCGTCGGGTGGATGCTGACCTTCTTAGTTTCTCCCGCCGACTGGAACGCGGACTCAGAAGCTGGCTTCTTTGAGCGCATTAAGTCGGCAGGGTCGACTGTCTTCTTGTATTCTTCGAGCTCAAGTACAGCCATCTGCTGGTCGGCGATCCTTGATCCCTCTTGCAGACACTCCTCGGCTCGCTGACGATTGCCGGTGATGGTGATAATGCCTTTTGGACCTGGCATCTTCAACTTCAAGTACACATAGCACGGGCGTGCCATGAAACTCACGTACGCCGGGCGGCCCAGAATTGCATGGTAAGCGCTCTGGAAATCCACCACCTCGAATGTGAGCTTCTCCTTGCGAAAGTTTTTGTCGGAGCCGAAAGTGACGTCCAATGCGATCTGACCGAGTGACTTGGCCTTCCGCCCTGGGACGACTCCGTGGAACTGCATATTGCTCTCACTGAGTCTGGACATCGGAATGCCCATCCCCTTGAGAGTGTCGGCGTACATAATATTCAATCCGCTGCCGCCGTCCATTAGGACTTTGCGCAGTCAGACTCCTTCCACCACCGGGTCGACGACCAGAGCCTGCCTTCCTGGGGTGGGGACATGTGTTGGATGATCCGACTGATCGAATGTAATCGCAGTCTGAGACCATTTGAGAAACTTGGGGGCAGTCGGAACAGCCATGTTTACTTCTCTGTTTACTAGCTTCAGTCGACTTTTGCTTTCGACGTCAGCGAAGATCATGAGGGTTGCATGGACTTGGGGGAACGGATCCTCCTTGTCCTCCTCATCCTGTTCAGGATTCTTCTCACTCGGCTGCCCTTCGCTGAAACCCTGGATCAGGAGACGGCACTGCTGAGTGGTGTGTTTTGCGTATATGGGGTTACCTTCCTCATCCATCTTCGTATGGATTGGACAAGGCTGGTCCAGGATGGGATTGTTGAAAGGCTTTTTCTTGGGGGTGAACTGCGCTTTCCCTTTGCCCTTGAATTTGGCGCTGGTTACAGCTGCAGCTTCTGCTTGCGGTGTGGGCGGAACCTTCGGTTTCTGCTTCCAAGTGTTACCCCCGTCGGCGTCGCCGACTGTCTTGTGTTTACCGCTCCGGATGCGGTCCTCTTCTTCGCCATTTGCATAGCGAGTTGCTATCTCCATCATCTTGCTCATGGAGATGTCGCCGGTTCGACCAAACTTCAAGTACAGCTCCCTGTACCGCACGCCAGCCTTGAAAGCGCAGACTGCTTGATGCTCGGTGACGTTCTCCACCGTGTGATAGAGAGTCGTCCATCGCTGGATGAAGTCGCGCAAGGGTTCATTCGGCTTCTGGACACAGTGCTGAAGCTCCACAAGACCTGCAGGGCGCTTGCACGTTCCTTCGAAGGTTCTGATGAACACTCAGGCTAGATCTGCCCAACTGTAAATGCTTGAGGGGGCTAACTGGTTCAGCCAGGCTCGGGCCAAGCCGTCCAGCATCAGAGGGAGGTGCTTCATGGCGACATGGTCGTCTCCTCCTCCGATCTGGACCGCCACTCGGTAGTTGTCTAGCCATGTTTCGGGCTTGGACTCTCCTGAGAATTTACCGATTCCCGCAGCCAATCGGAAATTGGGCGGGATATCAGCCGAGCGGATGGCTCGACTAAAACACTCGGGGCCAGATACGATGGCTCTGCTTCCACTCGGACGGTCCATATCGCGGCCATCGCGGTGGGCTCGACCCCTGTCAACTCTTCGCTGGGCGATTCGGCCCCTTGCGTCGGGTCTTGGGTCGTGGGTGTCGCCGACTGAACGCCGATCATCATGATGCCGGGACCCATAAGGCCCACCCCACGGAGGGGTGCGTGAGCGACGGGGATACTGATAAGATCCAGGGCTGTGAACCGATCTACGCGTGTTTGCATGGACGGAACTATTGTGGATGCGATTGTGTGACTGGGAGACTGCTGAATTCTGCTGTTGCGCCGTGCGCAACAGGGCTCGGATTTGTTCGATTCCCCTTCCTGCCTCTGAATCAGTCGGCTGGAGGGAATCGGCTATCTGGGCAGCCGCGGCCAGGTTGAGGAGAGGCGTGCGGAACACCTCCACGTTGCTCCGCCGAGTATGTCGGCTGGCAGAACGATGAGGCGGACGACGCGCACCGGATGCTTCGCCAACTTCACCTCGGTCAGCTTGACGAGGATCTTCATGGGAGTTGGCCATGTGTACTTCTGCTGCAGGACCACGACCCACGTACTCGGTAGGAAGCTCAGTCGGAATCGAGTCCGAGCACTGAGAGCGTGGGGCGACTACAACAGACTCCAGGACTGCCACCTGAGAGGAGGCGAACTGGCGCGCTCGGGCATGCTGCACCCAACGTTGTAGACGCGGACTGCGAGATCGCCTGCTGCGGCGCGTGACGAAGGTGCAAGCCGGCAACGGAGCCGATTGTTGGAGAAGAAGAACGCCGCGAGCGCCGGCACGAAAGTGCGTGGCCCCGCGACGGGGAAGCGCCTTGACGTCAAGAGGTGCCTCCCGAAGCCACGCCGAATCGTCGACGACGAAGGAGAGAGCACCGAAGAGGATCTGGTGACCCATGCTCGAAACTCCACCGGACGACATGACGAAAGGAAGTAGTCGCAAACTTGCCGAAAGTCGCTTAGACGCCTGCCCCAAGGTGGGCGCCAACTGTCGTGGGTATAAGCCTGACAGTAGATGTGTAGGGTACGAATGAGATGGGCAGAGTCCTAGCTACGGCGAGGTTGTATGAGTTCAGGCCCCTCTACGGTGGAGGTAATAGCCCTACGTCTCAGTGCTCTTGGAGCTGGTTACCGAGTGTAATATGGAGTACAATGTTTTTCCAACCCTTTTACCAGTGGGGGAGGGCGGCTTATATAGAGTGCGCTGCCCTCCACAACGTTTATGATTCAAGGGTGGAGTAGTGGCGATTGAATGCATGCGTTACAGGTAACGTATGCTATAAATGCTAGTTAATGCACCCGGAAACGTACGACAGTTTCCCTCCAGGGAGGTTACGACAAACCGAGTGTATCCAGTCGGTAGGTCCGGTGTCCTCCGAGTCTTAGTCTCCGACTGGATAATTCTGGGCTTGTTACCGACTGGATGATGGGGGCACCTTAATACAGTCGGGCATACTTAAGGTCCCGTCCCTTGCGTGGGGTAGTCCTTGGGTAGGACCTGTAGGACAGGCCTATGACCCTACCCTAGGACTATGACCCCATCAGAGACTAAGAAGGATTGGGTGTCGGTATAAGTGATGTAAGCATTATGCTATTCAATAGAGTATATACATATGAAAATCCATGGAATTTTATTAATCGTGATCAATAGATGCTGAAGACTGTAAAGAAAATTTAATATCCTTTGGATCATCACTGTACATATGTATTTTTTTTTCATGTGTGATATAGCAAATAGTTGTTTAGATTTATCTTTTAAAAGTTGGTTCTTTGATGCTTGTTGACATGCTTATATGGCTCCTCTTTTGTGTATTGTACATTAAGTCGTGGTTGCTAAGGTAACTATTGTTTTCATTCTATACCTCTGTGTTTCCACTGAAATTTGGTCTGTCAGCTATGTATAATTGTGTCCATCTATTATTGAAGATCCCTTTGATATCGATGAATGCCATACAAAGTGTGTTCCTATTGATTTTACCCTTTACAATCTTATAGAGAACTGATTCAAAATTTATGTCTTCATGTTGCAAGATGAAATCCCTCTGTTGAAATCATGTCTCTTCCAAAATCAAAGTACTACTCAAATCCAAGGTTAAACTAGAGATGAGGGTAGTTCCTGAATTGATTAAATAGATATGTTATCTAAATCTAGCTTTCTTGTCTTTGCAACACACATTTTTTATTTCTTCGATAGGATTATTCAATCTGTATTAGCCATGGTGGAAATAAAAAACATTTTTTTACATGTAAGTACCTATGACTGAATCATGTGCTGATGCTTGAATATGGATTTTGCTATCCATAAACTGAGTGCGAACAACGAACATGCTAATTCAGGACTTAAGGTTGGATTTTCCCTCCATAAGAACTGATCACCTACAAGCTATTGGTATTTGAAAGAAATAGTAGTCTACTTTCCATTTTGACACATTGAGTCTTTCCTTTTTTTCTATTGTAGAGAAAAAGTAAGAAGTTCCCAACCATTATATCACACATGAGATTTCCCTTGAGTATCGACTATATATGGTTATGGTCATGTAAATTTAATATTTAAAAACATTTCAATCATTTTATTGTATAAATAGATGGGTGCAGCAACGTGCACCATCAATGATCTAGTGATAAATAATGATTGCCCCAATAACTGAGAATATGGTTTGTTGACTATCACTAAAGTTTATGCTTCATACTCCAATAGTTGTGGATGGATTGTTACTTGTTTATGAGAAGTTATATGCTAAAATACTTGCTGCTATGCTAATATTTATGATGCTCTCATGCTCATATTCTGTTGTTATCGACACCTCTCTCTCAAATTATGTGGTCATTATTTTCGAGCTCGGCTTTTCCTTGTGGACAAGCGAGGTCTAAGCTTGGGGGAGTTGATACGCACATTTTACATCATGAACTACTATTGATATTTGTGTTGATGTTGTCCATTATCCATTATTACCATACAATTCTTATGTCTGTTCTCTCTGAATATGAAAGGTACGTCACTGAAAGGGAAATATATGGAAACTAGAATTCTGGACCGGGAAACCGAGAAAAAGGTAGAAAAATCAACTTGCTCCAAATACCCTAAAACTTTACGGAGATTTTTTTGGAATATTTGAGAATTTTTGGGCCAAAAATATACCCGAGAGGGGCTACCATCTCGGCACAAGCCAACAGGACGCGCCCCCCTGGTCGTGTCCTTGTGGCTTGTGGGGCCCCATCTGACCCTCTCGCGACCATCTTCTCATATATGGTGTGTTTTACCCTAGAAAAAAAATCATAAGTTATCTTTCAGGACGAAGCGCCACCGCCTCGAGGCGGAAACCTGGGTTGAGGCCCTTTTGCTCTCTGGGAGAGAGATTCTGTCAGAGGAATTCCCCTTTGTGAGGGGGAAACTGAAGCCATCGTCATCACAATGCTTCCTCCTTCGTGGGAGGACCAATCTTCATCAACATCTTCACTAGCACCATCTCATCTCCAACCCAAGTTCGTCACGTGTATTCAATACTTGTTTCAAAACCTCATATTGGTACCTGTTGGTTGCTAGTAGTGTTGATTACATCTTGTAGTTGATGCTTGTTGGATTGCTTGATGGAAGATATTATGTTCACATCCTTAATTATTATTATTACACCTTTGATCTTGAACATGTTGATGATGTTTGAGTAGTGATTTTTGTTCCTGGGGACATGAGAGAAGTCTTGTTATAAGTAATCATGTAAAGTTGATATTTGTTCGATATTTTGATGATATGGATGTTATTACTTCTCTTAATGGTGTCATGTGAACGTCGACTACATGACACTTCACCATGTTATGGGCCTGAAAGAAGTCATTATGGAGTAACACATAGATGAGGGATTACGAGAGTGACAGAAGCTTAAACCCCAGTTTATGTGTTGCTTCATAAGGGGCTGATTTGGATCCACATGTTTCATGCCATGGTTAGATTATTCTTAATTCTTCTTTCGTAGTTGCGGATGCTTGCGAGAGGGGGTAATCATAAGTAGGTTTTTAATTCAAGTAAGAACAACACCTTAGCACCGGTACACACAGTATTAAATCATCAAACTAGCGAACATGAATCAACTTAATATTATGAACATGACTTGACAGAGATTTCCATTTGTCCTTGGGAGCGCTTGCTTTATATAAGAGAACTTTTTGCTATAAAGAGGATTGGTCTACCTTGCTGCACCTTTGCTACTATTGTTACTTGTCACTTGTTATGAATTATCTTGCTACAAAATTTTCTATCACTATCACTTTCAATACTTGCAGAGACCCCCTTGCTAAAAACTACTTATCATTTCCTTCTGCTCCTGTTGGGTTCGACACTCTTACTTTATGAAAGGATTACGATTGATCCCCTATACTTGTGGGTATCATATGTGTACCCTAATGGCCTCCTGAAGATGACTGGTCTATCGGATCATCACTGATTTGTAAGATGAAATACTATTTCACAAGCTTCTAGGTATTCACATTTCTGTTCAAGATCATACATGGAAATGTCATGTCTCACTTATGTTTCACGAAAGCACTTAGTTTACTTAATTACTTTGTTGATTTTGATGTAATTCTTGGCTATCTGATTGATGTTCTACAATCAGATATGTGTCCTCCTATTTACTAAAGTGCCATGAAGGCAATTCTAAGAACACATTGATCCATGGTGATGTTTCAGTTGGTGAGATTACATCTCGGTTGGTTACAAAATTACCTACTTGTTTAAAAAATAGAATGTAATGCATTTCTCGCAAGCTAAACAATGAATCATGTGCCTCCAAATACTCCATACAATGATCTTCATCCCGTATAAGTTAACTAGAATGGATTCAATGTGTTTTGAGTGAAGGAAATCATTCTTCGAAACTGTTCATAGCGAGAATGGTAATACGTGAATAACAATAAATAATCACAACATCAATACATTTTATCAAAATCCAAAACCCCTTTTCCATCAAAACAATTTTGATTCAGAGTGAACTTCATGCCTACAACACACCGTTTTGCTACAAGATACCATCTTTTGACTATTCATAATGATTGAAACACATTTTATATCACATGATAACATTAGAACTAATGTTCGGTAGTCAATGGCTTTAGCGCCATGCAAGTTGATTTGTAGGCATGTAATTTATCTATCTATCATTTCTTCCCTTTTTATTATTTACTAATGGCTTCTTTGGACTTAATGATTCGTATTTTCTTTGGAAAAATTCATCCTTATGATTTTGCCTCTTTGAATCATATGACTGAAGGTATCAAATTCATAGGACCCTAGTTTCACTGGGAGAAAATCTACATGAGTGACATTCCTCCAAAAAATATGTTATTGAAAGAATTCCTTATTTGACAATGTTTCAAATTTTGTTTCCCTATTTAACACCGAGGACATATTTTTCCCTATCTAACACCAACTTTAAATTTTGTTCCCAATATAACATTTTTTCGTCCATTTTTTGACCTAACCGTGTTAAATGACAAGTTTACCCATGACACTAGAAGCACCTAAGTCAAGTCAAGGCCACTTTCACCCGACTCACAATCCCCTCGCACATGAACACCCATGTTGAAATTGAACCAAACGTTATGTGTGTGTCATGTACGTATACATGTGTATGCATTGAGTTCGTACCTTTTAAGAAATATATTTCCAGTGTCAAATAGGGAATAAAAGTTTAAGACAATGTTAAATAAGGAATTCTCTCTATGTTATTACCCATGAACTATCCAAATTATGATTATCAATTTTGATGTGTTTCTATATCTTTTAGGAATTAATTACACATGACATTCCTATAATTCTTCTTATTCATGTGTTAAATAGAAATCACTAACATCCTGTACAACAATCTAAGATTTCCACGTAGCTGTCTTGAGAATAATAAATCTTTGTTATGTACTTGATGGGTTGTTATTTTGAGAATAATAAACATTTGTTATGTACTTGATGGGTTTATTATTTATGGAAATATTTGTATTGTGAAAATAAAATGACACAAACATGTTTATATTGTCTCCATTTTATATATTCATAGCTTGCCTGCAAGATGAGATCTGATAAACCAAAACTTTGTCGGCAAAAAAAGATAAATCAAAACTTTTAAATCACCTATTTTGGGCACATTTTTGCCATCATTTTCCTTGTTGTGGAGATCAAACCAATGCCATTAAGATTGATGTGGCACTATTCTAGTCATCATAGTCGCATGTAATAAATACTGAGTTCAACACATTTAGCTATTTGTACAACATCTCATATGTAAATCTAATGAGATTCAATTTATTTCCTTTGAACATCTATAGCGTGATGCTAAGTTCCAAAAGGATGTAACCTTTTTACACCATCTCTTGGATTTTTTTTTCACTTCGCTTTAACGTCTGAATCGACACTATCTGAATTGGGGATGACACCCTCACTTTTACAAGTGGTAACTCCGCACATTCACCATTATATTGAGCTCTCAAACTACTGATACATACACACTCGACGACATTTGTAATGGTGCGGCGACATATTTGGAAAACCTTGAAAGGTACAAAAAAATTGCAATATATTCTACTAATATTTTTGATAAACAAACTTGTATGTCATTCTATTGATATTTGGGTAAAAGCATCATGCATTCCGAAGTTTATAGTCATTATGAACCTATGATGACACACCATGTGTTGCCTCCAAAAACAAGTGGCACATCATGTGACATCCATCGGCTACGAGATAGGAATTCAGCATCTCACGAGGACCCAGAGACAAAAACACCCCACATCAGATTTCGATTACCTGTAAGGCCCTGTTTGGATTGACGTAATAGCTCCGTAAGTGATACAGACCTTCCATGATCGTTTTTATTTTACACCTAAATTACACTACAGTCTGTAATTTACACTTGTAAATATATTCCAGGTGTATAAATTTACGCCGCATCTAAGCAGGGTCTAAGTTTTTTTTAAGACAATCTTAGAAAGCTTTTATTCAGGTTGTTTTAACCGGCCCGTATAAACTCCCGAAACCGGTAGAACGGGCGGACCCATAGAAAAGAGAAAAATCGCACCGCGCGGCCTAACCGTGGCGGTTAAAAAACGTACGACGCCGTCGCGTTCCCTCCCCCCTCTTCCTCCTCATCTTCTTCCTTTTACCCCACCCCACCCCCCGCCCGCCTCACCTCACCTCATCATTCCCCACCTCCTCCCCATCTCGCCCCCTCGCCAGCAAAAACCCCGGTGGCGCCCCCGCCGCGGCCGATCCGCCCCGGCCCCGCCCCCAGCTCCAGCGACGCGCCCGCCCCCCTCGCTCTCCGGCCGCAGGTGTCGCCGCCGGCGTCGGCGGCGGTAGATCGGGCGCGGAGACGTCGTTGCGTGTTGAGGTCCGCGGGGAGACTTGATGGCGGGGGTCGCGGCGGAGACGGCCGTGGCTTCGGCCTCGGGATCGGGGATCTGGTCGCGGCGGCGGGACGAGATCACGTTCGATCGCCTCCAGAAGGTAACGTCGCGCGGGCGTTGATTCCGTACTGCGCTGGGCGTTTCATTTGAGATGTGAAAATTGGGGTTCGGTGGTGGTGCCCCTGCGAATCTGTGACTGAGCTGGCTGCCGCGCGTCTGCCTCGGATTGGCTCGGTTTCGGTGTGTAATTCACATAGAAAAGGTGCCGTGCCGGGGAAACCGAGGCGTTTTAGTTGGTTATTAGGATTCGCCCCCTCCCTACTAAGCTTAGCTTGCTTGGATTTTGATATTTATGTTCCCAGCGGTTCTTAGATTCAACCGGATTACCCATGTGCCCCTGACGAGCATATATGTACTAGTACTAGTTACTCTGTGGGCAGCTAGCTTGCATTGACTTTGAGTTGGTGCATTGCTCTTAGGGACTCTAACCCTTGGAATTGCATATTTGGTTTGGTATGTTTAAATAGGAAAACTGGATTGGGCCTTATTGATACTTGTCATTAGGAGTTTGGTTTGACATGGGTTGAATTGGAGTGGTCAGTGATGGAGTTGTCTTGCAACGGCTCGAGACACTTGATTTAGAACTGGTTTCGAATTCTTCTTTGGAGAAGGATATAAAGCAATAGAACAATAATTCTGGCATGTCATAATTCTCGATCGAGTTGGGAAAACAAAAATTCTGTCAGAACACTTAAGATGTAAACTATTGCCTCAAAGCAGGACGTATATATTTCATTATTTATTGAAATTTTCATCGTGTTGTGATGAGATTGACTTCATATCAACTAATCATGCACTTTACTCTACAATCCTAAGTCTTCATACTTTACATATTTCACTTCCTTCTATGATGGTAAGATGATAAGCTAGCAAGCACAGCAAGTGGAATTTAGATTGGATATCAAATGGTGATACAGGTAGAATAAATAAGTGTGCTTTGGTTTGTACCCCTGTCGTGGAATATTAATATGCCATGTCATTTATTGTTTTAAATTCGTTTACGTTTCTACGGTAACCTTCAGTTTTCCGTTACAACTCTTCCGAGGCACCTTGACTTTGCCACACTCCACCTTGGTTGAAGCAGTAAATGTGCTCAATTTTCCGTTACAACTCCCCCGAGGTACATTGACTTTGCTGCACTCCGCCTTGGTTGAAGCTGTATACGTGCTGGCGCTGTACTCTTGTGTAAAATCATGATTGATTGCTATTCCATATCCGAGTTTTATTGTCCACGTGTTTGGAGTATCTATTTTCGTATGTACTGGCAATAAAACCAGAATGCGTATAAGTGGCATCATATTTTTATCTTGGAAATTCAAGTTATGGGGGTTTCAAGATAACTTTTATGACTGTGGATTGAACTTGTTTCAGTTCTGGAATGACTTGCCACCGCAAGCACGACGGGAGCTTCTAAAATTGGATAAGCAAACACTCATTGAACAAGCTCGCAAGAATTTCTACTGTTCAAGGTGCAATGGGTTGCTTCTGGAAAATTTCAAGTCACTGCAGCAAGAAGTTTCAGATATCGATTGTCTGAGCTTAAGTGGCGAATCAAAGATTAGGCAGCAAAATGGGTCTCAGGATCCATCTGTTCACCCTTGGGGAGGTCTTGCAACAACAAAGGATGGCATCCTTACGCTTATTGACTGCTTTATGAAAGCCAACTCGCTACGGGTGCTCCAGAATGTAAGTGTAAATAATTATGCCATAACTTGTGGTTCGTATTTTATTTTGTTCTCTGCATCCGTGAACTAAGATTGGTAACTACTTTGATATGTTCGTATACTGAATTAGCCATCCTTTGTTTGTCTGAACTAATCGCTCTTTGTTACATCTGAAGTAATCTCGAATCATGCATGTGGCTGTGGGTTTTACTCACAATATTCGATTCTAGATTAGAACTATTTGATTACTCTATTTCCTAATTTACCCGCCATTTGTTTAATCAGGTATTTGACAATGCACGACTGAGAGAAAGGGAACGAGAAATGCTTTATCCTGATGCATGCGGTGGGGGTGGCAGAGGATGGATTAGCCAAGGGATGGCTAGCTATAGCAGGGGGTATGGAACAAGAGAAACATGTGCTCTGCATACTGCCCACCTTTCATGTAATACACTGGTGAATTTCTGGTCAGCACTATGCGACGAAACTAGATCTTCTCTTCTGCGGATGAAGGAGGATGATTTCATTGAAAGACTAATGTTTAGGTGAGCAGCTGAGCATAATGGAGAGGCTTTTCGTTTCATGCTAATTCAAGTTAAAAGACATAGAACACTACTCCTTGAACTAGGCGTTCAACTTATGGATAAAATAACTGAAACTGAGTTATGCTTATATCCACCAAGTGGAAGATGCACTGGAGGAAAAATTTAGCAAGTATTTGTAATGCTTTTTTAGTTGCAGTGGACATTGTATAGATATGGTAAGATCCTGACGAGTTTTACTGTCGAGCGATCAATTCCGTTTAATCCTGCTGGGAGTTGGAGTAAATTTGTCCTAAAATGCTTACATTTGTTGGTATTTTCTGGCAGCTGCTAATAGAAGAGTTGACAGTTTGGAATATTTTATTTAACAGGTTTGATAGCAAGAGATTTTGCCGAGATTGCCGAAGGAATGTTATCCGTGAATTCAAGGAGTTGAAGGAACTGAAACGCATGCGAAGGGAACCTCGCTGCACCAGTTGGTTCTGTGTTGCGGACTATGCTTTTCAATGCGAGGTCAGGGTGACTCTTCAATATTCACCATGCATTAAATTGAGTGGCATATGGTTTAGAATTTCTATGAAGTTAATCTGGTTTCTCTTACTTGCAGGTATTTGAGGATTCCGTCATAGTTGATTGGCGCCAATCTGTATCAGAGACAGATGGATCTTATCATCACTTTGAATGGGCTATTGGGACAGACGAAGGACAATCCGATGTTTTTGGCTTTGAAAATGTTGGGATGAAGACCCAAGTCCAACGAAGTGGGATTGATCTTGACCAATTTGAAGATTACTTCATAACTTTGAGAGCTTGGAAGCTTGATGGCCGCTATACGGAGATGTGTGTAAAAGCACATGCACTGAAGGGCCAATCTTGTGTTCATCACAGGCTGGTGCTGGGAGATGGCTTTGTGACAATTACAAAGGGTGAAAGTATCAGAAGTTTATTTGAGCATGCTGAAGAGGCTGAGGAAGAGGATGTACGTGACATATCACTTATGGTAGCTTACATCTTTAACTAAGATAGGCTTATTTGGGAGCATTTGTAATACTGACTAATGAAAAACATGAGCAGGAGGATGATGCCATGGAAAGGGATGAAAATGATCTTGACGGTGATGGCTCTCATCCGCAGAAGCATGCCAAGAGTCCTGAATTGGCAAGAGAATTTCTCTTGGATGCTGCTGCAGTGATATTCAAAGAACAGGTAATTGATTGTCAAAATTGCCTTGAGAGTTATTGGAAGCAGTACCTGTAGATAACGTCTACCAAATGAAGGTGTCTTACCACTTTAGCAGTATATATTCCAGCTTACAAGTTCATCTTCAGTAATATACATTATTCCTTGGTTGCAATCTTATAAGGAAACTACAGTAACTTACCAGTTCTTATTATTCCTATGTGATGTAAGACTTCTAGTTGTGTATGTCATCTGATTTCTCCACCTCAGTATAGAAATAATAATTTTTCTCTTTCTGTTGATCAATGGATTGTTTTGAGGTGATTGGTACCTTGAATTTTTTTTCTTTTGCTTTATTTTTTATTTTACAATGTTGAAAACTTTAGTCGCTACTTAGGTTGATATATTTTCTACCTGCCACATACATAGCTTGTGGACAAGCTCTTTTCCTGCCATACTATTAGCGTCACTGTAGTCACCAGCAACTATCCAGGATTTGTTGAGAAATTAGACACTCATACTCCAGAAATTAATCGTATACTAAATAATATTCTTTGCAGGTTGAGAAGGCTTTTAGAGAAGGTGCAGCCCAGCAAAATGCACAAAGTGTCTTTGTGTCTTTGGCACTCAAACTTCTGGAGGAGCGAGTGCATGTAGCATGCAAAGAAATCATTACATTGGAAAAACAGGTATGTGTTATACGTGCAAAGAAGTTTTGGGAAAGGCAGTTTCATTTGTATTTGTGAATATCAATTTTGTGGACCCCTTGCAGAACAAGCTTCTCGAGGAAGAGGAGAAAGAGAAGCGTGAAGAACAAGAGCGTAGGATGAGGAGGAGAACAAAAGAGAGAGAAAAGAAGCACAGGAGAAAAGAGAGGCTGAAAGAGAAGGAAAGGGACAAGGGGAAAAGAGTTGACTTCAAAACATCAGACGACATTTCATCTTCAACTCTAAGCAACTCCTCGACATGTACTAACGATGACTCGGGGAATACTTTTGGCTCCAGAGCAGCTAGTGAAGAGGAAGATAATTCCACAGCTGTGGCTCTGTGCCACACTGACATTGAATCTTCATGCATAGAAATTGATGGACAAAACAATATAGACTGCTGCAGTACAGTGACGAAATGCCCTCCAATTAGCAGTGAACCTTTCACATCCCAGCAACCAAAACCATCACGAAGAAATCTGAGGTTGAGAAAGGACGTTCCTCAAGATCACTCCTCTTGTTGGTATGATGATGGCCGAGATGAATCTAGAAGTGCTGGCAATCTGCAGTGGCGATCAATGGAAAGGATGAGAAATGGTGATGGGGGTTGTAACTCGGTGTGTAGTACAAATAACAGAACAAGATATAGGCAAGACTACAATTCTTGCAGCTGTGATCATCAGGGAAGTTACAAAACAGAGGACAACTGTTTTTTGCCAGCAACTAGATCAGGTAGGGAGATGAAGATGGCAAAGAAAACAGGTGTTGATAAGCCTTTGGTGCAGTACCGCCGGGTTGGCGGTACACACGAGAGAAATGCAATTCCGAAACAAGTATGGGAGAGAATGGATACCCGGAAGAAGACTGGCTTACATGATACAGATAACATATCAGTATCAGTTGACAATGTCGAGCCACCCAAATCAGTGGAGTGTGATACCAGTGGATTTGAAAAGGCTGACACAGGACCTGAACCACTAGGCCAGGCTTCTGAAAGGTCCACTGATGTTTATAAATCAGAAACAGATCAGTCATATGGACAACATGAGGAAAATCAATCTGCTTGTTCTGATGGAACTACTATAACAAATAAACAAAAATGTAAGTCAACAAATAATGAAGGTTCTAAGCCAGACGAAGAGCTGATGACGAACTCTGTCAGTTCTGATGGCTCATCTTCTTGTATGAGCGAGGCAGATAGAGAAAGCAGTTCAAGCAGTGTGACGTCTTTGAGCGCTCGTACTCCAGAATCATCATCATCTGACTCAGAGGAATCTTCGGAGAGAGTCAACAGAATTACAGAAGCTCCATCAACAAGAACTGCTTCACGTTCTTTATTTGAGACGTGTGCAGGAAATGGTTTCAGAGAATACCACCCAAAAGCCACATGCCCACCTCGCAACGACAGGTTTGGATTCAGTACACTCCCCTTCCAGAATCAGTCATTGCATCAGCAGAACATGCATGCACCTGCATATTCACCGACCACAATTGGGCCACACAGTCATGCGTGTGCTGCTCCAACAAATGGATACTTCCAGTATGGTCAGCAGCCCAATTTCTTCTCTGGTCCAGTTGGATTCCGAGTACCTGGGAACGTACCTGCTGATTTCCCAGTGCAATACAACAATGTACATCGCTACCCAGCTCCTGCTTTTAGTTGTATCCACCCAGAGCAAATTCTTAAGACGCCGGCCAGCTTCAGAGTCATGCCCCCGCCACCTCTTCCCCCTTACCGGCATGGAACAGTGCCAACTGGTGGTCATCCTTATGGAGGCTTGAATCCAGACAGGCATAATTCGGTGCTGAAGCCGATGGAACCAAAGGATGCTCCAGATGGTAACAAATTGGCTGACAGAAGTGCATCCTTCTCATTGTTCCAATTCAACCTGCCGATAGCTCCGCAAGGCCAACCGTCACCCAAAGATGGTAAGAGTGGAGAGTCGGTAGCAAGGATGCCGCCTTTTGCTCCGGTTCAAGCGCAGCCATGCTCTAGAGAGCAGACAGATGTGAAGGAGTATAATCTGTTCTCCACTGATCAAAGCGGCTATTTCCCTTTATCCCGTTAAAAGCAACACACATGGGGGACGTGCTCTTCTCATTTTACTGTCTACAGCTGTATACGGTGAGTGATTGTATCAACCGAACGAAATAAAGGATGTTTTGAGTGGTTTTTCTGTATGCTTACGTGCCTTCAATTTTGGACTATAGGGCCGGGAACTATTTTTTATACATTTTTTGTTTTTCTTTCTTTATCTTTGTGTGTATGAGAAGATAGTGTATCATGTAGCCTTTTTTGATTTATAAACGAGGTAAATTTCCTATTCCTTTTTCCTTCTGTTTCAGTAGCTCCTTTTTCAGAATGCTGATGCTGTCATGTGAATGAGTTGGTTCCTGTCTGTTTTATTTTATCTTTAAATTTGTATCCAGCTGTTTTATCATCGCTTACCTATTCTGCATGGGATGAAACTGCTGGCCGAGAACTATCCCGGTGATCATGATCCCCTGGAACAAGCAGTGTTATCCCGGTGACCTTAGAAAAGTTGTTAGGTCATCTCTGTTGCTGTGCACCATAATTTGTCTTAGGTATAAGTATCTAATGTGCTCTGGCGCAGAGACGTATGTACTGCTCACACCAAAGGCCCCTGCTTTCAACTAAGGAAGCCACCAACCTGCCCAGGAATTACAACACACCAATAGACCACAGCAGCCAAACTTATACAAAGGGGCTAACTGGAAAGCTAACAACAAAGAACCACCAAAAGCATCTAGGAGTAGGCAAAAAAAGGAACAAGCTTGCATGGTGCAAGAAGGATGCCAACCCCAGTCCCCAGAAGTCTGAAGCAGCCTCAGAGCGACCGAGGTGAAAGAAGAGCAGCAAGGCAAAGCGACCACAATGGAAAACCGGGATCCTTCGGCTTCCGCGGCGCCGCTGATGCTATCAAGGACGCCGCACCATTGGAACTCAAGTTGTGGCTCTCTGCACAACTTGCTTCCAGGAAACGGGAAGAGAGAACGGACATCTCCCTGTGTATTGCAATTGGAAGCCTTCGCTCTGTGTGGAGCACACGTGCAAGGTACAAGAATGGTCTCGGCCAGATAGGCTAGGAAACAGATGCAAAGATATAAGTAGATAAACACAAGTAATCTTGCAACTTCCTGCGTATCTATGAACGAGCAGCTCGCTTAAACCTGATGTAGATAATACCAGTCTACATAATCTGTCTTACAAAAATGGTTTCACCCTTGGAACAGCAGAACGGCAAGGTACAGCGACGAATCGTCAACGAACTCCGCCATTTCAAACTTGCTCCCATCTGCAGCCTTCTCCAGGGAAGACCTACTGGGCAAGTCCGCGAACACAATGTCCGGATTCTCCCTGCGGTGTTGCGCCAGGCTCTGCCTACCTTGATCCAAGAAGATGACGACCCTTGCGCCTAGGTGGAACGAAAAGAAATCAATCGAATTATACAACTGAGCGATAAAAAGGTTTTGCATAGCCAAAGTATTTGCGCAGAAGCACAACACAAAAAACCTCGAGATTTCAAAACAAAGGAGTTGTTTGGTTTCGTGACTAAAACAACCTGCAGTACCATCACAAATGCCTGAAACATGCCTGAACTTGAAGTGGCAAGGTTGATGAGTTTTGACTGGTGTCTTAATTGAATAAAAATAAGAAGTGCCTGCAAACAAATCTATTCTTACCAACCTCACTGCTATGTGTGAGGTTGTCATTAGACTCTGAGGAAATTTATATGAGAAGACGAAGCACAAGACATACATTACTTACTGAACTAACACACTGATATTATTTGAAGCTTTTGACTGAACTCTCAGATGCAAAAGACAAAATGAACATAATATCATATGCATACTGCAAATCACCTGGAGGGAACTCAAAGTTACTCTTGTTTCCAACTGGAACTCTAAGTTGACTTTGCAGCACAAGATCAATCATACAGAAGTAGGTGACTAATTTAAATAATTAGTGCTGTGCATTTTGAAGTGGAATGAGCAGCATCCATCAACCAAAATCTGCTACTCCCCGGGACTCAACTTTATACTAACTTTGTACTAAAGTTAGTACAAAGTTGAGTCAGTTGTTTTGGGACAGAGGGAGTACTAACTTAAAGAGTTGCCTAATGACTCAGAGGGACTAAAATAAAAAGAGTATACTACCATTCTGAAATAAAAAGGTATGACAGCATACTAATGGATAAAGTTTTTTTTTTTTGAGTTGCACTAATGGATAAAGTTTTTTTTTTGAGTTGCACTAATGGATAATGGTATCCCCATCGAGGTGTGGAGAGGCCTTGGAGACATAGCGATAGTATGGCTAACTAAGCTTTTCAACCTTATTTTTCGGTCAAACAAGATGCCCGAAGAATGGAGGCGGAGTATTTTAGTACCAATCTTTAAGAACAAGGGGGATGTTCAAAGTTGTACTAATTACCGCGGAATCAAGCTGATGAGCCATACTATGAAGCTATGGGAGAGAGTCATTGAACACCGCTTAAGAAGGTTGACAAGCGTGACCAAAAACCAATTTGGTTTCATGCCTGGGAGGTCTACCATGGAAGCCATCTTCTTGGTACGACAGCTGATGGAGAGATACATGGAGCAAAAGAAGGACCTTCATATGGTGTTCATTGATTTGGAGAAGGCCTATGATAAGATACCTCGGAATGTCATGTGGTGGGCCTTGGAGAAACACAAAGTCCCAATAAAGTACATTACCCTCATCAAGGATATGTATGATAATGTTGTGACAAGTGTTCGAACAAGTGATGGCGACACCGATGACTTTCCGATTAGAATAGGGCTACACCAAGGGTCAGCTTTGAGCCCTTATCTTTTTGATTTGGTGATGGATGAGGTCACGAGGGATATACAAGGAGATATCCCATGATGTATGCTCTTTGCGGATGATGTGGTGCTAGTCGATGATAGCCGAACGGGGGTTAATAGAAAGTTAGAGTTATGGAGGCGGACTCTAGAATCGAAAGGTTTTAGGCTTAGTAGAACTAAAACTGAATACATGAGGTGCAGTTTTAGTGCTACTAGGCACGAGGATGGAGAGGTTAGCCTTGGTGGGCAGGTGGTACCGGAGAGAGACACGTTTCGATATTTGGGGTCCATGTTGCAGAAGGATGGTGATATCGATGAAGACGTGGGCCACCGAATCAAGGCTGGGTGGATGAAGTGGCGCCAAGCTTCTAGCGTACTCTGTGACAAGAGAGTGCCACAAAAGCTAAAAGGCAGGTTTTATAGGACAGCTATCCGACCTGCGATGTTGTATGGCACGGAGTGTTGGCCAACCAAGAGACGACATATCCAACAGTTAGGTGTAGTAGAGATGCGCATGTTGAGATGGATATGTGGCCACACAAGGAAGGATCGGGTACGGAATGACGATATAGGAGAGAGACTTGGGGTAGCACCGATTGAAGAGAAGCTGGTCCAGCATCGTCTCAGATGGTTTGGACATATTCAACGGAGGCCACCGGGAGCGCCGGTGCATAGCGGACGGATAAAGCGTGCTGAAAATGTTAAGAGGGGTCGTGGTAGACCAAACTTGACATGGGAGGAGTCCGTTAAGAGAGACCTGAAGGTTTGGGATATCGACAAAGACTTAGCCATGGACAGGGGTGCGTGGAAGTTAGCTATCCACGTTCCAGAGCCATGACTTGGCTTCGAGATCTTATGGGTTTCAACTCTAGCCTACCCCAACTTGTTTGGGACAGAAAGGCTTGGTTGTTGTTGTTGTTGTTTGTTGTTGCACCAATGGATAAAGTTAGCGTGCGATCCAATACATAAATATCTGTTCAATTAAATTCCTTCAATACTTACCAAGCAAATAAATTGACGAGCCATAAAGAGTATTGATTCAACAATTTGTTATCACATCGCAATATAGGATACTGTACATAGACAAGTTTATCCAAGCAGTTCAGGTATATGGCAAGGCAACATGTTAATTAATAACCCTCCGAACGAACTTGACGCATAAAAACCCTGGCGGCCTATGCCAAACAGCCGGGCCAAAACACATCCGAGGACTACTCAGCTCCGATTCTGCCGACGAGCCTCGCAGGAGCCAGATTAGGTTTCAACCCAGGTTTGTTGGTGTGTTGTAACAGTTTTCGCTCAGGTTTCATTAACCGGTCAACTCTCTTCTAACTTTTTTTAGTAAATCAGAGCCCTGAGGGACAGACTTAAAAAAAAATAACAATGTAGTAACATCGATCTAACAGGCCAATCTGACCATTCGAACCCACCAATTTGTGTACAAATAATGTGCCTTGTTGTAACCTCTAAGCATCACATACCACCTCAAAAGCAGTACCCATTAGTGAATCAATAACGACGCAGAGGTATCTATCTAGTCATATCGGTACAAGCTATGGAAAGAAATGCAAAGTAATGTCTTTGATAAACTCAGACTGAGAAAGAAGAAACGAAACCAGATAAGGTAGCATTTCACAAGGTCTCTCACCTTTGCAGCACCTCTTGGCGAGCGACCTAAGCAGCGCCGCCGGCGAGACCCCCATCCCGGGGAAGTAGCAGACGAACACCACGTCGAACGCGTCGAACCTCCCCGGCACGGCCTCCACCACGCCGCCCCCCTGCCCCCCTCCCCCTCCTTCCAAATGGAAGCACCTCACCTGGTCGTGCTCCTCCTTGATCCCTCCCAGCACGTACAGCGACTCGTGCGCCGCCACCAGGAGCTCGCAGGGGGACTCGGAGAGGAGGGCGCTCACGAAGGACGGGGTGGGCGTCACGGCCAGCACACGCGACGCGGGCGAGAGCGCCCCCGCGGCGAGCGCGCGGGGAAGGTGGGAGCCTGCGGCGTTTAGGAAGGACCAGTCCTTCTCTATGATATCGTCTATGGCGACGCCGTCGGGGACGGCGGCGAGGGGGGCGGCGCAGGAGAGTGCAGGCGCGAGGCTAAGTCGAAGGGGTTTGGGAAGTTTGGGGTCAAGGTGCCGCGGTTGGAACTGGGGTTGGGGAGTTGGGCGGAAGAGAGGACAGAAGGCGAGGGAGAGGGAGGTGGAGGCGGCGGCCATGGCGGGTGGGCGGTGGTGGCCGGAGGATGATGGGAGTGGAAGAAGGTCTGCAGCAACGTTGTGGGTGTGGGAGCGGAGTAGGCACGAGGATTTTTGTGGGCCGGGATGGCGAAAGTATGGCTGTTTCTAAAATCACGGCCGCGGTCTCCATGGGCCATTTCCGTTTCAACCATGTTTTCATTTTGTTTTTTATTTTAGAAACGTTTCAGCTATGTCACCAAGAGATGAATGTTATTTCTCAAACACACACACACACACACCAAGAGATGAATGTTTGGTGTGCGGAATGAGAGACTCGTGGAGACATAGCACGATCGAGTGCACAATGACTTGGTGGTTGATCGTGTGCTAATGGAGCATATGATGGAGACTACTGAGCCAAATGCTAGGAACTGATTGTTCTCAATGATGGATGTTCTCTCCCATGATGAACTTACATATATGAGAGTGACACAATGGGCTATATGGACAACAGGACGCAAACTTATCCATGAGGGGATTAATCAGAGTCCGCTATCTACGCATCTTTTCGTCACACGGTTTATTTCTGAACCTGATGATATCAACGTGCAGAATGTACACCGCAACCCTCGAACGCCTGATATAGTTCACCCCAGATGGATTGCAACCCAGAGGTTTTGTCAAGATAAACATGGGTGAAGGGCATCTATTGATCATAACTTGGGGACAACAACATCGATATGTAGCGACCGTGATGAAAGCTACGTGGGATCGTAGTCCTGCGTGGCCTTCTGGATTCGGTGTCACCTGAAGCCCTAGCATGCAGGGAAGGCCTCTCACTTTAGCAGGACATGGTGAAAGGATCGATATGGTTGGCTAGAGGGGGGGGGGGGTGAATAGACAACGACCACTTTTTAATTAATCTTAACAAGTTAAGGTAAACACTATACGGGTTCACAAATAATATGACAAAGAGGTGACCCCTATAGATGCTACCAACAAGACCTATTAAGGCAAGTAAGATATAGTCACAAGTAAAGGCAAATACAAAGTAAAGGGTAGAGATAACCACAAGTGGAACCGTTGGAGACGAGGATGTGTTACCGAAGTTCCTTCCCTTTGACAGGAAGTACGTCTCCGTTGGAGCGGTGTGGAGGCACAATGCTCCCCAAAAAGCCACTAAGGCCACCGTATTCTCCTCACGCCCTCGCACGATGCAAGATACCGTGATTCCACTATAGGTGCCCTTGAAGGCGGCGACCGAACCTTTACAAACAAGGTTGGGGAAACTCCACACAAAGCTTGGAGGCTCCCAACAAGACCACGAAGCTTCACCATAATGGAATATGGCTTCGAGGTGACCTCAACCGTCTAGGATGCTCAAACACCCAAGAGTAACAAGATCCGCAAGGGATAGGTGGGGGAATCAACTTTTCTCTTGGTGGAAGTGTGGATCTAGGCCTTCTCAACCAATCCCTAAAGAATCAACAAGTTTGATTGGCTAGGGAGAGAGATCGGGCACTTTTAAGCTTGTGGAGCAACAATGGAGCTTAGAGAGGTAAGAGATAGGGTTCCTCAGCTAGAAGAACCCTTTATATAGTGGGGGAAAAAATCAGACCGTTTTCCCACTCTCTGCCCGAGATCCAGCGGTACTACCACTGAGAAGGAGCGGTACTACCGCTGCCTGGCGGTACTACCGCTGGTTGCAGCGGTACTACCGCTGGGGCTTCCAGCGGTACTACCGCTGGCCCCTTGGTAGTGCATAAGCACTACTACCGCCGGGAAAGTCTTCGCAAAAGGGTCCGTCCACGAACTACCGCTAGGTAGGTGGAACAAGGCACCTGGAGCGGTACTACCGCTGACCAGGGGGCGGTACTACCGCTGGCTAGCGGTACTACCGCTGTCAAGTGGCGGTACTACCGCCAGACAGCGGTACTACCGCTGGCTGCAGCGGTACTACCGCTGGCAGTCCAGCGGTACTACCGCTGGCACCAGCGGTACTACCGCTGGGGACCATTTTGCGAGGGCCGCTCCAAACACAGAAGGGGAGAATTGTGATGAGTGCGTGTGTAAAGATAGATTCCACCCAAACCTTTCCACTACGGATCCCCTCTTAATAGTACGGCTTTCCTATGACTCAAATAAAGAGAATCGTAGAGAGCGCCGTGTTTCCGTTCCAGAAGAGAGGAGACGAGTTGTCTTGTGCCGTTGACGAGTGTTACCTGAAACCTTGACACACACGATTAGTCCTGTACGGTACTGTCATCAATCACCAAAATTACTTGGGCATAAACTATGCCTCAACAATCTCCCCCTTTTTGGTGGATTGATGACAATACCGAATTTTCACAGATAATAATATGAGAATAAAAAGATAGAGATATATGACATATGACTCACAGCATATGATGGAAATAAATCTAATCTCACATAAGAAAGATCATGTCTCACGCAAGATAGCAAACGAATCAAACCAAGTTCAAAGCAAACCATACGAGATAAAGCAAAGCAATGCAAAGTTCGAAGTGAAAGCAAATCCTAGACTCTCTCCCCCTTTGGCACAAGACACCAAAAAGGGCACACCTAATGCCACAGGTAACTACTCCTCGTCTTCAGGATCACCAGACTCGTCTGTCCCTTCCTGGTCGGTCTGCTCCTCCTCTGCTGCCTCATCGCCAGACCACTGGTACCCCTGAGCCTGCATCCAAGTGGCCTCCGGAGTGATGTCGTCCTCGGAGCCGCTGGAGATGTCCACATCCAAGGTCCTGAGAACACGCTTATGCCTCTGGCGGCTTTGCTTCTGAGCCACATGTGTCTGGTACTGTCCCTTGGCCTGCATACAGAAAAGTGTCTTCATCTTGTCCTTCAGTTTGATAGCCCAAGATGGCATGGCAGATGAGCGGGGCTGAGAGGCAGGTCCTCTGCCAGCAGCGGTCTCTGTATCAGTGTCCATGTGCTGAGAAGATGAAGATGGGTTGGCCCACTTGTCCTTGACGCGCAGCTTGATTGGGTCATGCACAATGTAATCAAACTGTGCGTAGAGCACCTCATCCGGAAACGCCTGTTGCCACTTATGGCTGATGTATGCGAACAGGTAAGGCCCGTAGATAGGAACCTTACGATTGATGATGCAGGTCCAGAGCTCTGTGAACATCACATCTGCAATATCCAGTGGAGCAGACTCCTGAGACATAGCTTCCTCACATAGTAACAGCATCTCAGCCAAGTAGCCATGGACCTCATCGAAGTTACCACTCCGAGGGAAGAGGGTGTTGCGAAAGATGCGATGCATGATGTCCAGGTGCTTGGGAAGCACCCCCTTCCTCAGATACAGTGACTGCAGTCTGTCCTTTGCGAGAGCCCTATCAGTGGGGGCTGGAGCGTGAGGACGCAGCCCAAGAGGAGTGTCAGCACCCTGAAAGTCAATGTGAAGGAACTGCATGAACTCTGCCCAAGAACCGGTCATCTTCTTTGACCCAGTCATCCATATCATGGAGCGTTGTTCATCATGGGAGAAATGGACTGTGACATAAAACTGAGCAACTGCCGTGGGATCAAAATCTGTCTTGAAGGAGATGATGTTTTTGATGCCCAGCTTGTCAATCAAAGCGAGGGCATCACCAAAGTACTCCATGTTCCGCTGAAGATGTGCCAGATCAATCCACTCGACAGAGACAAAGTTCTTCTTGAAGTTGGCAATAACATCTTGATAGATCCTGCAATGGTCCTTTACCCAGACATGGTCAACACCATCAATCTCCTCCCTCTCCTGGAGATAGTGGTTCTTGGTGCGAAATCGCAGAAAGTCCTTGGGGGACATTGTACGGACATTCACCCTCTTATGAGCGACCTTCTTGACGGACTTCTTCTTTCGAGGCAGGCCAGACGTGGCAGACCCCTCGGGCGCCTCTAGGTTGCGAAACTGTTTGGATTGCGTTTCCCGTGGGGGTTCGAACGGCGAGCAGAGCCACCTGTGACACAGACCACAAAGCAAGAAAGAGGCGACAAGAAGAGTCAAGGCAATGAATCTTGAAAACGCAAAACAAGTAAACACGGATTGCTAAGCAAAAACAAGCAGAAAATACACGTGAATGCTCTGGCGGTAGTACCGCCACCCCTGGTGGTAGTACCGCTGGGGCCTGGCGGTAGTACCGCTGGGGGTCATAGCGGTAGTACCGCTACCCCTGGCGGTAGTACCGTTGGAGGTTTTGACTTTCGGATCTGCACATATAGAACTCGTTTTCGATGGCATGGACTGAATATGAATACTAAGACGTACACCCCAGCCCTACTGTCATGAGAAACACATAGTAACACGAGGTACAACCATGCCTAGGCAAGAGAGACACGTTTTAGATCTAATCCAAAAGTTCAAGTATTCGATCTAAGACGATGAAATCCTAAACCATGGCAGCAATCATAGCAACAAACCATTGGACCTATACTCCCCTCAAATATTTCTTTTATGCCATCCAATAACTAGCCATAGGATCAACAAGATGAATCCAATCCCCAATGCTCCTAACCCTAGAACACGAAGAACAACCAAATAGAAGAAGGGAGGAGCTTTTGTTACCGGGATTCATGGCTTTGGAGGAGAAGGAAGAAGTGAAGCAGCCCTTCCACACCGACGGGGAGAAGGAGCTCCACGAAGTGAGATCCAATCGGGGGGTTTTCGGTCTAGGGGATGGAGGAGCCGCGAGGAAGAAGAAACAGATGGGAAAATCGGGCTCCCCCTCCCTTTATATAGCCCAAGGGGTACGGACAGCGGTAGTACCGCTGGGCTGGCGGTAGTACCGCTGGGGCGCAGCGGTAGTACCGCCGGGGTCCTGGCGGTAGTACCGCTCCCCCTGGCGGTAGTACCGCTCCCCCTTGAAACCCTAGAAATTTTCTAGCCGGCCGTGGTAGATTTTGAATCCTGGCGGTAGTACCGCTACCCCTGGCGGTAGTACCGCTGGGGTCCTGGCGGTAGTACCGCTACCCTGGCGGTAGTACTGCTGTACATGTTTCAACACGGCTAGGAAAACGGGAAACTTGGGCACATGACAAGTGAGTAAAAAGGGATGACTTCCAAGAAAAAGTACTGACTTGTCATTGTATATCTTCTCCTTTATATGCAAGAGAGGATGGAGGGGCGGTGGCCGTGGCCACCTATGTTTGAGACAATGGTATGACACCGCGAAGAATTATCCTTGGGTTCATGACCAATGCTCGTCTTTGAAGCACAAGTACTATTTGACAATGGCTAAAGTGAAAGACTAGATTGATTTACGCATAATGGGGGGAGGGAGAGTTCATTGAGAGAACAACACTCCTCCTATGTCCATGCCTACATCTAGACCAAGATGAAATGTGAAGTGAGGTGCAATATGCCTAGTTTCAATCCACATTACTTGAATCAATGATATTTAGCTCATGCCTTAACTCCCGGAACCTTGCTTCATCTAGTGGCTTGGTGAAAATATCTGCAAGTTGCTCTTCAGTGTGGATGAAGTGAACCTCAATATCACCTAGCTTGATATGTTCACGGATGAAGTGATGACGAATATCAATATGTTTGGTTTTGCTATGTTGCACTGGGTTGAGGGAAATCTTGATGGCGCTTTGATTGTCACATAGAAGAGGCACTTTGTCACAAGTGACACCATAATCCTTTAAAGTTTGCCTCATCCATAGCAATTGAGCACAACAACTTGCAGCCGCCACATACTCAGCCTCGGTGGATGATAAGGAGACGCAGTTCTGCTTCTTTGAAGACCAACTTACCAAAGAGCGACCAAGGAATTGGCATCCTCCAGAAGTTGACTTCCTCTCCACACAATCTCCAGCCCAATCTGAGTCAGAATAGCCAACTAGATTGAAGTTTGCTCCTTTGGGATACCAGAGGCCAAAGTTTGGGGTATGAGCCAAATATCGAAAGATTCGTTTGACAGCCATGTAATGACTTTCTTTTGGTGCGGATTGAAACCGTGCACATATCCCTACACTCAACATAATATCCGGTCTAGATGCACAGAGGTAAAGGAGGGATCCAATCATGGAGCGGTATACCTTTTGATCCACAGCTTTACCATTGGGATCACTGTCTAGCTTGTATCTGGTTGGCATGGGAAACTTGACCGGTTTGACATCTTCGAGCTCGAACCGCTTGAGCATGTCTTGAGTGTATTTGGCTTGTTTGATGAATGTCCCTTCTAGACCTTGGTTAATCTCGAACCCGAGGAAAAACTTCAACTCTCCCATCATGGACATCTCAAACTTCTCAGTCATTAGTGCAGCAAATTCTTCATTGAATGAAATGTTAGGAGAGCGAAAGATAATATCATCAACATATAGTTGGCATATGAACAAATCCCCTTTAACCCTCTTAGTAAAAAGAGTGGGATCAATCTTCCCAATTTCAAACCCACGATCTTGTAACAACTCAGTAAGGTACTCATACCACGCGCGTGGGGCTTGTTTAAGGCCATAGAGTGCCTTATTGAGTTTGTACACATGATTGGGGAGCTTGGGATGTTCGAATCCAGGGGGTTGTTTGACATATACTAACTCATTCAAGGGACCATTAAGAAATGCACTTTTCACATCCATTTGCTATAATTTGAAGTTATGATGAGAAGCAAATGCAAGTAACATACGGATAGATTCTAGACGAGCAACAGGAGCAAAGGTTTCACCGTAGTCGATACCCTCGACTTGGGAGTAGCCTTGAGCCACCAATCTTGCCTTGTTTTGAATCACAATTCCATTCGCATCTTGCTTGTTCTTAAATATCCATTTGGTCCCAATGACATTATGTTCCTTCGTTGGTCGAGGCACTAAATCCCATACTTGGTTGCGCTCGAAGTTGTTAAGTTCTTCGTGCATGGCCATAAGCCAATCCTCATCATCGAGCGCTTCCTGTACCTGTTGAGGTTCACAATACGAGACAAACGCGTGATGCTCACAATAATTCCAAAGCTGTTGACGAGTAGATACTCCCTTTTTTAAACTGCCAAGAACATTCTTCATAAGGTGTGATTTGACTCTCAGCTTGTTCGCATTCTTGGCTGCTCGACGCTCCAAGAGTTCTTCATTAGATAACGGAGGTGCGTCGCCTTTTCCGCTTGTTTGCTCTTGCGTCTTGAGTCGGTTGTTGGAGCTCCAGACGGGAATTGTGAGGTAGTCTCCTGATCATCTTGTCCTTCGACTTGAGCAAGTTCACTGGTTTGGTCTTGTATTAGTGGTTGCTCTTGATCTTGATCTCGTGTTGGTTCAAGGTCTTGGGATAGTGCTTGAGTGGGCATATCACCATTGTTAGGCAATTGATCTTGACCGAGAGCTTGATCAACCTGTTGAGAGTCTTCTCTTTGTTCATCGGAAGCGTGTGGGGCTTGTGGGGGTGATGGCTCCACTTGAGTAGAGCATTGTCCTTCTCCTTCGGCCACAAGGGGTTCCTCAATGGGGAGTATTTGACCAATCCCCATTCTTCTTATGGCTTCGGGAGGAATTTCATCACCTATATCACAAAGACCACTTTGCTCCACTTGGGAGCCATTATTTTCGTCAAACTCCACGTTACACGTCTCCTCAATTAGTCCGGTGGACTTGTTGAGGACACGGTAAGCATGAGAGTTTGTAGCATAACCAACAAAGATACCCTCATGTGCTCTAGAATCAAATTTAGCTAACCGAGCTCCCTTTTTAAGAATGAAACACTTACAACCGAATACCCGGAAGTACTTGAGATTGGGTTTGTTTCCAGTTAGAATCTCATACGGAGTCTTGTTCAAGCCTTTGCGGATGTAGAACCGATTGGACGCATGACATGCTGTGTTGATGGCCTCTGCCCAGAAGTTGTATGGAGATTTGAATTCTGCCATCATTGTTCTTGCAGCGTCTATCAAGGTCCGGTTCTTCCTTTCTGCCATGCCGTTTTGCTGAGGGGTATATGGTGCAGAATATTGGTGCTTTATTCCCTCATCACCTAGAAACTCATCTAGGGTGTAGTTCTTGAACTCGGTGCCGTTGTCACTCCTAATCATCAAGATCTTTGCTTCATGTTGACGTTGCGCTTCATTGGCAAAGTTGATGACCGTTTGTTGAGTTTCACTCTTCCTTTTGAAGAAATATACCCAGGTATATCTTGAGTTATCGTCAACAATGACCAAGCAATACTTTCTGCCTCCAAGACTATCAAATGTTGGAGGACCAAACAGATCCATGTGAAGAAGTTCCAATGGCCTCTTAGTGTAGATAAGAGTTATTGGACGATGAGCAGTTTCATGAATCTTTCCTTCAATGCAAGCACTGCAAACACGATCTTTAGCAAAGCTCACATTTGTTAGTCCACGAACATGGTCCCCTGTCAGAAGACTTTGCAAATATCTCATATTGACATGAGCTAAACGGCGATGCCAAAGCCAGCCCACGTCAACTTTAGCCATTAAACATGTCGCAGTCTTAGTGGGTCGCTTTGAAAAGTTTACCACATAGAGACCATTTTCGACATGTCCAACATAGGCTACTTTAAGAGTCTTGCTCCTTAGGAGGACCACAGTGTCAATATTAAAGAATGTGGAAAAACCCATGATTGCAAGTTGACGAACGGAAAGTAAATTGTAGGCAAGAGACTCAACAAGCATGACCTTCTCAATAGACAAATCTTGAGAGACGACCACCTTACCAAATCCCAATACCTTTGACGAGGATGCATCGGCGAATTGGACATGGGTGGGCATAGATGGAGAAGGATGCACATCCACCACTAAGTCCTTGCTTCGGTCATATGATTTGTTGCTCCACTATCGAGCAACCATGACACCCCACCGGAAGCAAATTCCTGCAATAGATCAAGGCTTGGTTTTAGGTACCCATTTTTTAATGGGTCCTTTCATGTTAGAGACAAGGGTCTTAGGAACCCAGATAGCCCATTCAATATCTTCATCGTAGGAACCAATAAATCTGGCATAAACATGCCCATCACTAGCACAACATAACACATATGAGGAATTGAGTTTGCCGGCTGTGTTAGTAGGAGCGGCTTTGCCCTTCTTGAGGTTCCCATAGTCCACCTTGTTCCTGTTCACCTTCTGAGTCCCCTCACCCTCCTTGACAAAGATGTCCATGAGGGTGGGAGATCGTTTGTTCTTGTTCTTCCTTTTACCTTTTGACTTGGAAGTAAGTCCAAGTCCTTCCTTTCCTACAACACCCTTTTGAGTGCTCAAGAGATCGTTCAGACTCTTCTCACCTTGTCTGCATGACACAAGGCCCTTCTCAAGTTTCTCCTTTAACTTGGCATTTTCCTCCACAAGATGAACATTCTCACAACAGGGGTTAGTTGCACAAGTATTATCAATTAACACAAAGGGAGGACAAGTAGAGATCTCCTTGGTAAGCTTTGCTTGGAGTTGATCATGGGACTCTTTCAGAGCAAAATGAGCACCTTTCAAGGCTTTGTGGGCCTTGTCAAGTATGTCAAACTCTTCTTTGAGTCTTTCACGGCCAACCTCAAGAGCATACTTTTCAGATTTAAGCATGCGAGTAAGAACAACATCATGATCTAGTTTCTTTTGCATTTTAGTGCAGTCATCGTTATATGACTCCTCGAGAGCCAACCGAAGAGTGCGCTCCTCTTCTAGAGTACTAGATAATTCGGCAATTTCATCGTCATAGTCACGGCTATGTCCATGAAGCTCGGAGATGGTCTCCTCATGAGACTCAATGAGGTCAGTGGCCTCACCCAGTTGTTCCAAGAGGACAACAAAATGCTTCTTGGTTTCTCCCTTAATAGTGCATAGAAACTTATCAAGATCATGCTCATTAAGTTCTCCAACATCACTATCTTCTACACAATTTAACAATGAAGGAGCAGAAGCAATGTTGGTCTTAATGATAGGAGTTACCTGATTGGTACCTTTTGCCATGAGGCACTTGGTGATGTGGTTCTCGTTGGGGGCGTTGAAGAGAGACACCTTCTGGGAAGGGGTAGTGGCTATAGCAACAGTTGCCGTTGCCACTGTATCATCATCATCATCATCATCAGAAGGATACTCCTCCAGGGCCACCATTCCTTTTGGGTGAGGTTTCTTCACAAAGTTGTTCTTGATTGGAAATGATTTGGTTTTGTCTTTGCGAATGAGCTTGCCTTCATTGTCTTCTCTCTTCTCATAGGGGCATTCTGCCACGAAGTGACTCACGTTGCCACAGTTATAACATGTCCTTACTCGTTGTTTGGGTTTGAATCCACTTGAGTTGTTCTTGTTGAAGGTTGGTCTTGAGTTCCTTTTATTTCCCCAGAATTGCCTTGATGCAAGAGCCATGTGCTCATGATAGGCATACTTTGTGTCTTCCAGGCAGCTCTCCTCTTCCTCATCTTCTTCTTCTTCTTCTTCTTCAAGCATTGCTCTTGCTTTCAACGCAAGTTTGGGTGAAGTGGTTTTTGATCGGACACGAGCAAGTGCATTGTCGGCTGTTTCGTTCATGATTGACATTGCAATGAACTCATCCAACACTTCACTGGAAGACAAGGAGTGGAAGTCTGGCCGCTGACGAATGACAGATGACATGGCTTTATTGAAAGGCATGATGGCTTTGAGAAACTTGCGCTTGACCCAAGTGTCATCCACATCCTTACTCCCATGGTCTTTTAGTGCCACAGCAATAGCCGTCACCCTCCGATAGAGATCACGAGGGTCCTCTTCTTCCTTCATCACAAACTCATCGGCCTGATCAAGTATCACTTCATAGTTGGATCGTTGAATACTTGAGCTTCCCTTGTACAACACCATAATATGCTCCCAACAATCCTTGGCCAATGTGAAGGGACGTAAGTGGGGAAGATCTTCAGGTGGCACAGCAGACTGGAGAATAAACAGCGCAGAGTGATTATATTGATTGTCTGCATCTTCTCTTGGAGTGAGGTTGCTTGGGTCATGGGGGTAATATCCTTGCTCGATAATTCTCCACAAGTTTGTTGAGCTGTGATTCAAATGAGACTTAATAGAAAATACCCATTTAGCAAAGTCACCTTTTACAAGTTTAGGAGGAGGACCAACAGGATTAAGACGAGGTGCGAGAACGGGTCCTCCATATGTCATGGGAGGTGGAACCGAAGCATGTGTTCCCGTTCCATCTTTTTCGTGAGGTGAAGCAGGTTGCATACCTTTAGCCGCTTCCTTAGAGGAGTTGGCCTCCGAATCGGAAATGGTGGGTTTAACCACTAAAGCCGGTTCGGGTGAACTTTTAAGACCATCAATTAATTCCTTAAGCATGGTTTTGACTTCGCTCGTCAAGGACGTCTTGAGGGCGGCCATAGCCATATTCAAGTCGTCCCTTGTGACCGAAGTCAAGTCCATGTCCTCGGGTTGCCCACGGTTAACTTCCTCTCCGCCTTCCATACTCTTCGGGTGGTTAAACCCTTAATAAAGAGACGTGGCTCTGATACCAATTGAAAGGATCGATATGGTTGGCTAGAGGGGGGGGGGGTGAATAGACAACGACCACTTTTTAATTAATCTTAACAAGTTAAGGTAAACACTATACGGGTTCACAAATAATATGAAAAAGAGGTGACCCCTATAGATGCTACCAACAAGACCTATTAAGGCAAGTAAGATATAGTGACAACTAAAGGCAAATACAAAGTAAAGGGTAGAGATAACCACAAGTGGAACCGATGGAGACGAGGATGTGTTACCGAAGTTCCTTCCCTTTGACAGGAAGTACGTCTCCGTTGGAGCGGTGTGGAGGCACAATGCTCCCCAAAAAGCCACTAAGGCCACCGTATTCTCCTCACGCCCTCGCACGATGCAAGGTACCGTGATTCCACTATAGGTGCCCTTGAAGGAGGCGACCGAACCTTTACAAACAAGGTTGGGGCAACTCCACACAAAGCTTGGAGGCTCCCAACAAGACCACGAAGCTTCACCATAATGGAATATGGCTTCGAGGTGACCTCAACCGTCTAGGATGCTCAAACACCCAAGAGTAACAAGATTCGCAAGGGTAGGTGGGGGAATCAACTTTTCTCTTGGTGGAAGTGTGGATCTAGGCCTTCTCAACCAATCCCTAAAGAATCAACAAGTTTGATTGGCTAGGGAGAGAGATCGGGCACTTTTAAGCTTGTGGAGCAACAATGGAGCTTAGAGAGGTAAGAGATAGGGTTCCTCAGCTAGAAGAACCCTTTATATAGTGGGGGGAAAAATCAGACCGTTTTCCCACTCTCTGCCCGAGATCCAGCGGTACTACCACTGAGAAGGAGCGGTACTACCGCTGCCTGGCGGTACTACCGCTGGTTGCAGCGGTACTACCGCTGGGGCTTCCAGCGGTACTACCGCTGGCCCCTTGGTAGTGCATAAGCACTACTACCGCCGGGAAAGTCTTCGCAAAAGGGTCCGTCCACGAACTACCGCTAGGTAGGTGGAACAAGGCACCTGGAGCGGTACTACCGCTGACCAGGGGGCGGTACTACCGCTGGCTAGCGGTACTACCGCTGTCAAGTGGCGGTACTACCGCCAGACAGCGGTACTACCGCTGGCTGCAGCGGTACTACCGCTGGCAGTCCAGCGGTACTACCACTGGGGACCATTTTGCAGAGATGCTCAAGACGAAATAGGCGAGGGCCGCTCCAAACACAGAAGGGGAGAATTGTGATGAGTGCGTGTGTAAAGATAGATTCCACCCAAACCTTTCCACTACGGATCCCCTCTTAATAGTACGGCTTTCCTATGACTCAAATAAAGAGAATCGTAGAGAGCGCCGTGTTTCCGTTCCAGAAGAGAGGAGACGAGTTGTCTTGTGCCGTTGACGAGTGTTACCTGAAACCTTGACACACACGATTAGTCCTGTACGGTACTGTCATCAATCACCAAAATTACTTAGGCATAAACTATGCCTCAACACATGGGACTACAGTGTTAACATTGCGTCGGACTGCAAACAAGTTGTCAGTCACATCCCTGATGGTAAAGGAGGGAACTGTGCATGCATTATTAGACAAATAAGAGAAATTGTTAGATTATTTTCTAGTTGTAATTTATGTCATGAACTACATGCTTCGAATGTTGAAGCACACACGATAGCTAGGTATGGTGTCTCCCTCCCCTGGGGTAGACATTTGTGGTTAGGGTCACCACATGATCTTGATGTAATCCATCGAAGCTGCTTCCGTCGTCGGCCATCGGGTCGGAGGGTGGGGGATTGGAAGTGGAGTGGACGGAGAGTGAACTGCTAGATGTCTAGGGTTTTTGGATTGGGGTATTTAGTGGGTCCGTGGTGGGCCGAGATGACATGGCAGTGGGAGTCAACGGTTGGCCAAACCTGTGAGGCGGGCGTGTCCGGGCGCGCCGAGCTCCCCCATATCTGCCACATACTTGCGATGGATATGAGAGGTACCGGTCAGCCCGGGCGTTTGAGGCCGATTTGAGAGGTCCATCTGGGTCTGATTTTTGTGACCGAGTAGTGACCGGACGACCTGCATGGACGTTTGAGGAGCGTTTGAGGGGTTCGGTTGTAGATGCTCTAAGTTCTCTTATAGAAATATATCATCTAGCACTTGGGATTCTTCTTCCTCTGACTTTATATTTCTCTAAACATTGTAAATGACATTGCCATGATTTGAGAAATAAAGTCTTTTTTAGAGAATAAAGTCTTTATGCAGTAAAAAAACTCATGCACAACCGGTTTAATTGTTGATCAGATATTAAATCATAATATAACTAGTAGAACTATTATCACCTTCTCATTGAAATAAGGAACAAAATGCAGTGCCCCACTTCGAGTGGCAACCGAGCCACTCAACTTCAGCTTTTCGATCATTCTGTTATTACTTTGCTATGTTGTCACCCCATTCCAAATTCGTGTTCTCTTCAAGTCTATCAATTTGTTGAGTTTCATCATTCCTAACACATGGACTAACATATAGGAGTGGCTTCGCTTCAGCTCTACGTTGTCACCCAAATCATAATATGTTCGCTTCAGCTCTACGTCATCATCCTAACTTTGAGTGTCTTCCAACATCTGCCATTCACTCCCCCCAAGTTCTGAAAAATTGAACAATTTTCATCCAATTTTACAATGATATACATAAAAAATCCCAAATTGCTCTCATTTTTCCCTTTTAAGCATTGCATGAGCGTTGATAGTTCCACTCATATGAACCCTCCTACCCCGGATTAAAATTATCCATACAAAGTAAAATAGCTAGAATGCCATGATCAATGTGTAGCACTTGTGTTATAAAATTTGTTGTTATCAAAACAATTTTTTTCTGCATTTTTCCATAAAAAATCACATGAAACAAATTCTTCTCACTTGAGTTGATGTCTCGTACAACATATGTGTATTTTGTTATGCAAATGATTGCATGCATCATCATCCTTTTAGCTGGCTATTATGAAACAACTTCATGACGGAGCATCCATGCCCTACTCTATGCATTCCCATATTTCTCTCACATTCTCATGCTCCTTGCCCTTCCCGTTGACACCACAAATTTCACCAAGTAGGGGATCCTAACAATTCAAAAGTCCTTCACAGAAAACCAAATCAATATCATATGTGCATATTTTGTTATTGGTTCTCCATATTTCTCCTACAACCTAAGTTGCCAAACTTTATCGTGGTTCAACATGATTACATGCTTCTTTCTTTGATACACACCTTAAACAATTGAAATAAAACAACTTTCATCAAGTAGGGGATCATAACAATGCATAATTCTTTCACAAAAAAAGAATCAATATCGGATGTGCATATTTTGCTATCTCAACCATTTACAATCCCTCAGATGGTTGTCATATTTATCCTACAACCTAAGTGGCTAAAGTTTACCATGGTTATCGGGATTACATGCTTGTTTCTTTGATACACACCTAACAAAATTAAAATCTTCGCTCGTAAGATTATTTTTATTTATAGTAACACGACTAAACAAAATAAAAGAACTATTATCACCTTCTCACCAAAATAAGGAACAAAATGCAGTGCCCCACTTCGAGTGGCAACAAAGGCAACCTCGACTTGCACCACGGATGCAAACCCCACAATCCAAGGAAGAGCCATAACATCATGCAAAAATCACAATAAGTATTACTCCCTCCGTTCCTTTATATAAGGTGTATCTGTTTTCTGTTTTTTTTCTTCAGAATGTAAGGTGTATTTCTTCTAATTCCTCATAATTCTCTTGTTAGAATGCTATGATCAATGTGTAGCACTTGTGTTGTCAAATTTGTTGTTATAAAAACAATCTGTTTCCGTGTTTTCCATAAAAAAATCACATGAAACAAATTCTTCCCACTTGAATTGATGACTCGTACAACATATTTGTATTTATTATGCAAATGATTGCATGCATCATCATCCTTTTAGCTGGCTATTATGAAACAACTTCATGACAGAGCATCCATGCCCTACTCTCTGCACTCCACTATTTCTCTCACATGCTCATGCTCCTTGTCCTTCCCGTTGACACCACAACTTTACCAAGTAGGGCATACTAACAATGCAAAATTCTTTCATAGAAAACCGAATCAATATCAGATGTGCATATTTTTCCATTGGTTCTCCATATTTATCCTACAACCTAAGTTGCCAAACTTTATCGTGGTTCAACATGATTACATGCTTGTTTCTTTGATACACACCTTAAACAATTGAAATACAACAACTTTCATCAAGTAGGGGATCATAAATGCATAATTCTTTCACAAAAACCGAATCCATATTGGATGTGCATATTTTTCGATCTCAACCATTTATAATCCCTCAGATGGTTGTCAGATTTCTCCTACAACCTAAGTGGCTAAAGTTTATCATGGTTATCAGGATTACATGCTTGTTTCTTTGATACAGACCTAAAACAATTAAATCTTTGTTCATAAGATTCTTTGTATTTATCGTAACACAACTAATCAAAATAGAAGAACTATGATCACCTTCTCATCGAAATAAGCAAAAAAATGCAGTGCCCCACTTCGAGTGGCAACAAAGGCAACCTCGACTTGCAGCCATGGATGCAAACCCCACAATCCAAGGAAGAACCATGATATCATGCAAAAAGTCATAATAAGTACTACTCCCTCTGTTCCTTTATATAAGGTGTATTTGTTTTGTGATAAATTTCAGAACGTAAGGTGTATTTCTTCTAATTCCTCATAATTCTATTGTTAGCCCACAAGAAAAAAAGGAAAGTATACCTCTCCCGATTGTCTTTATCTCTCTTTGTTGCAAAAGAAGAAAAGTATCTCTTTGTCGATTGCATGTATCTCTTACTTTCCTGGATTAGCTGATTTACTTGTCGCTAACCAGCAAATTTGCCAAGGGTTATTTCATCCTAACTTTTATATCACTATGTGTATTGGTCATCCTGTCGAAAATAATACATGTTCCATAAAGGGATGAGGGGGTATCTTGCTACGGGTGATAATACACCTAGTTAAATGCTTGTGCGTTGCTACGGGCGATCATACACATGAAATGTATTGCTAAGGTGCCAATGCATGCAAATCAATTAAAGACATGATTAAATGACACAAATAACTTCGTGATAAAAGTGATGGAATCATGACCTTCAACCTCCCCCTCTATCCACCAAAATAGATCTCTAACATGGTTGTACATATTTCTTCTATTTTGGGGATGAATTATGCAAACATATTCTAACATGTAATTGTAATTAGCAAATTGTAATAATGTTTTCCTCATGTTGCCTTATTCCTCTCGTCGACCCGACCACCTCTATATGTCTAATCGCCCACCACTACCGGCCCGACACTAACACTTCTGACCATCCCTCTAGACCCCACCGCCATTTCTAATGCTGGTGACCCCACACACTCAGGCGAGCCGATCACATCCACCTGCCTAATCATCTGTTGTCGTCGCCCCGCCCAAGCTGTGTCCACCCTCGACCATTCATTTAAACCTCTCCACCATCTCCAACGTCGATGAACCCGCACACCCATTAACCCGACCACCTCCACCTTCCTAAATCCTAATCATCCGCCCGCTCAAGCCGCCACAACCCCAACCATCCCTCTAAGCTCCGCCCCCATCTCCAATGTTGGTGACCCCACGCACCCCGCAATCGAACCCATTAACCTTGACCTCTTCGCCAGGTTTTTCAAACTCATCTTGGTAAACATCAACGACCTTAAGCCTACTAAGCTCGAACCAAATCTCCATAAATCATGTCAATCATCGATGGTTTTATTTAGATAGCTAAATATGTAAAATTGAGACACACTTTTACTATAGAAGTCTTGAGCAGAGCATCGAGCATTCGTGTAGCTTCATTTGTATATGTATGTATACAACAATGACAAAATCATCCTTTTCAACATTGACAAGAACAAATGCATATTTGATCCTCTTACATTAGTTAATGAATAAGATTGCGAAAGTATATGTGCCTCATGCTCTACAGGTTGTCAATGAGCGTATGCTTGTACTCATATTCGACTACTATATGTTAAGCCGGAATAACTAACTGTCCTCCATCACCTCTTCCAAATCTCACAACCTCCAATCCTTGATGCACACAACCGACTTTCACCCGAAGCATTTCTTTTCCCTCATCTCCTTTATATGGTGAGGCTTCCATGGAACAAAGGAAGAACGATAAATATTCTTACAATATCATCAACGAAACACCAATTCCAAATAAGTTTATATTGCTACATGTAAGTTCCACTTAGGTACTTACCAATTGTGGAGCACTCTAATAGTACAAATGAATTGTTTTGCACACCGAAGGACATCGAACATACAACTCTCAAATTATACTATCTATTCAGATTGTAAAAGGAAAAATAGAGCAATGCCATTTCAAAGAAGTTCCATGCCAATATGTTATCCTTTTGTAGTTTTCATAAAACGCAGATCACAAATGTCAGTACATGGATAAATATATTGGCATATAGACAAGAAATATACAAGGTAAATTATGTAGATGCAACAGTACAAGAAGAGTGACTCATCATTGCATTATGGTGATTGTGCTGACCGACAACACTAAAATATAAGAAGCTCATTCAAAACAAACACTTAATATGTCTGAAAATTACAACAGAGGAAGATATAGATGTAGATACCTAATAAAGTTCAAAGAATCTACTGCTGACAAAGATGCTTTACATGATATAAAGAGTGGTAGATCGAGAAGTACACTCAAGAAGTACGTGGGGAGTGGTAAAGTCAGAGGTACATCACTTCCTAGCAGATGGTCGTTACCATAATGTGGCCATGCATATTAGTACTACATAGCAATACTATAATCTGAATGTACATGCAAATTACATTTAATTTAATTCTAGATATCATAATAAAAGTATATAATGAAATTGGAGTAGTGCCCCTAGTTTACCACATCAGCTATATCTTATACTCCCTTAGTCCAAAAATAAGTGTCTTCGATTTAGTACAACTTTATACTCTCTTTTTTGCCGGGAATAGTACAACTTTGTACTACATTTATACTAAATCAAAGGCACTTGATTCGGGATGGAGGGACTATATGTTTTCATCAAAAGATCTACATGATTTAATTTTTGCATTCTTATTAAGAAAACTAAAGGCTCTTTAAGTATTGACATATGATCACACGCCTCAAATTTCTATCTACAAACTTTGAGCTTGGCAGTAAAGACTTGCAATATAATTATCCTTACTGATTCTAATTAGGCACTATAGAAATCTACAAAAATAATCACTACCTTAACTGTGTAATAACTAAGGAAAAGTTTTCTTACATGTTATGATAATCATGCTAGTATAACTATGAACATTAGGAATTCACTTTGGTGTCTTCATTTGAAAGAAAGAAACACCAACAATCATGAGACCCTTGAGGAGTCATGACATGATCCTGAGTCTGATCTGCTATAAGATGTCTATCCTCCCTCATATTCAGATCAAGTGTGCAGAACACCCAACCAAGGGATTTACTAAATAATCATGGAGTACATACATAACAGAACATGATTTGGGGCTTCAGGGTCAAATGTACGTATTGCCTTTTGCTTACATGTTAGATGACAAAGCCGATGAAGAACAGTGCGATGGTTCTGAAGTAGGATTTGTGAGGATTGTAAGGGAGCTTCACGTGCCTCACTCACAAATTTAAAACCCGGCAATCGAAATGTGGAATGTCATCCAAAATTGAAGTAGTATTTATGTGAACAAATGCCACATAAGGAAATATACCAGCACAACACCTATGTCCAGCAGCTTCCTATGGAGATTCTCAAAATGCATAGCAGAAGGACAAGGAGTCTGTCACATAGCAAGCGATCTCCCAAAATGCATAGCAGAAGGACAAGGAGTCTGTCACATAGCAAGCGATCTCCCAAAATGCATAGCAGAAGGACAAGGAGTCTGTCACATAGCAAGCAACATGTCATTAATAATTTGCATGTCAGTTCAATTTTTTGTGTGGGATCTTCATTTCCTATGTAAAAAAACCATGGTATTCCAAACTTCTCTACCAAGCTAGATCATTTTCGGGGGGGGGGGGGTTTGACCGCCGCAAGATCCAAAATTGTAACCCAGAGCTGATGAGGCCATAGGCTCTCAACACATCACCACAACATCCTATGTGGAATAATTTATAGAAGCAATGCAATCTTTTCAATTTTGATGAAAGGAGATAGAAAGATCAGACTTATGCTGAGAAAATTAATTGTTATGGTCTAAAAATAGATGAAGTGACCCGTGTTCATTCAGACGACGTATGCATTAAAAAATACTACAAGAATGTTAAATAAATCTGTATGTGTGTCAGAAAAACCATAGTGACTATTCTGTGCAGAAAAGAAAAGTACGAATTACATGATGCACCAATATCTACATCATGTTCCTTCATTTGTTTGCAGTATTTGAGCCCTCACTCGGTGATTTCAAGAAGTAGGGCATTATACTAAAAAATATGGTAATTAAGATTGTTAACCTACTCATGTTTTTCAACCTGTAAGGTACTTGATGGATATAAGAGATACTTATGTGTATTCTCCTTGGTGATTAATTGTTTCATCAACCCACTGTTGGGGAACGTTGCATGGGAAACAAAAAAATTCCTATGCACACATAAGATCTATCCATGGTGATAACCATCTACAAGAGGAGAGATCGTGTAACGCCCAAGATGTGACCCTATCCTTATTTTGGCGCAAGGGCCTCGATAGGGATAGAAGCGCATCTCGTCGTTTTGCAAGAATGAATATCGTTACAAGTACATGTACTGAAGAGAAGAGTATATGGAATTGGCTTACACTCGCCACAAGCTACATCAGAGTCACATCAGTACAATACATAAATATCACGAAGAAGAGCAGGGTCCGACTACGGACGAAAACAAACGAGAAAAGAACGATGTCCATCCTTGCTATCCCAGGCTGTCAACCTGGAACCCATCCTAGATCGACGAAGAGGAAGAAGAAGAAAATCCAAATGAACAACCATCGCGCTCACGTCTTAATATCCTTACCTGTACCTGCAACTGGTGTTGTAGTAATCTGTGAGCCACAGGGGACTCATCAATCTCATTTCCAAAGGTATCAAGACTAGCAAAGCTTAATGGGTGAGGTATGGTTAAGTGGTGAGGCTGCAACAAGCGACTAAGCATTTATATGAGGTGGCTAACTTACGAGTACAAGAATAAGAGGGGGGTGATCTACGCATAGCGGACGTGAACTACTGGTGATCAAATGAATGATCCTGAACACCTACTTACGTCACACATAACCCCACAGTGTCCTCGATCGGAGAAGGAGCTCACGAAAGAGATAGTCACGGTTACGCACTCAGTTGGCAAGTTTTAATTAAGTTAACTTCAAGTTATCTAGAACCGGATGTTAAACAAAGTTTCCACGTTGCCACATAACCACAAGCATGGTTTTCCGAAAGATTTAACCCTGCACGGGTGTTACAACTAGTCCATCACAAACTACCACACGCTACGACGGAATGACCTCGATTAGGGAAACCCGTGATCTCCTCGGGTTCCTATTGGAAAACCTCAACCTCGAGTTAGCTCAAAGCATCCTCGGAATCCCTCGCACAAGACGCTCGATAAAGGTAAAACAAGTCCAGCAAGGCCGCGCGACGTGCCGACAATCTCGATAGGAGCCGCGTATCTCGTTCTCAGGGCACAATCAGATGAGCCCAGTGTACAGCGGCCTGATAGAATCACCCGAGTTGCCCCGGGTTGGCCCCGCACACGACTCTATTTTGAACCAGCACCATCAGCACTGACCCTCCCTGTATTATGTTGAATTACTCCTCGGGTAGCGCTAACTCCCTATGTTTTTCAGTATTAACAAAATTATTATGTTGGGAAAATATAGTACCAATGTTGGGCCTTGCCAGACGAGCTTTATCCTAAAACAAGAATCTAGGGGGCCCCCATAACAACCCCAAGCATGTTAGGAGCGCTCATTTATGAAACATAACACCGGTAACCAAAACTAAGGCGACAAAGGTGGAACAAAACACCATGCTAGAAAGGTCGAGCCTTCCACCTTTTACCAAGTATATATGTGCATTAAATTAAATAGCATTTAACATGGTGATATAACAAGGAACCCATGTTATCACATGGAATCAACTGCACCTGCAACTAGCAATGCTAACACATGGTTAAGCAAGCAGTAACATAGCCAATCAGTGGTTTGCTAGGTTGTGATGATGTTGAAGGTTTTCATGGCAATGTTGAGAGGCTGACATTTAACATGTGGTAGGCAACGAGACATAGCAATAGAAACGAAAAACAACTAGCATGGCAATGATAGTAATGGTATCTAGGGAAATGGTCATCTTTCCTGATATCCCGCTTGGAAGAAGAACGACTCCGTGAAGCAAACGAACCGACGTAGTCGAACGAATCCTCACATTCCGACACGCTTGCGGAACTCTATCGAGACGAAGCAAACCGGAAACAAGCATCAACACAGATATTCACCATCGCACATGCACGGCATGATGCACTACCTAATATGATGCATGTCCATTTCAAATATGTAAGGCATGACATGGCAATTCACATCATGCAAACACTACACATTAAGTGAAGTTCAATATGCAACGAGTTGCATATTGACGGAACTCCACATACGAATTATTTAGTTCACTCCCGTTTATTATCACGGCAATATTAAAAGGTTGTTAAATGGCATGGGGTGAAGCACAAATTAATCTACCTAGCTAGGCATTTTAAATGAGGCCGAAAACGACATATAACATCTCCAAAATGACCCTGCGCGTAAAATTCTAATTCTGTCCAGAGTTTTCCTAATCACATTTTAAGTTTGTTAAAAAGCAAAACAAAGTGGATCATGTGATTCTACACGTTGTTCTACTCGATTTACATATATAGATCATCTTCAATGGACCTACGGATCAAAAGTTACGGGTAAAACGATATTAGCACGGCACGACACGCAAAACGATGCAACCAGCAAGCTTAACAATTTTAATGATGCGTGAGAGTTGGAAAACATTAATCTACGCAAAATTCTACACATTTAACATATATAAACAATTCCGATCCGACGCACGGTTTAAAAACTACGGGCATTTAAAAACTATGCATTTTCCTGAAATTAATAAATTCGCACGACACAAAAAATGAGGTGTATTGCGATCGATCCCAAGACCCCCACGGTTGCAAGCCTACAGGCTAACCAGATGGGCTAACAATGGGCCGCTGATGCAAGGAGGATATAACAAAAAATGTACACATGCTCGTTTTAACTCAAAACAAAACCCAAAATAGGGTTGACTAGGATTTGATCCCTGGTCTCCTGGGTGGAGGTTCAACGTCGTGACCAGCTGGGCTACGATGGATTCGTGGTAAAAAGGGATGCCCACGCTAGATGAATAAATGACCACACCAAATCTCAACCTAAACAAAATTGAATCGCAAGGTTACAACTGAACCTGAGAAACACCAGGTCAGCCATGGCGGCTGCAGCAGGTCAACGCCGTCGGCAGCACGTCCGGCATGGCGATCCAGAGGCGGGGACGCCGGATCTGGGGCGGGGCTGCCTGGATCCGTCCATTCCCGGCGATCTCGAGGTGAGGCGGCGATCTCCTCGTGCACATCCATGGCAGGGATGACCTATGGGAGGTAGAGAGGAGAGATAGGTGAGGGGAAGAAGAAGAGAGGGAGAAGAAGGGAGAGGGAGGAGGCGCTCCGACCTGCTCCGGGCCTAGCGGTGATGGCTCGCCGGAGGGGGTGACATCCGTGCAAAAGAAGGCGAAGCAGGAAGCTTGGGAGGCTCTGGATCGGGAACTCCTCTCCCGATCTGGAGCGAGGAGGCGGGCGAGCTTCGCGGGCCCCGCACGGGCCTAGGGGGCCTCGATGGCTGAGGAGAGAGGAGGGGTTGGCTGTGCGGCGGCTAGGGGTGGGGAATGCACAGAAATTGAGGGGAGGATTAGGGTTAGGTCCTAAAATGGAAGGGGGCTGTCTATTTATGGACAGGGGCTAGGGTTAGGGGTTTTGTCCGTTTTCAGAGTGTTCGATCTCGGTCGGACGGCTCCTGTAGCGGGGTTGGCTAGGATGGATTTGGTGAGTTGTGTAGAGGGGCTAGGCGCAGATGAGAGGGAAAAGGGGCACTCGGCAACGTATTTTACAAACACCAAAAAACGTCTGATGAATAACCGAAGACGGTGCCACTACGGTCGACCGTTCGGGTACCAGACGGACTCCGATTGCGACGAAAATTGGCAGGCGGCCTACCTATATCTAAATAAGACCGCACGCCAAGTTTCAACTCAATTAGAGGAAGTTTTATACACACTTTTGAAAACAAGGCTTTGACGATGCCGCGGGCGCGTGCGTGTGTGGTCGGGCTCAAAACGGGCAACGACGAGAACGAAGAGAACTAGCAACTAATAACGGATGCAAGTTTTGAAAACTGGTGGCAACGGGATGCCGATGCAATGATGATGATGCGAATGATGCGATGATGACTGCGATAATCAAACGAATCACATGACGAGAATGGAACAAAAGGGGAATCTTCTGGAGTGTCGGTCTCGGGCTGTCACAGATCGGATCCACATACCCTTGTAGATCGCTAAGCGGGAAGCGTTAAGAAACGCGGTTGATGTAGTCGAACGTCTTCGCGATCCAAATCGCAAGCCGTCCCGCGATAAAATCACAATCTAGTGCTGAACGGACGACACCTCCGCGTTCAGCACACGTGCAACTAGATGACGATCTCCGCCTTCTTGATCCAGCAAGAGGGTCGAAGAAGTATATGAATTCTCCGACAACACGAGGTGTGGCGGCGGTGTTGGAGAAGTTGATCCAGCAGGGCTACGTCGTGCGCTACCAAATAAACCTACGGGGCGTGACGAACTAGTGGAGGGAGAGGGGCTGTGCCGTGGCTTGTGGTGCGTCTAGCCTCTCTCCTCTCCACTATATATAGGTGGGAGGGAGGGGTGGCGCCCTAGGGAAAATTCCATAGGGTTGGCTGGCGGCGCACAAGGGGGAGGAGTCCTCCTCCAATTCGCTTTGGTGGAGGAGGAGTCCTTCTCTTAGTGGGTTTCCTCCCCACCTCTCTATTCGACTGAATAGGCCCACGAGGCTAGTCGCCCAGCCCACCAGGGGTTGGTGTGCCACCTCTAGGCCTATATGGTTCTCCTCCGAGTGGGTGGCCATCCCCGGTGAAATCCCGGAACCCATTCGTCACTCCCGGTACTTTGCCGGTAATGCCCAAAATCTTTCTGAAACCCGAATATACCTTTCCTATATATAAATCTTAGTCTTCGTACCATTCCAGAACTGCTCGTGAAGTCCGGGATCTCAACCGGGATTCCGAACAACATTCGGTCACCAACATACATAATTCAACTATATCGAAACGTCACCGAACCTTAAGTGTGCAGACCGTGTCGGTTCGAGAACTATGTAGACATGACCGAGACACTCTCTCGTCAATAACCAATAGAGGGACCTAGATGTCCATATTGGCTCCTACATATTCTACGAAGATCTTTATCAGTGTAACCTCTATGTCAAGGATTCAGTTAATCCCGTATATTATTCCCTTTGTTCTTCAGTATGTTACTCACTCGAGATTTGATCGTCGGTATCTCTATACCTAGTTCAATCTCGTTACCAACAAGTCCCTTTACTCGTTCCGTAATACAAAATCCCGTGACTAACTCTTTAGTCACGTTGCTTGCAAGGCTTATTGTGATGTTGTATTACCAAGTGGGCCCTGAGACACCTCTTCGTCACATGGAGTGACAAATCCGAGTCTTGATCCATGCCAACTCAACAGACACCTTCGGAGACACCTGTAGTGTACCTTTATAGTCACCCAATTACGTTGTGATGTTTGATACACACAAGGTATTCCTCCGGTGTCAGTGGTTTACATGATCTCATGGTCATAGGAACATATATTTGACATGTAGAAAATAGTAGCAATAAACTAACATGATCACATGCTACATTCATAGTTTGGGTCTTGTCCATCACATCATTATTCTAACGATGTGATCCCTTTATCAAGTGACAACTCTTCTCTATGGCGAGGAAACCTTGACCATCTTTGATCAACGAGCTAGTCCAATAGAGGCTTACTAGGGACAATGCGTTGTCTATGTATCCACACATGTATTTGAGTTTCCATTCAGTACAATTATAACATGGATAATAAACGATTATCTTGAACAAGGAAATATAATAATAAATATTTTATTATTGCCTCTAGGGCATATTTCCAACAGTCTCCCACTTGCACTAGATTCAAAAATCTAGCTCACATCACTATGTGATTTACAATGTCATGAATCTAACACCCATACAGTTCTCGTGTTGATCATGTTTTTCTCGTGGAAGAGGTTTAGTCAATGGGTCTGCAACATTCAGATCCATGTGCACTTTACAAATACTTATGACCTCCTCTTTGATGTAATCGCGGATGGAATTGAAGAATCACTTTATGTGTATGGTCCTCTTGTGAAACCTTGGTTCCTAGGCTAGAGCAATGGCACGAGTGTTGTCACAGAACCGAGTCATTGGATTTAGTGCACTAGGCACAACTCCAAGGTCTGTCATGAACTCCTTCATCCATACACCCTCTTTAGCTGCCTCCGAGGCATCTATGTACTCTGCTTCGCATGTAGAATCAGCTACCACGCTTTGCTTGGAACTACACCAGCTTACGACACCCCCATTGAGAATAAATATGTATCCGGTTTGAGACTTAGAGTCATCCGGATCAGTGTCAAAGCTTGCATCGACGTAACCCTTTACGAGGATCTCTTTATCATCTCCATAAACGAGAAACATTTCCTTAGTCCTTTTCAAGTACTTCAGAATATTCTTGACCGCCGTCCAGTGTTCCATTCCTAGATCACTTTGAAACCTTCCCTCCATACTTATGGCAAGGCTGACATCATGTCTTGTGCACAAAATTGCATACATGATAAAGCCTACGGCTGAAGCATAGGGGCGCACTCATCTTTTCTCTATCTTTTACAGTCACTGGGCATTGAGTCTTACTCAACTTGACACCTTGCATCACACGCAAGAACCCTTTCTTGGACTGCTCCATTTTGAACTTCTTCAAAACTTTGTCAAGGTATGTGCTCTGTGAAAGTCCTATTAAGCATCTTGATCTATCTCTATAGACCTTGATGCCTAATATGTAAGCAGCTTCTCCTAGGCCCTTCATTGAATTTTTTTTATTCAAATAATCCTTTACACTTCCCAAAAGTTATATATTGTTTCCAATCAGCAATATGCCATCCACATATAATATTAGAAACGCTATAGAGCTCCCACTCACTTTCTTGTAAATACAAGCTTCTTCCTAAACTTGTATAAACCCAAACGCGTTGATCACCTCATCAAAGCGCTGATTCCAACTCTGAAATGCTTGCACCAGTCCATAAATGGATTGCTGGAGTTTGCATACTTTGTCAGCATTCTCTCGATCGACAAAACCTTCCGGTTGCATCATATACAACTCTTCCTTAAGTAAACCGTTAAGAAACACTGTTTTGACATCCATCTACCAAATTGAATAATCTAAAAATGCATCTATTGCTAACATGATTCTGACGGACTTAAGCATCACTACGGGTGAGAAAGTCTCATCATAGCCAACTCCTTGAACTTGTGAAAACCCCTTTTCCACAAGTCGAGCTTTATAGACAGTGATATTACCGTCCGCGTCCGTCTTCTTCTTAAAGATCAATTTATTCTGAATGGCCTTTTGCCCTTCAGGTAATACTTCCAAAGTCTACACTTTGTTTTCATACATGGATCTCATGTCGTATTTCATGGCCTCTAACCATTTGTTGGAATCGAGGCCCACCATCACTTCTCCATAGCTTGTAGTTTCATCGTTGTCTAACAACATGACTGATAAGACAGGGTTACTGTACCACTCAGGAGCAGTACATGCCCTTGTCGACCTACGAGGTTCGATAGCAACTTGATCTGAAGCTATATGATCATCATCATCAGTTCCTCTTCAACTAATGCAGGTGCCACAGAAACAACTTTCTGTGCTGCGCTACTCTCCGGTTGAAGTGAAGGTTCTACAGCCTCATCAAGTTCTATCTTCCTCCCACTCAATTCTTTCGATAGAAACTCTTTCTCAAGAAAAGTTCCATTTTTAGTGACAAACACTTTGCCTTCGAATCTCAGATAGAAGGTATGCCCAACCGTCTCTTTTGGGTATCCTATGAAGATGCATTTCTCCGCTTTGGGTTCCAACTTTTCATGCTGAAGCTTTTTGACATAAGCATCGCATCCCCAAACTTTAAGAAACGACAACTTTGGTTTCTTGCCAAACCACAGTGTAACGACTAAGATGCGCCCCTTTCCTTATTTGGGGGCTGATACGTCTCAAACGTATCTATAATTTTTGATGGTTTCACGCTGTTATCTTGTCATCTTTGGATGTTTTATGTACCTTTTATATATTTTTTGGGACTAACTTATTAATTCAGTGCCAAGTGCCAGTTCCTGTTTTTTCTGTGTTTTTGGCTTTTTTCAGATCTGATTTTGGAACGGAGTCCAAACGGAATAAAATCTCCGAAATGATTTTTTCCCGAACGGAAGAAGATCAGGGGGCCTGTGGGCCAAGTCACGTGGGCTCCAGGGAGCCCACAAGCTCCCACTCCGCCACCAGGGGGGACATGGTGGTGGCAGGGCTTGTGGCCTCCCTGGCCGCCCCCTGACCTAGATCTTTGGCCTATATATTCCCTAAAATACAACAAAAAATCAGGGGAGCCTCGAAAATACTTTTCCGCCGCCGCAAGCTTCCATTTCCGCGAGATCTCATCTGGAGACCCTTCCCGGTGCCCTGCCCGAGGGGACTTTGGAGTTGGAGGGCTTCTTCATCATCATCATCGCCCCTACAATGACTCGTGAGTAGTTCAGTTCAGACCTACGGGTCCGTAGTTAGTAGCTAGATGGCTTCTTCTCTCTCTTGGATCTTCAATACAAAGTTCTCCATGACCTTCATGGAGATCTATTCGATGTAATCTTCTTTGGCGGTGTGTTTGTCGAGATCCGATGAATTGTGGATTTGTGATCAGATTATGTATGATATATATTTGAGTCTTTGCTGATTTCTTATGTGCATGATTTGATATCCTTGTAAGTCTCTCCGAGTCTTGGGTTTTGTTTGGCCAACTAGATCTATGATTCTTGCAATGGGAGAAGTGCTTGGTTTTGGGTTCTACCATGTGGTGACCTTTCCGAGTGGCAGTAGGGGCAGCAAGGCACACATTAAGTAGTTGCCATCAAGGGTAACAAGATGGGCTCTGTCGTTGATATGAGATTGTCTGTCTACATCATGTCATCTTGCTTACGGCGTTACTCTGTTCTTTTGGACTTAATACACTAGATGCATGCTGGATAGCGGTCGACGTGTGGAGTAATAGTAGTAGATGCAGAAAGTATCGGTCTACTTGTTTTGGACGTGATGCCTATAGATATAATCATTGCCATAGATATCGTCACGACTTTGCACGGTTCTATCAATTGCTCGACAGTAATTTGTTCACCCACCATCTACTTGCTTTCTTGAGAGAAGCCACTAGTAAACACTGCGACCCCCGGGTCTATTCACATCCGTCGTTTACACCTCCGCTTTTACTTTGCTTTGTTACTTTGTTGCTTTCAGTTCTCACTTGGCAAACAATCTATAAGGGATTGACAACCCCTTCATAGTGTTGGGAGCAGGTTCTTTGTGTTTGTGCAGGATCTTGTGATACTCCTCCACTGGATTGATACCTTGGTTCTCAAACTGAGGGAAATACTTACCACCGCTGTGCTACATCACCCTTTCCGCTTCGAGGGAACACCAACGCAAGTATCCATAGCTGTAGCAGGAGGATTGCTGGTGCCGTTGACACGACTATTCCTGTCGCCCTTGCTGGGGAAGCATAACTGACATCAGGGGCACGACCTCAAAAAGGGAAGGGGCACATCTACGCGTTTCGCAAACGGGATAATCATCACAATACATAATCAAAGATTAATAAGTAGGGCATACACTTGCCATATGTTAAGAATATATCATATAGCTTACAGACACACATTATTCAGAGTAGCAGCAGGTCCAGCTACGGACTTCAACAGAAAATAGATGATATAACACATCCCGTATGCTAGCCCACGATCACGACCACGATCTCAGTCCTCCGGATAGTTCACATACAGACCGCCAGAGTCCTCATCGAACTCCCACTTCAACTAGTTGTCGTCAGGATCTCCAGCGTGGGGCGTACCTGTACATGTTGGGGTTTGTAGTAATCTGTGAGCCACGGGGACTCAGCAATCTAATGACCTTGGTACTGAATCTAGTCAAGTTATTAGGTGAGGAAGGTTTAGTGTATGGGTTTGCAGCAACCTAAGCATATATGGTGGCTAACTTACGATGATCAGAGTAATTATATGGTGGTCTATGTGAGCGATCGAAGACTAGATGATCACTAAGTGATCTTGAACACCTACTGACGTCAAACATAACCCCACCTTGTTCCCGATCGAAGAGCGGTCTTCGAAGGGGACAATCACGGTTACGCACAGAGTTGGCATTTTTATTAGAGTTACTTTAAGTTGCCTAGAACCGGATGTTAACAAAATATCCACATTTGCCACATAACCGCGGGCACGGCTCTCCGAAAGATTAAACCTTGTAGGGGTGCTCCAACTAGTCCATCACAAACTGCCACGGGCCGCAAAGTCATCCTCTATCACGAAACTCGTGATCTCGTCGGATTCCTTAGAGGAAAACCTCATCTTTGAGGAGATCCAATGTTTCACCAGGAGTCCTATACGCAAGATATATCGCTAAGGTAAGACAAACCTAGCAGGACCTCCCGTCGTGTTGACGACCCCGATAAGAGCCGCGTATCTCAGTCTCAGGACACGACGGATGAGCTAGACGTCGGGTTGGCTAAACCCTAGGTGACTAGGGGGCGCCGAACATCGCTCAGGTGGGACCAACACTCATGAGGAGCAGTGGCCCGGGTTGTTGATTAAATCCTCGAGGTAGCTATTCCCTATGCAAACTATTATTAGGTGATTAGCAGATTAAAACCAATGTTGGGTCCTGCCGGACAAGCCTTAACACTACACGATTTATCAAGGGGGGTCCCCATAACAACCTCGAACGTGTTAGGAGCGATCAGTTATGGAATCAAACACCGGTAACCGAAACTAAGGCAGCAATAACGGAACAAATCACCCGGCAAAAGGCTAGGCCTTCCGTTATTTACCAACTATATAAGTGCATTAATTAAATAGCAGTTTAAACATAATGATATCAAAATACTCATGTTATCACATGAGACAGCTAGCACCTGCAACTAACAAAGCTACTCATTAGAGGTTGAGCAAACCTACTTAGCCAGACAACATTTGCTAGGAGAGGGGACGTGTTTGGGTTCATGGCAAAGACAGGTGGCATTATATCAAGTGGTAGGCAGCAAGCATGTATCGAAGGAAACGTGATTCTAAGCATAACAAAGCTAGATACGGTATGAAGGTCATGGTCATCTTGCGTGTGATGTCTTCAGCTTGGAACTGCTCTTGATCTTCCTACACGTACTCTCCAGAATCCACGTACTCTCTCTCCGATCCCGATGCTACCCAAGATAAGATAACATCCAATGAACACCAACACAACATGATGAACCAAGCAATATGATGCATGTGTGAAGAAGGAAGCATTCATCACTATCCTAGTCACTTTCATATGCATTAGTTGAGTTAAATAAATTCTGGACAGAACCTCATATTAAGTTATCTTGACATGCATGAATATGGCATCACAAGAAAATGATGCAAAAACATATAAAGAACGGAGCTACGGATCAACCGGAAACTACAAAACAAGATATGGAGACCTACAGTTCAAATCAGCCACAAACACACTCCAATGGCACTCCCCTGGTGTTACCAGGTTGCCACATGATCAAGCAACAAAGTATAAGTGGGGTGGCGCCTGGGAACACACCACACCATCAACAATGCTCACACCAAGCTTCAAATCAACAAAAACAAGCAATCTGTTTTCAACAGCATCATAGCAGTTTGTCTACAATATTTAAAGTAGCTACACCCATATAAATGGGTCAAACAAGACATGAGGAAAAAGCCATCCAAAATCTCTACAACCCTGTGCAAGAAGCTAATGCAAAGGAATCACCCATGAGCAGATCTACATGCACTAACTTGGACAAAATATCACAGATTCTGGGACTTAGTGAAAGTCACAGATTTTCACCAGCTGCTTATGCTCTGAAGCATTTTGGCAGCCTCCAAAATGATATCTACAGGAAGTGAAAAAGCATGAAATTTAACAGGGAGCTAGACAAACACAAAATCTCACAAACTTTAGTTTGTTGCATGGGCTTATTCCCAACACAGGAGCTAATTCAACCAAGACAACAGGGAAGAAAATAACATCAGATTCTCAGACTTAGTGAAAATCACAAGGTTTCACAAATCTGTCAGTTTCAGCCAAGTGTCAACTTTGACAAGGCAGAATAGGTGCATAAAAATTCCTAAGAACAAAACAAAGACCCCATGCTGTAGAGGGGTTCACCCACTACCACTACATCAAGGATCCATCCTCAAAGGGTCAAGGCACCACCTAATACAAGGCACTAAACATGGCATCCTGACAGAAAATAACAGTTTTATGAAGTTGCTCTAAAGTGAAATCTGATTGCACCAATGGATTCCTGGGATGATTCTACCCCAAAATCATATGTAATACAAGGGTACTTGCATGTAACATCAAGGCACAAAGCTAGCTCGAAAACTACCACCTAGAATCCAATATGCTATATATGAATAACATCACATGTAAGCTAACTCATATTGCATCTCTACACCTACACATACACACACACACACCATACACAACTACCTTACTTTCTTAGTGGCAAGCATGAGGGGCGCCCTCATGCACAAGTGCATATGCACCCATGCACACACATACACCTACATGAGCACACACACATACATACATGTGCTCACACACACTCAAGTGCACATACACACACAAACACTACAAGAATAGGTGCAACATGGGAGGCTAGGCCCTCTTGCACATGTGCATGTGCAACCTCATGCACACACACAGTCCAATGTACATACACACACTCATGTGCACATACACACTCCCATACACATACACAAGCACTCATATGCCCACACATACTCTCTAGGACATAAAAGAAATAAAACATCCCCTGGTTTTGTTAAAATAAACAAAACAATATTACTTGCAGCAAAATAAAATAAAAATAAAAAATACTACAAGGAAAACCAAAAATGGGGAGACCCTCGGTTCGAACCCTCAACCTCCTGCACCACTACTCTCACGTGCATCACTGGGCTAGGCGCAGGCGTGTGCTCTGTAATAGAGAGTAAACGAGATGATCCTATCTGACGCGAGGTTGAAGGAACTAACAGGAAAAATAAACGAAAGGGGTGCGCGGGGGAGTCGAACTCCCGACGTGCCGATCTGCGCGCAGGGGTTCAAACCAGCTGATCTGGTGCCATGCTACTGTCCCAGAGGGGGGAACTATTCTATGTAAGCACGAAAAGGCGGGACCTTGCTCTGCTTTCGCAGAGAGGCGCCGGCGATGAAGTTCACCGGTGCACAGCACGCCGACAGCACACTACATGCGGAGAGGGGAAGAGAGGGAGCTGCGCCTCACCTAGGGTGCAGAGGAGAGGGAGCTCGCGCGTGGAGTGGTAGATGAGCACGGTGACGGGGCGCGGAAGGAGACCGCCGGAGTGGAGGAAGAAGGTGTCGTCGGTGCCGTCGTTGTAGTTGTTCCCGTCGTGTGATCTCTTCGGGAATGGAACTCCCGCGACCTCCGCTTGCTCCTGGTACAACGGGGGAAGAAGACGAGGCGCAGATCCGCCGGCGACGAGCTCAACAGGAGCCGACCATGGAGGTGGAGCTGCTCGGGAGCGCCCCCGATGGTGCCAGAGAGGAGAGGAGGGGGAAAATGGAACCCTAGGGGAAGGAGAAGACGCCGACTGCTATATATGGCCTCGGGGGTCGAGCTTCAAGCCGCAAAATCGAGGGAAGGAGAAGATCGGCGGCTATGCTTCGGTCGTACAGGGTGACGACAGCGAGGAGGAAGACGGCCGCGCTACGGGCCGCGTGTGAGAGGAGGGATGAGAGGCGGCCTAGGAAAGAAAAGAGGGAGCCAGCCCACCTGGGCGCGTGATAAACAGAGAAGAAAAAACAAAAGGTTTTCTATTTTCCCAATAAACCAAACAAAGCAAAAATAACCCAGAGTATCACAGGGTATTAAAAATAGAAATAAGAACACCTTGGGCATGAGGGATTTATGCCCTAATTAAATAAAATACAACACTGATTTTTGGAGCAACTAAATTATATTCAAAACAAGATTTAATATGCTGTTTTGTTAATAAAAACCCTATATGACTTAAGTTTAAAACCCCAAGACAATACCCCTTCAAGCACAAGATAAAACACTAAATGATCAACATTTTAAAACAGGTGCTAGCAAGGTTTGACACACAAGTTAACTAAATAGAAAGGGGGAGAAGGTTTTGACATGGAATGAAAGCAAAGTTGTTTGAAGCATGGTTTGGACACCTCCACATCACCACACACCACCACAAGCAAGCTAGCAAAACCAACAAGAATGAAACTACTAACATAACCAGGGAGAAGGCGAAGCAAATGAAATGGATGATGGCATGATGCAAAGATGATGACATGAAATGATGACTTTATAACAACCACAACATTGTTCCACAAAAGGAAAGGATCCCAAAATGGCAAGGGTTACATCTGGGGCATTCCAAACTCTCCCACACTACAAGAATATCTCAACCCGAGATCTAGGACTGAAAGAACTCTGGAAATTAGGAACGGAGGTGATCCTCGCGCTCCCAAGTGGCCTCTTTATCGGAATGATGTGACCATTGCACCTTGCGAAACCTGATTGACTTATTGCGGGTCTTGCGCTCAGTCTTCTCAAGAACTGCAACTGGATACTCACGGTAGGGTAGGTCGGGTTGAAGGTCGATATCATGAAGATCAACTGTGCGCTCGGGAGTCTTGAAGCATCTCCGGAGCTGAGAGACATGGAACACGTCATGCACATTTGCGAAGTTTGAAGGGAGTTCTAATTGATATGCAAGGTCGCCTCTCTTGCTAACAATTATGAAATGCCCAACAAAACGAGGAGCAAGTTTCCCTTTGATACCGAAGCGTTGAGTGCCCTTCATAGGAGACACTTTAAGATAGACGAAGTCATCGAGCTGAAAAGCCATTTCACAATGCTTGCTATCGTAGTAGCTCTTCTGACGGGACTGCACTGCTTTGAGATTATCCCGAATGACACGACACATTTCTTCAGTTTCTTCAATCATGTTATTCCCAAGAATCTGACGCTCGCCAGTCTCTGGCCAGTTGAGCGGGGTACGACACTTCCTGCCATGGAGAATCTCAAATGGAGCTTTGCCTGAACTTGCCTGATGGCTGTTGTTATATGAAAACTCAGCAAAAGGTAGGCAATCTTCCCACTTCATGCCAAAGGAAATGACACAGGCTCTTAGCATATCCTCGAGGACCTGATTGACTCTCTCAACTTGCCCACTAGACTGAGGATGAAAGACTGTGCTGAATCGAATCTTAGTACCCTTCGCAGACTGAAATGAGTCCCAGAACTTGGAAGTGAAGACGCTTCCGCGATCCAAAGAAATCAACATTGGGACGCCGTGCAATGAGACTATCCTCGAAGTGTACAACTCTGCAAGCTGAGCTGCCAAGAAAGACTCCTTGACTGGAAGGAAATGAGCTACTTTGCTCAACTTGTCCACGACGACGAAGATGGCATCGTTACCCTTCTTGGACTTCGGAAACCCGGTGATGAAATCCATCTCAATATGGTCGAACTTCCACTCGGGAATGGGCAATGGATGCAAAAAACCTGCTGGACATTGATGCTCTGCTTTCACCCTTCGACATACATCACATTCATTTACGAACTGAGCAATTTCACGCTTCATGCGAGTCCACCAGAAGGTCTGTTTCAAATCCTGATACATCTTGGAACTTCCTGGATGTATCGAGAGAAGAGACTTATGAGCTTATTCCATGATAACCTTTCTGAGATCCCCTTTCGGAACGACAAGGCGATCCTCATAGAATAATGTATCTCTGGCATCAACACTGAAGCACTTATATTTGGGAACTCCCTTTGCCAAGCTAATCTTAACTTTATTCACCATTGCATCAAGAAGTTGAGCTTGTCGGACCTGGTCTTCCAAGGTAGGAGAAATCTAAAGATTAGCAAGAAATCCCTGAGGTACTAACTGAAGGTTGAGCTTTCTGAAAGATTCACAAAGATCAAGCTGGAGAGGCTTCAGAATGAGACTGTTGCAGTAAGCCTTCCTGCTCAAAGCATATGCAACGACATTAGCTTTGCCTGGAGTGTGCTCAACACTCGGATTAAAATCTTGGAGCATTTCCACCCAACGAGTTTGCCGAAGATTGAGGTTAGGCTGGGTGAAGATGTACTTGAGACTCTTGTGATCGGTGAACACTTCAACCTTTCTTTCCAACAAGAGGTGTCTCCAAGTCATCAGAGCATGTACCACTGCCGCCAACTCAAGATCATGAGTGGGGTAATTCTTCTCACTTGGCTTCAACTGCCTCGAGGTATAAGCTACCACTTTCTTGTCTTGCATCAACACTGCACCAAGACCTTGAAGAGAGGCATCGCAGAACACTTGATAAGGTTTGGAGTCATCAGGAGGAACCAAGACTGGAGTAGAAGTGAGCTTCTCTTTGAGTGTGTCGAAAGACAACTGACACTCTGGAGACCAGACATACTTCACACCCTTCTGAAGAAGACTTGAGAGAGGCTTAGCAATCTTGGAGAAATTCTCAACGAATCTTCTACAATAGCTTGCAAGCCCGAGAAAGCTTCGAAGCTACTTCACATTTTGCGGAGGTTCCCACTCAACAATGGCCTGCACCTTTGACGGATCAACTTTCATGCCCTCGGTAGAGATGATGTGCCCAAGGTAGACAACTTCCTTCAACAAGAACTCACATTTGGAAAACTTAGCATAGAACTTATGCTCTCTTAGCTTATCAAGCACAAGCCTGAGATGTTCTTCATGCTCTTCCTTAGTTTCCAAAAAGACCAGAACATCATCAAGATACAACAAGACGAATTCATTCTTGAATGGGGAGAAGATATAATTCATCATCCGACAGAAGGTCGGTGGAGCATTGGCCAGACCGAAAGACATTACCGTGTACTCATACGAGCCAAAGCTTGTTCTGAAAGCAGTCTTTGGAATGATAACCCATCCTGAGATCAAGCTTCGAGAAGATCTTAGCCTCTTTCAATTGCTCAAACAACTCATTGATGTTAGGAAGTGGATACTTGTTTTTGATCGTCTTCTTATTCAATGGACGGTAATCGACACAGAGTCGTTCCGTACCACCCTTCTTCTTGACGAAAAGAACTCCACAGCCCCAAGGAGATGAGCTTGGTCTGATTAGACCCAGACGCTCTTGCTCATCAAGTTGTTTCTTCAGCTTCTTCAACTCTTCTAGACCCAATTTGTACGGCCGTTTGCACACAGGCTCAGTACCCGGTTCAAGCTCAATTACGAACTCAACTGCTCGGTGCAGAGGCATTCCTGGCAGTTCTTCCGGAAAAACATCTTCATATTCGCAGACCGCTGGGACTTGCGAAATTGGAGAGATCTCACCCTTCTCATTCAAGGAAAACAGACGGACCGTGTCATCACGCGCTGCGAAGATAATCACGTCCTCCGAAGAATGAGTTAGCTTCACTTCTTTAGCTTCACAATCAATAGACGCCTTGTTCATAGCCAACCAATCCATCCCAAGGATCAAATCGATATCATACTTGCCAAGGACAATAGGAGAAGCTAGAAAAGCATAATTACCCATCTTGACAGAGACATCTGGGGCTCGAGTACTAGCATGCATGAACTTGCCCGGAGATACTACTCACAACGGTCTAGGAAGCTCCTCTACATGAAAATTATGCTTGGATGCAAATGGAATGGAGAGGAACGAATGCGAAGCACCAGAATCAAACAAAACCTTAGCAGGAATATCATTAACCAAGAGATTACCCAAAATCACGTCTGAGGAGTTGTCTGCTTCAGCTGCATTCACCATATTGACTCTCGCAGACCTGGGGTTGAACTTCACTATAGCATTGCTTGGAGGCTTCCCTGGAGGAGGGGCAGAAGACGCAGCTGAGAGGTGCACTTGTTGGCATATTGACCCTTCTGCCCACACTTGTGACAAGTAACATCTGCCGGCTGACGGAACCGCACCTGAGGGTTCCCTTGCTTCTGCTGCTGAAACCCATGCTGGAAAGCTGGGTTGGGTGGGTGGGAAGAACCACGACCACCTGATTGCTTGAACTGCCGAGTCTGTCGAGGAGGAGGAGACACCCAATATTTCTGCTGCTTCGGAACCACCTGAGTTGAGGGCGATGAACTGGACTCTCTGAAACGCTTCCTCAAATTCTCCACCTTGAGCAAAGCTGCCTCAACCCTGAGAGCCAAGTTATAGAACTTATCAAACTCATCGGGATCGTGAAGGCAAGGGCCAGTTGCAAGTCCTCTCACAGACCACCTCTGAACTGATAGACCTTGCTCTTCTGATCTAGAATGTCCTGCAAGGCATATCGAGCCAGCTCATGGAACTCGATGTTGTACTTGTACACAAAGGAACCATCTTGCTTCAAGCATGTGAACTTCTCACACATCTCTTCGACAAAGCTAGACGGGATATAGTGAGACCTGAAATCTCTGCAGAACTCATCCCAACTGATCAATCTACCACCCCTGGAGTCCTTCAACTGCTGCCACCAAACTGCTGCCTGCCCCTTGAGCTGAAACGTTGCAAACTTGACGAAGTCCTCTGGACGGACATTGCTTCACTCAAAGTATTTGTTCATGTCCCGAATCCAGTCCTCAATGTCAAACGGCTGATCACACGACGTGAAGGTCTTCGGTTGGTTCGCCAGGAATTGATTCAGAGAAGCAAACTGATTACCACCATGGTTGAAATTGCCTTGCTGCTGATTGATCCTCTCTTGCAACAGCTGGATTAACATTTGGGTGTTAGCATTTGTTGGAGCCATCACCACTTGCCAAGCCTGTGCAGGAGGAGGCGGCGGCGGCGGAGGAGGCGGAGGGGGTGGTGGCGGCACATCAGCACCCTCGCGACCCGGATTCTGGCGAGTTGGTGGAGCCATCCTGAAGACGGACAACACATTAGACCAGAGAGTAACATTCAAGGTAAAGCTGAATCAAAAGGCAGTAATATCTGAACAAGAATATTTAGCAATTGCACTCGAACAAAATAGTAAGAATGCTTCCTCAAAGTGACTGTCGACAAATCTGATTAAAGACCACTTGCAAACCAAGTATGAGCTAGAACTGCTCGGAACAAACGTATGATAGAGATTCCATCCGATATCTTCGTGGATATGATCGCATGGGCTCGAATTTACAGTAGCCATCCTGTGCAAGGCAGTGCACACGACTTACGAAGCGTCCTCGAGTCATAGCAAGCTACAAGGACTCTTTAAGACACAACGAGAACCACTGTAAGACGACCGTGAACAAACGCACCCACTGAATGTCGAATCCCAACCTCACATCATGCATTTGTAGGAAGATTGTCCTATAAGTCACTACTTGATATCCCATCTATGAATTCCCGAAATATCTGGTCATGCAATCTGGTACACGAATACAAGCAGTAATATGTCACACAACTCCTATACTAACCCGTCCAGTGTATCACATCCGTCAACACATAACCAGAATCTCGGACATTCATCTACTACACACCCTCGTAATCAAAACAATACAAAGTGTGGCGATACATCCGGAACTCTATGCACCAGTACTGGGGAAGCCGGACTCCTGTCGTCACAACTAGTATTGAAGAAACTACGAACATCCTCCGTCCTGAGATACTAAGAAATCTGAATGATGGCGATGTGCACAAGAATCCCCTAGAGCTCAACTCCCCGGAAGAAATCAAGTCAGACAGGAGGCGCCAAGACAGAACTTCGTCACATCGGTATCATATAGATTTCAAAATACCCGCGTGATCCTAAATTTTTTTTGAGCGAGAAGAGGAGTAGAATTAAGATTTCCTAAGTCGAGAACCTCACCAGAGCATAGAAGGGGAGAAAAAAGAAACATACTCTCCGATATAAATAAGACTCAAAACATTTTACTAGACTTGACTCGGCCAAGTTTGATCACACAAAGGCTCCTATGGTCGTAAGGCTCTAATTACCAACTTGTAACGACTAAGATGCGGCCCTTCCCTTATTTGGGGGCGCGGCCTCAAAAGGGGAAAGGGGCGCTTCTATGTGTTTCACAAATGGGATAATCATCACAATACATAATCAAAGATTAATAAGTAGGGCATACACTTGCCATCTGTTAAGAATATATCGTATAGCTTACAGACACACATTATTCAGAGTAGCAGCAGGTCCAGCTATGGACTTCAACAGAAAATAGACGATATAACACATCCCGTATGCTAGCCCACAATCACGACAACGGCCTCAGTCCTCCGGATAGTTCACATACAGACCGCCAGAGTCCTCATCGAACTCCCACTTCAACTGGTTGTCGTCAGGATCTCCTGCATCGGGCGTACCTGTACATGTTGGGGTTTGTAGTAATCTGTGAGCCACGGGGACTCAGCAATCTAATGACCTTGGTACTGAATCTAGTCAAGTTATTAAGTGAGGAAGGTTTAGTGTATGGGTTTGCAGCAACCTAAGCATATATGGTGGCTAACTTACGATGATCACAGTAATTATATGGTGGTCTACGCGAGCGATCGAAGACTAGATGATCACTAAGTGATCTTGAACACCTACTTACGTCAAACATAACCCCATCGTGTTCCCGATCAAAGAGTGGTCTTCGAAGGGGACAGTCACGGTTACACACACAATTGGCATTTTTATTAGAGTTACTTTAAGTTGTGTAGAACTGGATGTTAACAAGATATCCACATTTGCCACATAACCACGGGCATGGCTTTCCAAAAGATTAAACCCTGCAGGGGTGCTCCAACTAGTCCATCACAAACTGCCACGGGCCGCAAAGTCATCCTCTATCACGAAACTCGTGATCTCGTCGGATTCCTTAGAGAAAACCTCAACTTTCAGGAGACCCAAAGTTTCACCGAGATTCCTATACGCAAGATATATCGCTAAGGTAAGACAAACCTAGCAGGACCTCCCGTCGTGTCGACGACCCCGATAAGAGCCGCGTATCTCAGTCTCACGACATGACGGGTGAGCTAGACGTCAGGTTGGCTAAACCCTGGGTGACCAGGGGGCGTCGGACATCGCTCAGGTGGGACCAACACTCATGAGGAGCACTGGCCCGGGTTGTTGATTAAATCCTCGAGGTATCTATTCCCTATGCAAATTATTATTAGGTGATTAGCAAATTAAAAGCAATGTTGGATCCTCCCGGACAAGCCTTAACACTACATGATTTATCAAGGGGTCCCCATAACAACCCCGAACGTGTTAGGAGTGATCAGTTATGGAATCAAACACCGGTAACCGAAACTAAGGCGGCAATAACGGAACAAATCACCCGGCAAAAGGCTAGGCTTTCTGTTATTTACCAAGTATATAGGTGCATTAATTAAATAGTAGTTTAAACATAATGATATAAAAATACCCATGTTATCACATGAGACAGCTGGCACCTGCAACTAGCAAAGCTGCTCATTAGAGGTTGAGCAAGCCTACTTAGCTAGACAACATTTGCTAGGAAAATGGAGGTGTTTGGGTTCATGGCAAAGACAGGTGGCATTATATCAAGTGGTAGGCAGCGAGCATGTATCGAAGGAAACGTGATTCTAAGCATAACAAAGCTAGATACGGTATCAAGGTCACAGTCATCTTGCCTTTCACGTCTTCAACTTGGAACTGCTCTTGATCTTCCTACACGTACTCTCCAGAATCCACGTTCTCGCTCTCCGGTCCCAATGCTACCCAAGAGAAGATAACATCCAATGAACACCAACACAACATGATGCAACAAGCAATATGATGCATGTGTGAAGAAGGAAGCATGCATCACTATCCTAGTCACTTTCATATGCATTAGTTGAGTTAAATGAATTTTGGACAGAACCTTATATTAAGTTATCTTGACATGCATGAATATAGCATGAACATGTGCATCACGAGAAAACGATGCAAACACATATAAAGAACGTAGAGAACAGAGCTACGGATCAACCGGAAACTACAAAACAAGATATGGAGACCTACGGTTCAAATCAGACACAAACACACTCCAATGGCACTCCCTTGGTGTTACCAGGTTGCCATATGATCAAGCAACAAATTATAAGTGGGGTGGTGCATGGGAATACACCACACCATCAACAATGCTCACACAAGCTTCAAATCAATAAAAACATGCAATCTGTTTTCAACATCATCATAGCAGTTTGTCTACAATATTTAAAGTAGCTACAACCATCTAAATGGGTCAAAGAAGACATGAGGCAAAAGCCATCCAAAATCTCTACAACCCTGTGCAAGAAGCTAATGCAAAGTAATCACCCATGAGCAGATCTACATGCACTAACTTGGACAAAATATCACAGATTCTGGGACTTAGTGAAAATCACAGATTTTCACCAGCTGCTTATGCTCTGAAGCATTTTGGCAGCCTCCAAAATGATATCTACAGGAAGTGAAAAAGCATGAAATTTAACAGGGAGCTAGACAAACACAAAATCTCACAAACTTTAGTTTGTTGCATGGGCTTATTCCCAACACAGGAGCTAATTCAACCAAGACAACAGGGAAGAAAATAACATCAGATTCTCAGACTTAGTGAAAATCACAAGGTTTCACAAATCTATCAGTTTCAGCCAAGTGTCAACTTTGACAAGGCAGAATAGGTGCATAAAAATTCCTAAGAACAAAACAAAGACCCCATGCTGTAGAGGGGTTCACCCACTACCACTACATCAAGGATTCATCCTCAAAGGGTCAAGGCACCACCTAATACAAGGCACTAAACATGGCATCCTGACAGAAAATAACAGTTTTATGAAGTTGCTCTAAAGTGAAATCTGATTGCACCAATGGATTCCTGGGATGATTCTACCCCAAAATCATATGTAATACAAGGGTACTTGCATGTAACATCAAGGCACAAAGCTAGCTCGAAAACTACCACCTAGAATCCAATATGCTATATATGAATAACATCACATGTAAGCTAACTCATATTGCATCTCTACACCTACACATACACACACACACACCATACACAACTACCTTACTTTCATAGTGGCAAGCATGAGGGGTGCCATCATGCACAAGTGCATATGCACCCATGCACACACATACACCTACATGAGCACACACACACATACATGTGCTCACACACACTCAAATGCACATACACACACAAACACTACAAGAATAGGTGCAACATGAGAGGCTAGGCCCTCTTGCACATGTGCATGTGCAACCTCATGCACACACACACACTCCAATGTACATACACACACTCATGTGCACATACACACTCCCATACACATACACAAGCACTCATATGCCCACACATACTCTCTAGGCCAGAAAAGAAATAAAACATCCCCTGGTTTTGTTAAAATAAACAAAACAACATTACTTGCAGCAAAATAAAAGAAAAAGAAAAATACTACAAGGAAAAACAAAAATGCTATATATGAATAACATCACATGTAAGCTAACTCATATTGCATCTCTACACCTACACATACACACACACGCACCATACACAACTACCTTACTTTCATAGTGGCAAGCATGAGGGGTGCCCTCATGCACAAGTGCATATGCACCCATGCACACACATACACCTACATGAGCACACACACACACACATATGTGTGCTCACACACACTCAAGTGCACATACACACACAAACACTACAAGAATAGGTGCAACATGAGAGGCTAGGCCCTCTTGCACATGTGCATGTGCAACCTCATGCACACACACACACTCCAATATACATACACACACTCATGTGCACATACACACTCCCATACACATACACAAGCACTCATATGCCCACACATACTCTCTAGGCCAGAAAAGAAATAAAACATCCCCTGGTTTTGTCAAAATAAACAAAACAACATTACTTGCAGCAAAATAAAAGAAAAAGAAAAAATACTACAAGGAACAACAAAAATGGGGAGGCCCTGGGTTCGAACCCACAACCTCCTGCACCACTACTCTCACCTGCACCACTGGGCTAGGCGCGGGCGTGTGTTGTATAACAGAGAGTAAACAAGATGATCCTATCTGACGCGAGGCTGAAGGAACTAACAGGAAAAATAAACAAAATGGACGCGTGGGGGATTCGAACTCCCGACCGGTTGATCTGCGCGTGGGGGTTCAAACCAGCTGATCTGGTGCGATGCTAATGTCCCAGAGGGGGGAACTATTCTAGGTAAGCAAGAAAAGGCGGGACCTTGCTCTGCTTTCGCAGAGAGGCGCCAGCGATGAAGTTCACCGGTGCACAACACGCCGGCAGCACACTGCGCGCGGAGAGGGGAAGAGAGGGAGTTGTGCCTCACCTAGGGTGCAGAGGAGACGGAGCTCGCGCGTGGAGTGGTAGATAAGCTCGGTGACGGGGCGCAAAAGGAGACCACCGGAGTGGAGGAAGAAGGTGTCGTCGGTGCCGTCGTTGTTGTTTCTCCCGTCGTGTGATCTCTTCGGGAATGGAACTCCCGCGACCTCCGCTTGCTCCTGGTCCGGCCAGGGAAGAAGACGAGGCGCAAATCCGCCGGCGACGAGCTCAACAGGAGCCGGCCATGGCAGTGGAGCTTCTTAGGAGCGCCCTCGACGGTGCTAGAGAGGAGAGGAGGGAAAAAAATGGAACCCTAGGGGAAGGAGAAGACGCCGGCTGCTATATATGGCCTCGGGGGTCGAGCTTCAAGCCGCAAGATCGAGGGAAGGAGAATATCGGCGGCTATGCTTTGGTCGTACAGGGTGACGACAGCGAGGAGGAAGACGGTCGCACTATGGGCCGCGTGCGAGAGGAGGGAGGAGAGGCTGCCCAGGAAAGAAAAGAGGGAGGCAGCCCACCTGGGCGCGTGATAAACAGAGAAGAAAAAAATAAAAGGTTTTCTATTTTCCCAATAAACCAAACAAAGCAAAAATAACCCAGTGTATCACAGGGTATTAAAAATAAAAATAAGAACACCTGGGGCATGAGGTATTTATGCCCTAATTAAATAAAATACAACACTGATTTTTGGAGCAACTAAATTATATTCAAAACATGATTTAATATGCTGTTTTGTTAATAAAAACCCTATATAAATTTAGTTTAAAACCCCAAGACAATACCACTTCAAGCACAAGATAAAACACTAAATGATCAACATTTTAAAATAGGTGCTAGCAAGGTTTGACACACAAGTTAACTAAATAGAAAGGGGGAGAAGGTTTTGACATAGATTGAAAGCAAAGTTGTTTGAAGCATGGTTTGGACACCTCCACATCACCACACACCACCACAAGCAAGCTAGGAAAACCAACAAGAATGAAACTACTAACATAACCAGGGAGAAGGCAAAGCAAATGAAATGGATGATGACATGATGCAAAGATGACGACATGAAATGACCACATGAAATGATGACTTTATAACAACCACAACATAGTTCCACAAAAGGAAAGGATCCCAAAATGGCAAGGGTTACATCTCGGGAATTACACACAGTTCATATGGCGTCGTCTCAATGGATTTTGAGGGTGCCCTATTTAAAGTGAATTTAGCTATCTCTAATGCATAACCCCAAAATGATAATGGCAAATTGGTAAGAGACATCACAGAACACACCATATCCAATAAAGTACGATTACGATGTTCGGACACACCATTACGCTGTGGTGTTCTAGGCGGTGTCAACTGTGAAACAATTCCACATTGTTTTAAGTGAGTGCCAAACTCATAACTCAGATATTCTCCTCCTTGATGAGATCATAGGAATTTAATCTTCTTGTTATGATGATTCTCAACTTCACTTTGAAATTGCTTGAACTTTTCAAATGTTTCACACTTATGTTTCATTAAGTAAATATATCCATATCTACTTAAGTCATTTGTGAAGGTGAGAAAATAACGATATCTGCCGCACGCCTCTATGCTCATTGGTCCGCACACATCAGTATGCATGATCTCCAATAAGTCACTTGCGCGCTCCATTATTCCGGAGAATGGAGTCTTAGTCATCTTGCCCATGAGGCATGGTTCACATGTGTCAAGTGATTCAAAATCAAGTGACTTCAAAAGTCCACCAGCATGGAGTTTCTTCATGCGTTTTATACCAATATGACCTAAGCGGTAGTGCCACAAGAAAGTGGTACTATCATTATCAACTCTACATCTTTTGGCATCAATGTTATGAACACGTGTGTCATCATTATCGAGATTCAATAAGAATAAACCCCTAACATTGGGCGCATGACCATAAAAGGTATTACTCATATAAATAGAACAACCATTATTCTCTGATTTAACTGAGTAACCGTCTCGCAATAAACAAGATCGAGATATAATGTTCATGCTTAACGCAGGCACTAAATAAAAATTATTCAGGTTCATCACTAATCCCGATGGTAATTGAAGTGAGAGCGTGCCGACGGTGACCGCATCAACCTTGGAACCATTTCCCACGTGCATCGTCACTTTGTCCTTCGCCAACCTCCTTCTATTCCGTAGTTCCTTCTTTGAGTTTGCAAATGTGAGCAACCGAACCGGTATCAAATACCCATGCACTACAATGAGAGTTGGTGAGGTACACATCAATAACATGTATATCAAATATACCTTGCTTGGTGTTGGCCGCCTTCTTGTCGGCCAGATACTTGGGGCACTTCTGCTTCCATTGACCAGTACCCTTGCAATGAAAGCACTTAGTTTCTGGCTTGGGTCCGGCCTTTGGTTTCTTCATGGGAGGGGCAACTGCTTTGCCACTATTCTTGGAGTTACCCTTCTTGCGCTTGCCATTTTTCTTGAAACTAGTGGTTTTATTGACCATCAACACTTGATGTTCTTTCTGGATTTCTGACTCAGCGACTTTCAGCATTGCAAACAGCTCAACGACTGATTTATTCATCCCTTCCATGTTGTAGTTTAACACAAAGCCTTTGTAGCTAGGTGGCAGTGATTGAAGAATTCTACCGGTGATTGCCTCTGGCACGAGAACAATTCCCTACTCAGCTAGACGGTTGGAATACCCAGAAATTTTGAGTATGTGCTCACTGACAGACCCGTTCGCCTCCATCTTGCAACCATAGAATTTATCAGAGATCTCATATCTCTTGATCCGGGCATTCTTTTCAAAGATAAACTTAAACTCCCAGAACATCTCATATGCTCCATGACATTCAAAACGTCTTTGAAGTCCTAGTTGTAAGCCATACAAAATTGCACATTGAACTGTTGAGTAGTCATCCAGCCGCGATTGCCAGATGTTCGCAACATCTTGAGTCACCGGTTAGGGGGCGCATCACCAAGAGGTGCATCAAGGAAATGAGCCTTTTGGGAAACCTTGAGAACAATTCTCAGATTTGAGCCCAGTCTATAAAGTTACTTCCATCATCTTTCAGCTTGGCTTTCTATAGGAACACATTAAAATTCAAGGGTGCTACTGCGCGAGCCATTGATCTACAACATAAATTTTCAAAGATTACTTAGACTATTGTTCAAGATAATGAGTTTAGTTAATCATATTACTAATAAACTCTCACTCAAATTGACATCCCTCTAGTCATTCGAGTGACACATCATCCAAATTCACCAACTCAAGTCCGATCATCACGTGAAATGAGTTGGCTTCAATGGTGAACATATCTATGTTGATCATATCTACTATATGACTCATGTTCGACCTTTCGGTATCTTGTGTTCCGAGGCCATGTCTTTACATGCTAGGCTCATCAAGTTTAACCCGAGCATTCCACGTGTGCAAAACTGTCTTGCACCCGTTGCATGTGAACGTAGAATCTATCACACCCGATCACCACGTGGTGTATCGAGACACGAACTTTCGCAATGGTGCATGCTTGGGGAGAACACAATTTTTATCTTGGATTTTTAGTGAGGGATCACCTTATAATGATACCATCGTCCAAAGAAAAATAAGGTGCATAAAAAGGATTAACATCACATGCAAATCATAAGTGACATGATATGGCCATGATCTTGTGCTTTTGATCTCCATCTCCAAAGCACCATCATGATCTCCATCGTCCCCGACACTACACCTTGATCTTCATCGTCATGATATCTATCACTCTGCTGCCATCGAGGTTGTCTCTCCAACTATGCTTGTACTACTAAAGCTATTGAACTAGCGACAAAGTAAAGCATCACCAAGCGCCAAAATAAATTAAAGACAACCCTATGGCTCCTGTCGGTTGTCGTAGCATCGACATGCAAGTCGATATTTAACTACTACAACATGATCATCTCATACATCAAGTATATAACATCATGTACTTGGCCATATCATATCACATCATACCCTGCAAAAACAAGTTAGACGTCCTCTAATTTGTTGTTGCATGCTTGGTTGCTATGGGTATCTAGCAAGAATGACTCTTACCTACGCAAAACCACAACGGTGAAATAATAGTTGCTATTTAACCTTCTCCAAGGGTTGCCTCTGTCAAATCCGATTCAACCAGAGTAGGAGAAACAAACACCCGCCAGCCATCTTTATGCAACAAGTTGCATGTCAGTCGATGGAACCGGTCTCTCGTACACGGACGAGTAAGGTTGGTCCGGGCAGCTTCATCCAACAATACCGCCAAATCAAGAAAAAAGTAAGGATGGAAGCAATCTGAATATCAACGCCCACAAACTCAAGATGTCATCTACGCATAGACCTAGCTCATGATGCCATTGTTGGGGAACGTTGCACGGGAAACAAAAATTTCCTTCACACACATAAGATCTATCTATGGTGATGACCATCTACGAGAGGAGAGATCGGATCCACATACCCTTGTAGATCGCTAAGCAGGAAGTGTTAAGAAATGCGGTTGATGTAGTCGAACATCTTCGCAATCCGAATCGCAAGCCGCCCCGCGATCCAATCACGATCTAGTGCCGAACGAACTGCATCTCCGAGTTCAGCACATGTATAGCTCGATGACGATCTCCGCCTTCATGATCCAGCAAGAGGGGCGAAGAAGTATATGAATTCTCCGACAGCACGTCGGCATGGCGGCAGTGTTAGAGAAGTTGATCCAAAAGGGCTACGTCGTGCGCTACCCAATCAACCCACAAGGCGTGACGAACTAGTGGAGGGAGAGAGTGTTGGAATTATGCCCTAGAGGCAATGATAAACGTAATTATTATTATAATTCCTGTATCAAGATAATCGTTTATTATCCATGCTATAATTGTATTGAATGAAGACTCATTTACATGTGTGGATACATAGACAAAACACCGTCCCTAGTATGCCTCTAGTTGGCTAGCCAGTTGATCAATGATATTCAGTGTCTTCTAATTATGAACAAGGTGTTGTTGCTTGATAACTGGATCACGTCATTGGGAGAATCACGTGATGGACTAGACCCAAACTAATAGACGTAGCATGTTGATCGTGTCATTTTGTTGCTACTGTTTTCTGCGTGTCAAGTATTTATTCCTATGACCATGAGATCATATGACTCACTGACACCGGAGGAATGCTTTGTGTGTATCAAACGTCGCAACGTAACTGGGTGACTATAAAGATGCTCTACAGGTATCTCCGAAGGTGTTAGTTGAGTTAGTATGGATCAAGACTGGGATTTGTCACTCCGTGTGACGGAGAGGTATCTCGGGGCCCACTCGGTAATACAACATCACACACAAGCCTTGCAAGAAATTTAACTTAGTGTAAGTTGCGGGATCTTGTATTACGGAATGAGTAAAGAGACTTGCCGGTAAACGAGATTGAAATAGGTATGCGGATACTGACGATCGAATCTCGGGCAAGTAACATACCGAAGGACAAAGGGAATGACATACGGGATTATACGAATCCTTGGCACTGAGGTTCAAACGATAAGATCTTCGTAGAATATGTAGGATCCAATATGGGCGTCCAGGTCCCGCTATTGGATATTGACCGAGGAGTCTCTCGGGTCATGTCTACATAGTTCTCGAACCCGCAGGGTCTGCACACTTAAGGTTCGACGTTTATTTGAGTTGTATGGTTGGTTACCGAATGTTGTTCGGAGTCCCGGATGAGATCACGGACGTCACGAGGGTTTCCGGAATGGTCCGGAAACGAAGATTGATATATAGGATGACCTCATTTGATTACCGGAAGGTTTTTGGAGTTACCGGGAATGTACCGGGAATGACGAATGGGTTCCGGGAGTTCACCGAGGGGGGGGGGGGGGCAACCCACCCCGGGGAAGCCCATAGGCCTTGGGGGAGACACACCAGCCCTTAGTGGGCTGGTGGGACATCCCAGAAGTGCCCTATGCGCCAAGGAGAAGAAAATCAAGAGAGAAACAAAAAAAAAGGAGGAGGTGGGAAGGAAGGGGGACTCCCTCCCACCAAACCTAGTCCAACTCGGTTTGGGGGGGAGAGTCCTCCCCCTTGGACTCGGCCGACCCCCTTGGGGCTCCTTGAGCCCCAAGGCAAGGCCCCCTCCCTCCCACCTATATATACGGAGGTTTTAGGGCTGATTTGAGATGACTTTGCCACGGCAGCCCGACCACATACCTCCACGGTTTTTCCTCTAGATCGCGTTTCTGCGGAGCTCGGGCGGAGCCCTACTGAGACAAGGTCATCACCAACCTCCGGAGCGCCGTCACGCTGCCGGAGAACTCTTCTACCTCTCCGTCTCTCTTGCTGGATCAAGAAGGCCGAGATCATCGTCGAGCTGTACGTGTGCTGAACGCGGAGGTGCCGTTCGTTCGGTACTGGATCGTGGGACTGATCGCGGGATTGTTCGCGGGGCGGATCGAGGGACGTGAGGACGTTCCACTACATCAACCGCGTTCTCTAACGCTTCTGCTGTACGATCTAGAAGGGTATGTAGATCACTCATCCCCTCTCGTAGATGGACATCACCATGATAGGTCTTCGTGCGCGTAGGAAATTTTTTGTTTCCCATGCGACGTGCCTCAACAGTGGCATCATGAGCTAGGTTCATGCGTAGATGTCTTCTCGAGTAGAACACAAAAGTTTTTGTGGGAGGTGATGTGCGTTTTTCTGCCCTCCTTAGTCTTTTCTTGATTCCGCGGTATTGTTGGATTGAAGCGGCTTGGACCGACATTACTCGTACGCTTACGAGAGACTGGTTTCATCGTTACGAGTAACCCCCTTTGCTCAAAGATGACTGGCAAGTGACGGTTTCTCCAACTTTAGTTGAATCGGATTTGACCGAGGAGGTCCTTGGATGAGGTTAAATAGCAACTCATATATCTCCGTTGTGGTGTTTGCGTAAGTAAGATGCGATCCTACTAGATACCCTTGGTCACCACGTAAAACATGCAACAACAAAATTAGAGGACGTCTAACTTGTTTTTGCAGGGTATGCTTGTGATGTGATATGGCCAACGATGTGATGTGATATATTGGATGTATGAGATGATCATGTTGTAATAGAAATATCGATTTGCACGTCGATGGTACGGCAACCGGCAGGAGCCATAGGGTTGTCTTTATACTAACGTTTGTGCTTGCAGATGCGTTTACTATTTTGCTAGGATGTAGCTTTGGTAGTAATAGCATGAGTAGCACGACAACCCCGATGGCAACACGTTGATGGATGATCATGGTGTGGCGCCGGTGACAAGAAGATCGTGCCGGTGCTTTGGTGATGGAGATCAAGAAGCACGTGATGATGGCCATATCATGTCACTTATGAATTGCATGTGATGTTAATCCTTTTATGCACCTTATTTTGCTTAGAACGACAGTAGCATTATGAGGTGATCTCTCACTAAAATTTCAAGACGAAATTGTGTTCTCCCCGACTGTGCACCGTTGCTACAGTTCGTCGTTTCGAGACACCACGTGATGATCGGGTGTGATAGACTCAACGTTCACATACAACGGGTGCAAAACAGTTGCGCACGCGGAACACTCGGGTTAAGCTTGACGAGCCTAGCATGTGCAGACATGGCCTCAGAACACATGAGACCGAAAGGTCGATCATGAATCATATAGTTGATATGATTAGCATAGGGATGCTTACCACTGAAACTATACTCAACTCACGTGATGATCGGACTTGGGATAGTGTAAGTGGATCATGAATCACTCAAATGACTAGAGAGATGTACTTTTTGAGTGGGAGTTTAGCATATAATTTGATTAAGTTGAACTCTAATTATCTTGAACATAGTCTAAGTCCACTTTGAATATATTTGTGTTGTAGATCATGGCTCACGCGACAGTCATCCTGAATTTTAATACGTTCCTAGAGAAAGCTAAGTTGAAAGATGATGGAAGCAAATTTGTAGACTGGGCTCGTAATCTTAAGCTAATCTTACAAGTTGGGAAGAAGGATTATGTCCTTAATGCTGCGCTAGGAGATGAACCACCCGCTACGGCTGATCAGGATGTTAAGAACGCTTGGTTAGCACGTAAGGAGGACTACTCAATAGTTCAATGTGCAGTCTTGTATGGCTTAGAACCGGGACTTCAACGTCGCTTTGAGCGTCATGGAGCATTTGAGATGTTCCAGGAGTTGGAGTTTATCTTTCAGAAGAACGCCCGGATCGAGAGGTATGAGACCTCCGATAAATTCTATGCTTGCAAGATGGAGGAAAACTCATCTGTCAGTGAACATGTGCTCAAAATGTCTGGGTACTCAAACCGTCTAGCTGAGCTGGGGATTGAACTCCCGCAAGAAGCTATCACTGACAGAATCCTTCAACCACTGCCGTCAAGATATAAAGGCTTTGTGTTGAACTACAACATGCAAGGGATGAACAAGTCTCCCGGCGAGTTGTTTGCGATGTTGAAAGTCGCAGAGTCTGGACTCCGTAAAGAGCATCAAGTGTTGATGGTGAATAAGACCACTAGTTTCAAGAGAAACGGCAAAGGCAAGAAGGGCAATTCGAAGAAGAGCGGCAAGCCTGTTGCCAATCCGCCGAAGAAACCCAAAGCTGGACCTAAGCGTGAAACGGAGTGTTACTATTGCAAGGGTATGGGTCACTGGAAGCGCAATTGCCCCAAGTATCTGGCAGATAAGAAGGCGGGCAAAGAAAAATCAGGTATATTTGATATACATGTTATTGATGTGTACTTAACCGGCTCTCGTAGTAGTGCCTGGGTATTCGATACCGGTTCTGTTGCTCATATTTGCAACTCGAAACAGGAACTGCGGAATAGACGAAGGCTGGCGAAAGATGAAGTAACGATGCGCGTAGGAAATGGTTCCAAGGTTGATGCAATCGCCGTCGGCACAGTGTCACTTCAACTACCATCAGGATTAGTGATGAACTTAAATCATTGTTATTTAGTGCCTGCGTTGAGCATGAACATTATATCTGGATCTTGTTTATTGCGAGACGGTTACTCTTTTAAGTCAGAGAATAATAGTTGTTCTATTTCTATGAGTAACATCTTTTATGGTCATGCACCGAATGTGAGAGGATTGTTCATATTGAATCTTGATAGCGATACGCATATACATAACATTGAGACCAAAAGAGTTAGAGTTAACAATGATAGCGCCATATTTTTGTGGCACTGCCGCTTAGGTCATATTGGTGTAAAACGCATGAAGAAACTCCATGCTGATGGACTTTTGGAGTCACTTGACTTTGATTCACTTGACACGTGCGAACCATGCCTCATGGGCAAGATGACTAAGACTCCGTTCTCCGGAACAATGGAGCGTGCAAGTGACTTGTTGGAAATCATACATACCGATGTGTGTGGTCCGATGAGCGTGGAGGCACGCGGCGGATATCGTTATTTTCTCACCTTCACTGACGATTTAAGTAGATATGGTTATGTCTACTTGATGAAGCACAAGTCTGAAACATTTGAAAAGTTCAAGCAATTTCAGAGTGAAGTGGAAAATCATCGTAACAAAAAGATCAAGTTCCTACGGTCTGATCGTGGGGGTGAATATCTGAGTTTCGAGTTTGGTGCTCACTTAAGACAATGTGGAATTGTTTCACAGTTAACACCGCCTGGAACACCACAACGTAATGGTGTGTCCGAACGTCGTAATCGTACTCTATTAGAGATGGTGCGGTCTATGATGTCTCTTACTGATTTGCCGTTATCATTTTGGGGTTATGCATTAGAAACAACTGCATTCACTTTAAATAGGGCACCATCAAAATCCGTTGAGACGACACCATACGAACTGTGGTATGGCAAAAGGCCAAAGTTGTCGTTTCTTAAAGTTTGGGGATGTGATGCTTATGTCAAAAAGCTTCAGCCTGAAAAGCTGGAACCCAAAGCGGAAAAGTGCGTCTTCATAGGTTACCCAAAAGAGACAGTTGGGTACGCCTTCTATCTCAAATCCGAGGGCAAAGTGTTTGTTGCTAAAAATGGAGCTTTTCTCGAGAAGGAGTTTCTCTCGAGAGAATTGAGTGGGAGGAAGATAGAACTTGACGAGGTTGTCGAACCTCTCATCCCTCTGGATGGTGGCGCAGGGCAAGGGGAAACCTCTGTCGTTGCGACGCCGGTTGAGGAGGAAGTTAATGATGATGATCATGAAACTCCAGTTCAAGTTTCTGTTGAACCACGCAGGTCGACGAGATCACGTGCTGCTCCAGAGTGGTACGGTAATACCGTCTTGTCAATCATGTTGTTAGACAACAATGAACCTGCAAATTATGAAGAAGCAATGGTGGGCCCAGATTCCAACAAATGGCTAGAAGCCATGAAATCCGAGATAGGATCCATGTATGAGAACAAAGTGTGGACTTTGGAGATACTACCTGAGGGCCGCAAGGCTATTCAGAACAAATGGATCTTTAAGAAGAAGACGAACGCTGACGGTAATGTGACCGTTTATAAAGCTCGGCTTGTGGCAAAGGGTTTTTCACAAGTTCCAGGAGTTGACTACGATGATACTTTCTCACCCGTAGCGATGCTTAAGTCCGTCAGAATCATGTTAGCAATAGCTGCATTTTTCGATTATGAAATCTGGCAGATGGATGTCAAAACGGCGATCCTTAACGGTTTCCTTAAGGAAGAGTTGTATATGATACAACCCGAAGGTTTTGTCGATCCTAAGAATGCTAACAAGGTGTGCAAGCTCCAGCGATCCATCTATGGACTGGTGCAAGCATCTCGGAGTTGGAACAAACATTTTGATGAGGTGATCAAAGCATTTGGGGTTATACAAGTGGTTGGAGAATCTTGTATTTACAAGAAAGTGAGTGGGAGCTCTGTGGCGTTTCTAATATTATATGTGGATGACATATTGTTGATTGGAAACAACGTGGAGTTCTTAGAGAGCATAAAAGGTTACTTGAATAAAAGTTTCTCTATGAAGGACCTAGGAGAAGCTGCTTACATTCTAGGCATTAAGATCTATAGGGATAGATCAAAACGCCTGATAGGACTTTCACAAAGCACATACCTTGATAAAGTTTTGAAGAGGTTCAAAATGGAACAGTCCAAGAAAGGGTTCTTGCCAGTTTTACAAGGTACGAAATTGAGTAAGACTCAGTGCCCAGCAACTGATGAAGATAGAGAGCATATGCGCTCCGTCCCCTATGCTTCAGCCATAGGTTCTATCATGTATGCGATGCTGTGCACTAGACCGGATGTTAGCCTGGCCATAAGTATGGCAGGTAGGTTCCAGAGTAATCCAGGAGTGGATCACTGGACAGCGGTCAAGAATATCCTGAAGTACCTGAAAAGGACTAACGAGATGTTTCTCGTGTATGGAGGTGACGAAGAGCTCACCGTAAAAGGTTGCGTCGATGCAAGCTTTGACACAGATCCGGACGACTCTAAGTCGCAAACCGGATACGTATTTATTCTTAATGGGGGTGCAGTAAGCTGGTGCAGTTCCAAGCAAAGCGTCGTAGCAGATTCTACATGTGAAGCGGAGTACATGGCTGCCTCGGAGGCAGCTAAGGAGGGTGTCTGGATGAAGCAGTTCATGACGGATCTTGGAGTGGTGCCAAGCGCACTGAATCCAATAACCTTGTTCTGTGACAACACGGGTGCCATTGCCTTAGCAAAGGAACCACGGTTTCACAAGAAGACCAGACACATCAAACGACGCTTCAACCTCATCCGCGACTACGTCGAGGAAGAGGACGTAAATATATGCAAAGTGCACATGGATCTGAATGTAGCAGACCCGCTGACTAAACCTCTTCCACGGCCAAAACATGATCAACACCAGAACTGTATGGGTGTTAGATTTATTACAATGTAATTGACATGGTGATGTGAGGGCTAGATTATTGACTCTAGTGCAAGTGGGAGACTGTTGGAATTATGCCCTAGAGGCAATGATAAATGTAATTATTATTATAATTCTTGTATCAAGATAATCGTTTATTATCCATGCTATAATTGTATTGAATGAAGACTCATTTACATGTGTGGATACATAGACAAAACACCGTCCCTAGTATGCCTCTAGTTGGCTAGCCAGTTGATCAATGATATTCAGTGTCTTCTGATTATGAACAAGGTGTTGTTGCTTGATAACTGGATCACGTCATTGGGAGAATCACGTGATGGACTAGACCCAAACTAATAGACGTAGCATGTTGATCGTGTCATTTTGTTGCTACTGTTTTCTGTGTGTCAAGTATTTATTCCTATGACCATGAGATCATATGACTCACTGACACCGGAGGAATGCTTTGTGTGTATCAAACGTCGCAACGTAACTGGGTGACTATAAAGATGCTCTACAGGTATCTCCGAAGGTGTTAGTTGAGTTAGTATGTATCAAGACTGGGATTTGTCACTCCGTGTGACGGAGAGGTATCTCGGGGCCCACTCGGTAATACAACATCACACACAAGCCTTGCAAGCAATGTAACTTAGTGTAAGTTGCGGGATCTTGTATTACGGAACGAGTAAAGAGACTTGCCGGTAAACGAGATTGAAATAGGTATGCGGATACTGACGATCGAATCTCGGGCAAGTAACATACCGAAGGACAAAGGGAATGACATACGGGATTATACGAATCCTTGGCACTGAGGTTCAAACGATAAGATCTTCGTAGAATATGTAGGATCCAATATGGGCATCCAGGTCCCGCTATTGGATATTGAACGAGGAGTCTCTCGGGTCATGTCTACATAGTTCTCGAACCCGCAGGGTCTGCACACTTAAGGTTCGACGTTGTTTTATGCGTATTTGAGTTGTATGGTTGGTTACCGAATGTTGTTCGGAGTCCCGGATGAGATCACGGACATCACGAGGGATTCCGGAATGGTCCGGAAACGAAGATTGATATATAGGATGACCTCATGTGATTACCGGAAGGTTTTCGGAGTTACCGGGAATGTACCGGGAATGACGAATGGGTTCCGGGAGTTCACCGGGGGGGGCAACCCACCCCGGGGAAGCCCATAGGCCTTGGGGGAGACACACCAGCCCTTAGTGGGCTGGTGGGACAGCCCACAAGTGCCCTATGCGCCAAGGAGAAGAAAATCAAGAGAGAAAAAAAAGGAGGAGGTGGGAAGGAAGGGGGACTCCCTCCCACCAAACCTAGTCCAACTCGGTTTGGGGGGGGGGAGAGTCCTCCCCCTTGGACTCGGCCGACCCCCTTGGGGCTCCTTGAGCCCCAAGTCAAGGCCCCCTCCCTCCCACCTATATATACGGAGGTTTTAGGGCTGATTTGAGATGACTTTTCCACGGCAGCCCGACCACATACCTCCACGGTTTTTCCTCTAGATCGCGTTTCTCCGGAGCTCGGGCGGAGCCCTGCTGAGACAAGGTCATCACCAACCTCCGGAGCACCGTCACGCTGCCGGAGAACTCTTCTAACTCTCCGTCTCTCTTGCTGGATCAGGAAGGCCGAGATCATCGTCGAGCTGTACGTGTGCTGAACGCGGAGGTGCCGTCCGTTCGGTACTGGATCGTGGGACTGATTGCGGGATTGTTGGCGGGGCGGATCGAGGGACGTGAGGACGTTCCACTACATCAACCGCGTTCTCTAACGCTTCTTCTATACGATCTACAAGGGTACGTAGATCACTCATCCCCTCTCGTAGATGGACATCACCATGATAGGTCTTCGTGCGCGTAGGAAATTTTTTGTTTCCCATGCGACGTTCCTCAACAGAGAGGTTGCGCCGTGGCTTGTTTTGTGGCTAGCCTCTCTCCTCTCTACTATATATAGGTGGGAGGGAGGGGTGGCGCCCTAGGGAAAATTCCCTAGGGTTGGTCGACGACAAATGATGACCCACAAGTATAGGGGATCAATCATAGTCCTTTCGATAAGTAAGAGTGTCGAACCCAACGAGGAGGAGAAGGCTCTGATAAACGGTTTTCAGCAAGGTAATAACTGCAATCACTGAAAGTAGCGGTAACAAGTGATGGTGTAGTGAGGTGAAAAGTAGCAAGCGAAAAGTAACAAGTAACAAGTAGTAGCAACGGTACAACAAGTGGCCCAATCCCTTTTGTAGCAAGGGACAAGCCTGAGGACACACGGGAATTTCTGTCATGCTAGTTTCATCATGTTCATATGATTCGCGTTCGTTACTTTGATAGTTTGATATGTGGGTGGACCGGCACTTGGGTACTGCCCTTACTTGGACAAGCATCCCACTTATGATTAACCCCTCTCGCAAGCATCCGCAACTACGAAAGAAGAATTAAGACAACGTCTAACCATAGCATTAAACTAGTGGATCCAAATCAGCCCCTTACGAAGCAACGCATAGACTGGGGTTTAAGCTTCTGTCACTCTAGCAACTCATCATCTACTTGCTACTCCCCAATGCCTTCCTCTAGGCCCAAATATGGTGAAGTGTTATGTAGTCGACGTTCACATAACACCACTAGAGGAAAAACAACATACAACATATCAAAATACCGAATGAATACCAAACTCACATGACTATTATTAGCATGACTTATCCCATGTCCTCAGGAACAAAATTAAGTACTCACAAAGAATAATCATAATCATGATCAGAGGTGTAATGAATAGCATCAAGGATCTCGACATAAACTCTTCCACCAAGTAATCGAACTAGAATCAACTACAAAGAGTAATCAACACTACTAGCAACCTTACAAGTACCAATCGGAGTCGTGAGACGGAGATTGGTTACAAGAGATGAACTAGGGATTGGAGAGGAGATGGTGCTGATGAAGAAGTTGATGGAGATGCCTCCCCTCCGACGAGAGGAGTGTTGGTGATGACGATGTCGACGATTTCCCCCTCCGGGAGGGAAGTTTCCCTGGCAGGATCGTCCTGCCGGAGCTCTAGATTGGAGCTGCTCAAGTTCCGCCTCGTGGCGGCGGAGAATCCACGAAAAAGCTCCACCCTAATTTTTTTCTCGGACGAAACCCTTCATATAGCAAAAGAGGGGGGCCAGTGGGCCGCCAGGGTGCCCACAAGCCCTGTTGCCGCGGCCAGGGGGTAGGTCGCGGCAACCAGGCTTGTGGGCCTCTGGTTGCTCCTCTCTGACACTTCTTTCGCTCAGTATTTTTTATTAAATCCAAAAAAATCCATGTTGATTTTCAGGGCGTTTGGAGTTGCGCAGAATAGAGGACTCAGACTTGCTCCTTTTCCAGTCCATAATTCCAGCTGCCGGTATTCTCCCTCTTCAAATAAACCTTGCAAAATAAGATAGAAAAGGCATAAGTAAGGTTCCACAAAGTATAATAACAGTCCATAAAGCGATAAATATCAACATGAAAGCATGATGCAAAATGGACGTATCAACTCCCCCAAGCTTAGACCTCGCTTGTCCTCAAGCGAAAACCAAGACCCAAAACATGTCCACATGTTTAGGGATGAAGGTGACGATAAAACAAAATACAGACATGAGGGCATCATGATCACACATAGAACAACAATACATCGTAGAGATTCTTATGGGAAGGTAATAATTCCATCACAAAGCAAAGTATGAAACAAAAACCTTACCGAGAAGTGGCCAACAACCGTCCAAAGTCATTAAAGAAATTGCAATTTATCATAACATCGGAAAGAGTCAAATAAGAGCTTGTAAGGCAAATCCACATACTCAATCATCTCTTTTGTTTTCCACAATTGTTACAAGTCACGTGGTACTCATGGTATCGAAGTTTCAGTTGGACACACAGAAAGATAGGGGCTTATAATTTGCCTCCCAACCATTTACCTCCAGGGTAAAGTCAACTATAATAAATCATAAGTACTCAGCTCCAAGTTGATATATGAATATAGATCTTTCCCAAGCATATGACGTTCACCAAGAAAAAAGCTAAATAAGGAATTGGTGAAGATCACCATGACTCTTACAAGGGCAAAAAGTAAAGGTACAAGATAGGCCCTTCGCAGAGGGAAGCAGAGGTTGTCATGCGCTTTTGAGGTTTGGATGTGTGTCCTCTTAGTGCGGAGGAACGTCACTTTATATTGCCTCCTGTGATAAAGAACTTTATTATGCAGTCTGTCGCTTTTATGTCTTCCTCATCACAGGTTCGTACAAAGCTTATTTTCCACACACTAATAGATAATACATATTAGAGAGCAATTTTTATTGCTTGCACCGATGACAACTTACTTGATAGATCTTATTCAATCCATAGGTACGTATGGTGGACACTCAAGGCAAAACTGGGTTGAAGGTTTATGGATGCACAAGTAGTATCTCTACTTGGTGCGGGAGTTTTGGCTAATATGAGGTGGAAGAAATCGTCACATGCTAAGGGATCTCTAATCATATAACATTGTGTGGAACTAAGCAAACACAATTCATTACGTTGTCTTCCTTGTCCAACATCTACTTCTAGGCATGTAATAGTTTGGTGAGTGCTCACAATTATAGAAAGTGTCTAAGATGATATATTTATATGTGAACCTCTCTTTCCTTATTACTTCTTATTAATTGCAACATTGACCGAGGTCTATGTTGGTCTACTCTCAACAAGTTTCAATCATCATACTTGTTATATGTGAAGCTATCACTTTCCATAAGATTATCTCATGATCTTTCATGCTATCGTTCTTTTCATACTTTTGATCACGGCACAAAACAAAGCCCTTGACTAAGATACTCTTTATTATATAGCTCGCAAGCTCGAATACATCGGGGGAGACACAAGGCAAAAGACGCAAACTAAACACTAAAGACTTATTCCACTAAGATAAGAAATAAAACTGAAAAGGAAAGAACTAAAACAAAGGTAAAAGCAAAAGATATAAAGGTGATACGATACCAGGGCAACTCCCCCAAGCTTGGTAAAAGCCAAGGGGATTGCCCATACCAATGCTTATTTGTCTTCCTTTGGTGGTGATGGTGGTGGTGTTGTAACATGAGTTTGATCCTCCGTCTTTGATTCCAAGAGAGCTATCAATCTTTGATTTATACCTTTGAGATCTGCGACATGGTTTTCCAGCAAAACAACTTCACGAGAAAGGGAAATATTGCGAGCACGAGTTGTTTCACAAAACCTCAAGAGTTCAATCAAGGATGGAGACAACACATGGAGGAAGGGTTGGAGGAAATCTACTCCTTCAACGTCTTCAATGTTGAACCTATGTTGAGCTTCCTCCCTAGCTTGGGTTTTCTCCTTAGTTTTGTCCCTGGCTTTCGTGACTTCTACTCTTTTTAGATCAGCATCTTCTTCTTCCTGAACTTGAGGGAGATTATTCTCCCCAACAGATTCCTGAGACATCTTTGCTCTAAATCTGCGGCAGACAACAGGCTCGAAATGAAAACAGAGGAAAACTGCACGATACGGAGATCAAAACCATCGGGCGTATATATAATGATTTTTTCTGGACCAGAAGGAGTGTTCTGCAAGAAAACGGAGTCCGGGAGGCACACGAGCTGCCCACAAGCCCTGTTGCCGCGGCCAGGGGGGAGGCCGCGACAACCAAGCTTGTGGCCGCCTCGTGCGCTCTCCGGACTGCTTTTTATTTTTCTAATTTTCCATAAATTCCTAAACGGAGAAAAATTCCTATTGGAAAAGTTTTGGAGTCCAATTACTTACCGAAACATATACCTCTTGGTTTTGAAGGTCTGAAACAGGCTGATAAACATCCCTTATGTACTCCTCTGGAGTTATGATATTGATGATATTGGTCTCAACATTTATGGCAGTACCAGAGATATAATTCTTGATTCTTTGCACGTTTACCACTCTAGGAAAATTGCCTTCCGTGTTATTGATTTTGATGGCACCGGAATGATATACTTCCTCGACAACGTAGGGACCTTCCCATTTAGGGAGAAGCTTGCCTGCGAAGAATCTTAAACGAGAATTGTATAGCAGGACATAATCACCTACATTGAACTCTCGTTTTTGTATTCTTTTATCGTGCCACCTCTGAACCTTTTCCTTGAACAACTTGGCATTCTCATATGCCTGGGCCCTCCATTCATCTGATGAGCTGATATCAAACAACCGCTTCTCACCGGCAAGTTTGAAATCAAAGTTGAGCTCTTTGATTGCCAAATAAACCTTGTGTTCCAGCTCAAGAGGTAAATGACAGGCCTTACCGTAAACCATTTTATACAGCGACATGCCCATGGGATTCTTATAAGCAGTCCTATGAGCCCATAGTGCATCGTCAAGTTTGCTAGACCAATTCTTTCGAGATCTATTGACGGTCTTTTGTAAGATCAATTTGATTTCCCTATTACTCAACTCCACTTGACCACTAGACTGAGGATGATAAGGAGATGCAACTCTATGGTTGACATCATACTTAGCGAGCATCTTGCGGAAAACACCATGAATGAAGTGTGAACCGCCATCAGTCATCAGATATATAGGGACTCCAAATCTTGGGAAAATGACTTCTTTAAGCATCTTAATAGAGATGTGGTGATCAGCATTTTTAGTGGGGATAGCCTCTACCCACTTAGTGACATAATCCACAGCAACTAAGATGTGAGTATACCCATTGGAACTTGGGAAGGGTCCCATATAATCAAAGCCCCAGACATCAAATGGTTCACTGACAAGTGAATAGTTCATAGGCATTTCCTGACGTTTGCTAATGTTCCCTATTCTTTGACATTAGATACAAGACAAGACAAACTTACGGGCATCCTTGAAGAGAGTGGGCCAATACAAACCTGATTGCAATACCTTATGAGCAGTTCTGTCTCGAGCATGGTGTCCTTCGTAGGCCTCAGAATGACACTTCTGCAGGATCTGTCCCTGTTCATGTTCACGCACACAACGTCTAATAACACCATCTACTCCTTCCTTATAAAGGTGAGGATCATCCCAAAAGTAGTGTCTCAAATCAAAGAAGAATCTCTTCTTTTGCTGGTATGTAACATCCCAAAATTATAAATTTTGGAATGTTAATATAATTATTAGATTGAGAGTTTGTTTGTTTGAGTGATTGAAACTTGAGTGGAATTTGAAACTTTTTTAAAACTTTTGAATGAGAGGGAATAAAATGACTTTCCCATTTTCTTTTGAATTCAAATTCATCCACTTAAAATCAGTGAGAGAAGATAACATGACTTCTTCAACTATAAAGTATTTGAATGAATGTGGCATTTGATTTTTTTCCTTTGGTTTTTGATTTGAATTTCATTTTTGGCACACGATTTCAACGATAATTTTTTCCTCACAATATACTTGCCAAGCAAGAAAGGGAGGAGGTAACATGACACCCCCCCAAAAAAGAAAAGTCAGAAGAAAAATAGTGCCAAAAATTTAAAGACAAAATTTGGATTTTATTGAATTTTAAAAAAATTAAATTTTTATAAAGTTTTTATTTTGTGAAAAATAAAATGTTCATGTTGTACGAAATTTTATTGTGGAAATTTTGATATATAATATGCCTATATAAAATATTCTCTTAATTTCGTTTATATTTGTTTTCGTTGTTTATTTTGAAAAAAAATAAAAAAAGACACTATTCACCAGGAAACACTGTTCATCCGAGCTTACCTATGGGCTGGCCGAAATTTACTTGGTCCATGGGCATTTGGTCCCTCCTTTTCTCCTCTTTACGTATATGTTTAGTCCCACATTGCCTAGCTATTGACCTTTAGACCTTCTTTCCACCTATAAATATAGACCCATAGGAGCATCCAAAAATCATCTATTTCGGGTTAAATCAATATTTTGGTTTGACTAGGTTTATTAAATAAAAATATTCTCTTCTCTTCGGCGGGATTCCTCGAAGTCGTCCCCTCATTGGAATTAATTCTTACTCTGCATTCTGAAGGTATTTCTCTTCGTATTTTTTATACTCCCGTAGTTTATTATTTCTAGACTAGTATTCCTACACTAGTATACGGTAGAGTAATTAGATATATTAATTAGTCTTCGTATTTCCACATTAGTACTAGAATTCTTTTAGACGTAGCACTTTTATTCCGTAAAACAGCTTGGCCGTGATTTTTCAAATAGTCATACGTTTTACTCGTTTATTCGAATTAGATGAAACCAACGCCTAGAGTTTCGTCTTGATCCCACCTATCCTGTGAACCTATCATATCAACTTTTTGAAATTTTCAAATTTCGAAATTTGTTCATATTCATATTCAAACTTCTTTTGATCATATCTTTTTATCCGTAGCTCCGTTTTAGATGAATTCAATTGCGTCGGATTCGTATCAAAGTAATCTTTCCATTTGTATCATTAGTTTTAACTTTTCAACTTATAATTTTGATCAAATCAGATTTATCTATTAGTGCCCAAAAGTGTTCACATTGTTCTAAGCCGATTCAATGTTATATTGAAGTATTTGTATCTTTTGATCTGCTAGTTCAAATGTAGTAATTCTTTTTTCTGCACGCTCATTTTGATCTCCTATATCCAGTAGCATCATTAGTTTCGACCTTTGAACCTTACAAATTTGAGCGATTCAAATTTGTATTCGAACATTCATTTGATCTTATCTTGCAAATCGTACCACCTTTTCAATTGATTCCTTTTACCCCTAAACACTCATGTCATATATTTTTGTACGTAACCATCGTACTTCAGTTCAACTTCTCTTGACCTTTTGAATGAAAATTCAATTCATACTTCAATTCTCTATAACTTGCGTTGTAGTGCTCCATTTCAAGAAATTCTTTCTACAAATAAATTCGTATGTCTTATACTATTTGTCAAATAACATTCATGTTGTTCTCCCAATATTTTTGATGATCTCCCATAGTGTATGCAAGTCGAGCTTATATAGCAATAGTTCATCGTCCATTACCTCTTTTGATCTCATTCATGCACCTTCACTTTACAACACACTTAGGACCTTTTTATTAAACCTTAGTACGTTGTTATTTTGCACCAAGACATGCTTTGTTCTTATGTTCTCTTGGTTCTTCCTTTTTGGCATGAATGTTTATTGAATGCTATTCATTTACGGTAGATTGCTCGGAGTGTGGCGAGTAGAATTATCAGGATTTTGAGAGCGACTATCTTCATCAAGTAATACCAGGCAAGTCATTTGATCATGTATCACCTATGTTTTATGCATCGTAGTTCTACCATCCTATGCCCAATTGCATGCTGAGTAGGTACTTGGAAATTATGGTTACATATTGTAGTATCATGTGGTAGGCACCCAACAACCCCGTTACTTGGCCCGGGACGACAAATTTCATATTGCTATGCTTGAGTAGACGGGATTCTGGTTGAGAGTTTATCATGAGTGATGTGAGAATAATTTAATAACCAAGACCGGTTAAGTCAAGACTTTTCAAGACCTGGTGATGCAATGCAACTCTGGGTGAAGGACGGTTGATCGGCTCCCTGGAGAAACCAGTGGATGACCCGGGATGCTGGAGACGTGCCATGACATCTTGCGGAAAGCTTCACCCAGGCTCAAAGAGATGAACAGATATGTTCAAGACTCAAGGCTTACCTGCACAGCCACAAGTCATTATGGGCTCTGGCTTGGTTGGACAAGCGGCGACTCTGGACAGGCGGTGCCAGCAGATGTAGAAGAACGGTAGGATTTGGATGGGCACCGACAGGGATTCAGAGGGACCCGTTGAAAGACCATGTTTTGATCATCCGGTCTTCAAACACCCTGAAGTGCGAGGACATACACGGAGGCGATCAAATCTTGTGGGGAACATGTGCAAAACTCTACAGAGTACTCAAACCTAATCGATTAGCCGTGTCCACGGTCATGGACAACTTGAGCCAAAGGAACTGAAGTTATCTGGAATTCTCAACACCATTTATATATTTGATGTGGGTAATATTGATAACCTGGGTATGAGAACTGGTTGGCAGAACCATCTCATTAAGCGTAGTAATATTTTGCTTTTAGCCCCTCTTGTTGTAGGAGAAAATTTGCTTTACGCTAAAACTTACAACACCACCTTCCATATATGCATATAGTATAGATGATATTTTACCCCCTCTCATATGTGACTTGCCAGCATATTCATTATGCTGACCTACACGGCTGCAACGTCTTATGTTGCAGATATTTTTCTTCGACGAGTAAGAGTACGATTCAGGGTTACGGTCTACACTCAACTTGCCGTTGGTGTTTATTGGGACTCCACTCCCTTGACTGCTTCCGTTGAGATATTTAAGGTATATATCAGTTTTACGCTATTTACATGTGATTGCACTTTGATATATACATTGATGTACTGTGTGTGCGAGCATACTGATCCAGGGATGGCACAGATACACAAAGGCTTGACTCGTTTTGAGTCGGGTCGCTACATGGTAGGTGAAACTGGGTGGTATGTATTTGGCTACGATATAGTTTGCGTAATCAGCATACCACGGTGCACTATGTGAAGTGCGGATGACATTCAATTGATCATCAGGAAAGCTGTCATCAATAGGTCGTGGGTCATCAAGGAAATTCTCTAGCCTAGACAAGTTATCTGCTACAGGGTTATCAACACCCTTTCGGTCAACAACGTGCAAATCAAATTCCTGCAGCAGGGGAACCCATCTGATTAGCCTAGGCTTAGCGTCCTTCTTCTCCATGAGGTACTTAATAGCAGCATGATCAAAGTGAATAGTGACTTTGGAGTCAACTATATAAGATCTGAACTTTTCACATGCAAACACGACTGCTAAAAACTCCTTCTCCGTAGTGGCATAGTTTCTTTGGGCACTGTCTAGAGTTTTACTAGCGTAGTGAATGACATTCAACTTCTTGTCAACTCTTTGTCCTAGAACAGCACCAACAACATAATCACTAGCATCGCACATGATTTCAAAGGGCAAGTTCCAATCAGGTGGTTGAACAATAGGTGCGGTTATCAAGGCCTTCTTAAGTATTTCGAAAGCTTCCTCACAATCCTCATCAAAAACAAAAGGAACATCCTTCTGCAAGAGGTTGGTAAGAGGCCTAGAAATCTTAGAGAAGTCTTTAATGAACCTTCTATAGAAACCAGCATGACCTAGGAAACTTCGTATACCTCTGATATCTGTGGGGCAAGGCATTTTCTCAATTGCATCAACCTTAGCCTTATCAACTTCAATGCCTCTCTCAGAGATTTTGTGTCCTAAGACGATGCCATCATTAACCATGAAGTGGCACTTCTCCCAGTTCAAGACGAGGTTGGCATCTTTGCATCTCTGTAAGACTCGATCAAGGTTGCTGAGGCAATCGTCAAAGGAAGAACCGTAGACGGAGAAATCATGCATGAAAACCTCAACAATCTTTTCACGAAAGTCAAAGAATATAGCCATCATACATCTTTGAAAGGTGGCAGGTGCATTGCACAAGCCAAAAGGCATACGTCTATAAGCAAAGGTACCGAAGGGGCATGTGAAGGTGGTTTTCTCTTGATCAGATTGTGCAACAGGTATTTGCGAGAAACCTGAATAACCGTCTAGAAAGCAGAAGTGTGTGTGTTTAGATAGCCTTTCTAGCATCTGGTCGATAAACGACAAAGGATAATGGTCCTTCCTGGTTGCCTTGTTCATTTTCCGGAAGTCTATCACCATCCTATAGCCAGTAATAATCCTCTATGGGATTAGTTCATCCTTATCATTAGGAACGACAGTGATACCTCCCTTCTTAGGTACACAATGTACTGGACTTACCCAATCACTATGAGCAACATGATAGATGATTCCTGCTTCCAGAAGCTTCAATATTTCTTTTCTCACGACCTCTTTCATCCAATAGTAGCACGGTGCTTCCTCAAGGTTTTTAATAACTTCTTCTTTTTGTGACTCGAGAAGTGAGCACTAATAATAATAGGATATATCTCCTTCTCATCAAGATAGGCATACTTAAGAGTATCTGGTAACTGTTTTAGCTCGAACACAGGATCACCCTTTGGTGGGGAGGATCCCCAAGCAGTTCAACAGGCAGATTATTCTTGAGAATAGGATATTGTTCTAAGACAATTTTATCTATCTCATCTCTTTCATCCATATGCATATTATTTTCATGCTCAAGTAGATATTGCTCTAAAGGATCCGTAGGAGGTACGGCAATAGAGGCAAGAGCAATGATTTTATCCCTACCACACTACTTTTTTTCATGGGGTTGTCTTCCAAACTTGGAGAAGTTAAATTCATGAGACACACCATCGAAACTAACAGTGACAATCTGTTTAATGGAATCAATGTGAGCATTAACAGTGTTGAGAAAGGGTCTACCAAATATGATGGGACAAAAGCTATCTTGTGCAGTAGCAAGGACGAGGAAATCAGTAGGATACTTCGTCTTACCACACAGGACTTCTACGTCTCTCACAATTCCCAGAGGGCAGACAGTGTCTCTATTAGCTAGCATAATAGTGACATCAATGGGTTCTAACTCAGCAGGTGCAATCTCATCTTTGATTTCATCATATAGGGAACGGGGTATTGCACTAACACTAGCACCCATATCACATAAACCATGATAACAGTGATCTCCTATCTTGACAGAAACAACGGGCAGGCCAACTATAGGTCTGTATTTGTCTTTCGCGTGAGGTTTATCAATTCTAGCAGAGTCCTCACAGAATTTGATAACATGCCCGTCTATGTCTTCGGCTAAGAGATCTTTGATAATAGCAACACTAGGTTCAATTCTAATTTCCTCAAGGGGTGCAAGTGGTCTAATGTAACCCCTACGTATCATAGTTGGAGCTTTAGAATAATCCTTTTTCCTAGCAGGGTATGGTGGTTTCTGAGTGTAGGCACAAGGAACAATAGGATCACTAAAGGCAATGACTTTATCCTCAACTAGATTGGGTTTAGCTATGTTGACTTCTACAGGGGGATGATATTTAAACCACTTCTCTTTGGGAAGATCAACATGATCAGCAAAAGATTCACATAGAGAAGCTACTATCTCAGAGTCAAGTCCATACTTAGCGCTAAAATCTCTAGAAGTGTTTGTTTCAACAAAATATTTAACGCAATTAAACTGGAAATTCATACCTGACTCCTTACCTTCCTCATGCTCCCAATCTTCAGAGTTACGTTTGATTCTTTCCAATAAATTCCACTTGTGGTCAATATCCTTCTTCATAAAAGAACGGGTACAAGAAGTGTCAAGCATGATACGATCTTCATGAGAGAGCCGAGCATAAAAATCTTGAGTGATAATTTCTCTCGAGAGCTCATGATTGGGGCATGAATATAGCATTGATTTAAGCCTCCCCCAAGCTTGAGCTATGCTTTCCCTGTCACGAGGCCAAAAGTTATAAATATAATTCCGATCACGATGTACTAAATGCATAGGATAGAACTTTTGATGAAATTCCAATTTCAACCAATTGTAGTCCCATGATCCAGTATCATCACATAGCCTATACCATGTCAACGCCTTATCCTTCAAAGATAAAGGAAAGACTTTCTTCTTTACCTCATCCTCGGGCAAACCTGCAAGCTTAAATAAACCACAAACTTCATCTACATAGATTAGATGCAAGTCTGGATGTGAAGATCCATCTCATGTAAAAGGATTAGCCAGCAGTATCTCAAGCATACCCGAAGGAATTTCATAAAAGATATTTTCGGTAGGTACCTTAGGTTGAGGAACAACTCCTCGTTCTTCCGTTCGTGGTGAAGATACCCCGAACAAACTCCTCAAAGGAACAGTTTCCATAGTGACAAGTGACTATAAATTTCAGCACAGTATATAAATGTTTCCTTACCAAATTCCACTTACCAAAGGCGCTTCCCTCCCCGGCAACGGCGCCAGAAAAGAGTCTTGATGACCCACAAGTATAGGGGATCAATCGTAGTCCTTCCGATAAGTAAGAGTGTCGAACCCAATGAGGAGGAGAAGGCTCTGATAAACGGTTTTCAGGAAGGTAATAACTGCAAGCACTGAAAGTAGGGGTAACAAGTGATGGCGTAGTGAGGTGAAAAGTAGCAAGCGAAAAGTAACAAGTAACAAGTAGTAGAAACGGTGCAGCAAGTGTCCCATTCCCTTTTGTAGCAAGGGACAAGCCTGAACAAAGTCTTATAAGAGGAAAAGCGGTCCCGAGGACACACGGGAATTTCTGTCATGCTAGTTTCATCATGTTCATATGATTCGCGTTCGTTACTTTGATAGTTTGATATGTGGGTGGACCGGTGCTTGGGTACTTACCTTACTTGGAGAAGCATCCCATGTATGATTAACCCCTCTCGCAAGCATCCGCAACTACGAAAGGAGAACTAAGACAACGTCTAACCATAGCATTAAACTAGTGGATCCAAATCAGCCCCTTACGAAGCAACGCATAGACTAGGGTTTAAGCTTCTGTCACTCCAGCAACCCATCATCTACTTACTACTCCCCAATGCCTTCCTCTAGGACCAAATATGGTGAAGTGTTATGTAGTCGACGTTCACATAACACCACTAGAGGAAAAACAACATACAACATATCAAAATACCGAACAAATACCAAACTCACATGACTATTATTAGCATGACTTATCCCATGTCCTCAGGAACAAAAGTAACTACTCACAAAGCATAATCATAATCATGATCAGAGGTGTAATGAATAGCATCAAGGATCTGAACATAAACTCTTCCACCAAGTAATCCAACTAGCGTCAACTACAAAGAGTAATCAACACTACTAGCAACCTTACAAGTACCAATCGGAGTCGCGAGACGGAGATTGGTTACAAGAGATGAAATAGGGATTCGAGAGGAGATGGTGCTGATGAAGAAGTTGATGGAGATGCCTCCCCTCCGACGAGAGGAGTGTTGGTGATGACGATGGCAACGATTTCCCCCTCCGAGAGGGAAGTTTCCCCGGTAGGATCGTCCTGCCGGAGCTCTAGATTGGATCTGCTCAAGTCCCGCCTCGTGGCGGCGGAGAATCCACGAAAAAGCTCCACCCTAATTTTTTCTTGGACGAAACCCTTCATATAGAAAAAGAGGGGGGCCAGTGGGCCGCCAGGGTGCCCACAAGCCCTGTTGCCGTGGCCAGGGGGTAGGCCGCGGCAACCATGCTTGTGGGCCCCTGGTTGCTCCCCTCTGACACTTATTTCGCCCAGTATTTTTTATAAAATCCAAAAGAAAATCCACGTTGATTTTCAGGGCGTTTGGAGTTGCGCAGAATAGAGGACTCAGACTTGCTCCTTTTCCAGTCCAGAATTCCAGCTGTCGGTATTCTCCCTCTTCAAATAAACCTTGCAAAATAAGAGAGAAAAGGCATAAGTAAGGTTCCACAAAGTATAATAATAGTCCATAAAGCGATAAATATCAACATGAAAGCATGATGCAAAATGGACGTATCAACGCACAAGGGGGAGGAGTCCTACTCCAATTCATTTTGGTGGAGGAGGAGTCCTCCTCCTAGTGGGTTTCCTACCCACCTCTCTATTCTGCTGAATAGGCCCATGAGGCTGGACGCCCAGCCCACCAGGGGCTGGGGTGCCACGTGTAGGGCTATATGGTTCTCCTCCGGCTGGGTGGCCCCTCCTGGTGAAATCCCAGAACCCATTCGTCAACCCCGGTACTTAACCGGTAATGCCCGAAATCTTTCCGAAACCAGAATATACCTTTCCTATATATCAATCTTCATCTCCAGACCAGTCTGGAACTCCGATGTCCGGGATCTCATTCGAGGCTCCGAACAACATTTTTTCACCAACATACATAATTCAACTATACTGAAACATCACTGAACCTTAAGTGTGCAGACCCTACGGGTTTGAGAACTATGTAGACATGAATGAGACACTCCCTGGTCAATAACCAATAGCGGGACCTAGATGTCCATATTGGATCCTACATATTCTACGAAGATCTTTATTGGTTTAAACTCTTTGTTAAGGATTCAGTTAATCCCGTATATTATTCCCATTGTCCTTCATTATGTTACTTGCTCGATATTCGATCGTCGGTATCTCTATACCAAGTTCAATCAGGTTACCAGCAAGTCTTTTTTACTTGTTCCGTAATACAAAATCCCGTGACTAACTCTTTAGTCACATTGCTTGCAAGGCTTGTTGTGATGATGTATTACGGAGTGGGCCCTAAGATACCTCTCCCCCATACGGAGTGACAAATCCCACTCTTGATCCATGCCAACTCAACAGCCACCTTCGGAGACACCTGTAGAGTACCTTTATAGTCACCCAGTTACGTTGCAACGTTTGATACACACAAGGTATTCCTCCGGTGTCAGTAGGTTACATGATCTCATGGTCATAGGAACGTACACTTGACATGCAAAAAACATTAGCAATAAACTGACATGATCACATGCGACATTCATAGTTTGGGTCTTGTCCATCACATCATTCTCCTAATGATGTGATCCCGTTATCAAGTGACAACTCTTGTCTATGGCCAGGAAACCTTGACCATCTTTGATCAACGAGCTAGTCCAATAGAGGCATACTAGGAACAGTGTGTTGTCTATGTATCCACACATGTATTTGAGTTTTCATTCAATACAATTCAAGCATGGATAATAAACAATTATCTTGAACAAGGAAATATAATAATAACTATTTTATTATTGCCTCTAAGGCATATTTCCAACACCCACCCCTAGTCATGCATGATGCTAACACAAGCAACAATTTTCTCTTCAAGACGATTATGTGGTACATGAAAAACTACAGCTTTAGCTCGCGCCGAGTGTTGTGAAAGTTGTAACTACCTGCAAACTTTTGAGACATCTATTATTAGATAATATTGATTTTAGAGATGAAGAAACCAACACCAAATATATCAGCTTGAGAAGATTCAAGAGCACACTTCATGAAACAAGACATGAAATTAACGAATATCCATGGAAACATAATTAAATTATCTTTGGAAACATAACTGTATCAAGGACAAACAAAATTCCTTTAGCTAGCAGCTGGTTTGTATCTTTATATAATATGCTTGCATGGAAGCCCACAAATAATATGCTTGCATCAAATAACACAAATAAATTCATAATAAGAGGCATGAGCACAATCAATCTGGATTATATGGGTGCATTCATGAAGATTGATCTCTAGAAACCAAAGGTCTCTGAGTTGATTTATTCCTAATTGACAGAGTCATATCTATACCAATGAGTGCTGTAATTGCAATCTGAGCCACTCTAACACACTTACAGATCTGGGCCTCGGGGAGGGACTCCATCTGACTGCCCCGTAGTATATGCCATTTAAGTCCAGCAGGTGGAATTCCAATCTACGGCCGGCACACGAGAACAAAGGCAACATCAGTAGACGAAGGAGAAGCCGCATATATAATGGGCATACATGGCAGATGAGAATTAAGCATTGTTGCGATCGACCATCACAAAATGTAGAACCAAAGTAGAAACACATTCTTTTGTCATGGGCCACATTATGATGCAAACTGCTACACAAAACTGAAGGATCCAACAATATAACCATAATTTGCATGTCTGTAGGAGGACACAACAAGGGGATAAGAATAACGTGCCTTGTGGGGGAGAAAAGGAGATTGACGAGTCGCTGATATGTCCCAAACGTATCTATAATTTCTGCTTGTTCCATGATCTTTTGGGTGACATTGTTATATGTTTTGCTATCCTTTTATATCTTTCTACACATATTTGGACTAACCTACTAACTCAGTGCACCAAGTGCCAGTTTCTGTCTGCTGATGTCTTTTTTGCAGGGGCTTTTATCCTAATTTCCAGAGCCCTAAAAATCCTGAGAAAAATATATAAAAGTCAGCGTGACAGAAGCTTCACGAGCACCAAAGGTGGGCCAGAGGGGAGCCACGGGCTTCCTAGGCGGCCTCCCTGTGCGACCTGGCCCCTGGACGAGCCCACAGGCCGCCTAGGTGGGTCGCACCTCCTGTGTTGCCATACCTTGGCTCCTATTTTTACCCCTGTGGAGGAAACACTAATTCCAGAACCCTTTTCTCCAGAAGCAATTCCAATCTCCGCTGCCATCGCCAACATGTTTTGGGGGACCCGAGTTCCTGTGCCGGCACCCTGCCGGGACGGGGAAGTAAACCCGGATTCATCTCCATTGACGTTGCTTCCTCCCTCTATGAAGCGGGAGTAATTCCTTCTCGGGGCTGAGGTCTTCTACAGTAGCTATGTGGTTAATTCTCTCTCTCATGATGTGATCTTGATTGTGATCATGGGCTATGTTAATCTAGGGTGATCCCATGATGTTTCCCCTTCTTCTATGTATTGGGTTGATGTACTCACTTGATCTTATCTAGTATAATCCCCGATACCATGGTGACAGCGGTCTATTGGACATGGATTAGAAGAATATTTTCATGAGTGATTTCCTCTTTTGTGAATTGATTGAAGATTGAGAGTCTCTTGGTGCTTGTCTTCGACAATCCTTTGTTGAAAATATGCCCTAGAGGCAATAATAAATTGGTTATTATTATATTTCCTTGTTCATAATAATCGTTTATTATCCATGCTAGAATTGTATTGATTGGAAACTCAAATACATCTGTGGATACATAGACACACTGTCCCTAGTGAGCCTCTAGTTGACTAGCTCGTTGATCAAAGATGGTCAAGGTTTCCTGACCATAGACAAGTGTTGTCACTTGATAACGGGATCACCTCATTGGGAGAATGATGTGATGGACACGACCCAAACTATAAACGTAGCGTATGATCGTGTTAGTTTATTGCTACTGTTTTCTGCATGTCAATATATCTGTTCCTATGACCATGAGATCATGCAACTCCCGGACACCAGAGGAATACCTTGTGTGTTATCAAACGTCACAACATAACTAGGTGACTATAAAGGTGCTCTACAAGTATCTCCAAAGGTGTGTGTTGGGTTGGCATGGATCAAGACTGGGATTTGTCATTCCGTGTGACGGAGAGGTATCTCGGGGCCCACTCGGTAATACAACATCACAACAAGCCTTGCAGGCAATGTGACTAAGGAGTTAGTTATGGGATCTTGTATTACGAAACGAGTAAAGAGACTTGCCGATAACGAGATTGAACTAGGTATGAAGATACCGACGATCGAATCTCGGGCAAGTAACATACTGAAGGACAAAGGGAATAGTATACGGGATTACATGAATCCTTGACATAGAGGTTCAACCGATAGAGATCTTCGTAGAATATATAGGAGCCAATATGGACATCCAGGTCCCGCTATTAGTTATTGACCGGAGAGTGTCTCAGGTCATGTCTGCACAGTTCTCGAACCCGCACGGTCTGCACACTTAAGGTTCAGTGACGTTTTGGTATAGTTGAGTTATATGCGTTGGTGACCGAAGTTTTGTTCGGAGTCCCGGATGAGATCCCGGACATCACGAGGAGTTTCGAAATGGTCCGGAAACGAAGATTGACATATAGGAAGTTGGTGTTTGGATTTCGGAAGGTTTCCGGGCATTGCCGGCATTGTACGGGGTGTGAGGAATGGGTTCTGGGGGCCCAATGGGTGGGCCCACCACACCCCAAGGGGTCCACATGGGTTTATTGGATGCGCAATAAGGCATAATGGGCTGACAAAGTCATTCAAGGAAATCCCATGAGGAAGAAGTGGAAAATCCAAAAGAGGTGGGAAATTTAGGAAGGAGTTCTAATCCAGTTGGGATTGGAGGAGGACTCCTCCCTCCTCCACTTCGGCCGACGCCCTAGAGGCTCCCTTGATCCTCAAGGCTAGCCCCTCCCCTCCTCCTATATATACTAGAGGTTTTAGGGTTTTTGAGATACAACTTTGCCATGTGCAACCCTAAACCTCTTTCGTAGTTTTTCCTCTAGATCGGTTTTCTGCGGAGCTCTGGCGGAGCCCTGCAGTAATAAGATCACCACCACCACCAGAGCGTCGTCACACTGTGGGGTAACTCATCTACATCCCCGTCTCTCTTGCTGGATCAAGAAGGCGGAGATCTTCATCGGGGTGTACGTGTGTGGATCGCGGAGGTGCCGTCCGTTCGGCACTTGGTCGGGACGGATCATGGAACGGATCGGGAGACGGTTCGCGGGACGGATCATGGGACGGTTCGTGGGATGGATTGTGAAGATGTACCACCACATCAACCGCGTTTATTAATGCTTCCGCTTAGCTATCTACAAGGGTATGTGGATCCGATCTCCCTCTCGTAGATGATCATCACCATGATAAGTCTTCGTGTGCGTAGGGAACTTTTTATTTCCCATGCAACGTTCCCCAACAGTGGCATCATGAGCTAGGTTCATGCGTAGATGAAATCTCGAGTAGAACACAAAAGTTTTTGTGGGCGTTGATGTTCGATTTGCTTCCCTCCTTAGTCTTTTCTCGATTCGGCGGTATTGTTGGATTGAAGCGGCCCGAACCAACCTTACTCGTACACTTACGAGAGACCGGTTTTATCGACTAACATGCAACTTGTTGCATAAAGATGACTTGCGGGTGTCTGTTTCTTCAACTTGAGTTGAATCAAATTTGACCGAGGCGATCCTTGGAGAAAGGTTAAATAGCAATTTGCATATCACCGTTGTGGCTTTGCGTAAGTAAGATGCGATCATACTAGATACCCATAGCAGCCATGTAAAACATGCAACAACAAATTAGAGGACGTCTAACTTGTTTTTGCAGCATATGCATGTGATTTGATATGGGCAAAGACATTATATGATATATTGGATGTATGAGAATATCATGTTGTAATAGTGAAATATCGACTTGCACGTCGATGCTACGGCAACCGGCAGGAGCCATAGGGTTGTCTGTAAACTAACGTTTGTGCTTGCAGATGCGTTTACTATGTTGCTAGGTTGTAGCTTTAGTAGTAATAGCATAGATAGCACGACAACCTCGATGGCGACATGATGATGGAGATCATGGTGTGGCGCCGGTGACGATGAAGATCATGCCGGTGCTTTGGTGATGGAGATCAAGAAGCACAAGATCATGGCCATATCATGTCACTTATGAATTGCATGTGATGTTAATCCTTTTTATGCACCTTATTTTGCTTAGAACGACGGTACCATTATAAGGTGATCCCTCACTAAAATTTCAAGATAAAATTGTGTTCTCCCCGACTATGCACCGTTGCGAAAGTTCATCGTTTTGAGACACCACGTTATGATCGGGTGTGATAGACTCAACGTTCACATACAACGGGTGCAAAACAGTTGCACACGCGGAAAACTCGGGTTAAACTTGACGAGCCTAGCATGTACATAGATGGCCTCGGAACACAAGAGACCGAAAGGTCGAGCATGAATCATATAGTTGATATGATCAACATGGAGATGTTCAACACTGAAATTATACTCAACTCACGTGATTATCGGACTTGAGTTAGTGGATTTGGATCATGCACCACTCGAATGACTAGAGGGATGTCTATTTGAGTGGGAGTTCTTAAGTAATATGATTAGCTAAACTCAATTATCATGAACATAGTCAAAAAGGTCTTTGCAAATTATGTTGTAGCTTGCGCTGTAGCTCTACTGTTTTTATATGTTCCTAGAGAAAATTTAGTTGAAAGATGATAGTTGCAATTTTGCAGATTGAGTCCATAAACTGAGGGTTGTCCTCATTGCTGCGCAGAAGGCCTATGTCCTTAATGCACCGCTCGGTGTGCTGAACCTCGACCGTTGTCTGTGGATGTTGCGAACATCTGACATACACGTTTTTAATGACTACATGATAGTTCAATGCGTAATGCTTGACGACTTAGAATTTGGGCGCCGAAGACGTTTTGAAACGTCACGGAACATATGAGATGTTCCAAGAGATAAAATTCGGATTTCATGCTCGTGCCCTTGTTAAGAGGTATGAGACCTCCGACAAGATTCTTTGTCTACAAAGTAAGGGAGAAAAGCTCAACCATTGAGCATGTGCTCAGATTGTCTGAGTGCTACAATCGCTTGAATCGAGTGGGAGTTGATCTTCGAGATGAGATAGTGATGGTTCTCCAAAGTCACTGCCACCAAGCTACTAGAGCTTCGTGATGAACTATAACACATCAAGGATACATTTGATGATCCTTGAGATATTCGCAATGTTTTACACTGCGAAAGTAGAAATCAAGTAGGAGCATCAATGGTTGATGGTTGGTAAAACAACTAGTTTCAATAAAGGGAAAGGGTAAGAAGGGATACTTTATGAAACGACAAAACAATTGCTGCTCTAGTGAAGAAACCCAGGGTTGAACCCAAACCCGAGACTAAGTGCTTCTGTTATGAGGGAAACAGTCACTAAGGCGGAACTACCCTAGATACTTGGTAGATGAGAAGGCTGGCAAAGTCGACATAAGTATATTGGATATACCTGATATTGATGTGTACCTTACTAGTATTCCTAGTAGCACCAGGGTATTAGATACCGGTTCAGTTGCTAAGTGTTAGTAACTCGAAGTTATAGCTACGGATTAAAAGGATACTAGCAAGGGTGAGGTGATGATGTGTGTTGGAAGTAATTCTAAGGTTGATGTGATCAAACATCGCACGCTCCCTCTACCATCGGGATTGGTGTTAAACCTAAATAATTGTTATTTGGTGTTTTCTTTGAGCATGAACATGATTGGATCGTGTTTATTGCAATCCGATTATTCATTTAAACAGAATAATGGTTATTCTATTTTCTTGAATAATTACCTTCAATGGTTTATTAAATCTCGATCGTAGTGCTACACATGTTCATAATATTGATGCCAAAAGATACAAAGTAGTAATGATAGTACCACTTACTTGTGGCACTGCCACTTGAGTCATGTTGGAATAAAATGCATGAAGAAGCTCCATGTTGATGGATCTTTGTACTCACTCATTTTTGAAACGTTTGAGACATGCAAATCATACCTATTGGTATAAACGCATGAAGAAACTCCATACAGATGGATCGTTTGGACTCACTTGATTTTGAATCACTTGAGACATGCAAATCATACCACATGGGCCAGATGACTGAAGGCCTTGTTTTCCAGTGAGATGGAACAAGAAAGTAACTTGTTGGAAGTAATACATTATTGATGTGTGCAGTCCAATGAGTGATGAGGCACGCAGTGGATATCGTTATGTTCTTACTTCACTGACGATTTGAGTACATACACGAGTATTTACTTGATGAATCACAAGTCTGAAATATTGAAAAGTTCAAAGTTATTTCAGAGTGAAGATCGTCGTGACAAGAGGATAAACTGTCTACGATATGATCATAGAGATGAATATCTGAGTTGCGATTTTTGGTACACAGTTAAGACAATGTGGAAATTGTCTCGCAATTCATGCCACCTAGAACACCATAGTGTGATGGTGTGTCCGAACGTCATAGCCGCGCCCTATTGGATATAGCGCATACTATGATGTCTCTTATCGAAATACCACTATCGTTTTGGGTTAGGCATTAGAGACAACCACATTCACTTTAAATAGGGCACCATGTAATTCAGTTGAGATGACACCATATGAACTATGGTTTGGGGAAACCTAAGCTATCATTTCTTGAAAGTTTGGGGCTACGACACTTATGTGAAAAAGTTTCAGTTTGATAAGCTCGAACCCAGATCGGATAAATGCATCTTCATAGGATATCCAAAATAGTTGGGCACATCTCCTATCTCAGATCCGTAAGCAAAGTGTTTGTTTCTAGAAATGGGTCCTTTCTCGAGGAAAGGTTTCTCTCGAAAGAATTGAGTGGGAGGGTGGTGGAACTTGATGAGGTTATTGAACCGTCACTTCAACCAGTGTGTATCTGGGTGCATGAAGTTGTTCCTGTGGCGCCTACGCCAATTGAAGTGGAAACTGATGATAGTGATCATTAAGCTTTGGATCAAGTTGCTACAAACCTCGTAGGTCGACAAGGTCGTGTACTGCTACAAAGTGGTATGGTACCTGTCTTGGAGGTCATGTTGTTGAACGACAATGAACCTACGAGCTATGGAGAAGCGATGGTGGGCCCGGATTCCGACAAATGGCTCGAGGCCATAAAATCCGAGAGAAGATCCATGTACGAAAACAAAGTGTGGACTTTGGAAGAACTGCTTGATGGTCGTAAGACTATTAAGTACAGATGGATCTTTTGAAGGAAGACAAACGATGATGGTGAAAAGTCACAATTAAGAAAAGCTCGACTTGTCGCAAAGATGTTTCCGACAAGATCAAAGAGTTGACTATGATGAGACTTTGTCACTCGTAGCGATGCTAAAAGTCTATTGGAATTACGTTAGCAGTTGCTGCATTATTTATGAAATATTGCACATAGGATGTCAACACATTGTTTCCTCGACGGTTTCCTTGAGGAAAGGTTGTATGTGATACAACCAGAAGGTTTTGTCGATCCTAAGGATGCTAACAAGTATGCAAGCTCCAGCGATCCTTCTATGGACTGGTGCAAGCATCTCGGAGTTGAAATATACACTTTGATGAGATGATCAAAGCTTTTGGGTTTATACAAGGTTTATGAGAAACTTGTATTTCCAAAGAAGTGAGTGGGAGCACTATAGAATTTCTGATAAGTATATGTGGTTGACATATTGTTGATCGGAAGTAAAGTAGAATTTCTGGAAAGCATAAAGGGTTGTTTGAAAGGAGTTTTTGAAAGGAAAACCTGGATAGAGCTACTTGAACATTGAGCATCAAGATCTTTAGAGATAGATCAAAACACTAAATAGAACTTTCAATGAAATGCATGCCTTGACAAGTTTTTGAAGGAGTTCAAAATAGATCAGCAAAGAAGGAGTTCTTGGCTGTGTTGTAAGGTGTGAATTTGAGTAAGACTCAAATCCCGACCATGGTAGAAGAAAGAGAAAGGACGAAGGTCGTCCCCTATGCCTTAGCCGTAGGCTCTAAAGTATGCCATGTTGTGTACCACACGTGATGTGTGCCTTGCCATAAGTCTCTCAAGGGGTACAAAGAGTGATCCAGGATTGAATCACTGAACATCGGTCAAAGTTATCCTTAGTAACTAATGGACTAAGGATTTTTTTTTCTCAATTATGCAGGTGATTAAAGAGTTCATCGTAAAGGGTTATGTCGATGCAAGCTTTGACACTAATCCGAATAACTCTAAGGAGTAAAGCGGATTCGTATAGTAGAGCGGTCATTTGGAATAGTTCCAAATGGCACGTAGTAGCATCATCTATAGGATAACATAGAGATTTGTAAAGCACACATAGATATGAAAGGTTAAGACTCGTTGACTAAAAACCTCTATCACAAGCAAGATATGATCAAACCCCATAATTGTATGGGTGTTAGGTTCATTGCAATCACATAGTGATGTGAACTAGATTATTGACTCTAGAGCAAGTGGGAGACTGTTGGAAATATTCCATAGAGGCAATAATAAATTGGTTATTATTATATTTCCTTGTTCGTAATAATCGTTTATTATCCATGCTAAAATTGTATTGATTGGAAACTCAAATACATGTGTGGATACATAGACAACACACTATCCCTAGTGAGCCTCTAGTTGACTAGCTCGTTGATCAAAGATGGGCAAGGTTTCCTGACCATAGACAAGTCTTGTCACTTGATAACGGGATCACCTCATTGGGAGAATGATGTGATGGACAAGACCCAAACTATAAACGTAGCGTATGATCGGGTCAGTTTATTGCTACTGTTTTCTGCATGTCAATGTATTTCTTCCTATGACCATGAGATCATGCAACTCCCGTCCACCGGAGCCTTGTGGGTTAGAAAACTTCGCAATGTAACTAGGTGACTATAAAGGTGCTCTACAGGTATCTCCAAAGGTGTTTGTTGGGTTGGCTTGGATCAAGACTAGGATTTGTCACTCCGTGTGACGTAGAGGTATTTCGGGGCCCACTCGGTAATACAACATCACAACAAGCCTTGCAAGCAATGTGACTAAGGAGTTAGTTATGGGATCTTGTATTACGGAACGAGTAAAGAGACTTGCCAGTAACGAGATTGAACTAGGTATGAAGTAACACACCGATACGTCTCCAACGTATCTATAATTTTTGATGGTTCCATGCTATTATATTGTCAACTTTGGATGTTTTGTATGCATGAATATGCTATTTTATATCTTGTTTGGGACTAACCTATTAACTCAGTGACAAGTGCCAGTTTCTGTTTTTTCCGTGTCTTTGACCTTTTTCAAAGAAGAATATTAAACGGAGTCCAAACGGAATAAAACCTGCGGAATGATTTTTTTCCATAACAGAAGATACGTAGGGGACTTGAGAACCAAGGCAAAGGACCCCGGGGGAGGTCACAAGCCCCCTAGCCATGGCCTGGGAGGCCGCGCCTAGCAGGCTTGTGGGCCCCCCGTGGCTCCTTTGCCCTACTTCTTCTGCCTATAAATTCTCTAAAAATCCAAAACCACCAGAGAGAGCCACAAAAATACTTTTCCGCCGCCGCAAGCTTCTGTATCCGCAAGATCCTATCTGGGGACCGTTCTGGTGCCCTGCCGGAGGGGGATTCAGACACGTAGGGCTTCTTCATCAACACCATTGCCTCTTCGATGATGCATGAGTAGTTCACCACATACCTTCGGGTCCATAGCTAGTAGCTAGATGGCTTCTTCTCTCTCTTGGACCTTGAATACAAAGTTCTCCATGATCTTCATGGAGATCTATCCGATGTAACCTTCTTTTGTGGTGTGTTTGTCGAGATCCGATGAATTTTGGATTTATGATCAGATTACCTATGAATATTATTTGAGTCTCCTTTGATCTCTTATATGCATGATTTCGTATCCTTGTAATTCTCTTCGAGTTGTGGGTTTCGTTTGGCCAACTTGATCTATAATTCTTGCAATGGGAGAAGTGCTTGGTTTTGGGTTCATACCGTACGGTGTCCTCACCTAGTGACAGAAAGGGTAGTGAGGCACGCATCATGTTGTTGCCATCAAGGGTAAAAAGATGGGGTTTCTATCTATTGCATGAATTTATCCCTCTACATCATGTCATCTTGCTTAAGGCGTTACTCTGTTTGTTATGAACTCAATACACTAAATGTGTGGATAGCGGTCGATGTGTGGAGTAATAGTAGTAGATGCAGACAGTATCGGTCTACTTGTCTCAGACGTGATGCCTATATGTATGATCATTGCCTTAGATATCATCATGACTTTGCGCGATTCTACCAATTGCTCGACAATAATTCGTTCACCCACCGTAATACTTGCTATCATGAGCGAAGCCTCAAGTGAACACTATGGGCCCCCGGATCTACTTCACATCATATTTTCAGATCTACACTTTTACTTTGTTGCACTTTCCACCTTCAGATCTCACCTTGCAAATAATCGTGAAGGGATTGACAACCCCTTTATAGCGTTGGGTGCAAGTTTGTTTGTTTTTGCGCAGGTACATTGGTGCCTCATCTTGATACTCCTACTGGATTGATACCTTGGTTCTCAAACTGAGGGAAATACTTACTGCTACTGTGCTGCATCACACTTTCCTCTTTAAGGGAAAAACCAACGCAAGCTCAAGAGGTAGCAAGAAGAATTTCTGGCGCCGTTGCCGGGGAGGATCAAGTCAAGAATAGTCCCCCGTCAACGTGCCAATTTCTGGCGCCGTTGCCGGGGAGGATTGATAACCCACAAGTATAGAGGATCAATTGTAGCCTTTCTCGATAAGCAAGAGTGTCTAACCCAATGAGGAGCTAAAGGTAGGACAAATATTCCCTCAAGTTCTATCGACCACCAATACAACTCTACGCACACTTTACGTTCGCTTTACCTAGAACAAGTATGAAACTAGAAGTACTTTGTAGGAGTGATAGGATAGGCTTGCAAGAAAGTAAAGAACATGTAAATAAAACTAGGGGCTGGTTAGATAAAGAAACAACTACGAGTGTCTAACGAGTGTAGAAAAGTGGTGGTAGGAGTTGCGGAATTGTCCCTAAGCAATTGACTACGTTACTAGATCGATAGCAAGTATCATGTGGGAGAGGCCTCTGCTAGCATGTCATCCCTTTCTTGGAATTCTATGCACTTATGATTGGAACTATTAGCAAGCGTCCGCAACTACTAACGTTCATTAAGGTAAAACCCACCAAGAGCAATAAGATATATTGGTCCCCCTTCAATCCCATATGCATCAATTTCTATGCTAGGTTTGAAGCTTCTGTCACTCTAGCCTGCCAATACATAGTCCTATCAACATACAACTAAACCTATGGTGTGATCCACGTGCGCTATCATATGATGGGCACCAAAGGACAGCAACATAACCACAAGCAAATTAAACCAATCATAGCAATTCATCAATCACCGATAGGACAACGATAATCTACTCAGACATCATAGGATAACGACACATCATTGGATAATAATATGTATCATAAAGCACCATGTTCAAGTAGAGGTACAGCGGGTTGTGGGAGAGTGAACCGCTGAATATAGATGGGGGAAGATGATGGATATGTTGGTGAAGATGACTGAGGTGTTGGTGTAGATCGCCGTCACACGATGATGTCCCGGGCGGCGTTCCGGCGCCGCCGGGAGAGAGGGGTAGAGAGCCCCCCTCCTTCTTCTTCTTCCTTGACTTCCTCCCTAGATGGGAGAAGGGTTTCCCCTCTGGTCCATGCTCTCCATGGCGGCGGAGGGGCGAGAGCCCCTCCGAGATTGGATCTCTCTCTATGTGTCCTTCTATTTATGCGCTCCCAGATTCTGCGTTTCACCGTTTCTTCAATTCCCAGAGATCCGTAACTCAGATTGCGCTGAAATTTTAACATGATATTCTTATGGATATTATCTTTCTTGCAGAGAAATAAGGGCACCAACCGCCTTAAGGAGTGGCCACAAGCCTGCCAGCCGCGGGCCCACCCCCTGGCCGCGGCTGGTGGGCTTGTGGGCACTCTGTGCATCGTATCGCGTTGATTCTTCTTCCCAAAAATCATAAATATTCCAAAAAAATCCCCGTAAATTTTTATTGCGTTTCGACTTCGTTTGGTATGGATATTCTGCGAAACAAAAAACATGCAACAAACAGGAACTGGTATTGGACACTGGATCAATATGTTAGTCCCAAAAATAGTATAAAAAGTTGCCAAAAGTATATGAAAGTTGTAGAATATTGGCATGAAACAATCAAAAATTATAGATACGACGGAGACGTATCAGCATCCCCAAGCTTAATTCCTGCTCGTCCTCGAGTAGGTAAATGATAAAAAAGATAATTTTTGATGTGGAATGCTACCTAGCATAATCTTGATCATATAATCTAATCATGGCATGAATACTAAAACACGAGTGATTCGAAGCAATAGTCTATCATTTGATATAAAGACAATAATATTTCAAGCATACTAACAAAGCAATCATGTCTTCTCAAAATATCATGGCCAAAGAAAGTTATCCCTACAAAATCATATAGTCTGACTATGCTCCATCTTCCCCACACAACGTATTTAAATCATTCCCAATCCCGGTTTTAGCCAAGCAATTGTTTCATACTTTAGTGTTCTCAAACCTTTTCAACTTTCACGCAATACATGAGCTTGAGCCATGGACATAGCACTATAGGTGGAATAGAATATGGTGGTCGTCGAGAAGACAAAAAAGGAGGAGATAGTCTCACATCAACTAGGCGTATCAACGGGCTATGGATGCCCATCAATAAATATCAATGTGAGTGAGTCGGGATTGCCACGCAACAGATGCACTAGAGCTTATAAGTGTATGAAAGATCACAAAAGAAACTAGTGGGTGTGCACCCAACTTGCTTGCTCACGAAGACCTAGGGCAATTTTGAGGAAGTCCATCATTGGAATATACAAGCCAAGTTATATAATGAAAATTTCCCACTAGTATATGGAAGTGACAACATAGGAGACTCTCTGTCATGAAGATCATAGTGCTATTTGAAGCACAAGTGTGGAAAGAGGATAGTAGCAATTGTCCCTTCTCTCTTTTCTCTCATTTTTTTGTGGGCTCGTGGCCTCTTTTTTTATTATTTTGGTGGGCATCTTTGGCCTCTTTTTTGTAAATGGGCTTCGCTGGCCTCTTTTATTTCCTCACATGGGACAATGCTCTATTAATAATGATCATCACACTTACAACTCAATACTTAGAGCAATGATGACTCTATATGAAATGCCTTCGGTAGTGTATCGTGACAATGATCTAGCATAGTAATGACATCAAAAAACGGACAAGCCATGGAAACATCATGCTAGCTATCTTACGATCATGCAATGGCAATATGGAAGTGGTGGCACATGTCATGAGACGGAACAGTGGTAGTTGCATGGCAATATATCTCGGAATGGCTATGGAAATGCCATAATAGGTAGGTATGGTGGCTGTTTTGAGGGAGGCTGTCACAACCCTAACATAGCTCTGTTTGCCACGCATTCATGCATGCATTCAAATCAACTCATTGGAATGGGGATGATCTACAAAAGGGAAGTGATCAAGCCAAATGAGTTGAAATTGACAAAAGGCAATAAAAATATTACCTTAAAAGGAACTAGAAAAATGTTCCAAATATTTGGGAAAATAGTGACAGGGAATAAATTTGTCAAACCAAATTTTTAAGTCACACGAACTTATGAAAAGGATTTTTGATTGGATTAAATAACTGTTTGGAATGGAGTTATTTTGTTTTCTTTTAAAATAAAAGTTTCAAAAATGTTGAAACTATTTTGTGGCATTGATTATTTTTATCACTCTCACATAATACTATTTTAGGGTTTTATAAAATGATTAAATGTTTTATTAAAATCCTAAATCCAAATGCAAGAAAGAAATAAAACAAAAATAGGAAAAGAGACACAGAGAATTTACCTTACGCTCACCTGCTGACCCAGCCCACCATAGGGGTCTCCCCTGTCGTCTTCCTCCTCGTGCCAGAAGGCAGAGGAGAAGGAAGGCACGGCGCGCCCCTCGCCACCTCCTGCTTCGCGTGGAGCTCTCCCGTGCCTCCTCGCGCCAGCACGACAAGCTCTCCCTCTCCCTTATCTCCTCCCCTCTCTCCATTCCCCTCCTCTTCTCCCTGTTTTCTTCCTCCTCTCGCCGCCATTGCCGGTCTGCCCGAGCTCACCTCCAGCGCGTCTCCGGCCACCCCTCGCTTCCCTGTCACGCTTCACACCTCCGCCTCGACGAGATGCTTCTCTCCATCAACTCCTCCGAGCTCCCGAGCCCCCGCAGCATCGCCATCGTCGCCGTTTCTCCATCCGATCACCGGATCCGCCGCCGTCGATTCGTCCTGCTCCGAGCCTCTCCTTCGTCGCCGATGCCAGAAATGGAGCCGCCGTGAGCCCTCGAGCCTTTCCGCTCTCTCTCTCGCGTGAAAACTCCCTCCAGAGCCCCTCCCTGACGAGCCCGACTTCGGCCGCCGCGCACGCTCGTCGCCGGCACCTCTCCCGGCCACCCTAGCCTCTCCTGATGCCCCTGCCAGATCGGGCGCTTCGCCAGCGCCCCGTAGCTGCAAACCGCGCTCGATTTGGACCTCTGTAGCGCGAATTAGCTCAACTCCAGCGAGCCCTCCGTCGCGGCTCAGTCGCCGGCAACCACTCTCCGGTAGCCGTCGATGTGGCCGACCATTAGCGTGTAATTAACCTCCCCCAATCACTGCCAGAGGGCCCCACGCCTGGTCAAACCCCAATTAGGGGCTGGTCAGCGCGGGGTTAGCCCCTGGGTCACTCACCAGTGGGCTCCACTGGTCAGGGTTTGACCTGGACCGGCTGGTTGACCTGCTGACGCAGGGATCACATCAGCCTGACGCAGTAATAGCTTTTTCTGATTTTAATTAATTCCAGAATAATAGCAAAACTTGTAAAAATCATAGAAATTAACATATAACTCGGATGGAAATAATTTATATATGAAAAAGGATCAGAAAAATCCAAAGAATCTGATTATGGCATTTTCATGCATGTTTGAAAAAGTTAACATCACCAAATAGGCAAAATGGTGAATAGGATAAATTTCATATTTAGTTTGGAGATGGAATTTGATACTTATTTGAATTCCACTTCAATTGTTATGACCAAACATTGGTCAATGCAAATCAGTACCTCAAAATACTAACTCCATGCATGTTGGAACAATTTGTTATGAGCATCACGTCGAATCAATTATAAGGGTACTTGGAAAAATACCCGGCTTGAAGTGATGTTTGAATCCTAATTCAAACCAACTTCAACTTAAGAAATGATAGCCACATTAGCCCTGCCACCTTTCATTTCATGTCTTGAGAATGCATCATAGTGTTGCATTTCCGTGAAGTAATTGTTGTTCTTTCTTGTTTGTCGGTGTTGTTCCCTCTCGGTAAAAGATGTTTCCCACGATGTGATCGTTGACATTGACGAAGACTCATTGCTATTTTCAGACGTGTCAGGCAAGCAAACCCCCCTTGAGCATATTGATATAAACCCACTCTCTCGCTCCTGCTCTCTTTTACTGCATTAGGACAAACACGATTCAACTATACATGTTATCGGTAGTTGAACCCATTCCTCTGCATGACCTGATTTTTTCACAGTAAATAGTTGAAACCACTTAGCATGAGTAGCAACTGCTTGAGCCTTGTTGTGCTTACTCATCCATGCTTGTTTACAATGCCTGCTATGCTTAGAGTCGTGTCGGGTCTGATCCATCTGGATGATGAATCGGAATGGTTGTGATCATGTTCTACAGTGTCAGAGTAAAAGTGTGAATCCGATTTGGTAAAGGTAGCGATGAGAGGCCATGTAGGAGTACATGGTGGGTTGTCTCATTGAGACCGTCCTTAAGAACTGAGTTCTGTGTATGTTATCCAAGACAATATACTACCATGCATTGGGCCCTGAAATATGACCCCGCTCGGCTTATTAATTGCCTAGATCCCTATCCAGGAGTTGCAATTAGTTTCTGGTGTTTGTTGGAAAAGTGTTGGCGGCCGTGTTTAGCTCTGCCCGACGGGGTAGGCTTCTCTGCGGTAGATACACAGTGGCACGATGTACCATGTGGCACCCGGATGGTGGGCTCGGGAGCCCTGCGCACATCGTTTGGGGCCGTAGAGGAAACCTCGGCCGGACTTCCTTCGGGTTCAGTCTTAAATAGGCGATAAACCTGGACTAGGGTCCTGTGTGGTTAACGGTCGTGGCCGACACCCACGCTAGTGCTTCCGCTTGAAGGTTGCCGAGATGCATGACATGCACATGGTGATAAGTGGTGGGAGCGTGTGTGAAGAAGTATACCCGTGCAGGGTGAATCAATCTGTTCGAATAGCCGCGTCCTCGGATATGGACTACTTGGAAGCATTACGTGGTACATAGACAAGTTAAATGGATACTCTAAAACATGCAAGATAAGTGTGAGTGCTATGGAAGGCCTTCTCGTAGGGAGACGAGAGTGGATCCATAGTGGTGTATTGCATTGGTGAATATGTGGACTCGTGTGCGCTATCCCACCTCAAAGAAAGAACTTGTAGTCGTAGTATAGGTTAGCCAAGAGTCAAAGCTGGCTTGCTGCAATCAAACCCCACGAATCTTCCATTGAAACATGATGCATATGTAGATAGTTCTGATGTAAGTCTTGCTGAGTACCTTTGTACTCACGGTTGCTTTATTTATGTTTTGCACAGAAGATTTAGTCTGATTAAAGGTTTCTACGCGATGTGTTCGATGTTGACCGGAATAGCTTGGGAATCCCAGACAGAGGCCTGGCTCCTTTGGTAGGGTCGTAGTAGCTTTTCAGGCTCTTCCATCCACTTTTAGTAGATGGCTGTACCCAGACATGATTTGCTTCCGCTTGTTGTTTGTATGACTTGAGTGTCTGGTCACAGGACCCCTGTTTGTAATAACACACTATGTTGATTCTTATGAGTCCTTAATAAAAGCTTGAGTCATAGAGTTATGTTGTGATGCCATGTTGTATCTACACATATCGTGCATATTGTGTGTACGTTATGAAATGCATTATATGTGTGGAATTCGACACCTAGTTGTGTGCCTTTACTAGTACTCTTTACAGAGAAATGCCTCTTTGTGCTTCTAACGAGCCTTGGTAGCTTGCTACTGCTCTAGAGACATTGATTGACCGGCGTGTATCCATCTTTGCTGCTGTGTCTGTCCCCTCGGGGAAATGTCACGCAGTGTAATGGAGTCCTTGTAGCGTGCTACGACTCGTCTACACACGTTGTTGATCGACACCTGCTTTGCTCGGTTATGTATGCATGTCCCTGTATGGATGTACCGCTTGGGTTTATAACTAGTCATGTCGACCTGGGTTCTTTGTCATTTCATCGCTAGCAACATATTCTTATAGGTGAGCCAAAAGACGCAAATGGCCCCGGCCAAGGTAAGGTGGCAGCCGTGGAGTTTACAGTGCGTGAGGCCGCAAAGTGATGTGATGTGTTACAGGCTGGGTTCTTATGACTTAGGATCGGGGTCCCGACAGCTTTGGTATCAGAGCTTGACTGCCTGTAGGAAAACCAAGCCAAACTGGTCGATGTTGAGTCTAGCAACTCTTTAGTTATATAAGGGAATTGTTTGTGGAAGGGAACGTAAGGCTCTTTTTACTCCTTTCCTTGTGTCATTCTTATTCTGAGTCATCCTCTTCTTTATTCTACGGGGTTTCATAATTAGGCTTTCTCATCTATTCATTAGGATGACGAGTTACTATGCTGGAGACTTATAGAAAAGTTGTTGTCTTCCTGGATCAGTGTCTCCATAAGAATTCAATTGTTATGTTGTTAGTTTTCTTGCAGGATGCCTCATATTTCATGCCCGCACAGCCGTTATGCTGTCCAAGTTTTCCAAAGTCCCCAAATAGTCTGATGCGATTGCAAATTCCTTCCTCTTTTCCCAATTTATTTTGGCCGGACAAAGCACACTAATAATTGTGTTGAGGTACTCTATCACCTCGACGTTTTGTTGAAGTATTAGGAAAACATGTTACTCCGAAAACTACCCAATAGTCTAGATGTGTGTTATGTCTTCCAGTGCGATAATTCTGGCCATCATTTTAGAAAAACATCTCGTGATGTTATTTAGTTTTTAGGTATTCTATTTCTGGGTCTTTGAATCCAAGGATCATTCTACTCATCTCTGTTGATAGTGTTGCTAGTTCCTTTACAATGATTAGTAACCTTGTTGTAGTCCCAAGGTTCATGGTATATCATTCTTCGAACACCATGAATCATCTTTGGTAGTAGTTCTCCGTGAACTAAATATCATAACAAGAGTGCTCGTGATGAGTTTTCTACTTCATATTGTGATTCTGCCTACTTCCCCCTTCTGCATGGGTTATTTGGAAGAATTATGTTGAACCCGTTCGACATGCTAATCCATGCATCCACAACTCAAGAAACCATGTGCTCTTGAGTTGGCCCTATCTAGTTGTATTTTGACCTTCATCATTGAGAGGATAGTCAAGAGTAATTGTGCATTCGTGTCATCAACGTCTTTTATTCCTGTGTTCTGTCAAATTGTTCTATTCTCGAATGACTGGGAGAAGCAAACTCGAGTACCTCATTCGTTTCTTGGATTGGGTCAAAGTAGTTGTATTCCGCAGATCGAAATGCTAACCAGCTTTTGTTCTGTTCTATCTGGGAGTATTACCCTCTTGTTGTCAAGAATGTCGTGCGAATTGCACCATCTCTTATGAGCTCTTGATGTAGAGATACTTTTTGCTATCAGTGTTCATTCCTCGGTTTTCGTGTTGGTTGAAACCGGAATATCGACAAGTGAACCATGATGTGTGAAATGAATACTCCTAGCAATATTATTGCTTGGTAGTTAATGGACAATAATTTCACTCTTATGGTGATGGTGATTGAATCGTCATCCTAAGATTGGGTGTGCTACCTAGTCCATGTTTCATGGTGCACTTTTCGATCGATGGGTTAGGATTGTATCAATCCCTCGCTCTATTGATCACATCATCTTGCCCTGAAAAGCGAGATTGTTCCCGAGCTTAAAAATATATCGGTGGTTCGTGATTTTCCGAATATCTTCTCGGAAGTATTACCAGGTTGTTTCCTGACTGTTATGATAGAGCTCGTGATCAAGTTGGTTCCTCTATAAGGCATCTTCTCCAAGAATCCGTATTGGATACCCCGAGCTAGTTGGTTAAGCTAAACAACAACTTGGAGAGTTGGAAGATAAAAGCTTCGCCTAAACTTAGCTCATTTAAAAAAAGGATATTTTTCCTGTTGTGAGAGTCTTGAAGAAAGATGATATTGTCATCGGTTGATTCGTGTGATCAATTGTTGCATATATTATGTTGTTCAATTTTGATTTGAGTATGGGCTATTGTCAAATCAAACTCAGAACCAAAGATTTTAGTAACGGTGTCTTACTCATGGATTTCTCTGAGCATACACCATTATATTCTTTGATCTGACCAATGCTATCATCTCGCTCACATAGTTGTGGAAATCCATTTATATGGGTATCTTGATGAATTGTTGTTGAGCCCATCGGCAACATTCTAGTTTGTTCCATGATCTATGTTGGACATTAAGCTAGTGCTGGAAACTTTGTAGACATTTTCTTCGTGTCTCGTGCACGAGGTATATGTTAGGTGTAAGAAGTGAATTCCTCTAATTCATGTGCATCTGATGCAAGTTGTCGCCGTGAATTCGAGAAAAGTTAATTTGTTTTCTTCGGAATCATGTCAAGTCAGTCATGCACGTGCGAAGTATTCTATGGTCTGAGAGATTAGCTACCTCCATTCCATATGTATCTCCTAGCACACCAAGCCACTGATTGATTTGTTCAAGGAAAAGAAGTTAAGTGCCATTCCTGAAGGTACCAGATGGACTTGCACATGGCTTCGTCATCCGCAATGATGGTTTCCATCCAGAACTCGGTAGTGTTTTGATTGTAAGATTTTTCATGTGCTCATCATTGTCTTGGGCAGTGTGTTCACATGGGTTTTGCAATCCAGCTCATGTTTTGGAGTTGTCTTCCGTAGTTCATTTCCTGAGAGTCACGCAACGTTATCTCGTCGATTTGTGTTGCAAACTTTCTTTTCAGACATGCTGAGTCTGAAGCATCGTGTCACCAACCAGAGCTGAATCTCAGGCAGTTAAAATGGTTGGAACTTTCCCCAAGAATTATAATATTGGTCTCTATGTAACCCGGTAAAGTGATGTTGTGGCTAACACACCTAGCCGGAAGATTTGATATTATATCTTGTATCAGCAATCTTAGCCATCTTCCGTGAGGTTTTTGTATGACCTATTTTATAAGTTGTTCCTCATGGATTCCCTTTGAGCCTGAATTCCGACCTATACTTGATGTGCTAGATATAAAGCATGACCTATAATTGGGTTGTGCTAGTACATCAAGGAGAACACTAGAAGCAGAGTGCTAAATGTATCTCGGTCGATCAACCTGATTTCGTTCCCTTGACACAGCTAAAGTGAAATCTGAGGAAGTGTTGTCTTCCTTTGTATCTGCATGCTCCATCACCGTTCATCATGGTAGTATGTTGTGTCACCAAGATATTGGCACAAATATTGGTAAAACTTTGATGAATATGGAAATGCTCAAGTTCTTGAGAGCACGCTCAGACACTAGGTTATATCCTCGGTAGTAATTGGAATGTGCCTCCCGTTCGCTGAGTTGTTCTATAACCCTAGTTTCTTTCCAACCTGAGTATGCCATTCTTTAAAATTCCTTCAAACAATCATGTGTGCATTGCCTTACTCTGGTATGAAGAGTTTCAATGATCTTAGGATCAAAAGTAATTCTTTTTGCCACTTAAGGGAATAACTCTATGAGTCACCTTCCTAAGGTGCCCCGTTGTGGTATGAAGGGCAACTTAATCCTCGCTACTTTGAAACCTCGTCATCATCTGTCTTAAGCGTGGATTTGTTGCCTACCAATCGCACCTCTGTTATATGTCTCATTTTCTCATCCGTGTTTTGGTGTTGTGTCTTAGCTCAAGGGATGTTCCTATGTCTCATTCAATGAGTTGGTCTTGAGTTGCTCGATCTTTGAGGAGATCGAATCCTGTAGAGTCTTCCTGTTCTTTTGTCGTCGAGCTAGATGAAGACCTCAAAGACAAAGATGTCACGATCAACATGGTGCGATGAATCGACGTCCTCGAGAGGAGCATGGATCGTGAAGATTGTGATAGTTTAGTGTCCCATCTTCCTCTTCCCGACTACGCTTGAATCTCGGGACGAGATTCTTGTTTAGTGGGGGTGAGTTGTCACAACCCTAACATAGCTCTGTTTGCCAGTCATTCATGCATGCATTCAAATCAACTCATTGGAATGGGGATGATCTACAAAAGGGAAGTGATCAAGCCAAATGAGTTGAAATTGACAAAAGGCAATAAAAATATTACCTTAAAAGGAACTAGAAACATGTTCCAAATATTTGGGAAAATAGTGACAGGGAATAAATTTGTCAAACCAAATTTCCAAGTCACAGGAACTTATGAAAAGGATTTTTGATTGGATTAAATAACTGTTTGGAAAGGAGTTATTTTGTTTTCTTTTAAAATAAAAGTTTCAAAAATGTTGAAACTATTTTGTGGCATTGATTATTTTTATCACTCTCACATAATACTATTTTAGGGTTTTATAAAATGATTAAATGTTTTATTAAAATCCTAAATCCAAATGCCAAAAAGAAATAAAACAAAAATAGGAAAAGAGGCAGAGAGAATTTACCTTACGCTCACCTGGTGGCCCAGCCCACCACGGGGGTCTCCCGTGTTGTCTTCCTCCTCGTGCCAGAAGGCAGAGGAGAAGGAAGGCACGGCGCGCCCCTCGCCACCTCCTGCTTCGCGTGGAGCTCTCCCCTGCCTCCTCGCGCCAGCACGACAAGCTCTCCCTCTCCCTTATATCCTCCCCTCTCTCCATTCCCCTCCTCTTCTCCATGTTTTCTTCCTCCTCTCGCCGCCATTGCCGGTCTGCCCGAGATCACCTCCAGCGCGTCTCCGGCCACCCCTCGCTTCCCTGTCGCGCTCCACACCTCCGCCTCGACGAGATGCTTCTCTCCATCAACTCCTCCGAGCTCCCGAGCCCCCGCAGCATCGCCATCGTCGCCGTTTCTCCCTCCGGTCACCGGATCCGCCGCCGTCGATTCGTCCTGCTCCGAGCCTCTCCTTCGTCGTCGATGCCAGAAATGGAGCCGCCGTGAGCCCTCGAGCCTTTCCGCTCTCTCTCTCTCTCTCGCGTGAAAACTCCCTCCAGATCCCCTCCCCGATGAGCCCGACTTCCGGCCGCCGCGCATGCTCGTTGCCGGCACCTCTCCCGGCCACCCTAGCCTCTCCTGATGCCCCTGCCAGATAGGGCGCTTCGCTAGCGTCCCGTAGCTGCAAACCGCGCTCGATTTGGACCTCTGTAGCGCGAATTAGCTCAACTCTGGCGAGCCTTCCGTCGCGGCTTAGTCGCCGGCGACCACTCTCCGGTAGCCGTCGACGTGGCCGACCATTAGCGTGTAATTAACCTCCCCCCAGTCACTGCCAGAGGGCCCCACGCCTGGTCAAACCCCAATTAGGGGTTGGTTAGCGCGGGGTTAGCCCCTGGGTCACTCACAAGTGGGCTCCACTGGTCAGGGTTTGACCTGGACCGGCTGGTTGACCTGCTGACGCAGGGATAACATCAGCCTGATGCAGTAATAGCTTTTTCTGATTTTAATTAATTCCGGAATAATAGCAAAACTTGTAAAAATCATAGAAATTAAAATATAACTCGGATGGAAATAATTTATCTATGAAAAAGGATCAGAAAAATCCAAAGAATCTGATTATGGCATTTTCATGCATGTTTGAAAAAGTTAACATCACCAAATAGGCAAAATGGTGAATAGGATAAATTTCATATTTAGTTTGGAGATGGAATTTGATACTTATTTGAATTCCACTTCAATTGTTATGACCAAACATTGGTTAGTGCAAATCAGTACCTCAAAATACTAACTCCATGCATGTTGGAACAATTTGTTATGAGCATCAGGTCGAATCAATTATAAGGGTACTTGGAAAAATACCCGGCTTGAAGTGATGTTTGAATCCTAATTCAAACCAACTTCAACTTAAGAAATGATAGCCACATTAGCCCTGCCACCTTTCATTTCATGTCTTGAGCATGCATCATAGTGTTGCATTTCCATGAAGTAATTGTTGTTCTTTCTTGTTTGCCGGTGTTGTTCCCTCTCGGTAAACGATGTTTCCGACGATGTGATCGTTGACATTGACGAAGACTCATTGCTATTTTCAGACGTGTCAGGCAAGCAAACCCCCCTTGAGCATATTGATATAAACCCACTCTCTCGCTCCTGCTCTCTTTTACTGCATTAGGACAAACACGATTCAACTATACATGTTATCGGTAGTTGAACCCATTCCTCTGCATGACCTGATTTTTTCACAGTAAATAGTTGAAACCACTTAGCATGAGTAGCAACTGCTTGAGCCTTGTTGTGCTTACTCATCCATGCTTGTTTACAATGTCTGCTATGCTTAGAGTCGTGTCGGGTCTGATCCATCTGGATGATGAATCGGAATGGTTGTGATCATGTTCTACAGTGTGAGAGTAAAAGTGTGAATCCGATTTGGTAAAGGTAGCGATGAGAGGCCATGTAGGAGTACATGGTGGGTTGTCTCATTGAGACCATCCTTAAGAACTGAGTTCTGTGTATGTTATCCAAGACAATATACTACCATGCATTGGGCCCTGAAATATGACCCCGCTCGGCTTATTAATTGCCTAGATCCCTGTCGAGGAGTTGCAATTAGTTTCTGGTGTTTGTAGGAAAAGTGTTGGCAGCCGTGTTTAGCTCTGCCCGATGGGGTAGGCTTCTCTGCGGTAGATCGCAGTGGCACGGTGTACCAAGTGGCACCCGGATGGTGGGCGTGGGAAACCTGCGCACATCGTTTGGAGCCGTAGAGGAAACCTCGGCCGGACTTCCTTGCGGGTACAGTATCAAATAGGCGATAAACCTGGACTAGGGTCTTGTGTGGTTAACGGTCGTGGCCGACACCCACGCCAGTGCTTCCGCTTGAAGGTTGCTGAGATGCATGACATGCACATGGTGATAAGTGGTGGGAGCATGTGTGAAGAAGTATACCCCTGCAGGGTGAATCAATCTGTTCGAATAGCCGCGTCCTCGGATATGGACTACTTGGAAGCATTACGTGGTACATAGACAAGTTAAATGGATACTCTAAAACATGCAAGATAAGTGTGAGTGCTATGGAAGGCCTTCTCGTAGGGAGACGAGAGTGGATCCATAGTGGTGTATTGCATTGGTGAATATGTGGACTCGTGTGCGCTATCCCACCTCAAAGAAAGAACTTGTAGTCGTAGTATAGGTTAGCCAAGAGTCAAAGCTTGCTTGCTACAATCAAACCCCATGAATCTTCCATTGAAACATGATGCATATGTAGATAGTTCTGATGTAAGTCTTGCTGAGTACCTTTGTACTCACGGTTGCTTTATTTATGTTTTGCAGAGAAGATTTGGTCTGATTAAAGGTTTCTACGCGATGTGTTCGATGTTGACCGGAATAGCTTGGGAATCCCAGACAGAGGTCTGGCTCCTTTGGTAGGGTCGTAGTAGCTTTTCAGGCTCTTCCAGCCACTTTTAGTAGATGTCTGTACCCAGACATGATTTGCTTTTGCTTGTTGTTTGTATGACTTGAGTGTCTGGTCACAGGACCCCTGTTTGTAATAACACACTATGTTGATTCTTACGAGTCCTTAATAAAAGATTGAGTCATAGAGTTATGTTGTGATGCCATGTTGTATCCACACATATCGTGCATATTGTGTGTATGTTATGAAATGCATTATATGTGTGGGATTCGACACCTAGTTGTGTGCCTTTACTAGTACACTTTACAGGGAAATGCCTCTTTGTGCTTCTATTGAGCCTTGGTAGCTTGCTACTGCTCTAGACACATTGATTGACCGGCGTGTATCCTTCTTTGTTGTTGTGTCTGTCCCCTCGGGGAAATGTCACGCGGTGTAATGGAGTCCTTGTAGCTTGCTACGACTCGTCTAGACATGTTTTTGATCGACACCTGCTTTGCTGGGTTATGTATGCCTGTCCCTGTACGGATGTACCGCTTGGGTTTATAACTAGTCATGTCGACCTGGGTTCTTTGTCATTTGAACGCTAGCAACATATTCATATACGTGAGCCAAAAGACGCAAACGGTCCCGGCCAAGGTAAGGTGGCAGTCGTGGAGTTTACCGTGCGTGAGGCCGCAAAGTGATGTGATGTGTTACAGGCTAGGTTCTTATGACTTAGGATCGGGGTCCCGACAGCTATATGGTGGGTGTAATGCACCGGCGAAAGTTGCGCGGTACAAGAGAGGCTAGCAATGGTAGAAGGGTGAGAGTGCGTATAATCCATGGAGTCAACATTAGTCAAAAAGAACTCACATACTTATTGCAAAAGTCTATTTGTCATCGAAACAAGGTACTACACGCATGCTCCTAGGGGAAAGGTTGGTAGGAGTTAACCATCGCGCAATCCCGACCTCCAGACAAAGGATGACAATCAGTAAATAAATCATGATCCGACTTCATCACATAACGGTTCACCATACGTGAAAGCTACGGGAATCACAAATCTTAACACAAGTATTTCTAAAAAAACACAATTACTCACTAGCATGACTCTAATATCACATATTCATGTCGCAAAACTGTTGCAAGGAATCAAACATATCATATTCAGTGATCTACAAGTTTTATGTAGGATTTTATGACTAACCATGTGAATGACCAACTTCTGTTAACTCTCTAAATAGGTATAAGTGAAGCATGAGAGTTTAATTCTTTCTACAAAAGATATGCCCCGCTCTAACAAATATAAGTGAAGCAAAAGAGCATTCTACAAATGGCGGTTTTCTATGTGTAGGGAAACAGGCAATCCAAACTTCAAAAGATATAAGTGAAGCACAAGAAGCATTCTATAAAGCCAACCAAGGACTATCTCATACCAGAATGGTGCATAAAAGAAAAAGGAAAAATAAACACAAAAGACGCTCCAAGCATTTGCACATATCGCATTTGCACATATCATGTGACGAATTAAAATATAGCTCCGAGTAAAATTACCGATAGATTGTAGACGAAAGAGGGGATGCCTTCCGGGGCATCCCCAAGGTTAGACGCTTGAGTATTCCTTGAATATTACCTTGGGGTGCCTCGGGCATCCCCAAGCTTAGGCTCTTGCCTCTCCTTATTCTTTCATCCATCGTGCTCTCACCCAAAACTTGAAAACTTCAATCACACAAAACTCAACAAAACTTCGTGAGATCTGTTAGTATAATAAATAAATCACCACTTCAAGTACTGTTGTGAACTCATTATAAATTCATATTAGCATTATATCTACTGTAATCCAACTTCACCATGGTTCGTTCCCCCCGATACTACCCATGGATTCATCAAAATAAGAGAACAATGCATAGAAACAGAATCTGTCAAAACAGAACAGTCTGTAGCAATCTGTATATTCCGTATACTTCTGATATCTCAAAAAATCTGAAAAATTACGAACGTCTGGAAATTTCTCATATCAATCAGCAGAGAAAATAATCAACTCAAAAGCTCTTCCAGAATAAAAATGAAAATTAATTTCGTGAGCAGAAAGTTTCTGTCTTTTCTCAGCGTGATCAAACAACTATCACCCAAACTAATCATAAAGGCTTTACTTGGCACATTATTTTTAAAAACACAAAGGAATTGTACAAGGGGATAATTATCTTTGTGAGAAACTTCCATGGAAAATTCTACATTGTTTCCATGAGCATGAACACAAGTGTTCAAGGTCGACCCTCACTTCCGCAATGCATCACCTTTCAATCGCTTCTCTTTTTGAAAAAGTTTTAAGTTCCCCTCTATATTTTTTTGTTTTTAAACTAAACAAAAGCACTCAACAGAAATAAATGACTCTCTAAAACTTTCGTGTTGTCTCCCAGGCAGCGCTTTTCTTTAAAGCCATTAAGCTAGGCATAAAGTGCTCAAGTAATGGATCCACCCGGATCCCAAGGTATATCAAAGTCAATTTTAATTAGCAATGATTTGAAATTTAGTAGTGAGCACAAGGTAACATATATCAAGCAATGACGAAGTCTAACTCTCTTCCTATGCATTGTCATGTCATAAAAGAACAATTCATGCACACCAAGTAAAGGCCAATACATAGCATAAGCAGTTTCTTGCAATTTTATCGTATTGGAAACATAGAGAGGTGGAGATGTAGTTCATGTCTCATAATAACTGCAAGTAGGAGCAGCAAGCACATGCATATTATATTCATCAAAATCATCATGTTTAACATAAGGGACTATAGCTAGCTCACCTTCATAAGCATCATTCATATTGGCAACATGGCCACAAGAATAGCATGCATCAAGTTCATCAAAAAGGGATATTTCAAACGAATCCAAGGGATCATAGCATTCATCCTTCGGTAAGAACAAAGGGAAATTAAATAATGTATGAGTAGAAGAGTTACTCTCATTAGAAGGTGGACACGGGTAGCTAGTCCGCTCTTCCTCCTTTTGTTCTTTGCTCTCCTCTTCATCTTTTTCATCTAATGAGCTCACAATTTCAGCATTTTCTTCTTCCATAGTTTCCTGCAAAATAACAGTCTCTTCTTGGGCAGCATAGAATTTCTCCTTAAATCATTCAATATGGGCATTATATTCATAATTAGTATAACAATAAAGAAGCATAGCCAAATTTTCAGATCGGTAAGGAGCATCATCATTATCATCACACCCTTTAAACACAGCCTCAATTTCATAAGCACCCGTAAAAGCAACAAACTCTTCTATTTGCTCCACATCATAGTAATCATATATACCATTAGCATAAGAAGCCAAGGTTCTATGATCATTAAATTCACAAGAAAAGGGAAAGTGTGGAGACTTCATCCTAGAGCAACAAGTAACACCATATCTCTTGCATAGTTCCCAAGCATACCATTTCAACAAATGGATTTCATCCCATAAAAGTTTCCCTTTTTGAGTCAAGCGATAATCCCTAAAGTATTCACGTTGATCCAAAGTGTACCCATTATATAATTGAATGGGGCTTTCTCAGGATTATTAAAGAAATGCATAATATTTTCCACATAACGAGCCTCGAGGGTTTTAGGAGGTTCCCCATCTCCATGAGTAGCAAGTACACCTAATTTTTTTGGTATTTCGTGTTCCATATCCATAACTAAAGATAGAGAACAACTTAGAACAGCAAATAAATCTACTTAGTGATAAAGCAAACAAGCACACACGAGGATATTCACCCCACGCTATTGCTCCCCGGCAACGGCGCCAGAAAAAGGTCTTGATAACCCACAAGTATAGGGGATCAATTGTAGCCTTTCTCGATAAGTAAGAGTGTCGAACCCAACGAGGAGCTAAAGGTAGGACAAATATTCCCTCAAGTTCTATCGACCACCAATACAACTCTACGCACACTTTACGTTCGCTTTACCTAGAACAAGTATGAAACTAGAAGTACTTTGTAGGAGTGATAGGATAGGCTTGCAAGAAAGTAAAGAACACGTAAATAAAACTAGGGGCTGGTTAGATAAAGAAACAACTACAAGTGTCTAACGAGTGTGGAAAAGTGGTGGTAGGAGTTGCGGAATTGTCCCTAAGCAATTGACTACGTTACTAGATCGATAGCAAGTATCATGTGGGAGAGGCCTATGCTAGCATGTCATCCCTTACTTGGAATTCTATGCACTTATGATTGGAACTATTAGCAAGCATCCGCAACTACTAATGTTCATTAAGGTAAAACCCAACCATAGCAATAAGATATATTGGTCCCCCTTCAATCCCATATGCATCAATTTCTATGCTAGGTTTGAAGCTTTTGTCACTCTAGCCTGCCAACACATAGTCCTATCAACATACAACTAACCCTATGGTGTGATCCACGCGCGCTACAGCACCATAACCACAAGCAAATTAAACCAATCATAGCAATTCACCAATCACCGATAGGAAAACGATAATCTACTCAGACATCATAGGATAGCGACACATCATTGGATAATAATATGTAGCATAAAGCACCATGTTCAAGTAGAGGGTACAACGGGTTGCGGGAGAGTGAACCGCTGAATATAGATGGGGGGAGATGATGGAGATGTTGGTGAAGATGACGGAGGTGTTGGTGTAGATCGCCGTCACACGATGATGTCCCGGGCGGCGTTCCGGCGCCGCCGGGAGAGAGAGGGAGAGAGCCCCCCTCCTTCTTCTTCATTGACCTACTCCCTAGATGGGAGAAGGGTTTCCCCTCTGGTCCATGGTCTCCATGGCGGTGGAGGGGCGAGAGCCCCTCCGAGATTGGATCTCTCTCTGTGTCCTTCTATTTCTGTGTTCCCAGATTCTGCGTTTCACCGTTTCTTAAATTCCCGGAGATCCGTAACTCCGATTGGGCTGACATTTTAATACGATTTTCTTCCGGAAATTATCTTTCTTGCAGCGAAAGAAGGGCACCAACCGCCTTAAGGAGTGGCCATAAGCCTGCCAGCCGCGGGCCCACCCCTGGCCGCGGCTGGTGGGCTTGTGGGCATTCCGTGCACCGTCTCGCGTTGATTCTTCTTCCTAAAAATCATAAATATTCCAAAAAAAATATCCGTAAAGTTTTATTGTATTTGGACTTCGTTTGGTATGGATATTCTGCAAAACAAAAAACATGCAACAAACAGGAACTGGCACTGGTCACTGGATCAATATGTTAGTCCCAAAAATAGTATAAAAAATTGCCAAAAGTATATGAAAGTTGTAGAATATTGGCATGAAACAATCAAAAATTATAGATACGGCGGAGATGTATCAAGGATCAAGTCAAGAATAGTCTCCCATCAACGTGCCAATTTCTGGCGCCGTTGCCGGGGAGTATTCAAAGTGAAGCATATCCAAGTAATTATCGCAAACTCATCTGTTGTATTTACTTTATTTGCCTTTTGCCTCTCGTTTTCCTCTCCCCCACTTCTGAAAGAAAAAATTTACAAAAATATTTTCCTTTTTCGTTTGCCTTTCCTTTGCTTGTATGCTATGTGCCTTCAATATGCTTGCATCTTCGCTTGCTGAAAATCTATTGATATGGATCCTCATCCACTTGCTAATCTCTTTAAGAGATCCAATTATGTTGATCCAATTCCTAGTGAGTTTTGTGCACTAGATTATCTTAATGAAGTTTTGCTTGAGATGCGTAAATCTGAAAATTGTGATGAAGAAATTTATGAAGTGATTCACGAGGGCTCCTTGAATGAAAAGCATGATTGCAATGGTTTCACTATGAATTCTATTAATGGCAATCATGCTAAAAATATGCAAAACCCTAAGCTTGGGGATGCTAGTTTTGCTATGTCCACTACTTGTTGCAAAGATCGTGATTGGGGTGATAATTTTTATTATGATCTTGAAAATTTGTTTAAGCCTCATGATGAATATGATATTTGCAATAATACTGAAAGTGGGTTTGGAGAAGTCATGACTTTAGTTGATGATAATCCCACTATTTTTTAAGAGCGTCAACTTTGCATGCATGTGGATCATGAAAATAATATCCTATGTGATAGCTATATTGTTGAATTTGAATATGATCCCACATGTAATTTTTATGAGAGAGGAAAATATTGTGGTAGAAACTTTCATGTTACCATTTTACCTCTCGTTATGTTGAGATTGATATTGTCTCTTTCTTCTTCCTTGCATATGGTAGTTATTGCTTGTCTTGATAAATTTTTTTCCTATAAAATGCCTATGCATAGGAAGTATGTTAGACTTAGATATGTTTGTCACATGTTTCATGATGCTCTCTTCGTGTCCGATTGCTATCTTTTATGTGAGCATCACTGAATTATCAATGCCTAGCTAAGGGCGTTAAACGATAGCACTTGTTGGGAGGCAACACAATGAATTTATTTTTGATTTTCACTTTCTGTTTTGTTGTGTGCACACCATCATAATTCTGTTATGATTTTGTTTTTTTGTGTTTATTTTTGTGTTTGTGCCAAGTAAACCTTTATGACTAGTTTTGGTGATGGTTGTTTAATCTTGCTGAAAAAGACACAAACTTTGGGCTCACGAAATTATTTTTATTTCCTATCCAGAAAGAGATTTTGAGTTGATTCTTTCTTCTTCTGGTTGATATGCAAATTGCCCTAATTTTCATAATTTTTCAGAATTTTTGAGATACCATAAGTATACTAAGAATACAAATTGCTACAAATTGGTCTGTTTTTGACATATTATGTTTTTGTTGTGTCGATTGCTTATTTTGATGAAACTATGGATAGTATCGGGGGTACTAGCCATGGAAAAGTGAGAATACAGTAATCTAACATCAATCTAAATAGAAATCAAGTTTACTACATCACCTAAAGATTTGGTAGTTCGTTTTCTTATGCTAATGATATCACGAGTTTATGTTTAAGTTTTGTGTTGTGAAGTTTTCAAGTTTTGGGTGGTGTTCTCATGGACAATGGGATAAAGAGTGTAAAGAGCTCAAGCTTGGGGATGCCCAAGGCATCCCAAGCCAAATTCAAGGAAACCAAAAAGCCTAAGCTTGAGGATGCCCCGGGAAGGCATCCCCTCTTTCGTCTTCAATCCATCGGTAACGTTACTTGGAGCTATATTTTTATTCACCACATGATATGTGTTTTGCTTGGAGCATCGTGTATTATAGGAGTCTTTTATTTTTGTTTTGTTGCAATCATCCTTGATGCACACCTTTTTCAGAGAGACATGCACTCATCGTGAATTTGCTAGAATACTCATTGAACTTCACTTATATCTTTTGAGTTAGGCAATTTAGCTCGCATGTGCTTCACTTATATCTTTTGAGCTAGATAACTTTGCTCTAGTGCTTCACTTAGATCTTTTTAGAGCACAGCGGTGTCATATTTTGAAGAAATAAAAACTCTCGATCTTCACTTATATCTTTTTGAGAGTGCTCTCTCTAAGTAATTTGGTAATTGGCTTGTGCTATGAAAGTAGTCCTAAAGATGATAGGCATCCAAAGAGGATATAATAAAAACTTCCATATTCAGGTGCATTGATTAGAAAGAGAAGTTTGATTCCTAACAATTAAGTTTTGAGATATGTATTTGGTAATATTAGAGTTATGTTAGTAGGGTGTTGTGAATCTAGAAATACTTGTGTTGAAGTTAGTGATTCCCGTAGCATGCACGTATGGTGAACCGCTATGTTAGGAAGTCGGAGCATAATTGATTTATTGATTGTCATCCTTTGTGTGCCGGTCGGGATCGCGCGATGCTTAACACCTACCAACCCTTCCCCTAGGAGTATGCGTTTAGCTATTTGTTTCGATTACTAATAAAGCTTTCACAATAAGTATATGAGTTCTTCATGACTAAAGTGAGTCCATGGTATAGATGCACTTTCACCTTCCACCATTGCTAGCCTCTCTAGTGCTGCGCAACTTTCGCCGGTACACAAACCCACCATATACCTTTCTCAAAACAGACACCATACCTACCTATTATGGCATTTTCATAGCTATTACAAGATATATTGCCATGCAACTCCCACCGTTCCGTTTCATGACTTGTGCCGTCACTTTCATATTGCCATTGCATGATCGTAAGATAGCTAGCGAGATGTTTCAACATCATACGCTAAGCTAGATCGTTGCACATCCCGGTACACTGCCGGAGGCATTTCCTATAGAGTCATCATTGCTCTAAGTATTGAGTTGTGAGTAAATAAAAGTGTGATGATCATCATTATTAGCGCATTGTCCCATGTGTAGAAATAAAAAAAAAGAGGCCAAAGAAGCCCACCGAAAAAATGAAAAGATGCCAAAGAGCCCAAACAAAAAAAAGAGAGAGAAAAAGAGAGAAGGGACAATGCTACTATATTTTTCCACACTTGTGCTTCAAAATAGAACCATGTTCTTCATGATATAGAGTCTCTTGTTTTGACACTTCCATGTACTAGTGGGAATTTTCATTATATAACTTGGCTTGTATATTCCAATGATGGGCTTCCTCAAAATTTCCCTAGGTCTTCGTGAGCAAGCAAGTTGGGTGCACACCCACTAGTTCTCCTTTTGAGCTTTCACACACAGATGACCCACAAGTATAGGGGATCTATCGTAGTCCTTTTGATAAGTAATAGTGTCGAACCCAACGAGGAGCAGAAGGATCTGAAAAGTGGTTTTCAGCAAGGTAATCTCTGCAAGCACTGAAATTATCGGTAACAAGTAGTTCTGTGACAAGATGATTTGTAGAAAGTAGCAAGTAACAAAAGTAACGACGGTGCAGCAAAGTGGCACAATCCCTTTTGTAGCAAGGGACAAGCCTGGACAAACTCTTATAGGAGGTAAAGCGCTCCCGAGGACAAACGGTAATGTCTGTCAAGCTAGTTTTCATCATGTTCATATGATCGCGTTCGCTACTTTGATAGTTTGATATGTGGGTGGACCGGCGCTTGGGTACTGCCCTTACTTGGAAAAGAATCGCACTTATGATTAACCCCTCTCGCAAGCATCCACAACTACGAAAGAATAATTAAGACAAAGTCTAACGATAGAATTAAACTAGTGGATCCAAATCAGCCCCTTACGAAGCAACGCATAAACTAGGGTTTAAGCTTCTGTCACTCTAGCAACCCATCATCTACTTACTACTTCCCAATGCCTTCCTCTAGGCCCAAATAATGGTGAAGTGTTATGTAGTCGACGTTCACATAACACCACTAGAGGAGAAACAACATACAACACATCAAAATATCGAACGAATACCAAATTCACATGACTACTTATAGCAAGACTTATCCCATGTCCTCAGGAACAGAAGTGACTACTCACAAAGCATAATCATATTCATGACCATAGAGGTAATGAGTAGCATCAAGGATCTGAACATATAATCTTCCACCAAGTAATCCAACTAGCATCAACTACAAAGAGTAATTAACACTACTAGCAACCTTACAAGTACCAATCAGAGTCGCGAGATGGGGATTGGTTACAAGAGATGAACTAGGGTTTGGAGATGAGATGGTGCTAATGAAGATGTTGATGGTGATGAGTCCCCTCCGACGATAGGAGTGTTCATGATGACGATGGCGACGATTTCCCCCTCCGGGAGGGATGTTTCCCCGGCAGGACGACCCTGCCGAAGCTCTAGATTGGTTCTGCTCAAGTTCCGCCTCATGGCGGCGGCGATTCCTCCTGAAAGCCTCGTCTTGATTTTTTCTGGAACAAAACCCTCCTTATAGCAAAAGAGGGGGCCAGAGGGCCAGCCGGGAGCCCACAAGCCCCCTAGGCGCGACCAGGGGGTTGGCCGCGCCTAGCAGGCTTGTGGCGTCTTGGTGGCTCCCCTCTGGTACTTCTTCGGTCCAGTATTTTTTATAAATTCCAAAATAAATCCTCATTGATTTTCACAGCTTTTGGAGTTGCGCAGAATAGGTATCTCAAACTTGCTCCTTTTTTAGGCCAGAATTCCAGCTGCAGGCATTCTACCTCTTCATGTAAACCTTGCAAAATAAGAGAGAAAAGGCATAAGTATTGTACCGTGAAGTGTAATAACAGCCCATAAAGTGATAAATATCAACATGAAAGCATGATGCAAAATGGACGTATCAACTCCCGCAAGCTTAGACCTCGCTTGTCCTCAGGCGAAATCCGAGATCAATAAATATGCCCACATGTTTAGAGAGAGAGGTGTCGACAAAACAAGATATGGACATGCAGGCATCATGATCATAATCAGAACAACAATATCATCATATAATATCTTATGCTAAAGTGACAATTCCTTCACAATGTAAAGTATGGATCAAGAACCTTATTGAGAATTAACAACCAATAGTCTTTAGTCATTGAAGCAATTGCAATTTATCATAACATCGGAAAGAGTCAAATAAGAGCTTGTGAAGCAAATCCACATACTCAATCATCTTTTAGTCTTCTACAATTGCTAAAACTCACGTGGTACTAATGAGATCAAAGTTTCAGTTGGACACCGAGAAAGATAGAGGCTTATAGTTTTGCCTCCCAACTATTTACCTCAAGGGTAATGTCAATAATAATAGTTCATGAATACTTACTTCCAAGTTATCATACGAATATAGATCTTTCCCTAGCATAAGACGTTAGCCAAGATAAAGGCGAAATAAGGAATTGGTGTAGATCACCATGACTCTTTGAAGGGCAAAAAGTAATGGTATAAGATAGGCCCTTTGCAGAGGGAAGCAGAGGTTGTCATGCGCTTTTCAGGTTTGGATGTGTGTCCTCTTAGTGCGAAGGAATGTCACTTTATATTACCTCCTGTGATAAAAAACTTTACTATGCAGTCTGTCGCTTTTATGTCTTCCTCATCACAGGTTCGTACAAAGCTTATTTTCCACACACTAATAGATCAAACATATTAGGGAGCAATTTTTATTGCTTGCACCGATGACAACTTACTTGAAGGATCTTATTCAATCCGTAGGTACGTATGGTGGAATCTCATGGCAAAACTGGGTTGAAGATTTATGGATGCACAAGTAGTATCTCTACTTAGTGCGGAAGTTTTGGCTAATATGGGGTGGAAGCAATCGTCACATGCCAAGGGATCTCTAATCGTATAATCATTGTTCGGAACGAAGCAAGCATAATTCATTATGTTGTATTCCTTATCCAACATCTACTTCTAAGCATGTAATAGTTTAGTGAGTGACCACAATCATAGATGGTGTCAAAGATGATATATTTATATGTGAACCTCTCCTTCTTTATCACTTCCTATTAATTGCAAAAATGACCAAGGTCTACGTTTGTCCACCCTCAACAGGTTTCAATCATCATTCTTTTTATATGTGAGGCCATCACTTCCCATAAGATCATTACATGATCTTTCATACTTTTGTTCTTTTATCATACTCTTGATCATGGCATGAGGCAAGGCCCTTAACTAAAACACTCTTTATTATATGGCTCACGAGCTCGAATACATCAGGGATGACACAAAGAAAAACTCAAGCCTAAAACACTAAGAACTTTAATCTACTAGATAAAGATAAAACCAAAAAGGATCAAACTAAGAAAAGGTAAAGGAAAAAGATGTGATGGTGATACAATACCTGGGCAACTCCCCCAAGCTTGGCCTAAGCCAAGGGGATTGCCCATACCATGCTTAGTTGTCTTCCTTTGGAGGTGATGGTGGTGGAGTTTTGGCAACATGGGTTTGATTCTCCGTCTTCCAAGGCATAGGTGCCCCATCATGGAAAGATGACCGATTCTCCGGAATCCTCAAATCTGCAGCCACCGTATTGATTTAAATCTATACTCATACTCACAGTTTTGGTTCTGCAGGTCATAGATCTGGGCTTGGAGGCGATCAATTCTGTCATAGAGCCTGGAGAGGTGCTTCCCGATGTCATTGGCATCGATCTTGTGCTTGTTGGTGAACTCCATGATCATCATGTGGTTGGCGTTGACTCCACGCTCCACCATCCCTTGGCACTTGAAGACTTGTTGCTCCATTGCTTCGAGTCTCGCCTCCATGCTTCAGGTCTTCATGGGCCCCTCAACATCACAGATGTGCAGCATCCCCTCACGTATCTCGATAGATTGAGGGTGTAGCAGCACTCCCGCGAGGTAGGGATTGATGACCTTCTCGAAGATCTTGTCCTTCAGAGCTTTTGGGGACGCCATAGCGAACTAGATCTACAGCAGAAACAAGCTCGAAACGAAAACAGAGGAGATTTGCGTGATACGAGGGTCAGACCTTTCGGGAGAATATATAATGATTTTTTTCCGACCAGAAGGAGTACTCCGCAAGAAAACGGAGTTCGGGAGGCACACGAGATGGTCACAAGCCCCCCCAGGCGCGGCCAGGGGGTGGCCCGTGCCTGGCAGGCTTGTCGCCTCCTCGTGCGCTTTCCAGACTGCTTTAAATTTTTCTATTTTTCTAGAAATTCCAAAACAGAGAAAATTTCCTACTGGAAAAGTTTTGGAGTCGGTTTACTTGCCGAATCACATACCTCTTCGTTTTCGGAGTTTGAAACAGGCTGATAAATATCCCTTATGTACTCCTCCGGAGTTATGGTATTGATAATATTGCTTTCAACATTTATGGGAGTACCTGAGATATAATGCTTGATTATTTTCCCATCTACCACTCTCGGAAAATTACCTTCCGTGTTGTTGATCTTGATGGCACCGGAATGATATACTTCCTAAACAATGTAAGGACCTTCCCATTTAGAGAGAAGCTTGCCTGCAAAAAATCTTAAATGAGAATTATATAGCAAGACATAATCACCTACATTGAACTCACGTTTTTGTATCCTTTTATCATGCCACCTCTTAACCTTTTCTTTAAACAACTTGGCATTTTCATATGCCTGAGCTCTCCATTCATCAAGCGAGCTAATATCAAATAACCTCTTCTCGCGAGCAAGTTTGAAATCAAATTTGAGCTCTTTGATTGCCCAATAAGGCTTATGCTCTAGCTCAAGAGGTAATTGACATGCTTTACCATAAACCATTTTGTACGGAGACATGCCCATGGGATTCTTATAAGCAGTTCTATAAGCCCACAATGCATCATCGAGCTTCTTAGACCAATTCTTTCTAGACCTATTGACAGTCTTTTGCAGAATTAGTTTAATCTCTCTATTGCTTAGCTCTAATTGACCACTTGACTGAGGGTGATAGGGAGATGCAATTCTATGGTTGATATCGTACTTAGCAAGCATTTTACGGAAAGCACCATGAATAAAATGTGAACCACCATCAGTCATTAGATATCTAGGGACTCCAAATCTAGGGAAAATAACTTCTTTAAGCATCCTGATAAAAGTGTTGTGATTAGCACTACTAGTTGGGATAGCTTCTACCCACTTAGTAACGTAATCAACAGCAACTAGGATATGAGTATACCCGTTGGATTTTGGAAAAGGTCCCATATAATCAAAACCCCAAACATAAAATGGTTCAATGACAAGTGAATAATTCATAGGCATTTCCTGACGTTTACCGATATTACCTATTCTTTGACATTCGTCACAAGACAAGACAAACTTACGTGCATCCTGGAAGAGAGTGGGTGTCGTGGTTTTGTCACGGCAGATATCCTCGTGCAAGGACTTAGGTGTGAGGCCATCGCAACCATGTGGCGCCTTGAGAGGGGTTGGTCGGAATCGAGAGACGCGAGTTTACCCAGGTTCGGCCCCTCAGATTGAGGTAAGAGCCTACATCCTTCTTGTGTTTCATTGATGAAGATGATGATCTCGATTACAAGGGTGCAGACTCACCACCTCTAATCTCGTGGGTGTCTAATCTGTCTATCTCATGATTTGTCTTGTCTAGAGCTAAATTGTGAATCTGGTGCCTCTTGGGGCGCCTTACCCCTCCTTATATAGGTGGGAGGGGTAGGTTTACATGTAGAGTCCTACTAGGAGTAGGAATAGGACTAGTATCTCTTGAATCCTAATCCGGGTCTTGTTTCCTTCTTATGAGAGTATTTCCTCTTCTTGGGCCTTCTGTGTGAGTCAGCCCTCCTGGCCTCTCTACGAGTCGCCTTATACCAGGGTGCACGCTGTGCCTTGGGCCTTTGTCGTTTGTGTGAGTCGCCTGTCGGGTCATGTATGACCCGCCCGCGAGGTCACTGCTGAGTCGCTGGTGAGTCGCCAAGCCTTGGCGGGTCATACTTCAAGCCGGGTCACACCATGAGGTATATCCCCAATAGTGGGCCAATAGAAACCCGATTGCAATATCTCCCGCATGGTGTCCTCCTTAAGCCTCGGAGTGACACTTCTGTAGGATTTGTCCCTGTTCATGTTCAGGTACACAATGTCTAATAACACCATCTACTCCTTCCTTATAAAGGTGAGGTTCATCCCAAAAGTAATGTCTCAAATCAAAGAAGAATTTCTTCTTTTGCTGGTATGTGAAACTAGGTGGTATATATTTGGCAACGATATAGTTTGCATAATCAGCATACCAAGGTGTACTGCGTGAAGTATTGATGACATTCAATTTCTCGTCAGGAAAGATATCATCAATAGGTTGTGGGTCATTAAGAACATTCTCCAACCTAGATAAGTTATCTGCTACAGGGTTCTCAGCACCCTTCCTATCAACAACATGCAAATCAAAGTAGGACCCGTAAACGGAGAAGTCATCCATGAAAACCTCAACAATATTTTCACAAAAGTCAGAGAATATAGCCATCATACATCTTTGAAAGGTGGAAGGTGCATTACATAAGCCAATAGGCATACGTCTGTAAGCAAAGGTACATAAAGGGCAGATAAAAGTGGTTTTCTCCTGATCAGATTGTGCAACAGGTATTTGGGAGAAACCAGAATAACCATCTAGAAAGCAGAAGTGTGTGTGTTTAGACAGTCTTTCTAGCATTTCGTCGATAAAAGGCAAAGGGTAATGATCTTTCCTAGTGGCCTTATTCAATTTCCTAAAATCGATCACCATCCTATAGACAATAATAATCCTCCGTGGGATCAATTCATCCTTATCAATAGGGACAATGGTAATACCTCCCTTCTTAGGGACGCAATGCACCGGACTCACCCAATCACTATGAGCAACAAGATAGATAATACCTGCTTCCAGGAGCTTTAGTATTTCTTTTCTTACTACCTCTTGGATCTTAGAATTTAATCTCCGTTGATGATCAGCAACTGGTTTGGAATCAGGATCGGTTTTAATTTTGTGCTGGCATAGAGTGGGACTAATGCCCTTAAGATCATCAAGAGTATATCCAATAGCAGCACGGTGCTTCCTCAGAGTTTTTAGTAACTTCTTTTCTTCATGCTCTGAGAGGCTAGCACTAATAATAACACGATATATCTCCTTTTCATCAAGATAAGTATACTTAAGAGTATCTGGCAACTGTTTAAGCTCGAACACAGGATCACCCTTTGGTGGGGGTGGATCTCCAAGCAGTTCAACAGGCAAATTATTCTTAAAGATAGGATATTGTTCAAAGATAACTCTATCTATCTCATCCCTTTCATCCATATGCATATCATTTTCATGCTCAAGCAAGTATTTCTCTAAGGGATGAGTAGGAGGCACATCAATAGAAGCTAGAGCAATGATTTCATCCTTACTAGACAACTCTTTTTCATGAGGTTGCCTACCAAACTTGGAGAAATTGAACTCATGTGACACACCTTTAAAGCCAACAGTGACAGTTTGCTTCTCATAGTCAATATGAGCATTGGCAGTATTTAGGAAAGGTCTACCAAATATGATGGGACAAAAGCTATCTTGTGTGGTAGCAAGAACGAGGAAATCAGCAGGATACTTCGTTTTACCACACAAGACTTCAACATCTCTAACAATTCCCACAGGGCAGATAGTATCTCTATTGGCAAGCTGAATAGTGACATCAATGGGTTCTATCTCGATAGGTGCAATCTCGTCTTTGATTTCATCATATAAGGATTGAGGTATTGCACTAACACTAGCACCCACGTCAAATAAACCATGATAACAATGATCTCCTATCTTAACAGAAACAACAGGCCTGCCAACAACAGGCCTATGTTTGTTTCTAGCATGAGGTTTAGCAATTCTAGCATCATCTTCACAGAAGTGAATATCATGGCCATCAACATTGTCGGACAGGAGATCTTTGATAATAGCAATGCTAGGTTCAACTCTAATTTTCTCAGGGGGTGTAGGTGTTCTAATGTAGCCCCTATGTATCACGGCTGAAGCTTTAGGATGATCCTTTATCCTAACAGGGAAAGGTGGTTTCTCAATGTAAGCACTAGGAACAATAGGATCATTATAGGCAATGACTTTCTCTTCAACTGGATTGGGTTTAACTACATTGACTTCTAAGGGATGATGATATTTAAACCACTTCTCTTTAGGGAGATCGATATGAGAAGCAAATGATTCACACAATGAAGCTACTATCTTAGAGTCAAGTCCATACTTAGCGCTAAAATCACAAAAAGTATTTGTTTCGACAAAGGATTTAACGCAATCAAACTTGAAATTCATACCTGACTCCTTACCTTCATCAAACTCCCAATCTTCAAAGTTGCGTTTAATTCTTTCCAATAAATTCCATCTGAAGTCAATATCTCTCTTCATAAAAGAACCGGTACAAGAAGTGTCAAGCATGGTGCGATCATCATGAGAAAGCCGATCATAGAAGTTCTGAATGACAATTTCTCTCGAGAGCTCATGGTTGGGGCATGAATATAACATTGATTTAAGCCTCCCCCAAGCTTGAGTGATGCTTTCTCTGTCACGAGGCCAAAAATTATAAATAGCATATACCATGTCAATGCTTTATCCCAAAAATTATAAACTTCCGATCACGATGTACTAGATGCATAGGATAAAACTTTTGATGAAATTCCAATTTCAACCGGTTGTAGTTCCATGATCCAGTATCATCACATAGCCTATACCATGTTAATGCTTTATCCCTCAAAGATAAGGGAAATACCTTCTTCTTGACCTCATCCTCGGGCAAACCTGCAAGCTTAAATAAACCACAAACTTCATCTACATAGATTAGATGCAAGTCTGGATGTGATGTTCCATCTCCTGTAAAAGGATTAGCCAGCAGTTTCTCAAGCATACCCGAAGGGAATTCATAGCAAATATTTTCAGTAGGTGCAGCAGGTTGAGGAGCAACTCCTTGTGCTTCCGTTCAAGGTGAAGATACCCCGAACAAGCTCCTCAAAGGATTAGTTTCCATAGTGACAAGTGACAATAAATTTTAGCGCACTATATACATGTTTCCTTACCAAATTCACTTACCAAAGGCGCTTCACTCCCCGACAACGGCGCCAGAAAAGAGTCTTGATGACCCAAAAGTATAGGGGATCTATCGTAGTCCTTTCGATAAGTAAGAGTGTCGAACCCAATGAGGAGCAGAAGGATCTGACAAGTGGTTTTCAGCAAGGTAATATCTGCAAGCACTAAAATTATTGGTAACAAGTAGTTGTGTGACAAGATGATTCGTAGCAAGTAGTAAGTAAAAAAAGTAACGACGGTGCAGCAAAGTGGCCCTATCCCTTTTGTAGCAAGGCACAAGCCTGGACCAACTCTTATAGGAGGTAAAGCGCTCCCGAGGACAAACGGAGATTGGTTACAAGAGAGGAACTAGGGTTTGGAGATGAGATGGTGCTGATGAAGATGTTGATGGTGATGAGTCCCCTCCGAAGAGAGGGGTGTTGGTGATGACGATGGCGACGATTTCCCCCTCCGGGAGGAAAGTTTCCCCGGCAGGACGACCCTCTCGGATCTCTAGATTGGTTCTGCTCAAGTTCCGCCTCGTGGCAGCGGCGATTCCTCCCGAAAGCCTCCTCTTGATTTTTTTGGAATGAAACCCTCCTTATAGCAAAAGAGGGGGGCCAGAGGGCCAGCAGCGGCCAGGGGGGTAGGCCGTGCCTAGCAAGCTTGTGGCCTCTTCCTGGCTCCCATCTGGTACTTCTTCAGCCCCGTATTTTTTTAAATTCCAAAATAAATCCTCGTTGATTTTCACGACTTTTGGAGTTGCGCAGAATAGGTATCTCAAACTTGCTCCTTTTTCAAGCCACAATTTGTTGGGGAACGTCGCATGGGGAACAAAAATTTTCCTACGCACACGCAATACCTATCATGGTGATGTACATCTACGAGAGGAGATTTCCGATCTACGTACCCTTGTAGATCGCACAATGGTAAGCGTTAAGAAACGCGGACGATGTAGTGGAACATCTTGCGTGATTCAAATCACCGTAGTCGTACACTCCATCCCATGATCTCATCACGATCCATCCCGCGAACTTCATCGCGATCCATCCCGATCTAGTGCCGAACGGACGGCACCTCCGCGTTCAGCACACGTACAACGCGACGATGATCTCGGCCTTGTTGATCCAGAAAGAGAGACGGAGAGGTAGATGAGTTCTCCGGTAGCGTGACGGTGCTCCGGAGGTTGGTGGTGATCTATTCCAGCAGGGCTCCGCCCGAGCTCCGCAGAAATACGATCTAGAGGGAAATCAACGAAGTAGTGGTGTCGGTATGCACGTGGCAAAAGTTGTGTCAAAAACAACCGAGACCTTCAGCATATAAAGGAGGAGGGGAGGGACCTTGCATTGAGGCTCAAGTGATCCTCAAGGGTTCGGCCGAAGGGGGGAGGAGGAGTCCCCCTCCAATTCGGTTTCGGTGGAGGAGTCCTCCTCTTTTGTCCCACCTCCTCTCCTTTTTTTTCTTTTCTCTCTTATTGGTTTTTTTCTTCTTCCTGCGCAAGGGCCCTCTTGGGTTTGTTGGAAATATGCCCTAGAGGCAATAATAAATTAGTTATTATTATTTTTCTTAGTTCATGATAATCGTTTATTATCCATGCTATAATTGTATTGATTGGAAACACAATACTTGTGTGGATACATAGACAAAACACTGTCCCTAGTAAGCCTCTAGTTGACTAGCTCGTTGATCAAAGATGGTCAAGGTTTCCTGGCCATAGGCAAGTGTTGTTACTTGATAACGGGATCACATCATTAGGAGAATCATGTGATGGACTAGACCCAAAACTAATAAACGTAGCATGTTGATCGTGTCATTTTGTTGCTACTGTTTTCTGCGTGTCAAGTATTTGTTCCTATGACCATGAGATCATATAACTCACTGACACCGGTGGAATGCTTTGTGTGTATCAAACGTCGCAACGTAACTGGGTGACTCTAAAGATGCTCTACAGGTATCTCCGAAGGTGTTCGTTGAGTTAGTACGGATCGAGACTGGGATTTGTCACTCCGTGTGACGGAGAGGTATCTCGGGGCCCACTCGGTAATACAACCTCACACACAAGCCTTGCAAACAATGTGACTTAGTGTAAGTTGCGGGATCTTGTATTATGGAACGAGTAAAGAGACTTGCCGGTAAACGAGATTGAAATAGGTATGCGGATACCGACGATCGAATCTCGGGAAAGTAACATACCAAAGGACAAAGGGAATGACATACGGGATTATATGAATCCTTGGCACTGAGGTTCAACCGATAAAGATCTTCGGAATATGTAGGATATAATATGGGCATCCAGGTCCCGCTATTGTATATTGACCCAGGAGTCCCTCGGGTCATGTCTACATAGTTCTCGAACCCGCCGGGTCTGCACACTTAAGGTTCGGCGATGTTTTATGCGTATTTGAGTTATATGGTTGGTTACCGAATGTTGTTAGGAGTCCCGGATGGGATCACGGACATCACTAGGGTTTCCGGAATGGTCCGGAGACGAAGATTGATATATAGGATGACCTCATTTGGTTACCGGAAAGTTTTCGGGCATTACCGGAAAAGTTTCGGGCTCATCCGTAGTGTACCGGGAGTGCCGGGAGGGGTGACGGGGACCATCGAGACGGGTGTCACGCCCCAAGGGGTCTCATGGGCTATGGGAAGAGATAAACCAGCCCCTAGTGGGCTGGAATAAGTTCCCACTAAGGCCCATAAGGTTTGAGAAGGGAAAAACACAAGGTGGAAAGAGTTTCCAAGTGGAAAGGTGGAATCCTACTCCAAGTAGGATTGGAGTAGGACTCCTCCACCTCAAATTTCGGCCAAACCTTGAGGGTTTGAGGCTGCCTCCTCCCCTCCCTCCCTCCAATATATACTGAGGTATTAGGGCTGATTTGAGACAACTTTTGCCACGGCTGCCCGACCACATACCTCCACGGTTTTTCCTCTAGATCGCGTTTCTGCGGAGCTCGGGTGGAGCCCTGCTGAGATTAGATCACCACCAACCTCTGGAGCGCCATCACGCTGCCGGAGAACTCATCTACCTCTCCGTCTCTCTTGCTGGATCAAGAAGGCTGAGATCATCGTCGAGTTGTACGTGTGCTGAACGCGGAGGTGCCGTCCGTTCGGCACTAGATCGGAGCGGATCGTGGGACGGATCGCGGGACGGTTCGTGGGACGGTTCGCGGGGCGGATCGAGGGACGTGAGGACGTTCCACTACATCAACCGCGTTCACTAACGCTTTTGTTGTCCGATCTACAAGGGTACGTAGATCGGAAATCCCCTCTCGTAGATGGACATCACCATGATAGGTCTTCGTGCGCGTAGGAAAAATTTTGTTTCCCATGCGACGTTCCCCAACAGTGGCATCATGAGCTAGGTTCATGCGTAGATGTAATCTCGAGTAGAACACAAAAGTTTTTGTGGGCGGTGATGTGCGTTTAGCTGCCCTCCTTAGTCTTTTCTTGATTCCGCGGTATTGTTGGATCGAAGCGGCTCGGACCGACATTACTCGTACGCTTACGAGAGACTGGTTTCATCGCTACGAGTAACTCTGTTGCTCAAAGATGACCGGTGAGTGTCGGTTTCTCCAACTTTAGTTGAATCGGATTTGACCGAGGAGGTCCTTGTATGAGGTTAAATAGCAATTCATATATCTCCGTTGTGGTGTTTGCGTAAGTAAGATGCGATCCTACTAGATACCCATGGTCACCACGTAAAACATGCAACAACAATTAGAGGACGTCTAACTTGTTTTTGCAGGGTATGCTTGTGATGTGATATGGCCAACGATGTGATGTGATATATTGGATGTATGAGATGATCATGTTGTAATAGTTAATATCGACTTGCACGTCGATGGTACGGAAACCAGCAGGAGCCATAGGGTTGTCTTTAAGCTAACGTTTGTGCTTGCAGATGCGTTTACTATATTGCTAGGACGTAGCTTTAGTAGTAATAGCATGAGTAGCACGACAACCCCCGATGGCGACACGTTGATGGAGATCATGATGATGGAGATCATGGTGTGACGCCGGTGACAAGAAGATCGTGCCGGTGCTTTGGTGATGGAGATCAAGAAGCACATGATGATGGCCATATCATGTCACATATGAATTGCATGTGATGTTAATCCTTTATGCACCTTATCTTGCATAGAACGACGGTAGCATTACGAGGTGATCTCTCACTAAAATTTCAAGACGAAATTGTGTTCTCCCCGACTGTGCACCGTTGCGATAGTTCTTCGTTTGAGACACCACGTGATGATCGGGTGTGATAGACTCAACGTTCACATACAACGGGTGCAAAACAGTTGCACACGCGGAACACTCGGGTTAAGCTTGACGAGCCTAGCATGTGCAGACATGGCCTCGGAACACATGAGACCAAAAGGTCGAGCATGAATCGTATAGTTGATATGATTAGAATAGAGATGCTTACCGCTGAAACTATTCTCGACTCACGTGATGATCGGACTTGAGATAGTGGATTTGGATCATGTACCACTCAAATGACTAGAGAGATGTACTTTTTGAGTGGGAGTTCTTAAGTAATATGATTAATTGAACTAATTGTCATGAACATAGTCTAATGGTCTTTGCGAATTACGATGTAGCTTGCGCTATAGCTCTACTATTTTTATATGTTCCTAGAGAAAATTTAGTTGAAATTTGATTGTGGCAAACTTTGCACAGGATTGTCCTCGTTGCTGCGCAGAAGGCTTATGTCCTTAATGCACCACTCAGTGTGCTGCACCTCGAGCGTCGTCTGTGGATGCTGTGAACATCCGACATACAAGTTTTTGATGACTACACGATAGTTCAGTACAAAATACTTAATGGCTTAGAAGCAAGGCGCCGAAGACGTTTTGAAACGTCACGGAACATAAGAGATGTTCTAAAGAGATGAAATTGTGATTACATGCTTGTGCCCTTGTTAAGAGGTACAAGACCTCTGACAATATTATTTGTCCACAAAGTAAGGGATAAAAGCTCAATCGTTGAGCGTGTGCTCAGATTATCTGAGTACGACAATCGCTTGAATCAAATGGGAGTTAATCTTCCAGATGAGATAGTGATGGTTCTCCAAAGTCACTGCCACCAAGCTGTGAGAGCTTCGTGATGAACTATAACATATCAAGGATAGATACAATGATCCTTGAGCAATTCGTGATGTTTGACACTGCGAAAGTAGAAATCAAGAAGGAGCATCAATAGTTGATGGTTAGTAAAACCACTAAGTTTCAAGAAAGGCAAGGGCTAGAAGGGATACTTCATGAAACGGCAAAACAATTGCTGCACTAATGAAGAGACCCAAGATTAAACCCAAACCCGAGACTAAGTGCTTCTGTAATGAGGGGAACAGTCACTGAGGCGGAGTAACTCTAGATACTTGGTAGATAAGAGGGCTGGCAAAAGTCGAAAGAAGTATATTTGATATACATGATGTTGATGTGTACTTTACTAGTACTCCTAGTAGCACGAGGGTATTGGATACCGGTTCGGTTGCTAAGTGATTAGTAACACGAAATGAAAGCTACGGCATAAACGGAGACTAGCTAAAGGCGATGTGACGATACGTGTTGGAAGTGTTTTCAAGGTTGATATGATCAAACGTCGCACGCTCCCTCTACCATCGGGATTGGTGTTAAACCTAAATAATTGTTATTTGGTGCTTGCGTTAAGCATGAACATGATTGGATCGTGTTTATTGCAATATGATTATTCATTTAAAGAGAATAATGGTTACTCTATTTGCTTGAATAATCACCTTCAATGGTTTATTGAATCTCGATTGTAGTGTTACACATGTTCATGATATTGGTGCCAAAAGATACGAGGTAATGATGATAGTACCACTTACTTGTGGCACTGCCGCTTGAGTCATGTTGGTATAAATTGCATGAAGAGGCTCCATGCTGATGGATCTTTATACTCACTTGATTTTGAATCACTAGTGACATGCAAATCACACCACATGAGCAAGGCCTTGTTTTCATTGAGATGAAACAAGATAGTAACTTGTTGGAAGTGATACATTTTGATGTATGCAGTCCAATGGGTGCTGAGGCATGCAGTGGATGTCATTATGTTCTTACTTCAATGACGATTTGAGTAGATACAAGAGTATTTACTTAATGAATCACAAGTCTGAAATATTGAAAAGTTCAATTTTGTTTCGGAGTGAAGTTTGTCGTAACAAGAGGATAAACTGTCTACGATATGATCATAGAAATGAATATCTGAGTTACGAGTTTTGGTACGCAGTTAAGACAATGTGGAAATTGTTTCGCAGTTCATGCCACCTGGAACATCATAGTGTGATGATGTGTCTGAACGTCATAGCCACGCACTATTTGGTATGGTGCATGCTATGATGTCTCTTATCGAATTACCACTATCGTTTATGGGTTATGCATTAGAGACAACCGCATTCACTTTAAATATGGCACCGCGTATTTCCGTTGAGATGACACAGTATAGACTGAGATTTAGAGAAATCTAAACTGTCGTTTCTTGAAAGTTTGGGGCTTCGACACTTATGTGAAAAAGTTTCAGTCTGATAAGCTCGAACCCAAAGCGGATAAATGCATCTTCATAGGATATCCAAAATAGTTGGGTACATCTCCTATCTCAGATCCGAAAGCAAAGTGTTTGTTTCTAGAAACGGATTCTTTCTCGAGGAAAGGTTTCTCTCGAAAGAATTGAGTGGGAGGGTGGTAGAACTTGATAAGGTTATTGAACCATCACTTCAACCAGTGTGTAGCAGGGCGCAGGAAGTTGTTCCTGTGGCGCCTACACCAATTGAAGTGAAAGCTGATGATGGTGATCATCGAGCATCGAATCAAGTTACTACAAATCTCATAGGTTGACAAGGTCGCATACTACTGCAGAGTGGTACGGTAACCCTGTCTTGGAGGTCATGTTGTTGAGCAACAATGAACCTACGAGTTATGGAGAAAGCAATGGTGGGCCCGGTTTCCGACAAATGGCTGGAGGCCATGAAATCCGAGAGAGGATCCATGTATGAAAACAAAGTGTAGACTTTGGAAGAACTACTTGATGGTCATAGGACTATTGAGTAAAGATCGATCTTTAAAAGGAAGACAGACGATGATGGTGATAAGTCACTATTAAGAAAAGCTCGACTTGTCGCAAAGATGTTTCCGACAAGATCAAACAGTTGACTATGATGAGACTTTCTTACTCGTAGCGATGCTAAAAGTCTGTTAGAATTATGTTAGTAGTTGCTACATTATTTATGAAATATTGCACATAGGATGTCAAAGCATTGTTTCCTCGACGGTTTCCTTTAGAAAACATTGTATGTGATACAACCAGGAAGTTTTGTCGATCCTAAAGATACTAGCAAGTATGCAAGCTCCAGCGATCCTTCAATGGACTGGTGCAAGCATCTCTGAGTTGGAATATACACTTTGATGAGATGATCAAAGATTTTGGGTTTGTACAAGGTTTATGAGAAACTTGTATTTCCAAAGAAGTGAGTGGGAGCACTATAGAATTTCTGATAAGTATATGTGGTTGACATATTGTGGATCAGAAGTAATATGGAATTTCTGTAAAGCATACAAGGTTGTTTGAAAGGAGTTTTCAAAGGAATACCTGGATTGCGCTACTTGAACGTTGAGCATCAAAGATCTATGAAGATAGATCGAAAGCGCTTAATAGAAGTTTCAACAAGATGCATGCCTTGACAAGTTTTTGAAGGAGTTCAAAATAGATCAGCAAAGAAGGAGTTCTTGGTTGCGTTGTGAGGTGTGAATTTGAGTAAGACTCAAAACCCGACCCCGGCAGAATAAAGAGAATAGACGAAGGTCGTCTTCTATGCCTTGGCCGTAGAATCTGAAGTATGCCATGCTGGGTACCGCACCTGATGAGTGCCTTGACTCAAAGTCTGTTGAGAGGTACAGAGAGTGATCCATGATTGAATCACTAGCAGCGGTCAAAATTTATCCTTAGTAACTGATGGACGACGGAATTTTTCTCGATTATGGAGGTGGTTAAAGAGTTCGTCATAAAGGGTTACGTCGATGCAAGCTTTGACACTAATCCGAATAACTATGAGTAGTGAAACGGATTCATATAGTAGAGTAGATATTTGGAGTATTTCCGAATAGCACATAGTAGCAGCATCTATAAGATGACATAAAGATTTGTAAAGAACACACGGATCTGAAAGTTTCAAAACCGTTGACTAAAACCTCTCTCACGAGCAAAACGTGATCAGACCCCATAACTATATGGGTGTTGGATTCGTTGGAATCACATGGTGATGTGAACTAGATTATTGACTCTAGTGCAAGTTGGAGACTGTTGGAAATATGCCCTAGAGGCAATAATAAATTAGTTATTATTATATTTCTTAGTTCATGATAATCGTTTATTATCCATGCTATAATTGTATTGATTGGAAACACAATACTTGTGTGGATACATAGACAAAACACTGTCCCTAGTAAGCCTCTAGTTGACTAGCTCGTTGATCAAAGATGGTCAAGGTTTCCTGGCCATAGGCAAGTGTTGTTACTTGATAACGGGATCACATCATTAGGAGAGTCATGTGATGGACTAGACCCAAAACTAATAGACGTAGCATGTTGATCGTGTCATTTTGTTGCTACTGTTTTGTGCGTGTCAAGTATTTGTTCCTATGACCATGAGATCATATAACTCACTGACACCGGTGGAATGCTTTGTGTGTATCAAACGTCGCAACGTAACTGGGTGATTGTAAAGATGCTCTACAGGTATCTCCGAAGGTGGTCGTTGAGTTAGTATGGATCAGGACTGGGATTTGTCACTCCGTGTGACGGAGAGGTATCTCGGGGCCCACTCGGTAATACAACATCACACACAACCCTTGCAAGCAAAGTGACTTAGTGTAAGTTGTGGGATCTTGTATTACGGAACGAGTAAAGAGACTTGCCGGTAAACGAGATGGAAATAGGTATGCGGATACCGACGATCGAATCTCGGGCAAGTAACATACCAAAGGACAAAGGGAATGACATACGGGTTTATATGAATCCTTGGCACTAAGGTTCAACCGATAAAGATCTTCGGAATATGTAGGATCCAATATGGGCATCCAGGTCCCGCTGTTGGATATTGACCGAGGAGTCCCTCGGGTCATGTCTACATAGTTCTCGAACCCGCCGGGTCTGCACACTTAAGGTTCGACGATGTTTTATGCGTATTTGAGTTATATGGTTGGTTAACGAATGTTGTTAGGAGTCCCGGATGGGATCACGAATGTCACGAGGGTTTCCGGAATGGTCCGGAGACGAAGATTGATATATAGGATGACCTCATTTGGTTACCGGAAAGTTTTCGGGCATTACCGGAAAAGTTTCGGGCTCATCGGTAGTGTACCGGGAGTGCCGGGAGGGGTGACGGGGACCATCGAGAGGGGTGTCTCGCCCCAAGGGGTCTCACGGGCTATGGGAAGAGATAAACCAGCCCCTAGTGGGCTGGAATAAGTTCCCACTAAGGCCCATAAGGTTTGAGAAGGGAAAAATACAAGGTGGAAAGAGTTTCCAAGTGGGAAGGTGGAATCCTACTCCAAGTAGGATTGGAGTAGGACTCCTCCACCTCAAATTTCGGCCAAACCTTGAGGGTTTGAGGCTGCCTCCTCCCCTCCCTCCCTCCTATATATACTGAGGTATTAGGGCTGATTCGAGACAACTTTTTCCACGGCAGCCCGACCACATACCTCCACGGTTTTTCCTCTAGATCGCGTTTCTGCGGAGCTCGGGCGGAGCCCTGCTGAGATTAGATCACCACCAACCTCCGGATCACCATCAAGCTGCTGGAGAACTCATCTACCTCTCTGTCTCTCTTGCTGGATCAAGAAGGCTGAGATCATCGTCGAGCTGTACGTGTGCTGAACGCGGAGGTGCCGTCCGTTCGGCACTAGATCGGAGCGGATCGTGGGACGGATCGCGGGATGGTTCGTGGGACGGTTCGCGGGGCGGATCGAGGGACGTGAGGACGTTCCACTACATCAACCGCGTTCACTAACGCTTCTGCTGTCCGATCTACAAGGGTACATAGATCGGAAATCCCCTCTCGTAGATGGACATCACCATGATAGGTCTTCGTGCGCGTAGGAAATTTTTTGTTTCCCATGCGACGTTCCCCAACAGGGCTTGCCCACCAGCCCACTAATGGCTGGTGTGCCCCCACAAAGCCTTTGGGCTTCTTCCCGGGTGGGTGGGCCCCTCCCGGTAGAACTCCGAAACCCATTCGTCATTCCCGGTACGATGCCAGTAATGCCCGAAAACCTTCCGGTAACCAAATGAGACAAACCTATATATCAATCTTTGTTTCCGGACCATTCCGGAAACCCTCGTGATGTCTGTGATCCCATCCAAGACTCCTAACAACATTCGGTAACCAACCATATAACTCAAATACGCATAAAACATCGCCGAACCTTAAGTGTGCAGACCCTGCGGGTTCGAGAACTATGTAGACATGACCCGAGTGACTCCTCGGTCAATATCCAATAGCGGGACCTGGATGCCCATATTGGATCCTACATATTCTCCAGAGATCTTTATCGGTTGAACCTCAGTGTCAAGGATTCATATAATGCCATATGTCATTCCCTTTGTCCTTCGGTATGCTACTTGCCCGAGATTCGATCGTCGGTATCCACATACCTATTTCAATCTTGTTTACCGGCAAGTCTCTTTACTCGTTCCGTAATTCAAGATCCCGTGACATACACTAAGTCACATCGCTTGCAAGGCTTGTGTGTGATGTTGTATTATTGAGTGGGCCCCGAGATACCTCTCCGTCACACGGAGTGACAAATCCCGGTCTTGATCCATACTAACTCAATGGACACCTTCGGAGATACTTGTAGAGCATCTTTATAGTCACCCAGTTACGTTGTGACGTTTGATACACACAAGGTATTCCTCCGGTGCCAGTGAGTTATATGATCTCATGGTCATAGGAATAAATACTTGACACGCAGAAAAACGGTAGCAACAAAATGACACGATCAACATGCTACGTTCATTAGTTTGGGTCTAGTCCATCACATGATTCTCCTAATGATGTGATCAAGTTTTCAAGTGACAACACTTGCCTATGGTCAGGAAACCTTGACCATCTTTGATCAACGAGCTAGTCAACTAGAGGCTTACTAGGGACAGTGTTTTGTCTATGTATCCACACATGTATTGTGTTTCCAATCAATATAATTATAGCATGGATAATAAACGATTATCATGAACAAAGGAATATCATAATAACTAATTTATTATTGCCGCTAGGGCATATTTCCAACAGTCTCCCACTTGCACTAGAGTCAATAATCTAGTCCACATCACTATGTGATTCTAACGAATCCAACACCCTTACAGTTCTCGGGTTTTATCACGTCTTGCTTGTGAGAGACGTTTTAGTCGACGGTTCTGAACCCTTTCAGATCCGAGTGAGCTTTAATCTTTATGTCATCTTATAGATGCTGCTACTATGTACTATTCGGAAATATTCCAAATATCTACTCTACCATACGAATCCGTTTCACTACTCATAGTTATTCGGATTAGTGTCAAAGCTTGCATCGATGTAACCCTTTACGACTAATTCTTAAACACCTCCATAATCAAGAAAAAAAAATCCTTAGTCCATTAGTTACTAAGGATAACTTTGACTGCTGCTAATGATTCAATCATGGATCACTCTCTGTACCTCTCAACAGACTTGAGGCAAGGCACACATTAGGTGTGGTACTCAGCATGGCATACTTCAGATTCTACGGCTAAGGCATAGAAGACGACCTTTGTCTATTCTATTTATTCTGCCAGGGTCGGGTTTTCAGTCTTACTCAAATTCACACCTTACAACACAACCAAGAACTCCTTCTTTTCTGATCTATTTTGAACTCTTTCAAAAACTTGTCAAGGCATGCATCTTGTTGAAACTTCTACTAAGCATTTCGATCCATCTCCATAGATCTTGATGCTCAACGTTCAAGTAGCACAATCCAGGTATTCCTTTGAAAAACTCCTTTCAAACAACCTTTTAACAAAGTCATTCAAGGAAAGCCCATGAGGAAAAAGTGGAAAATCCAAAAGAGGTGGGAAATTTAGGAAGGAGTCCTAATCCAATTGGGATTGGAGGAGGACTCCTCCCTCCTCCACTTCGGCCGACACCCTAGAGGCTCCCTTGATCCTCAAGGCTAGCCCCTCCCCTCCTCCTATATGTACTAGAGGTTTTATGGTTTTTGAGATACAACTCTGCCACGTGCAACCCTAAACCTCTACTTCGTTATTTTTCCTCTAGATCGGTTTTCTGCGGAGCTCGGGCGGAGCCCTGCAGGAATAAGATCACCACCACCACTAAAGCGTCGTTACGCTGCCGGGAAACTCATCTACATACCCGTCTCTCTTGCTGGATCAAGAAGGCAGAGATCGTCATCAGGTTGTACGGTTGTGCAACGCGAAGGTACCGTCCGTTCGGCACTTGATCGGGATGGATCGTGGAACGGATCATGAGACGGTTCGCACGATGGATCGTGGGACGGATTGTGAAGATGTACCCTACATCAACCGCATTTATTAACGCTCCCGCTTAGCGATCTACAAGGGTATGTGGATCCGATCTCCCTCTCGTAGATGATCATCACCATGATAAGTCTTCGTGTGTGTAGGAATTTTTTTGTTTCCCATGCAACGTTCCCCAACATCCTTGAGATACGTTGTGGTGATTATGGTACTCTCTCTAGATGGCCGCGGTGACATTGGGAAATCCATAGATGAGAACTACGAACTCTGAGGTGTGCTTTTGTAGCCCTACATAATTCTCGTCCTCTCTTGATCACAAAGGAATGACCTCCGAGTACGTTTCCATTGCATGTTTGAGTGGAAATATCATGTGATTAGACTATGTTAATGTTGTTGGGAGTTGCCTTTAGTGAAAGTATGAAGCCTAGGCCTTGTTTCTCACCATTGTTACACCGTTTATGCTCACTTTTGTCACTCGCTACCTTGCTGCCATTTTTATTTGAGATTTAAAATGCCTTGTTTTACCATCCATATCACTTGCCTTTTAACATATCTTCACCAAACTAGTGCACCTATACAACTGACAATTGTATTAGGTGTGTTGGGGACACAAGAGACTTCTTGTATATTAATTGCAGGGTTGCTTGAGAGAGACCATCTTCAATCTCTACTTCCCTGGGTTCGATAAACCTTAGGTCATCCACTTGAGGGAAATTGATGTTGTCCTACAAACCTCTGCGCTTGGAGGCCCAACATAGTCTATAAGAATAGAAGCGCGCATAGACATCAAGCTATTTGTGGCGCCGTTGACGGGGAGGTGAGTGCTTGAAGATATATCTTTAGATCTTGCAATTAAATCTTTTCGTTTCTTGTTTTTATTTTCACTAGTTAGGCTTATGGAAAACTCTGCTCTTGGTTTGTTGCTTGTGGGGAACCGTTCCAGCACTATTGTTGTGGAGAAGCCTCCCCCACCTACGGAAATTGTGCCCTTTAAAAAACCAACTCGTATTATTGATTGTGTCTTGGCTAATCGATATGCACGAGATAGACACCGAGGCGAACACTTGCTATATCTTTCACAACTATGCTCCTTATTTAAGCTTGTAGGTATATGGATGGATTTTGTTATGAGAAAGCTATTCTCTTTATCATTAAAATATAAGGCTTTGGATTGGTATATGCTTCTTGATAACTCTCATTTGCTAAATTGGCAAGATCTTATACCTCTCTTTTATGCAAAGTTTTATCCTCTTCATGAAATACATCGAGACAAGAACTATATTTATAACTTTTGGTCTCGTGACGTAGAAATCATCGCTCAGTCTTGGGGGAGATTGAACTCCCTAATGCTCAAATGTCCCAATCATGAGCTCTCCAAGACAAAGAGATGCTCGATGCTTCCTCAATGGGTTCTTTCACAAACGAAAGGATTGATGCTAAATGGGAACTCCTTGAAAGAATTCAACGCAATACTGAAGATTGAGAGATCGACAAAGGTAAAGAGTCAGGTATAAATTATGAGTATGATTGCATTAAGGACTTTGTTGAAACTGCAAGTTTTAATAAGTTTAGTGCTAAGTTTGGGCTTGATTCTCACCTCCTTGTTGATTTCCTCAAATCTATTGCTTCACATCTTAATTTTCCTAAGGAGAATTGGATCAAGCATCATGAACCTTTTGAAGATATTTGCAAAGAAATTGAAATTGTTAATGATAATTGCAACATGCATGATCCAATTCCTGAAAATGAAGTTTTATATAAGCATGTTAATTTTTGTGGAGTGGATAGACCTTGTGAAAGGCCTATGATTGAAGAAGATAAGTATTGTAAGCAACATAAGCATGAAAGAACAATCACTTGGGTTAGAGATTTACATGAAATTGCTAGAGAACTGTGTTACCTTTATCTTTTTACTTGTGAACTTTGTGGTATAGAGGGTCACTTTAATTTTCAATGCATGAACTTTCAAAACATAACTGTTAACTAGTTGTGTGGTAACATGATCACTTCTTATCTTTATGATGAACTCATGTTATTTTTTATGTGTGAAGAGTTATCAGAAAAAACTTCTTGGCTAGATGATAATGCCTTTGGAATAAACAACACTTTGCAAAAATGCCATCTCTATTATGTTGTTAATTGCCATGAAAATGATTACATAAGTAAGATTAGAAAGGAGGGAACTTTACCAAAGCATAAAAATGTCTCTTATGTTTCCCCTAATCAAAAAGAGAGTTTCTCCCAAGTTTCCCCTATTGTATCTAATGATAAACCAGAATATTTGGAGAAGCTTCCTCTCCAACCACTCCCTCCTAAGGTGAAGAAGAAGAAAAATAAGAGGAATAGGAACAAGAAGGAAGAAGAATGGGTATCAACATGGCTTGAGCATATTTCTCGCATCAACTTTTATCCTAACAGACATAAATTTATGGAGGATGGTGAGCTTGATTGTTAATATCTTGATGATAAGCCTATAGGTACTATTGAAGGTGATTTTGATTATGATATGCATGTTACTTATTGTGATTGGGAAGATGATGATAATGTTACTTATGATCTTGAAAATCTTTTTGGTACCAACTTTGAAAATGATAATATGGAAAGCTCTAAGCTTGGGGATGATAGGATTGCAAGTCATTTACCCATTAGTGATGTGATAATTGATAATTATTTTGCTAGTAAGAATAAAGATAACATGTTTAAAAATACAGTTGTTAGCAATAATAATGCTCTTCTCTACCATGATGATGTTATAACTCCTATCTATAGTGATTGTAAAGATACCTATGAGGTAAGGAGAAATTATCCATATGAAACTTGTCATAATCATGGAGGGAATTACTCGCTTGCTGAACACCATCTCCCCAATACACAATTAATCTATAGTGTTCAGGTTGTTTATGATAGTCCTGCTCCCACTATTACCAATGAGAAAGATTATGCTTATGTGGAGAGTAAGAAGACCCTTTTGCATGTGGATCATGGTAATAATGCCTTATGTGATAGTTATATTGTTGAGTTCATCCATTATGCCACAGAAATTTATAATGAGAGGGGGAGACATGGTTCTAAATATTTAAAAAAAGTTTCCCCTCTTTATGTCGAAGGTTTTGAAGTTGCACTTGTTTTGCCTTCCTATGCTTATTGCTTTGTGCTTTAATGAATTATTCTATTGCTATATTACTATGCATAGGAAGCATGTTAGACTTAAATGTGTTTGGTATTTGCTTCTTGATGCTCTTTTGTTCTACAACTCTTATTCCTACGTGAGCATCATTAAAATCTTAAGCCTCTCTTTATGGCTATAAAAAAAGCTCCAGGGAGACAACCCTTGTTATCTTTACTCTGAGTTTTTTACTTTCAGTTTTTAGTGGTCTTGATGTGTGTTACTACTGTAGCAACATCATTGTATCTTTATTTTTAATCTTTGTGCCAAGTTTTAGCCTCTCATTGCAACAAAGTTCAAAAGTTGTGACATGCTGTCCAAAAACAGATTATGTCTGCTTGACGGAAAAAATCACCAAAAATCACCAAATCATCTTTTTGATCTGAATTGTTTTGGACGGTATGCTCTATACAATTGGATTTCTGACATCTGTTTTGAGTTTTTTGATTTGAGTTGCAGAAGTGCCCTGAAAAATTATTTACTACCTGTTGGTCTGTTTTTCACAGATTCTGCCACGTTTTGCGTTTTCATCATTTTGCAAATCTTAAGCTTGCTTTTTCTTTGCAATTTTTTTGGAAATCTTGAGAAACAGAAGCTCTTCATGAAAATCTTTATTTCCAGTGGAGAAAATTATTTTATTATGGGTACTAACCACTCTAATCAGCTTATGATGAGTTTCGTATGAAGGGAGTTTTCAAGTATGCGATGGAAGATGATGAAAGAAGATCCGGGAGTGTCAAGCACTCAAGCTTGGGGATGCCCCCATGCACCCCCAAGAAATATTCAAGGAGACTCAAGCTTGGGGATGCCCCCATGCACCCCCAAGAAATATCAAAGGAGACTCAAGCGTCTAGGCTTGGGGATGCCCCCATGCATGTGATGACGAGTTGATGGATATACTTCTCGCCCCTCGTTGGTTACCCCAAGTGGAAGGTGGAGATGTAGTCATCAACAAGTTTCCATTACACGGAGACTGTAAGGTTTATCGAACCAGGAGGACTCCGAGGATCAACAAGTAGGTGTCCGATGTCGTGGCGCTAGCAGAAGACGTGGACCTGCACACATAACAAATAACTTTGCTCCCAATGAGTACACGGAGGTTGTCAATCTCTCCGACCTTGTAGTTTGCAAAGGATCAAAACACAAGCGGGAATAGTAATATTGATTGCAACGGAAAAGTAAATGAAAGCAGTAAAAATGGTGGTGATATGGACCTGAGTCACATGTGTTCGCTAGTGATGTCTATCTCCCAAAAGACGATAAACAACTATGCTTGCGTAAACAAATTACAGCTGGGCAATTGACAGAATTACGAACGCACCGCAATCCTAATTGTGCTACTTGAAAGTTAGAGGCTCAATAGTAATGGGCAGTACGCCAAGACAAGTAGATCGTTTATTCATCAGCATCTACTTACTAATCATCCACCTTGAGATATCTATCCAGAACATCTCGCTGGTATTAAGTTGCGAGCCCCACCCAAAGTGTAAACTCAAAGCAACGGACAACTGCATTAACAAACTATGTGTAAGGTAAACAATCCTTGCAACCATGGTCGCGAGCACCGTTGTTTTCTCCCTGGTGGCAACAACACATCCCCTAGTCTCATGTTTATGTCACTCAAGCTAGACATCAGGGGGCATGAACCCACAATCATGCATAACGCTCCCTCTTGGAGTTACAATCTACTAGTCGGCCAAAGCAATACAAAGCAATGGAGAACATGCATGAATCATTAAAGAACATAATATAAAAGGATAATCAAATATACAACTCATCACAATCTGAACATATTCTCATAATCCATCGGATCCCAACAAACCGAGCATAGCAATAGCAGGAAAATTACATAGATGCCTTGATCGTGTAGGGCAGCTCACAAGGGCTAATCATGGAAGCACAAGATTGGAGATAAGACATCACATAGCTACTGGTCATGGACTCATGGTCCAAGGAGGATTACTCACGGCACGTCCGGGAAGCGTCCATGGTGGTGGAGAAGCTCCCGGAGGGCAATCCTCCCTCCGGCAGGGTGCCGGGAAGAGGTCTCCTCACGCTCCCGATCTCGGAAGCGCTGCGGCGGCGAAACGATGTAGAAATTCATGATTCTGGATATGCTGGAAGGGTTTCCGATCGGAGGGGTAAATATAGGCCAAAGGAGGGCGTCAGAGGAGGTGGGCCCCACCCAGGCGGCCTGTGGGTGCGGCCAGGGGCCAGGCCGCGCCAGGAGGTTGCCTGGGCAGCCCCTGGCTCCCCTCTGGCCCATCTTCGGTGATCTGGAAGCTTCTGTTACGCTGTTTTTTATATATTTTTCTCGGGGTTTTTGGGGATCTGGAAATTTGGGTAAAAGCCCCTGCAAAAAAAGACATCAGCAGACAAAAACTGACAATGGGTGCACTGAGTTAGTAGGTTAGTCCAAATATGTGTAAAAAGATATAAAAGTGTAGAAAAACATATAACAATGTCACCCAAAAGATCATGGAACAAGCAGAAATGATAGATACGTTTGGGGCGTATCAGCATCCCCTTCTATATCAACAATCATCAGTTCGTCCATCTCCATGCTATATTTTTATCACTTCATATGTTATGTGCTATGCTTGGAGCGTCCCGCTCATTACTTTTTAGTTTGTTTTAGTTTTGCTTGTTGCTCATAACGAGTCGGAACCTAGCCTTCTTTGTTCGGGAGAGAAACACGCTTCACTCCACCCTAGAACACAACATAGGTTTTCATGCTCATCTTTTTGTGTGTTCTTTATCTTTTCATAGCTGTTGTCATGCTTAGCTCTTAGTTTTCATGCTTTATCTTTTTAAGAGCTTTTACCTAGGTTGCTTTTGGAACTCTCTTGAGTTATCATACTTATCTTGTTTAGAGAGTTGGGTTGTTGCACTCAGTTGTGTGCCTTGCATGAGTAGGTAACCGAGGTTGCTACTTAAGTATAGTAGTAACTTGCAATAGTTTTGAGGTATTTATTTGAGTAATGTTTGGACTATTGGTGCCAAGAGCTTGAGCCTATTAGTGATAGGTGTCGTATTTTTGGGAAATCCGTGTGTTTTTCAAAAACTAAAAAGTTAGTTGAGAACTCTAGCTACTAGATTGATCACTAACCTCTGGAGGGGTTGGAATATATAGAGTACCCTCACGTTACCATGGGTCGAGGATGCGCAAGGATAACCAAACCCCCAAACACTCCCCCTTGGGATACTTGTCTCTTTGAGAATTTCCTGACTAGATAGAGCGTTACCGATAATAAGTGTATGAGTTCTTCGGACTAATGCGAGTATTCGATTGTTGGCACTTCCACCATCCATATTTTGCTAGCCTCTTCAGTATTGTGCATTGCCCTTTCTCATCTTGAGAGTTGGTGCAAACTTCGTCGGTGCATCCAAACCCTTGGAATGATACGCTCTGTCATCATAAGCCTCATTATATCTTTCCTCAAAACAGCCACCATACCTACCTATTAAGGCATTTCCATAGCCTTTCCGAGATACATTGGCATGCAACATCCACCATCTCATGACTTGATCTTCATGTCATACATGATTTTGCTTGATCGAGGAGCCGCATGCTAGTTGGGCCTTGGCCTTATTATTGCTACATGACGCGCTAGTATCATTGCATATCCTGCTACACTAGCAAAGGCATACATTTGCATACATCATGATAGTTTTCATTTGTCTTTATGTTGAGTACTTCTTATAAAGTGTGAAGATCTTCTTTTTATTCTTGTAAAACATAGAGTGTTGCCCTTAAGTGAGGAAAAGATCCCAACGAGGACAAATGAAAAGATCCCAAAGAGAACAAATGAGAGATAAATAGAAAGAGCCAAAGAGGCCACAAAAAATAAAAGAAAAAGGAAAAGAAATAAAGAAAAATAAAAAGAGAGAAGGGGGCAACACTACTATTCCTTTTGAAAGATCCACACTCGTACTCCATTTATATATTTGTACTCCATAGAGATTATCATTCATACATAACTATGTGGGGACCCTTACACTATAGAACTTGGCTTGTATATTCCAATGATGAGTCTCCTCAAATGAGCTCTAGGTCTTCATGATCAAGCAAGTTGGATGCACCCAGCTACTTCTCAAACAACAGCGCCAGAAATTGACACGTTGACGGAGAGTGGGCTTGCGTTGGTTTTTTCCCTTGAAGAGGAAAGGGTGATGCAGCACAGGAGAAGTAAGTATTTCCCTCAGTTTGAGAACCAAGGTATCGATCCAGAAGGAGGGTCTCATCAAGTCCAGAGTACCTGCGCAAACACAAACAAGCTTGCATCCAACGCTTCAAAGGGGTTGTCAATCCCTTCAAGATTGTTTGCAAAGTGAGATCTGAAGGCGGAAAGTGCAACGAAGTAAAAAGTTTAAGGCTGAAAATATGGTGTGGGGTAGACCCGGGGGCCATAGTGTTCACTAGAGGCTTCTCTCAAAATAGAAAATATCACGGTGGGTGAACAAATTACTGTCGAGCAATTGATAGAACCGCGCAAAGTCATGACGATATCTAAGGCAATGATCATACATATAGGCATCACGTCCGAGACAAGTAGACCGATACTTTCTCCATCTACTACTATTACTCCACACATCGACCGCTAGCCAGCATGCATCTAGTGTATTGAGTTCATGACGAACATAGTAACGCCTTAAGCAAGATGACACGATGTAGAGGGATAATCTCAAACCAATGATGAAAACCCCATCTTTTTACCCTTGATGACAACAACACGATGCGTGCCTCGCTACCCCTTCTATTACTGGGTGAGGTCACCACACGGTATGAACCCAAAACCAAGCACTTCTCCCATTGCAAGAATCATAGGTCTAGTTGGCCAGACAAAACCCACAACTCGAAGAGAATTACAAGGATATGAAATCATGCATAAGAGAGATCAGAAGAAACTCAAATAAGATTCATAGATAATCTGATCATAAATCCACAATTCATCGGATCTCGACAAACACACCACAAAAGAAGATTACATCGGATAGATATCCATGAAGATCATGGGGAACTTTGTATTGAAGATCCAAGAGAGAGAAGAAGCCATCTAGATACTAACTATGGACCCGTAGGTCTATGGTGAACTACTCACGCATCATCGGAGCTGTCATGGTGCTGATGAAGAAGCCCTCCATATCTGAATCCCCCTCCGGCAGGGCACCAGAACGTGCCCCAAATGGGATCTTGCGGAGACATAAGCTTGCGGCGGCGGAAAAGTACTTTCGATGATCTCCTGATCTTTTTGGGATTTTTAGGGAATATATAGGCGCAACCCCTAGGGCAGAGGGCGTCGAGGGGGCCCACAAGCCTGTGGGCCGCGGCCTCCCCCTGGCCGCGGGGTGAGGGCTTGTGGGGCCCATGGGCCCCCCTGCCTTGGCTCTCAAGTCTCCTCATCTTCTAACGTTACGGAAAAATTCTTTTTGGGGATTCTATTCCGTTTGGACTCCGTTTCAAAATCTCCTCTGAAAGGGGACAAAAAGATGGAAAAAACAGGAACTGGCACTTGGCACTGAGTTAATAATTTTGTCCCAAAAATATATAAAAGGCATGCAAAACATCCAAACTTTGACAAGATAATAGCATGAAACCATCAAAAATTATAGATGCGTTGGAGACGTATCAAGCATCCCCAAGCTTAACTCCTGCTCGTCCTCAAGTAGGGAAGTGATAAAGAATGAACTTTTGATGTGGAATGCTACCTAGCATAGTTGTCCTTTGCAACTTCTTTCACGTGGCATGAATGATTAGATCCGTAAGATTCAAAACAATAGTTTGCTATTGACATGAAAACAATAATACTTCAAGCAAACTAGCAAGGTAATCATGAACTTTCAAAATAACAAGGCCAAGGAAAGTTATCCCTACAAAATCATATAGTCTGGCTATGCTCCATCATCCTCACACAACTAATGTAAATCATGCACAACCCCGGTATTGGCCAAGTAATTGTTTTCGCACTCTTACTTTCTCAAACTTTTTATAACTATCACGCAATGCATGAGCGCGAGCCATGGATATAGCACTATAGGTGGAATAGAGTGTGGTGGTGGTTGTGAGACAAAAAGGAGGAGATGGTCACATTGACTCGGCATATCAAAAGGCTATGGAGATGCCCATTAATAGATATCAATGTGAACGAGTAGGGATTTCCATACAAGAGAAGCACAAGAGCTATAAGCATGTGAAAGCTCAAAAGGAAACCTAGTGGGTGTGCATCCAACTTGCTTGCTCACGAAGACCTAGGGCAATTTTGAGGAAGGCCATCATTGGAATATACAAGCCAAGTTATATAATGAAGATTCCCACTAGCATATGGTAGTGACAAAGCAAGAAGCTCTCAATCATGAAGAACATGGTGCTATTATGAAGCACAAGTGTGGAAAAAGATAGTAGCATTGTCCCTTCTCTCTTTTTCTCTCTTTTCTTTTTTTTCATTTGGGCTCTTAGGCCTCTCTTTTTTTATCTTCTTTTTTTGGGGCTCTTTGGCCTCTTTTTTATTTATTTCCACACATGGGACAATGCTCCAATAATGATGATCATCACACTTTTATTTACTCACAGCTCAAAGCTCACAATGATGATGACTCCATAGGAAATGCCTCCGACAGTGTACCAGGATGTGCAACGATCTAGCATGGCGTATCACGTTGAAACATCTCGCTAGCTATCTTACGATCATGCAATGGAAATATGAGAGTGACGGCACAAGTCATGAGACAGACGGTGGGAGTTGCATGGCAATATATCTCGGAATGGCTATGAAAATGCCATAGTAGGTAGGTATGGTGGCTGTTTTGAGGAAGGAATATGGTGGGTTTGTGCACCGGCGAGAATTGCACGGCACTAGAGAGGCTAGAAATGGTGGAAGGTGAAAGTGCATCTATACCATGGACTCACATTAGTCATGAAGAACTCACATACTTGTTGCGAAAGTTTTTATTAGTAATCGAAACAAAGTGCTAAACGCATACTCCTAGGGGAAGGGTTGGTAGGTGTTAAGCATCGCGCGATCCCGACCTCAACACAAAGGATGACAATCAATAGATTAATTATGCTCCGACTTCCTAACATAGCGGTTCACCATACGTGCATGCTACGGGAATCACTAACTTCAACACAAGTATTTCTAGATTCACAACACCCTACTAACGTAGCTCTTAATATTACCAAATCCACGTCTCAAAACTATTTGAGAGGAATCAAAACTTCTCTTTCTATTCAATGCACATGAAGATGGAGGTTTTTGCATCCCCTTTGGGTATCTATTACCTTTGGGACTACTTTCATAGCATAAGCCAACTACCAAGTCATGCACCGTCGTGCTCTAAAAGATATAAGTGAAGCACATAGAGCAAAAGTATCTAGCTCAAAAGATATAAGTGAAGCACTATGAGCATTCTAGCAAAATCACGATGAGTGCATGTCTATCTCTCTCAAAAAGGTGTGCAGCAAGGATGATTGTGACACAACAAAAAGAAAAGACTCCTAAGATACAATACGCTCCAAGCAAAACACATATCATGTGGTGAATAAAAATATAGCTCCAAGTAATGTTACCAATGGATTGAAGACGAAAGAGGGGATGCCTTCCCGGGGCATCCCCAAGCTTAGGCTTTTTGGTGTCCTTGAATTTGTCTTGGGATGCCTTGGGCATCCCCAATCTTGAGCTCTTTCCACTCCTTATCTCTTTGTCCATGAGAACATCACCCAAAACTTGAAAACTTCACAACACAAAACTTAAACAGAAACTCGTGATAACATTAGCACAAGAAAACAAACTACCACTTCTTTTGGTACTGCAGAAAACTTGAATTCTATCTATATTGGTGTTGAGCTACTGTATTCTCACTTTTCCATGGCTATTACCCCCCGATACTAACCATAGTTTCATCAAAACAAGCAACCAACTCAACAAAAACAGAATCTGTCAAAAACATATCAGTCTGTAGCAATCTGTATACTTCGTATACTTCTGCTACCTAAAATAATCTGGAAAATTACGACTGCCTGGGAAAAAGGCATATCAACCAGCAGAAAAAAGAATCAACTCAAAAGCTCTTTCTGAATAAAAATGAAAATTCATCTCGTGAGCGAAAAGTTTCTGTCTTTTTCCAGCAGGATAAAACAACCATTACCAAGATTAGTCATAAAGGTTTTGCTTGGCTCAAACACAAAAAGAAACATAAAAACACAATCACAACAGAATTATGATGGTGTGGATGCAACAAAACAGAAAGAAAAAGATAAATTCATTGAGTTGCCTCCTAAGAAGCGCTATTGTTTAACGCCCTTAGTTAGGCATAAAAGCGATAGAATCACGTATCGTCGTCTTTGGTGCTCAACCCATAAGTGGACCTCATCATGGATTCATAAGGCAATCTTATTTTCTTTCTAGGAAAGTGTTCCATGCCCTTCCTTAAAGGAAATTGAAATCTAATATTCCCTTCCTTCATATCGATGATAGCACCGATAGTCCTTAGGAAAGGTCTACCAAGAATAATAGGGCATGTAGGATTGCAATCAATGTCAAGCACAATAAAATCCACGGGTACATAGTTCCTATTTGCAATAATAAGAACATCATTGATCCTTCCCATGGGTTTCTTGACAGTAGAATCAGCAAGATGCAAATTAAGAGAACACTCTTCAATCTCATTAAAACCCAGAACATCACATAAAGACTTTGGAATCACAGAAACACTAGCACCCAAATCACACAAAGCATTGCATTCATAGTTTTTGATTTTGATTTTGATGGTAGGTTCCCACTCATCATGAAGCTTTCTAGGGATAGAGACTTCCAATTCAAGTTTCTCTTCAAGAGATTTCATCATAGCTTCGACGATATGATCGGTAAAGGCCTTGTTTTGGCTATAAGCGTGTGGAGAGTTTAACATGGATTGCATCAAAGAAATGCATTCAATCAAGGAGCAACTATCATAATTGAATTCCTTGAAATCCACGGTAGTAATTTCATTACTACTCAAAGTTTTAACATCTTCTACTCCACTTTCAATGCTTTTAGCATCAAGATAGATGGACTCGGAATCATTGGGGCACTTTTCAACCAAAGTGGATTCATATCCAGCCCCGTAATCATTAGGTTTGACACAAGAAAACAAAGATTCAATGGGAGTCACACCAAGCACTTTAAGATCTTCGTGATTCTCATCACGAGAACACGCCTTTTTAAGCCATTCATGTCTAGCACGAATTTGGGTGGTTCTTTCTTGGCTGTCAATCATGGAAACACGCATAGCTTTCAAAGTTTCATCCGTGTTGATTTTGGGAGGAGCACATCTAACTTTCAAAGCATTAACATCACTAGAAATTCTATCAACGCTCTTAGCCAAATCGTCAATTTTGAGTAGCTTTTCCTCTATGGGCGCATTGAAAATCTTTTGAGAGTTGATGAAAGTTTGGTGTTTTAATTCATGGTGACTTCAGCAAGCAAGCAAGCAAGTGCACAAGCAAACAAAGAGCAGGCGAGAAAAAGGGCGAATGAAAATGCGAAAGAAAAAGGCAAACGAAAAAGGCAAATTGGTGAAGTGGGGGAGAGGAAAATGAGAGGCAACTAGCAAACAAAGTAAATGCAAGAGATGAGTTTGCGACACCTACTTGGATGATTTCTTGACTTGATCTTCCTCCCCGGCAACGGCGCCAGAAATCCTTCTGCTACTTCTCAAACAACAGCGCGAGAAATTGACACGTTGACGGAGACTGGGCTTGGGTTGGTTTTTTCCCTTGAAGAGGAAAGGGTGATGCAGCACAGGAGCAGTAACAATTTCCCTCAGATTGAGAACCAAGGTATCGATCCAGAAGGAGGGTCTCATCAAGTCCAGAGTACCTGCGCAAACACAAACAAGCTTGCACCCAACGCTTCAAAGGGGTTGTCAATCCCTTCAAGATTGTTTGCAAAGTGAGATCTGAAGGCGGAAAGTGCAACGAAGTAAAAAGTGTAAGGCTGAAAATATGGTGTGGATTAGACCCGGGGGCCATAGTGTTCACTAGAGGCTTCTCTCAAAATAGCAAATATCACGATGGGTGAACAAATACTGTCGAGCAATTGATAGAACCGCGCAAAGTCATGACGATATCTAAGGCAATGATCATACATATAGGCATCACGTCCGAGACAAGTAGACCGATACTTTCTGCATCTACTACTATTACTCCACACATCGACCGCTATCCAGCATGCATCTAGTGTATTGAGTTCATGACGAACAGAGTAACGCCTTAAGCAAGATGACATGATGTAGAGGGATAATCTCAAACCAATGATGAAAACCCCATCTTTTTACCCTTGATGGCAACAACACGATGCGTGCCTCGCTACCCCTTCTGTCACTGGGTGAGGTCACCGCACGGTATGAACCCAAAACCAAGCACTTCTCCCATTGCAAGAATCATAGATCTAGTTGGCCAGACAAAACCCACAACTCGAAGAGAATTACAAGGATATGAAATCATGCATAAGAGAGATCAGAAGAAACTCAAATAAGATTCATAGATAATCTGATCATAAATCCACAATTCATCGGATCTCGACAAACACACCACAAAAGAAGATTACATCGGATAGATCTCCATGAAGATCATGGGGAACTTTGTATTGAAGATCCAAGAGAGAGAAGAAGACATCTAGATACTAACTATGGACCCGTAGGTCTATGGTGAACTACTCACGCATCATCGGAGAGATCATGGTGTTGATGAAGAAGCCCTCCATATCCGAATCCCCCTCCGGCAGGGCACCAGAACGTGCCCCAGATGGGATCTTGCGGAGACAGAAGCTTGCGGCGGCGGAAAAGTACTTTCGATGATCTCTTGATTTTTTTGGGATTTTTAGGGAATATATAGGTGCAACCCCTAGGGTAGAGGGCGTCGAGGGGGGCCACAAGCCTATGGGCCGCGGCCTCCCCCCTGGCCGCGGGGTGAGGGCTTGTGGGGCCCCTGGGGCCCCCTGCCTTGGCTCTCAAGTCTCGTGATCTTCTTCCGTTACAGAAAAATTCTTTTCGGGGATTTTATTCCGTTTGGACTCCGTTTCAAAATCTCCTCTGAAAGGGGTCAAAAACATGGAAATAAACAGGAACTGGCACTTGGCACTGAGTTAATAAGTTAGTCCCAAAAAATATATAAAAGGCATGCAAAACATCCAATATTTTACAAGATAATAGCATGAAACCATCAAAAATTATAGATACGTTGGAGACGTATCACACCCCCACTAGTTCCATTGGAGAGCTTACCTTAGCTCATATGTGCATCCGTTGCATGGAAATCCCTACTCCTCACATCATATCTATCACCTGTCTATCTCTCGCCTATGGTTGTCCTCATCTATGTGAGCCTTTCACACCTTTTTGTCTTCCTTCCCCATCATTATTCTATTTGCCATCCTAAGTGCCAACATATCTTTCTTGCGCTCATCCATTGCATGAGTGCTCGAAGCCAAAAGGGAGAGGATCATTTTGACGTGTGCCTGACTAGTGGTCTAGGGATGAGTCAAAATAAGATTCCAAAGGAGACCAAGCATGAAGTTTAGTAGATTGAGTTCTCAATTAAACTATTTTTATGCTATAAACCCATCTCCCTTTTCTTGCACGCAAACACCATTTGGAGACATTCGAGTCACAGACAGCGAGAGCTCTTGCACCTTTATGTTCTTACTTTGCTAATTTCAATACTAAATATAAACTCTTTCTTGTTATTGTCTTGACTTGAATTGCATATCTTACTTACTTTACTTTGAAGTTCTTATATGTGAGTTAGCATGTCACCACAGAAATTATTTGTGTTATCATTTACCTACTCGAGGACGAGCAGGATTGGCGATGTTGATACGTCCCAAACGTATCTATAATTTCTGCTAGTTCCATGATCTTTTGGTGACATTGTTATATGTTTTGCTACACTTTTATATCTTTTTACACATATTTGGACTAACCTACTAACTCAGTGCACCAAGTGCTAGTTTCTGTCTACTGATGTCTTTTTTGAGGGGCTTTTATCCCAATTCCCAGAGCCCCAAAAATCCCGAGAAAAATATATAAAAATCAGCGTGACGGAAGCTTCACGAGCACGAAAGGTGGCCAGAGGGGAGCCAGGGGCTGCCCAGGCGGCCTCCCTGCGCGGCCTGGCCCCTGGTCGCGCCCACAGGTCGCCTGGGTGGGCCCCACCTCCTCGGGTGCCCATCGCCAACAAGTTTCGGGGGACCAGAATTCCTGTGCCGGCACCCTGCCAGGACGGGGAAGTGCCCCCGGATTCATCTCCATCGACGTTGCTTCCTCCCTCCATGAAGCGGGAGTAGTTCCTGCTCGGGGCTGAGGTCTTCTAGAGTAGCTATGTGGTTAATTCTCTCTCTCATGGCGTGATCTTGATTGTGATCATGGGCTATGTTAATCTAGGGTGATCCCATGATGTTTCCCCTTCTTTTGTGTATTGGATTGATGTACTCACTCGATCTTATCTAGTATAATCCCCGAGACCATGGTGATAGCGGTCCACACGGATTAGAATACTATTTTCATGAGTAATTTCCTCTTTTGTGAATTGATTGAAGATTGAGAGTCTCTTGGTGCTTGTCTTTGACTATCCTTGAGATACGTTGTGGTGATTATGGTACTCTCTTTGGATGGCCGCTGTGACATTGGGAAATCCTTAGATGAGAACTACGAATCCATGGTGTACTTTTGTAGCCCTACATAATTCTCGTCCTCTCTTGATCACAAAGGAATGACCTCCGAGTACGTCTCCATTGCATGTTTTAGTGGAAATATCAAGTGATTAGACTATGTTAATGTTGTTGGGAGTTGCCACTAGTGAAAGTATGAAGCCCAGGCCTTGTTTCTCACCATTGTTACACCGTTTATGCTCACTTTTGTCACTTGCTACCTTGCTGTCATTTTTATTCCAGATTTACAATACCTTGTTTTACCATCCATATCACTTGCCTTTTAACATCTCTTCCCCGAACTAGTGCACCTGTACAACTGACAATTGTATTAGGTGTGTTGGGGACACAAGAGACTTCTTGTATCTTAATTGCAGGGTTGCTTGAGAGAGACCATCTTCAACCTCTACTTCCCTGAGTTCGATAAACCTTAGGTCATCCACTTGAGGGAAATTTCTGTTGTCCTACAAAACTCTGCGCTTGGAGACCCAACATAGTCTACAAGAATAGAAGTGTGCGTAGACATCAGTCGCCGAAGGGCACCGATGTGAATCTGGAATCTGGACTTTGAAATCTCCATCCACTGAATCAGGGCGTCGTCGCCTAGGGGTCCGTGGCAAGGTGAGATAGCATGGTGAGGTTCTGTCAGAAGGCGTTGAGAAACGACGAGGATACCGGGGCTTTCGAGCAGGAGGATGGCGGCGGCATGCGAGAAGGATGGGGACGATGCCGGCGTGCGAGCGAGCAAAAGACCTAGCCCTCGCTCGAGATCTGAAAAGGGGTGTGTTTTTTTCACTCAGCGGGTGCTTTATCGCTGGGTGGGATCGAATGAATGACACCATACCAGCCTTCTCGTGGGACTCGCCGCCATCTCCAGCAAGCGCCGCCGCCACCAGAAGCGGGCCACCCATCGCTGCCAGGCCTCGCCTGGCTTGCCGCGCCACCAGGCTTCTCGCCGAGCGCCGAACATCGATCCTAATCTCCGGTCGACATGGATCTGGCCAGGCACGAACTCCCACGTGGCGGGAAGCACCAAGCCACCGACGGCATGCGCACTCCGCTCCGCCGCGACGCAACGCCACCAGACCGCCCTGCCGCCCCGCACCACCTCCCGCTAACGCACATACATCCGACGTGTCGACCATCGAGATCCGTCGTTCGGCCAAAGAAGTGCCCCCCCACGACCACCGCTCTAGGTGAGGGCACGGGAGATCCCGCCGCCCCAGGCACCACAGGGCTTTGCCCGACGGCGCTCACTGGAGGCGGCGGGGAGGGAGGGAGGGAAGGAGGGGCGGAGGCCGGTGGCTATCGGGGCAGAGGGGAAAGGTTCCTCCGGCTCGCTAGGGATTGAAGGAGCGAGGACGTGCGTACCGGTTGATCTTTTGGGTTTTTTTCTTTCCAGCGGTTCTGCATTTTGCGGGGAAATAAATCGGCGGGGAGGCCTTGTCCGGTTAATCCCTACCAGGAGGGGATTGAAAAGGATTGAAGGAAATTTAGATGAAATTTGACTTGAAGGAGATTTAATCCCTCTCAATTCCCTCCAAACCCCTTCAAATATAAAGGAACCGAACAAGGCCTAAGAGGGGAGGTGGCCCACGAAAACGAACGAACGAAGGGCGAACGACGACCTACGAACCGCTAAAGAGTAAAGATGCATGTGTTTCTCAGTGCAACACTTTTGTGTCACGTAACCGATACGGCCATTTCCAACAGGTTGTATGTTTTATTGTTGATCAGATATATTTAATCTCCGATGTGGGAAATTAACAGATACTAAAATGGAAACTACGAGAGACCATCAAAGGCTAATTGGCAGTCCTGCTTCTTTCCTTGTGCGGGGGCAGTCACACACTAACGGCCGCCCAATGGCCATCAAATCCCATCCTACATTCCATAATAACCACCCAAACCCATTCCATAATCATCGAGACGGCAACAAACAAACGAACCGTGAGTATCTGGACGCACAGTGACGTTCATTCAGGCGACAAAAGAGGAAATCTCGGGTGCATGCACCGCATCCCATGACCCTCCCCACGCTAGCTTTCGAAATTCGAAATTCAAACAAACCACGGGCAGAGGATCGCGAAAGGGCAGTACGTCCTGAACTCCTGATCCTCCCTTTCCCATTTCCCGTACGCACGCATGCAGCAGGCGGCTGGCAGGAGAGCAAGAAGAGGAACGGCAGCCCCGAAAGCAAAGGAGAAGATTTCGGCGGTTTCCACCTGGTCTGGTCGTATCTGATTCCGATCGTCGTCCGCCCCTCCGACGACCGCGGCCAGAAAGAAAAAGAGGACGACCAGACCACCTCCACCCCTCCCCTCTGAAGGGTGGGCCCAGATGGAAGCTACGGACGTGGGAGAGGTAGGGCGGCCGAAACCCACCACCTCCGTGATCAGCTCGTCACCAACACAGTGCACACAGCACAGCACACAGCCGCTGGCGAGCGATTCCGCATTCCCGCCCGCCCTCGCTCCACCCTTCTCTTTTGCCATCCATCGCCAGGAGAGCATCCAAAGCGGCGGCCCTTTAATTTTAACCGCCCCCTCCCTCGCTCCCCCATTCCGATCTCATCTCCAAAGCATCCATCCCACCATCGCCTGACCTCCAACGTAACCTTCCCTACCAAAAGCCTCAAAACCCTAGCGCTCGCGTTCCCCTCGCTTCACTCGCCCACCAGCCGCCACCCATGGCGTCCGCGCCCATGTCCCCGGTGACGCCCGCGGGGGCCGAGCCCAGGCGCTCCACGCGCCTGCTCTCCAACACCAAACCGGCCGACGCCGGCGCGGAGGACGAGACGTCGCGCGGCGCCAAACGCCGGCGCAAGGCGCCCGGGAAGAGCGCCAAACGCGGAAGAGAGCGGCCAAGGGCAAGCAGAAGGAGCCGGAGGCGATGGAGGTGGACGACGCCGGCAGCGGAATCAACGGCGACATGTGCCCGGAGGGGGGCGACTCGGAGGAGATGAGGTTGATCCAGGAGGAGGAGGACGCCCTCGAAACGGAGGAGCAGGCCGATCATGGAGGCGAGGGGTCCGCGGAGACGCATGGCGCCAGGAAGAGGGTGGCCCCGCCGCGCGCCGAGAGGAGGCCGGACGCCTCGGCGGACCACTTCGTCGGCGAGCCTATCCCGGATGACATGGCCAGGCGACGCTGGCCGAGCCGCTACGCAACCAAGGTATATGGCGTCTATCTTCTCTTGTCAGCACATAGCTAAGGTGGCAGGCGCGCATCATCTTATTCTTTCATGCATGCGCTGGAAATCCCGACCGAGAACATTTCCTCTACTTTGAGCCGCAGGTTTCCGATTCGCACGCTAGGCGGTATGTCTCGTTTCTCTCTTGATGATCTCACCTTTGTTGTAAATGGGGTTAATTTTGCGCTGTTTTTAACATGTGAGCCGGATCTTCCATTTGTGCATATGCAGATCTAATGATCCGGAGGAGGAAATCGCTGCACGACGCCACTATACATCTGCTTGTGTGGATGACGCAATCTTCAAGCTCAATGATGATGTCTATGTGAAGGTGAACCATTTGCACTTAGTTGGTTCACTATATTTATTACTTGTACTGATTATTAATGTACTGCCATTATCTTCTTAGCTAGAAGGTTTGTACATGATTGCAGCGTATTAACATGATTAATACAGTTTGTGTTGCCATTTTGGCTAAGTTGATTGATGAAATGTTGTGCTTCTTTTGTTTCTGGCATGCTGTTAGCTTCCACATTCAATTTGTGACAACAAAATGCATTCACTCAGGATATTGTGCTATGTATATTAAAATTTGCATATAAACTAAATTTTGTTAGATGATGCATGGTGCGTGATTAAAGACGTGCATGTAATAAATCAACTTCTGAATTTATTGATTGTTGATTGTCAAGGTTCTAGGTTAGTACATTAGGACTACAAGTTTGTCTTCTCTGGTCCCTCTTGCATCATATATACCGAGAGGCCTTATCATTTACTCTTAAAGATTTTGTTAACCTTTTTCACGTGTTTGAATTCACTCTGTGGTCATGTGTTCTTAATTTACATCCTGATCCTTCTAGCTATTAAGTGGTTTCTTCCTGATTTCGCACCATACAACTCTCTTTTCTCGTGTTCATCCTTCATTTAAAATGTTTAAATTTATTGTCCCATATTAGTATGTGTGAATCTGATCTTTGTTTCTTCGAATTTTAAGAAATGTCATGTATAATGTTCAAGTTTTTTTTTTCGTTTGCATGAAGGGTATAGTTCAAAATAGTTTGTATGCTATCATTTTCTCTGCATTCGCCTTCTAACAAGCTCTGTTTTAACGAAGTTTTCTAATCATGCTATTGTTTTGAGTGACTGCAGGCTGGTCCGAATGAGGAAAACTACATTGGCCGGATTACAGAGTTTTTTGAAGGGACAGATAATGGATTATATTTCACATGCCGTTGGTTTTTCCGTGTGGAAGATACGGTATGTGTCATGGAGGTATTTTTTTCCTAAACAACAATTCAGCACCTGCCTAAGGCAAATTTGCAGGTTATCTCACAGGAGTTGCTGGATGTCCATGATCATAATCATGACCCAAAGCGTGTATTCCTTTCAGAGGATAAGAATGACAATGTCATTGAGTCTATAATTTCTAAAGTAAATATCATTTATGTTGATCCAAGTGTAAGTTATTTGTTCTTTCTTTCAAGCAAAAGAATTTTTACCACATAGTAGTTGTCATGCTACTACTGATCTTTTTGTTGTTATTTTGTGAAACATTTACAGAAGACACCTCAAGAAAGAGATCAGTTAATATCAAATTCTGATTTGTATTACGAAATGTCTGACTCGGTTGCATATTCAACATTTGAAACTATTCCAACAGGTAACCATCTCTGGAATTACTTAGATCTGTTGCAATCATAATATGTATACCACTTAGTTTATTTTTTATTACTTGTAACTTGTAAGCATCTTAAAAGATATATAGACTTGGATGGCGTGATCATGAACTTAGCTGAACTTGTACAGGACAGTACTGATTTAATACATCTCAATTAGTACAACTTGTACAGGACAGTATTGATAAACATTGTATACCATGAAAAATCATGTCATGTTTATTCTGTTGTAGAAAATGATGGTGCAACAGACAGTGAAGTAGCATCAGATATTTCCTGTGAAGAGGGGAAACCAGTGGCTGACCCTGCGGCATCATCTGGTGCACGAAGGGAAACAGCAACTCTGCTGGATCTTTACTCTTGATGTGGTGCCATGTCAACCGGGCTTTGCCTGGGTGCTGCATTGTCTGGCATAAATCTAAATACTGTACGTTTTGTGACTATGACGTCTTAATACTTTAGCTGACCCTGAAGGTATCATAACTGACAATCTTAATGTTGTTCTTGTGCAGAAATGGGCTGTGGACATGAATAAATATGCTTGTGAAAGTCTAAAGCATAACCATCCTAGCACCCAGGTACTAGTTGAAATTGGCAAAGTGCCACTGAGTTGCATTCCCTCTTTCATCAACTAACTTGTATAATGTTGCCTCTAATTGCAGGTACGAAATGAGAAGGCGGACGATTTTCTTGCCCTCCTCAAGCACTGGGATGCACTCTGCAAGAAGTATGTCGTCCACAGTAGCAACTATTCGGGCTCTGACCTGGCTCAGATGTCAAATGATGACAGAGATGATGAAAATGAACCGCTACCAAATGAACTATTTGAGGTAGAGAGGCTTGTTGGTATATGCTATGGCGACCCCAATAAAACCGGAAAACATGGCCTGTGCTTCAAGGTACTATAGACTTGATTGCTCAAATCACCTATTTGTGTAGTTTATGTAGTCTATTGTTTCCTTGCTTCTATTATTCTGCACTTGTTACTTAGAACTTTAGTTATACGATTTTTGTCTAAAGATAGGAATTATTTATATAGGTGCGATGGAAAACATATGATTCTAGTCATGACTCATGGGAGCTGATGGGGTCATAGTCCTAGGGTAGGGTCATAGGCCTGCCCTACATGTCCTACCCAACGACTACCCCACACAAGGGACAGGACCTTAAGTATGCCCCGACTGAATTAAGGTGCCCCCATCATCCAGTCGGTAACAGGCCCAGAATCATCCAGTCGGAGACTAACATTCGGAGAGCACCGGGCCTACCGACTGGATACACTCGGTACGTCGTAACCTCTCTGGAGGGAAACTGTTGTACGTTTCCGGGTGCATTTACTAGCATTTAGAGCATACGTTACATGTAACGTATGCATTCAATCGCCACTACTCCACCCTTGAATCAGAACCGTTGTGGAGGGCAGCGCACTCTATATAAGCCGCCCTCCCCCACTGGTAAAGGGGTTAGCAAATCTTTGTACTCCATATCACACTAGGTAACAAGCTCCGAGAGCACTGAGACGTAGGGCTGTTACCTCCACCGCAGAGGGGCCTGAACTCATACAACCTCGCCGTAGCTAGGACTCTACCCATCTCATTCGTACCCTATACATCTACTGTCAGGCTTATACCCACGACAGTTGGCGCCCACCGTGGGGCAGGCGTCTAAGCGACTTCCGGCGAGTTTGCGACTACTTCCTTTCGTCATGTCGTCCGGTGGAGGTTCGAGCATGGGTCACCAGATCCTCTTCGGCGCTCTCTCCTTCGTCGTCGACGATTCGGCGTGGCTTCGGGAGGCACCTCTCGACGTCGAGGCGCTTCCCCGTCGCGGGGCCACACACTTCCGTGTCGGCGCTTGCGGCGTTCTTCTTCTCCAACAATCAGCTCCATTGCCGGCTTGCACCTTCGTCACGCGCCGCAGCAAGCGATCTCGCAGTCCGCGTCTACAACGTTGGGTGCAGCATGCCCGAGCGCGTCAGTTCGCGTCCTCTCAAGTGGCGGTTCTGGAGTCTGTTGTGGTTGCCCCGCGTCCCAAGTGCTCGGGCTCGGTTCCGACTGAGCTCCCTTCCGAGTACGTGGGCCGCGGGCCTGCAACAGAAGTTCACATGGCCAACACCCATGAAGATCCCCATCAGGCCGGCCGGAACGAGCGCGAAGTCGGTGAAGCATCCGGTGCACGTCGTCCGCCTCGCCGTTCTGCCAGTCGGCACACCCGGCAGAGCAACGTAGAGTTGTTCCGCACACCTCTCCTCAACTTGGCTGCAGCAGCCAAGATCGTCGATTCCCTCCAGCCGACTGATTCAGAAGCAGGAAGAGGAATCGAGCAGATCCGTGCTCTGTTGCACACGGCACAGCAGCAGAATTCGGCATTCTCCCAGTCACACAATCGGATCCACAATAGTTCCGTCCATGCAAACACGCATCGGTCGGTTCACAACCCCGGCTCCTATCAGCACCACAGGGGAGGCAGTCGTTCCATGATCCGTGAAGATCGTCGCCGTTCGCGCACCCCTCCGCGGGGTGGGCCCTATGGGTCCCGACATCATGATGATCGGCGTTCGGTCGGCGACACTTACGACCCGAGACCCGACACAAGAGGGCGAATCGCCCAGCGAAGAGTCGACAGAGGTCGAGCCCACCGCGATGGCCACGACCTGGATCGTTCGAGTGGCAGCAGGACCATCGTGTCCGGCCCCGAGTGTTTTAGTCGAGCCATCCGCTCGGCTGACATCCCGCCCAACTTCCGATTGGCAGCGGGAATCGGTAAATTTACGGGGGAATCCAAGCCTGAAACATGGCTAGACGACTACCGAGTGGCAGTCCAGATCGGAGGAGGGGATGACCATGTCGCTATGAAGCACCTCCCTCTGATGCTCGACGGCTCGGCGCGAGCTTGGCTGAACCAGTTGGCCCCCTCAAGCATTTACAGTTGGGCAGATCTGGCCCGAGTGTTCATCAGGACCTTCGAAGGGACGTGCAAACGCCTTGCAGGCCTTGTGGAGCTTCAGCACTGTGTCCAGAAGTCGAATGAGCCCTTGCGTGACTTCATCTAGCGATGGACAACTCTCTACCACATGGTGGAGAACGTCACCGAGCATCAAGCAGTCTGCGCATTCAAGGCAGGCGTACGGTACAGAGAATTGTACCTAAAGTTCGGCCGGACGGGCGACATCTCCATGAGCAAGATGATGGAGATAGCAGCTCGTTATGCAAATGGCGAGGAAGAAGACCGCATCCGGAGCGGCAAACACAAGACAGTCGGCGATGCCGACGGAGGTAACACTCGGAAGCAGAAACAGAAAGTTCCACCCACTCCGCAGGCAGAAGCTGCAGTTGTGACCAGCGCCAAGTTCAAGGGCAAAGGGAAAGTGCAGTCTACCCCCAAGAAGAAGCCGTTCAACAATCCCATCCTGGATCAGCCTTGTCCAATTCACACGAAAATGGACGAAGAAGGCAATCCCATATACGCGAAGCATACCACTCGGCAGTGTCGACTCCTGATCCAGGGGTTCAGCGAAGGACAACCGAGTGAGAAGAATCCTGAACAAGATGAGGAGGATAAGGAGGATCCGTTCCCCCAAGTCCATGCAACCCTCGTGATTTTTGCTGACGTCGAAAGCAAGAGTCGTCTGAAATTGGTGAACAGAGAGGTCAACATGGCCGTTCCGACTGCTCCCAAGTTTCTGAAATGGTCTCAGACTGCGATCACCTTTGATCAGTCGGATCATCCAACGCATGTCCCCACTCCAGGAAGACAGGCTCTGATCGTCGACCCGGTGGTGGAAGGAGTCCGACTGCGCAAAGTCCTCATGGATGGCGGTAGCGGACTGAACATCATGTACGCCGACACCCTCAAGGGAATGGGCATTCCGATGTCCAGACTCAGCGAGAGCAATATGCAGTTCCACGGAGTCGTCGCCGGGCGGAAGGCCAAGTCACTCGGTCAGATCGCGTTAGACGTCACTTTCAGCTCCGACAAAAACTTTCGCAAGGAGAAGCTCACATTCGAGGTGGTGGATTTCCAGAGCGCTTACCATGCAATTCTGGGCCGCCCGGCGTACGTGAGTTTCATGGCACGCCCGTGCTATGTGTACTTGAAGTTGAAGATGCCAGGTCCAAAAGGCGTTATCACCATCACCGGCAATCGTCAGCGAGTCGGGGAGTGTCTGCAAGAGGGATCAAGGATCGCCGACCAGCAGATGGCTGTACTTGAGCTCGAAGAATACAAGAAGATAGTCGACCCTGCCGACTTAATGCGCTCAAAGAAGCCAGCTTCTGAGTCCGCGTTCCAGTCGGCGGGAGAAACTAAGAAGGTCAGCATCCACCCGACGGACGAGTCTGCCGCCCCGCAAACATCTCCACCACCCTCGATCCTAAATAGGAAGCCGAGCTCACCCAATTCCTCCGTGAGAACTGGGACATCTTCGCATGGAAACCTTCTGACATGCCGGGTGTACCCAGGGAGTTGGCTGAGCACCGACTGCATGTGGATCCCGTCGCTCGGCCCGTCCGAGAGCGCCTGCGTCGGTCCGCCGCGCACAAGAGGAAGGCAATCGGAGAAGAGGTGGCCAAGCTGCTGGCTGCCAACTTCATTCGCGAGGTTCACCACTCCGAGTGGCTCGCCAATGTCGTCATGGTGCCCAAGAAGGACAAGTCACTCCGAATGTGCATTGACTTCAAGCACCTCAATAAGGTCTGCCCGAAAGACCATTTTCCGCTCCCCGCATAGATCAAATTGTCGATTCGTCTGCGGGATGCGAGCGTTTGTCATTCCTTGATGCCTACTCGGGTTATCATCAGATCCGTCTGTATGGTCCCGATGAGTTGAAAACAGCCTTCATCACCCCGTTTGGGTGCTTCTACTACATCACTATGCCTTTCGGTCTGAAGAATGCAGGAGCTACCTTTATGCGCATGATCCAAAAATGTCTCCTCGACCAGATCGGTCGCAATGTGGAGGCATACATGGATGATATCGTAGTTAAGTCGTGCAAAGGTTCCGACCTGCTGACTGACTTGGCAGAAACATTCGCCAACCTTCGTAGGTACGATATCAAGCTAAACCCAGCCAAGTGTTCATTCGGTGTTCCCAGCGGAAAGTTACTCGGTTTTTTCGTTTCCGAACGAGGGATCGATGTTAACCCCGAAAAGATCGGGACCATCGTCCGAATGGATAGGCCGGTCAGAATACACGATGTTCAACGGCTCACAGGTTGCCTAGCGGCTTTGAGCAGGTTCATCAGTCGACTCGGTGAAAAAGCACTTCCTCTGTACCGACTCATGAAGAAGTCAGATACCTTCGAGTGGACAGACGAAGCCCAAGTCGCATTCCACGACCTCAAAGTCCTACTTTCCACCCAGCCGGTTCTTACCGCTCTGCTCAGTAAAGAGCCCCTTCTTCTATATATCGCGGCTACAAATCAAGTCGTCAGTACTGTTCTTACAGTCGAGCGAGAAGAAGAAGGCAAAGCATACAAAGTTCAACGGCCAGTGTACTACGTCTCCGAACTCCTCACCCCTTCCAAGCAGAGGTATCCCCATTATCAGAAGCTTATCTATGGGATCTATATGACTGCGAAGAAAGTGGCCCATTATTTCCAAGACCACTCGGTATCTGTCGTTTCTGATGCTCCTTTGTCGGAAATTCTCCACAATCGAGACGCGTCAGGCCGAGTGGCGAAGTGGGCAATGGAGATGTTGTACTGTGACATCAAGTTCGAGGCCAAGAAAGCTATTAAGTCTCAAGCCCTGGCTGACTTTATAGCAGAATGGGTAGAACAACAGCAACCGACTCACATCTACTCGGCTCATTGGACAATGTTCTTCGATGGGTCTAAGATGTTGAATGGATCCGGCGCTGGTGTTGTGATCATATCACCCAAAGCCGACAAGCTCAAGTACATGCTCCAGATACACTTTGATTCCTCCAACAATGAGGCGGAGTATAAAGCTCTCCTCTACGGATTGCGCATGGCCATCTCACTCGGCGTCCGTCGCCTGATGGTCTACGGCGATTCGGATTTGGTGGTCAATCAAGTGATGAAAGAGTGGGACGTAAGGAACCCCACCATGACAGTGTACTGCAATGCAGTGAGGAAGCTGGAGAAGAAGTTTGAAGGTCTGGAGCTCCATCATGTTCCGAGACTGAAGAACCAAGCAGCTGATGAGTTGGCGAAACTCGGATCCACTCGGAGACCAGTCCCGAGTGACGTCTGCCTCGAGCACCTCCATCTTCCCTTAGTCAAAGAAGATCCCTTCACGGAAGAACCAGTACAACCCAAGAGCGCAACAGATCCGACTGAAGTCGATGTACCTGCGGTGGTTGATCTGGTCACGGAGATTGTGGTAGTCATTCCCGATTGGACTGTGCCGATCATGGCATATATCCTGAGACAAGAACTTCCAGAAGATGAAGTCCAAGCCCGGCAAATAGTTCGCAGGTCGAAGGCATTCACTGTCATTGACGGTCAATTGTACAAGGAGAGTGTTTCAGGCGTCCTCCAACGTTGCGTTTCCCCAGAGGAAGGACAGTTGATCCTAGAGGATATCCACTCGGGAACCTGCGGCCATCACGCTTCTTCGAGAGCAATCATCGCCAAGGCGTTCAGAGCTGGATTCTTCTGGCTGCCTGCTAACGAGATGGCCAAAGCTATGATCGACCGATGTGAAGGCTGTCAGTTCTACTCAAACAAGTCCCACAAGCCAACATCTGCTCTAAAGACAATCCCACTTGTGTGGCCATTTGCAGTTTGGGGATTAGACACAGTCGGACCATTCAAGACAGGCCAAGGAGGCTACACACATCTGTTGGTGGCAGTCGACAAGTTTACAAAATGGATAGAAGCCAAGCCCATCAAGAAGCTCGACGCCTCCACAGCCGTTAAGTTTGTCAGGGACATCATCTCCAGATTCGGAGTGCCTCACAGCATAATCACGGACAATGGGACAAACTTCGACTCGGACAGATTCAAAGGTTTCTGTGCGAGTCAGGGTATTCGAGTGGATTTTGCTTCCGTAGCACATCCGCAATCCAATGGACAAGCTGAGCATGCGAATGGACTTATCCTTCAAGGTTTGAAGCCTCGACTCTTGCGAGAGGTAGGACATGCTGCCGGTGCATGGGTCACCGAGTTACCTTCAGTACTTTGGGGCCTCCGCACCACTCCAAACCGATCAACGGGGCGGTCGTCGCTCTTCCTCGTCTATGGAGCAGAAGCGGTCCTTCCGAGTGACTTGCTTCACAATGCCCCGCGAGTCGAACTCTTCTCCGAAGCCGAAGCGGAACAAGCAAGGCAAGATGGAGTCGATCTTCTGGAGGAGGAACGCGAGATGGCACTCACTCGTTCAACAATTTACCAACAAGATCTGCGACGCTTTCATGCACGTCATGTCAGGAGCCGCACGTTCCAAGCAGGCGATTTAGTGCTCCGAGTGGATCAGCAAAGACCTCACAAGTTGGCTCCGGCCTGGGAGGGGCCTTTCATCGTCTCCAAGGTGCTGAACAACGGAGCATATAGTCTATACAACATTCAGAGGGAGACAGACGAGCCGCGCTCATGGATCGGGGATCTCCTCAAGCGTTTTTATACGTGATCGTCGACTGAAGCAGTGTAACGAACAAGTTTGAAGAAATAATATACAGCAGATTCAGTTTTTTGCAGATTCAGAGTTCTTCCCCGGTTGTAGACTATGGTCACACACACAAAAAAAACTTAGCTGCAATCCTGCATCGCCTAAGTACTAACTTCCTCCGAGTGTGCACTATACGTCGCACTCGGGGACTTAGCTGTGATCAAGAATCACCTAAGTACGAACCTTCTCCGAGTGTACACTATACGTCGCACTCGGGGACTTAGCTGCGATCCTGCATCGCCTAAGTACTAACTTCCTTCGAGTGTGCACTATACGTCGCACTCGGGGACTTAGCCGCGATCCTGCATCGCCTAAGTACTCACTTCCTCCGAGTGTGCACTATATGTCACACTCGGGGACTTAGCTGCAATCCTGAATCGCCTAAGTATTAACCTCCTCCGAGTGTGCACTATACGTCACACTCGGGGACTTAGCTGCGATCCTGAATCGCCTAAGTACTAACCTCCTCCGAGTGTACACTATACGTCGCACTCGGGGACTTAGCTGTGATCCTACATCGCCTAAGTACTAACTTCCTTTGAGTGTGCACTATACGTCGCACTCGGGGACTTAGCCGCGATCCTGCATCACCTAAGTACTCACTTCCTCCGAGTGTGCACTATATGTCACACTCGGGGACTTAGCTGCGATCCTGAATCGCCTAAGTATTAACCTCCTCCGAGTGTGCACTATACGTCACACTCGGGGACTTAGCTGCGATCCTGAATCGCGTAAGTACTAACCTCCTCCGAGTGTGCACTATACGTCACACTCGGGGACTTAGCCGCGATCCTGAATCGCCTAAGTACTAACCTCCTCCGAGTGTGCACTATACGTCGCACTCGGGGACTTAGCCGCGATCCTGCATCGCCTAAGTACTCACTTCCTCCGAGTGTGCACTATATGTCACACTCGGGGACTTAGCTGCGATTCTGAATCGCCTAAGTATTAACCTCCTCCAAGTGTGCACTATACGTCACACTCGGGGACTTAGCTGCGATCCTGAATCGCCTAAGTACTAACCTCCTCCGAGTGTGCACTATACGTCACACTCGGGGACTTAGCTGCGATCCTGAATCGCCTAAGTACTAACCTCCTCCGAGTGTGCACTATACGTCACACTCGGGGACTTAGCTGCGATCCTGAATCGCCTAAGTACTAACCTCCTCCGAGTGTGCACTATACGTCGCACTCGGGGACTTAGCCGCGATCCTGCATCGCCTAAGTACTCACTTCCTCCGAGTGTGCACTATATGTCACACTCGGGGACTTAGCTGTGATCAAGAATCACCTAAGTAATAACTTCCTTCGAGTGTGCACTATACGTCGCACTCGGGGACTTAGCCGCAATCCTGAATCGCCTAAGTAATAACTTCCTCCGATTGTGTACTGTACGTCACACTCGAAGACTTAGCTGTGATCAAGAATCACCTAAGTACTAACTTCCTTTGAGTGTGCACTATACGTCGCATTCGGGGACTTAGCTGTGATCACGAATCACCTAAGTAATAACTCCCTCTGAGTGTGCACTATACGTCGCACTCGGGGACTTAGCTGCGATCCTGAATCGCCTAAGTATTAACCTCCTCCGAGTGTGCACTATACGTCGCACTCGGAGACTTAGCTGTGATCAAGAATCACCTAAGTAATAACTTCCTCCGAGTGTGAACTATACGTGACACTCGGGGACTTAGCTGCGATCCTGAATCGCCTAAGTCTTAATCTCCTCCGAGTATGAACTACAAGTCGCACTCGGGGACTTAGACGTGACCAAGAATCACCTAAGTCTTAATCTTCTCCGAGTACGCACTAAGTGTTGCACTCGGAACAACATTTCAACAAAAGACTAAATGTTTTCATTCCGACAACATAAGTTCATAAACGATAGCTGACTCAGTGCGGATCAAGATTACCCGCACCGATTTAAAAGTATGACGGCCAACAGAAGTGGCCAGAGTATCTTACAGGTAAACACTCGGCATACCGAGGTTAAAGTTTGATCACGCGTCAGCTGGGCCGGCCTCAGGACTGGAGGGCTCCACAAAAGTGTCCAAGTCGATTCCATCAGCGATGCGGGTAGCAGTCTCAAGGAACGTCTCCATGAAGTCTTCAAATCGAAGCTTCTTCGTGTTGGCGACCTTCAATGCTTTCAGCTTATCTTCCCGCACCTCCTTGCAATGGACTTGGACCAAGGACAGCGCAACGTCAGGACCGCAACGCGCTGCCGATTTCTTCCAGGATTGCACTCGGTCCGGAATCTCCTCCAGTCGCCCCAACAGAGTCTCCATCTCCTGCCGCGACTCGTCTTCCGGCCAAAGCTCCTTCTCAATGCGGCCGATGACTTCTCTCAGTCGGCTGATGAAAGGACCCACTTTGCCTACGCGGATATGCGCCCGGAGCAGATCCCGGTTGGCGTCCTTGCCGAGTGGCACATTGTCCTTCATGGACCGCTCCACAGCCGCCGCTTCAGCTTCGGCGTCACCACAAAAATCTGCACCAAACAAGCAAACAGACAGTAAAAACCGAGTGTTCGTCACACGGTACAACCACTCGACAAAGCATAAGACTTACCAGCCAGACGAGTCATCATCTGGACAGCCCAGTCGTTGACATACTTCTCCTGAGCTGTCCATCGTTTGTTCCGAACAGCCATTTGATTGTGCAGTTCAGTCCTCTGTTTCTTCAGTCTCTCCACCTCCGCCACCAACACCCTGTTTGCCTCCAGCGCCTCCTCCAAGGACTTCTCTCGAACTTCCAGCGCGTCCTTCATGCCGGCCATGGCGAGCATTGCAGCTTCCAGTTCACCAGCATACTGGTTCCTCTCCGCTCTCAAGACTTCATAAGCAGTTCCCATTTCACAAGTTTTCTGCACCAAGAAACAAAGGGTAATCAGCAAGTTTATCAGTTCACAGGCTAAGTTCTTCAGACCCCTGCCGACGCAAGCAGTCGACAGCGGTCTCGGGGACTACACCCAGTGGGTTCACTAAGAGTGACCCCACTGGCATGCACCTCAAGCAGGCCGCCCTATTGAGATGCATGTTTTCACCTACGCCTCAAGGGCTAATACTACTCCACCTGCGTGCAACCTACTCTCGGAGACTCTTACCGCAAGAGCGCTCCGACTGCAATAAGTACTCGCACTCGGAAATCTTGTCTACGGACACAACCAAACTAAAGACCAAATGTATAAAGACAACTGTCAGTGCAAGCACTCGACAGAAGTCTCGGGGACTACACCCACTGGGTTCACTCGGAGTGAACCCATTGCAAACAACAGACAACACCCAGTGGGTTACAGAAGAAAAGTAAGTACTTACTAGACTACTTACTCGGATGTCATCGCGTAGCTCCAAGCTCCGCCGGTACAAAGCCGCAACGGAGTCATAAGCCCTCTTGGCCTCTCCGGCCATCAGCTCCGCCTGGATCATGGCCCCCTTGGCCGCTCCCACCTGCTCCTCTGGGACACACCGAATGCTGAATTCAGCATTCGACGAACCGGGAATCGTGGGAAGTTCTTGGGGCATCCCAAGGTTCGCCCCAGTAGGTTCCTCACCCACCGGCACCGGTTCAGTCGGTGGAGGCACTTCGGTCGGTGGAGCGTCGGCGGTAGGGGCGGCAGCAGGAGGAGCAGCCTCAGGGACAGGCTCCATGACAGGCTCCACGGCCGGGTCGGCTCTCCCCTGGTCGTCCCCGTCCAGACAAGTCGCCCCTGACAAGCCGAATAACACGGCGCCTCAGAAAAAGAAAAGGATGGCGCAGTCTATAGGAATAAAATACCCGACTCTCCCACAACATACCTGGCTGGGACGAAACGACGTTGTCCGTGTCCATGGGGTCGTCGCCTTGGCGGGCTGGCGAGGTCGCAGAAGTGGCAACCCTGTCGAGTGAAGTCCATTCGACTTGTAAAGCAGGAGTTCACTCGGTCAACAAAAAGAGCCGAAAGATAGATTCACTTACGTGGAGGTGACGGGGATGGCCATCCTCATCCACGGCAGAGCCTTTCGAGGTTTGGGCCCACTCGGCTTGGGCGCCCTGGAGGACTGGCCTGCAAGTTCAGCGGCTGCGTCCCTGGCCCTCTTGGTGCCTCGAACACTCGGTACCGCCAGGGCAGGAGGCGGAGCACTCGACGACGCAGGAGGAGCTGAAGGGACGGCAGGCTCATGCCGGTGCTTGCTCCGATGCTCTGGCCGCGGAGGTGGCGAGTCTGGCTCTTCGTCCTCTTCTTCTTCCTCGTTGTTTTCCTCCTCCGACTCCCCGCTGTCGGAGACGTATTCGGCGCTCTCCACGCTCCCCTCCTGGCTGCCGTCTTCCTCCTCCTCCTCCGGATTCCCGTTCGAGACGGGGGAGGACCAGTTGGTCCACTCCTGCATGAGGTTCAGTCGGAAACGTTAAGCATCACACGGAGATATAAATAAACGACTGGAATCAAGACAGTTCAATGCACTCGGCTAATGCTACTCACCTGATTCGGTGGAGGGTTGTCCGCGCTGTAAGGCGTCACTCGGCGGGCTCCTTTGGGGTTCTCACAGGGACCCGTGATTTGGAGCACCCACGAGGTCACCTTCTCCTCGATTATGCCCTCCACGTTGGTCCGAGTGGAATCCTCGGGCCCTGTGTAGTGCCACATAGCGTGGTCGCGGGCCTGCAGAGGCTGGATTCGCTGACCGATGAAGACTTCCAGCAGGTCAATACCGGTGACCCCCTTCCTGACAACATCCACGAGCGCCTCGACCAAAGGCTGGATGTCGTTCTTCTCGGCTTTCGAGAGGGCGAGTTGTTTGGGCGGAGCATGACGGTCTAGACTAAACGGAGGCAGCCCAGTCGACGCATTCGGACAGGCTATGTCCTGGCAGTAGAACCACGTCGACTGCCAGTTCCTAACCGACTCGCTCAACTGGAGAGCAGGGTAGCTGCTCCGACTCTTCTTCTGAAACCCTAAACCCCCGCAGAGCTGGAGGAGATGCGTCTTGTCATCCGACTGACTAAGACGTTTGATGGTTTGAGAGCGGGCGGAGAAGATATGTTTGAATAAACCCCAATGGGGGGGGCAACCGATAAAGCACTCGCACAAAACAATGAAGGCAGAAAGGTGGGCGATGGCATTCGGGGGGAAGTGATGGAGTTGAGCACCAAAATGATTCATGATGCCTTTGAAGAAGGGATGCGGGGGCAGAGAAAAACCTCTGTGAACATGGCTGAGGAGCAAGACGCGCTCCCCCTCCCGTGGCGCCGGCTCGACCTCGTCGTCCGCCGGCAGCCTCCAGGACTTATGCACGAGCAGGCCGTGCTCTACCAGCTCCAGCAGGTCCCCCTCCGTCACCGTGGATGGGAGAAAGTCTCCCTGGATCCACCCCGCCGGCAACGGCCGCTGCCGCCGCTGAGCAGCCGCCGCCTTGTTCTTCTTCTTCCTCGCCTCCATCTTGTTGGTCTGACCTTTGGTCATGGCGGCGACGGCGAGCCCTCGAGAAGGAAGGGAAGAGAAGGGTGTATGAGCGCAGGAGGTGGCGAGGAAGACGGAGCAGGCAAGAGCAAAGGATTCGGCGAGCGTAACCGAAGGGTCTCGTCGCCCAGAGTTAAATAGAGCACCGACTGGGTCGCTGGCGAGCGGGCCCGGAATCTTATCTGCCCAACCAGCCGCGGCGATATCAGCGGAGGAGTTGAAGGCGCGAGGAACGAGGAGTCAAGCGCTACTCGAGCGCGCTGACGTCGTCCCCGCTAAGCGCGCGGAACCCGAAATTTGAGATCCCGGAAAATCCGCCACTGTCAGTTGACCGGTCGCATCAAAAGATGCCGCGAAAGCACTCGGTTCCCGACAGTCTGTTTCGCAAAACACCTCCACTCGGATCATTGGTCAGGAGAGATAAAATGGATAGAGGCAAGCAACGCCCAAGCCGAACCTAGTCCAGTCGGATCTGAACCTCGAGCACTGCTTCGACGTTTCAACCCCAATCCATTCGGGGACTAATGATGGGGTCATAGTCCTAGGGTAGGGTCATAGGCCTGCCCTACATGTCCTACCCAAGGACTACCCCACACAAGGTACAAGACCTTAAGTATGCCCCGACTGAATTAAGGTGCCCCCATCATCCAGTCGGCAACAGGCCCAGAATCATCCAGTCGGAGACTAACATTCGGAGAGCACCGGGCCTACCGACTGGATACACTCGGTACGTCGTAACCTCTCTGGAGGGAAACTGCTGTACGTTTCCGGGTGCATTTACTAGCATTTAGAGCATACGTTACCTGTAACGTATGCATTCAATCGCCACTACTCCACCCTTGAATCAGAACCGTTGTGGAGGGCAGCGCACTCTATATAAGCCGCCCTCCCCCACTGGTAAAGGGGTTAGCAAATCTTTGTACTCCATATCACACTAGGTAACAAGCTCCGAGAGCACTGAGACGTAGGGCTGTTACCTCCACCGCAGAGGGTCCTGAACTCATACAACCTCGCCGTAGCTAGGACTCTGCCCATCTCATTCGTACCCTACACATCTACTGTCAGGCTTATACCCACGACAGGAGCCAATTGGTGGCCTTTGGTTGGTATCTTTCCCATTACATTTATCTTCACATATTTTCTTCAATAGTGCCTTATCCTTGTTCGCATTTCAGCGATTCCCCTGAGTGTATTAAAGAATTTGTCCAGCATGGACATAAGGAATCTATTTTACCCTTGCCTGTAAGTAAATTCCTCCTTGTTCCTTTTGGGTTAGTTTTCTTGTGATTTCTAATTTGTTATTTTCCAAAGGGCTCTGTTGATGTTATCTGTGGGGGTCCTCCCTGCCAAGGCATCAGTGGATTGAACAGATTCAGGAATTACGATGAGCTGCTAGAGGACGAAAGAAACAAGCAGTTGGTTGTCTTTATGGATATTGTCAACTATCTGCGACCTAAATATGTTCTGATGGAGAATGTCGTAGACATTTTGAAATTTGCACATGGGTTCCTGGGGCGATATGCGCTTAGTCGTCTTGTCTCTATGAATTACCAAGCTAGGATTGGATTGATGGTTGCAGGATGTTACGGGTTACCTCAGTTTAGGATGCGGGCCTTTTTGTGGGGAGCTCTTCCTTCTGGGGTTTGTCTCTTTTCTGTATTTTTTTTTACCTTGTGACACTACTGCTCAATAAGAAGGTACACTTGGCAATGTAGGTTCTTCCAAAATTCCCACTTCCGACTCATGATGTTGTTAAACGAGGAGTGGTGCCAAATGCATTTTCGGTATGAAAATACATCACTGTACACCATGATTTTGTTATCATTGTTCTCAAACACTATTTTTGTTATTATTTTATCTTATGAAATTGATGTTCTGTCCTCAGCAATGCCTTGTTGCATATGATGAAACCGAAGACAAACATTTAAAGAAAGCTCTTGCCCTTCAAGATGCGCTCTCTGATTTACCAAAGGTTGGCATTGATCTTTTTAGTCTATTCATTTATTTCTAGAATACTGCTTGATGAATTGTAATATTTTATACAGGTTCAAAACTATCAACCTATTGATGTCATGGAAAATCGTATTAACCCCAAAACCGAGTTCCGACGCTATATCCGGCTCAGCCGTGAAGGTGTGACCTGCTGAGTTTATTTTTCAATGAAATCTATTTTCATTTGTTATGTCTTTTGCCTTTGCATATATAGAGGCACACTTCTTTTCTTCTGTTTCTAATAATTGGTTGGCTCAATGATGTCCCCTTGCCATAGTTTCCACGATTTTAATGTTTGTGTATGATTTCATGAATGTATCACTGTTTTAATTTATTTATTTCTGTCATTTATCTGAAGAGATGACGGATTGCTCATTTGGAGATGCTTCTCCTGGTCCTAAGGCATGTCAACTGTTTGATCATCAACCGTTAGAGTTGAGCAATGATGATTATCAAAGAGTGAAGCAGATTCCTTTTAGAAAGGCAAGCTAGTGCTGATCAGTCTCATGTTCTTTCTCTTGTTGCCTTATCCTTCTTTTTCTTACCAATTATTCTATTCCAGGGGGCCAACTTCCGTGATTTGAAGGGTATCCAGGTTGGGGAAAATAACATTGTTGAGTTTAATCCAGACATTCCTCGTGTATTTCTGCCTTCTGGAAAACCTTTGGTACTTGAATCTTTTGTAGACTAGTTTCATCAACTGTAATGCTTGTATAATTTTAATAACACTTGTTATGTTGCTTTGCAGACCATTCGGTCGCCTTTGGTGGGATGAAACCGTTTCAACCGTTGTCACGAGAGCTGAGCCTCACAACCAGGTAACCTACTAACAAATTTCTGTTTTTTTATGATGTTGTAACTTGCCGATTGCCTTTATTATGATTGAACATGGGTGGTTTTCTGCAGATTATTTTGCATCCCAACCAGCACCGGGTTCTGACCATCCGAGAAAACGCAAGGTTACAAGGCTTTCCAGACTATTACAGGCTCTTTGGCCCTATAAAGCAGAAGTAAGTTGATCAGTAGTGCATTGAAAGGGAACATAACTGTTTTTTGTTTTTGTGAGGCCAGTAGCTCTGAATCTCTGGACCGTCTTTTAGTATGAAGCTGATTTGTGTGTTCTGTGCATGTTTTATGCTGATATATTCAGGTGGGCAATGCGGTTGCTGTTCCCGTTGCTCGAGCTCTGGGATATTCCTTTGGACAGGCATATCGTGGTCAACTGGTCGGAGAGAAGCCCCTGTTCAGACTGCCTGAGAATTCTGGCTGTATGGGTCAAGCAGCAGCCACATGATTTTCTGTAGGAGTAGTGGATTCAGAATAGTTATTTGACCTGCTGTTGATTTGTGTCATATACTTGCGTTGTGTGAACTGTCCAAACTGTTGTTTATCATGGAATTGAGTTGCCCAACCTTTGAAACGTTTGTAACTTAAACTAAGTCCACTTTCCCATTGTGAACCTATCTATTCCTTCAAATTCAGATATTCAGAGGAAATTCAGATATTCAGTGTGTTGTGTATGTATTTTGCACTTCTGCTAGATCATAACTCTTCCAGAGGCAAAGGAAAGCTATTGTAGAAATGGGACATATTCTTGCATACTCTTCTTTGATATAAATGGCTGAACTTCAAAATACCCGTGAACCTATAATAATTGTATATCTACTGTGTTTTAAAATTCGAGATATTCATCAAGATTTGAACATATTGCGTCCACGGAAGCACTTGTCCTCTACATTTTTCACTAATGGTGTTTTTTCTATGTAGCTGTTTATGACACTTCTGAATGACATGTGGCTGCAGTACCAGGGGACCTTGCTCTGCACACTCGCTCAATATGTTTAATGAAATATAATTTGTTCTCTGTATTATGTGAGTAACATGTTTGCCTGAACGTGTTCATGTCCACAACTCCACATTTTATCATTTTATATGTTACATACCTACATGCAGGTGCAGATGTAAAATTTACTAACTCCTGAACCCTTTCCCTGCATGTAGGTATGTAAAATTTTATATGTTACATACCTACATCCGGTGCACAATCGATTCGCTCATCCATGAACAAGAATGTGGCTGTCAGGCCTAAACCCGACGGTCTGAATCACTGAATTTCTCTGAAAAAGCCTGCTGTAACTGAAGCTGCAGCTCAGCTTGATTTTACGGCTTGGTGCCGAGCTAGTCAATCTCTCCCGTCCGTGACGCATCCAACGGCTGACAACGAACTTAATATTTTCAGCACTGTTCACCATCCGGCAAATCACCTTTCTTTATAGGAAAATACCCAATGGTTCCTGGGACATATGTCCCTGGAATCTCACCATCCATCTGCGACCAAGTTACTAGTATAGTTTGATTTTTGTTTGTATTGTTTATTTGTATGTAGCAGTCCCGGACGTACTACAACATGCTTTCGACCTGTACCCTAGCTAGGCCCCACTAGCGCATTGAACCACCGACAGCTGCCTCCGTACTGCAAACTGTCCTCCATTTGCTACATGCTACATGCTACACACGTTACTGTTCTATAGCAATTGTTTACAAGTTCTAACAAATTTCGTTAAGTACATGCCCTTATGTTAGGGCATAGTTTATGCCTAAGTAATTTTAGTGATTGATGACAGTACCGCAAAGGACTAATCGTGTGTGTTAAGATTTCAGATAACACATGTCAACGGCACAAGACGACTCGCCCCCTCTTTCCATTGAACAGAAGCACGGTGTACTCTACGATTCTCATTCTTTGAGTCATAGGAATGCCGTACTATTAAGAGGGGACCCGTAGTGGAAAGGTTGGATGGAATCAATTTTGCACGCACACACTTTATCTCCTTTCCCCTTACCTGCAACTTTGTAGTGGCTCCCGCCTCTGTGTTTATCTCATCTAAGCAAATGGTCCCTCAGCGGTAGTACCGCTGTGCCTAGCGGTAGTACCGCTGGGCCTGGCGGTAGTACCGCTGGCCCTGGCGGTAGTACCGCCCCTGGTCAGCGGTAGTACCGCCCCTGGTCAGCGGTAGTACCGCTCGAGGAGCTTAGTACCGCCTTCCTAGCGGTTGTACTTCGACGGACCTTTTTGCGAAGACTTTCTTCGCGGTGGTTGGCCCGGTAGTGTTTATGCACTATCATGGGCCCAGCGGTAGTACCGCTGCTGCCAGCGGTAGTACCGCTAGGCTCGGGCTGTGAGTGGGAAAACGGTTGGATTCCCCCGCCCCACTATATAAGGGGTTCTTCTTGCTGTGGAACCCTACCTTTGACCCTCCCAAGCTCCATTGTTGCTCCCTAAGCTCAAAAGTGCCCGATCTCTCTCCCTAGCCAATCAAACTTGTTGATTCTTTAGGGATTAGTTGAGAAGGCCTAGATCTACACTTCCACCAAGAGAAAAGTTGATTCCCCCACCAACCCCTTGCTGATCTTGTTACTCTTGGGTGTTTGAGCATCCTAGACGGTTGAGGTCACCTCGGAGCCACATTCCATTGTGGTGAAGCTTCGTGGTCTTGTTGGGAGCCTCCAAGCTTTGTGCGGAGTTTGCCCCAACCTTGTTTGTAAAGGTTCGGTCGCCGCCTTCAAGGGCACCTATAGTGGAATCACGGTACCTTGCATCGTGTGAGGGCGTGAGGAGAATACAGTGGCCCTAGTGGCTTATTGGGGAGCATTGTGCCTCCACACCGCTCCAACGGAGACGTACTTCCTGTCAAAGGGAAGGAACTTCGGTAACACATCCTCGTCTTCATTGGCTCCACTTGTGGTTATCTCTAACCTTTACTTCATGTATGCTTATGTTGTTGTCTATCTCTTACTTGTCTTAGTAGTTCTTGTTGTTAGCTTCATATAGGTTCACCCCGTTGTTGCTATTTTTGTGAACCCGTATGTTGCTTACCCTAACTTGCTAAGATTAATTAAAAAAGTGGTCGTTGCCTATTCACCCCCCCCTCTAGTCAACCATATCGATCGTTTCAATTGGTATCAGAGCCACGTCTCTTTATTAAGGGTTTAACCACCCGAAGAGTATGGAAGATGATGAGGGAGTTCCCCGTGCACAAACCGAGGGCATGGACTTGACTTCGATCACAAGGGACGACTTGAATACGGCTATGGCCACACTCAAGACGTCCATGACGAACGAGGTCAAGACCATGCTTAAAGAGTTAATTGAGGGAATTAAAAACTCTCCCGAACCGGCATTGGTGGTTAAACCCACCACCACGGATTCGGAGGCCAATTCCGTCAGGGAAACGGCTAAAGGTATGCAACCTTCCCATCCTCTCGAAAATGATGGGAATGGGACGTATGCATCTGTTCCACCACCCTTAGTCTATGGAGGACCGGTTCCCACACCGCGTCTTAATCCTGTTGGTCCTCCTCCTAAGCTTGTAAAAGGTGATTTTGCTAACTGGGTATTTTCTATTAAGTCTCATTTGAATCACAACTCAACAAATTTGTGGAGAATCATCGAGCAAGGATATTATCCCCATGATCCAAGCAACCTCACTCCAAGAGAAGATGCGGACAATCAATACAATCACTCTGCTTTGTTTATTCTCCAGTCCGCAGTGCCACCTGAAGATATTCCTCACTTGTGTCCCTTCACTTTGGCCAAGGACTCTTGGGAGCACATTATGGTGTTGTACAAGGGAAGCTCAAGCATTCAACGGTCCAACTATGAAGTCATACTTGATAAGGCCGATGAGTTTGTGATGAAGGAAGACGAGGACCCTCGTGATCTCTATCGGAGGGTGACTGCTATTGCTGTGGCACTCAAGGACCATGGGAGCAAGGATGTGGATGATACATGGGTCAAGCGCAAGTTTCTCAAAGCCATCATGCCTTTCAATAAAGCCATGTTATCTGTCATTCGTCAGTGACCAGACTTCCACTCCTTGTCTTCCAGTGAGGTGTTGGATGAATTCATTGCAATGTCAATCATGAACGACACAGCTGACAATGCACTTGCTCGTGTTCGCTCAAAGACAACTTCACCCAACCTGGCGTTAAAGGCAAAAGCAACGTTTGAAGAAGAAGAAGAGGATGAGGAAGAGGAGAGCTGCCCTGAAGACACGAAGTATGCCTATCATGAGCACATGGCTCTTGCGTCAAGGCAATTCTGGGGCAACAAGAGGAACTCAAGACCCACCTTCACCAAGAACAACTCGAGTGGGTTCAAACCCAAGCAATGAGTGAGGACATGCTATAACTGTGGTAACGTGAGTCACTTCGTGGCCGAATGTCCCTATGAGAAAAGGGAAGACAATGGGGGCAAGCTCATTCGCAAAGACAAAACCAAGTCATTCCCAATCAAGAACAACTTTGTGAAGAAACCTCACCCAAAGGGCATGGTGGCCCTTGAAGAGTACCCTTCCGATGATGATGATGATGATGATACAGTGGCAATGGCAACTGTTGCTATTGCCACTCCCTCTCCCCAGAAGGTGTCTCTCTTCAACGCCCCCAACGAGAACCACATCACCAAGTGCCTCATGGCAAAAGGTATCAATCAGGTAACCCCCATCATTAAGACCAACATCGCTACTGCTCCTTCATTGTTAAATTGTGTTGATGATAGTGATGTTGGGGAACTTAATGAGCATGATCTTGACAAGTTTCTGTGCACTATTAAGGGAGAATCCAAGAAGCACTTTGTTGCTCTCTTGGAACAACTGGGTGAGGCCAATGACCTCATCGAGTCTCATGAGGAGACCATCTCCGAGCTTCAGGGACATAGTCGTGACTATGCCGATGAAATTGCTGAATTATCTATTGCTCTAGAAAAGGAGCGCACTCTTCGTTTGGCTCTTGAGGAGTCATACAACGATGACTGCGCTAAAATACAAAAGAAACTAGATCATGATATTGTTCTTACTCGTATGCTTAAGTCTGAGAAGTATGCTCTTGGGGTTGGCCATGACAGACTCAAAGTGGAGTTTGACACACTTGACAAGGCTCACAAGGTCTTGAAAGGTGTTCATTTCTCTCTGAAAGAGTCTCATGATCAACTCCAAGCAAAGCTTACCAAGGAGACCTCTACTTGTCCTCCCTTTGTGTTAATTGATAATGCTTGTACAACTATTCCTTGTTGTGAGCATGTACATCTTGTGGAGGAAAATGCCAAGTTAAAGGAGAAACTTGAGAAGGGCCTTGTGGCATGCATACAAGGTGAGAAGAGCCTGAACGACCTCTTGAGCAATCAAAAGGGTGTTGTAGGAAAGGAGGGACTTGGACTTACCTCCAAGTCAAAAGGAAAAAGGAGGAACAGGAACAAACGATCCCCTACCCTCATGGACATCTTTGTCAAAGAGGGCGAAGGGACTCAGGAGGTGAACAGGATCAAGGTGGACGATGGTAACGTCAAGAAGGGAAAAACCATTCCTACTAACACAGCCGACAAACTCAATTCTTCCTATGTCTTATGTCATGCTAGTGATGGGCATGTTTATGCCAGATTTGTTGGTTCCTACTATGAGTCCATTGAATGGGCTATCTGGGTTCCTAAGACCCTTGTCTCTAACATGAAAGGACCCACTAAAAATGGGTACCTAAAACCAAGCCTTGATCTATTGCAGGAGTTTGCTTCCGGTGGGGTGTCATGGTTGCTCGATAGTGGAGCAACAAATCATATGACCGGAAGCAAGGACTTAGCGGTGGATGTGCATCCTTCTCCATCTATGCCCACCCATGTCCAATTCGCCGATGCATCCTCGTCAAAGGTATTGGGATTTGGTAAGGTGGTCATCTCTCAAGAGTTATTTATTGAGAAGGTCATGCTTGTTGAGTCTCTTGCCTACAATTTACTTTCGGTTCGTCAACTTGCAATTATGGGTTTTTCCACATTCTTTAATATTGATACTGTGGTCCTCCTGTGGAGCAAGACTCTTAAAGTAGCCTATGTTGGATATGTCGAAAATGGTCTTTATGTGGTGAACTTCTCAAAACGACCCACTAAGACTACGACGTGCTTAGTGGCTAAAGTTGATGTGGGCTGGCTTTGGCATCGCCGACTAGCTCATGTCAATATGAGATCTTTGCAAAGTCTTCTAAAAGGGGACCATATTCGTGGACTAACAAATGTGAGTTTTGCTAGAGATCGTGCTTGCAGTGCCTGCATTGAAGGAAAGAATCATGAAACTGCTCATCGTCCAACGACTCTCATTTACACTAAGAGGCCATTGGAGCTCCTCCATATGGATCTTTTCGGCCCTCCATCATTTGATAGTCTTGGAGGCAGAAAATACTGCTTGGTGATTGTTGATGACTACTCAAGATACACCTGGGTATATTTCTTCAAAAGGAAGAGTGAGACTCAACAAACTGTCATCAACTTTGCTAATGGAGCTCAACGTCAACATGAAGCAAAGATCTTGATGATTAGAAGTGACAACGGCACCGAGTTCAAGAACTACACCTTGGATGAGTTTCTAGGTGATGAGGGAATAAAACATCAATATTTAGCACCATATACCCCTCAACAAAATGGCGTGGCAGAAAGGAAGAACCGGAACTTGATGGACGCTGCAAGAACAATGATGGCGGAATTCAAATCTCCATATAACTTTTGGGCAGAGGCCATCAACACAGCATGTCATGCGTCCAATCGGCTCTATATCCGCAAAGGCTTGAACAAGACTCCATATGAGATTCTCACTAGAAACAAACCCAATCTCAAGTACTTCCGGGTATTCGGTTGTAAGTGTTTCATTCTCAAGAAAGGTGCACGTTTAGCTAAATTTGATTCTAGAGCACATGAGGGCATCTTTGTTGGTTATGCTACAAACTCTCATGCTTACCGTGTCCTCAACAAGTCCACCGGACTCATTGAGGAGACATGTAACCTGGATTTTGATGAAAATAATAGCTCCCAAGTGGAGCAAAGTGGTCTTTGTGATGTAGGTGATGAAATTCCTCCCCAAGCCATAAGAAGAATGGGGATTGGTCAAATACTCCCCATTGAGGAACCCCTTGTGGCCGAAGGAGAAGGACAATGCTCTACTCAAGTGGAGCCATCACCCCCACAAGCCCCACACGCTTCCGATGAACAAAGAGAAGACTCTCAACAAGATGAACAAGCTCAAGGTCAAGATCAATTGCCCAACAATGATGGCGTGTCCCATGATATTCAAGCACTTACCCAAGGTTCCGAACCTGCTCATGATCAAGATCAAGTGCAACCACAAGATCCAGACCAAGTAGAAGCACAAGATCAAGATCAAGAGCAACCACAAGTACAAGGACAAACAAGTGAACCTGCTCAAGTCGAAAGTCAAGATGATCAGGATACTGTCTCGCAATTCCCTTCTACAGCACCAATAGCCGGTGCCAAGGGAGGTTCAAGAAGCAAGGGCAAGCAAAGTAAACAAGTCGATGTTCCCCAGTTATCCAATGAAGAACTCTTGGAGCGTTGAGCAGCCAAGATTGCGAACAAGCTGAGAGTCAAGCCACATCTTATGAAGAATGTACTTGGCAGTTTGAAAAAGGGAGTATCCACCCGTCAACAAATTTGGAATTATTGTGAGCATCACGTGTTTGTTTCGTATTGTGAACCTCAACAGGTACAGGAAGCGCTCGATGATGAGGATTGGCTTACGGCCATGCATGAAGAACTTAACAACTTCGAGCGTAACCAAGTCTGGGATTTAGTGCCAAGACCAAAGGAGGAACATAATGTCATCGGGACCAAATGGATATTCAAAAACAAGCAAGATGCCAATGGGATTGTGATTCGAAACAAGGCAAGATTGGTGGCTCAAGGCTACTCCCAAGTCGAGGGTATCGACTACGGTGAAACCTTTGCCCCTGTTGCTCGTCTAGAATCTATTCGCATGTTGCTTGCATTTGCTTCTCATCATAATTTCAAATTACAGCAAATGGATGTGAAAAGTGCCTTTCTTAATGGTCCGTTAAATGAGTTGGTCTATGTCAAACAACCCTCGGGATTCGAACATCCCAAGCTCCCCAATCATGAGTACAAACTTAATAAGGCACTCTATGGCCTTAAACAAGCCCCGCGTGCGTGGTATGAGTATCTTACTGAGTTGTTACAAGATCGTGGGTTTGAAATTGGGAAGATAGATCCCACTCTTTTTACTAAGAGGGTTAAAGGGGATTTGTTCATATGCCAACTATATGTTGATGATATTATTTTTGGTTCTCCTAACATTTCCTTCAATGAAGAATTTGTTGCACTAATGACCGAGAAATTTGAGATGTCCATGATGGGAGAGTTGAAGTTCTTCCTCGGCTTCGAGATTAAACAAGGCCTAGAAGGGACCTTCATCAAACAAGTCAAATACACTCAAGAAATGCTCAAACGGTTCGAGCTTGACGATGTCAAGCCGGTCAAGTTCCCCATGCCAACAAGATGCAAGCTTGACAGTGATCCCAATGGTAAAGCAGTGGATCAAAAGGTATATCGCTCCATGATTGGATCCCTCCTTTACCATTGTGCATCTAGACCAGATATTATGTTGAGTGTAGGGATATGTGCACGGTTTCAATCCGCACCAAAAGAAAGTCATTATATGGCTGTTAAGCGAATCTTTCGATATTTGGCTCATACCCCAAACTTTGGTCTATGGTATACCAAAGGAGCAAACTTCAACCTAGTTGGCTATTCTGACTCAGATTGGGCAGGAGAATGTGTGGAGAGGAAGTCAACTTCTGGAGCATGCCAATTCCTTGGTCATTCACTCGTAAGTTGGTCTTCAAAGAAGCAGAATTGTGTCTCACTATCATCCACTGAAGCTGAGTATGTGGTAGCTGCAAGTTGTTGTGCACAATTGCAATGGATGAGGCAAACTTTAAAGGATTACGGTGTCACTTGTGACAAAGTGCCTCTTCTATGTGACAATCAAAGTGCTATCAAGATTTCCCTCAACCCAGTGCAACATAGCAAGACCAAGCATATTGATATTCGCCATCACTTCATTCGTGAACATATCAAGCTTGGTGATATTGAGGTTCACTTCATCCACACTGAAGAGCAACTTGCAGATATTTTCACTAAGCCCCTAGATGAAGCAAGGTTCCGGGAGTTAAGGCATGAGCTAAATATCATTGATTCCAGTAATGTGGATCGAAGCTAGGCACTCTGCACCTCACTATGCATTCGATCTTGTTCTAGATGTAGGCATGGACATAGGGGGAGTGTTGTTCTCTCAATGAAATCTTCCTCCCCCCATTATGCATAAATCGATCTAGTCTTTCACTTTAGCCATTACCAAATGGCACTTGTGCTTCAAAGACGAGCGTTGGTCATGAATCCAAGGATAATTCTTCGCGGTGTCATACCTTTGTCTCAAACATAGGTGGCCTCGGCCACCGCCCCCACCTTTCTCTCATATGGAAGAAAGGATACAAAATGACGAGTCAGTATATCTTGCTGGTGCTATCTTCTTATTTTCACTGACTTGTTGTTTGCCCACGTCTTTCTCATCTCCTATGTCTCGTTGTGCCATTTGCAACGGTACTACCGCCAGGGGTAGCGGTACTACCGCCAGGACCCCAGCGGTACTACCGCCAGGGGTAGCGGTACTACCGCCAGGACCCCAGAGGTACTACCGCTCGGGATAGCGGTACTACCGCCAGGACCCCAATCTACCACGACCTGACTAGGACTTTTAGGGCTGTCTCAAGGGGGAGCGGTACTAGCGCCAGGGGGAGCGGTACTACCGCCAGGACCCCAGCGGTACTACCACTGCAGGCAGCGGTACTACCGCCAGGACCCCAGCGGTACTACCGCTGGCCCGTACCCCTTGGACTATATAAAGGAGGGGGAGCCCGTTTTTTCCAGCCCTCTTTCTTCTTCCTCGTGGCTCTTCCCTCCCCAACCCCGAACTCCCCCTATTTGGATCTCTATCTGTGGAGCCCCTTCTCTCCGTTGAGTTGGAGGGTTTTCTCCACTCCTCCTTCCTCCACCAAGTGCCATGGACTCCGGTAAAGCTCCTCCCTTTATTCTCTTGGTTGGTGTTTTCTTGTTCTAGGGTTAGGAGCATTGGTAATTTGGATCCATGGCTATGGTTGCGCTTTGTTCTTGGATGGAACGAAAGAGATATTCTAGGGGAGTGTAGGTCCTATGATTCATTGCGTTTATATTGCCATGCTCTAGGTTCTTCATGTTTTAGATCAAGCACTTCTTCTCTTATTTTGGATTAGATCTAAAACGTGAATCCTCTTGATTAGGCATGTCTTTATCTAGATGATTCTTGAGATCCTCATGTGTTTAGGGCTATGGTGGTTTTTGTAGTGATTATATGCAGTACCCATGGCCCTCGTAAATCCAATCTAGCCATTCCTATGGGTCTTTTTTCTTATTCAGATCTGAAAGTCAACCCCCTAGCGGTACTACCGCCAGGGGTAGCGGTACTACCGCTAGGACCCCAGCGGTACTACCGCCAGGAGGATATTTTTTCTTCTTTTCATTTTCTTGGCAATGTGAGTTTACTTTTATGCCTCTTTTTGTTCATTTCCTTGACTCCTTCTGTCGCTCTTTTTCGGTGTGTGTCTTGTGTGTCACAGGTGGTGCTCGCCGCTCGAATCCCCCAAGGGACACCCAGTCGAAACAGTATCGCAATCAAGAGGCTCCAGAGGGCTCCGCCACTTCCGGTCTGCAACCCAAAAAGAAGTCTTTCAAGAAGGCAGCTCACAAGGACAAGGGGGTCAACGTTCGCACTATGCCCCCTAAGGATTTTCTGCGGTTCCGCACCAAAAATCACTATCTCGAAGAGAAGGCTGTGATCAAGGATATCGAGCATGTTTGGTCATGGGATCACTGCAGGATCTATCGCGACATCATCAAGAACTTCAAGAAGAGTTTTGTTCCATTTCAGTGGATTGACTTGGCTCACCTTCAGCGGAACCCGGATTACCTTGGTGAGGCTCTCTCTTTGATTGACAATCTTGGCATTAAGGAGATCATCTCCTTCAAGAAAGACTTTGATCCAGATGTTCTCACCCAATTCTATGTCACTGTTCACTTCTCGCCTGATGAAGAGTGCACCATGATTTGGATGACTGGTACTCAGAAGATGACAGGTTCCTGGTCTGAATTCATGCAGTTTCTCAAGGTCGACTTTCAGGGAGCTAACAATCCTATTGGGTCGTGTCCTCATGCTCCAGCTTCCACTGATAGGGCCCCCGCCAAGGACAGGCTGCAACAACTTTATGTGAAGAAAGGTGTGCACCCCAAGCATCTGGATATCATGCATCGGATCTTCCGCAACACTCTCTTTCCTCACATTGGCAACTTTGAAGAGGTGCATGGTTCTATAGCTGAGATGCTTCTGCTTTGTGAGGAGGCTATGACTAAGGAGTCCGCCCCTCTCGATATTTCTGATGTGATGTTCACTGAGCTCTGGAACTGCATCATGAACCGCAAGGTTCCCATCTACGGGCCCTACTTGTTTGCCTATATTCGCCAGAAGTGGCACGACACCTATTTGATTGAGGAGTTCCACCTTCGGGCTGATTACTTTGTGCACGATCCTATGAGGCTCCGCATCAAGGACAAATGGGCCAACCCATCAACTTCGTCTCAGCACATGGACACTGACACAGAGACTGCTGCTGAAAGAGGCACCGCTTCTCAGTCCCACTCTTCTGCTATGCCATCTTGGACAGTGAAACTGAAGGATAAAATGAAGACTCTCTTATGTATGTAGGCCAAGGGACAGTATCAGACTCATGTGGCCCAGAAGGAGAACCGTCAGAGACACAAGCGTGTCCCGAGGGCAGTTGATGTTGATATCTCCAGCGGCTCAGAGGACGACATCACTCCAGAGTCTGCTTGGATGCGGGCTCAAGGTTATCAGTGGTCTGATGCAGAGGAGGAGGTGTCTGAGGAGGACAATGAGGAGGAGCAGGACGATCAGGATGCCACGGACGGGTCTAGGGCTGATGAGGATGAGGAGTGACCACCTGTGTCATTAGGTGTGCCCCTTTTTGGTGTCTTGTGCCAAAGGGGGAGAGAGTTTAGGAGCTGGACTTGAGATTTGAACTTTGCTTAGCTTTGCTTATCTTATCGTGTTTGCTTTGAACCTGGTTTGCTTTTATTTGCCATCTTTGCTTTGTGTGATGTGAGACTTGAACTAGTGTGAGATTTATTTCTATCATATGCTGTGAGTCATATGCTCCTTATTTTTATATACCACTATCTTTATGTTCACATGCTATTCACTGTGCAAATCCGGTATTGTCATCAATCCACCAAAAAGGGGGAGATTGTAAGGGCATAGTTTATGCCCAAGTAATTTTGGTGATTGATGACAGTACCGCAAAGGACTAATCGTGTGTGTTAAAATTTCAGATAACACATGTCAACGGCACAAGACGACTCGCCCCCTCTTTCCATGGAACAGAAGCACGGTGTACTCTACGATTCTCTTTCTTTGAGTCATAGGAATGCCGTACTATTAAGAGGGGACCCGTAGTGGAAAGGTTTGGGTGGAATCAATTTTGCACGCACACACTTTATCTCCTTTCCCCTTACCTGCAACTTTGGAGTGGCTCCCGCCTCTGTGTTTATCTCATCTAAGCAAATGGTCCCTCAGCGGTTGTACCGCTGTGCCTAGCGGTAGTATCGCTAGTGCTGGCGCTAGTACCGCCCCTGGTCAGCGGTAGTACCGCTCCAGGAGCTTAGTACCGCCTTCCTAGCGGCTGTACTTCGACGGACCTTTTTGCGAAGACTTTCTTGGCGGTGGTTGGCCCGGTAGTGTTTATGCACTATCATGGGCCCAGCGGTAGTACCGCTGCTGCCAGCGGTAGTACCGCTGGAGTGCTAGCGGTAGTACCGCTGCAGCCAGGCTCGGGCTGTGAGTGGGAAAACGGTTGGATTCCCCCCCCCCACTATATAAGGGGTTCTTCTTCTGTGGAATCCTACCTTTGACCCTCCCAAGCTCCATTATTGCTCCCTAAGATCAAAAGTGCCCGATCTCTCTCCCTAGCCAATCAAACTTGTTGATTCTTTAGGGATTGGTTGAGAAGGCCTAGATCTACACTTCCACCAAGAGAAAAGTTGATTCCCCCACCAATCCCTTGCGGATCTTGTTACTCTTGGGTGTTTGAGCATCCTAGACGGTTGAGGTCACCTTGGAGCCACATTCCATTGTGGTGAAGCTTCGTGGTCTTGTTGGGTGCCTCCAAGCTTTGTGTGGAGTTTGCCCCAACCTTGTTTGTAAAGGTTCGGTCGCCGCCTTCAAGGGCACCTATAGTGGAATCACGGTACCTTGCATCGTGTGAGGGCGTGAGGAGAATACAGTGGCCCTAGTGGCTTATTGGGGAGCATTGTGCCTCCACACCGCTCCAACGGAGACGTACTTCCTGTCAAAGGGAAGGAACTTCGGTAACACATCCTCGTCTTCATTGGCTCCACTTGTGGTTATCTCTAACCTTTACTTCGTGTATGCTTATGTTGTTGTCTATCTCTTACTTGTCTTAGTAGTTCTTGTTGTTAGCTTCATATAGGTTCACCCCGTATGTTGCTTACCCTAACTTGCTAAGATTAATTAAAAAAGTGGTCGTTGCCTATTCACCCCCCCTCTAGTCAACTATATCGATCCTTTCATCTTAGTTTAAAGACAAACAAATCTACAAATCAGGTTACCGTTCATTATAAAACCATTTCACCACTTGGCTACTACAGTCAAATTTTATGCGCCTAACCTGAGTCGAAAAATTTCTGTCGCTCGGCTAAATTTTACCCTTCCTCGGGCATCCCATTTACTGTGTCATCTACTTTCCCTTTCGGCCACAGTTTTTTCACCGCAACGGATGTAGCGTCAGTATGGTTCACATGGCTCTCGACTTCAAGGCAAAAAAAATCTATTGGCCTGACAATATAAATCTAATCCAAGTTTTGCAAAGTTCCCAAAAATAGTAATGAAAAGTAAAGAAAAATAGATTTTGTAAAATAAACTTGATCTTCTTTTATACTCTTATAAAAAGGAGGCCACTTCGGCCGAAAGAAGGAGAAATGAAATGAGAGGAGGTCAAACCGAATTGGGGAAGGAGGACTCCTCCTTTCAGGTTGTGTTGGAGGACTCCTCCCTCTCCTCTTGCGCCGGCCGACCCTAGGTGTTTTCCCCTAGGGCGCCACCCCTCCCTCCCACCTATATATATAGTGAAGATGAGAGAGACTTTTGGCACCCCAAGCGATAGTGCAACCCTCTCTCCCTCCACCACTTTGTGACACCGTGTAGCTAGTTCGGTACGACACGACGAAGCCCTGCCGGAGTAGCTCCACCACCATCACCGCCACGCTGTCGTGCTGTTGGAGAATTCAGCTACCTCTTTGTCTCTCTTGCTGGATCAAGAAGACGAAGATCGTCATCGAGCTGTAGTGTGCTGAATGCGGAGGTGCCGTCCATTTGGTACTAGATCGGGACGGAGTTCTTGGGCGCTTGTGATTCGGATCGCGAAGACGTTCGACTACATCAATCGCGTTTCTTAACGCTTCCCGCTTAGCGATCTACAAGGGTATGTGAATTCGATCTCCCCTCTTGTAGATGATCATTACCATGATAGGTCTTGTGTGTGTAGAATTTTTTTTGTTTCCCATACGACGTTCCCCAACACAGCAACAGGTCAAGTTTATTTCAAAAAAAAATTGAATTTTTTGTATTTACTATTTTTTTTCTTATATGGTATATATACCCCAAGGGCCAAACATGTTTGTCCTGTTAACTATGAACTAAAAACGTAAAAATATCTTCCACCTAACGCGCTCTAATCCTTCAAGTAACATATGTTGTTCATTCCTTGCAAAAAGAAACATTTTCTGTTCATGTACCCAAATAAAATATAAAGTATGTGTCCTGAAAGTAATATCCTTTACACCCGTTGTATTTTCAATAATTGAATCCTTTAAGCACATGGACAAAAGGACTGTGTTAATTGTCTTGATTATTTTACGGCACAACCGCTGTTTATATACTACTAAATTCGTTTAAACTTCCACTTAAATCAATATCATGTTCTTTCTTTTGGTCCTAATAATATCTTGTTACACTTTTTCCATTTCATACTTGAATTTTCATACGCAACTAATTAACCACATGTACATACTTTTTTACTTTTAAATATATGTTATTTATAACACAAGTTAATACTCTAAGATGACATTTCGAAACATAGAATATACAAATTTACTACTCCACAGCTCCCTGGGACAGCTTTCTGACGCACACAGAGCATTGGCGTAAGAGCAAGTTCAATAAGGTACAGTCAACAGGCTGTAAGGATTAAAATACTATATTTTTGCTGAGTTGGATGAGAGAGAAGAGGAGAGAAAAGGAAAGTGGACTCTTTGTGAAGGGCTAGCTCTAGCACGTGCTCTTAGGTGCTTTGTGAGAATGAAAGGTGAACTATATAAGATAAAAGTGGTACTTTTTAATAGCTAACTATTATACAAGCTAGCTATAAAATAGGCTATAAGATAGCTTATAGCCAGCAGTTGGCTATACTATTAACCATGTTCTAAGGTTCTACGTGCAGCCGATAGCTCATCATTTACTGCCAACTGTAGCCAACGTGTTGAAACACCGTATTCGATCCTGTTCTCTTCTGCACCAAGTCTGGTATGCCGATGTGCATACCTCGTATATTACCCATTTTCTGAAATTCTGACAGTTCGTATTGGATATAACACTACTTTACGTACTGATCATGACACCACGGACCAAACGTTCGCGCCCTTTCTTCATGCTACTTCTCGGGCCCTTTTGGTGTTACCTTTACCCTGGACGCGGATTTATCCTAACCGTATTCGCGCGCAACCCGTATCCATGTCGTCCATCCGCATGTTGTCACATCAACCGGTCTCACTTCTTTACCTGCCATGGGGCGTATTCTCGCGGGAGTGTGATATTCTGATGCACGTATAAAAGGCTGTATTCTAGCTGCCTAAGGAATCCTCTGCCAACAAGTACAACTAGTACTGCTAGCCCACAAGTACATCTAGTACATGAATCCTGTGCCTGTACTTGCCATGCATCGCGTGAGTGAGTTATTTTACCCTGAGACGAAGCAAATAGTAGCAGCCTGCTTTGTTTGTTTTTTAGTCTGATTAAGTATCCGAAGATAATAGCCTAGTGGCAAGGGAGCGCAGTGGCGTCTCCAGCAACCAGGGTTCGATCCACGTCGGGGACGAATTTCTGGTTTCTCATGAGGGATGCTTCTTCTATATCAATAAAACCATGGGTGCTAGTGCCCATGGAGTTTCATTTTTTTTGATAATTAGTCGGTGTGTTATTCCACCAGCGCTACCTAACAACTTTCTGGAGAGTTGAAAGGTAAAGTACGGTGTAAGGCATCCACAAAGTTCCGACGCGCGTCTGAAAAGGCACCCACCCACCGCTCTCCTCTCCCCCGTTATCCATCCCTTCCCCGGCTCTCCTCCTTCACCGGGACCGACTCTTGTGCTTCTTCCCAACCTCCATGTCTACGAAATACGAATCTCAGGACGCCACAAAATAGGAATCTCACGACGCAGGCTCGACCTTGCTTGTGCTCCTTCCCAATCTCCATTTCTACGAAGCTATCCCGTTGATACAGAGGCGTCGCCGCCGGTTAGGCGGCATATCTATGATGAGCAAGACTCCCGGTCAGATCCGAGGTCAGAGTAACAGGTATCTTTGTCATTATAGTTCTAAATCTGAAATCCCTAAATCGTTATCCATATAAACTTTCCCCTTCCGTTTCATTCAATCGATCCCCAACCAAATACTATGGTTGGTGTTAGTGATTTTATCCGTTTCTCATATTAAAACGTCCGTTTGGTATTAATAATCTTCCTTTTCACATAATAACGCTTGCAGTTTCTGTGAACTGCTTTTGAAATCTGTTTCTCTTTCTGTATCCCCAACACAATGCTATGGTTGATGTACGACCAAAGAATAAAATATACGTACTTGATGCATCTTCATAATAAATTTCGTATCCGTCAGTGACCCTGCCAGATCCAGGTGACATGCAGTGCGTTCTTATTCCGTATCTTGTTCGTTATTAATGATTTTTTTCTTACGAAATCATATCTATAAAGATTTTGACCTCAATTTATATATCGAATCATATATCAGACATGGCTCTCCCTGCCCTGAACTTATGTATAACTTGCAACATAAAGCTGCATTATATTTTGTTTTACTTGATGGTCTTCAGTTGTTTAGTTTCAAAGTTCCGTGTAATGCTACTGTATATGGAATTCGCAAATGTTTATCACCTGTTGTTATCTGTTATTTTAAGGAGCTGTCTGAGTATTCCTTCCTGTTGTTTTAGTAAAGTGATCTTACTGTCAAGAGTGTTGCTACAACTTACAAATGGTTAAATGGCTCATTATGCCTATAAATGTTGTTTCACACAAGCAGAAGCAATAAAAGAGTGGTCCTTCCCTTTTCCTGCCAAAGGTCTCACTTTGCCTAGGTTAGGTTGTTATCAGCTTATTGCATTTTTTGTACTCATGAGAATCATTTATGATGCATACTATGCAAAATCTCAAAAAAGTATGAATCTATTTTCATTATACCAAAAATGGCAATGTGTGGTTTTTGAGTTGCAAGAGGTCCTAATTTGCTATTTAGGCTCATGAACACATTGCTTCATAACAGGGATCTACTCCATTTGGTCGCAGGGGGGATAATGATGTGCTGCCAGCTCATCCATATACTTAGCTATATAAAGTTATGTAGGAAAAACTATTTCACCATGCATCTTCTTTGGTGTGTTCTTTCTAAGCTTGCACTGTTAAGGTATTTGATGCAAAAACAGATTGCCATAACAAATAGATAGTATTGCCAAACTAGATTGTTCAAGCTTGAAATAACGAAATATTACATTCCCCAAATTTAAAGTATGATTGTCTGTCCGGATGCTTAAACATTGCAGATTAACTTGTACCTTACATCCAATAGTTCAAACTGCGTCTTTGATGCTTGACCAAAATACCACACAATTTTTTTAAAGCATCGTCCATCGTGCTTACTGATTTTTCCTAACGAGGAATTTCCGGTATCTCTCAGGCATGTGTCCAATGTTCCCCTCCAATCCAAGTACATCTACCAGTATGTTCATCCTGGAATGGAGAACTCCATCATTTTGCTGGTAAGACATGAAACGTCATGCGTTATCACATATTCGTTGTTTTGCATTAGCGGTTAATTGAAAACGTTACAAGTCAGCTGCTTACGAACCGGGTTTAAGACCCTCTTGAATTTACTTCCCATCCAGTTGCATCCGTAGTGTAGCGCATACCCCACTGTCTGGCCTGAAAACATTAATATATATACTGTAAACACACATATCTACGCACTCATGCCATGTTTATGGCTGTTGAAATTACCCGTTGCATAGGCCAACATTGAGCCCTTTCGGGGAAACTGTATTCCATCTTGCCATGTCTGGAGCCCAACCTTGAAAGAATTGTTGAATGCAGCTTTGCAATGCAACATGAAGGTTATCTGCAACCTTACGGTGCCTGTTCTGGATTACTTTGTCAGACTCGTCCCCATTGTTAATGGTTGGGTCAAGGACAATTATCCTCTTTTTTGGAAAATCCCATATGTATGTCGACCATGTGAAGTTGAACTTCACAGGCAGTATGAACTAGACAATTAATCAGTAGTAAGATTGTATTCATATAACATTTTTCATACTATAGATAAGAGCGGTACTTAAAAAAGCGTTGTCTACTAAATACCTCTGTGCATCTGTGCACGTCATAATTAATATGTTCCCCGATTAACATATCCCGGACGTACCTCACGATCACGTCTCCTCTACTCACATGGTTCTGTTAAATACAACAGCCAATAAGCAGAGCTCGTTTATCTGGCATAAAATGATTTTATATATTTTGTCATCAATAGTTGTACTCACCACAAAGTCTGGCTCTAGCCAATGTCGCCAGCAACCTTCATCTTTGTCCAATGCAAAGATAAAGTCCATTTGCTGGTATCTTCTAACTGCTACTGTCATCAAATCATTCTCTATTACACCTCCTTCGGACAGGTTCATCCTGATACGATCAGCCGTGAGCTCCAGGTATTTTGGCTGCGTGCTGATAACCCAATTGCTGCAAATGTAAAATCCACATGTTAGCTTAAGAAGAATCAATGCTAAGCAACCAAAACCTTTTTGTGATGTATGTAAAAGGGTTACATACTCTTTCCTTGCATCTGCAGGCTCTTTCATAAACATCCTAAAGACCTTTTTAACATTAGCTGGTGCTCTTACAGGAGGATCATACCCTAGGACGAAAGGGGATCGTGCAGCCCTCCCTGGCTTAACGGTCCTTTTTCTCTGTGGTTGTGTACTAAGCCCATCTTGTGTTTGTGTAACGTTTAGATTGATTGTTGCCTGCTCCATCTCCTCACGTATGTCTAGCTTTTGGGCGGCTATCTCCCTGTTCAGGCTGACATGTGTTGTTCCTGCCGCCTTGTTGAGTTGAACAACCTCGTGTGCAGGAGTGCATACTATCTCAAGTCTTAGCCCTGCAATGCACATTATGCAAATTGTTATCATCTTCCAAAGATATGGGTGGTACATAACTTGTGTTATGTTTAATTAGATTGTTCTATCACCTTGCAGGCCATCTCTTCCATCTGTTGACCCCGGTGTTGTGTTAGCTGATGGCACGAAACTCGCACCTGCAAACACTGACGAGACCGTGTTTAGTACTTTGTACGTAGATGATTACTGTTAGTTGGAGGAACTATACTAGTTCTTTCCAACTAAATATACATATGTACAGAGGGAATATACAACAATTGAAATATCAAACGACACAATGAATCTTTACCATGTGGCGAGACCGCTTTGCTGAAATCATCCATCAGGTCTATGCTCCTGAAGCCTGTGAAATCTATCTTAAATTTGCTTGGACCGCCCTGTTTTGTGTACTGCTCAGTGTGTTTATCTTGCCGTCTTGTATCCAAGGCTGTCACTTCCCTGCTTGATACCTGGACTGCTTCATCTTTGTCTACGCCAAGGTCAAATGAGGGGATCTCTGTGTTCAGCGACGAATGAGGTCCATAAATCCACTTCCTACCATCTGCTGATTGAGCCTGAATTGGCATTTGGTCATGCACTTCTGTATCATCGTTGACTTCGTTATGTTGCTCCACTGCAACAATTAGTTCATCTAGATTTTTTATTGCTGGGTCAGCCTCTGCAGTTGCATCTTTGACCCTTGCTCTTTTTGTTGAACAACCGTGTTGATTTTCATTTGCCCTATGGCTAACAGGTCCAGGATCTTCGTTAGTGTAACGTATTGGTATTTGGGTTACACATGGCTGAACCTGGTGACAATGGCGACTCTTCTCCGGACTCTTCATTGGAGACATCACCTCCTTGATTGATATAAAGGTATTAGTCACAAACAAATCTTTCGGTATATGTAAATCTTTAAATTCACAGCATGAATTCCTTACCTTTATATTTATCTTCCCTAGGCCTTTTGTTGTTCTGCCTTACAGTACTTGATATTTCTTCTATATCTGCAGTGATCTTTGAGGTCTCTTCTTCGATAAAGGTTTTTGTCTCACTTAATACCCCTTCCCACCCATGAGCGTGGCGTTTGTTTATCTTTTCACCTTTCTTATACGCCATTTGCAAAACTGCTCTGCATTTAGATGAGTATTGCCCCACTTTTTCCACAAGTATGGATACAATCTGATATTTCACCCAAATATGCAAACATATGTTATACACCAAGCCTCCTTCTGGATTAAAATCACATTTTTAAATGCATATTGGGATGTTAATAGTACCTCCTCGACCATCGGTCCTCTCTTGGTTTTGCTTGACCCTTCTGCGTGATTTGTGAAATTCCGTATTAACGACCTCGAATACATGTTCCTGCTGTAACATACTGTGTGCGCTGGCCTCGGCTGAACATCAACACAAAAACCGGCACGTTAGAACAACATAATTGAACTAATAATAGTTAACCGAAAATAAGTTAGTGTCAACTATCATTATATGCTCATACCAGCAGCAGTCCGTATATCACAATTTCTGAATTTTTTCCTGTGCTCATATCCGCATCAATAATTCTGTTAATTGTCTTCTGGTCATAGACCTTGCATCTCGTAAATACATCGTGTGGTAGGTTGTCTTCCTCAAGATCGAGATTGTCTAGATAGAACACTTGTGGCATTATGTATGTATTTCATTAGACCGAAAAACACAACTTATAGTTTGTGTTACTCTCGAACAATCTTAATCTACCCATACCTGAATGAAAAAAGTGCACCCAGAGATGTTTGATTTTACTTTGCCTCCAAGGAGCTCTGACTTCACCCTCCCAGCAGATATAAGCACTTCTTCCCGGACGTACTTACCCCAGTTGTACATGTGTATGAGACCAGGGGTGTGCAGCCCGCCCCAGTAGTCTGTCATGAAGTAATTGTGCTTCAATGGCGGTGCCAGAACATATGTAACCGCACATATAACGTATGCAACCTTGAAAGCATCAGTTTCTGCCTTCGTCATTTTCCTGCCATATTCTTTCTTTACAATTTCCTCAATGACCGAAATCCTTGTTTCACTACTGCTTATCCCGAGTGTTTGCCTGACTGAACTACACACGTGGGGTGCTTGGGTCTTGTTTATTGTTGCTCCTTCTCCGGGCACACCTAGAACCTTCTCGACGTCTTTGTCATCAAATGGAGTGTCCCTTCTACCATCCACAATTATTGCTGAAGCTTTTTCATCAACCTTGCTAAGAACCCACATCTGTTGATACATATCTGCCCTAGTAATTTTTGGTATATGCATTAAGCCTCCTAACTTCATCTCGTCAACTAGTTTCCTCTTCTCCTCTCACAGCAGATCGTTCACTTTCTTAAACCTCTTCACACTGCCCCTGGAGTTTATCAGACAGCCCCCGCCTTTTTTTATTTCCCTTTCCGCACCCGTCATAATCAGATTCTCCTTCCTCTTGACACAATTCTGTAGTTGGGTACGCGTCAAAGTCACCGATGCCCTCTTCATCCGATTCCTAGTACATGGATCCTGAGGAGTCCGAGGACATGACCTGAAAATCATAAGCATGGTAAACATTTTTCAGTGCCGTCACAACTTAACAAACGTAATACATTGCGAAAACCATGTGGTAATAACAGAATTGTAATAATTACTATTACACAACTCATCGTGTTTGAACGTCATTTCAACTGTTGCCATTTTTTATAACCATTAATAAATGAAAAAAATATAGTCTTCAAAGTGTTTCACCCCGTTGCTCACGGTTGCGACCGCGCCACTCAACTTATTGTGCGAACCAGCCTTCTATCCCCTTATTATTGATAAATTGTTCACATAAAATATATTTTTTGTTTGGTTTTCATATAAGTATAACACGGAGCATTGCTATTTGACAACTTGCGGTAATAATATCGCTGATCCATCTCGATAAGTTATACACTAGCATCGATGTACTACAAAATATATGACAACTGCCATCGATGCTCTAACAGTCAGCGTTGCAGCGAAAGTAGGTCACCGGGTGTATATTTTCTCTTTAATTTCAAGAATAAAATTACCGGCCTGAATATTAATCCTAGAGGCTAGCCATCGTAGAAGTAACATCATGCATTGTAGGTTATTACTCTGCCGGCCATAAACATCAAGAATAAACCCATTTGTATTAATTTATGCCGGATAATAAATACTATCGTTTTATTGTAGGTTATTTCTGTGCCGGCCCTAACTGTCATACTAGTAGGTGGGGAAACAGGTTTCATAGAATCTTACATTCCCAACAGATCAAGATGGGATGAAACCAGACGAACACAGATCTGAACCATGTTCGTTGGCAATGTGCCATAGAAAGCACGAAACAAGCAAGATCGACATGCTCGTGCATCTGTAAATAGATCCATCTGAGATAGACCTTGTAGAGTAAGGGGCTTGGGACATACCTTTTGCAAATCTTGGTCCAAATACTCTTCTAGGTCTTGGAGCTTTGCCTGAGAGCTCGAACAGAGTAAGTGGCTTCTATCACTGCTTGCTCCCTGTCAATGCGTCTGCCTGTATGGACAGGGACAAAAACAGAGACAGATACCCTTGCCTCCTCTACAGAGACCGGCAACTTCCTAACGTTGCACGTCTGATGGAGTGGCCCACAGGGATGGCACACGGTGGCCATATGACAAGTACGCTTGATGGGGTAGGCCACATGGTCACTCACGCTGGCCAAGTTTGTTAATATTTGTTAACAACTATAGTGCGGAACCGATGAGTACAAAGGACATAACACAGTGGATTCTTCTTGCTAAAACTCTTCAGGATAGTCTAATACATTGTTTAACTTGCCAACTTCAAATTGCTACGGTACGACAAACGTTGAGCTTTTTGTTGGAAACAAAACTTCCAAGCTCATAACTAGTGGAAACTTAGGGAATAGTACGATACATAATACTTTTTGTTGGCCACCAAATATTCAGATCGATGCGATCTGGCTCACTTAGCCACCCATGCGGACGTGACCGCTATGATTGCAGCTACTGGTGCAGTAGCTGCTAGAGCCATCTGGATCGCCTTGTTCATCCTCTTGAGCCTCCTTATCTCACCATTTGCCTCTTTGAGCTCTTCATAGACCTCGTCAAGTTTCTCCTCGCACCTCTCATGACGGCTCTTGTGGTAGTTTGCAAGATCAACCGAAGTTTGGCAATACTGGTTCGTGTACCTGTCGAGGTCTTCCTCCCAGATGTATGCTTTGCAAAATCTGGCACCTGGTACCTGTTTACAACATACGAGACAACAGTAAAATTGCGTTAGAGCAAAAAAAACAGTTTGATCCGAACAGGGTGACACTATTTACGGTCATCTCACGTTGTAGTTGACGCAGTTCAGAAAGAACTTGTCGCGCTTAGCCACCGACAAACCTTTGCGCTTTGCGCAGTGCCTGCCACACGCGCAGTGCAACCTGTGGACTGCCTGAAGGTTCGCCATCCCACTGTGTGTGTGCTTTGGGTGCTTGGGTGGAAGATTTTAGGCTTAAGCAAGTGGACTGACATTGCCGAGAGGAGCTCTCACCCTTTTTGTAGAGAACCTTGTGCATATCCACAATAAATTCTCATTAATATTGTAACTAACGCACACATCACTGAATTAAAGTGTGTGGTCCATTCTCAGACAACACGCACTGTTCACGCAACTCCGTGATCCAGGCGATGTTAAATCCTTTGCTTTACGCTCGTGTCGTACCGGGTCTGGTTGCTCTGCTGCGCGGGCATGCCACAACCCTCGTTGAATTGAAGTCACGGGTTTGCTTCTCAGACAAAGCTGGCAAACAACAACTCACGGGTCTGCAGCAGTGCTCGTTTTATATGTGATGGTCTGTTATTAACCAGAACACCGGACTTTTGTGAGTAATGTTTTGGAGGTCGTCATTAAGGCGTTATAAAACCGACGTGCACATATATAGGTTTGTGTCTAGAGGCAGGGCCTGGGCAAGATTCTTGATCACGACATAAAGTGCGGTGTCTAACCATAACAGAGTTCCATGGGGGCATCCTCACAGCTCCTCACATTGCATCCTGACAGCTCGTTTTGCATACGGTGCCTCCCATTGGATTCCATGCTCGTTTTGCATCCTGACAGCTCCTCACATTGGATTCCACTGCTGCATGCGCTGGATAGACATCTCCTCTCCACAGGTAGGGGCCTCCCTTCACTGTTAATTGTACAGTGACGTTTGACTGATTGATGTGCCCCTCGCCCATGCCTTGGCCGTGCTGCCCATCTGTTCGCGTCGCGCGGGTACCGGTCCGCGCCGCGCGGGTATTAGTATACGGTGCCTCCCACCTCCACCTCCATATCTTTAGCTACGACATGTCAAACCGAGCGAACTCTAGCTCCGAGATGTTCTCAGGCGAAGCAATGATGATGCCGCTGCCGAATCCATCCAGTACATCATCCTTCATCGTAAGTCCAACTACTGATTTGGTGGATGCTGGCCTTTTGGTTCATATTACCTGATATGATTTTTAATCGCCAACTCCCCAAACTGCTCCATCATCTCTCAGGCCGTTAACTATTAAGATGCTGATGGATTCTTTCAACGAAGACACCGAACGCCACCCATTGATTGTTGACGGCATGTCGGTGTCAACGGTAGAATCACACTCAACTATATAGTTATGTATTACCATTTTAAACAATGTGCTATTTTCTAATGAAAGCATGCACATATCGATCTTATAGGCATGGTTAGAAATAAATGTCTTTGCATGGATCACTGCACATTTGACCTGTATGACGGCACAGGGTTCATAAATGTACACTACTGGTGAGTATGTAACAAAGCATCAATTAATAGTACATAAATTAGTTCGATTTGTTAACACACGTAATCCATCCGGCTCGATTTAATTCAGGTTTGATTGCCCTCAGGACTCCAGGGATGCTTGGTCGTTCAAGTTAGAAAAATCATTTTCATTAATGATGCTTTGTAATTATACCACGTCAATAATTTTTTATCATGTCCTTTAGATATATTTTTCCATACAAACAGCAATGGGGTTTATGTACGTGTCGTCGGGAGGGCTACTAGCTTGGACAATTTTTTCCAAATCAAAGCCTACATGGTCAGGTTCGTGGAGCAGGATAAAGATAACCAACTTTTGGATGCATTATGTTTCCATTGTTATCATTCGTTAATGCCTGAAGGAGTCTTGTTTTATGTTTTAGGACTATAAAAAACTTCAACGACATAACCCATCACTTTCTCTACTGCATCAAGGCTCATATTGATATTTCTAGTCAGAGCATATTAAAGGTTTGTCGTGCTAGTCAATTCTTGATATATAATTCATACTGCCTGTATAAAATTGGATTACGTTTAATTGCAGAAAAACCTTGATGCCGTTACGTCGGCATCGACCGTCATGCCAATAAGCCATATCACTCCAAGTCAGATTCCAAATGAATGTAGTCTCAAGGAGAAGATATTCTCCATTTTGCGCGACTGAGCCTACCGGTGAGCAGCCTTTACAGTGTTCATCGCAGCCTAAAATCCTACTCATCATCATTATAAAGTTCTTTGTATTTTTTAGTGATATAGAACATGGGGTGAGCCTAAAGTTGCTTCGCAGCACGGTTGGCGCAAGTCAAGACGATATCATGTAATGTATTTTCCCACATTTGTTCGCTATTCTATAACTTGACATAATTGTTTCTATATACTAATGTCTGTTCTTCAAATTTCAGGAAGGTGATAGCAGAGCAACTCCAGCTCGGTGAGATGTACACTACCATTTATGAACGACATTTCAAGTCTTCGAACTTATGATCTTCTGGCTGATCTTACGTTATTAGTCTGTGTTGAGCACTATGTTTTTTCATCTCGGTAATATTTATGTTTATGTCATCACTGCACTTCGGCTACTTAATAATTAGCATCGTTGATCGGTAATCCAGCTCGGAAATATTTATGTCGTCAGTGCGCTTCTGCTACTTTATTAGTCTGTATTGAGCGCTATGTTTTTTCTAATAATGTTTTTTGTCTTGGCGTTGCTGAGACACCTCACTTCTCAAGGCGTTCTTCTTGCTCCCTCATTACAAACACAGGCCGATAAAACTATTCACCAGCCCACCCACCGCTTGCTTGCTCCCTCATTCCAAACACAGTGCCATACTATTGACCCCCTGCAACCTCTCCCTCCATCAACCAACTCAAACCTTCCCATTCCTCCATGTCCAGCATCAATCCCATGTCAGTTACTGACAATAAGATCCTTGTGATAGAAATCCTTTCAAGGCTATCATGCACCCGTTCAATCATCCGCAGCTCTGCTGTTAATCCCCAATGGATGAGTATATGTAGATCCCAGCCTTTCATTCAGACATACGTTCGCCGCAATCGCCCGGCCGTGCTCGGATTCTTGGCCGAGTTCGAACGTGGTTACAGCCTCCATTTTCGTGTCGTGGATGCATTGGCTTTGCAAGGTGAGGCCACCAGAATGCTTCTTCGTTCCCGTATCGATGATTATTCCCTCTCAAGAAAATGCATACTAGCATCTGAATCTGGTCAACTGCTCATAAGTGTTAGCATCCCTCCATTTGTTTCCTCTGAAACCGACGAGATCAGTGTCGATGGGTACTACACTTTGTTTCCTAGCTCGTTTTCACTTGCATACTCATTTGTAGCAACTCCTATCCCTCGGGTGCCTCGCCTGCATGGCCAACAAAGCCTGAACTTCTATGGTCAATTTGGTCTGTTGCAAACAGCCGGCCAGACAGGGTTTTCCTTTTTCGTCAAAGACGCAGCAGGCCCTTTTAGTAGGTCTTACGATGGTATAAAATTCAGGTCCAAAACTAATTTCCACGTACACGTGTGTGTGTTCAGAGATGGGGCTTGGACAAGATTTGTGTCTGATCCTTTTCCATATCGTCCTCCTTGCATCTTTCACATAGATCCTTACTCCATTTTATCCGGCAGCTCATTATATATGATGTATGTCGTAGGCATGTTAATTTGCTTTGACATTCCTAGCTCTACATTCACTGATGTGCATCTACCTATATCAGCCCGGTCATGTCTCGATTACACTGTTTCTCTTAACGAGTCTCGCATCATGTATTTGGTAAATTTTTCTCATGGCTCACTCAATACCTGGCTGCTTCAACTAGTGCATGGCCGCTTACAGTGGAGCTGTTGCTCGAGACTAGATTTAGTCCACACATTTTCTACTACTGTTGGTCCTAACATATGGCAGTCCGCGTTTGGTGTTGATTACGGGGATGTTGTCCCTAATGATTTCCAATCAGTGCAAATCAGATCATCTAGCAAGAACTCGTTAGTTGTTCTATTAACCTTCGCATTCGATCATGGCATGTTTGTTGTCGACACGGTTAATTGCACTGTCAGAGGGGTGCGCTGGTTAACCGAGGATGGTCAGATGAGGCAAGCATTTCCATTGACCGAGCGTTGGCCACCGACTTTCCGTGATTGAAGCAAATTTCATTGTTTCCCATTACCTGTAACGGTATATCATTACTATTTTGTATGCGATTGGTACTGTGTGCCCACGTACCTGTTATTTCCCATTACCCTTTATTGTAATCCGTTACTGTAACAGTTGAAGAATTTATGAATCACATTTCGTATTTGTTGTGTTGTTATATTTAAGTTCATTTTGATGATACCGCAGCCCATCCTAAATTTGTGGCCATATGTGAACCGGGTATGAAGCTAAATTTGCAAGTGATTAATTCGGACTCGGATGACCGTTTTGTAAAGCTCTAACAATGCATATTAAAAATATGTTTTGTTCATCTTGATGTTATTAGTAAGAGAACTTCATACCCAGTTCACATATATAAAAGAACACAAATTGTACGGCCGCTGATTTCGCAAGCGAATCCAAAATGTAATGTGACACAATATATAATGCAACGGCTTATATATGATTAGTTTGTGTTCGGTTGTCCACCGTGTAAAGCTCCCTAGATATATGTGATAGAGTTCATCGTCTCTGTATGCAAGAGCACCACACGTGTCGGATTTCATCTTATGTTATTTATTATCGATTCTATTGATTATTGCCTTACTACCAACCACCCGAGCTCCGTTTGCTCATATAGCAAGTTGTTTATTTCCTCAAGCTTTATAACATTCTTAATCCATATATCATTAATACCTTTGTACCAACAACGCGAGCTCCGTTTGCTCATGTACATCAAAGCGGTAAACACCAACAGAACAAACGGGGATAAGGTTGCAAAATGTTCCGATCGCAGAAGGGGGGCTGCTATGTAGAGTACTTTAGCTATAAACGCAAGAGCACCGGATGTCACGGTTAAGAGTTTGTTGTTGGTATTCGTTGGGCCGTTGTATTTGCAAACGTGGGTATGGTACCGTGCATTGTAACAACACAACAAATATCAACAATCGGGTCAATGACACAATACATAATGCAACCACAAAACACGACCAACAAATCACTGACACTTTTATATGAGTAGATTGTGTTCGGATGCCCGTCAGATAAAGCTCCCCGGCTATAGTTGCAATAGCACCGGATGTATCGTACTAATGTCCTTTGTGTAGGGTTCATCGTCTCCATATGCAAAGATCACCACACGGGTCAGGTTGCATTTTACATTATTTCTTATCGGTTCTATTGATTAATACCTTCGTACCAATACCGAACATGTAGGATCCTTCAGCTAACTATGTAAGAGCAACGCACGTTATTTTATTGGAACTATATTTGATTAATACCTTCGTACCAACAACGCGGACTCCGTTAGCTCATATAGCAAGATGATCATATCCCCGAGCTTTATAACATTCTTAATCCATATACATCAAAGTGCTAAACACCAACCGACCAAGCGGGGCTAAGGTTGCAAAAGTCATTTGATTGCGTTCGGGGGGTGCTATGTAGAGTTCTTCAGCTATATGCGCAAGAGCACCGGATGTATCGGAATGACTCCAGTTATGTAGAGTTCTTCACCTAAATATGTAAGAGCACCGCACGTGTCAGTCAAGAGTTTGTAGTTGGTATTCGTTTGATAGTTGTATTTGAAAACGTGTGGATTGTACCGTGCATTGTGTTTGGATGATCCAACATGTAATGTGACACAATAAATAGTGCAACGGCAAAACACGACCAACAAATCACTAACACTTTTATATGAGTAGATTGTGTTCGGATGCCCACCGGATAAAGCTCCTCAGCTATAGTTGCAATAGAACCGGATGTATCGTACTAAAGTCCTTTGTGTAGGGTTAATCGTCTCCATATGCAAAGAACACCACACGGATCGGGTTGCATTTTACGTTATTTCTTATCGGTTCTATTGATTAATACCGTCGTACCAACAACAAACGGGGCTAAGGTTGCAAAGTGTTATGTAGAGTTATTCAGCTATATGTGCAAAGAGCACCGGATGTATCGTATTAAATCCAGTTATGTAGAGTTCTTCAGCTAAATATGTAATAGCACCGCACGTGTCGGTCAAGGGTTTGTTGTTGATCCAACATCTAATGTGACGCAATACATAATGCAACGGCAAAACACGACCAACAAATCACTGACACTTTTATATGAGTAGATTGTGTTCGGATGCCCATCGGATAAAGCTCCCCGGCTATAGTTGCAATAGCACCGGATGTATCGTACTAAAGTCCTTTGTGTAGGATTCATCGTCTCCATATGCAAAGATCACCACACGGGTCGGGTTGCATTTTACATTATTTCTTATCGGTTCTATTGATTAATACCTTCGTACCAACACCGAACATGTAGGATTCTTCAGCTAACTATGTAAGAGCAACACACGTTATTTTATTGGAACTATATTTTATTAATACCTTCGTACCAACAACGCGACCTCCGTTAGCTCATATAGCAAGATGATCATATCCTCGAGCTTTATAACATTCTTAATCCATATACATCAAAGTGCTAAACACCAATCGACCAAGCGGGGCTAAGGTTGCAAAAGTCATTTGATTGCGTTCGGGGGGTGCTATGTAGAGTTCTTCAGCTATATGCGCAAGAGCACCGGATGTATCGGAATGACTCCGGTTATGTAGAGTTCTTCAGCTAAATATGTAAGAGCACCGCACGTGTCAGTCAAGAGTTTGTTGTTGGTATTCGTTGCGTAGTTGTATTTGCAAACTTGTGGATGGTACCGTGCATTGTGTTCGGATGATCCAACATGTAATGTGACACAATACATAATGCAACGGCAAAACACGACCAACAAATCACTAACACTTTTATATGAGTAGATTGTGTTCGGATGCCCACCGGATAAAGCTGCTCAGCTATAGTTGCAATAGAACCGGATGTATCGTACCAAAGTCCTTTGTGTAGGGTTGATCGTCTCCATATGCAAAGAGCACCACACGGGTCGGGCTGCATTTTACGTTATTTCTTATCGGTATACATCAAAGTGCTAAACACCAACCGACCAAGCGGGGCTAAGGTTGCAAAAGTCATTTGATTGCGTTCGGGGGGGGGGGGGTGCTATGTAGAGTTCTTCAGCTAAATGTGCAAGAGCACCGGATGTATCGAAATGACTCCAGTTATGTAGAGTTCTTCAGCTACAATATGTAAGAGCATCGCACGTGTCAGTCAAGAGTTTGTTGTTGGTATTCGTTGGGTAGTTGTATTTGCAAACGTGTGGATGGTACCGTGCATTGTGTTCAGATGATCCAACATGTAATGTGACACAATATATAATGCAACGGAAAAACACGACCAACAAATCACTAACACTTTTATATGAGTAGATTGTGTTCGGGTGCCCACCGGATAAAGCTCCTCAGCTATAGTTGCAATAGAACCGGATGTATCGTACTAAAGTCCTTTATGTAGGGTTAATCGTCTCCATATGAAAAGAGCACCACACGGGTCGGGTTGCATTTTACGTTATTTCTTATCGTTTCTATTGATTAATACCTTCGTACCAACAACAAACGGGGCTCAGGTTGCAAATTGTTATGTAGAGTTCTTCAGCTATAACTGCAAGAGCACCGGATGTATCGTAATAAAGTCTATTAGGTATAGTTCTTTAGCTAACAATGCAATAGCACAGCACGTGTCGGTCAAGAGTTTGTTGTTGGTATTCGTTAGGCCGTTATATTTGCAAACGTGTGGATGGTACCGTGCATTGTAACAACAAAACAAATGACAACAATCGGGTCAATGACACAATTCATAATGCAACGGCAAAACACGACCAACAAATCACTGACACTTTTACATGGGTATATTGTGTTCGGATGCCCCCGCAAATGTGATTTTATTGGGTGCTATGTAGAGTTATTCAGCTATATGCGCAAAGAGCACCGGATGTATCGTATTAAATCCAGATATGTAGAGTTCTTCAGCTAAATATGTAAGAGCACCGCACGTGTCGGTCAAGGGTTTGTTGTTGATCCAACATGTAATGTGACGCAATACATAATGCAACGGCAAAACACGACCAACAAATCACTAACACTTTTATATGAGTAGCTTGTGTTCGAATGCCCACCGGATAAAGCTCCTCAGATATAGTTGCAGTAGCACCGGATGTATTGTACTAGAGACCTTCGTGTAGAGTTCACCGTCTTCATATGCAAAGAGCACCACGCGGGTTGGGTTGCATTAATAACTTCGTACCAACAACGCGAGCTCCGTTTGCTCATATAGCAAGATGATCATACCCTCGAGCTCCGTTTTCTATGTAGAGTTCTTCAGCTACAAACGCAAGAGCACTGGATGTCACGATTAAAAGTCTGATACGTAGAGTTCTTCGGCCAACCATGCAAGAGCACCGCACATGACGGTTAAGAGTTTGTTGTTGGTATTCGTTGTGCCGTTGTATTTGCAAATGTGTGTATGGTACCGTGCATTGTAACAACACAACAAATGTCAACAGTCGGGTCAATGACACAATACATAATGCAACGGCAAAACACGACCAACAAATCACTAACACTTTTATATGAGTAGATTGTGTTCGGATGCCCACCGGATAAAGCTCCTCAGCTATAGTTGCAATAGAACCGGATGTATCGTACTAAAGTCCTTTGTGTAGGGTTAATCGTCTCCATATGCAAATAGCACCACACGGGTCGGGTTGCATTTTACGTTATTTCTTATCGGTTCTATTGATTAATACCTTCGTACCAACAACAAACGGGGCTAAGGTTGCAGATTGTTATGTAGAGTTCTTCAGCTATAATTGCAAGAGCACCGGATGTATCGTAATAAAGTCTGCTATGTATAGTTCTTCAGCTAACCATGCAATTGCACCGCACATGTCGGTCAAGAGTTTGTTGTTGTTATTTGTTAGGTCATTGTATTTGCAAAAGTGTGGATGGTACCGTGCATTGTAACAACAAAACAAATGACAACAATCGGATCAATGACACAATACATAATGCAACGGCAAAACACGACCAACAAATCACTGACACTTTTACATGGGTAGATTGTGTTCGGATGCCCCCTGTATATGCATAACGTGTGCTCTGAATGGTTCATAAGACATTTGCATTTTTTTCCTGCCAACTGTATTTGCATAACGTCATTTTAACTTAAGTCCTTGCAATGATATTATACAGTTTGTTCCATGCGCTATCCGCCATATCATAGAAGAATACATCCATCGCAATGAACCACATGGGATGCAAGGAGACATGAATACTTGGACTGCTTACTTTGTTACTTTTGAGAGGCTGCAGTATGAGGTTACATTTGAGTGTTCATACTTGGCGCTATAGATCGTGGGTGAGGGGTGGCAGCAGCTTCTAGATGATTATGTTGTGTGTCCAGGGGACATGATGTATATCTACATGAGTAACGGAAGCTACAGGCTCTCGGTCGACATCAAGAGGGATGACGCCCAAAAGATACCTCTCACTTATGTTGGTATGACTATTCATTTTGTATTATCATGCTTTTACACGACATATTTAAGATGGTTTGTCTGTTGCTGATTTGTGTTAATTTTAATACAATAAATCTTTAGACAGAAGCATATGATCTGTTGTGAACGTTTTACTATTTTTTTATAGTAATTCATCCTTGAAACTAGATGAAAGACCAAAAGATACAACTAGTATTTAGGATCATGATTTGCATGCTTAAGCAGAATTTAAATTCTAACTGTAAAATAGAGCTAGTATTACTAGTTCTATCTTATCGGTAGTTACGTGATCCATACGAATGAAAACGTATTAAACCTTCTGTATCAACTTCAATTCTTATAGTTACTGTGCTTTAGATTCATTGTCTAATAACGTGTTGTTTTTAATACGTGCTCTACGAAGCTCTGCGTGGTCTCAGCCGTAGGAAGAAAAGATCATCAATAAGTGCATCATCACAAGGGGGATACACCTGAAATATTCTGAAATGAAAAAATGGTCAGAAACGTGTTTGGACCAACAAAATCTCCATGCTGCGTCTTAGTTCACAGGATGAGAAACTGTGACATTTCTGCTGGCTACATGGTTAGTGTCTTAATTATGTGAACTGAATGCACATTATAGTTGTATTACTCAAATTATTGTTGAATATAATTTTCATCGTACTGACATTCTACCTTCTGCATTTTGTTGCACGAATTCCAAAACGAGTTGTTGAACGTATCGAGAAGAAAACAGGGACTCTTGAGGAAGAAGGACAACTTCTGCTTGTCAATGATGTTGATGCATATGTTGATGGTAGATACAAGAAGCTTACAGATGAGAGGCTGGTTCTACAGGGAGGTTTCACGACTTATGCACATTTGCTTGGTTTGGAAGTCGATGATTTGATATCTATTTTTTTCCAGAAGGTTGAAGACCCTGCAGCGATAAAAGTATGGTTCACTGTCTTATCTTAGACGACTTGATGGGGACTTTATGTAATATGGATGTTATATTGAGAGCAATGAACGGATAACTTCTAGTGTGTTTTGCGCATGGCAAACGTGTTAGCTGCATTTCATGTATTATATCTAGACATGCCTTTTGATTGTCTTGTTGGGCAGGCAAAGTTCGAAAAAATGTTAAATGACTAACCCAAGTTGATTATCGCAGTCCTATTAGTTGTCTCTTGATTCATACTGTCACATCCCTAACCCTTAAGCAAGATAGCATTGTGCTCATGTCTTCTTTGCATTTGCATCTAAGAAGTTTCAACAAAAACAACAAAGTGGCAAAGGAAAAACTCAAAACCCTAGCCACCATTTCAATTGAAGGAAATTTCAACTAGTTCAAATCAATGAACCCAAAATGGCCTCAAGAAATGTTCAAACTTTCTGATAAATCATGAAAGTAAATGAGCATTGGAGAAAACTATTTTCTTGACACTTTAAGCATTTTAAATAAATGCAGAAGCCACTGGTTTCAAATTTAAAAATTGAAATCAGAAACTATAATTTTCCAAAAATGTTGAAAACCTTGGAAATGAGTGGGGATATTATAACAAATATTTCAGGAGGTCTAAAATAGTTTTTACTTTTTGTTTTGGAGCAGAAATAATTAGCAAAGCAATAAATAGAAAAACAAAAAAAAACAGAGAAAATGGAAAAAGACTTACCTGTTGCCCAAGCCAGGCCCGGCCCATCTCCCCGCTCGTCCCCTCCCTCGCGCCAGTAGGCAGCAGGAGGTGGCCGCCGCCTCCTCCGGCGCGGCCACGCACCTGCGTGCCTGCCTGGCCGCCGGTTCGCGCTGGCGACGACGGGGATAAGCTCCCCAGAGCTTCCCCTATCCATTCCCCGCCTCGGTTCTTCCCCTCCTCCCGGATCCCCTCCTTCTCCCTGCTGCCGCCATTAGAGCCGAGCTCGAGCTCGAGCTGCCCGTGCCCCTGGCCATAGGATCCCCTCCCAGAGCACGCCATTAGCTCCGCCTCGTCGCCCTGGTCATCTCTGCAGAAGCCGAAGCCTCCTCGAGCCCTGCAACGCCCGCAACGCCGTCGTCTTCCTCCTCCGGCCGCCGGACCTCTCCCGTCGATTCGTCGCCCCCAGGCCTTCCCCGAGCCGTCTGAGCTCTGCTCTGCACCCCCTGTGAGCATGCAGTCGTTTCCCCTAAGTTTTCCCCCTCGATCCCCTCCTCTAGCCCTAGTTTCACCGGAGCCCGACGAGGACCGCCGCTGCCGCTCGTCGCCGGTAGCCCTCCGAATGTCCAGCTCGTCCTTCCGAGGGCACCAACAGCTCCAGGACGACGCGTAGATGCCGTAGCAGCTAAGAACCGAGCGTAGATCTCTCTGTTGCAAAGACCCTGACGACGCCCGAGCTTTGGCCGCCGCCAAGCTCGTCGCCGGCGTCATCTCCGGCCAGATCAGCCCCGGCTAGGCGCATAAATGAAGCTGCGGGAGACGTGTCATTCCTCTGGTGCTCTCCACGCAGCATTTGGCCCCCTGTGCGCCGTTTCCGAGCCCCTCCGGCGTGCTGGTGGTCGCCGGAGGCTCCCCGCCGGCGAGGACGACCTCGCCGCCGGTGGAGGTCGACGTGGCAAGCTAACCCAGCCGATTAGTGACTTAATCACTCGCTGACAAGTGGGCCCAAGGCCAAGTCAAACCTCAGTTAGGGCTGGTCAGCGCGGGATTAGTCCGAGAGAGGCTGACCAGTGGGGCCCCCCTGTCAGGTTTGACCTAAACAGGTCGGCTGACCTGCTGACGTCAGCCTGATGCAATAAATGGAATTTCCAGTTTAAAACTAATTCAGGAAATTGCTAAAAATTGCAAAAATCATAGAAATTAATCTGTAACTCCAATGAAAATAATTTATATATGAAAAAGTATCAGAAAAATTCAAGGATTCTGATTATGCTATTTTCAACTATGTTTGAAAAAGTTACAGAACCCTAAATTGTGAAATAAGGAATAATTCAATTCTTTTAATCACTTTATAAATGGAATTTGCAAAAATATCCAAATTTCATTATATATGCAATGATCATACACTGCCCTAACTACAAATCAGTACCATAACATGACATTTCATGCATGTTAACATTAGGTTGATCTGAGCATCAGGTCGAATCAATTAAACCGGTATCCGAGAATACCCGTTTGAATTACTATTTGAATGTGATTCAAATCAACTCTAAACCTAAAACATCTTGATTATAATAACTTATCACTTTGCATTCTCATGCCATGCTCATGCATCATTTTGATTGCATATGATTGTTATTGAATGTTGCCATTCATTTCGGTAGGCTCCGCACCCCCGGATTCCACCGAATATCCGTCTGACGGATATCGTTCCTCCTCTGAGCAACAAGGCAAGCAACCCTTTTGATCATTCCGATAATTCCCATGTTCTTGCTCCTGCACCTATTTATTGCATTAGGATCAAATGCTTCAACTGCTTTTGCCACGATAATTGGACCCACTTCTTTGCATGACTTAACCTTGTCACAGTAAATAGCCGAACCTTGCAACCTAGCATACCTGGTAGTTGCTTGAGCTATGATGTGCCTTATCCTGCTATGCATGGTATGCTTAGAGTTGTGTATGGTCTGTCATCTGGGAGATGAACAGAAATGTGGAATGTGTTCGGTGAGCAAAGGTCGTGTGTCGAAATTGATTTGGTAAAGGTACCGGTGAAAGGCTGTGTAGGAGTACATGGCGGGTTGTTTCATTGGAACCGTCCTTAGGAACTGAGTTCCGTGTATGTAATCCAAGACTAGATACTACCACATGCTGGGCCCTGAAATATGACCCCGCTCGGCCTATTAATCGCGTAGTACTCGGTCCAGGAGTTGCAAGTAGTTTCTGGTGTTTATAGTAATGCTGGAGGCCGAGCATGGTGCTGACCTGAGAGGTGGACCGTGATGCGGTAGGCAATGGCACGGTGTACCAAGTGGCACCCGGATGGTGGGCTTGGGAACCCTGCGCACATCGTTTGATGCCGTGGCGGAAACCTCGGCCGGACTTCCGTACGGGTTACTCTGAGATAGGCGATAAACCTGGACTAGGTACTAGTGTGGTTAACGGTCGTGGCCGACTCCCTCGCTGGGCTTCCGCTTGAAGGTTGCCGAGGTGCATGACGTGCACATGGCGATAAGTGGCGGGAGCGTGTGTGACGAAGTACACCCCTGCAGGGTTATGATCTATTCGAATAGCCGCGTCCGCGGATATGGACTACTTGGAGACATATGTTGTTCATAGATAACTTCAATGGCTACTCATAAAATTGTCAAGATAAGCGTGAGTGTCGTGGACGGCATTTCCGTACGGAGACGGAATGATTCCACGATAGTGTATTGTTGTGGTGTTAGTGGACTCGTGTGCGAGAAATCAAGTTGTCAAAATTATTTAAAAATGCAAGTTGTCTAGCCACGAGTCAAATGCTGGCTTCCCGCATGAAACCCCACAATACTCTTTGATACCTTGCATGAGTAGTTAGATCTCCTAAAGTCGTGCTGAGTACCTTCGTACTCATGTTTGCTTAATAAATGTTGCAGAGGTTGCTAATGACCCTAATGGAGGGTTCTTCGTAGACATCGACGACGACGAGTAGCTGGTGTCCCAGCTACGATCTGGCCCTACGTCGGCTCAGTAGTATAGTCAGGCCACGTGCCTACTAGTTGCCCTGTCTGTACCCAGACAGTTTATAACTCTTCCGCTGGCTTGTATTGTATGACTGCTATTATGGGTCGTGAGACCCTTAATGTGTAATATTATGAGTGTGGCTCTTCCGAGCCTCTTAAATAAAGTTTGTATGTTTATGGTTATGTTGTGATGCCATCGATGTATCTATACATATCGGTATGCCATGCGTACGTGTGTCTTACCCGGTATGTATGGGGTTCGAATACCTAGTCGTGAACTTTAGTAGCACTCCTTACAAGGAAATGCCCCTTTGTGATCCAACGAGCCTTGGTAGTTCGCTACTGCTCCGGACACATTGGTTGACCGGCATGTGTCCTTCTTAGCTGCTGTGTCTGTCCCCTTTGGGGAAATGTCACGCGATGTAATGGAGTCCTTGTAGCTTGCTACGACTCGTCTACATTCGCCGATGACCGACACCTGCTTTGTTGGGTCATGTATGCCTGTCCTTGTGCGGTACTGCCACTTTGGTTTATGACTAGACATGTCGATCCGGGTTCTTTGACATTGGATTGCTAGCGATACTATCGCATACGTGAGTCAAAAGACGCAAACGGTCCCGGCTAAGGTAAGGCTGCAGCCGTGGAGTTAACCGTGCGTGAGACCACAAAGGGATGCGATGTGTTACAGGCTAGATTCCTATGGCTTAGGATCGGGGTCCCGACAGCGTTGGTATCAGAGCTTGACTGACTGTAGGATTACTATGCCAAACTGGTCGAAGTTGAGTCTAGAATTTCTTAGTTATATATAGGGGAATTGTTTGTGGAAGGGAACGTAACACTCTTGTTCTCTTCTCATGATATTCTATCCTGGTCATCCTCGTCTTTTCCGCGGGAATTAAGGACTAGATTTCTCATCTTCTCCTAGGCTCGTGTTTCCGATCGGTAGCTTATAGGACTACGGGTCGAGAGATATTGGGTTTCTTTTATTCCTAGGAAGCAGGAAGTAAGTTTGGTGACCAGAGAATTGAACTTGATAGTTGAGTGGTTACGCTATTCCATTTTTGGGTTGTCTCAAAATTTGTTTTTGAGCATTTACAGCCGTTATGCTGCCCAATTTTGCATTCAGAGCTCTAATGCTTTTTGCATTACTCTCTATTTATAGATGCCTGGCCGTCCTTCTCGTCAGGTGGTACGTTTGACCAGGTGCATTGATGTGCCGGGTCATACGGCCATGCTGGTCAGGGTGATGTCGGTGTGCGGTTACCGCTGGTATCCCGAGTACACAGTGGAGGAACAGTACCGAGACTTCAACCACAGCCAGTACATTTGCACTGTTAGGGTATTTCCAGACTACCCTGGAGCGGAGAAGCCAATCTATTGGTCCTATGGGTTGGGAGTCACTGTTGACATGGCAGTACAAGATGCTGCCTATTCAATGCTGACTATTATGAGAGCGAGACATGCACTGCTGCAGAATTCAGAGTTCTGCTATGTTCCGGCCTCTCAGTCTGGTGAAGAGGGATACCTTAGTGGAGTCTATTTTGATTCTTCTATGGAGGATCCACTTCTGCAGTCCACTGTTGAGATGCTAGAGAACAGAGACAGGGATGCTCGTGCTCTCCGCATGGAGCTTTATGCTACCCGTGCCCGTCTGTGGACAGTTTTGACGCAACTGGCACCGGTAGTCCAGACAGGGTATGGAGAGATGGAGATGCTGAACCCTGTTAGGAACCATCTTCCGGCCCACGTTGACTGGCCAGCTATAGGAGGAGTCACACCTCTTCGGGGACCCCTCTTACCACCAGTCAGGGGACCAAGGCCACATCCGTGTCCTTATGGATCCCAGGGATCTCAGGCTAGAGTGTTTCCTGATCCGCAGGTTGAGCTTCCGGGTCATGGAGGTAATCTCTATGAGATTTTCTATGCGGATGCCTGAGCTATGAGCGGAAGGATAGTATGGTAGTAGCCGTATGTTCACAGTCCTGCGTGACTTGTGGAGTATGGTAGTAATGTGAAACGAATTCCGGAGGCCTAGATAAATAATGTATAGGAAGCTTGTAAGCCTCTGATGAGTAGTTCCACCATTTCAGTAGTTTGCTCTTCGAGTAAGTTTGTACTGAACTATGTAAGGGTGTGTATGAACCATGGTGTATATATAGCAGTTGCTTGTTACCATGTTGTTCGGATATTCATTTCCGCATTCCGTGTGTTCAGTACATTCTTAATCCATAGTTAGTATTGATATGATATTGGTCTAAGCTATGAGTTTGTTTGTCAGGATGGTGTTCACCAGGTTGAACCGTGCCCCTGCTCATGAGCAAGGTGAGGGTAGTCAAGCGTCGCAGGAAGACCTGCCTCACCCACCTTCTCTGGTAGAAGTGATGCTTGAGGCAGAAAGAAACAAAAGGGAGACCAACCGACTGCTAGAGCGTATTGAGCAGAATACGGCTCGACAACCTAGGAATGCTGCAGTGTCCCTCAATGACTTTGTGAAGCTGAATCCTCCAAAGTTTCATCATTCCGTCGATCCCCTCGACGCTGATGACTGACTGTGCAGCATTTCACGCAAGATTCGCTCTGCGAATGTGTCTGAGGCCGACAAGGTGACCTTCGCGACGTATTTCCTGGAGGGACCCGCCAATCTGTGGTGGGAGAATTTTGAAGCCATGCGTCCCGCTGAACCAGTGGCCACATGGGCAGACTTCAGTGCAGCTTTTCGTCTGCACCATATTCCAGAGGGCCTGATGGACAGAAAGAGAGAGGAGTTCTGTACCTTCACTCAGGGCAAGTTGTCTGTGGATTCCTATAGCCGCGAGTTCGGTAACCTCGCCCGCTATGCAACAGAGGAGGTGTCTACTGACGCCAAGAAGCAAGCAAGATTCCGTAAGGGTCTGAGCCCTGAGCTCCGTCGTGATCTGCGCCTCCATGAGTGTGCAAGTTTTCAAGCCCTAGTCAACAAAGCGATCAGTGCGGAGACTGGTCATTCTGACTTCGAAGCCACAAGGAAGCACTCCCGTGACTTCGGCTCGTCTTCTGGTTCCGCGTTTCCAAAACGCAGACTGTGGGTTCCAAACAGTTCTCTGCCGCCAAGATACACTCCGAGGCCATCCTACGTGGCGCCTCAGACGAATCAGGCCAACCCTCCAGCAAAAGCTTATGGTGGTCCAGCTAGCAATGCTGCACCACGTGCCAACCAGGTGATATGCTACAAGTGTGGAGAACCAGGGCATTATTCCCGTGAGTGTCCTCAGAATGTGGGTGCCAAGCAACCCGGAAAGTCCGTCGGGCAAGCCAAGTCGGGCAAAGCTTACTATGTGAAGCCAACTCCTGCACGTGGCCGTGTGAACTATGTGTCAGCGGAAGAAGCTGCAGAGGATCCCGACGTCATGCTGGGTACGCTTCTTGTTAATCATCACCCAGCGTCCGTTCTCTTTGACACTGGGTCTTCTCATTCCTTCATTTCAGAAAGTTATGTACAGTTGCATAACATGTCTTTTTGTGATATGCCAATCCCATTGGTTGTCCAAACCCCTGGTAGTAAATGGCAAACCTCTAGGATAACCTATGACAATGAGATTTTAGTAGACAGCCTAGTTTTTCTAGCCTCATTGATAGCATTGAAATCTTCAGATATTAATATCATCTTGGGCATGGACTGGATGTTAGCTCACTATGCCAAGATTGATACTCAATCTAGAAATGTCCAGCTTACCCATCCCTCGGGTGAGATAGTAAATGTCTCTACTCGAGTTGCCAAATGCCAACTCTATTCCCTAAATGCCAACCCTCTTCTGGAACTTGAAGACATTCCGGTAGTCCGTGACTTCCCGGATGTTTTTCCAGAGGAACTGCCAGGAATTCCACCTGACAGAGATGTAGAGTTTGTGATAGATCTTGTTCCGGGAACTGTCCCAATAGCCAGAAGACCTTATAAGATGGCACCCCTAGAGCTAGCCGAACTTAAGAAGCAATTAGATGAGGCCTTGAACAAAGGTTTCATTCGTCCTAGCTCTTCTCCTTGGGCTTGTCCCATCCTCTTCGTCAAGAAGAAAGACGGAACGGATCGGATGGTTGTAGATTACCGACCAGTTAACCTGGTCACCATAAAGAACAAGTATCCGCTCCCCAGGATCAACGACCTGTACGATCAGCTCGCTGGATCCTCAATCTCCTCCAAAATGGATTTGAGGTTGGGATACCATCAAATCAAGATTAAGAACGGGGACATTCCAAAAACGGCTTTTGTTACTCGTTATGGCCAATATGAGTGCACCGTTATGTCCTTCGGATTAACCAATGCCCCAGCCACCTTCTGTCGGCTGATGAATTCAATCTTTATGGAGTATTTGGATAAATTCGTCGTAGTATACGTCGATGATATTCTCATCTACTCAAAGAATGAACAAGAACATGCCGAGCATCTAAGGCTGGTATTGATGAAACTTCGAGAGCATCGCCTTTATGCCAAATTTTCAAAATGTGAATTCTGGTTACCAGAAGTGGCCTATCTAGGCCACGTAATCTCTGGTAAGGGTATTGCTGTCAATCCCGAGAGAGTTCAAGCTGTCCTTGATTGGACTCAACCTGAATCGGTTAAGCAAGTTAGGAGTTTTCTTGGTCTAGCGAGCTATTGTCGTCGCTTCGTCGAGAATTTCTCCAAGGTTGCAAAGCCTCTAACTGAACTCCTCAAGAAGGATAAAAAGTTCGAGTGGACACCACAGTGTGAGCATAGTTTTCAGGAACTGAAAAGACGCCTGACTTCCGCACCTGTGTTGCTACCACCAGATTTTTCTAAGGACTTTGTTATCTATTGCGACGCCTCGCGACAAGGATTAGGTTGCATTCTCATGCAAGATCATCATGTGATCGCATACGCATCTCGACAGTTGCGTCCACATGAGGATAATTATCCCACACATGACCTTGAGCTTGCAGCTGTGGTCCATGCACTAAAAACCTGGCGACATTACCTTCTGGGTAATCGTTGCGAAATATTCACTGATCACCAAAGTCTGAAATATATCTTCACCTAGCCGGATTTGAATCTCAGGCAAAGACGGTGGGTTGAGTTGATCTCGGATTACGACTTAGGGATAACTTACACCCCGGGGAAGGCCAATGTTATGGCCGATGCACTAAGTCGTAAATCTTATTGTAACAATTTGATGCTACAACAAGGTCAACCACTTCTCCATGAGGACTTTCGGAAGTTGAATCTTCATATTATTCCTCAAGGATTCCTTTCTACCCTGGTGGCAAAGCCTACTCTTAAGGATCAAATTATAGCTGGCCAAAAGCGTGACAAGGGTATATCACGGATCAAGGAGAATATTTTTAGCGGAAACGCTAAAGAATTTTCCATGAATGATCAAGGTGTGGTGTTCTTCCAGAATCGTTTAGTGGTTCCTAAGAACCCACATCTAAGGCAGTTAATCCTTAAGGAGGCTCATGATTCCCATCTCACCATTCATCCCGGTAGTACTAAGATGTATCAGGACCTACGCCAGAGGTTCTGGTGGACTAGGATGAAGAGAGAAATTGCTGAGTTCATTGCTAACTGCGATGTTTGTCGTCGAGTTAAGGCAGAACATCAAAGGCCTGCTGGCACCCTTCAACCTTTAGCTATTCCTGAATGGAAATGGGATAAAGTTAGCATGGATTTCATTACCGGATTTCCCAAGACCAAGAAAGGAAATAATGCTATCTTTGTGGTCATTGACCGTCTTTCCGAAGTGGCTCATTTTCTTCCTGTTCGTGAGAGTATAACAGCTAGCCAGCTAGCAGAGTTATATATCTCTCGAATAGTGTCTCTTCATGGTGTTCCCCTGGAAATTAACTCGGACAGTGGGAGTATCTTTACTTCTCGCTTCTGGGAAAGTTTTCAGAATGCCATGGGGACTCACCTATCTTTTAGCACTGCTTTCCATCCTCAATCAAGTGGTCAAGTAGAAAGAGTGAATCAAATTCTAGAAGATATGCTCCGAGCTTGTGTTATATCGTTCGGTATGAATTGGGAGAAGTGTCTTCCATTCGCCGAATTCGCTTATAACAACAGTTATCAATCAAGCTTGGGCAAAGCCCCTTTTGAAGTTCTCTATGGACGAAGATGTCGAACACCTCTTAATTGGTCAGAAACCGGAGAGAGGCAACTCTTTGGCCCGGACATGATCCAGGATGCAGAAGAGCAGGTTCGCATTATTCGTGAAAAGTTGAAAACAGCCCAGTCTCGTCAAAAGAGCCAATATGATCGTCATCATAAGGTTGTGACCTTTGAAGTTGACGAGAAGGCTTACCTTCGGGTTACACCTTTGAAGGGTACCCATCGATTCGGTATCAAGGGCAAATTGGCTCCTCGTTACATTGGACCTTTTCGCATTCTTGCCAAACGAGGAGAAGTTGCCTACCAGTTGGAACTTCCTCCGCATCTTTCCAAGGTTCATGATGTTTTCCACGTCTCGCAACTCAGGCGTTGCTTTTCGGATCCTATCCGTGAAGTGGACCACGAAACGCTTGATCTACAAGATAACCTTTCTTACCGAGAATACCCCGTGCGTATTCTTGATCAAGCTGAGCGTACCACTCGACGTCGAAACCTCAAGTTCCTTAAAGTTCAATGGTCAAATCATTCTGAAAAGGAGGCAACTTGGGAAAGAGAGGATCGTCTCCGACTTGAGTATCCTGCGTTATTCCCGACGACTTCTAAATCTCGGGACGAGATTCTTTTGAGTGGGGGTGAGTTGTCACATCCCTAACCCTTAAGCAAGATAGCATTGTGCTCATGTCTTCTTTGCATTTGCATCTAAGAAGTTTCAACAAAAACAACAAAGTGGCAAAGGAAAAACTCAAAACCCTAGCCACCATTTCAATTAAAGGAAATTTCAACTAGTTCAAATCAATGAACCCAAAATGGCCTCAAGAAATGTTCAAACTTTCTGATAAATCATGAAAGTAAATGAGCATTGGAGAAAACTATTTTCTTGACACTTTAAGCATTTTAAATAAATGCAGAAGCCACTGGTTTCAAATTTAAAAATTGAAATCAGAAACTATAATTTTCCAAAAATGTTGAAAACCTTGGAAATGAGTGGGGATATTATAACAAATATTTCAGGAGGTCTAAAATAGTTTTTACTTTTTGTTTTGGAGCTGAAATAATTAGCAAAGCAATAAATAGCAAAACAGAAAAACAAAAACAGAGAAAATGGAAAAAGACTTACCTGTCGCCCAAGCCAGGCCCGGCCCATCTCCCCGCTCGTCCCCTCCCTCGCGCCAGTAGGCAGCAGGAGGTGGCCGCCGCCTCCTCCGGTGCTTCCACGCACCTACGTGCCTGCCTGGCCACCGGTTCGCGCTGGCGACGACGGGGATAAGCTCCCCAGAGCTTCCCCTATCCATTCCCCGCCTCGGTTCTTCCCCTCCTTCTCCCTGCTGCCGCCATTAGAGCCGAGCTCGAGCTCGAGCTGCCCGTGCCCCTGGCCATAGGATCCCGTCCCAGAGCACGCCATTAGCTCCGCCTCGTCGCCCTGGTCGTCTCTGCAGAAGCCGAAGCCTCCTCGAGCCCTGCAACGCCCGCAACGCCGTCGTCTTCCTCCTCCGGCCGCCGGACCTCTCCCGTCGATTCGTCGCCCCCAGGCCTTCCCCGAGCCGTCTGAGCTCTGCTCTGCACCCCCTGTGAGCATGCGGTCGTTTCCCCTAAGTTTTCCCCCTCGATCCCCTCCTCTAGCCCTAGTTTCACCGGAGCCCGACGAGGACCGCCGCTGCCGCTCATCGCCGGTAGCCCTCCGATGTCCAGCTCGTCCTTCCGAGGGCACCAACAGCTCCAGGACGACGCGTAGATGCCGTAGCAGCTAAGAACCGAGCGTAGATCTCTCTGTTGCAAAGACCCCGACGACGCCCGACCTTTGGCCGCCGCCAAGCTCGTCGCCGGCGTCATCTCCGGCCAGATCAGCCCCGGCTAGGCGCAGAAATGAAGCTGCGGGAGATGTGTCGTTCCTCTGGTGCTCTCCGCGCAGCATTTGGCCCCCTCTGCGCCGTTTCCGAGCCCCTCCGGCGTGCTGGTGGTCGCCGGAGGCTCCCCGCCGGCGAGGACGACCTCGCCGCCGGTGGAGGTCGACGTGGCAAGCTAACCCAGCCGATTAGTGACTTAATCACTCGCTGACAAGTGGGCCCAAGGCCAAGTCAAACCTCAGTTAGGGCTGGTCAGCGCGGGATTAGTCCCAGAGAGGCTGACCAGTGGGGCCCCCCTGTCAGGTTTGACCTGAACAGGTCGGCTGACCTGCTGACGTCAGCCTGATGCAATAAATGGAATTTCCAGTTTAAAACTAATTCAGGAAATTGCTAAAAATTGCAAAAATCATAGAAATTAATCTGTAACTCCAATGAAAATAATTTATATATGAAAAAGTATCAGAAAAATTCAAGGATTCTGATTATGCTATTTTCAACTATGTTTGAAAAAGTTACAGAACCCTAAATTGTGAAATAAGGAATAATTCAATTCTTTTAATCACTTTATAAATGGAATTTGCAAAAATATCCAAATTTCATTATATATGCAATGATCATACACTGCCCTAACTACAAATCAGTACCATAACATGACATTTCATGCATGTTAACATTAGGTTGATCTGAGCATCAGGTCGAATCAATTAAACCGGTATCCGAGAATACCCGTTTGAATTACTATTCGAATGTGATTCAAATCAACTCTAAACCTAAAACATCTTGATTATAATAACTTATCACTTTGCATTCTCATGCCATGCTCATGCATCATTTTGATTGCATATGATTGTTATTGAATGTTGCCATTCATTTCGGTAGGCTCCGCACCCCCGGATTCCACCGAATATCCGTCTGACGGATATCGTTCCTCCTCTGAGCAACAAGGCAAGCAACCCTTTTGATCATTCCGATAATTCCCATGTTCTTGCTCCTGCACCTATTTATTGCATTAGGATCAAATGCTTCAACTGCTTTTGCCACGATAGTTGGACCCACTTCCTTTGCATGACTTAACCTTGTCACAGTAAATAGCCGAACCTTGCAACCTAGCATACCTGGTAGTTGCTTGAGCTATGATGTGCCTTATCCTGCTATGCATGCTATGCTTAGAGTTGTGTATGGTCTGTCATCTGGGAGATGAACAGAAATGTGGAATGTGTTCGGTGAGCAAAGGTCGTGTGTTGAACTTGATTTGGTAAAGGTACCGGTGAAAGGCTGTGTAGGAGTACATGGCGGGTTGTTTCATTGCAACCGTCCTTAGGAACTGAGTTCCGTGTATGTAATCCAAGACTAGATACTACCACATGCTGGGCCCTGAAATATGACCCCGCTCGGCCTATTAATCGCGTAGTACTCGGTCCAGGAGTTGCAAGTAGTTTCTGGTGTTTATAGTAATGCTGGAGGTCGTGCATGGTGCTGACCTGAGAGGTGGACCGTGATGCGGTAGGCAGTGGCACGGTGTGCCAAGTGGCACCCGGATGGTGGGCTTGGGAACCCTGCGCACATCGTTTGATGCCGTGGCGGAAACCTCGGCCGGACTTCCGTACGGGTTACTCTGAGATAGGCGATAAACCTGGACTAGGTACTAGTGTGGTTAACGGTCGTGGCCGACTCCCTCGCTGGGCTTCCGCTTGAAGGTTGCCGAGGTGCATGACGTGCACATGGCGATAAGTGGCGGGAGCGTGTGTGACGAAGTACACCCCTGCAGGGTTATGATCTATTCGAATAGCCGCGTCCGCGGATATGGACTACTTGGAGACATATGTTGTTCATAGATAACTTCAATGGCTACTCATAAAATTGTCAAGATAAGCGTGAGTGTCGTGGACGGCATTTCCGTACGGAGACGGAATGATTCCACGATAGTGTATTGTTGTGGTGTTAGTGGACTCGTGTGCGAGAAATCAAGTTGTCAAAATTATTTAAAAATGCAAGTTGTCTAGCCACGAGTCAAATGCTGGCTTCCCGCATGAAACCCCACAATACTCTTTGATACCTTGCATGAGTAGTTAGATCTCCTAAAGTCTTGCTGAGTACCTTCGTACTCATGTTTGCTTAATAAATGTTGCAGAGGTTGCTAATGACCCTAATGGAGGGTTCTTCGTAGACATCGACGACGACGAGTAGCTGGTGTCCCAGCTACGATCTGGCCCTACGTCGGCTCAGTAGTATAGTCAGGCCACGTGCCTACTAGTTGCCCTGTCTGTACCCAGACAGTTTATAACTCTTCCGCTGGCTTGTATTGTATGACTGCTATTATGGGTCGTGAGACCCTTAATGTGTAATATTATGAGTGTGGCTCTTCTGAGCCTATTAAATAAAGTTTGTATGTTTATGATTATGTTGTGATGCCATCGATGTATCTATACATATCGGTATGCCATGCGTACGTGTGTCTTACCTGGTATGTATGGGGTTCGAATACCTAGTCGTGAACTTTAGTAGCACTCCTTACAAGGAAATGCCCCTTTGTGATCCAACGAGCCTTGGTAGTTCGCTACTGCTCCGGACACATTGGTTGACCGGCATGTGTCCTTCTTAGCTGCTGTGTCTGTCCCCTTTGGGGAAATGTCACGCGATGTAATGGAGTCCTTGTAGCTTGCTACGACTCGTCTACATTCGCCGATGACCGACACCTGCTTTGTTGGGTCATGTATGCCTGTCCTTGTGCGGTACTACCACTTTGGTTTATGACTAGACATGTCGATCCGGGTTCTTTGACATTGGATTGCTAGCGATACTATCGCATACGTGAGTCAAAAGACGCAAACGGTCCCGGCTAAGGTAAGGCTGCAGCCGTGGAGTTAACCGTGCGTGAGACCACAAAGGGATGCGATGTGTTACAGGCTAGATTCCTATGGCTTAGGATCGGGGTCCCAACACATACTCAATGATTTATATGGATGCCCATAAAAGTTCGATAATGTTAGACGTATCAGAGTGCCCTAAAGACATCTCGAATTTTAAATCATAAGATGATTGTTTTGGTACGTATACAATGCGTTCGACCGGTTGCAAAACAAGGCCATAGCTTTGTGAGAAAGTACTTAATAAACAAAGCTAACAAGTTTTTCACCATGAACCATTTGTATCACTACCGGGTTCATCATAACCCAAACAAAAACGCTTAAAACATATAGTTAAAATGTCATTTTGTTAATATATAGTTTATTGCTCTGGACCTTTAGAAACAAGACATCAAGCGCATTTAATTATGTAATAATGCCAAACGACCTTCGTATTAAGCTCACCGGCTAACCAATTGAAGTTATTTTTACAATCGAGTATTTTGCATTCAGGATGGCCGTTTTATAGTCTCTTGATGGATTCCTACATACCAAACCCACGAGCTCCGTACAAAAAATAAAAATATGTTTTAATCTTAAGTCTGTATACCGTTTTATTCTCTATACACATAATCGTTTTGTTCTTCTCAAATTTGTTGGTATGGACCTTCATAACAATCCTGCGAACCTATAAAGTTCCATTGCTTTATATGCAATAGCATCACCGTGGTCGGGTTAACTTTTATGTCTGGTAATTGTTGTGTTGATATATTTACGCTCATGTGGATGGTACAACACATTATAAAAATCACCATGCTAACTTTTATATCTGGTAAATGATATAATATATACTGTGATACACACAGCCGCAACATAAACACAATGAAGCAAAATCACAAAAACTGTGTGAGTACTGTCGAATTAAATTTAATATTGTTATCCCCAAGTTCGTTGTATAAAAAAATCATTTCTATTAATGTTTTGTTCAAAATACATAATGTGCGTCATTCTTTTTTTTTGCATCACCAACCCAAAGAATTTAATTGCGTTTTTTGGACAAAGGAGTTATTGCTACTTTTAGGATTAAATAATGGTGATCTTTCAAACGCCTTTTTTTGGTTGTGGAGATGCTCAACAACTAGTATTATACATCCCCATACCCACCCAGCCATAGCCACATGAGTGCCCCTCCACAACCTCACGCCATATCCACTCAATCCCCTCCTCATCCTGTCCTCCTCAACAACCCCAGCCCTAGCTAGAGGATGCATCCTTGCTGTCCGTGATATTTCAGATGGCATTGTCTTCCTCGTCAACAGGAGCGCGCTGCTCGCGCCATGGTGTACATGCTGGTTATTCCCCCAACCCCTCTCCGATTCCTTACCATGAGCAACCTCTAGCGTACGAGGCAACTGACGATTGCTGGTGTGCTTGCAAACACAAAGGCGCGAGATGGATTTCCTGGAGCAATAATAATCCTGGGCGTAGGTATCTTAAGTGCCAGAGATCTCAGGTAAGAGTTCACCTTAGCCATATTTCTTATTCGTTCTAGAGGTATATTTTCCCCCTCATACATTTGTCAAAATGGTTTTGACTAGGTTGGAGGTTGCGACTGGTTTAAATGGTTTGATGAGCCCACCACGCCGTTTCTTCGGCAACTTTTGGTCGATCTCCAAGACGCGGTGAACAACTTGAGGGGGGAGAACACTCGGCTAAGGGAAGTCAATGCTGACCTGGAACAGGGGATTGAGGAATGAAGCAGCCAAATGGATGCATTGCAGAATGTATTGCGCAATATGACAGAAGGAAATATGGATGTCCAAGACAATTTAGGACAAACTGAAAACCTGCTCAAGCAGAAGACCAAACAGCATCAGCGGATGCTTTTTATTGCAGTTTTGATAGTGATCTTTCTTATTATATCTATAAAGCTTGCAGCATAATATGAGATGCACTGCTTTCGTTGTCGTACTCTCGGTGTCGGTTTCATTACTAGTGTGCTCACTGCTGCTGTACCGTGATATTTAGCTAAATATTGTGATTCCTTTACTCAGGAAGACTGTTTTATTGTGCTGCCGTACAGCTTGTATTATGTTCTAGTTTGCACATCCCATACCATATTGCAAAATGAATGATGTTGTGAAGAAGATAAAAGGGCATATAATCAGGGGACCTCATATGGCAAAGTCATGTATTACCACTTATGGTTTTTGCATTAGTACAACCTCTATCTTTCGAATTCGGCAATTCTTAACAGTCATTCTAGACATTTGCTACCAACAAAAGCCATTTGCTACCAAACAAATGCACAAGATGTGCATCAAAAGAAAACTTGTTGCAAAGTTCTTTATCGGACTGGACCCATTGAACTAAAGCTTTGTCACTGGAAGACACCGAACATTCTTCCCGAGCAGTTATTCCTCTTGTGGACTTCAAGGACGCACTTGGAACACTTTGGAACTTTCCTCTGTTTTTTTGCTGCACCTCCGTATGAGGGGCATCCTGAAGCTTTGTGACCCCTCCCTCTACAAATAGAGCAAAACTTTGTTCTAGGCTTGCTCACATTTTCATAATTTGGCTTTGCTCTTGCGTTTGTTGGCCTCCCTCGATCCCTCTTGCGTGATACAAGATTCATTGATCCTGAAAATCCATCTGTTCCTGGTGTTACAGGCATATCTTGGTCATGAACTTGAGCCGAAATCTGATCATGTAACCCTCGGCCATCACTCTCCTGGTTGGTATCATTTAGGGTACTTATTGCGTCCAGCAAAACCTTCATTGCAGCGCCATAAGCTTCGGTGTTCTTGTCGCCCATCTGAACAATCTCAAGCGCCTTATTGTACATCGAAGAGTGGCGATATGTAGCATCCTCAAAGCAGAGTTGCATTCTTTATATATCATCAGATGCTTTGGCAGAGCCTCGCACACGTTTTTCATCCATCTCTTCATGATGTGGACCTCCGGGATCTCCCTAACTCCGAGGGAGAGTAGAACCTGATGAAGAAGGATAGTTCAGTTTGGTCGAATAACCACATTCGTCATTAATTGCATTGTGTTATTAATTGTGCTTTTCCAGTGTCTATGCATAAAGGCTTAAATCTGTGAGTTCACGAGTGCTAAATTTCTGAAATTCTCTATTATAAACTTATAACAAACCAATAAAATTTTGTAACAGAAATATAGTTCATTGAAAAACAAACCCAACTTTGAGCATCTTATAACATCACGAATTATTTGTACATCCGACTGAAATAAAAATAGCACTTGGCTCTTGTGACATACCCGGATAGCATGACAGCACAACATGCCCATGTGTGAGTAAAGGCCACACTCACATAAATATCCTCCAGATCCCTCATCAAACAAAACATGGTATTGTGTCCTGGACCATGCTTGCCTCCTCTCTGCATATATGTGGTTAACGACACACACCATACCTTGCTCTGGCTCCCAAGCCTCTTGCAGCACAAATGACCCTGATAAGTAAATCGCGTGCTAAAACAGCTCGTACATAGATGAGGTGTAGACCTTGCTTGCATGAAATTCTAGTGGCACTCCGAGGTTACGAACAACACCACCCTGATATCAAAAGTGTCAGTGTCACTTTCATTAAACATATTATACATATGCAGTATGATGGATTTGCATGAAAATTATATGAAATGATGCTTTACCGGCGGCTTACCACACGAGTCTTCTTTTCTTGAAATCTTCCTCTGATTGTCGGTCGAACATTAGTTTCTGATACTGCCTCACAAAATTGTTCATGGACGATGCCGGCTGAACATAATTTTTTAGCATATGGTTTGCACTCTCCGAACGTTGCGTGCTCGTCATCCTTGCACAAAAAACTCCTGAAAAGTATGGCTTTGCCCATTTTGCTCTAACTTCATATATCTGAGTGAGCCATGGGTGGTCTTCGAGTTGATATTTCTCAATCAAAGATGCCCATGCAGTTTCAAACTCGTCTACTATAACCATGTACTCTAGAAGTTTGTGGAACTCATCTTTGAAATCATTGTTTCTTGAGTAAACAGGTCCAAGGTTTTCCTTGGCCTTCTGCAATACATGCCATCACCATCTGTGAATTGTATTAGGCCACTGGGAAGCTATGGCAAGCTCCATTGCACGGGCTTGGTCTGCAAAAAATTTATATAAGACATTCACAGTTAGGTGTATGTGGAGTAACCTAGTAATCCATTAAATGTTGCTCACAGAAGAAATGCTTTTAAAATACCTGTCAGTATTGTTTTCGGAGAATGTCCTCCCATCAAGGACACAAATTCGCTGAACACCCACTCAAAGGTCTCCGTTGTTTCATCACGAAGCAATACCCCTCCAAGGATGATGCTCTGGAAGTGATTATTGACACCAACAAACAATCCGAAGGGCATATCATACTGGTTGGTACGATATGTCGTGTCAAAGGTTATTGCATCTCCAAAAAATTTGTACTGGTGGCGGCTCTTACCATCTGTCCACATCAATGCCCTGATCTTGCTCTCATCATCAACAAGCACACTGCCAACAAAATTTGGATCCTTCTCTTTCAATTCAGAGAAGAGCTGAATTGTCTTCCTAATGTCCTCATCACCCTGTTGTTGATTCATCCTTTTGCAAAGGTAACGTAGAGACCTCTTGTTAAGGACAAGTTCTGCATATCTCCAAAAAAGCTTGCAATCACCCCGAAAGTCTTGCTTAACGATATGTTGTTGTTCCTAAGGTGCATGACAATATCTTTGGCATGGGCATCAATTTGCCTGTGAGATACCCAATGCAACTTCTCTCTGCAAGTTTGTGCCATGCCGTGATTATGCTCATACTTCACATCATGGATGAACCAACCATGGTCCGGTGTGCGATGCAACCTTATAAATGCAGGGCATTGGCAGCATACTGAGTGGGAATTCACCCTGCGTGGTTTTCCCTGTTGGACAGGTGGTGACAAGAGCTAGTTAGACGTATTATATGACTTTTCAAATGAGAAATAAAAAAAATCAGGGCACTACGTATTTATGCAAAACGAACAGGTGACACGACTTGATGATATAACTCACCGCGCATCCACAAACTATGTCCTGGACAGTCTTGCATTTTTCAACATTCCTTCTGCATTGTCCATACTTGATGCCAAAGCCAATCTCCCAAGAGTATAGGTTGTAAAAGTCGTAAGCTTCGGCGAAGGAATCAAATTCCTGGCTGATCTCTGGCTTGACGACGAACTCTGATTTCTTATCTGCGTATTTCGTCATTGAATTCTCCAAAGCACTGACCCTGCCCGACGATGTGGCACGGCAATCAGGTATCTTGCCAAGTCGGACCCTACATTTGATGGATATGTTAACAACAAGTCACATGGAATTAAACAAAGATCCCGCGTAACCAGTTAGATAAATTCCACACATAATTTGAGTGGCATAAACAATAGTAAATGTATGACAGAATTTTCAGATCCAATTGACTAAGATTCCGAAAAATTTGCTTTCAATGTATAAAAACATAAGGACTTCAGAATTTTTTTCTTTAAATTCTGTGTGCAGCAATGCGTTCAACTCAAATAAAAAATACACTGAGATTATTTGAGTGGCTAAAAGTTTGATATTCGAATAAGCTATCAATCAATGTAGCATAATATAATTTATTTGGATAAATTTTGCTACTCCACCTATTGAAATAAGTTCGCTTGAGTACACGTAAATCCCAATCATTGTATAATACATGACTGAGATTATTGAAACCCACAACATCTCTTAAACAGCTCGTTATCTATTATACACTTTGCCAGACGGTTTTTCCAAACTACACGCAAGGACACATAAATCTGCGCCCACGGGCGAATATGGCTTTATACACAACCTGAAGAGGTGTTTTTCTTTGAATAACCAAACTGAATAAATGTCTTAGCACCAACGCTTTTTCTGAAGCAACAACTTCACATAAAAAACATGCCACTCATTGTGGTCAAATCAACAGGGTCTGCTATGGGACTCTGATGCGCGAAGATCAACATTCTGCACCCGCTATGCATAATTTGGTCAGAAAAAAACTGCAACCTGAATAAGTGTTCTTTTTAATAAGAAAACTGAAAAAATGTCTAAGCACCAACGAGTTTTCTGAAGCAACAAGTTCACACAAATAACATGCCACTGATTGTGGTCAAAACAACAGGTTCTGCTATAACACTCTGATGGCGAAAATAAACATTCTGCTCCCGCTATGAACTAAATTCGTCAGAACAAAAAACTGCAACCTGAAGAAGTGTCAATGCACCTACTTGAATTTCTGAAGCAACAAGATCAGTACAAAAATGTGACAGTACCTTTGACGCCATGGAGATGGATTGGGCTGCACTTTAGTTCCATGCTCTTCGGTGTCATCCCCATCTGCGCCGTTGAAAAACTCGGGGATGGCCTTATTCTTAAAATCCCCATCTGAATGAGATACTAAATCTGTGGCCATATTCTTCTCGCCATCTTGGCTTGAGGAAGGAGAGTCGCTCTGGGAATCAGGATGCTCTACCTCCTCTTCCTCGTCTTCCTCGTCTTCCTCTAGCTCGCTCAGATCTGGGGCGTTTTCTGCTGGGAAAGGTTGGGAAGGAAAGCTGCCAATATCATAAATTTGAGGATTCAGAGCCGGCCAAATGTTAAGAAATATCAAGAAGAATATCTGATAGGGGAAACCTGAACAGGAGATCGGTGAATGACCCGGGGCCAAGATCCATTGGTGAATTTCTGACAAATCTGATGATCCAGGTGAGGGGACGGGGAGGGCTTGGTTCCTCTGCTGGATGCAGCTGCGACTGTGTGAGTGGATTTGAAATTTGAATGGTGTCCGGGTTGGTGGATGGGCCAGCATGGTCACGAGGTAGTGGACGACGGGGCGATTTAGGCCAGGTACGAGCTATGACGAGGCGTGCGTAGCTAGTCCACCAGTACATCAGATACGATAAGACAGTATTTCTCCCGTATGCGCTTGAATAACCGAAGAAAAACGAATCAGGTGGGTCCAAGTGGGACAGGCTCGTGCTGATCCACAAGGCAACGCCACGGCACCGATTCGCGTTGCGCGCGTGACCAGATAGAGAAAGACATATTCGCTTTACCCTGGACTGCAAGAGAAGACCTTCCACTCATCAGCTGGTTCAGCCACGGGCCTAGAATGGCACGGTTAACACGAGCAGTAATGCGGGTTTGACAGCTCCGCTCCAACGGCTTTCAACCCCCCGTTCCGCCTTGAGGCTAAAAATGGAGAAAAAACATAAAGGACAGCAATGGCGAGTGTCCAAGAAATGTGACGAAACCTACGCCACCCGAAGCCTACTTCCCTTCCCCCCGGTCTCTCCAATTCCGTTTCAACCCCTTCTTTCTCTTTCTTCTTTTGCGAAAGAACAAGGGGAAAAAAGGAAGGTACATCACCATCATCATCATCATGGATGCTTCGATTCCCTCGCGCTTTCGCGCCTTCGGTTCGAATTTAATTTGTTTGCCATGGAATCTGGTTTTGCATTTGCGTAATGCTACTGTGGATCTCTTTTTTTTTGCGGGAAGTTACTGTTGATTGGTGATTCTCAGATGTGAGCGTAGATATATAGAGGATCAACTCTTGCCTAGGCCAGAGGTCTGAAATCTCGAGCTCGCCATGGCTGCAGGGGTTCATTATGCGGAGGGCGACGGCGACGAGGAGGAGCTAGCGCCGGTCCGACCCAGAGCATCTTCTGGGAGCAGGGGTGGAGTCATCTTCGCCGGGAAGAGCTCCGTCGCGGCGAGCTCTAACAGCGACGCTAATTGACGAGGGATCCTCCTATCACCAATGGACGACTCGCCCCTAAGCCGCGGACCCTTGGGCCTGCTAGGCAGCGGTCCACTTGACCAGTCGTCGTCGTCGTCGTCGTCAGGAGATTCTGATAGCTCGGGCGGATCGTCGTCGTCCGGGGAATCGGATAGCTCGGGCGGATCGTCCTCATCGGGATCCCCGCCGTCTGTCTCCACCTCACAATCGTCCACGCAGTCGACCCCGCCGCCCGGATCCTCAGGCTCGCCTCCGTCGCCGCCCGCACCGTCGTTGTCACCACCGCCGGCTACGCCAGCAGGTACCGGCGGGTCGCCCCCTGGCCAACTCTCGCCGCCGGGATCAAATGCCGTCCCGTCTCCGCAGGCTCCGAAGCACAACGGGGGCGGCGGCGACAGCGGGGGCGGTTCCAAGGGCGGGGGCGGCTCGAAGGGCGGGGGTGGTTCCAAGGGCGGAAGCAAGCAGGACGATTCTCCGCCCGTGGCGGCCGTGGTCGTCGGCGTGGTGATCGGGGTCCTCGCCTTCGCCCTGCTGCTATGCATCACCGCGTGCGTATGCTGCGCCAGGAGGAAGAAGAAGAGGCCGCCCATGGCCATGCCCTTCTACACCGACCAGCATGGTACGGCTCGCATCGTGGCGAGTAATCTTGGCACGGAGGAGATCAAATTCTGAGTTTCTGACTATGGCGGCGTGCGGTGCGGGGTGCGTGCGTGCAGGGAACGTGTACTACGCGAACAACATGCCGAACCCGAAGTGGCAGCAGAGCGGGCCGGCGGACGGGCCGAGCGGCGTGGGGTGGCACCCGCAGTACGCGCCGGGACAGGGGCCGCTGAGCGAGGAGATGATGATGAGCGGGTCGCAGGGGACGGGGCATGGGTCGTCGATGCCCCCGCCGTCGCCGGCCATGTTCGGGTCGCAGAGCTCGTTCACGTACGAGGAGCTGGGGGCGGCGACGGGCGGGTTCTCCAAGGCGAACCTGCTGGGGCAGGGCGGGTTCGGGTACGTGTACAAGGGCGTGCTGCCGGGCAGCGGCAAGGAGGTGGCGGTGAAGCAGCTCAAGGCCGGCAGCGGGCAGGGCGAGCGCGAGTTCCAGGCGGAGGTGGAGATCATCAGCCGCGTCCACCACCGCCACCTCGTCTCCCTCGTCGGCTACTGCATCGCCGGCTCCTCCCAGCGCCTCCTCGTCTACGAGTTCGTCGCCAACGACACCCTCGAGCGCCACCTCCACGGCAATGGCGTGCCGGTCATGGACTGGCCCAAGAGGCTCTCCATCGCGCTCGGCTCAGCCAAGGGCCTCGCGTACCTGCACGAAGACTGTAAGCTTCTTCTCCTCTTCTTCTGGCCACCCACATCCATCCATGTATAACTTAAACTTGTAATGTCGTGCATTATTATGAAGGTAATCCAAGGATCATCCACCGTGACATCAAGGCGGCCAACATTCTGCTGGACGAAAATTTCGAGGCCAAGGTGGGTGATTAATCTGTGAGATGTGTGAATCACAGGGCACGGAATTTGTGGAGTGAAAACTCGTCTGAATGTTGGCAGGTCGCGGATTTCGGGCTCGCCAAGCTGACCACCGACAACAACACGCACGTCTCCACGCGCGTCATGGGAACGTTCGGGTGAGCAGAGAGCAGCAAATGTCGCCATTTCGGCGCCATGGGAGCAGGGCGCGAGCGTTAATGTCTTCTCTGCCGTTGGCTCGTGCATGCAGGTACCTGGCGCCGGAGTACGCCTCGAGCGGCAAGCTGACGGACAAGTCGGACGTCTTCTCCTTCGGCGTGATGATGCTCGAGCTCATCACCGGCCGGCGGCCCGTCGACCCCACCAACTACATGGAGGACAGCTTGGTCGACTGGGCGAGGCCGCTCTTGGCGCGCGCGCTGTCGGAGGGCGGCAACTTCGACGAGGTGGTCGACCCGCGGCTGGAGAACAAGTACGACCGGCTGGAGATGGAGCGCATGGCCGCCAGCGCCGCCGCCGCCGTCCGGCACTCCGCCAAGCGCCGCCCCAAGATGAAGCAGGTGAGGATCGATCGATGGACCGGCAACTCTCGATCGATGCTGAGCAACTCGCCGTGAACTGACAGCGATTCTTGTGCCGTTTGTACAGATCGTTCGCGCGCTGGAGGGCGACGCGTCGCTGGAGGACCTGAACGAAGGCATGAAGCCAGGGCAGAGCATGATATACAGCTCCGACGAGTCCGGCAACTACGCGGCCAACATCAACAGGCTGAGGCAGGTCGCATTCGAGAGTAGCGAGGAGTACACCAACGAGTACAGCGGGACGGGCGAGTCGGGGGAGACGACGCGACGGCTTCAGTAATCAAAATCTTGGCCGTATGAATCTGTGATGATGCCCGTTGGCCATGTGACGGGAATCGGTTGGTGTATATACGTACGGTACGGGGTGTACACTATGGTTGGTTGGTGATGTAACTGCTTCAATGCTTGTGAATCGGTGTTGTATTATCGTGTAAATTGATGTACCCGTGTATTTACATGATGTAACCTGCAGCTCTTCGGTTGTATTAGCTCAGTGGAAAGAGAACTTCAATGGAGAGCCTCGACATGTGGCATTGTTAGAGCATCCCTAGTCCGGTCCTTAAAATCCTTTTAAATCCTATTTTTTTCTAGTTTGAGGAGTAAGGCCATCTCCAACGCTTGCCCTTAAACCATTCACGGTTGCAGACAATTCACCATCCAATGCGGGTCTATATTAGTCCATCAAGCAGTTTAGACGTATGTTTTCATGTAAATCTGAGGCAAACATAAAAAAGCTTTGCAGGAGTCCGGACAACAAGCACATGGGCCTTCGACACCCAATAAGGGACACAATCTATTCACCAGGCATTTGGCCATTATTTTGTACAACACCGAACACAAACTGATGGACCAAAACTCCACGAGTCTCTCTGGTTGATCCGATTTGGGAATCAAGACAGTAGCGGTTTTATTTGTTTCGGATGGCATCACTAGTAGAAAATTGCCCATTTGTTCCGGTTCCAGAGGCCCATTAGCCCCGGTTCTGGAACCGGGACTAAAGGGTCGGGACTAAAGGCCCAAACCTTTAATCTCGGTTGGCTTACGAACCGGGCCCAAAGGAGCTCCACGTGGCCGCTGCGGGAAGCCCAGGCAGGAGGAACTTTAGTCCCGGTTGGTCACACCAACCGGGACCAAATGGCATCCAAGCGTCAGCATTTGGCTGGAGCTGGATTTTTTTTGCTTTTTTGAATGGGGGGGGGGGTTGGAGGGTTAATTTAGTGGTTCCATATTGTGTTAGCTAGATAGTAGAGAGAAATGTCCTCTCTTTCTCCGTGCTTGGTCGACACTAGCTAGTATACATATAGAAAGAACTTGACGCTAGCTAATAAGAAAATGAAGGAAATCATTTACAGTCCCTAACATCTTTTACAATCCCTAAGATCATCTAATTAAGATCCAATGGCAAATCTGAATGGTATTCTCCGTCTTTAGGTATGACGTGGTCAAGAAAGAATCCCGTCAATTCCTCTTGAATTGCTCGTATGCGATCATATGGTAGGAGTTCATCCCACATCTTCCAGATCTAATTTAGAAAAGGGGGTCAATACATGCATATATATGAATAAAACTCAACACAATTGATGGTAATATATAAAATAAAATTATGAATATTATTTACGTACTTCAAATAGTTCCTTAGAGAAGCTAGCCCCGCTCAGAGGTCGAGTGGCGAATGAACTCGCATACGTAGTATCCACATAAAACAGTCCCTTTTTTCTGGTACATACACTTTACGAGAATATAGTTCAATCAAACTGATAAACAAACATGGTAATGATATATTGATGAAAATTTGAATCAATTAGAGATGCGCGAAACTAGCTAGTACTACTTACTTTCGGGTGCGTAAATCGCAACTCTTTGTCTAGACCGGGAAACTTATTGGCGAACTTCTTCTAAACCCTGCCAAGCAAAGAAAATGATTACTTGATATTAGGAAATTAACGAAAGTTGCATGCGGATATGGTCCCGGTATTGACTGAACTTACTTCTTGAGCATTGCAGTTATGTCCGCATAATCCTCTTCAACTTTACGCCTCGAGTCTAAGAAAATTACTAATGCAGTGCCAACGTCGATGAATAGTAGAATAAAGTGGTATATGCGTACACATATATAACTCATCAGTTACATTACTTAACCTCGAGTAAGTGAAACCGGGTATATAGAGAAGACAACAACACTCACTTAAAGTTGTAAGGAAAGGTTATTTCCCTTTTGTTTTGATGTATAAGGAACGAGTTTAGCAAGTTCTCCTCGGTCTCTTTGATTGAGTTTCGTACTGTCAATTCATTTACGACATCTGGGCTAATGAACCCAATGTCGAAGATTCCTGCTTTTTTTAATTCGACGATCTTCCATCTGCATAATATATATAGTGAGGATAATTATATATACATGCAATGAACGAGCTGAGCTAGAGACTTAACTATAGAAGTAATACTTACAGACATTAGGAAGTCATGAGTTGTTTGTCGAGGGCCAGTTGATTGTATAACTGAAATAACTCCTCAAATTGAATTGGAGTCACGGAAAATCCAATGAATTCGTGCTCTGGTTTCACTACAACTTTAGTTTCAGCAACCTAAGTTTTGTGTCATTCTTGCGGAAAAAGTACAAGATTGTCGACAAAGAAGGTAGTATGTAGTACTACTAGGTCTAGCATGAAATATGTATAACTTTAGTTTTTTATCTTCTTCTTTTGCCACCTCATGATGCTAAATAAAATGCTTCTACACGTGCTACTACAACTATGAGATTGCTAAAAGCAAAGTTGATGTTTGTTGATCATGTTTTTATACTACAAATTAGCTTTTCCTAGTAAATGCAATATTTACTAGGAGCAATTCAGGAAATGGCCATCATTATCATTGTTTGTAACATGGTTGTCAATGCTAGTTCGGGACATTGCAACATCTACATCTCCCTAACTTTTCTATTGTAGAAACACAGTAACATATCTAATTTTGAACGATGCAATTCGTACTGAATTTTTATACATAAAACCATGAACATGGCACTCTCATCTTGCTACATGGTTCTACTTGAATGATGATATTTTTGGTCATTTCGTTTCTAAGCTTTCCTAGATGTTGCAACATTTTGTTCGTTTAACCTTTTTAGTACAGAAAATGGTCCAACATGAGCAGATATCATTAACATGCAAAATGCAGGTTATTTGAGGAATTTTTCTTACTTACTTTTGCAATTCTTAAATATTTTTAAACTATATTTCACTACAAATTGATCTTTAGGATTCAAATGGAACATATTGCTATGCTATGCAATTTTCATATCCTATGAATTGATCAAGAAACCCTAAATTAACTATGACAACAAGGAAAATTGCAATTTTCATATATATATATATATATATATATATATATATATATATATATATATATATATATATATATATATTCTCCCACGATTTTGCAAATATGCAACAAGTAAAATTGTTTCACTACAACTAAAGAGAAATTGATCTTTATAGGATTCCAATGAAACATATTGCTATCATATGCAAGAAACCCTCAAAGGACTATCCAATGGAACATATATAGAAACTGCATATTGCTATCCAATGGAACCTAGAGAGATCACTATATGCAATTTTCATAACCTTGGATCAAAGAAAGCCTCAAAACTTACCTCGCCCATTGGAACACCAAGACATGGATTTTGAAACATAGTTGGATGACGGCTACACCTTGTTGATTGGTCGTGTACTCCAGATCAAGCCCCAAGAAATTTTCATGCTCCTCCACGGCGTCAAGCCATCCCTGCAACTGTTCAAGAAAATGCGGCACCTCCCTGATGTCGTTCGTGTACACGAAAACGAGTTGGGTCGTGCCATGTGCGACCACCTCTCTGAAGCGAGTTGTTGGCATGGTGGAAGAAGAGAAGGGAAGAAGAGAGGGGAAGAAGAGAGGAAGAAGAAAGGAGAGCGAGAGAGGAGAAGAACAGAGAATGGCGAGAGCCTCTGCTTCGATTGTGCTTTTCATCGCTGAAACGACGTGGGAGGCAAACCTTTCGGATCTTTAGTCCCGGGTTGAGCCAGCAACCGGGACTAACGGGTGATACGAATGGTTGCCACCACCACTTAGTCCTGGTTTGATCCACCAACCGGGACTAAAGGGGGATACGAACGTGTTGGGTAACGTAGCATAAATTCAAAATTTTCCTACACATATTCAGATCTTCCTATGGAGAGACCAGCAACGAGAGAGGGGTAAGAGCATCTTCATACCTTTGAATATCCGATCTAGTGCCGAACTACGGCACCTCCGCGTTCAACACACGTGCAGCCCGGTGACGTCTCCCGCACCTTGATCCAGCAAGAAGGAGGGAGAGGTTGGGGAAGAACTCTAGCAGCACGACGGCGTGGTGTCGATGGAGAGACGAGGTCTCCCGACAGGGCTTCGCCAAGCACCGACAGAGAGGAGGAGGAAGAAGGGCAGGGCTGTGCCGAGGAAGAGGCAAAAGTGTGATCTCCAATGACCAAAAGTGCCCACTATATATAGGGGGAGGGAGGGGCTGCGCCCCCTTGAAGGTTTCCCTCTCCTGGGGGGGGGCAGCCCTAGATGGGGGCTGGTGCGGCGGCCAAGGGGGGAAGGAGGGGTGTGGCGCACCCCTGGTGGGCCTTAGGCCCACCTGGCTTAGGGTTTGCCCCCTTCCCTCTCCCCTGCGCATTGGGCTGAGTGGGGGAGGCACACCAGCCCACCTAGGGGCTGGTTCCCTCCCCCACTTGGCCCACCTTACCTCCCGGCGTCGTTGCCCCCCTTCAATGGACCCCCGGGGCCACCTCCGGTAGTCCCGGTACGTTACCGGTGATGCCCAAAACACTTCCGGTGTCCGAAACCATCCGTCCTATATATCAATCTTTACCTCCGGACCATTCCGGAGCTCCTCGTGACGTCCGGGATCTCATCCGAGACTCTGAACAACTTTCAGTAACCTCGTATAACAGTTCCCTATAACCCTAGCGTCACCGAACCTTAAGTGTGTAGACCCTACGGGTTCGGGAGACACGGAGACATGACCGAGACACCTCTCTGGCCAATAACCATCAGCGGGGTCTGGATACCCATGGTGGCTCCCACTTTCTCCATGATGATCTCATCGGATGAACCACGATGTCAAGGATTCAATCAATCACGTATACGATTCCCTTTGTCTGTCGCTATAGAACTTGCCCGAGATTCGATCATCAGTATACCTATACTTGTTCAATCTCGTTACCGGTAAGTCTCTTTACTCGTTCCGTAGCACGTCATCGTGTGACTAACTCCTTAGTCACATTGAGCTCATGATGATGTTCTACCGAGTGGGCCCAGAGATACCTCTCCGTCACACGAAGTGACAAATCCCGATCTCGATTCGTACCAACCCAACAGACACTTTCGGAGGTACCCTTAGTGCACCTTTATAGTCACCCAGTTACGTTGTGACGTTTGATACACGCAAAGCACTCCTACGGTATCCGGGAGTTGCACAATCTCACGGTCGAAGGAAAAGATACTTAACATTAGAAAAGCTTTAGCATACGAACAATACGATCTAGTGCTATGCTTAGGATTGGGTCTTGTCCATCACATCATTCTCCCAATGATGTGATCCCGTTATCAATGACATCTAATGCCCATGATCAGGAAACCATGATCATCTATTGACTAACGAGCTAGCCAACTAGAGGCTTGCTAGGGACACATTGTGATCTATTTATTCACACATGTATTACTGTTTCCTGTTAATACAATTATAACATGAACAATAGACGATTATCATGAACAAGGAAATATGATAATAACCATTTTATTATTGCCTCTAGGGCATATTTCCAACAGTCTCCCACTTGCACTAGAGTCAATAATCTAGTTACATTGTGATGTATCGAACACCCATAGCATTATGGTGTTGATCATGTTTTGCTCGTGGAAGAGGCTTAGTCAACGGGTCTGCAATATTCAGATCCGTGTGTACTTTACAAATATCTATCATTCCACTCTGGACATGGTCCTGGATGGACTTGTAGCGGCGTTTGATGTGCTTCGTCTTCCGGTGAAACCTGGGCTCCTTGGCTATGGCAATGGCCCCAGTGTTATCATAGAAGAGTGTCATTGGACCCGACGCGCTTGGAACCACTCCAAGGTCGGTGATGGGCTCCTTCATCCAAATTCCTTCATGAGCTACTTCTGAAGCAGCTATGTACTCCGCTTCACATGTAGATGCTGCCACGACTTCTTGCTTGCTGCTACACCAGCTCACTGCCCCACCATTCAACACATATATGTATTCGGTCTGTGACTTAGAGTCATATGGATCTGTGTCGAAGCTAGCGTCGACGTAACCCTTTACGACGAGCTCTTCGTCACCTCCATAAACGAGAAACATTTCCTTAGTCCTTTTCAGGTACTTAAGGATATTCTTGACCGTTGTCCAGTGTTCCATACCGGGATCACTTTGGTACCTCCCTACCAAGCTTATGGCAAGGTTTATATCAGGTCTGGTACACAGCATGGCATACATTAGAGAGCCCACGGCTGATGCATAGGGGACAGAACTCAATTTCTCTCTATCTGCTGCCGTGGTCGGCGACTGAGTCTTACTCAATCTCACACCTTGCAAAACTGGCAAGAACCCTTTCTTTGAGTTTTCCATATTGAACTTCTTCAATATCTTGTCAAGGTATGTACTTTGTGAAAGACCTATGAGGAGTCTTGATCTATCTCTATAGATCTTGATGCCTAATATGTATGCAGCTTCTCCAAGGTCCTTCATTGAAAAACTTTTGTTCAAATAGGCCTTTATGCTCTCCAACATCTCTATATTATTCCCCATCAATAATATGTCATCCACATACAGTATGAGGAAAGCTACAGAGCTCCCACTCACTTTCTTGTACAGACAGGCTTCTCCGTAAACCTGTATGAACCCAAACGCTTTAATCACCTCATTAAAGCAAATGTTCCAACTCCGAGATGCTTGCACCAGCCCATAGATGGAGCGCTGGAGCTTGCACACTTTGTTAGCACCCTTAGGGTCGACAAAACCTTCTGGTTGCATCATATACAACTCTTCCTTAAGGTTCCCGTTAAGGAACGCTGTTTTGACGTCCATTTGCCAAATTTCATAATCATAAAAGGCGGCAATTGCTAACATGATTCGGACTGATTTCAGCTTCGCTACGGGAGAGAAAGTCTCTTCGTAGTCAACTCCTTGAATTTGTCGAAAACCCTTTGCGACAAGTCGAGCTTTGTAAACGGTTACATTACCGTTTGCATCAGTCTTCTTCTTGAAGATCCATTTATTTTCTATGGCTCGCCGGTCATCGGGCAAGTCCACCAAAGTCCATACTTTGTTCTCATACATGGATCCTATCTCAGATTTCATAGCCTCAAGCCATTTGTTGGAATCCGGGCCCGCCATTGCTTCTTCATAGTTTGAAGGTTCACCGTTGTCTAACAACATGATTTCCATCACAGGGTTGCCGTACCACTTTGGTGCGGAGCGTGCCCTTGTGGACCTTCGCGGTTCAGTAGTAACTTGATCCGAAGCTTCATGATCATCATCATTAACTTCCTCTTCAGTTAGTGTAGGCGCCACAGGAACAACTTTCTGCGCTGCGCTACTATCCTGTTCAAGAGGGGGTGTAATTACCTCATCCAGTTCTACCTTCCTCCCACTTACTTCTTTCGAGAGAAACTCTTTCTCTAGAAAGGATCCGTTCTTGGCAACAAAGGTCTTACCTTTGGATCTAAGATAGAAGGTATACCCAATAGTTTCCTTAGGGTATCCTATGAATACGCATTTCTCCGCTTTGGGTTCGAGCTTTTCTGGTTGAAGTTTCTTCACATAAGCATCGCAGCCCCAAACTTTAAGAAACGACAACTTAGGTTTCTTGCCAAACCATAGTTCATACGGTGTCGTCTCAACGGATTTAGACGGTGCCCTATTTAAAGTGAATGCTGCAGTTTCTAATGCGTATCCCCAAAATGATAGTGGTAGGTCGGTAAGAGACATCATAGATCGTACCATATCTAATAAAGTGCGATTACGACGTTCAGACACTCCGTTGCATTGCGGTGTGCCAGGCGGCGTCAGTTGTGAAACGATTCCACACTTCCTTAGGTGTGTGCCAAACTCGTGACTCAAATATTCTCCTCCACGATCAGATCGCAGACATTTAATTTTTCTATCACGTTGATTCTCGACCTCACTCTGAAATTCCTTGAACTTTTCAAACGTCTCAGATTTGTGCTTCATTAAGTAGATATACCCATACCTACTCAAATCACCGGTGAGAGTGAGAACATAACGATAGCCACCGCGAGCTTCAACGTTCATTGGACCACACACATCAGTATGTATTATTTCCAATAAGTCGGTGGCTCTCTCCATTATTCCTGAGAATGGAGTCTTAGTCATCTTGCCCATGAGGCATGGTTCACATGTGTCAAATGATTCAAAGTCAAGAGACTCTAATAGTCCATCAGTATGGAGCTTCTTCATGCGCTTAACGCCGATATGACCAAGGCGGCAGTGCCACAAGTATGTGGGACTATCATTATCAACTTTACATCTTTTGGTACTCACACTATGAATATGCGTAACATCACGATCGAGATTCATCAAGAATAAACCATTCACCAGCGGAGCATGACCATAAAACATATCACTCATATAAATAGAACAACCATTATTCTCTGACTTAAATGAGTAGCCGTCTCGCATTAAGCAAGACCCTGATACAATGTTCATGCTCAAAGCTGGTACTAAATAACAATTATTAAGGTTTAAAACTAATCCCGATGGTAGATGAAGAGGTAGCGTGCCGACGGCGATCACATCGACTTTGGAACCATTCCCCACGCGCATCGTCACCTCGTCCTTGGCCAGTCTCCGCTTATTCCGCAGTTCCTGCTTTGAGTTGCAAATGTGAACAACAACACCGGTATCAAATACCTAGGAGCTACTACGAGCGTTGGTAAGGTACACATCAATAACATGTATATCACATATACCTTTAAAGTTGCCGGCCTTCTTGTCCGCTAAGTATTTGGGGGCAGTTCCGCTTCCAGTGACCTTTTCCCTTGCAATAGAAGCACTCAGTCTCAGGCTTGGGTCCATTCTTTTTCTTCTTCCCGGCATCTGGCTTAGCGGGCGCGGCAACAGCTTTGCTGTCTTTCTTGAAGTTCTTCTTACCCTTGCCTTTCTTGAAACTAGTGGTCTTGTTGACCATCAACACTTGATGCTCTTTCTTGATTTCTACTTCTGCAGACTTGAGCATCGAGTACAACTCGGGAATGGTCTTTTCCATCCCTTTCATGTTGTAGTTAAGCACAAAGCCTTTGTAGCTTGGTGGGAGAGACTGGAGGATTATGTTGATTATAGCATCATCCGGAAGTTCGACTCCAAGTGAAGTCAGACGATCGTGTAACCCAGACATTTTGAGTATGTGTTCACTGACAGAACTGTTCTCCTCCATCTTACAGCTAAAGAACTTGTCAGAGACTTCATATCTCTCGACACGGGCATGAGCTTGAAAAACTAGCTTCACCTCCTGGAACATCTCATATGCTCCGTGTTGCTCAAAACGCCTTTGGAGCTCCGTTTCTAAACTGTATAACATTCCACACCTAACTAGAGAGTAGTCATCACTCCGCGTTTGCGAGACGTTCAGAATGTCCTGGGCTGCTGCGGGAGCGGGAGGGTCACCTAGCGGCGCATCAAGGACATAAGCCTTTTTAGCTACTTCAAGGATGAGCTTCAAGTTGCGAACCCAGTCCGCATAGTTGCTACCATCATCTTTCAGCTTGTTTTTCTGTAGGAATGCGTTGAAATTGAGGTTGGCGTTGGCCATCTACAATATTTATAAAGATAAATTTTAGACTAAGTTCATGACAATTAAGTTCATTTAATCAAATTAAGTATGAACTCCCACTTAAATCGACATCCCTCTAGTCATCTAAGTGATACATGATCCATGTTGACTAACCCGTGTCCGATCATCACGTGAGACGGACTAGTCACCATGGTGAGCAACTTCATGCTGATCGTATTCAACCATACAATTCATGTTCGACATTTCGGTCTCTTGTATTCGAGGTCATGTCTGTACATTCTAAGCTCGTCGAGTCAACCTAGGTGTTTCGCGTGTGTAAATCTAGCTTACACCCGTTGTATGCGAACGTTAGAATCTATCACACCCGATCATCACGTGGTGCTTCGAGACAACGATCCTTCGCAACGGTGTACACCTAGGGGAATACGTTCTCGAAATTTTAAGAGGGATCATCTTATTATGCTACCGTCGTTCTAAGCAATAAGATGAAAAACATGATAAACATCACAATGCAATCATATAGTGACATGATATGGCCATTATCATCTTTGCTCTTTCGATCTCCATCTTCAGGCATCGCATGATCATCATCGTCACCGGCGTGACACCATGATCTCCATCATCATGATCTCCATCATCGTGTCTCCGCGAAGTCGTCACACCAACTACTACTATCACTACTACTATAGCTAACCATTAGCAATGAAGTAAAAGTAGTAAGCACATGGCGTTGCATCTCATACAATAAATTAAGACAACTCCTATGGCTCCTGCCAGTTGTCATACTCATCGACATGCAAGTCGTGAAACCTATTACAATAACATGATCATCTCATACATCATACATGCAACATCACAACTTTGGCCATATCACATCACATGTCAAACCCTGCAAAAACAAGTTAGACGTCCTCTAATTGTTGTTGCAAGTTTTACGTGGCTGATTTGGGTTTCTAGCAAGAACGCCTTCTTACCTACGTGACAGCCACAACGATGATATGCCAAAGCTATTTACCCTTCATAAGGACCCTTTTCATCAAATCCAATCCGACTAGAGTAGGAGAGACACACACCCGCTAGCCACCTTTATGCACGGTGTGCATGTCTGTCGGTGGAACCAGTCTCACGTAAGCGTACGTGTAAAGTCGGTCCGGGCTGCTTCATCCCACAATACCGCCGGAAAAGAATAAGACTAGTAGTGGCAAGCAAATTGACAAATCATCGCCCACAACTTTTGTGTTCTACTCGTGCATAGAATCTACGCATAGAAAACCTGGCTCGGATGCCACCGTTGGGTAACGGTAGCATAAATTCAAAATTTTCCTACGCATATTCATATCTTCCTATGGAGAGACCAGAAACGAGAGAGGGGTAAGAGCATCTTCATACCTTTGAAGATCGCTAAGCAGAAGCGTTGCTAGAACGCGGTTGATGGAGTCGTACTCGCAGCGATTCCGATCTAGTGCCGAACTACGACACCTCCGCGTTCAACACACGTGCAGCCCGGTGACGTCTCCCGCACCTTGATCCATCAAGGAGGAGGGAGAGGTTGGGGAAGAACTCCGGCAGCACGACGACATGGTGTCGATGGAGAGACGAGGTCTCCCGGTAGGGCTTCGCCAAGCACCGGCAGAGGGGAGGAGGAAGAAGGGCACGGCTGCGCCGAGGGAGAGGCGAAAGTCTCATCTCCAATGGCCAAAAGTGCCTACTATATATAGGGAGAGGGAGGGGCTGCGCCCCCTTGAGGGTTTCCCTCTGCTGGGGGGGGGGGCGGCAGCCCTAGATGGGGGCTGGTGCGGCGGCCAAGGGGGGAAGGAGGGGTGTGGCGCACCCCTGGTGGGCCTTAGGCCCACCTGGCTTAGGGTTTGCCCCCCCTTCCCTCTCCCCTGCGCATTGGGCTGAGTGGGGAGGCGCACCAGCCCACCTAGGGGCTGGTTCCCTCCCCCACTTGGCCCACCTTACCTCCCGAGGTCGTTGCCCCCCTTCGGTAGACCCCTGGGGCCACCTCCGGTGGTCCCGGTGGTCCCAGTACGTTACCGGTGATGCCCGAAACACTTCCTGTGTCCGAAACCATCCGTCCTATATATGAATCTTTACCTCCGAACCATTCTGGAGCTCCTCATGACGTCCAGGATCTCATCCGGGACTCCGAACAACTTCCGGTAACCTCGTATAACAATTCCCTATAACCCTAGCGTCACCGAACCTTAAGTGTGTAGACCCTACGGGTTTGGGAGACAGGCAGACATGACCGAGACACCTCTCTGGCCAATAACCATCAGCAGGGTCTGGATACCCATGGTGGCTCCCACTTGCTCCACGATGATCTCATCGGATGAACCACGATGTCAAGGATTCAATCAATCCCGTATAAGATTCCCTTTGTCTGTCGGTATAGAACTTGCCCGAGATTCGATCGTCGGTATACCTATACCTTGTTCAATCTCGTTACCGGTAAGTCTCTTTACTCGTTCCGTAGCACGTCATCGTGTGACTAACTCCTTAGTCACATTGAGCTCATGATGATGTTCTACAGAGTGGGCCCAGAGATACCTCTCCGTCACACGGAGTGACAAATCCCGATCTCGATTCGTACCAACCCAACAGACACTTTCGGAGGTACCCATAGTGTATCTTTATAGTCACCCAGTTACGTTGTGACGTTTGATACACCCAAAGCATTCCTACGGTATCCGGGAGTTGCACAATCTCACGGTCGAAGGAAAAGATACTTGACATTAGAAAAGCTTTAGCATACGAACAATACGATCTAGTGCTATGCTTAGGATTGGGTCTTGTCCATCACATCATTCTCCCAATGATGTGATCCCGTTATCAATGACATCTAATGCCCATGATCAGGAAACCATGATCATCTATTGACTAACGAGCTAGCCAACTAGAGGCTTGCTAGGGACACATTGTGATCTATTTATTCACACATGTATTACTGTTTCCTGTTAATACAATTATAGCATGAACAATAGACGATTATCATGAACAAGGAAATATGATAATAACCATTTTATTATTGCCTCTAGGGCATATTTCCAACAGAACGGTTGTCGGCCGACTGGTCCCGATTCGTGTACGGAACCAGGACCAAAGGGGTGAAACAAACCGGGACCAATGGCCCACGATGCCCGGCCGGCGCCCTGGCCTCACGAACCGGGACCGATGCCCCCATGGGTCCCGGTTTATAAGTGAAGCGGGACTAATGGGATTTCAGACCCTAGACCAAAGCCCTCTTTTCTACTAGTGCATGTATTCAGTTGTGAAAAATACCTTGCCACAGTAACCAGAGAATCCTTCAAAACAGCCCAATTTCTTTGATAAAACCTTGCTGGGAACCCATCTGTCCCTGGAGCCTTTAGTGGTCCTATTTGGAACAATGCATCTGTAATTTTGTTAGTGACGGTGTTTCATTCATCTCATCTAGTAGCGGTGCCAAGACTGTAATTATGTGTAGTCAACTCAATATTTTATAGTCAATATATATGTATTTCTATAGATTTTATATTTTTTGCATAATTTATGCTTATACGTGATGCTTTTTTTCACAAAGTTGTGTAGTCATTTGACTACACAACATATATGTGGCTTCGCCACTCATCTCATCCGTCACCTTCTTCTCTATGAGACCAACATTTAGAGATGGGTCACGTGTGAATGTTCCTTGAAGAAGGATGAAGCCATTAGCTCCGTAACCGAGAGCGTAGATTGCCAAACACCGTCGCTATCTTTCACTTTCGAGATTTTATTTCTACATGCTCGCCAATTCGATATGTTATGGAAGAACTTTATATTACGGCCCCCTCCTTTAGCCAATCGATGCATGAATGCTACAACAAACTAATTCTTCCTGCACTAGTAGAAAATGAGGCGCTTTCGGCCGGAGCCCCAAATCCCATTAGCCTCGGGTCCAAGTAAAACCTAGACCAATGCCAGGCATTGGTCCCGGTTCGAGCTACCAGGGCCTAGCGGAGCAATAGCCCCGGTTCGGTTCGATGCATTAGTCCCGGTTCACGCCAAAAACCGGGACTAAAGATCCAGCAACTGACACGTGGTGTGTCGCGGTGGTGGCAACCGTTCGTGTCCCCCTTTAGTCTCGGTTGGTGGCTCAACCCTGGACTAAAGGTCTGACACGTGGCCTTCCGTAGTGGTGGAAACCGTTGGTATCCCCCTTTAGTCCCGGTTGGTGGCTCAACCCGGGACTAAAGGCCCAAACGGTTTGCATCCCGCTTCCCAAAAGCACAACCGAAGCAAAGTTTGTCGCCATTTCTCTGTTCTTCTCCTCTCTCGCTCTGTTCTTCTCCTCTCTCGCTCTATTCTTCGCCTCTCTTCTTCCCTTCTCTTCTTCCACCATGCCAACTCGCTTCGGAGAGGTGCTCTCACATGGCAAGACCAAGCTCGATGTCGTGTACACGAACGAGAGCAGGGAGTTTTTGCATTTTCTTAGACAGTTCAAGGAGTGGCTTGACGCCGCAGTGGATCATGAGAAGTTCTTGGGGCTTGATCTGGAGTACACGGCCAATCAACGAGGTGTTGCCATCATCCAACTATGTTTCAAACACCATTTCTTGATCTTCCAATGGGCGAGGTATGTTTTGAGGCTTTCTTCGATCCAAGGTTATGAAAGTTGCATATATATAGTGATTTTTTAGGTTCCATTGGATAGCAATATGCAGTTTCTATATATGTTCCATTGGATAGTTAATTGAGGGTTTCTTGATCAATTCATAGGATCGATAGCTATATGTTACATTTTGGAATCCTATAAAGATCAATTTCTCTTTAGTTGTAGTGAAACAATTTTATGCGGCGTTCTTTGATCCAAGGTTATGAAAATTGCATATAGCTAGTGATCTCTGTAGGTTCCATTGGATAGCAATATGATATGTCATAGTTATGAAAATTGTATATAGCTAGTGATCTCTGTAGGTTCCATTGGATAGCTATAGTGATCTTTCTACGTTCCATTGGATAGCAATATGCAATATGTCTAGCTTATTGCATATTTGCAAAACTGTGGGAGAATATATATATATATATATATATCATAGTTAATTTATGGTTTCTTGATCAATTCATAGGATATGAAAATTTGTAGTGCTTTTCAATTTCAGGGTCAACTAGCTCAAAAAAATAAAGTAAATGCACGAAAAATACCAAATGAAGTCAGAAATTGTTGAAAATTTGTGATGTGCCTTTGAATGGTGCATTTTGAACACACAAAAAGTATGGATTTCAAATAAGTTCAAAAAATGAAATCCCTTTGTAACGGACGAGTTCTCGTTCGAAACCCTGATACTTCGAGAGAGATTGACCGTTTTGTACACGTAGTGCATCCAGTTTTTGTCGTAACCCTCTCAACTTTTTAGCATATGCTATGTGGGTGAAATGATGATACCATGCCAACTTTCAACATTTTCAGAGTTCATTTGTAGTGCTTCTCAATTTGAGGGTCAACTAGCTCAAAAAAATAAAGTAAATGCACGAAAAATACCAAATGAAGTCAGAAATTGTTGAAAAATTTGTAAATATGTTAGCCAAAGCACGACGGATGAGATGGTGTAATATATTCGTGATGATGTGCAATATATATGTAACAAATAAATGGGAAAAGAAGGGGCAACAAAATAGCCCATCCAATTTAGTGCAAAACCCTAAACCCAAAAATTGCTCAAAAAGCAGCGATGAAATAGCCCCGGTTCGTAATACGAACCGGGACTAATACCCCTCCCCCCTCGCTCCCAGCCCCGCCACGTGGAAGGCCATTAGGCCTGGTTCGGGGCCGAACCGGGTCTAGCATTAGTCCCGGTTCGAGAACCGGGCCTAATGGCCCAACCGAACCGGGGCTAAATGCCCTTTTTCTACTAGTGCTGGTAGAGAAACTCGTTCATGTTGTCGCACAACATTCTTATTTCATATTGGTCATCATCAGTCTAGATTAGATGATCTAGTTTCCTACGTGTTTTCTCAAGCTCACGCGTTACATTCCCGAGTCTCCTTTGGCTCCAGCCGTGCAGATTCTGGATGGCCGCATGCATACCATGCTGAGTAAATAGGCAATTTTTTGACTAATTTAATCCATAAGTAGATGACTAGCATGTCATTGACAGAGTTAACGACATACCGATGCTGATCTAAACAAGCACGTACTACGCAAGTAGTAGACAAATCTATACATGATGCTGGTACTGCTAATATGGAAATAATCAGGAGAGGGATAAACGCATTATACCCTCGAGTAGGCCATGCAGAAGCTGCCGCAACGGTGGCGGCATCAGCAGCGTCCTCGACGGCCTTCTTGTCGGCCTTGGTCTTCTCGACGGTGGCACGTTCGGCGTCGGTGGACATGGTGATGACAGAGACAACGCAGACATGGAGGAAGTAGTGGATCGGAGGCGAGCAGTCGCGTAGTCTCTTCCCAAAAACCTATTCGCCTCTCTCCCATACAGGAACCGGAGAGACGGGGTTTTGGAGACCTGCTCTCCCATCGACCGTGTACGCGGCGGACGGGATGGAGTCGCAGGCGACAACAGCAGCAAAGGAACGAGCGCGTAAGGCAGAGGCAATCTGATCTCGTGACAGCTAGGGTCGGTGTTAGCCCTCCTTATATAGGCGGTTGGGTGGAGAGTGATGTCTATGTATGCTTCTATTCTTGTAGACTATGTTGGCCCTCCAAGTGCATAGGTTTGTAGGACAACAACAATTTCCCTCAAGTGGATGACCTAAGGTTTATCGAACTTAGGAAAGTAGAGGTTGAAGATGGTCTCTCTCAAGCAACCGTGCAATTAAGATACAAGAAGTCTCTTGTGTCCCCAACACACCTAATACAATTGTCTGTTGTATAGGTGCACTAGTTTGGCGAAGAGATGTTAGAAGGCAAGTGATATGGATGGTAAAAGAAGGTAATATAAATATGAAATAAAAATGGCAGCAAGCAAACATGAAACAAAACTGAAAGTAAACGGTGTTCAATGGTGGAAAACAAGGCCTATGCTTCATACTTTTACTAGTGGCAACTCCCAACAACATTAACATAATCTAATCACATGATATTTCCACTAAAACATGCAATGGAGACGTACTTGGAGGTCATTCCTTTGTGATCAAGAGAGGACGAGAATTATGTAGGGCTACAAAAGCACACCTCAGAGTTCATAGTTCTCATCTATGGATTTTCAATGTCACCGCTGCCATCCAAAGAGAGTACAACAATCACCACAACATACAAGGATAGTCAAAGACAAGCACCAAGAGACTCTCAATCTTCAATCAATTCACAAAAGAGGAAATCACTCATGAAAATATTCTTCTAATCCATGTCCAATAGACCGCTTTCACCATGGTCTCGGGGATTATACTAGATAAGATCAAGTTAGTACATCAATCCAATACATAGAAGAAGGGGAAATATCATGGGATCACCCTAGATTAACATAGCCTATGATCAAAATCAAGATCACATCATGGGAGAGAGAGATGGCCACATAGCTACACGTATAAGACCTCAGCCCCGAGGGAGACTACTCACACATGGCCATGGTGAGCAAGAGGTTGATGGAGAGGTGCAGCCCGGAGAGGAGACGGCGGCCACGGCGGCGGCCCTTGGCCCCCCTTCTTCCTTGGAGATGGTGCTGGTATGGAGGTAGTTCTCCACCCCAAGGAGGCTGCGTAGGAGGAGGAAATCTGGTAGCTCTTGGTGGCTGCCCAGAAATCAGGTTTTTCATCTCCTTATATGAGTCGGGAGGATCATCCTTGGCCCACCGATGGATGCCCCTTTGATCCAAGGGCTCTTGGCACCTCTAGAACCTTTCTAGGAACCCGTCTCAGCTCTAATGAGGTCCCCAAGTCGTGTCTTGGCTGAATCCATCTAATATGGTAAGAGTTGGACTCAATCACGTCACAGATTCCCGTAATCCTATAATCACATATTTTTCCTTCAGTAAAACGGGCTTTCCTGAAGGGTCCGAACTCCAAATGGGCCGAAGTTTATGTCTGGAATTATCAGCATAAAGATCCCAACAACTTTGACATCTGTTATGTTTTCATTTGACGTCATCTTCGAGACGGGAACATACGATCTCTAAAATCTATAGGGGGGACAGATTTCACGGAAGTTAGAGTCCCACTCCAACAAGGTTTCCTCTTCTATTTTTGATAGTTCCTACACGTCAAAGTGTAAAACAAGAACATTGTGCACTTTTGCAACTATTAGTAGGTTAGTCCAAATAAATCATAAATTTTAATATAAAAACAATTATCAAAAGCATAAACTTAATATAAAAACATAAACTTAATATAAAAACAATTATCAAAACCATCAAAAATTATAGATACATTTTGGACGTATCAGAGAGACCTGGGCTCAACCCACGTCTGAGTCGGTGATAGCCCACAATCCAACGCCTCAGATCGTGGCGCATTCTTTACATATTCTCCGTTCCTGACTGCCAAAAATAAGCGCGTAGGTATGAGCTCGGCTCGGCTCATTCCCGCAAGCCGCGGCGCGGCATGACGTCGTGAGGCGGGCGGCGGAGGAGGAGTTCGCGAGGGCCTCTTCTCTTCTCACTCTCCAATAGCATGTAGAAGAGAGACCCTTATAAAGGGGATCCAACTCCTTCTCCACTAGCGGGGTGGGACTAAACTTCCCACCACCACCTTGTCATGCCACCACCTACATGGGCCCTTGGAAATTTCTGAAATTCTCTTGTGGGCCTAAAGCCCACCACCAATTTCAACAATCCCCCATCAGATCTCAAGGGCACATCGTGTTCCCTCGTTCCAATCACTGTTTTAATATACCAGCATTTCAGTGAAGACCTGTTAAGGTTGAGCTTCACCTATAACAAGTAGCTACACCCCTTTACAACTGAACAATGGACTATGCCTTGAATTGTCAGTTTGGCGTAAAGAAGCTTCACCACAAGTCTTACTAGTACTAGGCTACCGAAGGCTAACCCCTCGGGTGGAGCATATAAGTCACACTCCTGGCCTATTCATGAGTTTACTAGAGATCACCCCAATCTCATAGACTATGACCAACAGTCAGGCTCATATAGGTGTGTTCCTCCAAAGATCGCTCTGTAGGACACCATCTTGCTTACACAAAAGCTTTAGAACACATTAAGACAGTAGTCATCCTACCATACAATATCCGAGAGCATTGCATCTCCAACGGAGTTGGTTTGTAAAGTTACTCTCATCAGTTCACCACTGGTTTGTTTTCCCACGTCCTACTTCACGGGATCTCCGATCATATAGGTTGGGTTACTGCCGTGGCAACTCATGTGGGTCTCATACCCATCTCCCTCGATGCACTATCTATCACAACACGTGATAGCCCTTTAGTAAAGGGATCTGCCAGATTCTTAGCCGTTTGGATGTAATCCAACGCTATCACTCCGAAGTTTCTCAAACGTCTGAGAGACTTCAATCTCATTCTTATATGTTTGTTGGACTTCATATTATCATTCGAACTCTTCACTTTGACAATAACTGTCTGATTATCGTAGTTCATAAGGATAGCCGGAACCGGCTTCTCAACCATAGGTAAGTCCATCAAAAGATCTCGAAGAAATTCTCCTTCGACACCAGATGTGTCTAATGGTGTTAATTTTGCTTCCATTGTCGATCTCGTTAAGATCGTTTTCTTGCAAGACTTCCAGGAAACAACACCACCTCCAAGAGTAAATATATACCCAGTAGTGGCCTTCATCTCATCAGCATCAGAGATCCAATTCGCATCACTATACCCTTGAAGTACCGATGGGTATCCCATATAGTGAAGTGTACCTTTCAGGTAGCGCATAATTCTTTCAACAGCACGCCAACGAACATCGCCTGGGTTTGCAACAAACCGGCTAACTTTGCTCACAGCAAACGTGATGCCAGGCCTCATTGCGCTAGCTAGATACATAAGTGAACCAATAATTTGAGACAATCTCAATTGATCTATAGTTGTGCTTTGAACTTTTGAATCAGCACACTAGGGTCATATGGTGTTTGAGAAATTTTGCAGTCTGAATATCCAAAGCGACTCAAAATCTTCTCAACATAGTGGTATTGCAGAAGTATAATCCCACCTCATTATCTCTCAAAAGCTTGATGTTCAAGATAACATCAGCAACCCCAAGATCCTTCATCTCAAAGTTTTGAGACAGAAAATACTTAACCTCCTCAAACACTTTGAGGTTGGTTCCAAATATCAGTATGTTGTCAACATACAAGCACAATATAACTCCTTCGCCCCCACCATGGCGATAGTATACACATTTGTCAGCTTCATTAACAACGAAGCCAACAGATGTCAGAGCTGTATTAAACTTCTCATGCCATTGCATAGGTGCTTGTCTCAGACCATATAAAGATTTCAACAACTTACACACCTTTCCTTCCTAACCTTCTATCACAAAGCCATCTGGCTGTTGCATATAGATTTTCTCGTTTAGCTCTTCATTCAGGAAAGCCGTCTTAACGCCCATTTGATGAACGAGAGGGCTATGCGAGGCCGCCAATGCGAGTAGTACTCGAATGGTGGTCAGTCTAGCCACAGGTGAATAAGTATGAAAGAAATCTTATTCTTCTTTCTGGGTATAGCCCTTGGCCACAAGCCTAGTCTTGTACTTTTCAATCGTACCATCGGACCTAGGCTTCCTTTTGAACACCCACTTGCATTCCAATGGTTTGCAAACATAGGGACGATCAATAATTTCTCATGTCCCATTAGCCATGATGGAATCCATCTCGCTACGGACCGCAGCTTTCCGGTAATCAGCATCTGGAGACGCATACGCTTCTGAAATAGAAGTGGGATTATCATCCACGAGGTATACGAAGAAATCATCACCGAAGGTCTTTGCAGTCCTTTGTCTCTTGCCCCTACCAAGGGTTTCCTCGTCATCCTCCTCAGGATTATCATCATGTGTGTGTTCATAATATTCCATAGGAATGGCAGGCTCAGGAGTTCCCTCAGATTCCTGTCTAAAAGTGCTTTGCATATCTCTCATGGGAAAAATATCCTTAAAGAATGTAGCATACCTCGACTCCATAATTGTACCGACATCCACATCAGGTACCTCAGGTTTCACTACTAGAAATCTATAGCCAACGTTGTTTCTAGCGTAACCCAAATTAACGCAGTCCACGGTCTTTGGTCCAAGCTTGCGCTTTTTTGGGATGGGCACATTGACTTTCGCCAAGCAGTTGATGACGAGTTGATGAATATACTTCTCTCCCCTCGTTGGTTACCCCAAGTGGAAGGTGGAGATGTAGTCAGCAGGAAGTTTTCCCTTACACGGCGACTGTAAGGTTTATCGAACGAGGAGGACTTCGAGGATCAACAAGTAGGTGTCCCCTGCCCTGGCGCAAGAAGAAGACGTGGACCTGCACACACACGAATAACTTTGCTCCCAATGAGTACAGAGAGGTTGTCAATCTCTCTGGCCTTGTAGTTTGCAAAGGATCAAAACACAAGCGGGAATAGTGATAGTGATTGCAACGGAGAAGTAAATGAAAACAGTAAATGATGGAGGTGTAAGCAATGGTGGTGATATGGACCGGAGTCACATGATGTTCACTAGTGATGTCTCTCTCCCACAAGACGATAAACAACTATGTTTGGGTAAACAAATTACAGCTGGGCAATTGACAGAATTATAAACGCACCGCAATGCTAACTATGCTACTTGAAAGTTAGAGGCTCAATAGTAATGGGCAGTACCCCAAGACAAGTAGACCATTTATTCATTAGCATCTACTTACTAATCATCCACACTGACATATCTATCCAGAACATCTCGCTGCTATTAAGTTGCGAGCCCCACCCAAAGTGTAAACTCAAAGCAACAGACAACTGCATTAACGAACTATGCGTAAGGTTAAAAAAAATCCTTGCAACCGTGGTCACAAGCACCATTGTTTTCTCCCTAGTGGCAACAACACATCCCCTAGTCTCATGTTTCTGTCACTCAAGCTAGACATCAGGGGGCATGAACCCACAATCATGCATAACAATCCCTCTTGGAGTTACAATCTACTACTCGGCCAAAGCAATACAAAGCAACGGAGAACATGCATGAATCACTAAAGAACATAATATAAAAGGATAATCAAATATATATAACTCATAACAATCTGAACATAATCTCATAATCCATCGGATCCCAACAAACTGAGCATAGCAATAGGAGGAAAAATGCATAGATGCCTTGATCATGTAGGACAGCTCACACGGGCTAATCATGGAAGCACAAGATTGGAGAGAAGAGATCACATAACTACTGGTCATGGACTCATGGTCCAAGGAGGACTACTCACGGCACGTCCGGGAAGCGTCCATGGCGGTGGAGAAACTCCCGGAGGTCAATCCTCCCTCCGGCAGGGTGCTGGGAAGAGGTCTCCTGACGCTCCCGATCTCAGAAGCACTGCGGCGTCAGAACGATGGAGAAATTCGCGATTCTGGATGTGATGGAAGGATTTCCTCTTGGAGGAGTAGATATAGGCCAAAGGAGGGCGTCAGAAGAGGTGAGGCCCACCCAGGCGGCCTCTGGGCGCGGCTAGGGGCGAGGCCGCATTGGGTGGATGCCTGGGCAGCCCCTCGCCCCCCTCTGGCCGATCTTCGATGATGTGGAAGCTTCCATTATGCTGATTTTTATATATTTTTCTCGGAATTTTTGGGGCTCCGGAAAATTGGGTAAAAGCCCCTGCAAAAAAAGACATCAGCAGGCAGAAACAGGAACTGGGTGCACTGAGTTAGTAGGTTAGTCCAAATATGTGTAAAAGGATATAAAAGTGTTGCAAAACATATAACAATGTCACCCAAAAGAACATGGAACAAGCAGAAACTATAGATACATTTGGGACGTATCAACATCCCCAAGCTTAATTCCTGCTCGTCCTCGAGTAGGTAAATGATAACACAAATAATTTCTATGGTGACATGCTAACACACATATAAGAACTTCAAAGTAAAGCAAGTAAGATATGCAATTCAAGTCAAGACAATAACAAGCAAGAGTCTATATTTAGTATTGAGTTTAGCAAAGTAAGAAAATTAAGGTGCAAGATCTCTCGTTGTCCGTGACTCGAATGTCTCCAAATGGTGTTTGCATGCAAGAAGTGGGAGATGGGTTTAGAGAATAAAATGTTTTTTAATTGAGAACTCAATCTACTAAACCTCACACTTGGTCTCTACTACGGCAACAAAAGTTCTTCCCCAGCAGTGGTGCCAGAAATTCTTCTGTCGTCTCTTGGGCTTGCGTTGGTTTTTCCCTTGAAGAGGAAAGGGCGATGCAGCACAGGAGCAGTAAGTATTTCCCTCAGTTTGACAACCAAGGTATCAATCCGGTAGGAGAATCTCGTCAAGTCCAGAGTACCTACACAAACACAAAGAGCTTGCACCCAATGCTATAAAGGGGTTGTCAATCCCTTCAAGATTGATTGCAAAGTGAGAACTGAAGGCGGAAAGTACAACGAAGAAAAAGATTAAGGCTGAAAATATGGAGTGGAGTAGACCCGGGGGCCATAGTGTTCACTAGAGGCTTCTCTCAAAATAGCAAGTATTACGGTGGGCGAACAAATTACTGTCGAGCAATTGATAAAACCACGCAAACTCATGACGATATCTAAGGCAATGATCATACATATAGGCATCACGTCTGAGACAAGTAGACAGATACTTTCTGCATCTACTACTATTACTCCACACATCGACCGTTATCCAGCATGCATCTAGTGTATTGAGTTCATGACAAACAAAGTAACGCCTTAAGCAAGATGACATGATGTAGAGGGATAATCTCAAACCAATGATAAAAACCCCCATCTTTTTACCCTTGATGGCAACAACACGATACGTGCCTCGCTACCCCTTCTATCACTGGGTGAGGTCACCGCACGGTATGAACCCAAAACCAAGCACTTCTCCCATTGCAAGAATCATAGATCTAGTTGGCCAAACAAAACCCACAACTCGAATCGAATTACAAGGATATGAAATCATGCATAAGAGAGATCAGAAGAAACTCGAATAAGATTCATAGATAATCTGATCATAAATCCACAATTCATCGGATCTCGACAAACACATCGCAAAAGAAGATTACATCGGATAGATCTCCATGAAGATCATGGAGAACTTCGTATTGAAGATCCAAGAGAGAGAACAAGCCATCTAGCTACTAGCTATGGACCCATAGGTCTATGGTGAACTACTCACGCATCATCGGAGAGGTCATGGTGTTTATGAAGAAGCCCTCCGTATCCGAATCCCCCCTCCGGCAGGGCACCAGAACGTGCCCTAGATGGGATCTTAAGGAGACAGAAGCTTGCGGCGGCGGAAAAGTACTTTCGATGATCTCCTGATTTTTTCTGGGATTTTAGGGAATATATAGGCACAAAATCTAGGGCAGAGGAGGTCCAGGGGACCCACAAGCCTGGGAGGCCCGCCCCCCTGGCCGGGGCTAGAGGGCTTGTGGGGTCCCTGGGTACCCCTTGCCTTGGTTCTCACGTCTCCCGATCTTCTTTTGTTTCGGAAAAAAAATCTTTTCGCGGATTTTATTCCGTTTGGACTCCGTTTCAAATCTTCCTCTGAAAAGGGTCAAAACACGGAAAAAACAGGAACTGGCACTTGGCACTGAGTTAATAAGTTAGTACCAAAAAAGATATAAAAGGCATACAAACATCCAAAGTTTGACAAGATAATAGCATGAAACAATCAAAAATTATAGATACGTTGGAGACGTATCAAGCATCCCCAAGCTTAACTCCTGCTCGTCCTCGAGTAGGGAAGTGATAAAGACTGAATTTTTGATGTGGAATGCTACCTAGCATAGTTGTCCTTTGCAACTTCTTTCATGTGACATGAATGTTCAGATCCGTAAGATTCAAAACAATAGTTTGCTATTGACATGAAAACAATAATACTTCAAGCAAACTAGCAAGGTAATCATGAACTTTCAAAATAACAAGGCCAAAGAAAGTTATCCCTATAAAATCATATAGTCTGGCTATGCTCCATCATCCTCACAGAACTAATGTAAATAATGCACAACCCCGGTATTGGCCAAGTAATTGTTTTCGCACTCTTACATTCTCAAACTTTTTATAACTGTCACGCAATACATGAGCGTGAGCCATGGATAGAGTGGAATAGAGTGTGGTGGTGGTTGTGAGACAAAAAGGAGGAGATGGTCACATTGACTCGGCGTATCAAAAGGGCTATGGAGATGCCAATTAATAGACAATGTGAATGAGTAGGGATTGCCATACAAGGGATGCACTAGAGCTATAAGTATGTGAAAGCTCAAAAGGAGAACTAGTGGGTGTGCATCCAACTTGCTTGCTCACGAAGACCTAGGGCAATTTGAGAAGCCCATCATTGAAATATACAAGCCAAGTTATATAATAAAGATTCCCACTAGCATATGGTAGTGAGAAAGCAAGAAGCTCTCAATCATGAAGAACATGGTGCTATTATGAAGCACAAGTGTAGAAAAAGATAGTAGCATTGTCCCTTCTCTCTTTTTCTCTCTTCTTTTTTTATTTGGGCTCTTGGCCTCTTTTTTTTTTGGGCTCTTTGGCCTCTTTTTTTTATTTCCGCACATGGGACAATGCTCTAATAATGATGATGATCACACTTTTATTTACTCACAGCTCAAAGCTCAAAATGATGATGACTCTATAGGAAATGCCTCCGGCAGTGTACCGGGATGTGCAACGATCTAGCTTGGCGTATGACGTTGAAACATCTCGCTAGCTATCTTACGATCATGCAATGGCAATATGAGAGTGACGACGCAAGTCATGAGATGGAACGGTGGGAGTTGCATGGCAATATATCTCGGAATGGCTATGAAAATGCCATAGTAGGTAGGTATGGTGGTTGTTTTGAGGAAGGCATATGGTGGGTTTGTGCACCGGCGAGAATTGCACGGTACTAGAGAGGATAGCAATGGTGGAAGGTGAAAGTGCATCTATACCATGGACTCACGTTAGTCATGAAGAACTCACATAATTGTTGTGAAAGTTTTTATTAGCAATCGAAACAAAGTGCTAAACGCATACTCCTAGGGGAAGGGTTGGTAGGTGTTAACCATCCCGCGATCCCGACCTCAACACAAAGGATGACAATCAATAGATCAATTATGCTCCGACTTCCTAACATAGCGGTTCAGCATACGTGCATGCTACAGGAATCACTAACTTCAACACAAGTATTTCTAGATTCACAACACCCTACTAACATAGCTCTTAATATTACCAAATCCATGTCTCAAAACTAGTTGAGAGGAATCAAGACTTCTCTTTCTACTCAATGCACATGAAGATGAAGGTTTTCGTATCCTCTTTGGGTACCTATCTCCTTTGGGACTACTTTCATAGCATAAGCCAACTACCAAGTCACGCACCGCCGTGCTCTAAAAGATCTAAGTGAAGCACATAGAGCAAAATATCTAGCTCAAAAGATATAAGTGAATCACGAGGAGCATTCTAGAAAAATCACGATGAGTGCATGTCTCTCTCTAAAGGTGTGCATCAAGGATGATTGTGACACAACAAAAAGAAAAGACTCCTAAGATACAAGACGCTCCAAGCAAAACAGATATCATGTGGTGAATAAAAATATAGCTCCAAGTAATGTTACCGATGGATTGAAGACGAAAGAGGGGATGCCTTCCCGGGGCATCCCCAAGCTTAGCCTTTTTGGTGTCCTTGAATTTGGCTGGGGATGCCTTGGGCATCCCCAAGCTTGAGCTCTTTCCACTCCTTATCTCTTTGTCCATGAGAACATCACCCAAAACTTGAAAACTTCACAACACAAAACTTAAACAGAAACTCGTGATAACAATAGCACAAGAAAACAAACTACCACCTCTTTAGGTACTGTAGCAAACTTGAATTCTATTTATATTGGTGTTGGGCTACTGTATTCTCACTTTTCCATGGCTAGTACCCCCAATACTATCTATAGTTTCATCAAAACAAGCAACCAACTCAACAAAAACAGAATCTATCAAAAACAGACCAATCTATATACTTCGTATACTTCTGGTACCTCAACAATTCTGAAAAATTATGACTACCTGGGAAAAAGTCATATCAACCAACAGCAAAAAGAATCAACTCAAAAGTTCTTTCTGAATAAAAATGAAAAATCATCTCGTGAGCGAAAAGTTTCTATCTTTTTCCAGCAGGATCAAACAACCCTCACAAAGACTAGTCATAAAGGTTTTGCTTGGCTCAAACACAAAAAGAAACACAAAAAACACAATCACAACAGAATTATGATGGTTTGTACGCAACAAAATAGAAAGAAAAAGATAAATTCATTGGGTTGCCTCCCAACAATCGCTATTGTTTCACACCCTTAGCTAGGCATAAAAGCGATAGAATCACGTATCGTCGTCTTTGGTGCTCAAACCATAAGTGGCCCTCATCATGGATTCGTAAGGAAATCTTATTTTCTTTCTAGGAAAGTGTTCCATGCCCTTCTTTAAAGGAAATTGAAATCTAATATTTCCTTCCTTCATATCGATGATAGCACCGATAGTCCTTAGGAAAGGTCTACCAAGAATAATAGGGCAAGTAGGATTGCAATCAATGTCAAGCACAATGAAATCCACGGGTACATAGTTCCTATTTGCAATGATAAGAACATCATTGATATTTCCCATGGGTTTCTTGACAGTAGAATCCGCAAGATGCAAATTAAGAGAACACTCTTCAAGCTCATTAAAACCCAGAACATCACATAAAGACTTTGGAATCGCGGAAACACTAGCACCCAAATCACACAAAGCATTGCATTCATAGTTTTTGATTTTGATTTTGATAGTAGGTTCCCACTCATCATGAAGCTTTCTAGGGATAGAGACTTCCAATTCAAGTTTCTATTCAAGAGATTTTATCATAGCTTCGACGATATGATCGGTAAAGGCCTTGTTTTGGCTATAAGCGTGTGGAGAGCTTAGCATGGATTGCATCAAGGAAATGCATTCAATCAAGGAGAAACTATCATAATTGAATTCCTTGAAATCCAAAGTAGTAATTTCATTACTACTCAAAGTTTTAATGTGTTCTACTCCACTTTTAATGCTTTTAGCATCAAGATAGATGGACTCCGAATCATTGTGGCTCTTTTCAACCAAAGTGGATTCATATCCAGCCCCATCATCATTAGGTTTGACACAAGAAAACAAAGATTCAACGGGAGTCACACCAAGCACTTTAAGATCTTCGTGATTCTTATCACGAGAACACGCCTTTTTAAGCCATTCATGTCTAGCACGAATTTGGGGGATTCTTTCTTTGCTCTCAAACACGGAAACACGCATAACTTTCAAAGTTTCATCCATACTGATCTTGGGAGGAGCACATCTAACTTTCAAAGCATCAATATCACTAGAAATTCTATCAACGCTTTTAGCCAAATCGTCAATTTTGAGTAGTTTTTCCTCTATGGACGCATTGAATTTTTTTTGTGAGTTGATAAACTCTTTGGTATTACTCTCTAGATTAGAGAGTAATCTATTGTAATTTCCATGATTATTGTTGTAGGAGTTGCCAAAGTTGTTAGAGGAGTTACTAGGAAAAGGCCTAGGGACATAGTTTCCTCTAAAACCATTGTTGTTGCCAAAATTATTCCTACCAACAAAATTAACATCCAAGCTAGCGTTGCTACTCTCAATCAAGGATGACAAGGGAATATCATTAGGATCTAAAGGAGCACTTCTACTAGCAACCAAATTCATTAACTCATCCATCTTAGCACTCAACGAGTTAATTTCTTCTATAGCGTGTACCTTCTTACTAGTAGGTGACCTTTCAGTGTGCCACTGAGAGTAGTTCGTCATGATATTGTCTAGGAGTTTTGTGGCTTCTACTAACTTGATTTCCATGAACATTCCACCTGAGGCGGAGTCCAAGATATTTCTAGAAGCGAAATTCAGGTGAGCGTAAAAGATTTGTACAATCATCCAAAGACTCAAGCCATGAGCGGGACAATTTCTAATCATCAATTTCATTCTCTCCCAAGATTGTGCAACATGTTCATGATCAAGTTTCTTAAAATTCATGATATCATTACGGAGAGAGATAATCTTAGCCGGCGGAAAATACTTGGATATATAAGCATCTTTGCACTTATCCAAAGAATCGATACTATTTTTGGGCAAAGACAAAAACCAAGTTTTTGCTCAATCTCGCAACGAGAAAGGAAAAAAGCTTCAATTTAATCACATCAATATCCACATATTTCTTCTTTTGCATATCGCAAAGCTCAATGAAGGTATTGAGATAGGATGCGGCATCTTCACTAGGAAGGCCGGAAAATTGCTCTTTCATAACAAGATTCACCAAAGCGGCATTGATTTCATATGACTCCGCACTAGTGGCGGGAGCAATTGGAGTACTAATAAAATCATTATTATTAGTATTCAAGAAGTCACAAAGTCTGGTGTTTTCATTCATGGTGACTTCGGCAAGCAAGCCAGCACACAAGCGAACAAAGAGCACGCGAGAGAAAAGGGCGAACGAAAAGGCGAACGAAAAAGGCAAACGAAAAAGGCAAATCTTTTTTTGTAAATTTTTGTTTTTCAGAAGTGGGGGAGAGGAAAACGAGAGGCCAAAAAGTAAATGCAAGAGATGAGTTTGCGACACTTACTTGGATGAGTTCTTGACTTGATCCTCCCCGGCAACGGCACCAGAAATTCTTCTGCTACAGCAACAAAAGTTCTTCCCCGGCAGTGGTGCCAGAAATTCTTCTGTCATCTTTTGGGCTTGCGTTGGTTTTTCCCTCGAAGAGGAAAGGGTGATGCAGCACAAGAGCAGTAAGTATTTCCCTCAGTTTGAGAACCAAGGTATCAATCCAGTAGGAGAATCTCGTCAAGTCCAGAGTACCTACACAAACACAAAGAGCTTGCACCCAACGCTATAAAGGGTTTGTCAATCCCTTCAAGATTGATTGCAAAGTGAGATCTGAAGGCGGAAAGTGCAACGAAGAAAAAGAGTAAGGCTGAAAATATGGTGTGGTGTAGACCCGGGGTCCATAGTGTTCACTAGAGGCTTCTCTCAAAATAGCAAGTATTACGGTGGGTGAACAAATTACTGTCGAGTAATTGATAGAACCGCGCAAAGTCATGACGATATCCAAGGCAATGATCATACATATAGGCATCACGCCCGAGACAAGTAGGCCGATACTTTCTGCATCTACTACTATTACTCCACACATCGACCGCTATCCAGCATGCATCTAGTGTACTGAGTTCATGACGAAGAGAGTAACGCCTTAAGCAAGATGACATGATGTAGAGGGATAATCTCAAACCAATGATGAAAACCCCATCTTTTTACCCTTGATGGCAACAACACGATACGTGCCTCGCTACCCCTTCTGTCACTGGGTGAGGTGACCGCACGGTATGAACTCAAAACCAAGCACTTCTCCCATTGCAAGAATCATAGATCTAGTTGGCCAAACAAAACCCACAACTCGAAGAGAATTACAAGGATATGAAATCATGCATAAGAGAGATCAGAAGAAACTCAAATAAGATTCATAGATAGTCTGATCATAAAACCACAATTCATCGGATCTCGACAAACACACCGCAAAAGAAGATTACATCGGATAGATCTCCATGAAGATCATGGAGAACTTTGTATTAAAGATCCAAGAGAGAGAAGAAGCCATCTAGCTACTAGCTATGGACCCGTAGGTCTATGGTGAACTACTCACGCATCATCGAAGAGGTCATGGTGTTGATGAAGAAGCCCTCCGTATCCGAATCCCCCCCTCCGGCAGGGCACCAGAACGTGCCTGATGTCTACTACACAACCTTCTCCTTGTAGACGTTGTTGGTCCTCCAAGTGCAGAGGTTTGTAGGACAGTAGCATTTTTCCCTCAAGTGGGCGACCTAAGGTTTATCAATCCGCGGGAGGCGTAGGATGAAGATGGTCTCTCTCAAGCAACCCTGCAACCAAATAACAAAGAGTCTCTTGTGTCCCCAACACACCAATACAATGGTAAGTTGTATAGGTGCACTAGTTCGGTGAAGAGATGGTGAAACAAGTGCAATATGGATGGTAGATATACGTTTTTGTAATCTGAAATTACAAAAACAGCAAGGTAACAAATTGTAAAAGTGAGCACGAACGGTATTGCAATGCGTGGAAACAAGGCCTAGGGTCCATACTTTCACTAGTGAAGTTCTCTCAACAATGATAACATAATTGGATCATATAACTAGCCCTCAACATGCAACAAAGAGTCACTCCAAAGTCACTAATAGCGGGGAACAAACGAAGAGATTATTGTCGGGTACGAAACCAGTACAGAGTTATTCTTTCTTATCGATCTATTCAAGAGTCCGTAGTAAAATAACACGAAGCTATTATTTTCGTTCGATCCATCATAGAGTTCATAATAGAATAACACCTTAAGATACATATCAACCAAGACCCTAATGTCACCTAGATACTCCATTGTCACCTCAAGTATCTGTGGGTATGATTATACGATATGCATCACACAATCTCAGAATCATCTATTCAACCAACACATAGAACTTCAAAGAGTGCCCCAAAGTTTCTACCAGAGAGTTAAAACGTGTGCCAACCCCTGTGCATAGGTTCCCAATGTCATGAACCTGCAAGTTGATCACCAAAACATACATCAAGTACTCACATGAATCCACGTGTGCCAACCCATATGCATAGGTTCCCAATTGTCACAAACCCGCAAGTTGATCACAACAGATAAACACGTGCAAGACATACATCAAGTGTTCTCAAAGACTCAATCCGATAAAATAACTCCAAAGGTGAAACTCAATTCATTACAAGAAGGGAGAGGGGGATAAACATCATAAGATCCAACTATAGTAGCAAAACCCATGGTACATCAAGATCAAGACATCTCAAGAACACGAGAGAGAGAGAGAGAGATCAAACACATAGCTACTAGTACATAGCCTCAGCCCCGAGGGAGAAGTACTCCCTCCACGTCATGGAGATCGCCGGTATGATGAAGATGGCCACCGGAGATGGATTCCCCCTCCAGCAGGGTGCCGGAACGGGCTCCAGATTGGTTTTTGGTGGCTACAGAGGCTTGCGGCAGCGGAACTCCCGATCTAGGTTTCTTTCTGGGGTTTTTTGAATTTATAGGAATTTATGGCGGTGGAATTACGTCGGTTGGGCCCACGAGGAGGTCACAAGCCTGCCCTGCGCCACCTAGTTGGGTGGTGGCGGCGTAAGGGCTTGTGATTCCCTCGTGGCTCTTCTGGCCTTCTTCCAAAGCTTCCGGGGTCTCTTTTGGTCCAAAAAATTATCGTAAAGTTTCATTCCATTTGGACTCCGTCTGAAAATGGGCCAAAAACACGAAAAAAACAGAAACTAGCACTTGGCACTGAGTTAATAGGTTAGTCCCAAAAAGATATAAAATAGCATATTCAAGCATATAAAACATCCAAAGTTGACGAGATAATAGCATGGAACCATAAAAAATTATAGATACGTTGGAGACGTATCAGTGCCCAGATGGGATCTTGCGGAGACAGAAGCTTGCGGCGGCGGAAAAGTACTTTCGATGATGTCCTGATTTTTTCTGGGATTTTAGGGAATATATAGGCGCAAAACCTAGGGTAGAGGAGGTCCAGGGGACCCACAAGCCTAGGAGGCCCCCCCTGGCCGGGGCTAGAGGGCTTGTGGGGTACCTGGGGACCCCTTGCCTTGGTTCTCACGTCTCCCGATCTTCTTTCGTTTCAGAAAAAAATCTTTTCGGGGATTTTATTCCGTTTGGACTCCGTTTCAAATCTTCCTCTGAAAAGGGTCAAAAACACGGAAAAACAGGAACTGACACTTGGCACTGAGTTAATAAGTTAGTCCCAAAAAAGATATAAAAGGCATACAAAACATCCAAAGTTTGACAAGATAATAGCATGAAACCATCAAAAATTATAGATACGTTGGAGACGTATCAGTCTCCTTCAGAATCTTATTTTGACTCATCTCCAGACCACTAGTCAGGCACAAGTCAAAATGATCCTCTCCCTTTCGACTTCAGGCACTCATGCAATGGATGAGCGCAAGCAAGATATGTTGGCACTTAGGATGGCAAATAGAATAATGATGGGGAAGGAAGACAAAAAGGTGTGAAAGGCTCACATCAATGACGACAACCATAGGCGAGGGAAAGCCAAATGATAGATATGATGTGAGGAGTAGGGATTGCCATGCAATGGATGCACATATGAGCTAAGATAAGCTCTCTAATGGAACTAGTGGGGGTGCATCCAACTTGCTTGCTCATGAAGACATAGAGCTCATTTGAGGAGGATCATCATTGGAATATACAAGCCAAGTTCTATAGTGTAAAGGTCCCCACATAGTTATGCATGAATGATAATCTCTATGGAGTATAAATATAACAATGGAGTACGCGTGTGGATCTTTCAAAAGAAACAGTACTGTTGCCCCCTTCTCTCTTTTTATTTCTTTTTTGTGTGGCCTCTTTGGGTCTTTCTTTTTATCTCTCATTTGTCCTCTTTGGGATCTTTTCATTTGTCCTCTTTGGGATCTTTTCCTCACTTAAGGGCAACACTCTATGTTTTACAAGAATAAAAAGAAGATCACCACACTTTATAAGAAGTACTCACATAAAGACAAATGAAAACTATCATGATGTAGGCAAATGTATGCCTCTGCGAGTGTAGCAGGATATGCAATGAAACTAGCGCGTTGTGTAGCAATAATATGGGCAAGGCCCAACTATCATGCGGCTCCTCAATCAAGCAAAAGCATATGACATGAAGATCAAGTCATGAGATGGTGGATGTTGCATGGCATTGTATCTCGGAAAGGCTATGGAAATGCCTTAATAGGTAGGTATGGTGGTTGTTTTGAGGAAAGATATAATGAGGCTTATGATGACAGAGCGTATCATGCCAAGGGTTTGGATGCACCGGGGAAGTTTGCACCAACTCTCAAGGTGAGAAAGGGCAATGCACGGTACCGAAGAGGCTAGCAAAGTATGGATGGTGGAAGTGCCAACAATCGAATACTCGCATTAGTCCGAAGAACTCATACACTTATTATCGGTAACTCTCTATCTAGTCAGGAAATTCACAAAGATACAAGTACCCCGAGGACGAGTGTTTGGGGGTTTGCTTATCCTTGTGCATCCTCGACCCATGGTAACGTGAGGGTACTCTATATATTCCAACCCCTCCATAGGTTAGCGATCAATCTAGTAGCTAGAGTTCTCAACTAATTTTTAGTTTTTGAGAAACACACGGATTTCCCAAAATACGACACCTATCACTAATAGGCTCAAGCTCTTGGCACCAATAGTCCAAACATTACTCAAACCAATACCTCAAAACTATTGCAAGTTACTACTATACTTAAATAGCAACCTCAACTACCTACTCATGCAAGACACACAACTTAGTGCAACAGGCCAACACTCTAAACAAGACAAGCATGATAACTCAAGAGAGTTCCAAAAGCAACCTAAATAAAAGCTCTTAAAAGATATAGCGTGAATACTAAGAGCTAAGCATGACAGCAGCTATGTAAAGAAAGACAACACACAAAAAAGATAAGCATGAAAAGCTATGTTGTGTTCTAGAGTGGAATGGAGCGTGTTTCGCTCCCAAACAAAGAAGGCTAGGTTCTGACTTTTTATGAACAACAAGCAAAACTAAAACAAACTAAAAATTAAAGAGTGGGATGCTCCAAGCATAGCACATAACATATGAAGTGATAAAAATATAGCATGGAGATGGACGAACTGATGATTGTTGATAGAGAAGGGGATGCACGGGGGCATCCCCAAGCTTAGACGCTTGAGTCTCCTTGAATGTTTCTTGGGGGTGCATGGGGGCATCCCCAAGCTTGAGTGCTTAACACTCATGGATCTTATTTCATCATCTTCCATCGCATACTTGAAAACTCCCTTCATACGAAACTCATCATAAGCTGATTAGAGTGGTTAGTACCCATGATAAAATATTTCATTACTTACTGGAAATAAAGATTTACATGAAAAGATACTATTTCTCATGATTACCAAAAGGTTTTTGCAAAGGAAAAGCAAGCTTAGGATTTGCAAATTGATGAAAACGCAAAACGTAGCAGAATCTGTAAAAAACAGAAGAGCGGGTAGTAAATAATTTTTTCGGGCACTTCTGCCACTCAAATAAAAAAACTCAGAACACATGCCAGAAAGACAATTATATAGAGCATGCTTGCAAACAAATTCAGATCAAAAATATGATCTGGTGATGTTTGGCGAATTTATTCGTCAAGCACACATAATCTGTTTCTCGACAGCATGTCACAACTTTTGAACTTTCTTGCAATCGGAGGCTAAAACTTGGTACAAAGCTTGAAAATAAAGATACAATGATGTTGCTACAGTGGTAACAAGCATAAAGACCACTAAAACTGAAAGTAAAAACAAATTGGGTTGCCTCCCAACAAGCGCTTTCTTTTATGCCTTTGAGCTAGGCATGATGCAAAAAGGAGGATCAAAATTCACCAAAGTCATTGGAATCATCAAAACCTTCAAACGGATCCTCAAGAAGTTCATTCTTATTTTTCCTAGGGAATGTGTACATAACTTCCGCTTTCCCATGCAAGCGTATGTGTCCTTTACCTATATCAATGAAGCCTTTCATGGCGCGGAGGAGGTCCATTCCAAGCACTATGTTTCCTTGGTTTGGCTTCATGATGAAGAAATCAACCGTTGCATTCCTTTTAGAGAATGTAACCTAGACATATTTTACTTTTCCCTGGATTTCAGAAATATCCCCATTAGCATGTTCATGCTAAGATGAAAAAAATTCTAAGTTTAAAAATCTTAGAGAATCATAGACAACTTTTGGCATTGTAGAAACCATGGATCCAATATCACAATAAGCAAGGAAGTTTTGGTTAGAGATGCTAATCCTAACAAAAGGCTCCCAGTCATCATCTATTTTCAAAATCTTTTTCTTATCAACCATGGGTTTCTCTCTTTCTCTTAAGTGTAGAGCATCTATTCTTCTTTCAATGGTAGCAAGTCTATCTATAATCGTGTCAAATCTACGATCATAAGCAAGGTAATTAGATAGACCATGTATAATATCAAGAGCTCTACCCTCACCACACTCTAAAAAATCTCCTTTAGCTATAATAACTACAGGAATCACCTTCTTTGTCGTCAGCCATCACGCACGGCAAAGAGCTTTGCCCTCTGCCACCTGTCGGCAAAGATTCTGCGTCAGCCTACGACGGCATTGTAGCTTCTTTGCCGTCAGCCTACCCTAAGTGGACGGCAAGGCTCTTTGCCGTCTGTAACAGACACTGAGCAGTCGGCAAAGAGATTGAGACGGCAGCCGACAGGCGACGCCTCCATTAGGGCTAACGGAGGCTTTGCCGTCTGCTTGCCCCTTCTCTTTGTCGTGTGCCACTGTCCGCTTTGCCGTCACCCTCCCGAGGAGGCGGACGGCAAAGAGCCTATATGGGCCAGCTGCTGCTGCTCCCAGGTTGCACAACTGGGTGCCACGTGGCCTCTTTGTCGTCTGCTCCCTGATGGCAAAGGCCTTTGCCATCAGCTGGCAGACGACAAAGAGCCCAAATTGTCACTTTTTTGTTTATTTTTTCTATTTCACAACATATATATATATACAATTCATAGCACATATATGATATATAGGTCACAACACATATATGATATACATATAAAGTTCATCAATGCCATTTGTTCATCAACGTACATCCCATACATCGAAAGAACCAACACATACAAAGTTTCATCCATAGATACATATACATATAGTTCCACATATATTGTTCATCCATATATACATATACATCTAGTTGCACATTGTTCATCAACTCAAACAAAAACTGGAACTAAAGCACTCCAATGCCAGCTTCCATGCATGTAGTACATCCAATCTGCAAAATGGGAATAACAAAGTCAGAAGAAGAACAACAACAACATATATATGACAAATAAGCTAAATTGAAGAAGAAATAGACGAAGCAAGAAGAGAAGACGGAGAAGAAAAACAAGAATAAGGAGGAGGAGAAGGAGAAGGAGAAGGAGGAGAAGAGGAGAACAAGAAGGAGAAGAAGGAGGAGAATAAGGAGGAGAAGAAGAAGGAGAAGAAGGAGAGAGACGAAGAAGGAGGAGAGAAGAAGGAGAAGAAGGAGGGCTCCTTCTTCTCCTCCTCCTTCTCCTTTTCTTCTCTTCTTCTTCTCTTCTTCTTCTTCTTCCTTGTTTTCATTTTTCCTCTTTCTTCTTCTTCTCCTCTTCTTCTTCTTCTTCTTCTTCTTCTTCTCCTCCTCCTCTTCTCCTCTTCTTCCTCCTCCTCTTCTTCTTCTTCTTCCTCTTATTTCTATTTCTATTTTTATTTATCCTCTTCTTCTACTTATTCTTCTTTTCTTCTTTTTTCTCTTCTTCTCCTTATTTTTTTCTTCTTCTCTTCTTCTCTTAGGCCTTATTATGTCATTTAGGAGAGAACTTAGCTAAGTATAGGTCATTTTTAATTAAATAGGGCATTTTGGAGCTAACTAAGTTAATTATGTAATTTTGGAGGATAATTAGCTAAGTTGTGAGCTAACCAAGGTTCTTATGATGTTTTTACCCTAACTAAGCTAATTATGTCATTTTGGAGGATAATTAGCTAAGTATGTCTTTGTTGGGGAAAATAAGCTAAATTGAAGAAGAAAGAGAAGAAGCAAGAAGAGCAGAAGGAGAAGAAAAAGAAGAAGGAGAAGGAGGAGGAGAAGAAGAAGGAGAAGAGAAGAAGGAGAAGGTGAAGGAGAAGAAGGAGGGAGAAGAAGAAGGAGGAGAGAAGAAGGAGAAGAAGGAGGGCTCCTTCAATTCTCCTACTGCTCCTTCTCCTCCTTCTTCTCTTCTTCTTCTCTTCTTCTTCTTCTTCCTTCTTTTCATTTTTCCTATTTCTTCTCCTTCTCCTCTTCTTCTCCTCCTCCTCCTTCTCCTCTTCTCCTCTTCTTCCTCCTCCTCTTCTTCTTCTTCTTCCTCTTATTTCTATTTCTATTTTTCTTTATCCTCTTCTTCTACTTATTCTTCTTTTTTTCTCTTCTTCTCCTTACTTTTTCTTCTTCTCTTATTCTCTTAGGCCTTATTATGTCATTTACGAGAGAACTTAGCTAAGTATAGGTCATTTTTTATTAAATATGCCATTTTGGAGCTAACTAAGCTAATTATGTCATTTTGGAGGATAATTAGCTAAGTTGTGGGATAACCAAGGTTCTTATGATGTTTTTACCCTAACTAAGCTAATTATGTCATTTTGGAGTATAATTAGCTAAAAATGTCTTTGTTGGGGAAAATAAGCTAAATTGAAGAAGAAAGAGAAGAAGCAAGAAGAGAAGAAGGAGAAGAAAAAGAAGAAGGAGAAGGAGGAGGAGAAGAAGAAGGAGAAGAAGGAGGAGAGAAGAAGGAGAAGGAGAAGGAGAAGAAGGAGGGAGAATAAGAAGGAGGAGAGAAGAAGGAGAAGAAGAAGGAGAAGAAGGAGGGAGAAGAAGGGGGAGAGAAGAAGGACAAGAAGGAGGGCTCCTTCTCCTCCTCCTCCCCCTTCTTCTTCTTCTTCTCTTCTTCTTCTCTTCTTCTTCTTCTTCCTTCTTTTCATTTTTCCTCTTTCTTCTCCTCTTCTCCTCTTCTTCTTCTTCTCCTCCTCCTCCTCTTCTCCTCTTCTTCCTCCTCTTCTTCTTCTTCTTCCTCTTATTTCTATTTCTATTTTTCTTTATCCTCCTCATTTAGGTGGAAACCAAGCTAACTATTTGTCGTTTTGGAGCTAACTTGGGTTAAATATGTCATTTTAGAGGAGGAGGAGCTAAATTATCTAATTATGTCAAAAATGAACTAGAGAAAACTTACCGTCGTGGTCATCAAGGAGGAGAAACACCAGGGTTGCTCGCGTCGGCTTCGTTTGGAGACGGTTGGCCTGGAGAAGTGTCGTACGATGTCACTCGGGAGTTATTCTGCAGAAAAGATATTTTGCAGTGTCTCAGTTAGCATGATGACACTCAATTATTAATACTAGTTTGTAATGACCATTCAAATGAAACTCATTGTGACAATCGCAGAGAAGACGGGCATCGGCAGAGGGACTTGACCGCTCTTCTCGCACAGACTGTGAAGAGTCGGTCGTATTAGTTAGTAATGAAACAGACATTACATGCATGATTTGGCTAATGTGAACAAAAAACTTACCACAAAAAGCTCGTACAGGACCCGTTGACCCGCGTCATTCCGGGCCCTCTCCTCGTCAATCATTCGTGTCGTGGTCCGGTCCCTCTCCACAAGAGCAGCCTGGCTTGCCGCTCTCTCTTTCTGAAGAGCAGCCTGCAACACCATTCCTCGTTACCACAGTAATGATCTATGGTCACACACATAATGAAATGGATGAAAGTTTTCTGAGTCCATGCAACTAACCTCGATGGCAAGATCGACTGGTCGTGGACGAGGCGTTAATGTTGGAAATATGCCCCAGAGGCAATAATAAATGGTTATTATCATATTTCCTTGTTCATGATAATCGTCTATTGTTCATGCTATAATTGTATTAACTGGAAACAGTAATACATGTGTGAATAAATAGATCACAAAGTGTCCCTAGCAAGCCTCTAGTTGGCTAGCTCGTTAGTCAATAGATGATCATGGTTTCCTGATCATGGGCATTAGATGTCATTGTTAACGGGATCACATCATTAGGAGAATGATGTGATGGACAAGACCCAATCCTAAGCATAGCACTAGATCGTATTGTCTGTATACTAAAGCTTTTCTAATGTCAAGTATCTTTTCCTTCGACCGTGAGATTGTGCAACTCCCGAATACCGTAGGAGTGCTTTGGGTGTATCAAACGTCACAACGTAACTGGGTGACTATAAAGGTGCACTACGGGTATCTCTGAAAGTGTCTGTTGGGTTGGTACGAATCGAGATCGGGATTTGTCACTCCGTGTGACGGAGAGGTATCTCTGGGCCCACTCGGTAGAACATCATCATGAGCTCAATGTGACTAAGGAGTTAGTCACACGATGACGTGCTACGGAACGAGTAAAGAGACTTACCGGTAACGAGATTGAACAAGGTATAGGTATACCGACGATCGAATCTCGGGCAAGTTTTATACCGACACACAAAGGGAATCGTATACGGGATTGATTGAATCCTTGACATCGTGGTTCATCCGATGAGATCATCGTGGAGCAAGTGGGAGCCACCATGGGTATCCAGACCCCGCTGATGGTTATTGGCCGGAGAGGTGTCTCGGTCATGTCTGCCTGTCTCCCGAACCCGTAGGGTCTACACACTTAAGGTTCGGTGACGCTAGGGTTATAGGGAATTGTTATACGAGGTTACCGAAAGTTGTTCGGAGTCCCGGATGAGATCCGGACGTCACGAGGAGCTTCGGAATGGTCCGGAGGTGAAGATTGATATATAGGACGGATGGTTTCGGACACCGGAAGTGTTTCGGGCATCACCGGTAACGTACCGGGACCACCGGGACCACCGGAGGTGGCCCCGGGGGTCCACCGAAGGTGGGCAACGACCCCGGGAGGTAAGGTGGGCCAAGTGAGGGAGGTAACCAGCCCCTAGGTGGGCTGGTGCACCTCCCCACTCAGGCCAATGCGCAGGGGAGAGGAAAGGGGGGAAAACCCTAAGCCAGGTGGGCCTAAGGCCCACCAGGGGTGCGCCACACCCCTCCTCCCCTCCTGGCCGCCACCTCCTGGCGCAGATGGGGGCTGCCGCACCCCTTGGGGGTGGGAACCCTAAGGGATGCGCCCCCTCCCCCTCCCCCTATATATAGTTGATGTTTCGGGGCTGTTTGCCACACGGATTTCTCTCTCTCTCGGCGCAGCCGTGCCCTTCCTCCTCCTTCTCTCTGCCGGTGCTTGGCGAAGCCCTGCCGGGAGACCTCGTCTCTCCATCGACACCACGCCGTCGTGCTGCTGGAGTTCTTCCCCAACCTCTCCCTCCTCCTTGCTGGATCAAGGTGCGGGAGACGTCACCGGGTTGCACGTGTGTTGAACGCGGAGCTGCCGTAGTTCGGCACTAGATCGAATCACACCGCGATCTGAATCGCTGCGAGTACGACTCCATCAACCGCGTTCTAGTAACGCTTCCGCTTAGCGATCTTCAAAGGTATGAAGATGCTCTTACCCCTCTCTCGTTGCTGGTCTCTCCGTAGGAAGATCTGAATATGCGTAGGAAAATTTTGAATTTATGCTACGTTACCCAACAGTTATCTGAGGACAGGAGCTTGACTGGCATGCCTTGATCTCCGGGAGAATGAGTGGACAACGTATTATCCCATCTCCAATGGCTATCGAGCCATGGGGCCTCCCGCCACCAGATATCATCACCAGCTCTGGATCCAAAGGTTCCTGGCTCGGTTAAAGTTCTCCCCTTTCCTAGCCTTCCCTGCGTCCCTGTATGTCACGAGCTTGTGGTGGGATGATATGTTGGTGAAGTTATTTGGATCATCCAGGTCAGACTTAGAGAATGCCTTCGCCTTCTTGTAGGAGGCACTATGGTCCATGCCAAAAAGGTCGTACAAGTGTGGCATCTCCGTCTTATTGTGATGCGCCTAAAAGAGAGGAACAAAGTATTAGTAAGGGCTCAAGCTAGCATGAAGAATGGATTGGATGAATCATGAAGCAAACCACATACCCAGTTTCGTTCGAACTAAAGTAAGTTGGCGCTGCCTTGATGGTTGGGCATGATAACCCACAAGTATAGGGGATCGCAACAGTTTTCGAGGGTAGAGTATTCAACCCAAATTTGTTGATTCGACACAAGGGGAAGCAAAAGAATATTCTCAAGTAATAGCATTTGAGTTGTCAATTCAACCACACCTGAAAGACTTAGTATCTGCAGCAAAGTTTCAGTAGCAAAGTGGTGTGATAGCAACAGTAGCAACGGTAACAATGGTAGGAGTGATAGCAGTAGAGGTAACAATAGCAGCAGTGACAGCTGTAGCGGCAAAGTAACGTAGCAAGGACCAGTAGGAAAAAGTCATAGGCATTGGATCGGTGATGGATAATTATGTCGGATGACATTCATCATGCAACAGTTATAACATGGGGAGATATGTAACTAGCTCCAGTTCGTCAATGTAATGTAGGCATGCATTCTATATATAGTCATACGTGCTTATGAGAAGAACTTGCATGACATCTATTGTCCATCCCTCCCGTGTCAGCGGGGTCCTAATGGAAACTAAGGGATATTAAGGTTCTCCTTTTAATAGAGAACAGGAACAAAGCATTAGCACTTAGTGAATACATGAACTCCTCATATTATGGTCATCTCCGGGAGTGGTTCCGGCTATTGTCACTCCGGGGTTGCCGGGTCATAACACATAGTAGGTGACTACAACTTGCAAGATAGGATCAAGAACACACATATATTGATGAAAACATAACAGGTTCAGATCTGAAATCATGGCACTCGGGCCCTAGTGACAAGCATTAAGCATGGCAAAGTAGTAGCAACATCAATCTCAGAACATAGTGGGTACTAGGGATCAATCCCCATCAAAACTAACTCAATTACATGATAGATCTCATCCAGCCCATCACCGTCCAGCAAGCCTATAATGAGATTACTCACGAACGGTCAAGAGCATCATGGAATTGGCGATGAAGGAAGTTTGGTGATGACTACGGTGACGATCTCCCCTCTCTGGAGCCCAGAACGGACTCCAGATCTCCCCTCCAGAGGAAGAACATGTGGTGGCGGCGCCTCCGTATCATAAAACGCGATGAACTCTTCTCCTTGATTTTTTTTCCGGGCGAAAGGGACTAAATAGAGCTGGAGTTGGAGGCGGCGGAGTCCCGAGGGCCCCACAAGCCTGCTAGGGGCGGCCAGGGGGGCGCGCCTCGTGGGCTTGTGGGCTCCTCGCTCCATGCCTCCGGTTGATTCTGGCGCCAGTATTTTTTATATATTCCACAAAATAACCTCATAAATTTCCAGGTCATTTCGAGAACTTTTATTTCTGCGCAAAAACAACACCATGGCAATTCTGCTGAAAACAGCGTTAGTCCGGGTTAGTTCCATTCAAATCATGCAATTTGAGTCCAAAACAAGGGCAAAAGAGTTTGGAAAAGTAGATATGATGGAGACGTATCAACTCCCCCAAGCTTAAAGACTTTCTTGTCCTCAAGCAGTTCAGTTGACAAACTAAAAGAGACAAAAGGAAAACTTTTACGAACTCTGTTTGATCTTGTTACTGTAATTATGTCTAACTCATATTCAGATTTTCAGCAAGATCATGGGCGAACCACATAAGCAATGACATTTAGGTCTCAAGAGGAACCCATATCAATGGCATAATCAACTAGCGAGCAATAATAATAAGCTTCAATCGTCAACACTTCAATTAAAACAATCATGAAGCAATATGAACAGATGGTATCTCGCTAGCTCTTTCTGAGACCACAAAACATAAATGCATAGCACCTTCAAAGACCAAGGGCTGACTGAACATTGTAATTCATGGCAAAGAAGATCCAGTCACAATCATACTCAATAACAATTAAAAGCAAAGCATAAAAATGATGGAGGTCCTCTCTAATTGGTGCTTTTTGAAAGGAGAGGATGACTCAACAAAAACATAGATAGATAGGCCCTTCGCACAGGGAAGCATTGATTTGCAGAGGTGCCAGAGCTCAAGCTTTGAAAACAGAGATAAATAATTTTGGGTGGCATGCTTTCATTGTCAACGCGATGACTAATAGTTTTCACCATCTTCCATGCTACACATACTATATGCGGTTCCCAAATAGAAAAGTAAAGTTTTGACTCCCCCACCATCGATCAATCACACTCCACGACTAGCCGAATACTCGGGTGTCGTCCATACCAACAACAATCCAGGGGAGTTTTGTTTGCAATTATCTTTTCGATTTGAGCATGGAACTGGGCATTCCAATTACCGGCCCCTTTTTCGTGAATGATAGTGAATAAACACGTATCGAGGATAACACGCCTAGCATGGAAGATACTGATCGCCCCTTGTCACCACATGAGCACTTCGAGCATGCAAAACAGATTATTACTTGAAGGTTTAGAGAGTGGCACATGCAAATTTACTTGGAACGGCAGGTAGATACCGCATATAGGTAGGTATGGTGGACTCATATGGAACAACTTTGGGTTTATGGAAGTGGATGCACAAGAAGTATTCCCGCTTAGTACAAGTGAAGGCTAGCAGAAGACTGGGAAGCGACCAACTAGAGAGCGACAACAGCTATCAATATGCATTGAGATTAACCAACATTGAGTGCAAGCATGAGTAGGACATAAATCACCATAAACATGAATATCATAGAGGCTATGTTGATTTTGTTTCAACTACATGCATAAACATGCGCCAAGTCAAGCCACTTGAATCATTCAAAGGAGGATATCATCCTATCATACTGCATAATAATCATCTTGAAATTCATGTTGGCATCCAAGGCAAACCATTATAAGCTCCTAGCTAATTAAGCATGGCATCAGAAACTATGATCTCTAAGTTTTCATTGCAAACATGTTTATCTCATAACAAAGCTGAATTAGAAACGATGAGCTAGTCATATTTACAAAAAAAATAGATCGAGTTCATACCAGCTTTTCCAGGCTCAGTCACTTCATCATATATCGTCATTATTGCCTTTCACTTGCACGACCGAATGATGTGAACAATAATAAGAGTGTTCGTGCATTGGACTAAGCTGGAATCTACAAGCAAACACAAAGGAGAATACAAAGTAATATGGCTCTTTGACAGATAAACGGATATGCATGCGAGAGCCACTATACACTGTAACCATGGTATTCTACCTTGACCCAAAGAAAAAGAAAACTATCTACACGGGAAAGCTCCCAACAAGCAAAAGAAGAACGGGAAATGTTTTTGGGTTTTCTCAATCTAGACAAGTACACAAGAAGAAAGCAAGAAAAAGAAATAAACTAGCATGGATGATACAGTGGCAAGGTGTGAACACCGACTAACAAAGTGAAAGTGTGAGCAAGAATATAAAGTCGGTGAGAAACACGTACTCCCCCAAGCTTAGGCTTTTGGCCTAAGTTGGTCTACTCCCAAGGTGGGAAGTAACCGTCTCCGGGGTACTCCGAAGTGTACTGAGGGTGCCACTGCTGGGTGGACTCCTCTCGCTCCCACTGATAAACTGGCGTCTGGTACTCGACTGGTAGCTCGGGCACGGGCGCCTGCGGTGGCGCTATGCCCCAATATGCGTAGATGTCCGAGGGCATAATAATGTACCTCCCTAGATGAAGATTGAACAAAGAAGGAGCAAGCAAGGTAATAGTCTCATGAGTACCCTGACTAAATACCAAGTTATAAATCATCCTCTTATTTATATCTTTATCAAGAAAGTCATGGCGAACCATGCTATCATAATCTAGATATCTCTCAGGAAGAACCATCTCTTCTTTCTCGTGCAGTCTAATAGGTATCTCAAAGTGTCTAGCAAGACGGGTAGCAAAGATACCTCCATAAACATCACCTTTAGTACGGTTCGTGTTCAACCGTTGAGACACTATAGCGCCCAACCTATAAGTTTTATCATTGTAAAGAGCTTCGCGCAAGACCGCAAGATCTGGGGAGCTAAGGGCTCCAGCTTTCCCATGACCAATCAAACATTTTCCCACGAATAGAGAGAAATATCGAAGCACGGGAAAATGTATGCTAGCAACTCTAGCGCAATATACTCCTCTCTCCTCTCCTACAACAATAGTATCAATGAAAGCCTCCAAGTCCCGTGGACGAGGTTCATGAATATCCCCAACATAAGGTAATTTGTAGAAATTGCAAAAATCCTGAAGTGACATGCACTGGGGGATATCATATAACTTGAACTCAACCATAGGAGGGTTCTTCCTTGGATAGAAATTAAAGCTTTGCACGAAAATATTAGTGAGGAGGAGGTATTGTGGCGCTTATCTTCAACGAATGCGGTAAGGTCCGCGTTCTCCACAAAGTAATAAAAATCCTCATAAAGACTGTCAGCACGTAAGAACACATCGCTTGGCCACTCGCACGCTCGAACTTCTGCAACTCGGGGGACCGGATACTTGGGTTTCTTCTTCTCAATTCCATCATCCTTGGGGTCATATCTTGAAGAGCCTCTTAGGAACCTCCTCATCTTTTCTTTTTCCTTTCTCTGAAAATTTCTGAATTTTTTGGTGACTCAAAGGAAAAGTGAACAAGGCTCAACAAAACTCATAGCAACTACTCCTACAAGTGCCTAAAGGTCATATCATGCATCAAAACTACTTGGGACCAGCTAAAATTAGCATGCAAAGCTCAAGAACAGGGTCACCAAGGTAGCAAAAATACGCAACGAACAAGGCACTAGAGCAAAAACTAATTGGACCAATGGAGGAGTCACATACCAAGGAACAATTCCCCCAAAACAGTTTGGTGAATGGGGCTTTGCACAAGGAGATCGAAAATCGCAGCAAGAAGAGCAAGAACACGGGTTTGAGCTGTGGGATGATTTTTTTTCTGGAGGTAGGAGAAGGAGATGGGAGCTAGAATAAGTGGAGGGGGGTCATGTGGGCCCCACCAGCCTGGTAGGCGCGGCTAGGGGGGTGCCCGCGCCTCCTGGGCTTGTGGCCCACTGGTGCATCCCCCTGACTAGCTCTCGATCTCAGAATTTTTCAAAAATTCCAGAAAAAATCATACTTGATTTTCAAGGCATTTGAAAAACTTTTATTTTCGGGACACTTTTCTAAGGGACGCAAAAAGCAGAAAACAGGAAAAACTAAAGCTAAATTTATCATTTTTCTTCTAAACAACGGGAAGTAAGCGTTTGGAACAGAGGGTTGTGACTCCTAGATTCATCCATCTCATGGTCATCAAAAGGAATCCGTCAATGAGGTTGATCAAGTCTCCTTGAGAAAAAAAATTCGAGTAGCATAAAACCGGAGATTTTTCGAATAGTCACTAGGTTACCTCAATGGGGATGTGCATATCCCCAACAAGCAAATCATACTTCATCTTAACACTAGGTATAGGGCATTCAAAGCTCCCAATAAGAATTGATGATTTTTTTCAATAGCATTGATGCAATGTACTCGATATTGTTTCTTCGGAAAGTGCACCGTATGTTCATTACCATTGACATGGAAAGTGACATTGCCTTTGTTGCAATCAATAACAGCCCCTGCAGTGTTTAAAAAGGGTCTTCCGAGGATGACCGCCATGGCATCATCCTCGGGAATATCCAGAATAACAAAGTCTGTTAAGATAGTAACGTCAACAACTACAACAAGCACATCCTCGCAAATACCGATAGGGAAAGCAGTTGATTTGTCGGCCATTTGCAAGGAGATTTTAGTGGGTGTCAACTTATCCAATTCAAGTCTACGATAAAGAGAGAGAGGCATAACACTAACACCGGATCCAAGGTCGCATAAAGCAGTTCTAACATAGTTTCCTTTAATGGAGCAAGGTATAGTGGGCACTCCGGGATCACCTAGTTTCTTAGGAGTTCCACCCTTAAAGGTGTAATTAGGGAGAATGGTGGAAATCTCAACCTCAGGTATCCTACTCTTATTACTCACAATATCCTTCATGTACTTAGCATAAGGAGACATTTTGAGCATATCTCTCAAACGCATTTGCAGAAAGATAGGTCTTAGCATAAGCTAGTTCTAACAGGTGAAATAGCAGGTTCTACTTCAATAATCTCAACAGTTTCAGAAGTATCATCACATTCAACAGCAACTCTAGCAATTTGTGCATCTAGGAATGCACCTAGTGGCAAAGTAGTATCAAGCAAAGCATCGTCACAAGCATCATGGATAGCAGAAGTAGCATCATCAAGCACATGCGACATATCAAAATTTCTAGCAGGAGGTGGTGTCGCAAACTTACTCATAACTGAAGGTGAATCAAGTACAGAGCTAGAAGGCAGTTCCTTACCTGTCCTCGTAGTTGAGGGCAAGACTTTAGTTTTCGAATCTCTCGGATTCCTCATAGTGATCAAAAGACATAAATCCCAAGTGACTCAGAGAATAGTGCTAGGCCTCCCCGGCAACGGCGCCAGAAAATAGTCTTGATAACCCACAAGTATAGGGGATCGCAACAGTTTTTGGGGGTAGAGTATTCAACCCAAATTTGTTGATTCGACACAAGAGGAAGCAAAAGAATATTCTCGAGTATTAGCAATTGAGTTGTCAATTCAACCACACCTGAAAGACTTAGTATCTGCAGCAAAGTTTCAGTAGCAAAGTGGTGTGATAGCAACAGTAGCAACGGTAACAGTAGCAGCAGTGATAGTAGTAGCGGCAAAGTAACGTAGAAGGACCAGTAGGAAAACTCGTAGGCATTGGATCGGTGATGGATAATTATGCCGGATGACATTCATCAGTTAATAGTTATAACATGGGGAGATATGTAACTAGCTTCAGTTCGTCAATGTACTGTAGGCATGCATTCCGTATATAGTCATACGTGCTTATGAAAAGAACTTGCATGACATCTATTGTCCATCCCTCCCATGACAGTGGGGTCCTAATGGAAACTAAGGGATATTAAGGTTCTCCTTTTAATAGAGAACCGGAACAAAGCATTAACACTTAGTGAATACATGAACTCCTCATATTATGGTCATCTCCGGGAGTGGTTCCGGCTATTGTCACTCCGGGGTTGCCGGGTCATAACACATAGTAGGTGACTACAACTTGCAAGATAGGATCAAGAACACACATATATTGATGAAAACATAACAGGTTCAGATCTGAAATCATGGCACTCGGGCCCTAGTGATAAGCATTAAGCATGGCAAAGTAGTAGCAACATCAATCTCAAAACATAGTGGATACAAGGGATCAATCCCCATCAAAACTAACTCGATTACATGATAGATCTCATCCAACCCATCACCGTCCAGCAAGCCTACGATAAGATTACTCACGAGTGGTGAAGAGCATCATGGAATTGGCAATGAAGGAAGGTTGGTGATGACGACGGTGACGTTCTCCCCTCTCCGGAGCCCAGAACAGACTCGAGATCTGCCCTCCAGAGGAAGAACAGGTGGTGGCGGCGCCTCCGTATCGTAAAACGCGATGAACTCTTCTCCTTGATTTTTTTTCCGGGTGAAAGGGACTAAATAGAGCTGGAGTTGGAGGCGCTGGAGCCCCGAGGGCCCCACAAGCCTGCTAGGCGCGGCCAGGGGGGCTCGCGCCTCCTCGGCTTCTGGGCTCCTCGCTCCACGCCTCTGGTTCATTCTTGCTCCAGTATTTTTTATATATTCCACAAAAAATCCTCGTAAGTTTACGGGTCATTCCGAGAACTTTTATTTCTGCGCAAAAACAACACCATGGCAATTGTGCTGAAAACAGCGTTAGCCGGGTTAGTTCCATTCAAATCATGCAAATTAGAGTCCAAAACAAGGGCAAAAGAGTTTGGAAAAGTAGATACGTTGGAGACGTATCATGGCACACCAACCATTTGGCTCCGCCGATCCTTCGCATTGTCGTGGACGGCTCGCCAGTTCCCTGTGCACCACTCATCCACCAACGCCTCCCAACAATCCATCTTATCCGCACACCATCTCGGGGGGCACCTATAAGTTATTAGAAAAAAATTTGAGCGCTACGCCTATGAATCAAATCAAGAGAACTACGTAGAAGGCCTTAAGAACAGGTAACTACCTTCATGTACTGCTCCTTCTTCAGATACTTGGCACGGCACTCCTTCTGCTTCTTAATACCACGCGCGGCGTAGTGGTCTCGAATAGCGTGTGGCCGAGCCTCGTGGCGTAAGTTCTGTAATAACCGCCTACACTCGGCCTTGAGATCCTTGGCCGCCTCCTCCTCATATCCCTCCTCACACCTATAGAAGGACTGCAACCAAACGAGACAACACCGATTAGTACAATAATTAGCTATATTGTTAATTTTAGATTGTGTAAAAGGATTATTTACCCAAAAGCTCTTGATCACCATCTCAGCCCTCGCGTTGCACAAGACACCATCTATAATTTCCTCCGGCAGGGCCTCCGCAGCCTGGTAGTGCTCCCAGGAAAATCCTAGTGTAGGAACTTGACCCTCACCAGGCAACGTGACAAACCCCGGAAAATTTGTCCGACAAAGCACACCCAGGACGTTGTTCGGATTGCGGACTCCACGAGGGTGCGCCCATGCCCTGCAGTATGATAAGGTCAACACATTATATATTTGAAGAAACTTGAAGGCAAAAGGTAAAAAATGAGTAAATGTACTTACCTATTGCTACTGCAACAAAAGACCTTCCAACGGCGCCAAAAATAGGTGTGTCGACGGCACCAGGAATCCTTCTGCTACGGCTACGCCTTAAGGGACTTCCTAAGAAAATATGCAAAGGATTTCCCTCGTGGCCTTGGAGCCTTGCGTTGGTGTTCCCTCGAAGCAGAAAGGGTGATGTAGCACAACAGTGGTAAGTATTTCCCTCAGTTTGAGAACCAAGGTATCGATCCAGTGAAGGAGTATCACAAGTGCGTGCACAAACACAAAAGCTTGCTCCCAATGCTATGAAGGGGTTGTCAATCCCTTATAGATTGTTTGCCAAGTGAGAACTGAAAGCAACAAAGTAACAAAGCGAAGTAAAAGCGAAAATGGAAACGATAGATGTGAATAGACCCGGGGGCCGTAGTGTTTACTAGTGGCTTGTCTGATGAAAGCAAGTAGACGGTGGGTGAACAAATTACTGTCGAGCAATTGATAGAACTGCGCAAAGTCGTGACGATATCTATGGCAATGATTATATCTATAGGCATCACGTCCAAAACAAGTAGACCGATACTTTTTGCATCTACTACTATTACTCCACACGTCGACCGCTATCCAGCATGCATCTAGTGTATTAAGTCCAAAAGATCAGAGTAACGCCTTAAGCAAGATGACATGATGTAGATGGACAATCTCATATCTATGAAAGAGCCCACCTTGTTACCCTTGATGGCAACTACACGATGTGTGCCTTGCTGCCCCTACTGTCACTGGGAAAGGTCACCACACGGTAAGAACCCAAAACAAAGCACTTCTCCCATTGCAAGAATCATAGATCTAGTTGGCCAAACAAAACCCAAGACTCGGAGAGACTTACAAGGATATCAAATCATGCATATAAGAAATCAGCAAAGACTCAAATATATATCATAGATAATCTGATCACAAATCCACAATTCATCGGATCTCGACAAACACACCGCCAAAGAAGATTACATCGGATAGATCTCCATAAGATCATGGAGAACTTTGTATTGAAGATCCAAGAGAGAGAAGAAGCCATCTAGCTACTAACTACAGACCCGTAGGTCTGAAGTGAACTACTCACGAGTCATTGGAGGGGCGATGATGATGATGAAGAAGCCCTCCAACTCCAAAGTCCCCTCTGGCAGGGCGCCGGGAAGGGTCTCCAAATGAGATCTCGCGGAAACGGAAGCTTGCGGCGGCGGAAAAGTATTTTCGAGGCTCCCTTGATTTTTTTTCTTATTTTTAGGGAATATACAGGCGCAAGATCTAGGTCAGGGGGGCGCCAGGGAGGCCACAAGCCTGCCCACCGCCGCCTCCCCTGGTGGCGGAGTGGGGGCTTGTGGGCTCCCTGTAGCCCTCCTGGCTTGGCCCACAAGCCCCCTGATCTTCTTTCGTTCGGGGAAAAATCATTTCTGGGATTTTATTCCGTTTGGACTCCGTTCCAAAATCAGATCTGAAAAGAGCCAAAAACACAGAAAAAACAGGAACTCGCACTTGGCACTGAATTAATAAGTTAGTCCCCAAAAAGATATAAAAGGTACACAAAACATCCAAAGATGACAAGATAACAGCATGAAACCATAAAAAATTAAAGATACGTTTGAGACATATCACCTATCCCCTTCAGGCTTAATCACCGGCCTCTACTCGCGGGTAGACGGCACGACTAGGAGGCGTGTACTACCACGCTTGTACACGGTGGCCCCGTCCACCTGCACATCGCCCTCACTATCCGTAAACTCATCCCCGCCAGCAGCACAACAGCCACCCGTACCCTCGGTCCAATCTGGCACCTCCGTCCAATCCGGCACCTCGGATCGATCCGGCCAGGCAGCCCATCCGGACCTCTCCACGTCGGCCGAAGCGTGTGTGGCAGGAGTCTCCTCGGACGTAGCCTCGGGAACCCAAGTCTCGTGGGCCGAAGGCACCTCGACCCAAGGCTGATCCTGGGACGGAGTCTCATGGGCCGAATGCCCGTCCACCCGAGTCTCTTGGACCAGAGTCCCCATAGCCTCCTCCTCAAACAGGTCCACCATAGTAGTCATGTGCTCGGGTGAATGAGCTGGTGGTGGTGGCGAGGACGGCGCAACAATCCGCCTACTTCTTCCGCGGCCACCACCTCTCCCTGTAACCTTCCCCTTCTTCCCTCCCCGGCCAGTACCTCTCCAAGTAGGCAATGCCGCCGACGAAGAAGCACCCGCGGGTGGTGTCGTCAGACTGTCTTCCAAGGCTCTACGGAGAGATATGGGTGGAATGGAAGTACCACCCCTCGTGCGGGCCACCGAAGAAGAACCCGTCGAGTGATCTTGACCCGCGCCCACCATCTTTCAACACCTGCTGACCTGCCATGATAAAAATTAAGAGAAATTAGTAGAACATAAAAAAATAGATAGTATTGAAAACTTTTTGAGAATTAATGAATTCCTTAATTGTGTTCTCAAGATTAGAGAGTATCCTATTATAATTTGTAGAAGGATTTCCACAAGAATTACTATAAGAATTGCTATGACCATTAGGAACATTACCGAGATATGGCCTAGTATTGAAATTACCCCTACTAGTAGAATGCCCGTGCGTTGCTACGGGTAAATTGTAGGATATATGTAAGCATATATTTTTTCTTCACAGAAATACCTAAGTATATATTGTTTGTTAGTTTTAAACCACATTAGATAGATTCGTTCATGAAAAGCTAGATGGAAGCACATAAGTAAGATCGGAAGCATACAACAGATCGACATTCTTTCCACAACTCGTTCCTGATGGAACTCCCATGTCATATATGAGAGTACATGGTTGACTATGAACACGAGAGAACTCAATCTTAGGTTTAACAGCATCTTCAATAGAAGATGTATATGCAAAAATAAATATCTTTTGCATCTTCGAGGCCCAACAATACCTCCCCAACAGAGGGTGTAGATGGAAAAATACATCATGCATCAATTTTTTAGGTGGCATCAATTTTGTTTAGTTGACAGTTTGCCACACCTTAAAAAAATCGTCCTCCGCCTCTGAATATACTAACATATAAATGTAGGGGGTGTGGAGGCTCACCGGCAGGGGCGGCTGTGGGGCGGCGGGGCGGCGCCGGGGACGTTGGGGCTGCGGGGCTACGCCGGGGGCGGTGGGGCGGCGGCGTCGGGGGGTTGTGGGGCACCGGGGCGGTGGGGAGGCGGCAAGGGGGCTGTGGGGCACCGGGGTGGCATCGGGGGTGGCCGGGCAACGATGGTGGCGGTGATGGTCATCGGGGGAGGAGAGAGAGAGAGTGGCTGTTTGAGAGAGAGAGAGGGTCGGGTGGGGCGGGACGGCCGTTAGTAGATTCATGAACTTTGTCGTCTGCTGGCGAACGGCAAAGGGTCTATACTCTTTGTCGTCTGCCTCTGGACTCTTTGTCGTTCGCCAGCAGACGGCAAAGAAGGGGAGTAGTTTGACCTAAGCTTTCCCCGGCCACATGGGCCCAGCCCAAAGCTTTGCCATCTGCTTTTTTCATCGTTTCCATGTGCGGCTGACGGCAAAGAATTGACTGTTGGCAAAGACCTTCTTTGCCATCAGCCAGTTCTTTGTCGTCCACTTTGTGGGAGCTGACGGCAAAGACACTCTTTGCCATCAGCTAACAGACGGCAAAGATTTGGCAGATGGCAAAAAAATGATTTCCAGTAGTGAATATCAGGAGAGTGTTTACACCATATAAAAAGACCACGATAAAAATTTCTAAGCACAATTTTGATAGGTATCCACAGCATAATTCTTTTATGAGCTTCAGAAATTCTATCCCAAGCCTCCTTAATATTTTCTCCATTCCTTTGATGGAAATCTAGGACCTCATATTCCGTCAAAGCATCAAACCCTAGCATGCTGGACTAAGTAGAAAGAACTACTAAAAGCAAAGTAACTATTTTTTTTTGTGGTTTTTGGTATAAGACTCTAAAGAAAAAACTAGAAAGCAAACTAACAAGACTAAAAAGCAAAGGTAAAAGATAGCGTGCAACTCCCCTATATTGAAGATTGGAGTCCCTGGCAACGGCGCCAGAAAACTTTCTTGATGACGAGTTGATGAATATACTTCTCGACCCTCGTTGGTTACCCCAAGAGGAAGGTGGAGATGTAGTCAGTAGCAAGTTTTCCTTTACACGAAGACTGTAAGGTTTATCGAACCAGGAGGACTCCGAGGATCAACAAGTAGGTGTCCCCTTCCCAGGCGCAAGCAGAAGATGGGGACCTGCACACACAAAAATAACTTTGCTCCCAACGAGTACACAGAGGTTGTCAATCTCTCCGACCTTGTAGTTTGCAAAGGATCAAAACACAAGCAGGAATAGTGATAGTGATTGCAACGGAAAAGTAAATGAAAACAGTAAATGATGGATGTGTAAGCAATGATGGTGATATGGACCGGAGTCACATGATGTTCACTAGTGATGTCTCTCTCCGAAAAGACGATAAACAACTATGCTTGGGTAAACAAATTACAGCTGGACAATTGACAGAATTATAAACGCGCCGCAATGCTAATTATGCTACTTGAAAGTTAGAGACTCAATAGTAATGGGCAGTATGCCAAGACAAGTAGACCATTTATTCATCAGCATCTACTTACTAATCATCCACCTTGATATCTCTATCCAGAATGTCTCGCTAGTATTAAGTTACGAGCCCCACCCAAAGTGTAAACTCAAAGCAACGGACAACTGCATTAAGAACTATGCGTAAGGTAAACAATCCTTGCAACCGTGGTCACAAGAACCGTTGTTTGCTCCCTGGTGGCAACAACACATCCCCTAGTCTCATGTTTCTGTCACTCAAGCTAGACATCAGGGGGCATGAACCCACAATCATGCATAGCGCTCCCTCTTGGAGTTACAATCTACTACTCGGCCAAAGCAATACAAAGCAACAGAGAACATTCATGAATCACTAAAGAACATAATATAAAAGGATAATCAAATATATAATTCATAACAATCTGAACATAATCTCATAATCCATCGGATCCCAACAAACCGAGCATAGTAATAGCAGGAAAATTATATAGATGCCTTGATCATGTAGGGCAGCTCACAAGGGCTAATCATGGAAGCACAAGATTGGACAGAAGACATCACATAGCTACTGGTCATGGACTCATGGTCCAAGGAGGACTACTCACGACACGCCTGGGAAGCGTACATGGTGGTGGAGAAGCTCCCGGAGGTCAATCCTCCCTCCGGCAGGGTGCCGTGAAGAGGTCTCCTCACGCTCCCGATCTCGGAAGCGCTGCGACGGCGGAACGATGGAGAAATTCTCGATTCTTGATGTGATGGAAGGGTTTCTTCTTGGAGGAGTAAATATAGGCCAAAGGAGGGCGCCAGAAGAGGTGGGGCCCACCCAGGCGGCCTGTGGGCGCGACCAGGGGCCAGGTCGCGCCGGGTGATCGCCTGGGCAGCCCCTGGCCCCCCTCTAGCCCATCTTTAGTGATCTGGAAACTTCCATTACACTGATTTTTATATATTTTCTCGGGATTTTTGGGGCTCCGGAAAATTGGGTAAAAGCCCGTGCAAAAAAAAAGACATCAGCAGACAGAAACTGGCACTGGGTGCACTGAGTTTGTGGGTTAGTCCAAATATGTATAAAAAGTGTAGCAAAACATATAACAATGCACCCAAAAGACCATGGAACTAGCAAAAATATAGGTACGTCTGGGACGTATCAGCAACCCCAACTACGTAAGTACGAGAGCGTCGTCCTTCTCTTTGACCACTCCTCATAGGGAATGACTTCATTATCTTTTGTAGGAACCTTATTCAGGACATGACACGTAGTCAATATAGCTTCCCCCCACCATGCCTTGGATAAACCCGATGTATTTAATATGGCGTTAACCAAATCAGTTAGAGTACGATATTTCCGCTCGGCAACCACGTTTGACTGGGGTGAATCGGGAGGCATCCTCTCATGAATAATGTCGTATTCCGCACAAAAATAATCAAATTTGTTTGAGAAATACTCTTCACCATGATCAGACCGGACGCGTTTAATTTTCTTTTCAAATTGATTCTCAACTTCTGCCTTATAGATTTTAAAGTAGTGTAGAGCCTCATCTTTAGTATTCAATAGATACACATAGCAATATCTAGTCCAATCATCTATCAATGTCATGAAATACTTCGTTCCACCTTTAGTCAACACACCATTCTTCTCACAAAGATCAGAATGTATGAGTTCTAATGGCGCCAAGTGTCTATCCTCTGCAGTATTGTGAAGCTTGCGAGGTTGCTTTGCTTGCACACACGAATGGCGCTTAGAACCTTTGGCTAAAGTGAAACTCAGGATTAAATTCAGTTTTCCTAGCCGCGACATGACACTGAAACTTATGTGACAAAGACATGAATCCCAAACTTCAGATTCATTAACACTCGAATGAATATTGTTCACGACTTTATTACAAAACTCTGCAAGGGAAAGGCGGAACAGACCTCCGCATTCATAACCTTTTCCAACAAAAAGTCCGTATTTCGTAACACCTACTTTATTAGACTCGAATTCCAACTTAAACCCTTTTCCACACAGAAGGGAGCCACTAACGAGATTCTTCTTGATGGCAGGGACATGCTGCACATTCTTCAACTACACGATCCTTCCCGAAGTAAACTTCAGATCGACCATGCCAACGCCAAGAACAAAAGCACCCGCACCATTCCCCATCAATACGGACCCTCGACCTGTGGCCTGGTAAGAAGAGAACAATGAGATGTCAGCACACACATGAATATTTGCACCTGTGTCCACCCACCAATCGGGAGATTGACAAACCAAAAATACAGTAAACAAATTACCGTACCCAGATGCACCACTTCCATTGTTGCTCACAATCATATTGGCATACTTGGAGTCCTGCCCTAGCTTCTTGTGCTTGTTTGGGCACTTGGTGGCCCAATGTTCCTTAGAACCACAATCGAAGCAGCCATCTCCCTTCTTGTTCTTCTTGAAGGGCTTCTTACTCTTCTTCTTAAAGTCGGTATTCTGTTGGACAGAATTGTTCTCCTTGGTCTTGTGGCAATTGAATTTCCTCTCATGTACCATATTGGCAACAGAAGGACCTTCGACCGTTTTTTCGTGCGAGTCCTTTGCTCTCGAGTTATGTTCAACACTCAGATGGCCGATGATATCCTCTACTGAGAATTCACGCCTCTGATGTTTCAGAGTGGTAGCAAAGTTCCTCCAGGAATTATGAAGCTTAGCGATTATACACAACGCGACAAACTTGCCTGGTAAATCGCACTTCAGAACCTCAAGTTCTTTAGCAATGCATATTATCTCATGAGCTTGTTCCAATACAGAACGGTTCTCAACCATTTTGTAATCATGAAACTGCTCCATAACACACATCTTGCTCCCAGCATCGGTGGCCCCGAACTTAGATTCGAGAACCTCCCACAAATCCTTGGCGACATGCACATGTAAATATGCGTCGACCAATTTATCTCTGATCACGCTAAGCACTGCTCCGAGAAACACAACGGTGGCCTCCCTAAACGCCTTCTCCTGTTCAGGAGCAATTGTTCCCGTGGAGGCACCGGCGACCTAGAACAATGTTCATAGCCGTGAGCCATAAAGTGGTCTTAGTCTGCCAATGCTTAAAGTACGTACCGGTTTACTTATCCGGTTTTAGTGCGGCGGCAAAGCCACTTGCCGAAAAATTCCTACACATTATAGGTTTTTGGATTGCTGAGTAAATAGGCAATTTTTCGACTAATTTGATCCATAAGTAGTTGACTAGCATATCATTGAATGAGTTAGCGACATACTGATGCTGATCTAAACAAGCACGTACTACGCAAGCAGTAGACGAATCTACACAAGATGCTGGTACTGCTAATACGGAAATAGTCAGGAGAGGGATAACCGTGTTATACCCTCCAGTAGGTTGTGCAGAAGCCGCCGCGATGGTGGCGGTAGCAGCAGCGTCCTCGGCGGCCTTCTTGTCGGCCTCGGTCTTCTCGGCGGTCGCACGTTCAGCGTCGGTGGACATGGTGATGACAGAGACGACGTAGACGTAGAGGAAGTAGTGGATCGGAGGCGAGCAGTTGCGTAGTCGGTTCCCAAAACCCTATTTGCATCTCTCATGTACACGAACCGGAGAGACGGGGTTTCGAAGACCTGCTCTCCCGTCGACCGTGTACCCGGCAGATGGGAAGGAGTCGCCGGTGGCAGTAGCAGATAGGTAATAGCCCACGATCTGACGTCTGATCGTGGCACATCCGTTGCGTATTCTCCGTTCCGGACCAGCAAAAATAAGCGCGTAGGTATGATCTCGACTTGGCTCATTCCTGCAACCCGCAGCATGGCGTGGCGCGTCGTGACGAGGCGTGGCGAGGTGGGCGGCGGAGGAGGAGTGCGCGAGGGCCTCTTCTCTTCTCACTCTCCAATAGCATGTACAAGAGAGACCCTTATAAAGGGGTCCAACTCCTTCTCGACTAGCGGGGTGGGACTAAACTTCCCACCACCACCTTGTCATGCCACCACCTACATGGGCCCTTGGAGATTTCTGAAATTCTTTTGTGGCCCTAAAGCCCACCACTAATTTCAACAATCCCCTACCAGATTTCAAGGGCACATCGTGTTCCCTCGTTCCAATCACTGTTTTTATATACCAACATTTCAGTGAAGACCTGTTAAGGTTGAGCTTCACCTAGAACAAGTAGGTACACCCTTTTACAACTGAACAATGGACTATGCCTTGAATTGTCTGTTTGGCGTAAAGAAGCTTCACCACAAGTCTTACTAGTACTAGGCTACCGAAGGCTGACCCCTCGGGTGGAGCATATAAGTCACACTCCTGGCCTATTCATGAGTTTACTAGAGATCACCCCAATCTCATAGACTGTGACCAGCAGTCAGGCTCATATAGGTGTGTTCCTCCAAAGATCGCTATGTAGGACAGCTTCTTGCTTACACATAATCTTTAGAACACATTAAGATAGTAGTCATCCTACCATACAGTATCCGAGAGCATTGCATCTCCAACGAAGTGGGTTTGTAAAGTTACTCTCCTCAGTTCACCACTGGCTTGTTTTCCCAAGTCTACTTCATGGGATCTCCGATCATATAGGTTGGGTTACTTCCATGGCAACTCATGTGGGTCTCATACCCATCTCCCTCGATGCACTATCTTTCACAACACGTGATAGCCTTTTAGTAAAGGGATCTGCCAGATTCTTAGCTGTGTGAATGTAATCCAACGCTATCACTCCGGAGTTTCTCAAACGTCTGACGGACTTCAATCTCATTTTTATATGTTTGTTGGACTTCATATTATCCTTTGAACTCTTCACTTTGACAATAATTGTCTGATTATCGCAGTTCATAAGGATAGCCGGAACCGGGTGCTCAACCACAGGTAAGTCCATCAAAAGATCTCGAAGAAATTCTGCTTCGACACCAGATGTGTCTAATGCTATTAATTCTGCTTCCATTGTCGATCTCGTTAAGATCGTTTGCTTGCAAGACTTCCAGGAAATAGCACCACCTCCAGGAGTAAATATATAACCAGTAGTGGCCTTCATCTCATGAGCATATGAGATCCAATTCGCATCACTATACCCTTCAAGTACCGATGGGTATCCCATATAGTGAAGTTTGTGGTTGACACTACCTTTCAGGTAGCGCATGATTCTTTCAACAGCACGCCAATGAACATCGCCCGGGTTTGCAACAAACCGACTAAGTTTGCTCATAACATATGTGATGTCAGGCCTCGTTGCGCTTGCTAGATACATAAGAGAACTAATAATTTCAGAGAATCTCAATTGATCTATAGTTGTGCCTTTGAACTTTCGAATCAGCACACTAGGATCATATGGTGTTTGAGAAATTTTGAAGTCTGAATATCCAAAGCGACTCAAAATCTTCTCAACATAGTGGGATTGCATAAGTGTAGTCCCACCCTCATCATCTCTCAAAAGCTTGATGTTCAAGATAACATCAGCCACCCCAAGATCCTTCTTTTCAAAGTTTTGAGAAAGAAAAGACTTAACTTCCTCAATCACTTTGAGGTTGGTTCCAAATATCAGTATGTCGTCAACATACAAGCACAATATAACTCCTTCGCCCCCACCATGGCGATAGTATACACATTTGTCAGCTTCATTAACAACAAAGCCAACAGATGTCAGAGTTGTATTAAACTTCTCATGCCATTGCATAGGTGCTTGTCTCAGACCATATAAAGATTTCAGCAACTTACACACCTTTCCTTCCTGACCTGCTATCACAAAGCCATCTGGCTGTTGCATTTAGATTTCCTCGTTTAGCTCTCCGTTGAGGAAAGTTGTCTTGACGTCCATTTGATGAACGAGAAGACCATGCGAGGCTGCCAATGAGAGTAGTACTCGAATGGTGGTCAGTCTAGCCACATGTGAATAAGTATCAAAGAAATCTTCTTCTTCTTTCTGGGCATAGCCCTTGGTCACAAGCCTAGTCTTGTACTTTTCAATCGTACCATCGGTCCTAAGCTTCCTTTTGAACACCCACTTGCATCCCAATGGTTTGCAACCATAGGGACGATCAGTAATTTCCCATGTCCCATTAGCCATGATGGAATCAGCTTCTGGAGACGCATACACTTCTGAAATAGAAGTGGGATTATAATCCACGAGGTATACGAAGAAATCATCACCAAAGGTCTTTGCAGTCCTTTGTCTCTTGCCCCTACCAAGGGTTTCCTCGTCATCCTCCTCAGGATTATCATCGTGTGTTTGTTCATAATATTCCATAGGAATGGAAGGCTCAGGAGTTTTCTCAATTTTTTATCTAGAAGTGCTTTGCATATCTCTCATGGGAAAAATATCCTCAAAGAATGTGGCATCCCTCGACTCCATAATTGTACCGACCTTCACATTAGGTACCTCGGATTTCACTACTAGAAATCTATAGTCAACGTTGTTCTTACGTAACCAAATTAACACAGTCCACGGTCTTTGGTCCAAGCTTACGCTTTTTGGGGATCGGCACATTGACTTTCGCTAAGCAGCCCCAAGTACGTAAGTACGAGAGCGTCGTCCTTCTCTTTGACCACTCCTCATCGGGAGTGACTTCGTTATCTTTTGTAGGAACCTTATTTAGGACATGACACGCAGTCAATATAGCCTCCCCCACCATGCCTTAGATAAACTCGATGTATCTAACATGGCGTTAACCCAATCAGTTAGAATACGCTTTTTCCGCTCGGCAACCCTGTTTGACTCGGGTGAATAGTGAGGCGTCATCTCAAGAATAATGTCATGTTCCACACAAAAAGAATCAAATTCGTTTGAGAAGTAATCTCCACCACGATCAAACCGGGCTCGTTTAATTTTCTTTGCAACTTGATTCTCAACTTCTGCCTTATAGTTTTTAAAGTAGTGTAGAGCCTCATCTTTAGTATTTAACAGATACACATAGCAATATCTAGTGGAATCATCTATCAATGTCATGAAATATTTCTTTCCACTTTTAGTAAACACACCATTCATCTCACAAAGATCAGAATGTATGAGTTCTAATGGCGCCAAGTATCTCTCCTTTGCAGCCTTGTGAGGCTTGCGAGCTTGCTTTTCTTGCACACACGAATGGCACTTAGAACCTTTGGCTAAAGTGAAACTCGGGATTAAATTTAGTTTTGCTAGCCGTGACATGACACCGAAACTTATGAGACAAAGACGTGAATGCCAAACTTCAGATTCATTAACACTCGAATGAATATTGTTCACGACTTTATTACAAAAATCTGCAAGGGAAAAGCGGAACAGACCTCCGCATTCATAACCTTTTCCAACAAAAAGTCCATATTTTGTAACAACTACTTTATTAGACTCGGAGACCAACTTAAACCCTTCTCTACACAGAAGGGGGCCACTAACGAGATTCTTCTTGATGGCGGGGACATGTTGCACGTTCTTCAGCTGCACGATCCTTCCCGGAGTAAACTTCAAATCGACCGTGCCAACACCAAGAACAGAAGCACTCGCGCCATTCCCCATCAATACAAACCCTCGACCTGTGGCCTGGTAAGAAGAGAACAATGAGATGTCTGCACACACATGAATATTTACGCATGTGTCCACCCACCAATCGGTAGATTGACAAACCGAAAATGCAGTAAACAAATTACCGTACCCAGATGCACCACTTCCATTGTTGCTCACAATCATATTGGCAGACATGGAGTCCTGCCCTGGCTTCTTGTACTTGTTTGGGCACTTGCTGACCCAATGTTCCTCAGAACCACAATTGAAGCAGCCATCTCCCTTCTTGTTCTTCTTGAAGGGCTTCTTACCATTCTTCTTAATGTCGGTATTATGTTGGACAGAATTTTCCCCTTGGGCTTTTGGGAATTGAAGTTCCTCTAATGTACCATATTGGTAGCAGAAGGATCTTCGACCGTTTTTTCGTGCGAGTCCTTTGTTGTCGAGTTCTGTTCAACACTCAGATGGCCGATGATATCCTCTACTGAGAATTCACGCCTCTGATGTTTCAGAGTGGTAGCAAAGTTCCTCCGAGAATTAGGAAGCTTAGCGATTATACACCCCGCGACAATCTTGCCCGGTAAATCGCACTTCAGAACCTCAAGTTCTTTAGAAATGCATATGATCTCATGAGCTTGTTCCAATACAGAACGGTTTTCAACCATTTTGTAATCATGAAACTGCTCCATAACATTCATCTTGCCCCCAGCATGGGTGGCCCCGAACTTAGATTCGAGCGCCTCCCACAAATCCTTGGTGACATGCAGATGTAAATATGCGTCGATCAATTTATCTCTAATCAAGCTAAGCACTCCTCCGAGAAACACAATGGTGGCCTCCCTAAACGCCTTCTCCTGTTCAAGCGCAATCATTCCCGTGGAGGCACTGGTGATCCAGAACACGTTCATAGCCGTGAGCCATAAAGTGGTCTTAGTGTGCCAATGCTAAAAGTACGTAGTGGTAAACTTATTCGGTTTCTGTGCGGCGGCAAAGCCACTTGCCGATTAATTCCTACACATTATAGGTTTTCGGATTGCTGAGTAAATAGGCAATTTTTTGACTAATTTAATCCATAAGTAGATGACTATCATGGCATTGACAGAGTTAACGACATACCGATGTTGATCCAAACAAGCACGTACTACGCAAGCAGTAGACAAATCTACACATGATGTTGGTACTGCTAATACAGAAATAATCAGGAGAGGGATAAACGCGTTATACCCTCCAGTAGGCCATGCAGAAGCCGCTGCGACGGTGGCGGAAGAAGCAGTGTCCTCGGCGGCCTTCTTGTCGGCCTCGGTCTTCTCGGCGGTGGCACGTTCGGCGTCGGTGGACATGGTGATGAGAGACGACACAAACGTAGAGGAAGTAGTGGATCAGAGGCGAGCAGTCGCGTAGTCGCTTCCCAAAAACCTATTCGCCTCTCTCCTGTACAGGAACCGGAGAGACGGGGTTTCAGAGACCTGCTCTCCCGTTGACCGTGCATGCGGCGGACGGGGTGGAGTCGCCACCGGCAGCAGCAGCAAAAGACCAAGCGCATAAGGCAGAGGCAATCTGATCTCGTGACGGCTAGGGTTGGCGTTAGCCCTGCTTATATAGGAGGCTGGGTGGAGAGACGTGTGTTGAACCCACGTCTGAGTCAGTAACAATCCACGATCTGACGTCTCAGATTGTGGCGCATCCGTTACGTATTCTTCGTTCCTGACTGAAAATAAGCGTGTAGGTATGAGCTCAGTCGTCTCATTCCCGCAACCCACGGCGGGACGAGGCGGGCGGCGGAGGAGGAGTGCGCGAGGGCCTCTTCTCTTCTCACTCTCCAATAGCATGTAGAAGCGAGACCCTTATAAAGGGGTCTAACTCCTTCTCCACTAGCACTGTGCGACTAAACTTCCCACCACCACCTTGTCATGCCACCACCTACATGGGCCTTTGGAGATTTCTGGAAAAACAAATCTGGGCCTAAATCCCACCATTTATTTCAACATACCACTCGTAACAGAAGCTAGGTTCCCACTAGTTTGTGTGGCTGTCGAAGATTTCTCCGCTGCTCAGGTATATCTCTCCAACACGTTCCTAGAGTATCTCATATTGGCGTGTTCGCCGATGCACCAGGGTGCGCTCTTCCCTTTGCATGTGCACTAAAATTGGCAAGTCATCTGAGCACAGCAATAATAGGTGTACCATGTGAGCATCAGAGAAGATATCGGGCGAATAGCTCCCATGCGACGTCGTTGATGTGTGTTATCTCTCATGGGACGTTGTTGGTTGTAATGGCTCTCATGCGACATCTCCCAGCGCAGAAATAGCTACCGTGCGACACTGCTGCCTAATCGAAAGACACATGTTCAAAACTCGAATCAGGTGAGCCCCTGCGTAACAAAGCGGGACCCACAACGTGGGACCCAGTAACTTATCCAGCTCAGGATTGGTACAAGAGCAATACCGCTACCTTCCCATCCTCGCCCCGCTCCCCAACCGTTGTTCTTCTTCTTCTCCGGCGACGACGGGCAGCAACGCCGTTCGGGGCCGCGACCTAGCAATGTCGAGCTCCGCTTCAGCCTCCCGCCGCTCATGGCTGCGCTATGGCGAAGTGCCCCTGACAAGGTGCCCTACATGTCCACATACTGCACCCCTGAAGCGGCTAGTCACAACCACCGACAAGAATGGCAACCTTGGGCGGGAATTCATGAAATGCGAGAGCAAACAAGAGCAGGGAAAGGTGAGATCTTACTTCTCAATATGCCAGTTTTGGTTTTTGTCCCCCAATTTCATATTTTTCATCGGATTTGGGATTTAGGGTTCATCTTTCCGATTTCAGAAATTGAAGCAATGCGCCTATTTTGAGTGGCTAGATGAGTACATAGAGCGGATTCAACTGGAGGGTGCATCACGGGAGCTCGATTAACCGTTGGAGGCGGAGAAGTTTGGATCGGGCCCGTCTGGATCTGGGCCCCCTGGATCTGGCAATTCCATTGGTGCTACTGTGGGGGATGCAGGAGGGATGGCAGAGCTGAAGAAGCTCAACAAGCAGATGAAGAAACTAATCGGATTGAAGAAGCAGGGCAATTTGATGGCCGGAATTTTTTATGTTTGTGTAATTGCTCTCGCATTTGTTTATGTGATGATAGTTAGTCGTTAGTGAATAGATTGGGCATCATCTGTAATCGTAATGATATGGATGTTTGAATAAAACTGTTGCGATGTACGAATTCGGCATGTTTTCTCGTCTTCTCCACTCTGTTTCGGCCCCGTTTTTACAGTTCTGCAGTTCGTCGTCAGTTTCAGTTTCGGTGGTAGAGGGAGAAAAGGAAAAAAGGGTTTGTCGACAGTTGCCCGAAAAGGCCAAGCCCATATAGAAGGTAGGCAGGGCCGAATAGAACATATTCGGGCTCATTGATAAAAAAGGTGTAGCTAGTGCAAAAGAAGTGCACACGGTCATTGACATCGATATATACAGGCCCATTGATAAAAAAAGTTGTAGCTAGTGCAAAAAAAGTGCACAGGGCCGGATAGAACATATCCAGGCCCATATACTACCGCTTGTTTCATCCGGTGATTAATTGGGGGCCCGATTAATTGTGGAATTATCGAATGCATGCATAGGAAACTAGTGCTGATTATAGTAGCACATTATAGTAGTACTGCCGCTTGTTTCATCCGGAGTAGTTGCATGCATATTAATTAGATCCCATCTATTAATTGAAGGACCAATGCATGCAGTTTATGCGTCATGTTTTTTTGGTTTGAAGAGATCTTCTAATTAATAGCATGTTTTTAGTTGAGAGTGCCTAGGTTGCAGTTTATGCATCATGTTTTTTGGGTTTGAAGAGGTCTTCTAATTAATAGCATGTTTTTAGTTGAGAGTGCCTAGGTTGCAGTGCACCCAATCTCTACGTGCCTAGGTTGCAGTGCACCTTCTAATATGACTAATACACCGAAACGGAGGGAGTATCATTTGAAGTCAAACGTGCCTAGGTTGCAGTGTAACTTGCATGTCATATACTCCCTCCGTTCCTTTTTAGTCGGCATACAAGATTTGGTCAAAGTCAAATTTAGCCTCGAAAAACGCATTTGGGGAGTAGGTTGTTATGGTGTTTTCAAAGTTTGTGCACTGGTGTTTTCAAAGTTTGTGCACCGGTGTTTCCGAGCAGTTATGTGTCATTTCTATCGAAAGACATTAATATAGTGCATAATGCATAAAACATTAATATATTCCGAGTAGGTTGTTAGGGTTTAGTATTTAGGTTTATGGTAAAAATGTTCTTCCTACCTACACTAACTTTTTAGATATTGCGTTGCATAAAAAATTGAAAGGGTTTAGGGTTTAGGATTTATATAGTGCATAATGCATAAAACATAAAACATATAATGCATAAAACTAGATAGAAATAGTACTATAAAGGGGCATCGGGTACCCTAGTAGCATACAACATATAGAAATACTAGATATATATAGAGACACGGGCACACATGCCCCAACTACTAGATAAAAATATAAAAAGACTCCTCGACCAGTAAAAGACTCCTTGGCCCCTCCTTCGCCGGCGCCCCTCGCTCGCCGTTCTCCGTGGGCGGCATCTGGTAGGGGAGGGCGTGCATGCCGTTGGGCTCGGGGAAGATGTGGTGGAAGTTGGTGAAGATGTTGTAGGTGGTGAACGCGGTGAACTCGCATCCACACCAAAACACCTGGCCGAGGAGGTGGTACGCGTCGTAGCGGTTGGTGAAGGTGACGTAGAGGCCGATGACGAAGCCGTTGGGGCCACCATCGACCTGCTCGTGGAGGTGTAACATGGGCGGAGTGCCCGGAGGGAGGTGGCGGTAGCCGGCGTGGAGGAAGAAGCTAGCCAACTCTCTAGGGGCCCTCCACCTTGAGATGGCCCAAATCCTGAGGCTATTCTCGACGACTTCGCCGGGTGGGAACTTCCTCTCCGGCACGATGCGAGGGCGACGGTAGGTCGGGCCGTTGAACTGCATGGTGGCTCGAGTGGTGGATTTCGCTCGGAAAGAAGAAGAAGAGGAGGAGGCTTGAGAGATGAGTGTGAGAGGGATGAGGATATGGTGCCCTTTTATAGCCGCGTTGCAGCCGTAGTCAATGTACACGATTGATCGTTTTCTCTCCTCCGTGTGGTGGCATAATTATTGGGCGTGCAAAAAAATGGCAGAGCATCCAAAGAGGCACGGGCGGCACAGGTGAGATGCTTCGTTTTTAATCGGCTTGAGAAACTGTGTCACCGACGCGTCCGTCCCGTGTTCTGAGGTTCGTGCATGCAATTGTTAAAAATAGCTTAGATGCGACGTACCGCTGCGCCCCTGCCGCCCATTTTAGTGCGTCGCTGCATGGCGGCTAGGTTGTGTTCATTTGGCAGAATAGCTAGGCTACGACGCCGTTGCATGGCATGCAGGGTGGCCCATCTCGCTGTGACGCACGCCAGGCTCTGTCGGGCCGATCCGCTCGGCCCAACGGTCACTGAGACGCTCCCCCGCTCAACGTTATTCGCTCGGCCCAACGGTCACTGAGATACTCCCCCACATCCACGGCCTATCCGACGGCCGTAGTTTGGCGTTAGGGTTAGATCGACGGTGGACGTTTGGCGTTAGGGTTAGATGGGGTTTGGAGGGAGTCAACGGGGTTTTGAAAGGTTTGACCGAACATTCAAATGTGTGTAACTAATTCAAAAAAAACTAAAAATAAAAAACCAGCGCATATAGTCTTGTTAAGTTACATAGTTATGATATAAAATGATGAACTTGATGTAATGATCTTTGCATGAAAAAACCTTCACAAATTGGACTATCTCGACTGAGGTTGCATAGAGTTCAAAAGAGTGAGAGGAGGGTTTCAGGTTTTGAAAATTCAAAAAATTAGAAAACCTCACCTTTTAGCTTCATTTTGGAGTGACTAAGCAGGATCTGAAGTTATTTTTGCATTTTAAATTTTTAAACTTGTTTTGTTGCTGACTTTGTATTAAAGGGTGTTTTTTCAAAAATAAATTAATAATATTAATACTTATTCAAAAAAAGGTGAGACTTCGTATTGATCCTATATAGGTATAATATAAGCTAAGAAAATCTTTTTGGGTGATTTTGAGAAGGTGTTAGGGTTAGATGGGTTTTGGAGGAAGTCAACAGGGTTTTGAAAGGTTTGATCGAACATTCAAATGTGTATAACTAATTCAAAAAATCTAAAAAATGAAAAACCAGCGCATATTGTCTTGTTATGTTACATAGTTATGATATAAAATGATAAACTTGATGTAATTATCTTTGCATGAAAAAACCTTCACAAATTGGACTATCTCGACTCAGGTTCCACAGAGTTCAAAAGAGTGAGAAGTGGGTTTCAGGTTTTGAAAATTCAAAAAATCAGAAAACCTCACCTTAGCTTCATTTTGGAGTGACTAAGCAGGATCTGAAGTTATTTTTGCATTTTAAATTTTTAAACTTGTTTTGTTGCTGATTTTGTATTAAAGGGTGATTTTTCAAAAATAAATTAATAATATGAATACTTATTCAAAAAGAGGTGAGACTTCGTATTGATCATATATAGGTATAATATAGGCTAAGAAAATCTTTTTGGGTTATTTTGAGAAGGTTGAAAAAAAACTTGCTTAGAAATGGGGTCGTTTTCCCTAACTTTGGAGCCTGTTTGGACAACATTTTCAGTGACTATAAGTTGGACTTCGCAAAAAGGGTTGGATTTATGAACTAAAGTGCATAGTAGTATATAAAACAGTGCAACATCACAGAATAAACAAATGAACTCCAAAAATATTGGAGATAGGTTCAGATTTGAATGTCGGTTCAAATTTGAATTTTATTTTCAAGTCAAATCAACATCATAGCACATAAGTTTTACATCAAAGAACATAAGTTTTCACATCAAATGACAACAAAATTAAGTTTTCAAATCAAATCACATCACATTTGAATGATTTCGACTCTATTTCTTTTGCTTCTTTCTACCACTCGATTTCTTCTCCTTTTTTCCATTTTTTGGTTCCACGGCGCACAGTTTGTTGATGTTGATGCTCTTGGTATTATTGCCAACAACTCCACTAGGCCCCCTCAACTTTTGCACCTGATCATGTCCCACTTCTTCAGTTTGCACTTGTGCAGATTGAGTAGATGGCACACATTGTTCAACTTCTTCAGTTTGCAACTCAACACTTGGCAGCACAACCTCCAAACATGGCAACACAGCTGTCAAAGCAGATTTAGTAGCAGTTTCAATTTTCTCATGTTCAACACTTGGCAGCACAACCTCCAGGCATGGCAGCACAACAGTTGCTTCATCTGCAACAGTTTCAGATTGTCCTAGCGCCTGCAAAAAAGATTCAGTAACAATTTTAGTTAGCTCATGTTCAGCAGTAACAGTTTCAGTTTGCTCATGTTCAACAGTAACAGTTTCAGTTAGCTCATGTTCAACAGTAACAGTTTCAGCACTAATAGTTCTGTTCCTTCTAAAGCCATTGAGTCTTGCTTTTTTCACTGGCCAGCATTGTTCAACAACAAGAGGTGGGGCTTTTTCTGCACGCTTCCTCCTAAAACATAAAGCATTTCACTTGGTTAGATACTAGAACAAGTAGAAAAATCAAAAACTTGCAAAAACAGTAACATAAACATACTTTGGCCTCTGAGGAGTGTAGATGCATTTGGATGAACCAATTCTGTGCCCAAGTACCTCACACAACTTGCACCTATTTTTATTACCTTGTTGAGCCCTTTTGGGCTTTTCATTCTTATCCTTTTCCTTTTTCCCTTCCTACTACAACCACCTTTCTCAAACCAAGCTTTGAATCTGCTCTGTTTTGGCCTCCCAGCCTTTCTTCTAGTGACACGGGGACACAAGGTAAATTCTATTTCCACCTCAGGCCACTTAGATTGGTTAGTCAGTGCAGGAATTGGACTTGCATATGCAGCTTTGAATTTTTGTACTAAATAATACTCATGCAAATATGGGTGCATATTTAACCTGGGTTTAGATGCGAAAAAAAGTATTGCATGCTTACATGGTTTTCCAGTGTGTTGCCACTCTTGGCAAGTGCACTCATGCTACTCAGAGTATTTACCACATGCCTCTTGCTACTCTTTGTATCTCTAACTTCAGCACCCCACAAGGAAGATTTCTCAACAGATGGATGTGAAAGATTTCTACTCCTGTTGTACCACTGCTGGAAGCTTGTCCCCTTCCAAAATATTAGCAATTTTTCCTCTCAACTCCCACAAACGCATGATCATGATCCTTATTTGTTCCACCATGTCATGCACAGGCAAGTCTTTCAAATCCTTCACTTTGTTGTTAAAACTTTCTGCCAAATTGTTATTGATATGATCACATTTTATGGTAGTATTAAAACCTGATCTATACCACAACAGAGAATGGTGGTTGTTCAACCATGAAGCAAATTCATTATCACTACATGATGTCAATATCTTACCAAGGTGATAGGAATGTGTCTGTCTGGTGTACGATCTTGCTGCCGGCCACATGCGCCCAAATTCATCTCCTCTGAATTTTTTTATCAGATTCATCCACATATGTCCAAAGCACTCCCTCTGCTCAGCATGGGGGAAAACTTTTTTTACTGCATTTTCTAACCCTTTACATGCATCTGTGTGGATGGCCAAAGGAGAAATTGGCTCTATGCATATTTTCAGTTGCATCATGAACCATATCCATGATGCCTGTGTCTCTGATTGAAACATTCCTATTGCAACTAGGAGCATCCAGTTGTGTCCATCTAGAGCATTGCATGTAGCCAACTGACCATTCCACTTTCCAGTCAAAAAAGATGAGTCTATGCTCAAATATGGACGACAACCTGCTTTGAATCCATCTACGCAAGGCTTCAAACACATAAAAAACTTGCTGAAAAAAAACCTTGCCATCCTCTGTTACCTCTGTATCTATCTCCACCACACTTCCAGGTGACCTATTCTCCACCTCTGCTTTAAAACTACATAACATCCTAAATGTATTTGCCCATTCACCATACAATGATTTCATGGCCCTTTGTTTTGCTTTCCACACTGTGGTATATTGCAGTTGGATGGGGTACAGCTTCTCCAAGTCAACTTTAAGCCTCTTTGCAGTACTGTTTGGAGTCTTGGCTAAAATAGGAGTAATCTTCTCTGTAATCTAAAGATGTGATGTCATCTTTGAAACTCTCTGTGAAGTGGTCATACATGTATGCTGGTGTGGTATTTGATTTACCCTTATTGTACTTCCATCAGGTTGTAGTCTCGCGGATATGTACCATTTGCAAGCATTGCCACCACCATCATAACCTTTGCACCGAGCATAAAATTTATTTTGATCGGTCCACATAGTCTTCGCCTCAAACTCTTTTTTCACTGCATAGGTCCTGAAAGACATCCTAAACTCAACCATGCTTGGCCACAACTTTCCCACCTCAATAACTGGGTTCTCTTTGTCATACAAACAAACCAGCTCATTATCATTTGTATCATACACATCATCTGCCGCCATTCTTATGAGCTCTTCTTCATCCTCATTTGCATTTCTAGGGCTTGTGTTACCATCAGCACGCAAAGAACTATCATCCTTCTCCTTATCTTTGTCATCAACTTGAATGCCAAACATTTCGGCCATATCAATGTCAGATATTGGTGCAATGACCAAATCTGTTTTTTCATTCAACTCTACTACATTCCAGTCAACAATAATCTTCCTAGCACCATGGGTTCCCTCCTCTCCATCTGCATCAATCCATGTATCTTCATCTACTACAGTCGGTTCAGTCAACAATGCCAACATATTCTTTTGTGAAACCCACACATCATCTTCCAGCTGTGCAGCCATCTTTGATGGCACATAACCAACTCTGGAACTAGTTTGCAGATCAATTATCTCTGCATAAAATGTTACTTGTTTGCATGCCCACCCTTCTTGCTGATCAATTTCAACAACCATGGGTTCTCCATCTTCAATTCTAACATATTCACCATAATAGTTGTCGAAACGTTGCAGAGATACCTCTTGTTCTGGACCCCAAACAATACTCTCCCCAATTCTCTCCACCAAATTGCCCACAGCCTTCTCCTTCATGCTCTCTAATTCCTGGGGATCAACATTTGCAAGTTCGACATCCAACCTCACGGAGGTATCTCTATAAATGTCTTGGACACTGCCATCAGTGAGCTTGGCTTTACAGGGAAAAAATTCCACTATAATTGCGAATGTGGTGGCAGAACCAGAACCTCCCCTGTTTTGTCAATGGCGGGCAGCGGCAGTGTAAGCTACAGTCACTACCAAATCGAGTTTGATAACAGCTAAAAGAGAAAAGAGGGAGGGGCGGCATTACCGATTTGAAGCACTATCTCCTCGCTCCATCTAATTCAGCCCCCGCGCTCCTATCCAATCGAGATTCTAAATCGCCAAGAAACAGAGCATGAGGCCACAGATCTATCCAAAATTCTGGGGAATGGCACTAGGGTTTCGAAAATACTCACTCGCAATAGCTCTGTCGCTGCCGAGAAAGGCGCTCCACCACCGCGGAGAAGAAACTGCTGCCTCTGTCGAAGAAGATGCACACGGCGGTGCCGCTTGCCCAGTCGTGCACGGTCGAGTCGAGTATGGTCACACAGTCACCGGTCGAGTAGTGGACGGTTGACTCTTGACGACGTGGCCCTAGGTGGACCCCACCAGTCAGAGCACATTCCTAACCAAATCTCAGTCTAACTAATAGCCAGCTAGCCCCGTAAACGAGTTGTGTTGCTTGAGCTATTTCTGCGCTCGAAGATGTCCCATGAGAGCCATTACAACCAATGACGTCGCATGAGAGATAATTCAACTCAACGACGTCGCATGGGAGCTAATCGCCCGAAGATATCACGCCACCTCTCATGAGCTAGCGCCCTATCCAATCTAACTTTCACATTTTCTCCACCTCTCCTCTTATTATCATATGTGAATGGTGCCCTAGAAAAATCAAGATCATGCAGTTCACAATCTTGCACCGCTTCACGAAAAGCAACTATGTGACTAGCCGATCGAGGAGTTGTACACAAATGCTCGCATTGCCACAAGGCCTCATTAAAATCCCCCATGAGTATCCATGGGAGGTTACTTTTCGCACGCATGTCTGAGATTATGGACCACATGCGATGTCGGTTTTCAGGACGGGGTTCCCCATAAACACAAGTAAGATGCCGCTCAGGATTGGACGAGGAGGCATGGACGTAAGCATCAATCACTCTATTGCTTTTATCGTTAGGCCGGGGGTCATTCCTCCTTTTCCAAATTTTTTTTTGCTTTTATCGTTAATCTCAACTGACAAATGATCATTCCAAAACAGAGCTAAGCCATAACTCTGACCTTCACTATCAACACCACAAAAGCCATGAAGGCCTAAGCGATGACACACACGGCGAACTCTTTCTGACTTTCGCCTAGTTTCACACAAAAACAGAGAACCATGGACTATGACTTTGAACGAGGGCGGTGAGATCACGAATTGTCGAGGCGCCCCTGATTCCTCGGCAGTTCCAACTCACACATATCATTGCTCCTGACAGGGCGCAGCACGCGTCTCCATCAGGATGAGGGTGATACGTCTTTAATGTATTTATATTTTTTTATGGACAATGCTCTGCGTCGGGGCGCCGGCCGAATCGTTCGGTCGGCCGCGCGCGGGCCGCCGATTCGTCAGCTGTACGCAGCCGCTTCGTTAGATCTTTATGCAACAATGTTTTCTCGATGCAACAAATTTCGTCCAGGATGCAATAATTTCGTCAACGGTTGCAACAAAAAAAAGTTGTAGCCAAAAAAATATCTACGTGATCGTAGCAAAAAAACAAAGTTGATGATGCGTGGTAGCAAAACAAAAAAAGGGTTGTAGCAAAACAATTCGGTGAACTCGGGTTTCAACTCTGACGGACGTATATGCAACTTTTTTAGTGAACGGTTGCAGGAAAAAATGATGCCGGTTGTAGCAAAAATTAACACGGTTGTAGCAAAAATCAAATGCCGGTTGTAGCAAAAAAATGCAACAAACTCGAGTTGCAACCAAACGTGGATGCAACTTTTTTAATGAACAAGTTGCTACAAAATAGAAAAGGCTTGTAGCAAATTTAACCGCGTTTGTAACAAATATGCACTAAAAAAATGTTGCATGTGTGGACTAGTGTATCAAATTTATACATGGTTGCAGCAAATCTGCAATAAACAATGTTGCATGGCTGCTGCCAGGCGCGCGAGCCACGAGTTCGGTCGGCGCTCCGGCTGCAAGCATTTACCTTTTTTATTATTTCATGCTATTATAATAGCATTTTAAGATACTTTTTGAGTATTTATACATCAATTTACATTATTTTTAGCACTAACCTATTGACCCAGCGCCCATTGCGAGTTGCTATTTCCTGCGTGTTTTTAGCTTTTCACGTTTACAGTACCAAATGAAGTTCAATTGCCATGAAACCTTTTGGTGATTTTTTTCTGAACCAAAAGAATACCTCGAAGCTTTGGGAGGAGGCCTCAAGCCTCATGAGAGGAGCACCCCACAACAAGGCACACCTCGGGAGGTAGCCGCGCTCGCCCTATTGCCTCGTGCTCCCCTTGGCTGCCTGCTGGCGTACCTCTTCATCCTATAAATTCATATTAATTCCAAAAACCCTAGGGAGCACCTTGAAACATTTTTTTACGCCGCCGCAAGTCTCTGTTCTGCCGTGAGGCCATATGGATCCCTTTTTCAGTGGTCTGTCGGAGGGGGAATCGATCATGAAGGACCTCTACATCAAGCTCGCTGCTCCCATGGTGATGTGTGAGTAGTTCACCACCGACCTACGGGTCCATAGTCAGTACCTGGATGGTTATATTTCTCTCTCTCTCTCTCTTGACCTTCAATACAATAATCATCGCATCTTCGCTTTGATCTATCCAATGTAACTCTTTTGTGCGGTGCATTTTTTGGGATACAATGAATTATGGGTTTGTGTTCAGATTATTCATGGTAAATATTTGAGTCTTCTCTGAATTCTAAATATGATTCTTATGTGCATGATCATCGTAGCTTCGTAAATCTCCCCAATCTATTGATTTTCTTTGGCCAAGTAGATTGATCTTTCTTCAGTAAGAGAGGTGCGTTGTGGTGGGTTCAATCTGACGGATTTCTATATCCCAGTGGCATAGTAGGAGACAAGATACGTCTTTGTATTGTTGTGACTAAGGATAAACCGATGGGGTTAATTCATATTAATTCAGTTCTCTTTGTCTACATCATGTCATCGTTTTCCAAGCGCATTACTCTGATTTACTTAATACTCTAGATACATGATGGATAGCGGTCGATGGGTAGAGTAATAGTAATAGGTGCAGGCAGGAGTCGACATATTTGCTTATGTACATGATGCTTATATACACATGATCATTGCCGTGAATATCACATAACTATCCGTTTTTCTATCAATTGCCCAACAGTAATTTGTCTACCCACCGTATGCTTGCTTTCATGAGAGATGCCACCAGGGAACACTATGGCCCCCAGGTCTATTCTCTCCCTAATAATAAAGCACGGAGCGCTTCTGCTCTACGTCGTCGGACATTTTGCAGAAAACCTCCTACGTTTTCCCCAGATCAACCCGCAGTCCGGACATAAGTGACACGAACAAACCCTTTTTTGTAGTTTTGTAGAAAGACCCTTCCGTTTTCATGGAATCAAGCAGCAATCCGTCTTTAAAATTATAACCCTTTTTTTCTCACTCTCACCAGCTGACGCAAGGGCCCCGCCAAGTCATCTCCTATCTCCATCCAGAATCCTACACGCACACGAGTTCGTTTCCTGAACCAAACCTTCGAACGATTCGATCAACACCTTGACTCCACGTGCAAGCTGGTTCCTTATAAGTACTCACCTCCTCCTCCTCTGTTGATTTTCCCCAAATCGCCTACTCCCGTGCCCTAGAACGCCTGGTCGGATCTCGCCGGAGTACGCATCCGCCTGAAGCTTTCACCGACCGAATTCATCGCACCAAGAGGTTCCCCGATGGTCCCATCCCGCCCCTTCCTTTTGGCATCTCCTCTCAGCTTCTCCTTGACCTTTTTCCCCCTTGAGCAAGCACCAGAACGAGTGCCTCGACATCGCCGGAGACCTGGACGCACACGACAGTTGCATCGAGCCGATCCAAACCCCATGCGATTCACACGATTCCCTCAACCTTCGCCAATCTGTGGGTGTAGAGAGACTGCCCTCGATCTCCTCTTTCAATTCTCGTACTCAAATCGCAAAACTGCCCTCGGATTCGAGCGCATGGATCTCACCGGAGTTTTGTCGCCTCAAACTCTCTTGCCGGTCAATTTGACGGAAACGGAGGTCCCCAGCATCTCCCTTATCCTCTGTCATGTTCGCCTCAGATCCCCTACCGTGCTGACCCTACCTCTCGTGTAAGGGTTCATCTGTTTGATCACACGACCCCGCCTCGAAGCTGCTGCATGCATACACATATGAGCAAATGGGTGTGTGCAGAGAAACAAAATATTGATCATATCAATTGACCAAAAATATTAATAATCCTTACCTGCTTGTGATTTAGTAAATATGAGTAGCGCATTTGTGAGGATCAAGAGCAGTCAGTACTTGGCAAAAAGCTGTATCGATATGCATGCGCATGACCAAACGTGTTTCAGCAGAAATACATAAGGTGTGCATTGATCACTTCATCAACAGTTTGCATGAGACATACGCCAGTTCAAGGTTGGTATTAACTAATTTCAGTACAAATTTCTTATGATTTCTGAGAAAAAAGATTATTCATATAAAGTTTGAATGTTTTTTAAGCAAAACAAAACATGCAAATTTTATGTGAGGAACCTTTATAGCATGTGTTGGAACCTAATCTTGCAGCATTGGAAGAGTGTATTTCTTTTCTTAGACTATCTTCTTTTTATAGTATGTACTGGGACATGAAATCTAGGTCAACCGAATTGTCAATGAGGTGCAAAGTTACCTAGGGAATTTTCATTATTGCAATAATGGTTGAACTCTGTTGCATGGCAATCTTTTAATTATGTACATTTATAAAGAGATGAGAACATATATAAGTGCTAATGCATTTTTTTCTATTGTTTCTTATTTAATTTTGGCAGTATAGATTTTATACCTGGTGCAACTACAATTTCCTCGCTGCCTTTAATTACTTGTTATTTACTTTTCACTTTGCAACTTTCAACCACACTAGTTACTTGATTGCAAATAACGAGACAAGGGGATTGACAACCCTCTTGCCCGTGTTGGGTGCAATTATTTGTTTCTTTTGTGTCGAGTTGCTGAAGACGGGGGTTGGTTATTACTCCTATTGGTTTGACTAGCAAATATGTCTGTGTGTTGCAACGGAAGAGTAAATATTTTTTATCTGAGCCATTGTTCTCAGATATCAACCTGTCGGTGTCGTTTGACACTAAGGCAGCCGCTTCTACAAATTAAGTCTATTTACAAAAGTCTATATGTATCGCCGTCACATGCAGCGGATGAAACACAAATAAGATTCCTATGTATGAGTTCCAATATTAATGTTCATAACTATCACAAGAATTGTTTCGATGTTTTTAAAATAAATCTTTATGTACCTCCAATCTTCATGAATTTTATAAGTGTATGTATATGCTATAAAACTTATTTGTGTATTCACTAAATAAATAATTATGTAATCCATTAGTAAGTACGCGTGTGGATTTGATCAAACAAAATACATACGTAGCATCTTCGATCATGCGACATGTACAAAGACAAACGCTAGTGAAAGTACAACATGACTATGGATTTTAGTTGATTCGTTATAATTATTTTCCTCGCTCGTTCCTTATCAAGCAGCATAGAGCAATGTGTTTGACATGTCCATTTCGGTATGAAGAAATGACCAAGCATGCATCATTGATTTATGTTGCAACCTAAATAGATTATTTTTTAAATATCTAATAGATAAAAATCACATCATATTCAGATTACACGCATTTTTCTAATCAAATTTCATATATTATATATTAAAATTGGAGTTATGGTCCAAAAGATATGATTATTTTAAAAACTATCTATTGCAAAAGGACCGTGGGTTGTTTAACCTAAATATTAGGGTTTTATATGTAAAAATAGAAAAAAAAAGGTTTGCTGTGACTTAAATTCGGACTCTGGGTTTATTATTGTAAAAGTCAGGGGGCTTCTTGTAAAAATGAAAAACGATTCATTTTGACTTACATACGTACTCCGGGTTGATTACCTAAAACTGTAGGAACTTTTTTGCAAAATGATCAACAACGTAGGGTTCGAAACAATCCGTCCTTTAATAATAGGTAGATAAACCTTGATTCTCTAATAAAAAAATATTTACCTATATATTGTGGTGCATCACCTGTTAGAGCAAGTATAATAAGGTACAATCAGCAGGTTGTAAGGATTAAAATACTATATTTTTGCTGAGTTGGATGAGAGAGAAGAGGAGAGAGAAGGGAAACGGGCTCTTCGTGAAGAGTCGGCTCTAGCGCGTGCTCCTAGGTGCTTTGTGAGAATGAAAGGTGGGCCATATATGATAAAAATAGTACTCTTTTACAACTAACTATTGTACAAGCCAGCTATAAGATGAGCTATAAGGATGCTTATAGCCAGCAGTTAGCTATACTATTAACCATGCTCTTACTCTTCACAAAAAATCCAACGCACATCAAAAGTATCACCCGAGAGCCGTGTAGGGAGTCGCTTCCATTTATGTGTGCTGGTCCTCAATTTCGGCGTCCCTCCGTTTCTGTGCCTCCACCTTAGAGCATGGTTAATAGTATAGCCAACTGCTGGCTATAAGCGGTCTTATAGCCCACCTTATAGCTAGCTTGTACAATAGTTAGCTATAAAAGAGTACTACTTTTATCATATATGGCCCACGTTTTATTCTCACAAAGCATCTAGGAGCACGTGCTAGAGCTGGCTCTTCACGAAGAGCCCGCTTCCCTTCTCTCTCCTCTTCTCTCTCATCCAACTAAGCAGAAATATAGTATTTTAATCCTTACAGCCTGCTGACTGTATCTTATTGTACTCGCTCTTACCTCTCTCCATGTCACCTCCAGTAGCCCCTTCTACAAATACCAACACTACTTCTTGTGCCTTGGGACAAACTAATGATATCTCCCTCTGCCCGTAACGCTGCCACCAGTAGTGCTGCGGTTCCCTCACGAGACGGCTTCGGGCGGGTAGCATCCGCGAAGGAATCCCCATGATCGCACCCACCGCCCTCCGAGTTCACCTCTATATTCACCGCGGGCTTACGTAATGTTTGTGCCGACGGCGGCGTCAGCCGAGTGGTAGAGCACACAGGCTTCTGCAGCACCCGGGGAAGGAAACAGTCAGGGGGATCACAAATTTTCGAGTGCCTCCATGGACTGCCCCTTGGGTTTGATTTGTATCCATCTTCGGAAGGTATCTTTGGTGGAGGAGTTGTAGAACGAATCCATCCTGGACTAGTAGCATGAACCAGGTGGAACCTAGACTCGGGTGTTCCATGGCAGCACTGAGGGCCAAGCAATGCGGGAGCGGACGCAGCCGCAACACGGACACCATGGCGCGGAGCCGCACATGTCGCAACGGTGGTGGCGGTGACAGCGACAACGATCGACTTACTATAAGAAAATCAATTTTTTGATCAGGCCAAGCGCACGCACGCTAAAGGCGAGACCTATCATTAATAGAAAACATGAGAAAACATGGCTTTGCTCGAGGCGATGAAAGGGCTTTAATTAACAGAACCGGGACCAATAGGTGCATCAGCCCCGATTCATGAGGTCAGGGCGCCGGCACGGCCAGGGTTCCGGTTCCAGACACGAACCGGGACCAATGGTCCTCGCTCCTGGCGCATCACCTTTAGCCCTAGTTGATGGGTGAAACCACGATTAAAGGTCAGTCTTCTGTCCCGGTTCTGGCCACCAACCGGGAGCAAAGAGATGCCTATATATACTCGTTCCTGCGCACCTTTTTCTCTGTTTTTTCCATTAGAAGGTGGGAGGTGTGTGTTGCTCTGTTCTGCCTTCCTATGCACATGAGGTGTTTGATAAAATGCCTGAGCCACCCTTAAGCTTTTTTCTCTCCAAGCTCGACCTCCAAACTCCATTTTTCTTAATATTTGTTTAGGTTTAGCGGTGCACCAACTACACGAGTGTTATAAAAGGTTAGCTATTGTATCATTTCATCTCTCACACCTAGTTTAGTTCATTTCAAATGCTCTAGAAGTAGAGTGATTTGTGGGTTTTAGTGTATGACTGTATGTGGGAGTACTTTTGATTTAGATGCACAATTTGAGCTCAAATTAACTTCTTAGAGTCTGCACATGTGTAGGGTATCATCCGTCCCCGTCCTCACCATCGTCGATCGCCCGCGCCAATCTCGTCGCCGGCACCACCGTGGTGAGCCTCTTGTTTTTATCTTCTTTTTAAAAGAAAAAATTATTACTTGTATGATTTAGATAGATACTTGTATAAACTTCTTACTTTTATTATTGTTTGTTATTATATAGTGTGATGGTTTTGGTATCTGCCCACGTCGGCCCTCGTCCGGCCTATCACTCGGACATGGTATATTTTTTTATAACTATTTGTTTCATTTAGTTCATGACAATTGTGCCGACCAACATGACATGGATGTTTTTATCTAGGAGGTACGTGAACCAGAAATTCCAACCAACCCTCTTGTCGAGGGGTTAAATTTATTTGAAAAATAAAACAATTGCTTGAAGAAAAAATTGAAAATAATTGAGGAGAAGAATATGGAATTGGAGTTGCATATTGCCGATGTCGTCGATGATCACAAGATCAAGAAGGATGCAATGCGGTTGAAGATGGATGCAATGCGCTTGAAGATTGGAAATATTAGAAAATATGCCATCGATAAAGAGGCTTGGTATCATTATTCTATTGGTTCAATTGTTATCTTAGTTGTGGATTTTGATCACGTTTGTTATTTTAAATGTTTTACATAGTTGTATGTTGTTTTATGAGAACTATATATGAACTTTATGTATTTATTTTTGCAGTAATAATATTTGTCACTACTGTACTTTGGTTTTAATGTGATGATGAACTTGTATCAATTTGGTCATTTCTCTATTCATGATATTCTGCAATGATTTTTGATATACTTAATTTCATAATACAGATAAACCACCAATGGATGTATGGTGACCGACGCACTTCGGAGTACATTACGGGCGTGCGTAATTTTTTCGGTGTGGCCGAGGCAACCAGGCAGAATGGTTTTATGTATTGTCCATGTGTTAACTGTGAGAATACGAAGGATTACTCTTTCGCGAAAACCCTTCACGTCCTCGTGCTTGAGAAGGGTTTCAGATGGAAGACAATGAAGAAGAAGAGGATGATGACAACTATCTGGATCCTATGTTCCCTAAATATGGTGATACTGCAACATGGGAAGCTGAAGATCAGGAGGCACCAAACGATGTGCCCGATGATGATCTTCGCCGGATCATTATCGATGCACAGAGAGAATGCAAAAGTGAAAGGGAGAAGTTGAAGTTCGTGCGCATGTTAGAGGATCACAAAAAGGGTTGTACCCAAATTGCTAAGATGACAACACAAAGCTCGGTACCACACTGTTATTGCTACAATGGAAGGCAGATGATGGTTTATCTGACAAGGGATTTGGGAAGCTACTGAAAATAATGAAGATGAAGCTTCCGAGGGATAATGAATTACCTGACAGTATGTACGAAGCAAAGAAGGTTTTGTGCCCTCTAGGATTGGAGGTGCAGAAGATACATGCATGCCCTAATGACTACATCCTCTACTGTTGTGAGTAAGAGGATTTGAATGCATGTCGGGTATGCGGTGCATTGCGGTATAAGATCGGACGAGATGACCCTGATGATGTTGAGGGTCAGCGCCCCAGGAAGAGGGTTCCTGCAAAGGTGATGTAGTATGATCCTATAATACCACGGTCGAAACGGTTGTTCGGAAACAAAGAGCATGCCAAGTTGATGCAAATAGCACAAGGAAGACCGTAAGAAAGACGGGAAGTTGAGATCACCCGTTGATGGGTCGCACTGGAGAAAACTCGAGAGAAGGTGGGGGGACTTTGCAGGTGACACAAGGAACATATGGTTTGGTTTAAGTGTAGACGGCAGTAATCCTTTTGGGGAGTAGAGCAGCAATCATAGCACCTGGCCCATGACTCTATGTATCTATAACCTTCCTCCTTGGTTGTGTATGAAGCGGAAGTTCATTATGATGCCAGTGCTCATACATGGCCCTAAGAAACCCAGCAACGACATTGATGTGTGCCTAAGGCCATTAGTTGAAGAACTTTCACAGCTGTGGAATGGAAAAGGTGTACGTGTGTGGGATGAGCACAAACAGCAGGAATTTGACCTACATGCGTTGTTGTTTGTAACCATCAATGATTGGCCTGGTCTCAGTAACCTTTCAGGACAGACAAACAAGGGATACCACGCATGCACGCACTGTTTAGATGACATCGAAAGTATAGATTTGGACAAAATGCAGGAAGAATGCGTACCTGGGACATCGTCGATTTCTTGCGACCAACCATCAATGTCGAAATTAAGGCAAACATTTCAAAGGTGAGGCAGATCACCGGAAGAAGCCCGCCCTCCGTATTGGTGATCACATACTTGATATGGTCAATGATTTACAAGTAATCTTCGGAAAGGGTCCTGTCGGACAATCTATTCAGAATGACGCTGAGGGACGTGCACCCATGTGGAAGAAGAAATCTATATTTTGGGACATACCCTATTGGAAAGACCTAGAGGTCCGTTCTGCAATCGACGTGATGTACGTGACGAAGAATGTTTGTGTGAACCTGCTAGGCTTCTTGGGCTTGTATGAGAAGACAAAAGATACACCAGAGGCGCGGGAGGACCAACAAACAACGTGTGCATGAAAAATACAGCATGCATTCAAAGCAGTATGAAGGTCCTGCTAGCTACTCATTTACCAAAGAAGAGAAGGAAATCTTCTTTGAATGCCTACTCGGTATGAAGGTTCCGTCTGGCTTCTCATCCAATATAAAGGGAATAATAAATATGGCACAAAAAAAGTTTCACAACCTAAAGTCTCATGTTTGCCACGTGATTATGACGCAACTGCTTCCGGTTGCATTGGGGGGCTTCTACCAGAAAATGTTCAATTAGCCATTATGAAGCTATGTGCATTCCTCAATGCAATCTCTCAAAAGGTAATCGATCCAGAAATCATACCAAGGTTATAGAGTGATTTGGTGCAATGTCTTGTCAGTTTTGAACTTGTGTTCCCACCATCCTTCTTCAATATCATGACGCGCGTACTAGTTCATCTAGTCGACGAGATTGGCATTCTGGGCCCTGTATTTCTATACAGTATGTCCCCCTTTGAGAGGTTCATGGGAGTCTTAAATAAATATGTTCGTAACCGTGCTAGGCCGGAAGGAAGCATCTCCATGGGCCGTCAAACATAGGAGGTCATTGGGTTTCGTGCTAACTTCATTTCTGACCTTAAGAAGATTGGTCTCCCTCAATCGCGGTATGAGGGGAGACTGACTGGAAAAGGGACGCTAGGAGTGGACTCAATAATATGTATGGATGGGCATTCTTGGGCTCAAGCACACTACACAATTCTATAGAATTCTATTTTGGTGACCCCGTATGTCAATGAACACAATGAACACAAGAATATTCTGCGCTCCAAACACCCAGAGCTGTGTAACGACTCGATTACATGTGAACACATCAGGACCGTCGGTAGTTGGTTGCAAACACATCTCATGGTTGACAACGTTGCTAAAGATGAGTTGTACTCGTTGGCCAGGGAACCATCTTCGACTGTATTGACTTACAAAGGGTACGAGATAAATGGGAATACATTTTACACGATCTCCCAATATCAAAAGAGCACCAACCAAAATAGTGGTGTCTGCTTTGATGCAGCAACCAAGAGGGGAAAGGACACATATTATGGTTACATAGTGGACATATGGGAACTTGATTATGGACATGATTTTAAGGTCTCTTTGTTTCGGTGCAAATGGGTCAACCTGTTAGGAGGCGCGGTACACGTATACCCACATTACGGAATGACACTAGTGGATCTGAACAATCTTGGGTACACAGACGAACCATTCGTCCTAGACAATGATGTGGCGGAGGTTTTCTATGTGAAGGACATGTCTACCAAACCGAGAAAAAGAAAAGATAAGGAAGTGAATACATCATACGATGATCCAAAGCACCACATAGTTTTTTCAGGGAAAAGATACATCGTTGGAGTGGAGGACAAGACAAACATGTCTGAAGATTATGAAAAGTTTCATGAAATTTCTCCCTTCAAAGTGAAGGCTAACCCAAGCACCCTGTTAAGCGATGAAGATTATCCATAGTTACAACGCAATAAGCAAAAAAGTGAATACTTTCTCTCTAGAACTATTCTGATGATGGATTTGATTACGCTAAGAAATGAAATCCTTTGTAGTAGATGAGTTTTCGTCTCAAATCCTGATACTTCGAAAGAGATCATCGATTTTGTACACGAAGTGCATCCAGTTTTTGCCATAACCTCTCAACTTATTAGCACATGATATGTGGGTGAAATAATGATACCATGCCAACTTTCAACCTTTTCAGAGTTCATTGGTAGCGCTTTTCAATTTCACAGCCATTTAGCTCCAAAAAAAGTAAATGCACGAAAAATATCAAATGAAGTCAAAAAGGGTTGAAAATTGATGATTTGGCTTTGAATGGTGCATGTTGAACGCACAAAAAGTTTGGAGTTGAAATAAGTTCAAAAGAATGAAATCCCTTTCTAACACGTCAGTTTTCGTCTGAAACCCTGATAATTCAAAAGAGATTGTCGATTTATTGCACGAAGTGCATCCAGTTTTTGACGAAACCCTCTCAACTTTTTAGCACATTCTATGTGGGTGAAATGATGATACCATGCTAACTTTCAACCTTTTCAGAGTTCATTTTAGTGCTTTTCAATTTCAGGGTCATTTCGCTCAAGAAAATCAGTAAATGCACGAAAAATACCAAATGAAGTCAGAAAGGGTTGAAAATTGATGATGTGGCTTTGAATGGTTCATGTTGAATGCACAAAAAGTCTGGAGTTAAAATAAGTTCAAAAAAATTAAATCCCTTTGTAGCACATGAGTTTTCGTTTGAAACCCTCATACTTCGAAAGAGATTGTCGATTTTGTACACGAAGTGCATCCAATTTTTGTCGTAACCCTCTCAACCTTTTAGCACATGCTATGTGGGTGAAAGGATGATACCATGCCAACTTTCAACCTTTTCAGAGTTCATTTGTAGTGCTTTTCAATTTTAGGATCATTTAACTCAAAAAAAATCAGTAAATGCACGGAAAATACCAAATGGAGTCAAAAAGGGTTGAAAATTGATAATGTGGCTTTGAATGGTGCATGTTGAACGCACAAAAAGTCTGGAGTTGTAATACATGAGTTTTCGTCTGAAACCCTAATACTTCGAAAGAGATTGTCGATTTTGTACACGAAGTGCATCCAGTTTTTGCCGTAACCCTCTCAACTTTTTAGCACGTGCTATGTGGATGAAATTATGATACCATACCAACTTTTAATGTTTTCAGAGTTTATTTGTAGTGCTTTTCAATTTCAGGGTCATTTAGCTCAAAGAATAAACTAATAGAAAAAAGAATGAACTAAAAAGGATCAAAATGATATTAACTAAAATTAACAAAGTATTGATTTGTTAAAAGAATGAACTAAAAAGAATCAAAAAAAATATTAACTAAAATTATCAAAGTATTTAGTTGTTAAAAAGAATGAACTAAGAATAATCAACTCAAAAGAATGAACTAAAACATTAACGAAAAAGAATAAAAAAACATCAACTAGAAAGAATTATCATAAAGTTTTGTTTGTTAAAATATTTAATATCAAACTAAAATAACAGAAAAATAACTAAAAATCTTTTGTAAACCTCAGGTTATAATCAAAGTATAATTTTGCAAAAAATAAAAAAATGCCCTCCTAATAGGCCACCATGGCGTGCATACGACTAGAAACCCAACTGTACTTGGGCCAAGATGCAAGCCCTTGGGGCAATTAGGCCCAACAGGGCAGAGAAAATGTTAGGCATGTACTGTCTTCTAGAGAGGAGCTCGAGAGGTAAGCCGCAGCGGGGCTTATAAACCACTGCTAGCGCCCTTCGGTTGGCGAGGCGGGACTAAACTCCCACCACCCCGCGTCAGCGCCAGGACCAGCACTTTAGTCCCTCGCCGACGCCCTGCTCCGACGCCCTGCCCCGACTGTTGACGTATAAATGTATTGCCTAGTCTCTTCCATAAGATCGGTCTTTTGGTTGCATTGGCTAGAGTATGGACTTCTACATGGTGTCAGAGCGAAGAGGTCTCGAGTTCAAGACCTGGCTGGCGAAATTAAATTACAGTCCACTTTTGGTCCACGTTTAGGCCTGAGGAAGCCACACGTGAGGGGGAGTGTTGACCTATAAATGTATTGCCTAGTCTCTTCCATAAGATTGGTCTTTTGGTTGCATTGGCTAGAGTATGCACTTCTACACTGACGCCCTCGCCCACACCCTGCCCCGACGCCCTCTCGCTGAGGCCCTGCCCTAACGCCGAGAACGCCGCGTCACCCGCCTTGCCCCCACGACGCCTTCGCCGACGCCCTACCCCGACGCCCCTCACCAACACCCTGCCATGCCCGATGCCCCCTCGCCGACTCCTCCTCACTAAGGTAACATTTTTTCTGAATTTACTGAATTTCTTGACAGTGTAAAATAGTCCACATCAAGTGTATGATGAAATGCGAGAGAGCTCTAGGAATTTTAGGAATTTTTGAGAATTATTGTAGTGAGGTCTTGATGCACAAAATAGAGTCTCGCAAAGTTTCAGAATTTTTGGAGCAAGTTAAATTGGGCTTTTCAAGTAGTGTAATCTGGTCCAAATTTGAACTAGATGTTTTTGGTGGAATGGGTTGTGGGTACTGTCAAATAGATGGAGTAGTTTTTGTGGGTGCAAAAGAATTGGTTAGAATATAGCCCCTTTGCAAATGAAAGGACTATGAATAATTGAAATTCCAACTTTAGAATTTATTAAATATGAGAAAAAAATTACATAGTTATAGATATTTGCATAGTTAGAGATATTCATGATCAAAGTATTTTTTTTAGAAAAAGTTGCATAGGACACTAATAAAAGTTAGAGATATTTGCATATATAGGTTATAAGTAGCCCCCATCGAGCTCTGCTGCTTTGACTACGAGGACCGGTGCCATTCTCCGTCGACCCCACCCCTGTCGAGCTCTGCTGCTTCCTCTTGTGGGTGCCGCTGTTCCCCAACGATCCCGCTGCCGTGTGTGTAAGAGCTGCAATATTATTTCTATACTTTGAACGACAATTTTGAGAGCATGTGAAATCGATAACAATGTATATCAATCAGTTTTGACATAACCATGTACATAAGTCTGATATAAGCTTCCTCGCAAAAGAAAAAAAGGAAAAAGTCTGATATAAGCTACCATATTGTATAAACTTGGTCAAAATTTATATGTTGTGAAAATATATTGAATGATTATTCTAATGGTATATTGTGGGTGTTAATACCTTTTTGTATAAACTTGGTCAAAATTTACAAAGTTTGTCATATACTAGAGATCTTTATTAGGCTAATTTTCAAAATAAAGTAGTTTGTCATATACTTTATTGGAGCATTACTTTTAATAGCAACTTCTTTGATTCAGAATTTTTGGAGGATTGGATTCTTCGGAATTCTTTAATAAGGGATTTATCAAGAATGCCCCCATTATGGATGTCCACAAGTTGATCCAATTTTTTTCTGATCTCATCTACGTATCCTAGCTAGCTTCTATATGTCACATTGTCTTGTATCAAAGTATTGAAGAAATCCATGGCTTCATCATTAGCGGAAGTAACAGGGGCGTGATGGTACGAAGCTCTCCAAAGTTGTTTTCGAACGGAGTTCCTGATAGGATAATTCACTTTTTGGTACAAATTTCAACAAAGGCCTTCCAAATAGCGATATTCAAAAGGCTCTTGCTGAACTTCGTACCAAAAAGCAAATTATCCTATCCGGGACTCCGTTCAAAAACAACTTTGGAGAGCTTTGTACCATCATGCGTCTGTTACTTCCGGCTAATGATGGAGTCATGGTTTTCTTGAATCCTTTGAGAGTAGACAACGTGACATATAGAAGGGTAGATGAGATCAGGAAAAATATGGACCATTTTCTGCACATACAGAATGGCGCCATTTTGTTAAATCCCTTAAAGGTTAAGAGAATCCGTTTTGATTCTGAATCGTGTTCTCGACATCAACGATGCATGAGAGAGAGAGGTGGTACGCTCTCCCGACCAACTACCGAGGCCACCCAAACCCTAGAAGAAAGAGCGTCGTTGCCGATCTACCCCTCCCCGATAACTTCGACATGAGGGGGGCGTCGGATATGCATGAGAGAGAGGCGGTCCGCTCGCCCGACCAACCCAAACCCTAGAAGAAAGAGCGTCGTTGTCGATCTACCCCCTCCCCGATAACTTTGACATGAGTGGAGATGTCGGGCATGCATGAGAGAGAGGTGGTCCGCTCACCCGACCAACTATCGAGGCCACCCAAACCCTAGAAGAAAGAGCGTCGTTGTCGATCTACCCACTCCCCGATAACTTTGACATGAGGGGCTACGTCAGACATGCATGAGAGAGAGAGGCGATCCGCTCGCCCGACCAACTACCGAGGCCACGCTAATCCATCTCTCATGTTTGTATATTTCCATGTTGTAATATTTGTAGAAACCATGGACAGAGACTGGGAACAAGAAGATTTGTTGGGGGATATAATTCGCGACGGACGTAATCCCTTGTCGTTTCTCAACGACACCGATGGTGTTAGAGCATATATCTCCATATGTGGTTTTGGTAATTGATGACAATTCCTATGGACTAATGGTTGCCTTAAGTTATATTTATAGGATTTGTCCATAGGCACTTCTTGAAGTCCATCTGTTGGGTTCAAGGAGTTTATAAGATGACCAAGATGTTATTCAAGGTATTATCCAAAGAATGGTCATAGAGACACTAGGTTGATCAAGATCTCAGACAAAGAGTAAATCAAGATGATCAACACACAAAGCGTATAAGATGTACCGGGAGGGATCAAGTGATCCCATGGTATGGTAAGCATTGTCCATTACTTGTTTGTGTACTAACCCATGGTCTTTGCGAGACTCCTATGTGGGGGTTAGGTGTGCTTCCATTGGGCTTGCGTCAAAAGGAAGATCTCATACAACTCATGAAGGATGGCATCAAGTGGTGATCATCATCAAGATTGTGGTGTGCAAGTTCAAGTGGATCAGCATGAATATATCATTGAAACTATTGTCAATGATCATGTGTTGATAAGGACAACCTCATGGGCTAACAAGGACAAGATCAAGATAAGCATTCCTGAGCACTGCATGCTTGATTCTTGTGGATGTTCACATGGTGGACAAATGAAGATGAGTACATAAGCTAGGCTTTCCACATTGTGTATGGGAGAGCTACTTGAAGACTTCATCATGTCTTGCTTTCAAATTGAGCCAAGAAGGAACAACAACATCAAGCTCAAGTGAAAGGGCTAACTCAAAGGTATCAGTTCCTTTGACGTTACTTGTGCGGAGTGATGATCACCGAATAAAAGTATACACTCAAGTATGGATCATCAGTACCCTTTTTTATGATTCTTGAGTCTTTAGGGATCCCGCACTATTAAGAGGGGATCACAGGTTTTGCGATGAACTTGCTCAAACTACATCTCCACTGTTCTGCTCGGACCACATCTCCACTGCTCTGCTGTTATCTGAAAACAGAACCAGTGCCTCGGACATCCGGCTTCCTCCAGACGTCCGAGGGTCGGACGACCGACTGCTTCGGAAATCAGGAATCCTATACCAGATAAATCAGAGCCATATAACTCGGACTTCCGGCTCCCTCCGGACGTCCGAGGCCCGGATATCCGACCAGCTTCAGAATTCCGGAACTATGCACCAGAGAAACTTGAGCCATATAACTCGGACTTTCGGCTCCCTCCGGACGTCCGAGGGCCGGTCAAGGGTCGGACGACCGACCAGCTTCAGAAATCCGGAGCCCTGCACCAGAAGAACATGAGCTCTATAACTCGGATTTCCGGCTCCCTCCGGACGTCCGAGGGCCGGACGTTCATCCCCTTTCGGAAATCCGGAACCTCCCACCAGAAGTAGTTGAGTCGAATAACTCGGATTTCCGGCCTTCTCCGGACGTCCGGTCGCTGTTCAATTCACAGTATTTTCAGTGATATCTGCATGCCTCGGACGACCGACCCCTGTCGGACGTCTGACCCCTCGCGGACGCCCGGACTTCCGGCAACTGTCGGACGTCCGGACCCTGTGTGACTTAAAGTGTCCCCAACGGCTGTTTTTCTCTCCCCACTATAAATACCCCCCTCCCACTTCGTCAGAGGGTTGCCCAACACAGCCTTATCCTCATAAGAACACACTTCTACCTCACACACATTTGCTCACACCAAATCTTAGATCCCAAGAGCATTTGTGAGCCCCTTTGAGAGTTGTTCCAATCAAAAGATAGATCGTCTCCCTCTCCTCCTCTCAACCCAAGCTATTTGAGATTTGAGCAAGTTTTGAGCATTCCCCGTGATCTTGTTACTCTTGGAGGTTGGATACTCCTAGGCGGTAGGAGTCCTTCGGAGAGGAATCAATTCGTGTGATTACCCCCGGAAAAGTTTGTGAGGGTTTGGAAGCCACCTCAAAGGCTTACCACTAGTGGTTGAGAAACGCCTTCGTGGTGTTATCTCAAAGGGAGAATAGGGTGAGCCTTCGTGGCGTTGGTGTGCCTTCGTGGTAACATCCACCTCTCTAACGGTGACTAGCTTCCTTCCAAGGAAGTGAACATCGGGATACATCTTCGTCTCAGTGACCTTGGTTATCCTTAACCCTAACTCCTTACTTGTGGTTTACTTGTGTTACTTGAGCATACATACATTGCATATTGTTTGTGCTCATTATATTGTGTTGGCTATTTTCTTGTACAAGATTAATGATTCAAGCATACCCTCTATATCCACATGTACATACTTGCAGCCCTTGGTATATCGTGTGATATAGTGTGATCTAGTATCTTGTGTTGTTCACCTACTTGTCGTGTGATATAGCTCGAGTAAGTTTGTGTAACTTACTTGTGCTTGTTAGTAACTTCATTTTGTCCATCTTGGTAGATCGTGTTGTTGATACACGTTGCAGTGCCTAGTGCATTCAGGATTTATGCTTGACAAGTACCCCTTAGTTTATTTCTGCATTAGGTTCAAGCCAAATCTGAAAAAGTTTTTAAATAGCCTATTCACCCCCCTCCAGGCGTCATCGAGATCTTTTCAATTGGTATCAGATCTAGGTCTCTCTTTAATTAGGTTTCACGACCTAGAGAGTATCGATGTCGACTATTGGATTAGTGCACAATGGCATCTTTGACTTTGATGGCACAAATTATACCCTATGGAGAATTTGTATGCTTCATCACTTTCGGGCCATGGGCCCAAATACTTTACGAATTGTTCTTGTAGGGATTGCCGACAAAAAGTATGATGCATCTTCATCTACTAATGAGATGTATCTTGATTGTGAGGCTTTTCTTGCCATTCATCGAACCATAAGTCCTGAAGTGTTTAAGTCTATCTCGACTTGCAGGTCATCTCATGAAGTTTGGACTAAACTTGAAGATATATATGGTGGGTCCAATCTTGATGAAGACGGTATTATGATGAAGGAGTTGGTGCATGAGCTCTTCACTCTTTTCGATCTTAAAGAGTCCACCACTACTTCCCTATCCGATTTCTTGCACACCTCAGCATCTTCAATCTCACAAGGTAATGACATGGTGAGTGAAGAAATATATGTTGATGAAAATGTCATAGCCTCTATGGACACGAGCATATCTAGCACCATACATAGTGTAAATTATTGTGCTGATAGGTCATGCATTTCACCTAAAGATCCCTCGACAAATGTATGTGGTGATATGCCTGCCTCCTCGTGTCCTCTTGATTAAAATATCTTGTTTCTCCCTAGTTGCTCTATGACTAATCATTTAGGGGAAATCAAGAAATATGAAGTACCTTTGACTAATGAAGAATCTGATTCACCAAAAGAATCATCATCAACTCCTCCAGTTCACATGTGCCTCATGGCAAGAGGTAATAATGAGGTATCATCTTCCCTGTGCAATAACGATGATATTTGCGATGAGGATGATGATGATGATTTGACCGAAAATATCTATGTGATCAGTAAAATTCTTCATAAAGCTAAAAATAACGCTCTTCAAAGATTCCAAGATGTTCTTGCTTACTTTGAAAATTGTAATGATTCACTTAATCATGAACAAGCTAAAAGTGAACAACTTGAACATGAACTTGAGAAGAGTCATCAAGCATGTAGAGACTTAAGATCTTCAAAAGGAGAGATTGAAGTTTCTCATGATAAACTTAAAAAGGATTTTGAGGTCCTTCTCCTTGAATGCAATAATGTCAAGGAAGAGCTCATCAAAACCTCTAAGATCTATGAGGAGCTTCAATCTACTCATGAGAAGTCTCTATTTGCTACTTACTCCTCTCATATTGTTGATGATACTTGTACATCTAACTCTACCTCATTTGAAGTATCAACATTGAAGGAGAATATTGAGGTACGTGCTCAACTTGATTTACTAACTAGCAATTATGGGAAGTTGGAAGAAAACCATGTAATGCTCACAAGCTCTCATGCCGATCTTCTAACATCCTATAATGTGCAAAGGTTAGCTCATGAGGCTATCATCACCAAGGTAACATCAAGTGAGCC